>NC_087348.1:97338333-98588333 GCF_030014295.1 Loxodonta africana
GCCATGTGACAGAGTACACCTTCTCCATAGAGTTTTCTAGGCTGTAATCTTTATGGGAGCAGATCACCAGGTCTTCCTCCCGAAATGCTGCTGTATGGGTTAGAACTGTTAACCTTTTGGTTAGCAGCTGAGTGCTTCAACTGTTGCACCACTGGGACACCTTTAATAGTGAAGACAGATCTGGAAATCAAAAGAAAATGACTTGGTTTGAATTTTTAAAAAAGACAAGAACAGAATGATGGGAAGCCCCGAAGTGGAAGAGGAGTTGATTTATTGCAGACACAGTTATTTGTTTTTTTTCCCTTTTAACCATTTGAACCTGTTGCTTGATGGGCCATATCTAATTCTCCTTGTTGCCAGAGACATCTTTTCAATATGAGAAGTGGGATTCATGGCACTCATCTCTTAAAATGCTTCAATGTCTAATGTCCATCTCCTGGACCAGACTTTCAGCTACAAAAGGGCAGAGACTGGATTTGTTTTGCTCTCCTCTTAATACTTCATGCTGATCACCATGCTCCACACAAAATATAGTTGATTCTCACTACGTGTGGTACGTACGTTCTATTAAGTCACCATGAACACAGAATTAGCAAATACGGACCCACTGCTCCAGTAGGAAATGCAGGTTAGGTTCCTGAGAGCCTCCGGCCACAACATTTTCCTCAATACATAAGCTTGTTTTATGTGCATTTTAAGACATCTTATTTAATACACTTTAAGTACTCAAATATTTGTTGAATAAATTCATACAGGCAAGAACTGGAGACAACAAAACATGACCATAAGGTTTCAAGATGTTTTCTATCTCTTTTTAAATCGGTGTGATCTTCTAGTTATGATTTGTGTAAGTATCACATGCAGGACAATGTGGGGTTAAGACGAGGAGCTTTGGACCCCATGAGATCTGGGTTCAAGCCCTGCCTCCCCCCTCTCCTAACTGCATGACCTTGAACAAATTATTTAGCCTCACTGAATTTCAGTGTCTTCATCTTTTTTTTTCATCTATAAAATGAGAATAATAATAGCACCTGCTTAAGAGCCAGCTATGAGGATTATAAAGTTATGTAAAGTGATCAGTAGAGTGTCCATCATCTATTAAATATTCAGCAAATGTGGATATTGTTTTTGTAGGTTTCTTCTAAGCTAAAAACAAATTCCCATGCTTTCACCATTGCTCAAAACGTTGGGGGCTTCCTCTTTGGACATAGCTTTCAGGGGACTCATTTCTGAGCCTCTCACAGGAATCTTCAAGTCTCCTCCTTTACCTCCTTCACAACGTCAACAAGAATTCACTGTCTCCCTCTTGGTCACTCACTGTGTTCACCAGATTTGACCCCTAAGGGCTCAGTAATATTTCCAAATTCCAAGTAGAAAGGCCAAACACTTTTCCCTACCGAGAAGTCTAGAACAAATATTCTTTCACAGACAATTTGGGTGGGCAGAAGGGAATTCTTCCTGAAGGATAGCTCTTTCTGTCACTGAAAAAAAAAGGACTGCCCCTTTAATTTACCCCTTTGTTTACCTTGAAAAAGCTAATCCTGTTTGTTTGCTTTATTTTATTTGTTACTGCAGTAATTTCTGCAGGGGTGAAAAATAATGGCAGTGAAGGATATTGGAAGGTTTGGACACACTCTTTTTTGATATTTTCAATACATGCATTTTAGAAGTCAGATTTGGGAGAGTGGAGCTATAAAGATTTCTAGGACATAGAGTAAGGAATACTCATGTTTACCCCAGTATACAACGGGGTCACCAATGATCTTAACAACTGATTTTGTAATTTGAAGCAGCCTTGTAATTAGACACCATCTGTATGTATGTGGCATGCTGGAAATGAAGCTGGTAGAGGGCTGGGAGGACCATGTTCTAGTCCTTTGTCTTCCCTCCTGTGATGTCTTTGTGCACATGAGTTTTTGTATGTCAGTTGAATCATACTTGTAAAATAGTGAGATCCTTGGTACCCCTTCTTTTTTTTGCCACCAAGGACACCCATTTTGTTATTTTTCCCTCAAGACCCCACATTTTGCAAGACTTTGCCTAATAAACAAACAGAATAGGACGGCTTATTAATAATGAGCTTGTATATTATCTGGGAGGCCAACTAGCCTTTGAAGGGCAACTCTGTCCCAACAGCAGACATAATCCCAGTAATAATTGTAAATGCACTAACGGCCGTCATTTGTTAGAAGCCTTACTGTTGGAAACCCTGGTGGCATAGCGATTAAGAGCTATAGCTGTTAACCAAAAGTTTGGCAGTTCAAATCCACCAGGTGCTCCTTGGATACTCTGTCCTACAGGGTTACTATGAGTTGGAATCAACTTGACAGCAATGTTTTTTTTTTTTTATTTTTAAAATGTGGTCAACAGTCTACATGCTTGTCTCAATTGGTGTCATCGTTTCTCCCTTTTACTAATGAGGGAACTGAGGCTCAGGGAGGTTTACTAGCTTGTCTAAGGTCACACAGCTAGTCAGGGCCAGAGAAGGGGCTCATCTCAAGCCTGTCTGACTCTACTGTTCAAGCCATTAACTCTTAGAGTCTACTGACTCAGTCCAACAAACTAATATCATTTGTTCAGCGCTTAAGTTCTAAAATCAAGAATTATGTAGAAAGTTGCATGGATTTGTCATTGCCTTTGAAAGCCCCCTAAAGCCATAAGCATTTCTAGATGCTCACACTACAACTGAGACCAAACATAGAAAAAGCATCATGTACCCCACCTCAGGCCTGTTTGGGGCACACCTTGTTAGCAGAAAGATGGGCAGAATTGCTGCCCTATTTAAAAGCTTCATATATTATTTTTCTTTTCCACTTGCTTCTCTTATTTCATTCTTCTTTACTGAATGATTTTAGTTGAATCTGCTTATATTAGTTTCCTATTGTTGCTGTAACAAATTATCATAAACATAATACTTTAAAACAACAGAGATTTATTATCTCACAGTTCTATAGATCAGAAGTTTAAAATGGGCCATACTGGGCTAAAACCAAGGTGTCAGCAGGGCTGTATTCCTTCTGGAAGCTCTTGGGATGAATTCATTTCCTGGCCTTTTCCAGCCCACATTCCTTGGCTTGTGGCCTTTTTCAGTCTTCAAAGCAGTAATCACATTACTGTGACCTCAGTTTCCATCATCACATCTCTTTCTCTGACTCTGGATTCACCTCCCTCTACCTTTCACTTATAAGGACTCTTGTGATTCTATTGCGTGTACCTGGATAATCCAGGATAATCTCCCCATCTCAAAATCCTTAATTTAGCCATACCTGTAAAGTCTCTTGTGTCATATAAGATAATATATTGGAGGTTCTGGGGATTATGGACATCTTTGGGGCCCCTTTCTCTTTACTATAGTGCTGGAGTTAAATGTATGCGCATTGGGATGCCCTGGTATTAAAAGTATGTGCCATGTAAAAGCTCCCGAGAGCTCATCTGCTCCTTGAGGGCAAGGGCCCAGTATACTTCATCAATGGATTCCCAGTACTCAACACAGGGTTTATAGTAGGTCCCAATAAGTGGTTGTTGCATAAATAAATGGATGAATAATTGAACAGAATGAAAGCTCTTCTGAAGGTTTCCCTGGTGCTCCCTTTTTCCTCCTTTGTTTGAATATAGACTTTCTTTTCTTTCTCTGAAGAAATTTCAAAACTATGGAGAATAGTATAACAAGTACCTGTTGAAATGTTATTGACTATTGCTAACATTTTGTCTTATAAACTCGTTCTTTCTTTAGAAAACTCAAGACTTCTTGTGAGATTGTAGACACATCTTGCTGACCCATGAGCTAGCTTGACTCTGCTCTGCTCAGTTATGGGCTGTTGTGTAACAGAGATTAAAAAGGACTCTTTCTGTCTTCATTTTTGCTGAAACTCTGTGAGTATTGGGCAATACCCCCAGTTCCAAAGTGAGATGTGAGACCAATAGAGAGGAGATTGGTCAGAGACGGTGCTGACTGACCCCAGTCTATAGAATGTCATAGTGGCCTAGGGAAATTTAGAGAGGATTTTTGGAGGGAGCCATCCATGAGCTTTGAACTCCACTCTTGCCCACAGAGAAAGGTGTGGTGATGTCCTTATCTCCCCCCTGTCTAGGGACAGGGCTTTCATGGGAACACTCAGAGAACGCCATGTCTCTTTGGAGCTTGAGGGCTACTTTGCCCTGATGCCCAACTCATGCCTAGAAATCAAGAGTAAGGGATCTTGGATGGCTACTGTGTAGACTAAGGATCAGAGAAAGGGTGCTGGATTGCGGATGGTCATGAGATATGTCGATACCAAATGTGGGCCTCCTGAGACAGAGAGCAGGCTTGCAGTGGTTCCACATACTGGCAATGAGGAGTGCCTTGAGGGGTGAGGGGTGGAGCAGAAGGAAGCTTCAGATGACATCTAGGGACTGAGAAAGGGGTCATAAATGATCAACCAGAGGAGGGGTCTTTGTCTGGGTTAAGATACTTGCAAGTGACACTCCCCAGTATTAAAATCCTGGAAACAGCTAAGAATGGGCTCTGTGAGAGAAGGTCAGCCAAGGCCAGGATGTGCCTTTGCAGCCTTTGAGGGTACCAGCCAGACAAGAGCCATTCTGTTCTTTCACTCTTCTTCCCCCTGCTCTGCCACTCATACCCCCTTTCCACTGTAGGGTGTCACCCCTGAAGCAGACCCAAGCCAGGAGAGGGAAGAAGCTTTCCCTTTAAATGAACTTGGACATTATAACAATTACATGTGGATTTCTTATATGTATTACTGTACTGAGTTTTTTTTTTTTTGGTGGGGGGTGAAGGAAGTGACTGGAGGACTTTTTGTTACCCTATGGTGACCAGAAAAGTCATGGAACTTGCCTTATATTTTATAAATGGGACAAGGCAGATCTGAGCCCCATACAGCAGGTTGACTAAATTTGTTTTCTGATTACACATAAGGGTGATTGCTCAACCAATGTAATGGTTACAACTGTGCATTCCAAGTTTCAGAAATGAGTCTTCTTTCATCTGCAAGTTCTTGGGGGCTTCGTACTGCCTCTCCCCGCCCCCCCCCCCGCCCCCCCATGTACTGCCTCAGAAACTCCAGAAGTAATTCGGGTTTTCTTATTTGTCTTCCTTGCTGTGTTTGCAGCTTAAGAACTGCTCCTCTCCAGTCTTTGGTCTCACCACCGCCTTTGTTGTCACTTCTTCTAAAGGTACAACAAAGGAGCAAGCATCAGACAGGCCTGTCATGTAGGGAATGAAGTTTTCTTGGCTGGATACTGGTGACTTTGGGAATGCCTTAAAAGCATTCAACATTTGTGAGTTTTCAAAATTGCAGTGTCTGGGAATCTGCCGGAAAACCAAAAAACCTGTTGCCATCTAGTTGATTCCAACCCATAGCAACTCTATAGGACAGAGTAGAACTGCCTCATACGGTTTCCAAAGCTGTAATCTTTACAAAAACAGACTGCCACATCTTTGTTCTACAGAGGAAACTGGTGGGTTTGAATCACTGACCTTTCAGTTAGCACCCAAGCACTTAAACAGAAGATGTTGTTGTTTTTCTTCTTAGGTGTCCTAGAGTTGGTTTGAACTCATAGCAACCCTATGTACAACAGAATGAAACACTGCCCAGTCCTGTGCCATCCTCACAATCCTTGGTATGTTTGAGCCTGTTGTTGCAGCCAGTGTATCAATCCATCTAGTTGAGGGTCTTCCTCTTTTTTTTCTAATTTTTATTGTGCTTTAGGTGAAAGTTTACTAATCAAGTCAGTCTCTCACACAAAAACTTACGCACACCTTGCTACATACTCCCAGTTGCTCTCCCCCTAATGAGACAGCCAGCTCCCTCCCTCCACTCTCTCTTTTCATGTTCATTTCACCAGCTTCTAACCCCCTCCCCTCACATCTCCTTTCCAGGCAGGAGATGGCAACATAGTCTCAAGTGTCCACCTGATCCAAGAAGCTCATTCCTCACCAGCACCTCTCTCCATCCCATTGTCCAGTCCAATCCCTGTCTGAAGAGTTGGCTTTGGGAATGGTTCCTGTCCTGGGCCAACAGAAGGTCTGGGGACCATGACCACTGGGGTCCTTCTAGTCTCAGTCAGACCATTAAGACTGGTCTTTTTATGAGAATTTGGGGCCTGCATCCCACTGTTCTCCTGCTCCTTCAGGGGTTTTCTGTTGTGTTCCCTGTCAGGGACACGGAACCTGTACACTTATTAAGTGTGGTGAAATGATACAACCTTGATACACACGTTTCTTGATTTTAAACCATGCAGTAGCCCCTTGCTTTATTCAAACAACTGCCTCTTGGTCTATGTACAGGCTCTGAGTGAGCACAATTAAGTGTTTTGGAATTCCCATTCTTCTCAATGTTACCCATAATTTGTTATGATCCATACAGTTGAATGTCTTTGCATAGTCAATAAAACACAGGTAAACGTCTTTCTGGCATTCTCCGCTTTTAGCCAAGATCCATCTGACATCAGCAATGACATCCCTTGCTCCATGTCCTCTTCTGAATCTGACTTGAATTTCTGGCAGTGCCCTGTTGGTGTATTGCTGCAACCATTTTTCAATGATCTCCAGCAAAATTTTACTTGCATGTGATAATAATGATACTGTTTGATAATTTTCACATTCTGTTGGGTCACTTTTCTTTGGAATGGGCACAAATATGGATCTCTTCAGTTGGTTGGCCAGTTAGCTGTCGTCCAAATGTCTTGGCATAGATAAGTGAGCACCTCCAGCATTGCCTCTGTTTGTTGAAACATCTCAAATGGTATTCCGTGAATTCCTGGAACTTTGTTTTTTGCCAATGTCTTCAGTGCAGCTTGGACTTCTTCTGTCAGTACCATCAGTTCTTGATCATGAGCTACATCCTGAAATGGTGGAATGTCGATCAATTCTTTTTGGTACAATGGCTCTGTGTATTCCTTCCATATTCTTTTGATGCTTCCTGCATCCTTCAATATTTTCTCTGTGGAATCTTTCGGTATTGCAGCTCAAGGATTGAATTTTTTCTTCAGTTCTTTCAGCTTAGGAAATGCCAAGTGTGTTCTTCTCTTTTGATTTTCTAACTCCAGATCTTTTTACATTTCATTTTTAATACTATGTCTTCTAGACTCACCCTTTGAAATCTTCTGTTCAGCTCTTTTACTTCATCATTTCTTCTTTTTACTTATCTACTCTATATCCAAGAGCAAATATCAAAGTCTCTTCTGTCACCCATTTGGTCTTTTTTTAAATGACGTTTTGCTTTCTTCATGTATGATGTCGTTGATGTCATCCCATAACTCTTCTGATCTTTGGCTCTCAAGGACTTGTTTTAATTTTGTTCAGCTTCAATTTGAACTTGCATATGAACAATTGACGGTCTGTTCCACAGTCAGCCCCTGGCCTTGTTCTGACTGATCATATTGAACTTCTCCATGTCTCTTTCCATAGATGTAGTCAATTTGATTCTAGTATATTCCATCTGGTGAGGTCCATGTGTATATTCACCATTCATGTTGAAAAAAAGTTATTTCCAATGAGTAAGTCATTGGTCTTCCAAAATTCTATCATGCAACCTCTGGCACCATTTCTGTCACTGATAATTATCAATGCATTTGACTGCATATTTGATCAATTTTAGACTGCAGAAGTTGGTAAAGATCTTCAATTTCTTGCAGCCAAATTGCTTTGTTTTTATTCTCTTCCTCCCTGCCTCTTTCCCTTCCTTTCTTCCTTTACATTTAAATTGGGTTTTATATTAAACAATATAATATTAAACACTCCAATATAGGAGGCAGGATAGGATAGTGAAAAGAATGTAAACCTCACATTCAATAATAATATTCACGTAATAATGGTAACAGCCAATACATATATAGCTTTTGCTATAATGATTGGTGTGTAAATTTGAATAACACTTGAGGACAGATGTCCTAGGCATTATGGAGCTGAAATGGACTGGTATTGGCCATTTTGAATTGGGCAGTTATATGGTCTACTATGCTGGGAATGACAAATTGAAGAGGAACGGCATCACTTTCATTGTTAAAAAGAACATTTCGAGATCTATCCTGAAGTACAAGGTTGTCAGTGATAGAATAATATCCACACGCCTACAAGGAAGACTATTTAATATGACTATTATTCAAATTTATGCACCAACCTCTAATGCCAAAAAAAGCACACGATAAAAGGGCCTAAATGCTTGAAGACGATTAAGAGTGGTGCTCACTGACTTCTCCAGGGACAAGGTCTCTCTCTGAGGCACAATATCTGCACTTTTGGTTGGAGAGGTCAGGGCATCACAATGTGTGAGAGGGTTGTGTCAAATCCTTGTAATTAACAAGACTGTAAGAGGTCATGACTAGATCAAAGTCATGTGGCTGGTATGAGGCAGAAAAAAGAGCAGTATCTAAATCCAGGTCTGTCTGGTGGCAAAGTCTGGAGCCTTTCCATCATACTTCATTCCCTCCTGTCACAGAATTGGAAGGGGACTTCCTGAATAATGAAATGAATTTTCTGTTTAAATGAGTGAGGAGACAGAGGCCCACAGAGACATGTGCTTTTTCTGAGGTTACACAGTAAGCGATTGGCACAGTCTAGAAACCAACCGGGTCTGCTGGTTCTCAGGCTAGTGCTCTTTCCCCTGCACCGTGGCAGGATGAAGGAGTGCTGGCAGCACAGTGATTAAGTGCTGGGCTGCTGACTGAAAGGTCAGCTGTTCAAACCCATGAGCCAATCTGCAGGGGAAAGATGTGGCAGTCTGCTTCCGTAGAGATCACAACCTTAGAAACCTGGTGGGGCAGTTCTAATCTGTCCTATAGGGTCTCTATGAGTCGAAATCGACTCCATGGCAGTGGGAATGGGTGGTAGGATGAAGCCCCATCCCTCCTCAGGGGAGGTAGGAGGAGCTGTGGCTGGATGGGGTGAGTGAATTTCAGTCTATACTCTGCTCCACTCTTGCCCTCCGCCCCTGCCTGGTTGTGTTGTCTTATAGCAATAAATAAGAAGCCCTGGTGACACCATGCTTAAACACTTGGCTGTGAACTGACAGGTCGGCAGTTTGAATACAACCAGCAGCTCCAACCCACCTAGTGTCTCCACAGGAGAAAGATCTGGTGATCTCTTCCCGTAAAGATTAGAGCTTAGAAAACCCTATGAGGCAGTTGTATTCTGTCACATGGGTCACTATGAGTTGAAAATCAACTCCTTGGCACCTAACAACAACAAAACAACAGATGTCTAAATGGGCACTGTGACCATGATCTTATCCTTCACCTTGCAGTCAAATTGCTTTCTTTTTATTCTCTTCCTCCCTCTCTCTTTCCCTTCCTTTTTTCCTTTACATTTAAATTGGGTTTTATATTAAACACTCCAATATAGGAGGCAGGATAGGATGGTGAAAAGAGTGTAAACTTCGCATTCAATGATAATATTCACATAATAACAGTAACAGCCAATACATGTATAGCTTTTACTATAAGGACCCCAGGTGGCTAAAGAGTTAAGGCCAACAGCTGCTAACCAAAAAGTTGGTGGTTCGAACCTACTTAGTGGCCCCATGGGAGAAAGATCTGGCAATCTATTCCCCAAAAGATTACAGTTTAGAAAACCTTATGAGGCAGTTCTACTTTGTCACATGGGGTCACTGTGAGTTGGAATCGACTTGACAGCACCTACTAACAACACGTGGCAGGCACTGTTCTAAGAGCTTTACATATAGAAAGTCATTTAATCCTCTAATAACCATACGAGGAGGTGCAATTATCTCCCTTTTACAGATCAGAAAACTGAGGCTCAGAGAAGGTTTGTACTAGGAACTGCGATGGCTACTAGGGATACAAAGAGCAATGCTTGGGGCTCCAGGAAGTAATCCAGTCCTACCCAGTCCAGTCCAATTCATCCTGGCCCTGAGGACCGTGCCCTGGTACCCAAGAACAAGACTACATCCACTGAGGGGCATACATTTTGCTTGTTTAGCAATCAGTCTCTACTGCGTATAGCCATGTTTTCATGACATTTTAAGAGACTATTCAAAATGTATGAAGTTGACCCCGGACACCCTTTTAACTCAGTCCTGAATTCACTCCTGAGGCTCACCCTTCAGCCAAAGATTAGACAGGCCCATAAAACAAAATGAAAATAAATGGGCATAGCAGCCCAGAGGGCAAGGGAGAGAAGGCAGGAGGGGACAGGAAAGCTGGTAATGGGGAACCCAAGGTTGAGAAGGGGAGTGTGTTGACATGTTGTGGGGTTGGCAACCAATGTCACAAAACAATATGTATATTAACTGTTTAATGAGAAACTAATTTGCTCTGTAAACCTTCGTCTAAAGCAAACACATATACACACACACACACAAAATGTATGAATTTGAGGAATGAAGCGTCCTCAATCATCAAGAAACATCTTTCCTCAGAAGGAACAGACAGAAGTCCTGGCTTCTAGTCTTGACTCCACCTCTCTGGAATCTTTGGCAAGTTTCTCATTTGTGCAGTGGGGACAATACTAATACCTACTTCATAGGGCTGATGTGAGAATTTGGTTAAATGAGATATAAGAAATGCCAGTCACGCCACTGAATACTCCAGTTTTCATGTTGAATGGAAGATTATAGTCCACCTCTCCACTCGAGGCAGCAGCCCTCTTTCAAATTTTCCTGCCAAGTGTTGGTCTGGCCTAAGCCTTATCACTTGTAGTGATACGGTACCATGCTGGGTCCACAAGTTGACTGTGGGCAACCACTGGTCCAGGAGTGCTCAGTTATTTTCCACAACACGTATGGAAAGTCCCCAGTGAAAATGGGAGTTATATTAGTAGCTATGGTGATTATAAAAATAATGATGCTGTTAATATTTACTAATTGACTACTATGTGTTCTGCACCATACTAAATGTACGTCTCTTAATTCTCATTTCAACCCACCTGGTAAAAACCCATTGCTGTCAAGTTGATTCTGACTCACAGTGACCCTACAGGACGGAGCGAGACTGCCCCTTAGGGTTTCCAAGGATCGGCTGGTGGATTTGTACTGCTGACCTTTTGTTTAGCAGCCCTAGCTCATAACCACTGACTAATTTATGTCTGTTTTAAACATGAGGAACCTGAAGCTCAGAGAAGTTAAGAAATTTGCTCAAAGCCCCAAGGCCAATATATGGTAGAGATAGGATTAAAACCCAGGTCAAATGATTGCAGAGATTGTAATCTCGGTCCCAGTGATTTCAAACTTAACCACACACAGGGGTCAGACAGGTAATCTAGGCAGGCAGATATGACTGTGGTGAACTGGAGACCTTGTGTTCCGATTAGATGGGGTGACTGTCAGCTTTGCCGAGGAAAGGAAGTGTGAAAATGCAGATACAAAGTTGTCAAATCTTCGCAGTTTTTCAGTGAAATCCAATAATTTTGATAACTTAATGGGATATAGCATGATATTTACATGTTACCCTCCAAATGTTGAAATTGCTTGTGACCTAACCTCTAAGTGCTATGTTGTTGTTTTTAGGTGCCACTGAATCACTTTTTGACTCATTGTGACCCCATGTGACAGAGTAGAACTGCCCCATAGGGTTTCCTTGGCTGTAATCTTTACGAAAGCAGATCACCAGATCTTTCTCCTGCAGAGCTGCTGGGTGGGTTTGAACTGCCAACCTTTCAGTTAGCAGCCGAGAGCTTAATCCTTGTAACACAAGGTTGTCTTTCTAAGTGCTATACCCCTTACCATCGAATTGATTCTGACTCATAGCAACCCTATAGGACAGAGTAGAACTGCCCCATAGGGTTTCCGAGAAGTGGCTGGAAAATTTGAACTGCGGACCTTTTGGTTAGCAGCTGAGCTCTTAGCCACTATGCCACCAGGGCTCCCTAAGTGCTATAACTGCCCGTTGAATGCATATTTAAGCCGTTTTCTTAGGGCTGTTACTCTGTTCCTTTCTCTCCCACTCAAACTGTAATAGTGCAATGCAGGTCAGAGAGTGGGACTTATTAACCCAGCAAGCCCTGTATCAATCCGAATTGTTTTTCACACTGACATTAGTCCTGAACATTGGAATTTTAACTATTACTTGTGATTGGTTGAGAGCCCCAGTGCTGGGGTTGAGGATTCAATGTAGGACAAGCTCCAGGACACAGCTCTTCAATTGCACACGCAGAAGGAAGAGGAGGGTGGGAAGCTTGGTGGCATATAAAGACCCAGCAGCCACTGGGCCCTGCCAAGATCCTACGTCACCTAAGCAGGGGAGAGCTATCTAACCCTTGCTACAAAATCTCTAGGCAAAAATGGATTTCAAAACCTCCCAGAGAAGGATCATCTATTGGCCTGAGACCAGCTTCCAGGCGCTTTCCCCATCCTGCTGGTGGAGCAGTTTAACCTCATCTCCCCTTCTGGATTAATTAAAACAATTGTCAATGTGTTATTTATACGTTGATTTAAACCATTCCTTATCCACCAAAAAAAAAAAAAAAAAATTCTAAGGAGTCTAAACATGTGCAACAAAGACCATATAAAGAGCTTTCACACAATTATATCATTTCTGCTCACAACATCTTCATTTCACATGTGAAAAGACAGAGGATCTGAGAGGTTGTGTGACTTGCTCAAGGTCCCTTAGTTAGAAATGTTAGAGCCAGGAATTCTAAGCTTGGTCACCTGAATTTGAGACCAATGTGTTGTTTCTTCTAGTACTCTAAAAATCCAGTTGCTGTGAAGTTGATTCTCACTCATGGTAACTCATATGTGTTGGGTTTTCAATGTGATTTTGTGGAATTAGATTGACAGGCCTTTCTTCCCAGGTGCCTCTGGGTAGATGCCAACCTCCAGCCTTCTGGTTAGCTGCTGAGCATGTTAACTGTTTACTGCACCCAGGGACTCCTCTGACACCCTACAGTTGTAGAATCATAATATATTAAGTCTGACTAATGAGGAGGGTGGTATGATGGCCATCCCCAACTTCTTCCCACCCCCATGCCCATCCCCAGCACAGTCAACAGCCTCAGCAGCCTAACAGCAACAGAACAGCAGCCTAACCAACAGCCCCATCTCAGAGTCCTGTTCATGGGCTTCTTAGGGAGCTCTGTGAAAGCAGGGATTACTATCAACAGAACGTTATTGAGGATTTGTTCATTCCCCTTATAAACTCGTCTGTTCCATGTCTCATAAACGTTGGAATTCCTGGGCTACAAAGTTTAATTTTTGCATCTGCTGATTTTATAGTTTGTTATTTTATATTTTGTATCATTTTTCCAGTAATGATTCCAAGATAGTGGATTTTTTTTTATTATTATTGTGTTTTAGATGAAGGTTTACAGAACAAACTAGTTTCCCATTAAACAGTGTATATACTGTTTTATGACATTGGTTAACAGCCCCACGACATGTCAACACTCTCCGTTCTCAACCCTGGGTTCCCTATTACTAGCTTTCCTGTCCCCTTCTGCCTTTTAGTCCTTGCCTCTGGGCTGGTGTGCCCTTTAGTCTCGTTTTGTTTGATAAGCCTGTTTAATCTTTGGCTGAAGGGTGAACCTCAGGAGTGGCTTCATTATTGAGCTAAAAGGGTATCCAGGGGGCATACTCTCAAGGTTTCTCCAGTCTCTGTCAATCTAGTAAGTTTGGTCTTTTTGTGTGTGTGTGTGAGTTAGAATTTTGTTCTATATTTTTCTCCAGCTCGTCTAGGACCGTCTATTGTGATCCCTGTCAGAGCAGTTGGTGATGGTAGCCGGGCACCACCTAGTTGTGCTGGGCTCATTCTGATGAAGGCTATAGTACTTGTGGTCCATCAGTCATTTGGACTAATCTTTCAATAGGGTGGATTTTTGATGTGATTTTAAGATATCAATGAACAGTTTTTTTTTTGTTATTTATGTTTTATTTTTATATTTTCTTTTTTCCTCAATCTTATTGTGTATCCAAAGGGAGTTTCTTTTATCTTTTCAATAATAATGATAATAATAAAAACTATAAATCCTTTTGGTATTTAAATTCTCATGATACTTTCAAAATTCCTGTGGTTTCTTTTTACACCCATGTTACATTATGAGTCTCTTAAGAGAGGGTGGGTGAAACCAGACATTGGTAAGTAGTTGCTTACATATTGGTCTTTAACAAGTTTTTTAAAGTATCCATAAATCTTATGTGATGTCTTTGATGGAGTTCTCAACACCTGGCTGATAGAAAGCTTGGGATCCTGAAGTTGTCATACACACTTAATGTTTAATTATAGATTGTTCCTATTTTACAGATGTCCAAACTTAGGTACATCAAAATTAAATGACTTGTCTCAGATTACACAGCAAGTTGGCTTGAAGAAAGTTGGCTATAACTGTAAAATTGGGCTAGATGAGATTTAAGGAGCACAACCTAGTATGGAGAAGAAGAACTTTCCTTTCAGACCACTGGCTACTCTCTCAAGGTGGGTTACGTGTCTCTGGCTCTTCGCGTGGTTAGAGAGTAAGGGTTTTTACCTTGTTTAACCTCACTTTTTGGGGTAAGGTGGGGTGGGGTCTAAATCTTAGCCTTTTGGGTACTTGATTACTGGTTATAAAGTCTCCTTCACCATTTCCTGCAGGAGGGCTTATGTCCCTCGTGCAAATAAGACTCCTGGTGGTGTGCTTTGAGTTCTCTGGTAAAAAATATCTCATGAAACAACCAGTCATTCACACACTAGTATGACTTAGATCATCTTTAAAAAGGTAGGACCCTGCAAAGAGGGGGAGGTGGGTAGTGGAGGAAGGTTATGCTCTGCTTTCTCATCTCCATATTATGAAATTCTATCTTTCAAGTTCTCACTCAAATACCATTTCTTCCAAAAAGCCTTCCCTGATATCTCTAGTTAGAGAGATTGCTCCCTTCTCCCTGCCTCAATAACATCTCCTCCCCTGTTTCAGCCCAGTAGTAATCATAATCCCTTCCATTAAATTTAGCTGTCTGTGTTTACATCTTATGTTCCTTATATTCCCTTCTGGACTGGGAGCCCCTCAAGGGCAAGGGATGCTTTAGATTTACTTCCTTGTCTCCACTTATGGTCTAGTCCAGAGTAGGTAAGGCTACCTTCAAGTATTATAAACCTGAAATTACTTAGAAGTTAGATGCAAGGTGGCTATGTCCAATTTTGCGTGGGCTTCCCTAGCTATCCCCATAGAGCAAAGTTTGCACCACATGGAAGGCAGCCTTTGATCCCCTCTCCCCTCTCATACTCTTGATGCAGAACCAATGGTCCCCACACTGTGCACTGCCTGCCAACCTGCTCTGGTGTCAGATCACCTGGGAGTAGATTCCCAGCTCTGGCACTTCCTTGCTTCATGACATTGAGCAAGTTACAAACTCTCTCTTCAGTTTTACCTTTCATAAAATAGGAATAATATTTGCCTCTTAGGGCTGTTGTTCTGAGGGTTGGAGACATTACACCTGCAGTACTTAATGCAATGCTTTGCACATTTTTTTTTTTTTTTTAGTATTCTCTATGAATAGAAGCAATTATTTTTTTCAATGAGGTAAAAAAGAAAGGCTTAACACAATGTCTGGCGTGTAGTGAGGGCTTTAAGGACTTTGTGTAAGCTGTTATTTTCACTCTTGCTTTAGGAAAGCAGTAAAAATATCATTACAAGAGCAAGGGTTTTGGAATCAGCTTTGGGTTCAAATTCCTGCTTTGTTAATTGCTAGCTAAAGTATCTTTTACACATTACTTAATCTTTCTAAGATCAGATTCCTTATCCCCAAAATGGAGGATAATGCTACCTTATAGAATTGTTGGAGCTTTTTACAGACACCTTCCCACCTCCCCCCACCCAAAAAAAGTTTTTCAAGAGTTATGGCAGACTGTATTTATCAAAGATGACCACAACAATATCTCTCATCTGACGTGTTCTTCTAGAACCTTGCCACTCCCCATCAAAAACTGGAGTCTAATTCCCTTCTCCTTGAACCTTGCTGGAATGCAGCAGATGTGATTTCTGAGGCTAGGCCCTAAAAGGCCATGCTGCTTCCACTTTGTTAGTTCCCAGTCACCTTTGGACCCCTGAGCTGCCATGTAAGAAGCTTAACTACCCCAATTCCACCATGCGGTCAGGAAGGCCAGGCCATGTAAAGATGCCACATGTAGGTTGCTTGCCAATGGCTTTAGCTGAGGTCACAGCCAACAGCCAGCATCACCTGCACAGATCTGTGAGTGAAGATACTTCCAGGTGAGTCCAGCCTCCCCCTAATCTTGCAGTTGTCCTAGCTGAGGCTCCAGACATTGTGGAGCGGAGACAACTGTTCCTTCTGTGCCCTTCCAGAATTTCTGACCCACAGAACCTGTGAGTTCTTTTAAGCATAAAATTCGGGGGTAATTTGTATGCAGCAATAGTCACTGGAATGAAGTTCTAATAAAGTGCTGTTGTTGTTATTAGGTGCTATTGAGTTAATTCCAACTCATAGCAAGCCCACGTGACAGAGTGGAACTGCCCCAGAGGGTTTTCTTGGCTGTAATCTTTGTGGAAGCAGATTGCCAGGTCTTTCTCTTGTGAAGCTGCTGGGTAGGTTCAAACTGCTAACCTTTTGGTTAGCAGCCAAGCGCTTAACTGTTGCACCAACAGGGCTCCTTCTGGTCATTACAGTACATAGTAATGACCAGATAAGAGGTAATAACAGCATTTGTTATTACAGTAATTGTTAGGATTATTACTGCCTCATGGGGGTATGTCCACCCTAGTGGCCCCTGTATGCTCAGCGGATGCCAGCACAATTCTTTCCGTCAGGCTTCTGCCCCACCCAGTCTCTCAGAGAGTGAGAATCTAGCCTGTAAGCCTCCCTCTCTACCCCTTACTCCCCCAGTGGTTATGGGGGCAGAAGAGGTGAGGGAATCCCGGGAGTGGTTTTATTGGCCTATATCCCCTATCAGCTGACCAGTCAACTTTCTCCTGAGTCGCACACTGCCTGCACTCAGGGGCCCTTCCCGCTTGTTAGGGTATTGGCCTTGCCATGCTGCCAGCCAGCCGGGGGAGCAGTGCTCAAGCTGGTTTTGTGTAAGACTGGCCAGCTTTGCCTGGTTTGAGGACAGCCGTGTTAATCTCCTGTCCTCTGCTGCTTATACATATTGACAGGACAGAGGTCAGCTTCACTGGACACATTCTTTGTTGCATTAAGCCAAGCCCTTCAATTCTTAGAATTGGTTTAAGCTTAATTAACTCATGAGGAAAAGGAAAATTTACATTTTGGGACTGGCGAATAAGATATTTAAGCTGCTCTCTGAAAAATAAATGTTTTCCATTGTGCTGCTCTCAAAGCCAGGCTCCCTTTCCATCTCTGTGGGTCTCTCCCTTTTGCTCTCGAGCTCGCCTTTCCTTGGCTCTTTCTCTCCTCTTTCTCTTTCACCTTGTGTCTATGGCTTGCTCACTTTCTTTCCTATTCGCCTCCCTAATCTATCTTCCCTGTTCCCTCCCACCCCTTCTCTGTTTCCCCATTCCTTTCTTTCTGTTTTTCTCTTTCTTCATTGCCCCTCCAAGTTTTGATAGCTGTCACTTTCCACACCTTTGTCCCCAACTGGCAAAGTGTGTGCCATCTTTGAAGCTGACATCAATATGTTCCTCACGTGCTTACGGAGGAGGTTGAAATTCCAGAACTTGTGCAATTAGTCTTTTTAAAACTGTATTTATATTTCATTTTGCACAGTCTTGGGAATGTGCCCAGCAATGTGTTTCACATATAATGGGCCCAACCTTCCCTTGTCAGCAGTGTGATCTGGATGGCTTGACAGCTCATCCATTCAGGCTAATTGGGAAGCCATGGTGGTGGCTGATGTCTCCCATACTGTTCTTTGGAGGACAGCTGCAGGGCAGTGAGTAAGGTAGAAATTGTAGAATGATTGGGCCTCTCTCTGAAGGCTGTGGAAAGAGCCTTAAGCTTGGAGAAAAGAGCTTGGCGATCTCGGGCTAATTGCTTTACTTCTCTGAGACGGTTCCTTACCTATAAAATAGGATCATGACAGTCATCTTGCTTCCCTCATGGGCCAGTTATGAGGTTCATATGAGATAATGAATGAGATAGCATTTTGTAAAGTATAAAGCACTGCCCAAATTTAAAAGCTTTTTATTATTGTTATCATGATCATAATTTTTATGTCCTGCTAATACTCATTTTACAACTCATCAGTGTTAAGAAGAATGAGCTTTATGGAACGAAATCTTGTTTCTCCCTTGTGCACAGAAATTAAGGCTTATATGTGGGACAATCCATATTACTGTTTCTAGGTGCCTTTGTCAGTCCCCTTGTTTCTTCCCCACCCTGCTCCTTTAAGCTAGGCTAACTCCACTACAAGTGATGCTCAGAAAAAGCCAGCACTGGCCTGACAGGTCTGGCCAGGCTATTTTCTGGGATCCTCTCCTTTTGCCCACCCTTGCTGCCTGCATCCTGCATCTGCGGCCTCCCTTGGCTTTGCTCCTGGTGTAAGCCCAGCACTGGTCTTTGTACCTGAGACAGAGCAACTTCTCTGAGTATAACTCAGGGCTCTCAAGGATACATGTGCCTTCTTCTCAGGTATTCCCTGCCTCTTCTTCCCTGGCTTCCCTGCTGAGGCCTCCTCCACAGTCTCAGTCTACTTGTGCTCGCCCTTGTGGTAGGTCACAGCCAGGCCAGCCACACTGACCCTCCGGGAGGTCCTACAACCAAGGAAGAAAGAAATGGCTCCTTTAGGGAGCTGAGGCTCCTCTGACCTGCAGATTTCCTGATCCTGTCAGGCTGCTGAGACCACTGGACTCGGGTACCTCTGTGAGGAGCCAGGGTGGCACCAGGGGGCTGCAACCCCACCCTGTCACCTGTGCTCTGCTCATCAGCTGCTTTGTTATAAAAACCAGTTGTCAACAAATTTGTTCCATCCTGAATCAACATTCTCACCAATTCTCAGACCTGGATTAGACTCATAACTCTGGAAAGTTGAAAAAGTGTTTACAAGAGGGGCAGAAAAGAGGGGGGAATGCATTTAGGGGAATGTGTTGGTTCCATTTAGCTTTTGGATCTCAACCCCTGGGGCTGCACCAACTCATCCAGCCTCGGTCTGGATCTGACTGGTTCTCCTGCATCCTCACTTGGTGCATTTCCCACCTGGCTCGTCTTTAAGCCTTTCTCTCCCCTCTCTGAATTTTGGGGTGGCCTTCCACTTGGTCTCTCAATTCTAAGCCCACTTTGGCTCCCACATGTACTCTATGCGGAACTATTGTTGCATTTTACAGATGAGGAAACTGAGGTTAAGGAAAGTAAATGACTTGCCTAAGGTCAGAACTCTTGGAGTTGTGGACTCAGAACCTGAACCAAAGCTGATTCTCATTCCATTGCAATATGCTGCCTCCTCATTGGTTTTACAAAAATGATTAAGGCTTGGCCCCTCGCCGTGAGGAGCTTAGGGCCAAAGAAAAACATAACACATAACAATCCCATAAACAAATGTCTACAAATGAAGAAAAGAGTGGGATATTGGAGATGCTTACCAACAGCTCTAAAAATACAGAAAAGCTAGCTATTAATTCTGCCTGAAGAGCTAGTGGTGGTAGTGGTAGCGGTGTCTGCATTTGTGTGGGAGTTTTGGCAGAGGGGGCTGTTATGAAGCAATGTTGTCAGTATCTTTCATGTTTCTGGAGGTCAAAAGCTCCAGAGAGCAAGTATGAAATTTGCATGCTGCCACCCTCCCACTCTGCTCATGGCAGACATTACTAATCAATCTTCCCCAGGAACCCAGATGCAGGCTCACAATCTTTTGTGACGAAGTGTCCAAGTGGTTATGCCTATTTATTGGGGCTGGCAGGCAAGAAGGCATTATGGGTTATTCCTAAGTCTTAGACAGAGACTTGCGTTTTCTGGAAGTAGAAACAGACTCAGGGAAAGTCACTGTGATGCAAGAGAACCCGAAATTTCAAAGGGTCTCCTTCTCCAAAGGATTTTCCTATCTCCTGTACATTAAAGAACAGACGTTCATTGAGTTCTTGCTATGTGGTAGGTTCTGTGATTAAGGCTTGGCCTCTCACCCCCACTGTGAGGTAGTTATGATTATTGCCATTTTACAGCAGAGGAAGCTGAGGCTCAGCAATTTAAATAACTTGCTCAAAGGCACATAACTAGGAAGCAGGGGAACTGAGACCTGTGCTCAGGCTCGTTTCACTCCAAAGCTTATTTATTTTATCTTTCAAAGCCCATTTCTCCTTTTAAATGTATTGCAAAATATTTATACATTTAAAAAGGTTTAAGATGAATATAGTACACACCTTTGTCCCCACTCCCCAGTTTGGAAATGAAACAAAGCCTGCTTTATTTTTGCAGAATGCCATACTGCCCTTCATAACACACAAAAAGGGGCTTTTAATAAAGTAATTGAACACTGTTGGACATTTCTCAACAAATCCTGCTTTGAGTGGAGTTTTAAAATGAATTTTCTTTATAAATTGAAATAATGTCTTTGGATATTTCGGAGATTGAAGCAAGGGAAGTCTGCAGTTCACAGACTCACTCGTCTGAGGAGTAATTTAATGCCACAGACATGGATCTCTATTTCTCTTTTTACCTTCAACCAATTTTAACAAGCCAGATGGTCACTGCAAATGGGTCCTCTAGAATCTCACTTTTCTGCCTCTGCTGCTCTCGGGGATTTATTTGAATTTGGTTCCTGGCAACAATCTTGCACTTTCCTACTCTCTGCCTTTCCCTGCCGCTGCTTGGGTGACCCCACACTATCCACAACTATCCCTTCTCTAGTCACCCCTATTAGAATTCACCTTCCTTGTATACTCTGTATGCTTCCTCAGCACACAATACCCTAGAAAACATGCATATGCTTTGCATTCGTTATTTATGTATACAATTTCTCCATTAGACCCTGCCTCGCTCATCTCTAATCTACATAACAGTAATTATCATAACTGCTAGTCCTTTACAGTTTCCAAGAAATTTTCCTAGTCAGACTCTTATTTAATCCCTACAATATCTCTGGGAAAAAAAAAAGAAAAAAAACATTGCCATCCAGTCCGTTCTGACTCATAGCAATCCTATAGGACAGATAGAACTGCTCCATAGTGTTTCCAAGGACCAGCTAGTGGATTCATCAAATATTCAGTAAATACTTATTGAGCACTTATTATGTGTCAGGCACTATGCTGAGTTCTGGGAAAATAGCAGTGAAGAAGACAAAGAAGGTCTTTGTTCTCAAGGGGCTTAGAGTGTAGCAGGACGATAGATGAGAAGCAAATAACATGAATAAACAAGGGGTGGTAGGTGGAATAATGGCCCACCAAAGATGTCCACATCTTTATCTCTAGAGTTTGTGGAGTAATTGTACATGGAAAAAGGGACTTTGTGGGTGATAAAATTAAGGATTTTGAGATGGGGGAATTATCCTGGATAATTCCAGTGGGTCCAGTGTAATCACAAGGGTCCTTAGAAAGGGAGGCAAGAGGATCAGAGTCAGACAAAGAGATATGATGATGGAGCAGAGGTTGAAATGAAGTAATTGCTGGCCTTCAAGGTAGAAGGGGGCCTCCAACCAAGGCAGGCAGCCTCTCAAAGCTGGAAAAGACAAAGAAATGTATTTTCCCATAGAACCTCTAGAAGAAATACAGCCCTGCTGGATCATTAAATGGACCATTATTCAGCCTACCAGACCTTATTTACTTACTTGTTAAAAAAAAAAAAAAAAATTTTTTTTTTTTTTTATTATCTATCTCCTACTATACTCTAAACTCTATGAGGATGGAGACCTCTTTCTTGTTCCTATTTTCCCGGTACCCAGAATAGTAGCTGGCACATAAAAAGTGCTCAATAAATATTTATAGGATCAATGAAATCATGGGTAGGAGTTTGACTAAAACTGTAACCACTCTTAGTTTTTTAAATTGCATATGAAATACTGTATTCTAGCTTCTGACCTCCAGAATTGTAAGAGAATAAATCCGTGTTGCTTCAAGCCACCAAGTTTGTGGTAATTTGTGATAGTTGCAATAGGAAACTTATATACCAGATAATTACAGATTATGATCAAAGCTATGAATTAAGGAAACACTTTGGCAAGATAAATACTGGGAAAGGCTTCTTTGAAGAGGTGCCATTTGAACTGAAGGGTGAATGTGAATGAGCCCAGGGAAGACCATTCCAGGCAGATGGAACAGCAGGTGCAAAGGCCCAGAGGAAGCAATGTGGTGACAGGGCCAATGTGGCTAACACAACAACTCATTGCCATTCAGTCGATTCTGACTCACAGCAATCCTACAGGACAGAATAGAAGTGCCCCATAGGGTTTCCAAGGAGTGGCTGGTGAGTTCAAAGTGCCAACCTTTTGGTTAGCAGCCATAACTCTAAATTACTGTGCCACCAGGGCTCCTGGGACAGTATGGTTAATTAAAAAATAATTCTTTACCTATATGTTGCTGCTAAATAAATATATAAGCAAAAAAAAAAAAAAAAATCCCTCTTAAGAGTATATAATTTGTTCCTTGCAAAGATTGGTACAGGCAAAGATGGTCCTGAAGGAAATGGGTCTTTGTTGTGGGATTATTAAAATGGACTTTCACATATATGTTTATATGTAGAGAAAAACATTCTGGGATGTTAGACGGCAAAACACCAGTAGCAATTATCTCAGCATGGTGGGATCATGTGGACTAATTTTTATTCTTTTACTTCTCTGTATTTTCTAATATGTGGCTAGACTTAGTGAAAGAGGGAGAGGGTGGTATGAAATGAGATTGGAGAGTTAGACCACAGCCAGATCATATAGAACTTTTTAAGGCATGGCAAGGAGCTTGGATTTTTTTAATTAAAAGAAATGAGAAACTCTTGATGGGCTTTAAACAGGAGTAATTTGCCATTGCATTACCCAAAGTTCCCAGCATAACCAAGACCCTTCTTTGGGGCATGGGGAAAATTTATGCCCAGTCAGGACAAACCCACCCACCAAATTAATCCTTCCTTGCTGTCTTAGGTTCTCAGCCTTCATTTGGAAATGTGAGGCTTTCTTTCTGCCAACCTGACACTCTAGTTGTGCCTCTGATGTAAACCTTGGACAGGAAACAATATTGTAATCTCAGGAGCAAATTATTACAGGAGGGGCTGACCTAAGACACATAAGGGAACCCAGCATTACTGAGCTTTGAAATGCCCCTGAAAAGGGGTGCGACTTGTTTTTTGAAGCACTTATTACAACTGCTTATTCTTTGATTCTGTCTTTAGACGGTAAGCTCTATGAAGTAAAGGATCATCTATACTTTTATCCCTGTTCTCCATTTCGAGGTAAAGAGCCTTATTTACTGTAGAATTTATGTACTTTAGGAGCCCTGGTGGCACAGTGGTTAAGTGCTCTGCTGCTAACCAAAAGGTTGGTGGTTCAAACCCACTACCCTGTCCACAGAAGAAAGAGGTGACAGTTTGCTTCCGTAAAGATTAAAGCCTTGGAAACCCTCTAGGTCAGTTCTACTCTTCTACAAAGACATTGTGAGTCAGAATCAACTAGACGGCAATAGGTTTATGTAGGTACTTGCCCACATAATGTGTGAGAATGCGCTACCCTTTTTAGTAGGTTTCTATCTTTTTTATTTAATGTGTCATTAATGAAATTTTTGAGTGTGATGTCTCTAACTCCATTTCCACCAGAAGTCCTGTGTTTTTTATGGTGTGAGTCTGCATAGCACAGAGATTTTTAAGAACACATATGTGGTGTTAAAACGGAACTGACTGTGCTTTCTTCTGTCTGCAGCACCAGGAAAACAAGAAAACACAACAGTGATTAGGAAGAATTTGAACTCAAACCAATAAGCACTAAGAGTGATTCATGTGTCCTTCTGGTATATAGGACAATCCTCTTATTATTTATTTATTCATTTTTTCCCATCTTTCCATCCATTTATTTATACTAATAATATTTATCAACTGCAGAGCTAATTATTATAATTGCTGTCAATAAGTTGTACACCTGTAAAAAGCTGAATTGGCGAAAGTGGTGTGAGAGATACATTTATAACAATGACAAAAAAAAGTAGCAGCTGAGGCTGCTTATGTACAACCAAACACCTCGTGGGATTTGGAGGTTTAGAGTCAT
This sequence comes from Loxodonta africana, assembly GCF_030014295.1. Lineage (NCBI taxonomy): Eukaryota > Metazoa > Chordata > Mammalia > Proboscidea > Elephantidae > Loxodonta > Loxodonta africana. The sequence continues at coordinate 97,362,337 of NC_087348.1, forward strand.
GGTTTGGAGTTAGTACCTTAACTAGTAAAAAATGCCTGCTGTGAGCATTATGCTTTTTTAAGAACTATCTATATGGGATCAAATTCACAACAGCAACTTGAAAGATTAGATAGGAACCTTAGGGGGAAATGAGTTCATGTTAACGAGGGAGAAACAACTTTAGAAAGGAGGATGAGAATCACTGTACAACTCAAAGAATGTAATCAAGGGCACTAAATTGTACATGTAGAAAATGTTGAACTTGTGTCTGTTTGGCTGCATATATTCTTAACAACAACAAAATAAGTAAAGTTTAGAGGAAAAATATTTATCAAACATTTACTATGTGTCAAGTATTGTTACAGGCCCAGCATAATGTCTTCTAACTCCTTTCATATTGTATCAAGACTTCATTTCTCCTAAGGGCTGAGTAGTATTCCACTGTATGTATATGGCACATTTTGCTTATCCATTCATCTGTTGATGGGCATTTAGGTTGTTTCCACCTTTCAGCTATTGTGAATAGTGCTGCAGTGAACATTGGTGTACAAATCTCTTTCTGAGTCTTTGCTTTCAAGTCTTTTGGGTAAATATGTACAAGTGGAATTGCTGGGTCATATGATAGTTGTATTTTTAGTTTTTTGAGGAACCATCACACTGTCTTCTACAATGGCTATACCATTTTTCATTCCCACCACCAAAGGATAAGGGTTCCAATTTCCCCACATCAACTTTTGTTATTTTCTGTTTTTTTTTTTTTTAATCTTAGCCATCCTGTGGGAGTGAAATGGTATCTCATTGTGGTTGATTTACATCTATCTGATGGCTAATGATATTGAGCATCTTTTCATGTGTTTGATGGCCATTCAAGTCCTCTTTGGTGAAATGTCTGTTCAAGTCCTTTGCCCATTTTATGATTGGGTTATTTTTCCTTTTGTTGTTAAATTGTCAAATATATATATATCTGTGTGTATATATATATATACAATGTTGTTAGATTCTTATTGAATATATGGTTTCCAGAGATATTCTTCCAGTCAGTATAGCTTGTCTTTTCACTTTTTTGGTGAAGTCTTTTGATGAACAAAGTTTTTAACTTTCATGATATCACATTTATTTATTTTGTCTTTTTGTTTGTGCTTTTGTTAATATGTTAGATAATTCACTGTCAAAAGCTAGGCCTCACTGCATTGCTCCTGCATTTCCTTCTAAGAATTTTATGGTTTTAGTTTGCACAGTTAGGTCTTTAATCCATTTTGAATTTGTTTTTGTGTATGGTTTGAGGCATGGATCCTGTTTCATTTTTTGCGTATAGAAACCCAATTTTCCCAGCACCATTTATTGAAAAGACTTCTGTTTCCACATCCAATGTACTTAGCGCCCTTGTCAAAAATCAGTTGACCATAGATGTATGGGTTTATTTCTGGACTCTCAGTTCTATTCCATTCATCTATGTGTCTGTTGTTATACAAGTACCAGGCTGGTTTGATTACTGCAGCTGTACAGTATGTTTTCAAGCCAGGAAGTATGAGAGTTCTCCTACCTTTTTTTTTTCTCTTTCAACATTGTGTTAGCTATTTGAGGCCTCTTGCCATTCCATGTAAAGTTGAGGATTGATTTTTCCATTTCTGTAAAGAAGGCTGTTGGAATTTTTATCGAGATTGTATTGAATCTATAGATTGCTTTGGGTGGTACTGACACCTTAACAATATTAAGTCTTCCAATCCATGAACATGGAACATCTTCCTTTTATTTAAATCTTCTTTACTCTCTTTCAGCAGTGTTCTATAATTTTCACTGTATAAGTCCTTTACATCCCTGGTTAGGAGGTACTTTATTCTCTTACACGTTATTGTAAATGGAATTATTTCCCTTTCAGATTTTTCGTGGCTGGTGTATAGAAACCCAAGTGGTTTTTGTTTGTTGACCTTGTACCCTGTAACTTTGATAAATTCGCCTATTAGTTCTAGAAGATTTTGTGGACTCTTTAAGATTTTCTATATATAGGATAATATCATTCGTAAATAGAGATAGTTTTACTTATTCTTTTCCATCCAGGAGCCCTGTTGGCTCAGTGGTTAAAAGCTATGGGTGCTAACCAAATGAGGCCTATAGTTTGAATCCACCAGTCCCTCCTATGAGTTGGAATTGACTTGATGGCAACGGGTTTGATTTTTTTTCCAGCCTAGATACATTTTCTTTCTTTTTTTTGTCTCGTTGCTCTGGCTGTTGTTGTTAGGTGCCGTCGAGTCGGTTCTGACTCATAGCAACCCTCTGTACAAGAGAATGAAACATTGCCCTGTCCTGAGCCATCCTCACAATCGTTGTTATGCTTGAGCCCATTGTTGCAGCCACTGTGTCAATCTATCTTGTTGAAGGTCTTCCTCTTTTTCGCTAGTCCTCCACTTTACCAAGCCTGATGTCCTTCTCCAGGGACGGATCTCTCCTGATAACCTTTCCAAAGTATGTGAGACATTAGTCGAGCCATCCTTGCTTCTAAGGAGCATTCTGGTTATACTTCTTCCAAGGTAGATTTGTTTGTTCTTTTGGCAGTCCATGGTATATTCAATATTCTCCACCAACACCACAATTCAAAGGCATCATCCAGCTTTCACAAGCAGATGAGGCGATTGAAAAACTATGGCTTGAGTCAGGCTGCCTTTAGTCTTCAAGGTGATATTTTTGCTTTTCAACACTTTAAAGAGATCTTTTGAATGCGTCTTTTGACTTCTTGACTGCTGCTTCCATGTATGTTGACTGTGGATACAACAAGTAAAATGAAATCCTCCACAACTTCAGCCTTTTCTCCATTTATCATGATGTTGCTCATTGGCCCAGTTGTGAGGATTTTTGTTTTCTTTATGTTGAGGTGTAATCCATACTGAAGGCTGTGGTCTTTGATCTTCATCAATAAGTGCTTTAAGTTCTCTTCCCTTTCAGCAACCAAGGTTGTGTCATCTGCATAATGCAGGTTGTTATTGAGTCTTTCACCAGTCCTGATGCCCCATTCTTCTTCTTATAGTATAAACCCAGTGCCGTCGATTCGATTCCGACTCATAGCGACCCTGTAGGACATCTTATAGTATAGCTTCTGAAATTATTTGCTAAGCATACAGACTGAATAGGTATGGTGAAAGGATACAACCCTGACACACACCTTTCCTGACTTTAAACCATTCAGTGTCCCATTGCTGTGTTCGAATGACTGCCTCTTGATCTACTTAGAGGTTTCTCATGTGCACAATTAAGTGTTCTAGCATTTCCATTCTTCACAATGTTATCCGTAATTTATTATGATCTGCACAGTCAAATGCCTTTACATAGCACACAGGTAAACATCTTTCTGGTATTCTCTGCTTTCAGCCAGGATGCAGCTGACATCAGCAATGATATCCCTGGTTCCACATCCTGTTCTAAATCCAGCTTGAATTTCTGGCAGTTCCCTGTTGATATACTGCTGCAGACGCTTTTGAATGATCTTCAAAATTAGAATTGCTCTGGCTATGACTTCTAAAACACTATTGAATAGAAGTGGTAAGAGCAGGCACCCTTGTCTTGTTCCCTATTTCAAGGGGAAGCCCTCAGTCTTTCTCCACCCAGCCTCTTGAAGCAGCCTGTTGCATCTTTGGTAGTGTATTAGTTTGCTAGGGCTGCTGTAATAAAGTACCACAAACTAGGTAACTAAAAACAGAAATTTATTGTCTCGTAGTTCTGGGGACTAGGAATCTGAAATCAAGATGTCAGCAGGCCCATGCTGTCTGTGAAGGCTCTAGGGGAAGATCCTTCCTTGCCTCTCCCTAGCTTCTGGTGGCTTCTGGTGATTCTTGGTATTCTTTGGCTTACAGACGCATCACTCCAATCTCTGCCTCCATCTTCACCTGGCCATCTTCTTTCTGTGTTTGCTTCTGTGTTTTCTCCCTTCTTCTTGTAAGGACACCACTTATATTGGATTAGGGCCCACCCTACTCCAGTATGAACTCATGTTAACTTATAACATCTTCAGTGACCCTAATAAGATTACATTCACAGGTACTGGGGGCTAGGACTTCAATATATCTTTTGGGGGGACACAATTCAAATCATAACAGTCACTATGTCAAAGGAATGAAGTGAGGTGAAAACATTTTGACAGCTGGCATTTGAGCTCATTGTATGGGGAAACTTGCATTTGTTTAGGAAAATGCACTGAGAGGCTACTTCCTTTGGGGGTGCAGAGAGAGATGAAAGACAATATAAAAGGTCACCAAGTTATTCTGTTTTGTGTAAAATTTTAATAGGACATTTTGAGTTGGGGCAGAGGGGAGGAGGACGAATAAGAGAGAGAAGGCACTGTGCAACCTGACAGATCCTTGGCACCCAAGGAGGATGGTGGCCAGTGAAGAGGTCTAGAGGGTGGGGCGGCCACAGGCTTTTGAAGGGCTGGGAGGCTAATGTTCCCTTCTACATTGTTTGCTTTACTGCTTTGTAACCCCTTCCCACTACTCAGACCTCCATAAAACCTGTGGCAAATCTGGAGAAAGACCAAGTGGAATGGTCATGCTGGACTGTGCTGCAATGGAGCACACTTAGATAGCAAAGGCCCCAGTTCATGTCCACTAACAACACCAATCCATGTCTGTCTTCCTGGGTCAGCTGAGGGAGGTGGGGGAGCCACTGTGGTGAATGAGGAAATCAAAGCGTGGCCTAGAAGGCCTAAATTCTGAAGAATTTACAGAAATTGGGGCTGGCTCAAGTGTAGATTAGAGGCATTCAGGTCTATTTAAAGCCAAACAAAAACAAAACTGCTTCATTGAGATATAATCCACAAAACATACAACTCACCCATTCAAAGGCACAATTCAATAGCTTTCAGCATATGCACCGACAATGTGCATCTATCACCACAGTTGATTTAAGGACATTTTTATCATCTCGAAAACACACGCTGCACTCTTAGCTGTCACCCCACCTCCATTCCCCTCTTCAGCTCTAAGCAACTGCTAATCTACTTTCTGGCTCTATAGATTTCCTTATTCTGGACTTTCATAAGAACGGAATCATATAATATGTGGGCTTTTATGTCTGGCTTCTTTCACTCATAATGTTTTCATGGTTCATCCATGTTGTAGAATGTATCAGTACTTCATTCTTTTTTATGGCTGAGTAGTATTCCATTTTGTATGCATATAGCACATTTCACTTATCCATTTGTCAACTGATCAACGTTTGGCTTGTTTCCACCTTTGGGCAATTATAAGTAATGTTGCTGTAAACATTCATATACAAGTTTTTGTGCAGGATTCAGGCCCATTTTCATATATTTCTCAAAGTGCCAGGGAACTTCAGATTGCTTCTGGGTTATAGTTGTTAGGAATGAGGGCTCTCAAATCAGGAAAACCCCGGTTTGAATCTCAGTCTGGCCATTCACTGAGTGACCATGAACATTTTACTGAGACTTTTTTCATCTGCAGCATGAAGAGGATCTTTCTTACCTTGCAGGGTTAATTTGAGGATTGAATTATGTAATATGGTTTATTACAAAGTCTGGCATAATAATCAGTAAAAGGTTGTTGTTTTAATTAACTCCAGTGACATAGTGTGAATAGCATAGGCTTTATACTTGCTTGGACCAGGGTTCAAAATCCTACTCCTCTACTTACTAGCTCTGTGAATTCGGCATGTGACAACTTCTTAGGCTCTCAGTACTGTGGGGAAATAATACCCACCTGGCAGGGCTTGATGGGGTAACATGAGAGACTAGAACGTGCCCAACACTGTAAGACACACTGTTGGTACACAGCGATCATTGCCAAGGCTAATCTAGATGGTGCCTCTTGCAAATTAGAGGAAGATCCCCCTTCCTTTGGGTGACACAGCTTTCAGGTTTCAGTCCCACTCACTACCCTGGCCTGGGTGCCTTTGTACCAGGGCTTTGAACTGGTTCATTCTGGCTTGACCCCTTGCTGAGAACTTACTTTTCTACCCCAGATATACTGAATCGGAATCTACATTTCAACTAGATCCCCAGGTGATTCTTATGTATTTCTGCTGCAGATATACTGAATACATAGGAATTACCTGGGGATCTTGTTACAATGTAGACCCTGATTCAGTCTATCTGGGGTGAAAAAAGTAAATTCGCAGCAGGGAGCCAAATCAGAATGAACCAGTTTGAAGGCCTGCTTTGTGTAGTGCACAACTTGTACATCTGTAGGACACAGCCTGAACATGAGGGCGGCTGTTATAATTCCGCTAATTAGCATTCCTCTGCCTCTAACTTGCACCCTTTGTTCTGGGGCTCAAGACTGTTCCAGGTTTGGAAGAAAGCACCTAAGCCCCTTCTTAATTTTCTCTCTCTTGGCTCCAGCTTCCCTCCTCATGATCTGGTTTCTCCAACCCCCATCCTGGCCACCCCCTGGCTTTGCATCTGACTTGGAGACCGCTCGGCTAGGAAGCTGGATCAATGACCTCCCTCTGGCCTTCTAGGCCTAGTCTGGTTTCTGGAACACACTGGCCGGCTAAGCAGCCTCTGCGGAGATAATCTAGAGGTTTAATTGCCAACAGGAGCCAGAAGGAAGCAGACCATCACTGCTCATTAAGGGTGAGAATTCTCGGTGAGGAGCCGGGCTGGCTGCAGAGCCATCACAGGCTATTTTTAGTGCCTGGACACAGAGGTGCAGGAGAAAATGCCAAGCAGGAAGGTGGCCCAGGCTGGACTCTGAGGGGCCTTCAACCCCAGTCCTTTGTGATTCCTCTCCTTTAATGATGAGGAAACCAGGCATTGTTAATGGCGGCCGCTGTCCCTGTAGCTGGTGCCTCAGCTGGGCGTTTAAGCTGGGCGTTTAACTCAGTGGCAATCCTTAGCACTAGGGGACTCAGCTCTCACGTTGTTCCCATTTTACAGGAGAGGAAACTGACCCTCAGGAATAGGAAATGACTTCCTTAAGCTCATTCACTGAGTATGTTTTCACTGCGGCTGTCTTCACCATCACTTCCTTAACTGAGCATTTATTCAGCAGAGTGGTCGAGTGGTAGTTGGGGCGTACTCAGAGTTTGAATCTTAGCCTCTCACTGGGACAAATTGCTTAACCTCTCTGAGTCTCATTTTCTCATCTGTAATGGGGTAGGATAAGAAGGGTGCCATAGATAGGGTTGTTGTGAATTCGGAGAGATAAAGCATGTGAAGCACTTGTAATTGTGTCTAGCACAAGGAAGTGCTCATTGAATGCTGGCTGTTGGTGCTTCTACTCTTGACAGGCCATCTGCTGGCACCTGATGGGGATCCTAGCTAGTTCTCACAGTAACCCTATAAGGCATTATCAGCCCTGTTTTCCAGATGGGAAAACTGAGACCCAGAGACAGGAATTGAATTCCTGAGGGCATGCAGTTAGGAAGGGTAGGAGCTGGTCCATGAGTTTAGAGCTTTGCCCTCCCAGGCCCAAGATCTTTCTCCCATGTAGGCTGGAGCGTCCTGTGTGCTGTGTCCCTTGGGAATTTGGGCAGAGTGGGCAGGTCTCAGGAATGTGATGAAGTGTGAGTGTGTGAGAAGTGTGTTAGGTTGCTGGGGAGGAAAAGGGAAAGAGAGCTGTGACCCAGTGCTGAAGTTTGCAAAGATCTAGCTCCCTTTTCCTCCCTAGTGGATTCCAGGGTGTTCCTGAGACAGATCCTGAGAGGAGGAGCCTCAGAGTCATTCTGGGAGGCCTTCCTGCAGTCCCTAAGTGGAATTACTCTCCAATCCTGCCCATGCTAATGGGTAGAGTGAGGGGAGGTGAACTCCAGGGTGTCTGCCTTCATCACTCTGTGTACTAGAGTTGAGGTGGCACTCCTAGAGGCTGGCATGGGTTCTGTTGCCCTCAGCCCCACCCCTTTTCCTCTGTCCCTGACCATGCTGTCCTCCAAGTAGCTGTTATATGTACCCCCTCCTCTCTAGCCTACTGCCACTGCTCCAATTTAGACCCTCTTCTCTCAGCCACAGTCTTGTAATTGGTCTCTCTGACACAGATCTAAACCCTAACCACAATCCACAGGGGCTGCCTGAGGGGGTACCCTCCTCAAATATGAATCTCATGGGGTCACTTCCTTCATTATATCCCTTTACCAGCTTCTAGCTCTTGGCTCAGTTCTTTTCTATTGCCCCATCTGCATTCTGCCCCCTCCCTTGCCAAATGACCTAGTAGTAGAACCTAACAGTTCCCAATGGTGGCTTCCCAGAAAATAGGCTTTTGGATTGTGACTGGATAGGGGGCCAGGATTTCATAGGGGAATTAGTATGGGAAAAATACTTAATGAAGTTCAGGAGGTTTAATTGTTGTGGGACGTCTTAGAGCCTCTATTATGCTAATTTGTGACACAAAAGCTGTCCAGGAAGGCTGCCTGGAAAAAGTATTAACTTCTAGTTTTAACAATAACCAGTTGTTGTGGAGTCCATTCTGACTCAGCAAGTTCATGTGTGTCAGAGTAGAACTGTGCTCCATAGGGTTTTCAATGGACGATTTTTGGGAAGTAGATCACCAGGAAACCTTGGTGGCATAGTGGTTAAGTGCTACGGCTGCTAACCAAAGGGTCGGCAGTTCAAATCTGCCAGGCACTCCTTGAAAACTCTATGGGGCAGTTCTACTCCATCCTATAGGGTCGCTATGAGTTGGAATCGACTAGACGGCACTGGTTTTTTTTTTTTTTTTTTAGATCACTAGGCCTTTCTTCCAAGGCACCTCTGGGTGCACATGAACCACTAACCTTTCTGTCAGAAGCCAAGCATGAATAGTTGATACTAACATAGCACTTACTAGATGCCAGGCACTGCTCTGTGCTTTAGTTAGTTAAGCAGGTGCTATTATCACCCTATTTTATAGCTGAGGAAACTGAGGCACAGAGAAGTTAAGTGACTTGCTTATGTTAACCCAGCTAGTCAGCAGTGGGCTGAAATTCCAACCCAGAAACCTGGCTCTGATACCAGCACTCGTAGCCACTACACTAGGCCCACACTTGAAGGGCTTCTTAGGTACCTGGCATTATTGTGATATATACATTTTTTTTCATTTAATTCTCACAAGAACCCCACAATTATTATCCTCATCTTTTTGTTAAGGAAACAAAAATAAAGAGCACACACACTGAGCAAAGAGGAGCCTGAAGAGGGACTTGAACCCACCCAGATTTTTTGTAAATTGTGAATCTCTGAAAAAGGTATTCATTGGACAGCGATGCTCTGAACAAGGTATCCTTTATCAAAGGGCATCTCACAGGGTTGTTGCTCTGTGAAGTGCACACTGGGGATTGTTCCTCTGGCTGTTCAGAAATATTCACTGCCACCAAATTATGGCATCCAGTATCCTGATTCTAAGGCTTTGTCTGGAGTGCTGCCCCTACATTGTCCTCCCGGCATCAAGGTAGAGCTAATGTAAGGTCACATCTCTTCAGCTTTTCTAGACTTCCCCTCTCCAGGCAGCAGCTCTCCTATCTGTGTCACCGGGGCAGATTAACCAGTATGCACAGTATGCACAGGCTTAATTGTGTTTGCTTACTAATATGTAGTGCACAACTTCATCTTTGACGTGATGAAAAACAGGTGAAATTCGATCCGTCTATATGCTGCCTACAAGAGACACACCTTAGACTTAGAGACACAAACAAACTAAAACTCAAAGGATAGAAAAAATATATCAAGCAAACAATAAGCAAAAAAGAAGAGGAGTAGCAATATTAACTTCTGACAAAATAGACTTTAAAGTTAAATCCACCACAAAGGATAAAGAAGGACACTACATAATGATAAAAGGGACAATTGACCAGGAAGATACAACCATATTAAATATCTATGCACCCAATGACAGGGCTGCAAGATACATAAATCAAATTTTAACAGAACTGAAAAGTGAGATAGACACCTCCACAATTATAGTAGGAGACTTCAACACACCACTTTCGGAGAAGGACAGGACATCCAGTAAGAAGCTCAATAGAGACACGGAAGACCTAATTACAACAATCAACCAACTTGACCTCATTGACTTATACAGAACTCTCCACCCAACTGCTGCAAAGTATATATATATTTTTTCTAGCGCACATGGAACATTCTCTAGAATAGACCACATATTAGGTCATAAAACAAACCTTTGCAGAATCCAAAACATTGAAATATTACAAAGCATCTTCTCAGACCACAAGGCCATAAAAGTGGAAATCAATAACAGAAAAACTAGGGAAAAGAAATCAAATACTTAGAAACTGAACAATACCCTCCTGAAAAAAGACTGGGTTATAGAAGACATTAAGGAGGGAGTAAGGAAATTCATAGAATGCAACGAGAATGAAAATACTTCCTATCAAAACCTCTGGGACACAGCAAAAGCAGTGCTCAGAGGCCAATTTATATCGGTAAATGCACACATACAAAAAGAAGAAAGAGCCAATATCAGAGAACTGTCCCTACAACTTGAACAAATAGAAAGTGAGCAACAAAAGAATCCATCAGGCACCAGAAGAAAACAAATAATAAAAATTAGAGCTGAACTAAATGAATTAGAGAACAGAAAAAGCAATTGAAAGAATTAACAAAGCCAAAAGCTGGTTCTTCGAAAAAATTAACAAAATTGATAAACCATTGGCCAGACTGACTAAAGAAATACAGGAAAGGAAACAAATAACCCAAATAAGAAATGAGATGAGCCACATCACAACAGACCCAACTGAAATTAAAAGAATCATATCAGATTATTACGAAAAATTGCACTCTAACAAATTTGCAAACCTAGAAGAAATGGATGAAATCCTGGAAAAACACTACCTACCTAAACTAACACAATCGGAAGTAGAACAACTAAATAGACCCATAACAAAAAAAGAGATTGAAACGGTAATCAAAAAACTCCCAACAAAAAAGAGCCCTGGCCTGGATGGCTTTACTGCAGAGTTCTACCAAACTTTCAGAGAAGAGTTAACACCACTACTACTAAAGGTATTTCAAAGCATAGAAAATGACGGAATACTACCTAACTCATTCTATGAAGCCACCATCTCCCTGATACCAAAACCAGGTAAAGACATTACAAAAAAAGAAAATTATAGACCTATATCCCTCATGAACATAGATGCAAAAATCCTTAACAAAATTCTAGCCAATAGACTTCAACAACATATCAAAAAATTAATCCACCATGACTAAGTGGGATTTATACCAGGTATGCATTTTTTTTTATGCAAGGCTGGTTTAATATTAGAAAAACCATTAATGTAATCCACCATATAAATAAAACAAAAGACAAAAACCACATGATCTTATCAATTGATGCAGAAAAGGCAATGGACAAAGTCCAATACCCATTTATGATAAAAGCTCTCACCAAAATAGGAATTGAAGGAAAATTCCTAAACATAATAAAGGGCATCTATAGAAAGCCAACAGCCAACATCACTCTAAATGGAGAGAACCTGAAAACATTTCCCTTGAGAACGGGAACCAGACAAGGATGCCCTTTATCACCGCTCTTATTCAACATTGTGCTAGAGGTCCTAGAAAGAGCAATTAGGCTAGACAAAGAAATAAAGGGCATCCGAATTGGCAAGGAGGAAGTAAAATTATCTCTATTTGCAGATGACATGATCTTATACACAGAAAACCCTAAGGAATTCTCCAGAAAACTACTGAAACTAATAGAAGAGTTTGGCAGAGTCTCAGGTTATAAGATAAACATACAAAAATCACTTGGCTTCCTCTACATCAACAAAAAGAACATCGAAGAGGAAATCACCAAATCAATACCATTCACAGTAGCCCCCAAGAAGATAAAATACTTAGGAATAAATCTTACCAAAGATGTAAAACACCTATACAAAGAAAACTACAAAGTACTACTACAAGAAATTCAAAAGGACATACTTAAGTGGAAAAACATACCTTGCTCATGGATAGGAAGACTTAACATAGTAAAATGTCTATTCTACCAAAAGCCATCTATACATACAATGCACTTCCGATCCAAATTCCAATGTCATTTTTTAATGTGATAGAGAAACAAATCACCAACTTCATATGGAAGGGAAAGAAGCCTCGGATAAGCAAAGCATTACTGAAAAAGAGGAAGAAAGTGGGAGGCCTCACTTTAACTGATTTCAGAACCTATTATACAGCCACAGTAGTCAAAACAGCCTGGTACTGGTACAACAACAGGCACATAGACCAATGGAACAGAATTGAGAACCCAAATATAAATCATCCACATATGAGCAGCTGATATTTGACAAAGGCCCAGTGTCAGTTAATTGGGGAAAAGATAGTCCTTTTAACAAATGCTGCTGGCATAACTGGATATCCATTTGCAAAAAAATGAAACAGGACCCATACCTCACACCATGCACAAAAACTAACTCCAAGTGGATCAAAGACCTAAACATAAAGACTAAAACGATAAAGATCATGGAAGAAAAAATAGGGACAACTCTAGGAGCCCTAATACAAGACATAAACAGAATACAAAACATTACCAAAAATGACAAAGAGAAACCAGATAACTGGGAGCTCCTAAAAATCAAACACCTATGCTCATCTAAAGACTTCACCAAAAGAGTAAAAAGACCACCTACAGACTGGGAAAGAATATTCAGCTATGACATCTCTGACCAGCGCCTGATCTCTAAAATCTACATGATTCTGTCAAAACTCAACCACAAAAAGACAAACAACCCAATCAAGAAGTGGGCAAAGGATATGAACACGCACTTCACTAAAGAAGATGTTCAGGCAGCTAACAGATACATGAGAAAATGCTCTCGATCATTAGCCATTAGAGAAATGCAAATTAAAACTATGATGAGATTCCATCTCACTCCAACAAGGCTGGCGTTAATCCAAAAAACACAAAATAATAAATGTTGGAGAGGCTGCGGAGAGATTGGAACTCTTATACACTGCTGGTGGAAATGTCAAATGGTACAACCGCTTTGGAAATCTATCTGGCGTTATCTTAAACAGTTAGAAATAGAACTACCATACAACCCAGAAATCCCACTCCTCAGAATATACCCTAGAGAAATAAGAGCCTTCACACGAACAGATATATGCACACCCATGTTTATTGCAGCTCTGTTTACAATAGCAAAAAGATGGAAGCAACCAAGGTGTCCATCAACGGATGAATGGATAAATAAATTGTGGTATATTCACACAATGGAATACTACGCATCGATAAAGAACAGTGACGAATCTGTGAAACATTTCATAACATGGAGGAACCTGGAAGGCATTATGCTGAGTGAAATGAGTCAGAGGCAAAAGGACAAATATTGTATAAGACCACTATTATAAGATCTTGAGAAATAGTATAAACTGAAAAGAACACATACTTTTGTGGTTACGAGGAGGGGGGGAGGGAGGGAGGGAGGGTAGGAGGGGTTTTTTACTGATTAGTTAGTAGATAAGAACTGCTTTAGGTGAAGGGAAGGACAATACTCAATACATGGAAGGTCAGCTCAACTGGACTGGACCAAAAGCAACGAAGTTTCCAGGATAAACTGAATGCTTCAAAGGTCAGCAGGGCAAGGGCGGGGGTTTGGGGACCATGGTTTAAGGGGACTTCTAAGTCAATTGGCAAAATAATTCTATTATGAAAACGTTCTGCGTCCCACTTTGAAATGTGGCGTCTGGGGTCTTAAATGCTAACAAGTGGCCATCTAAGATGCATCAATCGGTCTCAACCCACCTGGATCAAAGGAGAATGAAGAACACCAAGGACACACGATAACTACAAGCCCAAGAGACAGAAAGGGCCACTTGAACCAGAGACCTACATCATCCTGAGACCAGAAGAACTAGTTGGTGCCTGGCCACAACCGATGACTGCCCTGACAGGGAACACAACAGAGAACCCCTGAGGGAGCAGGAGATCAGTGGGATGCAGACCCCAAATTCTCACAAAAAATCCATACTTAATGGTCTGACTGAGACTAGAGGAATCCCGGCGGTCATGGTCCCCAAACCTTCTGTTGGCCCAGGACAGGAACCATTCCCGAAGACAACTCATCAGACATGAAAGGGACTGGACAGAGGGTAGGAGAGAGATGCTAATGAAGAGTGAGCTATTTGTATCAGGTGGACACTTGAGAATGTGTTGGCATCTCCTGTCTGGAGGGGAGATGGGAGGATAGAGAGAGTTGGAAGCTGGCAAAATTGTCACAGAGGGAGAGACTGGAAGGGCTGACTCATTAGGGGGAGAGCAAGTGAGAGTACGGAGTAAGGTGTATATAAATTTATATGTGACAGTTTGACTTGATTTGTAAACATTCACTTGAAGCTCAATAAAAGTTAAAAAAAAAAAACAGGTGAAATTGTGCACTACAGATTATTAGCAAGTAAGCAGAAGTATGCCCGTGTGTACTTTGCTTATTGGGTCATCTGTCCCCGTGTGTTACCATTGCACTCTATGGAAGAAGTGTGTATGATGTTCTGGTATGGTCTAGATTCATTCCTTCACTCCCTCCTTCATTCATTCATTCTTCCACTCAACACATATTTATTGAGTGACTAGTGCCAGTCATTGTTTTAGGTCTTAGGAACTCAGAACCGAACAAAAGAGACAAATTTAGACTCTGATGGAACTTAACATTGTAGTAGAAAAAAACATAGCTATTAACACAATAAGTAATAATTAAACACAATAAATGAACTATATATACCCACTCCTCACTTATCAACATGGTCAGTTCCAAAGATCAGATCATTATGTGAAAACTGGCACTATGTGAAATGTTTAAGTGGGACTTGCATTTCCCAGTATTCAGATGCAGCACGTCCTATAAGTGGGGCATTAGCAACCCAAGAAACTCAAGAAAGTAAAAAACTTACACCAAAAAAAATCAAACCTGTAGCCATCAAGTCAATTTCAACCCATAGCGACCCTACAGGACAGAGTAGAACTTCCCCATAGGGCTTGCAAAGAGCAGCTGGCAAATTTGAACTGCTGACCTTTTGGTTAGCAGCTGAGCTCTTAATCACTGCACCACCAGGGCTCCAAAACTTAAACAGGCCTTATATGTGCCATCACAGCCAGCGTTACTGTCGCCACGTACCTTAGCACTCATTACTGCCAGACATATGTCGTTAATGTGCAAAATAGTCAGATAGTAGATCTTTTACTATTGTTGTACATATGAAATGTTGGATAATGAGAAAGCTAAGTGAGGAGTAGGTGTACAGCATTTTAGAAGGTGAAGGGGGATAGAGAAGGCCGGGGTGGGAGGGGGTGGCAATTTTATTTTATTTATTTATTAAAATTTTTTTTTTTTTTTTTTTTTTCTGAAACTACTGTAACTAACTACCTTTTCCCAGGTACGAATTCCTTGCTTATTTCTGTTGATATCTTTAGGTTCTCTGGCACTGCCGTAGTGTGCATATAATGGTCTTCCTAGCAACTATCCTATTTTATAACTTGCCAATGATAGAAGTTAAGGATTTTAAACTTTCAGTAGAAAAACTTTTCTGAAAAATTCAAAATCTTGCCCAGAGCAAAAATTTTTTTTAACCATTTTTTAAACAGAAGGTATAAGAACAACATTTCAAAAAGTTATAAAGTTTATGATAAAATGCGTTGTCTGGCTCATCCAAATGCCCTAAGAGATCCAGCTACTGCGCTGAGAGCTGCGGACCATGGTCTTGGGGAACATCTAGCTCAACAAAGCCTATAAAGAAAATGTTCTACATCTGACTGTGGTGAGTAGGAACTGGGGTCTGAAAAGCCTGACAGTGGCCATCTAAGATACATCTACTGGTCCCATCCTGGCTGGAGCAAAGGAGAATGAAGAACACCAAAGACACAAGGGAAGAACTAGTCCAAAGGACTAATGGACCATAACTACCACAACCTTCACCAGACTGAGCCCAGGACCACTTACTGCTTTGGCAGGGATCACGATAGTTGGTCCCGGAAAGAGTGGGAGAAAAATGTAGAACAAAATTCAAACTCACACACACATCCACACACAAAGACCAGGCTTGCTGATCTGACAGAGGCTGGAGAGACCCTGAGCGTATGGCTCCTGGACACCCTTTTAACTCAGTACTGAAATCACTCCTGAGGTTCACCCTTCAGCCAAACATTAGACAGGCCTATAGAGCCAATAATAACATACATGAGGACCGTCCTTTATAGTTATATCATGTATACATAATGGGTACACCAGCCAAAAGCCAAAGATGAGAAGGTGGGAAGGGACAGAAAAACTGTATGAATGGGAACAGGGAACCTGGGATGGAGAAGGGGAGAGTGTTGACACATTGCAGGGTTGGCAACCAACATCACAAAACAATTTGTAGATTAACTGTTTAGTAAGAAACTAACGTGCTATGTAAACTTTCACTTAAATCACAATTAAAGGAAAAGAAAAAGATTAAAAAAAAAAAAAAAGCATTGTCTGGGAGGGAGGGGAGGAGGGGATACATGAACAAAAATTGGCCATGGGCTGGAACTGAGTGATGGGTGTGGGATGGGAGAGATAAGGGGGTGAAATGGTTCATTATACTATTCTCGCTACTTTTTTTTTTTAATATGTCTAACATTTTCTATGATTCAAAGTTTTTGTTTTTTAGTTTTATATGACAAAGCCCAGGACTTATAAACACACACTGGTGTCCTAATAATACTGTTCTCATACAAAAGATGTAGAAGGTGAAGGGGGATAGGGAGGCCGGGGTGAGAAGGGGTTTTAATTTTAAATAGGATGTTGGAGAAAGCCAACTGAGATTGTGACCTTTGAGCAAAGACCTGAAGTTGGTAAAGGAGCCAAGAGAAGTGTGGCAGACAGATGGGACGATGAGATAAAAAGGCTCAAGGCAGGAGGCCTTTTCCCAGATCAGGACTCTGGTCTTTGTGGTTGCCACCAGGCACGTGAGAGGAGAGTAGCAGGAGATGCTTAAGGAAGGTTTGTTAATTTCAATAGATCAAGGAAAGTCAAAGACTTTTCCAATGGTGTTATCTCTAAACTTTTCATTAGCATTTGGGAAGAAGGAATTTAATGGTGAGCTGAACTATGTACAATCAGTAAGCATTTAACCAGCATCTAGGAGTCTCAGAGAGCAAAGAAAGCCCAGGACAGGGAGTTAAAGGCTGATTTTGCCTTTGAACTTGTCCAATCCTCTTACATATTGGCCCGTATATTGTTACCTGTATAAGGGACCAGTGACTGTCTTAGATTCCATCAATCTCTGACTCCATGCTTTGTAGGGAGTCACAGTCTCCTTTTCTGTGAAATAGGGGTTATAATACCTTCCAAGTTCTCCTTTTGGTTATTGTGTCAAATCAGGCAATGGATGTGACTTTTTTTTTTTAATGTGCAGTTCAAACTAGATAAAGGCTAGTTTTAATAAAAATTTTATCATTATGTTATCATAATCAAGCCCATCATTCCTGAGCTTTACTTGCAGTTGAATTTGTTGTTGTTGAGTGCCATGAGTTGATTCTGGCTCACAGTGACCCTATGTGACAAAGTAGATCTTACTCCATGGGATTTTCTTGGCTGTAATTTTTACGGAAGCAGGTCACTAGGTCTTTCTCACAGAGTTGCTGGGTGGGTTTGAACCGCCAACCATTCAGTTAGCAACCAAGCGCTTAACTGTTGTACCACCAGGGTTCTTTCATTTCTGAGCTTTGATTACATCCTTCTATTAATTGTAACAGTTATGCCATGAGTTGGGGACCCCCAGTTTCGTTTTCTGCTTGAGGAAACTGTGCCTCAGAAAGGCTAATTCGCTTGTACAGAGGCATAGAACTGGTGAGAGGAGAACTCACGATTCACATTCTGGAATGTGAAAACGCTTGCGTTGATTCCACAGCTGCACACGGGCAAGGCTGAGGCCAAAGCTAAGCTTACAGATAGAGAGAAAACAGAGACAAAGGCAGTGCAAAACCGAACCAATGTTCCAGCCCTTATAGTTGCTACTTGCCAGGAACAAGGTGCAACTGAAAGGTGAAAAAGGTGTGGGAAGGAGAGACAAGGATCATGGGCCACTCCTGGCAATCAGAGGTGTAGACAGAAGCTTGAGCTCATGTTAAGGGTTGAACTGTGTCCCCTAAAAATATATGCTGAAATCTTAACTTCTGTACCTAAATAAGGTCCCTGGGTGGTGCAAATGGTTTGCACTCGATTACTAACCTAAAGGTTGGCAGTCAAATCCATCCAGTGGTGCCACAGAAGAAAGGCTTGGTGATCTGCTTCCATAAAGATTACGGCCAAGAAAACCCTATTGAGCAGTGAGTCACCATGTGTCATAACTGACTTGACGTCGGTGGGTTTAGCTGACCTTGTATGGAAGAAGGGGGACTTCTTTAGTTATGTTAATGAGGTCATATCAGTGTAGGGTGGGTCCTAAGGCTAATCACTTCTAAATTATAAAAAGGACGGAATAGACATGGAGACGCACAGAGGAGGGAAGAGAAAGACCAGTTATGGAGACAGATGCATCTATAAGCCCAGGAATGCCAAGGATTACCGGCAGCTACTAGAAGCTGAAATCGGCAAGAAAGGACCTCCCTCAGAGCCATGATCCAACAGAATGCGGAAATTACCGAATGATATCATTAATATCACATGCAAGTAAAATTTTGTTAAAGACCTTTCAAAATTATTTGCAGCAGTACAACAACGGGGAACTGCCAGAAATTCAAGACGGATTTAGAAGAGGACATGGAATGAGGGATATCATTGCTGATGTCCAGTGGATCTTGGCTAAAAGCTAAGAATACCAGAAGGATGTTTACCTGTGTTTTATTGACTATACAAAGGCATTCGATTGTGTGGTTCATAACAAATTATGGCTAACATTACAAAGAATGGGAATTCCAGGACACTTAATTGTGCTCACGCGGAACCTGTACATAGACCAAGAGACAGTCCTTCGAACAGAACGAGGGGATACTGCGTGGTTTAAAATCAAGAAAGGTGTGCGTCAGGGTTGTATACTTTTACAATACTTATTCGATTTGTATGCTGAGCAAATAACCTGAGAAGCTGGACTATGTGAAGAAGAATGTGGCATCAGGATTAGTGGAAGACTCATTAACAACTTTCAACATGCAGATGATACAACCTTGCTTGCTGAAAGGGAAGAGGACTTGAAGAACTTACTGATGAAGATCAAAGACTACAGCCTTCAGTATGGATTACACCTCACCATAAAAAAAAAAAAACAAAAATTCTCATAACTAGACCAATGAGTAACATCATGATAAATGGAGAAAAGATTGAAGTTGTCAAGGATTTCATTTTACTTGAATCCACAATAAACACCCACGGAAGCAGCAGTCAAGTAATCAAATGATGTAATTGCTCTGAGCAAATCTACTGCAAAATGCCTCTTTAAAGAGTTAAAAAACAAAGATGTTACTTTAAGGAGTACGGTACACCTGACCCAATCCATGGTGTTTTCAATCGCCTCATACGCATGTGAAAGCTGGACAATGGATAAGGAAGACCAAAGAAGAATTGATGCCTTTGAATTATGGTCTTGGCAAAGAATATTGAATATACCATGGACTTCCAGAAGAATAAACAAGTCTGTTTTGGAAGAAATACAGCCAGAGTACTCTTTAGAAGTGAGGATAGGGAGACTTTGTTTCATGTACTTTGGACATGTTATCAGGAGAGACTAGTCCCTGGAGAAGGACATCATGCTTGGTAAAGTAGAAGGTCAGGGAAAAAGAGGAAGACCCTCGATGAGATGGATTGACACAGCGGCTGCAACAATGGGCTCAAACATAACAATGATTTTGGGAATGGCTCAGGACTGGGCAGTGTTTTGTTCTGTTGTATATAGGGTCCCTATGAGTCAGAGCCGACTTGATGGCACCTAACAACAACAAAAACAACCTAGAGCCATGCCCTGAATTTGGACTTCTAGCCTCCTGAACTGTGAGAAAATAAATTTCTGTTCTTTAGAATCACCCGCTGTGACATGTTTTGTTACGGCAGCACTGGGTAACTAAGCCCAGCTCAGGACAAGCTGTGATGTGGAAAAGCTACTGGCTACCCATGAGTGTGGCCACAACTCTTGGCAGGCTGAGAGGGGTAGACCCAGCTCTCTGACAGGGTTTCTGTGGGTAGCAATGGGCCAAGGGTGTCAGCCTTAACTGCTGGGATATTAAAAATATTAAATTAAATATCAGAGATACTACAAAAAGAGAGAGAGAGAGAGAAAGAGCCAGAGAGAGAGAAAATAATAGGAAAGGGGGAAAAGAAGCAGAAAACCATTTCATATATAAAAAATAAATAAAGGGCTTAAACAAAACTATCTTTATTAATATTTCCACACCAGTGATAAAACAGATGGACTGGAATTAGATATGGAAAAATGTAATATCCTACAAAGGAAACTCTATGGAGACCCATGTAGTTATGAAGGTCATTTCTCATAAAGGGTGAACTTTTCTTTTTTTGGCTACCTTTATCCTAACCAAGCCTACACAGGGACCAGCAATTCCACACGCCTTTTGAGTGCTGGAGATGGCTGTGCCCCAAACGCCCCCTCAGCTAGTCAGTGCGAGGCTAATTTTAGTTCCTCCAAACAACTAATGGGATTTTTGTCCACTGTTGGGCGGTGGCTTTTTTATTGGCTGCTTCAGATGTTTTGGTGTGTAAGAGGCATATGAACTGCAACCTTGTACACTAAGGATGAGGAAAATAGTTTTCCCTTGAGATACCCAAAAAACCAAACCCACTGCCGTCAAGTCGATGAGTCCCTTGAGATGGGCTATAAAAAAAAAAAAAAAAAAAAAAAAAAAACCCAAAACAAAACCTGCTGCTGTCAAGTCAATTCAGACTCACAGTGACCCTACAGGACAGAGTAGAATTGCCCCATAGAGTTTCCAAGGCATGCCTGGTGGATTCAACTGCTGACCTTTCAGTTAGTAGCCGTAGCACTTAACCACCATGCCACCAGGGTTTCCAAGAGGTGGCCTATAGGAAGAGGCAAAGATTTGGGAGATTGAAGGTACTTTGGGACCGTGGGCTTGGAGGTAGAACTGAATTCCTGCAACATGGGATCCTTGGCTGAAAAATGTGTATCACGATACCCACCTTACAGGTTATGTTCTTTCTACGAATTGCCTGTAATGGGGTCTGGAACATACATGGAAGAAACATTTATTCAAGGAGTGGATGGGTTAGATAATATTGGTTTGGTTCCTCCTGGAATGCAGTAGCGCTCAGCAAATGTTTGTTGAGTGAGTGAGAAGATAGTATACGTGGAGTGCTTAACAGAGCCTGGAGCAGAGAAGATTGTCGTTGCGGTGCGTTAGTGAAATAATATATGTAAATCCCTGGCTCTGGCTTGGCATAGAGTAAATGCTCAATAAATGCTTCTAAAACGAATCAATGAGATAATGCTGAAGAAGAAACTCTCACTCACAGTATCTGGGACATAGTACATGCGCACTAATATTTGCTGAATGAATGAATGAAGTGGTTCTACCTCAAGCATGTATCCGAGAGCATGGAATATGGTTGACTATCAGTGAGTATTTGCTAATTGGATGGTCATCAGTGCTAACGCTATGTAGCATTTGCTAAGTGTCAGGCAGTATTCCAAATATTTGACATGTTTTAATCCTCATTTGACCCTCACAACTCCGTTATTTATCTCATTTTAAAGATGAAGAAGTTAGGGCACAGAGAGGCTAAGTAACTTTCCTGAGTTCACCTAGCTAATGAGTGGCAGAGTTAACTTTTGAATAAAGTTTGTCTGGGACCAGGCTCTCTACTCTTAACCACTGCTTGAACTGTATGTGAAGTGCCTGACGTGTAGTAGGGTACTCAAGTCCAAATCAGTGAGTGGATATGTGTATTAGTTTCCACAAACTGGGTGGCTTAAAGCAACACAGTTCTGGAGGCTAGAAGTCTGAAATCAAGGTATTGGCAGCCCTGCCTGAAGGCTCTAGGGGGAGATCATTTCTAACATCTTCCTAGCTTCTGGTAGTTCCAGGCGTTCCTTGGCTTATGGCAGCATGGCTCTAATACCTGCCTCTGCTTTCACATGGCCACCCTCCCTCTGTGTCTGTCTGTGTCTCTTCTCTTTTTATAAGGACAGCATTCATATTTGGTTAGGGCCCACCCTACTCTGGTGTGGCCTCATGTTGACTTTAATTACAGCTGCAAACATGCTACAGTGGAACCTGTGAGAGGTGGAACTCGATGGGACTGCCTTGTTTTTCTAGGTCTCAAAAGTTTTCCACCTTTGACAGGGTGTATCTTACCACTTTTCTAGCACTTGTTTTAGTGGAAAATATTTGAATTTTCCTTCTCTGACAAATTTCCACCTTATACAGGTTCCCGCTTTTGCAGCTTTTAATAGTTTTCTTAACAAGGTCATATTCACAGGTACTGGGGGTTAGGACTTGAATATCATCTTTTTTGGGGACACTGAATATATCACAGACTCCTCTGATTCAGATTCAGTCTCCACAGACCTTTGGGGACTCAAGGTTGGGATGGCAGCTGCCTGGGCACCATCTG
Organism: Loxodonta africana; assembly: GCF_030014295.1. Classification (NCBI taxonomy): domain Eukaryota; kingdom Metazoa; phylum Chordata; class Mammalia; order Proboscidea; family Elephantidae; genus Loxodonta; species Loxodonta africana. Next base: position 97,384,792 of record NC_087348.1, read on the forward strand.
AATTAGTGGGTCCTCTCTCTGGGTAGGACCCCTGACATGTTTGTCTCCTCTTCCCCATTCCCCATCCTTTTGCAGGGGTTAAAAGAAGCTGCCTTGATGTTAAAGAGGGGAGTGGAGGGGAGAATGTGTCAAAGCCTTCCGTGTCAGCAAAGTGGCTTTGGGCTTTGGCAGTTACAGGGGTGGGAGCAAGGAGTGTCCCCACCTCCTTTCCATAATTCATCCTTAAACTAAATGCAGAGCGCTGACTCGGCGCTTCCTGCCGCCGGCCCGGATTGCGGTTCATGTGCTTTCCCAGGCGTTTCTGGGCTGCGCCAAGGACCAGCAATGGCAGTGATTTACAGCGTCACAGCCAGCGTCCTCTACCCTGACCACTGCTCTTGGCCACAGGTTTAATTATTTAAATGGATTTTACATTTTATGAGTGTGCCCTCAGGCTTGGCTAAGGAAGCCTTAGAAGAAAAAGAATTTTTTTTTGCTTGAAAGATTAAATCGGAGCATGCAAGGATGGATTACAGTAACTATTCCAAATTCCTGAGCATAAGCATGATATTCAAGGCCCTTCCAAATTTGCCCGGTTTTACCAATCCCATCTCTTGTTGCTACCTTCACTTTACTCTGCAAAAATGCATTTCTGCCTCACCATAATACAAAATAATTCTAGCCATCCTTGCAAGCTCATAGTCTTGCTTCTGCTAGCCATCCTGTCTGTAATGTCCACACGTGTACACACACACACACACACACACACACACACACATTCTCACAGGATCCTACCATGTACCTAGTACAATTGGGGGGCTGGAGATGCATTGGTGAACATATCACACAAAAATCCCTGACCTCACAGAGCTTCCGTTCTGGCAGAAGACTTCCATACATCATGCCCTTGGAGGCCTCGTTCTTCCATGTGGATCCAGTGAAAATGCTGTGTGTTCTCGGACCTTCCAGGTGAAATCAATCACTTGTGGACCACTCTAAGTTGCCTATCATAGCCCACACCTCACTTTGCCATAACTGTCAGCACCTAGCATAGTCCTTGACACATAGAAGGTGCTCATCATATGGATGTTATTGGAAGACTCCTCTGCTTCTCTTTTCTGGCAAAGAGGGTCTCCTTATGCACCCAGCCCTGACCCCTCAGAACACTTTCTTCACGGGTGCAGTGGACAAGGTGCGTGAGTCCCTGCATTCTCATTTCCAGTGTTGAATTCAAACTCAGATAATGTTTATTAGTTCTACAGTGTGCCAAGGGCCCTTCAAGGTTTGGAGGGTACAGCAGTGAACATTCCACTCAGGATGCCAAACAATAAGAGTTATAAAGACAAGTAAAGCAGCACACAGTATCTAGACTTAATCTCCTGCAAAATCAAACCAAACCAAACCCAGTGCCATCGAGTCGATTCCGACTCATAGCGACCCTATAGAACAGAGTAGAACTGCCCCATAGAGTTTCCAAGGAGCGCCTGGCGGATTTGAACTGCCAACCTCTTGGTCAGCAGTGCCACCAATCTCCTGCAAGCACCTCATTTTCCAAATTGAGGGATAGGAGACTCAAAAGACAAATGATTTAACCAAGTGGCTTAGGTGTCAGAACACCTGGGATCCAGTCTTTTGTCATGATTTAATGTTAACCCTTTGGTAACTTGAGGCACATAACCCAACCACTTTTTATACCTCTGGAGTTTTTTGGAAAAAGAGGTAGCCTGATTTTAACACATTTAACCTCAAAGTGGGAGCCTTTTGAAATGTATGAAACTTAAGAACCCTGAGCTGGAGTCTGATTTTTACGTAGATTGAGCATAATCTTAGGTGATGACTCCCAGATGTGTGAATTTTCTAAACTCTTGATTAAGTTTGCTTTTATTTCTGTGAGATAAGCCTCCTCACTATGTTTCCCAGTTACTATGGTCTTATGAGTATGTACTTATCACAAGAATAAGCTATTCTTAGTCTTCGTTCAGTCATAGTGGCCATATTCTCCTTGATGCCATTCATTATTTCCAGGTGTTACTGGCTCCCCACTTTTCTAGTTTCTGAACAGTAAATAATAACTTTGCAATAAGAAATAACGCATCATAGTGGTACTTTTCAAGATACTCAAACTCCTATAAGTTATTCTTACCACACATTCGATCTTAGGGCCCAATCATTGCTTCCACATGTAGCAGGTAGAATACACTGCTACGAGCAGTTCTGCAGTATTCCAGCGCAGTTGTTTCTGCTTCTTAACTGTTAATACTGCATTTTTTATAATGAAGAATACATAGTAGTGTAATTTTCCTGAGATCCAAATTCCTTTAGTTTTATTTATTTGGGCTGTAAGTTCTACTTTTGCAGTAAGGAAGAATGTGTTGTACCATGTTTTGAAAAGTTTCCTGAAAAATAATAAAAAAGGCTAAGAAAAAGCAGACTAGAATAAAATGCATGTGCAGTCATTGCCAGGCAGTCATGTTTTATCTCATGTTTTGCAAATTTTCAAGAAATTAAAAAAAAAGAATTTATCATTGACTTTTTTTTTTATATCCATTGCAGCAGCACATTGACAGGGAACTGCCAGAAATTCAAGGTGGATTCAGGAGAGGATGCGGAATGAAGGATATCACTGTTGATGTCAGATGGATCCTGGCTGAATGCAGAAAATATCAGAAAGATGTTTACATGTGTTTTATTGACTATGCAAACGCATTTGACTCGGTGGATCATAACAAATTATGGATAAAATTCAGAAGAATGGGAGTTCCAGAAGACTTAATTGTGCTCATAAGGAACTTGTACATAGATCAAGAGGCAGTTGTTTGAACAGGACAAGGGTCACTGTGTGGTTTCAAGTCAGTCAGGAAAGGTGTGTGGCAGGGTTGAATCCTTTCACCATACTTATTCAATCTGTATGCTGAACAAATAATCTGAGGAGTTGGACTATATGAAGAAAAATGGGGTATCAGGATTGAAGGAAGGCTCATTAATAACCTGCGATATGCAAATGACACAACCTTGCTTGCTGAAAGTGAAGAGAACTTGAAGCACTTACTGATAAAGAGCAAAGACTACAGCCTACAGAATGGATTACACTTCCAAGTAAAGAAAACAAAAATCCTCTCAACTGGACGTGTAAGCAACATCCTGATAAAAGTAGAAAAGACTGAAGTTGTCAAGGATTTCATTTTATTTGGATCCACAGTCAACACCCACGGAAACAGCAATCAAGAAATCAAACAATGCATTGTTGTTGTTGTTGTTAGGTGCCATCGAGTCGGTTCTGACTCATAGCCACCCTATGTACTACAGAATGAAACACTGCCTGGTCCTGCGCCATGCTCATAATCTTGTTATGCTTGAGCCCATTGTTGCAGCCACTGTGACAATCCATCTTGTTGAGGGTCTTCCACTTCTTCGCTGACCCTGTATTTTACCAAATGTGATGTCCTTCTCCAGGGACTGATCCCTCCTCCAGGGACTGATCCCTCCTCCAGGGACTGATCCCTCCTGATAACATGTCCAGAGCATGTAAGACGTAGTCTTGCCATCCATGCTTCTAAGGAGCATTTTGAGTGTACTTCTTCCAAGACAGATTTGTTCGTTCTTTTGGCAGTCCCTGGTATATTCAATATTCTTCACCAACACCACAATTCAAAGGCATCAATTCTTCTTTGGTCTTCTTTATTCATCGTCTAGCTTTTGCATGCATACGATACAATTGAAAATATCCTGGTTTGGGTCAGGTACACCTTAGTGTTCAAGGTGACATCGCTTTTGAACACTTTAAAGAGGTCTTTCCCAGCAGATTCACTCAATGCAATGCATCTTTTGATTTCTTGACTGCTGCTTCTATGGGTGTTGATTGTGGATCCAAGAAAAATGAAACCCTTGACAACTTCAGTCTTTTTTCCGTTTATCATGATGTTGCTTATTGGTCCACTTGTGAGGGTTTTTGTTTTCTTTATGTTGAGGTATAATCCCTACTGAAGGCTGTAGTCTTTGATCTTCCTCAGTAAATGCTTTAAGTCCCCTTCACTTTTGGGAAGCAAGGTTGTGTCATTTGCATATCACAGGTTGTTAATGAGTCTTCCACCAATCCTGATGTCTTGTTCTTCATACAGTCCAGCTTCTCGGATTATTTGCTCAGCATACATATTGAATAGATATGGTGAAAGGATACAACCCTGAAGCACACCCCCACATGTCTGTCAGTTCCACCACATATCTATCAGTTTGTTGTACTGTGGGGGCTTTCATGTTGCTGTGATGCTGGAAGCTATGCCACTGGTATTCAGATACCAGCAGGGTCACCCATTGTGGACAGGTTTCAGCTGAGCTTCCAAACTAAGACAGACTAAGAAGAAGGACCCAGCAGTCTACTTCTGAAAAGAATAAGCCAGTGAAAACCTTATGAATAGCAGTGGAACATTGATATGGTGCCAGAAGATGAGCCCCTCAGGTTGGAAGGCACTCAAAAGTAGAGCTGACCATAATGATGTGGATGGAGTCAAGCTTTCAGGCCCTTCATTTGGTAATGTGGCATGACTCAAAATGAGAAGAAACAGCTACAAACAAAAGGATGCATTGCACTGGGCAAATCTGCTACAAAGGATCGCTTTAAAGTGTTAAAAAGCAACGATGTCACTTTGAGGACTAAGATGCACCTGACCTAAGCTGTGGTGTTTTCAACGACTTCATATGAATGTGAAAGCTGGTCAATGAATAAAGAAGACAGGAACTAATGCCTTTGAATTATGGTGTTGGCAAAGAATATTGAATATATCATGGACTGCCAAAAGAACAAACATCTGTCTTGGAAGGAGTACAGCCAGAATGCTCCTTAAAAGTGAGGATGGGGAGACTATGTCTCACATACTTTGGACATGTTATCAGGAGGGATCAGTCCCTGGAGAAGAACATCATGCTTGGTAAAGAGTCAGCAAAAAAAAGGAAGACTCTCAGGAAGATGGATTGACATAGTGGCTGCAAAAATGGGCTCAAACATAATAACAATCATGAGGATGGCACAGGACCAGGAAATGTTTCTTTCTGTTGTACATAGTGCCATTATGAGTTGGAACCTACTTGATGGCACCTAACAACAATAATAAAAACAGACCGATAGGATTTACTATGTCCGGGGTCTGCTGGGACCTATCTGATCCCAGATAATGAGTATCAAAATCCATAACTCATAGCAAAAATTCTGAATTGGTCCTTTCATCAGCATGCCTTCCATTAGTGAAAACACATGGTATCAACAAAAAATTCAAAGGAGAATATAATTGTGTCACCAATTAAACCGTCATAATGTAAATGAAATGAAAAAACTAATCTGGAAAGAGGCCCCAAATAGCTAAAGCAGTAATGAAGTAGAAGAACCAAGTAGGAGGCCTCACACTTCTGATCTCAAAACTTACTCTACAGCCATGGTAATCAGAGCAGCCTGATACTGGCTCATTGACAGACATATAGACCAATGGAATAGAATTGAGAACCCAGAAGTAAATCCATCCATCTATGGGCAGCTGATCTTTGACAAAAGGTCGAAATCCATTCAGTGGGAATGAATAGTCTCTTTAATAAATAAACCTGTTGATATTGAGTTGATTCCAACTCATAGCGACCCTATAGGACAGAGTAGAATTGCCCCATAGTGTTTCCAAGGAGCAGCTGGTGGATTCAAACTGCCGAACTTTTGGTTTGCAGCCATGGCTCTTAACCACTGTGCCACCATTAAAGAGGTGCAAATCAAAACTACAACCAGATACCATTATACTCCTGCAAAAATGGCAGTGATAAACAAACAAACAACAACAACAAAAGAGAAAACAATAAATGCTGACAAGGTTGTGGGAAGATTGGAACTATTATTCATTGCTGGTGAGATTGTAAAATGGTATAACCACTATGGGAAATGGTATGGCGCTTCCTCAAAATGCTAGAAATATCTTACGATTCAGGAACCCCACTCCTAGGTATATATCCAAGAGCTTTAAGAGCAGTGGCACCAATAGACATATGCATACCTATGTTAATTGCAGGATTATTCACAATGGTAAAAGGATGGAAACAACCTAAGTGCCCATCAACAGATGAATGGATAAGCAGATTGTGGTACATACATATAATGAAATACTATGCAACAATAAAGAATAATGATGAGTCCGTAAAACACCTTATAGCTTGGATGAATCTGGAGGACATTATGCTGAGTGACATAAGTCAATTACAAAAGGACAAGTATTATATGGTCCCACTAATAGATAAACACAGAGAGCAATGTTCTTTTATGGTTACCAGGGATGGAAGGAAGAAGAAAGGAAATCATTTTCTAGACAGTAGGCACTTGTTATTTTTGGTGCTTGGAAAGGCAATACCAAATATGGGTGAAGTCAGCACAACTTGACCAAGGTAAATGAAGACACTAAGAAGTATACAAGCGAAAGGGACAATTCCTGTAAATGCTATAAACATATACAATTTTGCAACAATAGTAACAACAACCAAAGCATATGTGTATGGTTATGTGAGCAGGTATGTATGCATATATGTGTATGAGAAGGCATATGAGAGTAAAGCCACCTGCATGTATGGGTGTATCTGTAGGCATACGTAAATACATGTTTTTGTGTGCTGCGTATATATCTATATATAACAAAACACATAGGGGTACAGTTACGGAGGCTTCCTAGACGTATCCAAGCAACACTTGGGATTGGTTTACTGGGTTAAAAGGCTTAGGATCATAGTCTCTGGGGACAACTTAGTCAATTGGCATAACATAGTTCATAAAGATAATGTTCTACATCCTAGTTTAGTGAGTAGTGTCTGGGGTCTTAAAGCTTTTGAGTGGCTAAGATACAACTATTGGTCTCCACTTGTATGGAGCAAAAGAGAATGAAGGATACCAAAGGCTCAAAGAAGAAACTAGTCCATAGGACTAACAGCCCACATAAACCATGACCTCTTCTAACTTGAGACCAGAAGAACTAAATGGTGCCTGGTTATCACTATCGACAGATCGACCATGCTGACCAGGGACACGATAGAAGGTCCCAGACAGAATGGGATAAAAATGTAGAACAAAATTCAAATTCCTAAGGAAGGCCAGATCTACTGGACTGATCGAGACTAGAGAAAGCCCTGAGACTATTGCCCTAAGGTAACCTTTGAACTTGGAAGTGAAGCTATTTCTGGAGGCCACCTTTCATCTGAATAACAGAATGCCTTAGAAAATAAAAAATATCATCCATGAGCAATGTGCTTCCTTAAACATTCCCACTCCTATATGAGACCAAACAGTCAACATTTACCCAAAAGCAAAGATGAGAAGGCAGGAGAGGAAGGGAAGCTAGATCAATGGAAATAGAACAGATAATGAGAATGCTGATGCTGTGAAAATTGTAAACAATGTCACAGAACAATCTGTATAAAAATTGTTAAATGGGAACATAATTTGTTGTGTAAACTTTCACTTAAAACACAACAAAATATTATTTAAAAAACAAACAAACCAACCCTCATGATACTGGTGCCACCCCTGCTCTTTTCCATAATCAAGACAGACATTGCCAATCAGTCACAGCACTTTCTTTCAGAGCCCTGATCTAATTGCACAAAGTTTCTCAATTCAGTGCTTCATCTACTTCCTACTGCTCCATCAGAAATGGGGTTTGAGATGAAACTCATTTGCCATCTCAGAATTAGTTTTTCTTTTGCCATTTAATTCTGATATGGCCTTAAGCAAATCATTTCTGTCTGGGCTCTGGGTGCCTGTGATACATTTTGAGGAGGTTGACTCACATATTGTCTAAAAGTTCTCTCCAGGCTGACATTTCCTGGTTCATTTTGTTGTTCGATTATTAGTTTTTTTGGTTCATTCATTCATCTACCCAACATACATCTATTGAGCACCACTAGGTTTGAAGCACATTTCTAGGTGCTGGGGATATGCTGATAAAGACAGAGAAGGTCCCTGTCCTTGGAGTGCTCACATTTTGGGTATGGAGAGAAATAATAAAGAGCTGTGTTCTATGGTGCTTTGGATGCTGGGTTCTCAAAGGGCTATAGGTGGCCATCAGCCCTCAGGGCCAGTGCGCACCCAGGCTGGGAGCCAAATGACCCACCTTAAGTCTCAAGTCAAGAGGTATCTGTGTTCGTCCTGCCTGGCTGAGAGGACAAGGAGGGAGAAAATGAATCTTACCAATCTCCCTCTTCCAAGCCCTCCCACGTCTGTGTAAACTGGGTATATCAAAGTCCAAGGCTATTAAAAGAATAATGCAAATAACCCATATTTTTCGTCTGGAAAGCACTTCTGGAACATCCACTTAATCTTCCCAGCGCCCGCGCATGTAGGTAGGTATAAAGTTTTGCTTATAGATGAAACTGAAACAGGAGGTGATTAAACTATTCGCCCAAGGCTATAGAGGAAGCAAGGTTTTGAGCAGGGACTGGATACATCAGTCCTCTGGTATTTTGAACAATTGCAGACTCAAAGAGCTGCGTCCCTTGGGCAGCTGCAAGAGATTGGAGACAATTTGCCTTGGCAGGGCAGGGCAGCATGGTGCTGAAGAGTTGAAGCTTTGCAGGCACACAGAGCTGGGTTTGGCACCTGGCTCTACCACTTGTCACAATGTGACCTTTGGCAAGTGGTTTAAGCTCTCTGAAGCCCAGTTTCCTCATCTAAAAAAATGGAGAGGGTTATGATGGTTGAAAATAAATGAGATGATGTTTGTACAGTGGTTTAGCATGGTGCCTGGAACACAGTTTTCAAGAAACACTAAGTTGTCTTATTATTATCAGTGGCCACACCTAGGTCTTGTCATTCATGCCATTTATCTGTGAACGAATGCCAAGCATCTGTGCTTCGTGCTGTCAGGGATACAGAGCTGCCTTGAATGTGGACCCTGCCCTCTGAGAACTCCAGCCAGAGAGGTATCGGCCCCTGCCTTTCCAGCCCATTTAGTCATAAATGCCCTGAGCCTACACCCTCAGCTTCACTCTGGTGCTGGTATTCAGAACCCCAGTGCCACTAGCAGGGAGAGTTGTAATCAGTCTTGCTATAAACAGCTAACATTCAAGATATGGGTTATGCCAGGCGTGTGGTGTGTATTATTTTGTGTAATCCTCACAACAAGCCTAGGCATTTACAATTATCACTCCTGTTTTGTAGATGAGGAAACTGAAGTACATAGAGGGAAGTAATTTTTGCAAGATCCCATAGCCAAGTGTGTAGTTAGCCAATCTTGAGTTTGGTATGGATTTGTGCCTGAACAGAGAGTAGGCAGGAATATATTAAAGCTAGATTCATGACTCTAAAGATTACAGCCAAGAAAACTCTGTGGGGGAAGTTCTACTCAGTCACATGGAGTTGCTATGGGTCAGAATCAACTCAGTGGCACTCAACAACAATGGATTTATGATCAAGCTCATAATAACTTGTTCTGTGGACTATAGGATGTCACCAAGTTTCCTGTGCAAATTTAGTGGGCCACCAAATATTTATAGGATCTCCATTATAATGTATTAGGCATTGTGGATGATATAAAAGCAGCAGAGGATAATTTTTTCTCAAATATATATTGAGACAGAACTATTTGAAATGGGCAGAGTGTTTGGAACTGCTAATAATCATCAACGTCATCACTTTGTCCTCCAACATCTTTTGTATACTGGTGTATTCCAGACATAAAGGTGTTTGACACAGACTAACCCATTTAATTTGTATAACATCTCTATTAAATAGGTATTATTTTCCCCCTTTTAGAGATGAGAAAACTGAGGCGTGCTAGAAAGCTCACAGAGGTTAAGGAACTTGCCTAAGGTCACTGAGCTGGCAGATGTTAGAGCTGGAGTTTTAACTCAGACAGGGTTGTCTACATAGGAGGGGCTGTTGTCACTCCTGCTAGTTCCTGTTAGAGAAGCCTCCTGCCTTATTTCCTCCCTCGGTGCTGCAGGCAGCTTTCTCCTCCAGCAAGGATGAGAATTAATAGCTTTGAAGTTGGAAAAGTCACTCCTTGGCTTACATGCTTTTACAGGGCTGCCTTGGGAGGGCACTTAACCTCTGCCTGCACCTCCATTTCCTCAGCACTAACGTGTGCCTGTCTCCTGGGGGTGTGTCTGTATTATTAATGATGGTAAAGTGATCCGAGCACACTACACCAGGATTCATGGAAATGCAAAGTGCAATTAATCTCGAGAACCATTCTACAGGGGTACATGGAGCTGAAGGACATGGGAACCCAGCATTGTGCAGGGTCTGGGCATCTGTGTTTCCACACCACTGTCATCTCTGAACCTTTCAAAAACTGCACGGTAGACGGGTAAAAGCCTATAAAAGCCACAGAAACCCATAGAGTTGGTAGGAGGGGAAAGAGTTGGGACTGAGAAGAAACTTGTAGTATAGAACCAGTGGTGCTGAACAATATCACACTGATACCAATTTCCCAACCTTCCTTGCAGTTAGGTGTGTCCATGTGACTGAATCTGGCAAGTTGAATGTTGTTGGATGAAGTGTGTGCATGAAGTTGGCCCATAGTAGCCTCCAACTTTTGATCTTGCTCTCTTACTACTAGAGGATTTAATGGAGGGTGGAGCCACAAGACAGAAGGAGCCTGGGTCCCTGAATGACTGCATGGAGCTGAGTTTCCTCACCAACTCAGATTGAACTGTGACGTAAAAAAAGAAAAAGCTATTATTGTGCTAAGCCATTGAGGTGTTGGGTTTTATCTGTTGCATCTACTAGCGTTACTTGCCCAATAAACAATAACATTAACGGGAATTTTATAGCATTTATATTTTTCTAACCAATTTTATGTGTATTATAATTTGGAGGATCCTTGGGAGAGTTTTGTGGTTTCAGTATCACAAATAGTTTGTGTATCTGAAGAAAATTATTTGTTGTTAACCATACAGATGGATATCTTAGGAATTGAACATCTTTTCTTCTGTCACTCTGACTACTAGAAAACACGCTAAAATGGGGCCCTCTCATCAGGTCTGCATGACATGCTGTGTGGGTACCAATCTCACTACCGTTACCATCTTGCTTTCCAAGTGATTGACTTTCTCCAAACCTCTTTTGTCCCATTTCAAATGAGGATAGACAGAGGGCCAACTTGATTTGGTTGTGGCGAGGATTCCACCTGGCAATTTAGCTCACACCCAACTCTGCTCCAGACACACTGGTTATGAGTCACTTTCCAAATCTTGAGTCTCACTCAGTATGTGGGAGGCAGAAGGAGGCTTAGAGATGACCTCTCAAATCTTTCCATCTTTGTTACCCAAATGGCTGGCAATTTTCAGTAGGGAGCCAGGAGGTGAACAAAGCCACAAAATGAATGTGGCACTATTTCACTGTAAATGTGGAGAGACAAAAACTTTGAGCGTTTGTGGCATGCGCATAAGCAACATCAGAAGGTATTTTCTTTCCATGTTGGCCAACCTCAACATTGTTTTTTTTTTCTCCCACAGAAACCTTACAAGTAGAAAATTTTTATATGCACATGTAAAAGGACAGTTTGGCATTTGGATATAATCAAAGTGATTCCCAGACTCAACTTCCTTGCCCTAGCTTCCGTGGTGCCCCCAAATGGCCTGGGTTGCTCTACAGGGCCAAAACGTCATTTTTTTTCAATTTCCAAGTATAGTTTTGTGCGTTTTCTTTTTGCATTTACACATCCTTTCCTAATTTATGTAAAGTGCTCCATGTTAGGAATCTCTTTCAGACTTTTATACAGGAAAAAGCATCACCTTTCCCAAAGAATGGTGACTTTCCTCTTTTGCCGCAATGGCAATAAGGAACCCTATATAAACTATCAAATTACCCCTTTTGCCATGGTAGCCTGGAAGTCCTAGTGCTAGGATTTGCACATATTTGCTTTCTTCCTTTTCATTTAACTGTTTTATTGCCTCTCCTTTTTCTTATTATTTTTATTAAATTTATTGCGAATGCACTTTTTGGTAAGTTTCCTCAGATCCTTTTTGGAGCAAGGCAGCATATAAATCAATTTAAGAAATTACATAATGCCCATGAGGCCAGCCTTGTTAAAATCCTAAGTGGGCCAGATTGCTTTTTTTTTTTTTTGGCTTTCTGGCACTCCCCTGTCCTTTCCTTCACACTCCTTGGGCCTTTGTGTTCTCTCTGGTCACTGCACAGCACTTATTTCTTACTCAAACTCCCCTCTGTAACCCTCCCACTTTCTACCCTGATGCCTCATCCTTTATTACCCCAACACATAATCCTGGCAAAGATGCTGATCACTCAGGGGTTGCTGGGCATGGAGGAGGTGAGGGCTGATGGGCGGACAGGAAGGAAGGGGTGGATGCAGGGAAAAGAGGAGAGTAGTCAGGTGTGTTGGTAATGCTGAGGGAGACTGAAGAGGTGGTATTACTATTTTTAAGTGGGTTGAGAAAATAGGCTTTTTTCCTGTGTGTTAGATTAAAAAAAAAAAAATTGTAATATTAACAAGTTGTACTCAAAACAAGGCCACTGAAAATAGACCCCAGGGAATAAACCTCCACTATCAAACATGTGGATCAAACATTAGGAAACCCTGGTGGCACAAAGGGTCAGCAGTTTGAATTTGCCAGGTGCTCCTTGGAAACTCTATGGGGCAGTTCTACTCTGTCCTATAGGGTCGCTATGAGTCAGAATCGACTCGACAACACTGGGTTTGGTTTTTTTTGGATCAAACATTGAAAATCACTTGGGACTTAAACGGTGGCTTTAAACGCTTTTAATATATATGCTCAAAGAGGGTGGGTGTCTAAAAGCCCACTTGGGGTGTGTGTGTGTGTGTGTGTGTGTGTTTTGATGGGATGTGTCCTTGCCTGCCTCCCAACTATAATGTCTCAAGGGCTTTTTTTGTTGTTGTTGTCATTTTTTTTGTAACTGAATCATAATTCATTTCAACTAGGTTTGCCCTTAGGTCACCTCTTCTTCAGTGGCCAGAGACCAAGGGTAGAGAATTAGGGGCCTGACATAATTGCTACTGGGGCAGTGCTGCCAAGTCCTGTTGGCCCCAGAAGTCTGCAGGAAAAAACTCCTACCTGTTTGGGTACTGGAGACAATGAAATGAGACACAGATCCCCCTCCGTGCCATTTAGTACATGCAGACTGACACCCTATTATGTCCTGAGGAGGGAGAATTGAACACCAAAGATATGTAGCTCAACCCAAGGGTCTAGAGGGGAAAACTGGAGTCCAAAGAGGTAACGTGATCACCCCTAAGGTCACGAAGTCAATAAGAAGCACAGCTAGTACTAGAAACCAGGCCTCAGACTCTCTGGTTGCAGAAAGCCTTGTTGGGGTGGGGTGGGGGGTGGATGGCGGTGAGCTTGAGCCTACGAGGAGGTTATGGGAAATAACATTGATTGAGTACCAACTATGTGCCAGGCTGTACATTAGGAGTTTTACTACTATTAATTACTACAATGACTTCTACAACCATTGCCAATGTCAGATATTGCTTATTGACTATTTGTTACCTGCTAGGTGCTATGCTAAGTATTCACATACATTTTGTCTAACCTTTGTGTAACCCATGAGGCGAGTATTATTATTCCCATTTTTACAGATAGAAAGTGAGCCTAGAATAGTTAGCTAAGTTACCTAAGGACCTATAACTAGGAAACATGGGAACTGGGATATGAATAAACCTACGGTTGTCTGACTCTGAACCCATGTCCTTTCCTGAATCTCTTTTTCCTACAGCAATATTTCTCATTCAACCAGTCCAGCCTTTGCAAAGTCCCATGGTAGGCACTTGTGACACAGGATGTGGGTCAAAGATGTCCCTTTCTGAGATGTTTTCTCTTTTCCCCTCTCTGTTGTGCTTGCTGCCCTTCTGACCCAAATGCACTTACTTTGGTGGAATGTGGCGGAATAGAAAAGTCACATAAATGTGAGTTCGATTCCTGCTACAGCTCTACATGCCATGATATCAGGTAAGTTCCCTCGCTTCTCTGAGCCTCATCTTTCAAAGTGGAAATAATAGTATCTATAGTGGAGGGTCCTTTTCAAACATGAAGTGTCTGTCTCATAGGAGTTGCTCAGCAAGTGATAGTTCTAAGCTATGGAATTCCTTGCCACTTCTGGATGGTCTTATTCTTGGAGAGAACACTAGGGGAGCTCAAAGTCCCTCCAAGGTCCCAGGAGACCTGCACCCCTGTCCCTTCTCACCCTCTGTGTCACTTTGGGCCTTGTACTTCGGGGAGGGCAGGGCTAAGTGAGCATCTACATGGGGCCATTCTGGGTCATGAATCATTGCAAGGGTGGGAACCATTGGGTTCATCAGGCTCATCAACATGCCCATGATTCCCACATTACAAAGTGCTGACAAAGATTCTCCCTTGTTCTACCTGTACTATGGAGGAGGAGAAGAAAAATATCCCCAAACCATTGTTGAGAAGAGGAGTTCCCAGAGGTTGATGCCAACAGCTTTCTGCAACATTGAGGTAGGGCAGTGAATAAAAGACCTGTGGTTTTGTGGTAGAAGCTCTTCAGGGTGCATGTATATGTGCATGTGTACACATGTTTGCTTGCTCTTGGTTTGAGCTGTTTATTTATGGGAAAGTTCTCTAGGTGCCTCAGGAAGCAGTAGGCTTGGTATATTTTAATCAGGGCCTGCTGGAGACACACAAAGGAATGGTTGCTCTGGTAATTCATGAGAAGCACTGAGGGCTAGTGTAGTAGTTACCAAGCCTGGCTATAATCCAAGGCACCTGGAAAGCTTACAAAAAACACTGCAGAGTCAGAGGCCCCAGCTCTAGAGAGGCTGATACAGAAGGCCTTCTGGTGGGAACTAGGTGTGTGTGTTTTTAAAAAGGCCTGCGCTATACTCCCACTGGGTACCCAGGTTAGGAACTATTGCTACAGCAGACAGGTCACAGCATAGGAATCAGACCTGGATTTGAGCTTACGTCTTAACATGGGATAATTAGAAACTATGGAGCTATGTCTAGACCAGTGGTTTTGACTGTATCATCTCATTTGCTTCTCAGAGCCTGTATGGTGAGTATCAATATCCCTATCTCACAGAGAAGGAAAAAAGGCTTAGAAAAGTCTCCCAGCTAGGATCAGTGTGTTTTCTCATCACAGCCACTTCCAAGGACCCATGGTTTTAAAGTATCCTGGCCTTGACTACGCTGAGGAACGAGTGTCAGAACACACCCCTCTGGGCAACAGTGGCCATTTACTTAAAAAAGTAAATTACAATTGGCGCATTTTCAGTCTGCAACAATAAAGAATAATTTCTCTTCCTTGTGCACAAGAGCTCCAATTATGATTTAATTCAATTCCAATTAACTATGCTTTGATGGCATTTCCATTACATAAAAAATAAATGTATTAGCCAAGCAGAATGTGTTTTGACTATAGTTCTGATGCTAATAAGGAGGCTGTTTGGCGGCTATGATTCCACACTTCATTCCACAATTGTAAAGAATGAGAGAAGAAAAAAGATAAAATAAATAACTCTGAGAAATCCCACATGAGGGGCATCATGATTTGGAGGTGGGAGGGCTGCCCGCATATACTTGGGTGGAAGGTTTGCTCTTCTGGATACTTCTGGAATGTGAATGTGGGCAGGTACCAATGGCTGTTCTGGCTCCTGAAGTGAACACCTGCGGGGTGTGATACTTAAAGATGGAGCTGATTTTACACCCTACACAGGTGAGTCGGCAGGTCTGTCTGCCACCATGTTAGTAAGAACGATGATCCTCCTACTTCCTGGGCTCTCCACAGCCTGAGTCACCTGCAGCCTCTGCCTCAGCCCCGACCCCTACTCACCTTGTCTTCAGTTTAACAATGCTCTTGAGATGTCATATGGTCCTCCCACATGTCCCTGATGCATCTGCACAGTTAGTCACTTCCTTCTATGCCCCAAAGCACACAGACATTTTTCCATTCTGGAAGAAGAAGCCATTGTCCTGATACTTGCTGTACAGCTGTGACCTGCTCAACACTTGCCTGAGGTAGATTTCCATTCCTATTTCGTGGAAGAGAAAACTATACTAGTTCTAAGCCTCTTTGTTCTCAGATTTATTTCTTGAAACATTCTCTCCTTTCTTCTGTTTGGCAGGGGATGCCCATGACTTGCTCTTCCAGCTGGGTTCCACCAATGGGTGGCATGAGTGGAAGTTGGGAGGGTGAAAGGCAGGAGAAAGAAGCTAAGGCATTACCTGTCTTACTCTGTCTTGTGCTGCCTTACTTTGTGGTGTTTCCAACCAAACAGGTCTGACATGATTACAGTTTCCACATGGGGACCTCAGCCCCTGGGCCGTGGAAACATCATCTACTCCCTTTGTCCTTCCACCTTAGGAGTGACAGTGGCTTTTTGTTGTTGCTAATATTTGAGGTACCTCAGTCTTTCCTTCTTCCCTGTTTGGTTTCTCAGCTCTCCATCTCCTGTGTAACCAATTCTTTACAATTAATCTTCTCTTTTCAAATGCTCAGAGTAACTTCTACTTCCCTGGCTGAAACTGAAGCTGCAAGAGGTTAAGTAAACCTGTTGCCATCGAGTCCATTCTGACTCATAGCAACCCTACAGGACAGAGTAGAACCTCCCCATACAGTTTCCAAAGAGCACCTGGTGGATTCGAACTGCCGACTTTTTTGGTTAGCAGCCCAACTCTTAACCACTGCACTATAGGAGCCCTGGTGGTGCAGTAGTTAAGAGTTGGCTGCTAACCAAAAAGGTCGGCAGTTTGAATCCACCACCTGCTCCTTGGAAACCCTATGGGGCAGTTCTACTCTGTTTGTGGGGTTGCTATGAGCTGGAATGGACTCGATGGCAATGGCTTTTTTTTTTTTTTTAGTTATATGTATATACAACCAGGAGCCATTGAGTCGATTCCAACTCATGGCAACCCCATATGCATCAGAGTAGAACTGCACTCCATAGGGTTTTCAATGACTGTGATCTTTCAGAAATAGATTGCCAGGCCTTTCTTCTGAAGCAGCTCTGGGTGGACTTGAACTGCCAACTTTTTGGTTGGTAGCTGAGTGCTTAACTGTTTGTACCACCCAAGGACTCCTACAACCCCCCCCACACATAAAACCAAAAAACAAACAGTTCATACTGTACATAGGGTTGTTCTACTGTTTATTCCATTGTGAGAATTTCATTTTACCATTTAATTTCAAAAATACATAGAATGACTATTTAATATTCAGTTGTATAGATCTATAACTTACAATAAACATCTATTATTTGGTACTTATATTCTCTTTACTTTTTCACTTATATAAATAATTATATGAAACTTCTAGCTAAGGTGGCAAAATAAAGCCACATTGGAGAATTGGTCTCCCCTGGTTCTTGACTAAATGAAAAAAAAAAAAAATATTTTTTTTTTAAATGAACAACAGATAATTAAAAACCTGCCCACCTCCCCCCCTCCCCCCCGCCAAATCACCAGTAACACCAGGTAAAGAAAGGGTTACAACCTCATGCCATAAACCTCAAGGAAAGATTCTCACCCTGATGATATGGTTCTTAGCATAACCCCATCATTTCAGAAGCCAGACTGGAGAGAGGAGGGGACTAAACAGAGTGCTGAGGCTTTTCACTAACAACCCAAGATCCGGAGAGAAGCAGAAAAGCGACGCAGGGAGGCCATCCAGAAGAAAGCCTTGCAACTCCTCCTTACTGCCACAAGGATCTCAGGATCTGAGCTGAGGCTGGAAAACTGTCATGACTCACCTTTTCCCCTAGGATATTATATTCCAGCTATGAAGCATGTTAGGAAGTGCTTAGTATGGCAGTGCCATAGCTATTAATGTAGAGAGAGCTGGGAGAGGAAGGACTGATATCAGATGGAATGGAAAGTGGATCAAGGAAAATTTAACCAGACTACATTAGAGTCAATAGAAAATCTAGTCAGAATTGTCCAATGTAAGCTTGAGAAAAATGAAAAGAAACTATGCGGCAACTAAGCAAACAGAATGCAGTCCCCATTCCCTGCCCGCCCCCCAAAAAGAGGGAGGAACGGAGGGGAGAGAAAGAAAGAGAGAGAATAAAAGAGAGACTATTACTTGCAAAAAACAAATGAAAAACCCAAAATGGAAGAAAACATATCCCAAGAAAAAAAAGAAAATCTCCCATGTGTACTTTGCATTCTAGAAGAACATAATAAAAACCTGAATTCAATGAAACAAGGGCTCACAAATGAGAAATGAGATGATAACTCAGCACAAAGAAATTAAAAGAGAGTTCACAATGCTAAGAAAATTGAGAACTCCAAGTACAATATTACAGAAATAATAAATTATAAACAAAAAGCTAAATTAGATGAACATTATCTTTCTGACACAGAGAACAAGCTTGCTGTAATAATGATGAAAGCTGAGGAAAAGAACAGAGATTAAGGCAGTTAGAAAGAAGATAATATATGTGAAGGACAAAGTTGATTAAAAAATAAGGATAATTGGTGTCTCTGCTGAAGAGAACCCAACAAATGGATTGGAATGTACAATTTACTCTGTTATCTAAGGATTGAAAGGGCATACTATACTCTAGGGAAAAAAACATAGATTCAGAATGATAAAAAGAGATAATATCTTGTTACTCCCAAACTTGAATAATAAAGAAATAATTCTTTTGGCATCTAAACAGAGAAAAAGAAGTCACCTACAAGGAAGAAAATCAAGCTGACCTCGAACATCTCCACAAAAATGTTCATTGCCAGAAGGGAATACAGCAATGCCTAAAAAGTCCTGAGGGAACAATAATGGGACTGAACATTAGCATACCCAAACAAATTATTGTGGAATTGTACAGGCAAAAGGTAGACACTCTCCAAAATGAAATATGAGGTATTCATGAACCCTTCCAGAAAAAAGCAGTCCATATGAAATCCCGCCATTCAATGAATGAATGGAGAAGACATAGCAAAAGGGCTTGTGACACAGCTAGTGCCGGAAGATGGAGCAAAGTCTGCAAGATTCGGGGAGTGAGGAGGTATGACCCCCAATTTTTATAATCGGCCAACTTATCTATTATAAATAAACACAGCAGAGGAGTACTGTATTTTGAAGTATTGAGGAACTCTCAGGGACTATAACTAAAACCTTGGCAAAATAAAAAAAGCTGCTGGATGATGAAATTCAGCCACCATGAGATGAACCAACAATACACAGAACTCTAGAATGAAGATGCTTTAGTAAAATGATGACAGGTTAGCATTAAATCAATTTAAATCAAGAAAAAAAGAAAACAAAGGCTAAACTATACAATTATGATTATGTAACAAAAATTTAATATTATAAATGTTGACAAAGTAGAATTAAAAAAAAAAAGCCCTTGTCATTGATCGACTCTAACTTACAATGACACTCACAGGACAGAACAGAACTGCCCCATAGGGAATGGCTGCCAACCTTTTGGTTAGCAGCCGTAGTTCTTAACCACTGCGCCACTTGAAAAATTGGGAAATAGGACAGGAGGGGTGGGAGGATGATAAAAATAGTACTTGCCTCATCCCTCATAGCCAAAAGGGTCAGTTAATGCTCTCTAAAAGTAAACCATGGAGTTAAAAAAGCTGAGTGACTAAAATTTCTCAAGATTTTGTCATAATATAAATGAAGTAATAAAAAGTGATTATTTCATTTCTATTTCTAGAGGAATTGTTCTAGAAATGAAATCTCTTGTGGTCAAGAAATATTTGTCTGAAGAGTAATAATCTTCCAGTTTTATTTCAATTTATATTTTTTTTTTCTGAAGAAATAAGTGGAATAGCTTATTCCCTTAAAAGTAGCAGTATAGTATGAGGCTCTTTAAAATTATTTCCATCTATCCAAAGACTCGACAGCACTGGTATCCAAACACTTACCAACCAACCAACCTCACCTATCTACAAGTAAAAAAATATATCCGGAATGATGTCACCTTATTTTAATGATGGCTATTCCAAGGTTTGTTTGGGTCTTTTTTTGTACCAATTATTTTTGGAAATTTTTTCAATGTGTACAAATACTTTATTTAAAAATAATAGTATTACAATGAAAAATCCTTGTATTCAAGTCCACATCTGTCTGTCTCTAGCTCTGCATCCATCCATCCACCCATCCACCCACCCACCCACCCATCATCCATCCATCCATCCATCCATCCATCCATCCATCCATCCATCCATCCACCCATCCATCCATCTGTTCTTCCAAACATTTTTTAAACTATGAAATACTAGGAAGAGTTCGAATTTTTAAAGGCTTTTGATAACTGGCTAAATTGCTTTTTGGGTTGCAACAGTTTGTAAACCTACAAGAAATGTGTTATGATTTTTGCCTTATTATACTATTGCTGCACTGAGTGGTAGTATTATTAAAATAGCAATCTAATAGACTAAAATGGCATCTTGTTTTAATTTGTATTTCTTTATTAGGGAGGTTGAGCATTCTTTTTTTTTTTTTTGTAATTCTAGGACGTACTTGTATTTCTTCTTTTGTTCATGTTTTTACATTTTTCCTATAAGTGTTTCTTTCTTATTTATGAGCCTATCATACACACACATACGTATATGCACACACACACACACACAATTTACTCCGGCTTGTTGCTTATATTTTCTTAGTCTATATTTTTCTTTTTGACATTGTTCTTGATGTTTTAAAACATTCATGTTTTAATTTTTTCATCAGACATTTTATTTTCCTCTCATTTCTGCCATTGAATTTGATTGATTTAATTTTGGCATGGATTTCCTTTTTTATGTTAATGTAATACCACCCCCACCCCTACCCCCAACTGTTCTAGCTATTCCTTGAATGTGGTGTCATTTTTTTTTCTTTTACATTGTACTTTTTTTTCACCCTTTAAATCATTTTAAAATGTGCAATTAATTGGATTTTAGTACCTTCACAATGTTGAGCAACCTTTATCACTGTGTAATTCCAGAACATTTTTATCGCCTGAAAAAGAAACTCCATATTCATTAAGCAGTTATTCCCTATTCCCTCCACTCCCAGCACCTGGCCAACAATAATATGCATTCTGTCTCTTTGGATTTGCCGACTCCGGACATAAATGAATCATGCAATATGTGGCCTTTTGTGTTGGGATTCTTTGATTTAGCATGTTTTCAAACTTCATTCATGTTTTAGCATGTATCAGTACTTCATTCTTTTTTATGGCTGAATAATATTCTATAGCATGGATGTACCAAATTTTGTTTATCTATTATTCATCGGTTGATGGACATTTGGATTATTTCTGCTTTTTGGTATCATGAATAATGTTGCTATGGATATAAATGTACAAATTTCTGTTTGAACACCTGCTTTCAATTCTCGTGGATATATGACTAAGAGTAGAATGTTGGGTCATATGGTAATTCTATGATTAGTTTTTTGAGGAACCGCCAAACATTTTTTTCACAGCAGTTGCACCATTTTATACTTCCACCACCGATGTATGAGGGTTCCAATTTCTCCACATCCTTACTAACACCTTTTTTTTTTTTTTTAATGATTTTTGATTATAGTCATTCTAGTAAGTAGACAGTGATATCTTATTGTGCTTTGGATATACATTTCCCTAATGACTAATACCATATTTTTATGCAAATAACTTGTGTCTTCTGAGTTTGGTTGCTGGGTGAGTTCTCCCCCTGCAAGGCACCCTCACAAGCACCATTATGCCAATCCTTTTCCACATGTTGTTGTAAAAAAAAAAAATGAGCATAGCATGCTTACGAGAAATACCTCACAGGGAGAGGGTACAAACACAGAAGGTGCACGTTATTTGTGTAAAAATATGGTAAAGTTGAGCATCATTTCATGTGTTTATTGGCTATTTATTGTATCTTCTTTGTAGAAATACCTATTCAATTCCTTGCCAATTTTGTAATTGTATTGTAGGAGTTATTTATATATATCTGGATGTTAAACCCTTTTCCGATATACGGTTACCAAATATTTTCTCTCATTCTACATGTTGTCCCTTCACTTTCTTGATATTGTCCTTAGATGCATGACAGTTAATTTTAATGACACCCAATTTATTTATTTTCTCTTTGATTGTGTTTTTGGTGTCACATATAAGAATGCAGTGCCAACTTCAAGGTCATGAAGATTTAACCTTATGTTTTTTTCTAAGAGTTTTAGGTTTTATATTTAGGTTGTTGATCCATTTCAAGTTAATTTTTGAATATGGTTTAAGGGAAGGGTCCAACTTAAAATTCTTTTGCATGTGGAGATTCAGTTGTCCCAGCACTATTAGTTGAAGAGACTATTATTTTCCCATTGTAAAGTTTTTATTCTTTGTCATATGTGGCCACTGAAGTCTCTGTCCCCTTAGTTTAGTGATCAGCTAGTGATTTAACAGAGGTTTCCTTATACACTGAGGGTCAATTGTTTTCCTGTTGAATAAGTATTTTCCTGGTTGCTGTAATCTTTGAATGCTTTCTAGGATTCTGTTAAATTTGATTGACAGTTTTCCAGCTTACTTACTCCTTTTCTGGAGGGACGTGCTTTTGTGCTGACATCACTCCTCAGACAGCATCTTTTAATGATTTCTTTTTTACTGAGTTTGTTAATGAATGAATAATTATGATCATTTGTTGAGCACCTACAATAAGAAATGATAGTGGGTGCATTCATATATTATTTAAACCTAGTGACAACCTTATAAGCTGGGTATTACTATCCCCTATGTATTTATTTTTAACTGGTTTTACTTTTTAAAAAATTGTTGTTGAAAATATATACAGCAAAACACACACCAGTTCAACAATTTCTACATGTATAATTCAGTGACATTGATTACATTCTTCAAGTTGTACAACCATTCTTACCCTCTTTTCTGAACTGTTCCCCCCCATTAATATAAACTCACTGTTCCTCAAGCTTCCTACCTAACCTTTGACGTTGCTGCTGTCAATTTGATGCCATGAGATACATAGAGAGTTCTTTAAAAGAGCATAATGCTCAAGGCAGACATTCTTTACTAATTAAGCTTAACTATTGTTTTTTCCGTATTGTTTGGTTTAAAGAAGACATCAGGGGATATTTTTGGTTTAAAGTTGAAAAATTATCTCAGGGCAAGAGTTTCAGGGGTTCATCCAGCCTCAGTGGCTCCAGAAAGTCTGGATTGTATGAGGATTTAAAATTCTGTTCTTCAGTTTTCCCCCTTTTGGTCATGATTCGCCTTTGATCAAAATGTTCAGTAATGGTAGCCAGGCACCATCCAGTTCTTCTAGTTACATGGCAAAGGATGCAGTTTTTTATGGAGGCAATTAGCCACACATTCCATATCCTTCTCCTATTCCTGACTCTCTTCGTCTGTTGCTCCAGGCAAATAGAGATCAATTATTGTCCCTTGTATGGCTGCTTATAAGCTTTTAAGACCCCAGGCACCATGCAATGAATGAGGAAGTAGAACAGAAACACTAAAAAAGATATTAGGCCAATTAACTGGATTGGTTCTGTAAATATGACCCTAAAACTCCAAACCAAGAAACCAAATCTCCATTGAGGTGTTTGGTTGTACATAATCAGTCATAGCAGCTACCGTTCTCCTTCCTTCCTTTCTTCTTTCATTCCTTCCTTCCTTATTCTCTTTTTTGTTGTTGTTTTAAAAATATATATCATACAACATTTGCCCATTCAATTTTTTACAGGTGTACAACTTAGTGACATCAATTATACCAACTGGTTGTGTAACCATTGCCCTTAATCAACGCAAATTTTCTATTAACATATACTGTTCTTATTTTAAATTTAAGTCTCTTAGGTAAAAAATGTATGGCTGGCTGTCTTTGTAAACTGGGGGGAGACATCACCCTTGGATAGTCAATGTTCAGTTGTGTAAGTACCACAGATTCCAGACAGGAGGGGTTTGAGCCAGCCTTAAGGGCCAGGACTCCTACCACTTTCTGCGAAGGTGACTGTCAGGAATCAGAAAGCTGTTTACTTGCAGGGAACCCTTGAGACAATCTAGTGCAATGTAAGAGCCACAAGCTTCTGAATCTGATTAATCTAGGTGCTCATTAAAACTTCACCACTTCCTAGTTGTTGTATCTTGATTGCTCTAACTTCCACTTCCTCTTCTGGAAAATAGACTTAATAATAATTGCCTTTTAGGGATAAAGCACAATGGGCATGGCTCAACAAATGGGAATGTCAGTTTGCTGTACCTTAGGAAGAAGAAGCTTATGTCTTGGGGAGCCTACTATGATTCAGGCACTGTGTTGGCATTCAAGTTTCCAGGCTTACATTCACCATATTCCTAATTCTATCCTAGATTTGCTGCTTTTGTGGGTCAATTTTTTGGACCTCAGATGTCTCTCTTTTTCTCACCACTGTGCCTCTATTCAATCTGTTCCTTCCACTTGAAATTCTCCTGCTTCTCCTGGCTACATTTGTCAAAGTGCTACCAAGACTCATATTACAGGCCACAAATTCTGGAAGGCCTGTCCTAGACCTTGAACCAGAAGCAATCTCACCAGTCTCTGGGCTACTACAGCACTTTGCCTAGTGCTTTGTGCTTTCTTATGCATTATCACTCTTTTGCATCCATAGCCCTCCTGGCACAGCTACTGTACCAGTGATTGCACATAACCTGTCTTATCTATGCCCTAGTCCACAAAGAGGGATCATTACCAATGTCCTGTTAATAGTTATAACAATTATACATTATTGTAGTGCTTGTGAAGTATAATTTTTATGGTTGATTTTTAAAAAAAAAATATTTTATTGTATTTTTGGTGAAAGTTTACACAGTGAATTAGGTTCCCATATGACAATTTCTATACAAATTGTTTGGTGACATTAGTTACATTTTCACAATGTGTCAACATCCTCTTTAATTATGTGCTGGTTGTTCTGTTTCTAGTAGTTTCCCTACCTCTTTATCTTCTCATCTTTGCTTTCGAGTAAATGTTGACTTTCTCGTCTCATATAGATGATTTTTTAGTAGAACACCGTACTTACAGACAATATCCTTTATTTTGTGTGCCACACTGCTATTTTGTTAAAAAGTGATTTTAGGGGATAGTTTTGATTTAAGGTTTAAAAAGTATCTCAGGGCGATAGTCTCAGGGATTCCTCTGGTCTCAGCTGGTCCAGTAAGTCTGGTCTTTTTGAAGAATTTGAGTTTTGTTCTACATTTTTTTCCCCCATTCTGTCTGGGACCATATATTTTGACCCTGGTCAGAATGGTCAGTAGTGGTAGCCAGGCACCATCTAGTTCTTCTGGTCACAGTGTAGGTAAGGCTGTGGCTTGTGTAGGCTATTATCTTGTAGACTAATTTCTTCTCCGAGGTTTTGGTTTCCTTCTTACATTTTTGCTCTTGACCAGTAGGGGCTAATAGAATCTTAGATAGCTGTTCACAAACTTTCAAGACCCCACACATTACTCACTTCACTAGGACGCAGAACATGAACTTTGTGAACTATATAATGCCAGTTGACTGAATTGTCCCCTGAGGCTAAGGCCCTAAGCCTTCACACCTAGAAAAGAAATCTTGCAAGGTGTTTGGTTATGTCTGAGAAGTATCTGTAATTGTGTCTTCTATGAATACATGTGTCTGCACACACGTCTGTACTTACAGATACATAGAGATACTTCTTTCTGTGCATATGTATGTACACACCTGCACCTACCCATATATCTAAATGCCTATACATATCCTTGTGTGACCATACACTTGTTTTTTCATCATTGTTTGTATTGTTGCCAAATTATATATATCAAATTCTTTAGTACAAGAGTCCTTTACTCTTGAATGCTTCTTAGTGACGTCATTTATTTTGGCCAAGCTGTGCTTCCTATGTGGTTAATTTTTAAAAAAGATTTTGGGTTGTCACCAGTTTTGGTGATGTTGTAAGAGTTTGATTGTTCCTGAGGGGCAGAAGGTTTACACACGTGCACATCATCACTTATGGTGGAAGAGGCATGAGAAGTCCTTTACAGGAACATGAGCTCTGCAAGCTGAATCCTGACTTTGTCACACCTGTGTCACCCCAATCCTTTGGCATCCCAGGCACAGAATAGATGCTCTGGAAATGTTGTGCAGGTGAATTTAGCCATATCCCTACAAACAGCTCTTTCCTGTTTGACCTTTGTCTTTGTCTGACTTCTAGTATATATATATATTTTAATTAAATTCAGGCCTGCATATCTAGATACGTTAGAAAATGACCTTCCTATCCCTCCTCTCTTCCTTTGGCTTTCTTTCTTCCTATTGGCATAAAGGAAACCCTGCTGGCATAATGGTTAAGAGTTATGACTAGTAACCAAAAGGTTGGCAGTTTGAATCCACCAGGTGCTCCTTGGAAACTTGGCGGGGCAGTTCTGCTCTGTCCTACAGGGCTGCTATGAGTCGGAATCGACTCAACAGCAACGGGTTTATTGGCATAAAAATATATTATTCCTATAATAATATGAACTTGAGGGAATCACATGTAAGTTCAGAAATAAAGGTCCCATATTGGGAATTTTGAAAAACAAAAGCAAATAAAACCTCTTCTACCTTCTCCTCCCCCAAGGCTATCTTCTTTTGAAGAAAGCCTAGGTGAGTTACACTGGGGCTTCTTCACTGAGAGACAGGAATCTGCCTCCAGAAAAGACCAGTGGTACCTAGAATCTCTATCACTCATCTGTAAGTGTGCTGTATTGTGGCAGCTTGTGTGTTGCTATGATGTTAGGAGCTATGCCACCAGTATTTCCAATGCCAGCAGGGTGGACAAGTTTCCACAAAGCTTTCACACTAAGACAAAGAAGAAAGGCCTGATGGTTTACTTTCAAAAATTATCCAATGAAAATCCTAGGCATCACAACAGAATATTGTCCAATATATTGATGGAAGATGAGCCCCCTAGGTTGGAAGTCACTACACAATAGCCACAACAATGAACTTAAACATATCAATGATCATGAAGATGGCACAGGACTGGGCAATGTTTTGTTCTATTGTACGTGGGATCACCAAGAGTCAGAGCCAACTTGACAGCAACTAACAACAATAACTTGGGATAAAACTAATGTCAAAGACAAGCTAAGGTGGCAAGACTGTGGATTTGGAGTCAGATAGCCTTAGATTCACATTCTAGTTTTTCATCTATGATTTGGATTTCTTTGGGCAAGTTTTGTAACTTCTCTGAGCTTCAGAATTCTCATTGTAAAATAAGAACGATATTATTTACTTTATGGGATAATCATGAGAATTAAGTTGAACACATAAATGCTTACTGAACCAATGAGTAGATAAATGGATGAATGATGTCCATGACCAAATGTTGGAGCCCCATATTTGGCCTAAAACTCCACCGACTTAGGCAATGGCTTCCTTATCAAGGGTGGAATATGGTAGAGGCAGAATGCTTCCAGGAGGAATATTTTT
This sequence comes from Loxodonta africana, assembly GCF_030014295.1. Taxonomy (NCBI): domain Eukaryota; kingdom Metazoa; phylum Chordata; class Mammalia; order Proboscidea; family Elephantidae; genus Loxodonta; species Loxodonta africana. Next base: position 97,412,113 of record NC_087348.1, read on the forward strand.
TTCACTGATATTGTTTAGAATTGCCAGAACACGGGATAATAAAAAGCAGTCTGGCTTTGCTTTTATCACTGTATTAAAATTCTCTACAGACTATGTACGCCCTTATTGTTGGACTGCTTTATCTCTTCCTCTTCTAACAATGTCACTGGAATCAAAGCTGAAAATACAGCCACCTCACTGAAGGTAGAAGACCTGCCCTGGCTATCCCTCTGAGCCCACACTTGTAGATTCTGAGCTATTTCTGAAACTCTGCTTGTTCAATCTGAAACGTAGTTTGCAATGGAAATTTCTCCTCTTGAAATCCTTGTTAATCTAATTGCAATTGAAATGCATAAGTGAAATGACAAAAGCTGCATTTTATCAGCAATTATAGCAATTTTCTTTTATTTACTGGAGTCTGACCTCTGCTGTATTGATGAATTGCACTTTTTCAAGGTCTATTTTCCCATCAGCAAAGTCAGGTTGTTTATAAAATGACTGGCATAAAATGTTGTTCTCCCTTCACCTGTTTTTTTTTTTTTTTTTGTTGTTGTTGTTCATATTTTAAAAAATGTGTCCCAAATCTGAAGAAATTGACTAAGAATTTGTGGAGTCTATCTCAATCTGTGTGTGTATTTGGAGCTTCAAACTATCCAACGACAGTCTTTTCAACACCGAAATCTGAAAAATAAGCAGCACTAAGCATTTCACACCTCTGTCTCCTTCTGAATCCTTAGGGATTTGTGTGTGAAAGCTGCACCCATTATATATTCAATCTTCAGTCTAATTGCTCCTTTCCAAGGTGACATTATCAGGAAGTCACAGTGGGAAGCTTGAGATGGATGAGGAGCCTTGTCCCCCTCCCCAGGCTGTCTCCAAATCCTGTCATCTCCATCTCCTTAGGTTTATCCCTTTATCCCCATGTCTACTGCCACTTTCCTATTCAGGCTCTTATCAGCTGTCCCCTGGATCACTGCAATAGCCTCCACGATGGCCTCTCTGCCTCTAGCCTTACATGCCTTTCTTTGCTCATTTTCCATCCTTCACATAGCTGTCAGCATGATCTTTCAAAATCAAAAATCTAATGTCATTGCCCTACTTAAACCCTCCTGTGTGCCCCATCACCTACAGGAAAATATCTCAGCTTTTTAGGATGAACCACAGAGCCTTGATTGATCTGAATCCTTCCATTTCTCCAGGTCACAGCCCAACTCCCCCTCCCCTGTCTCTCACCTTACACTCCAGGGACCCAGATCTAGTTCTAGTCTTCCACACACAATGTGGTATCTCTGCCCTCCCCCTACTTGCTTATGTTATTTCGCATGCCTGGAAAGCCTCTTCCCTCCCCTGTAACCCAAACCTAGCTAACTCTTCCTCAAGATTTATACAATTCTACCTGTCACCTTCTCTGTGAAGCCTCCTTGATTGCCCTGATGTGTGTTACACATCCCTTTATCAAAGTACTTACTACCTTGTATTGAAATGATTGGTCTTCAGTCTGTGCTTCTCCATCAGACTGCAGAAAGGCTCCTGGAGGGCAGGAACAGAGCTTAGTTAGCTCTGTATCTTAGGTGCCTTCACCCAGTTAACCACTACAAATGATCTGTTAAATAAATTATGCTACCTAGTAGTTGGAAACCCTGGTGGTACACTGGTTAAGAGCTGGGCTGCTAACCAAAAGGTCGACAGTTAGAATCCACCAGGTGCTCCTTGGAAACCCTGTGCGGCAGTTCTACTTTGTCCTATAGTTCGACTCAAAGGCAATGTTTTTTTTTTTTTTTTTAATGGGACCTAGTAGTTGCTCAATAACTGCCAGTTTTCTTCTTTCCTTATTCCAGGACACTGAGTTTCCCCAACTGTAAGCTGCATATGAAGTTACTTGTCCTGTCTAGCTCCAAGAATTGCTGAGAGGGTCAAATGAGCTATTGGCTATAAACGTATAATATAATTTTAAATCATTCCCTAATGTTAATTTTTTTCTATTATAGTTCCTTTTTTGGCATCTCCTTCTAACTCCTCAACCATTTCAAATACAAGCAAAAGCCCCTTGACGAATCAAACACCAAAATATCAGATGAAGTGGACCCTGGCTAATCTAGACTGTTAACTCATATTAGGGATTTATTCAGTCTTTGCCTCTTTCCCCTTCAAATCACGTACATATCCAGGCTTGGGATAGCTGTCCTTTCCTTTGTCTCCAATTTCACACTACAGCTTTCAATTAGTTTTTTATGGACTCTCATGTATTCTGAGCAGATGATGTTTAGAGTGAGTATGAGATAGTTAGCAAACTATGTTTAGAGTTAGCATATAGATAGTTAGCACGAGATTCACTGTGCCACGTGCTGAATTGAATTGATTGGCTTATTCATTCTTTCCCAACTCCTTGGAGGTGAATGTTGTTATTACCATCAAGTACAGGTGAGGAGACCCTAGACATAACTCGTATAGAAGATACTCAGCTGGTAAGAGTTACAGATGTGTCCAAAGGTGGCACACTTGACCATCAAGTTGTATAGCCTCTCAGTGGTGTATGTCTAATTCTCCCTCTGAACTGTGGTTTCTTGGATGTCAGAGGCTTGGCCCAATGTACCCACTGCACCCCAGATTTCCAGGAAACATTCCTCTGGAATGGAAACACTGCCATTGGAAGTATGCAGTGTCAGGAAAAAGTTCCAGGGAGATAGAAGATCCAGGTTAAAAATCCTGGTGTCATTGCTTCAAGTGTGAGTCTCAGTTTCCATTTCTGGAAGATGTGAATCAGAGGGGACCAACTTGTAAATCAGATCTCCGGGAGACTTATGTAGAATCCCTCCTAGCCCCCACTATACATTTTGTGTTCCTCTGGCTGGCAGAACAGGAAGTGGATTTGGAGCCTTGAAGGACCTGGGGTAGTTTGTCAGGAGGAGAAAGTGGGTAAACGTGGTTCTGGTGAAAGGGCCTGTGGGCAAATGCATAGTGTCACAAAGGTCCATTGAAAGGAACCAACTCTCTTCTTGGAAAATTGCAGAGTCAAGTTTGTATTGTGTCTTCGATCTGCGAAGCAACAGGTGGGTATTTCAAGTGTAGCTTCCAGGCCAGGAGAAAAAAGATCTCATCAAGCCTAGTCCTTCCCTTTCCTAGTGACTTGTTTCTACACTTGTCATCTTAGTACTACCAAATATTTAAAGTATGAATAATGCGGACCTATAGTAAGAAAATCAAAGTCTGATATTTCTCTTCATTGAGATTAATGATTGCAATTTTCCCCTTGGACGGGGAGGGGAGTGGGAAGGCTTGTGTAAGGTGAACCATCTATTTCACAAGGAGTGCAGACCTCATACAAGGTTTAACTTGACAGTTAAAGCTTTGCACAGAGTTATAGGGAGGAACTTGATACAGCAGAAATTGTCCTGGGTCATGGTTGGCCTCATGGGCAGCCCTAGTAATCCAAGTCTCTTTCTGGTATCCCAGTTGTCCTATGCCCAGCCCAGGATGGCTTCTTTAAGCCCAGTCCCACAGTTGTTCCTGTGGCCTGCTCAGTTTCCTATATACAACAGACACTCAACACATAATCAGCAAATAAGCTTAGCATGAAAATAAGACCTGAGAGGCAGTATATCATAGCAGTTAAAAGCAAGGACAGTGGAGCCAGGCAGACACAGGAACTACTGATGACCAGCCACCTGCTGGCAGTGTCACCTTGAGGGAGGCACTTCATTTCTCTGAGCCTCAGGGTTCCTCGTTTGCTGGTGAGAGTATTGTGGGGTTATGTAAGGTACCTGGCACATACTAGAAACTCAGTAAACATAGGGTCATTTCCCCCTCTTCTCTAGATATCTCTACCCTACTCCGTAGTCAACTCTGAGGCTCCCAAGATCTCCTGGAGAAGTTGTCTATTACAAAGTCCTGTTCAGGGAAAGCAGTGAGTAAACAGGCCCCAGGTCATTGGAAAACTGAACGTAAGATATTCAGGGCCACTTGGCTTTTCTCCAGCTGAGCTGTGAACCTTATGCTGGAGATAGCAGTTACTCCCACAGGATGGGGAGGGACTCAAAGATGGTAGAATAACAGCTAAGAACATCACCTTGGGTGCAAAGCTGTGTGTGCTCAAATCTCAGCTTTGTTACTAACTAATTTAGTGTCTTGGGGAAGGGATTTTTTATCTCTCTGAGACTCAGCTTCCTCATCTGTAAGATGGAGATAATAATAATACCTACCTTAGATGGCTGTTAGCTCATTAACATATGCAATGTTCTTGGGGTCTTGAAATTGTGTCTGGTACACAGTATACACTATGTAATTATTTTCTGTCGGCCTTTTCTTTTATTGACTCTTGCCCTACGGTTTTTTTTTCTTTTTTATAATTGATTGTATCAATATTTCATCATTCTCCCTTCTTAACAGAAATGTCTATCTTTGTTTTTCTGTCCTTCTTGCCAATGTGCCTTGAAATGCCAGGGTGATGAAGTTAAGAAGGTAATTTTGTATGTGTGGATATTGATCATTTGAGCTTACGATCCAAAACAAAACCCACTGCCTATAGCAACCCTATAGGACAGAGTAGAACTGCCCCATAGAGTTTCCAAGGAGTGCCTGGCAGATTCAAACTGCCGACCTTTTGGTTAGCAGCTGTGTGGATATTGATCATTTGAGCTTATGATAGTTGCTTTAAAAATGCCCGGATGCTTCCTTCTGCCCCCATTGCTTTCTTTGGTGTTATGGAAGCCTCTCCACATTGTTGAGAAGCAGAAAAGGCAGATGAGAAGGGAGTCTACCTTTGTCAAAGGAGAAACCAAGACAACTCATAACCCCTCTGAAACCCTGCTTTCACAGGAGTTCGAAACAGATGATCTCTAAGGGCCCTTTCAGCTCAAAATTCTAACACTAACACAGCATGAATTTAATTTATCTGATAGCAAAAAAGAGATTGAGAGCATAGGGCAAGATCTATTCCACGTTTTTCTTTTTTTTCTAAAAGCAATGGCATTTCATGTGGCTATTTAAAAAAAAAATCAGACAATTCTGTATTGTCCTGTTTTATCTAGCCAAAAAAGAACAAAATATTGCTATGTAAGTCTGAGGATGATTGTGATACTCCTCCTGACAATTAAAATCCTAAAATGCATTGTTCAGGATTCTAGCATGGATACTATCGCTAAATAATCTTTGGATATTCAGAAGAGGTGATGTTTCTCATAGAAATAACAATACTCCCATCAATTACAAGGCCTTTCATTATTTTAATTAATTTCTTCTTACCGTGTTTGTGTCTGTGGTGCTTGTCATTAATAAACAGGAACAGTCCTCTCTCACTTCTGGTATGTGGAATAAAGGGGATTGCCCCATTTCATGATTAATAGCATTTTTGAATAACTTTGGGTTTCATTTTACTAAGAGAAAGTAAATTGTCCTTGGCAATGACACCTGTCATGGTTAAAAAAAAAAATCAGTCCTTGTAAAGTGACACAGGGGTGTCCGTCTTCCGGTCATATCGATGTTAGAGAGAGCTAGATTTTAATACCCAGCAATAGCAAGTTAAGTCTGGTTTAAAATCTCCTTCACCAATAAACCATCCCAGAAAGGGAATTGGACACAGTATATGAAACATCGTAGGGGACCTCATGTTGCTTTCTGAAATGATAACTCAGTTGTTTCCACCGTAATGAAACCACGATGCTGGGAAAGGACACTTGACGTCCAATTCAGATTTTACTACTGACTTGCTGTGGGACTTTTCACCAAGCACTTAACTTCTCTGAAACTTAGTGATCTTTGCTGAAAAATGGAAAAATCAGATGTCCCCTTTTTCCTCTAGGGTTGTTTTGAATATCACCAGATAATGATGTGAAAGTACTTCCTAAACTCTCAACTTTTCTAGACAAGCAAGGTAGAGTGATTAGTAGTAAATCACAATATTGCTAAAAAGGGGGTACCTGTAAGGACTCCCTGAAATATTTGAATTTAATCCAACTCTGTAATGTCTTCAAGAAATTGATAGAGTGAAAACTAGCAATTATATATCGATCAATCTAGCAATATAGCACCTACTGTATGTGCCATCCTAGCTCTGGTAGGTCCTGTGGGGGAATGCATAGTAGTAACATAACTTGCCCTGCCTTCTTCCTGGGGTTGTTGTGAGGGTTTGAAGACTTTATATGTGGCATATTATTCATCTCCTTCCCTTCCTGACTTCCTCCAACAGATGTTTATTGAGCACTCACTATGTGACAAGCATTAGTCAGGTGATGGATATAAAGTGATACACAGGACGATAAGTCCCTGCCCTCCAGGAGCTTACATTTCAATGGGGGTGACAAACAGATAAATATAGAACTTCAAGTAGAGATAAATGCTCTGGGGAAAAGTTAAGTTGCAGAAGGGGAGGAGACTGTCAGGAGGTCTATTTTAGACGCTGTGCTCGGGGAAGGCCTCTTGAAGGAGGGGACGAGAGCAGAGACCTGATGAATGGAGGAAGTAAACTATCTGAATATCTGAAGATTGTTCTGGCAGAAGGAACAGCAATGCAGCAATGTTATTATCTGGCTGGGCTGCAGAAGGCCCACTCTGGCTACTGTACGGAGAGCAGAGGGGAGAGGGGAAGCAGGCAGATTAGCTATTAGGCTGTTGGTATGGTGAAGGAGAGACCTGATGGTGGCTTGGACTAGGTTGGCAGTGATGGAGGGCATGAGAGGTGGTCAGATTCAGGGCATATTTTAAAGAACCAGCAGTTGTTATGGATTAAATTGTGTCTCCCCCAAAAGAAATGTAGAAGCTCTAACCTCTATAATCTGTAAATATGACCTTGTTTGGGAATAGGGATTTTCTTCTGTTATGTTCATGAGATCATACCAAAGTAGGGTAGGTCCTAAACTTAATCACTTCTGAGAGGTGTTTTATAAAAAGAACAGAATAGACACAAAGAGACACAGGGGAGATGCCGTGTGATGACAAAGGCAGGTGCATATATAAGTAGCAAAGGAATGACAAGGATTGTGGCAGCCACCAGAAGCTAGGTCTCGACATACCCGAGACCCTGCTTTGGACTTCTAGCCTCCCAAACTGTGAGACAATAAGTTTCTGTTCTTTAAAGCCACCCACTTGTAGCATCACAAGGTAGCTGAGACATTGATGGAGGATGTGAGGAGAGAAAAGAGGAGCCCTGAGTGGCTCCAACATTTTTGGCCATAACCACTGGACAGAGAGGGTTTCTATTCAATGAAATGTGTGAAAATATGGGAGGAGCAGAGTTTTGGGCAGGGGGTAGAAATTACAAGCTCACTTTTGGAGATATTGAAGACTCTCTTTAGATATTTCAATGAAGCTGTCATAAAATTCAATGAAGCTGTCATAAAAACAAAGACAAAAGTCTTAGACACCATTAAATACCTGAGTCGGGAAAGAAGTTGGGGCTAGAGGTATTAGATTCATCTGAGCATTCATTGGAGCCCTGGTGGTGCAGTGGTTAAGAGCTGTGGCTGCTAACCAAAAAGTCGGTAGTTCAAATTTACCAGCCGCTCCTCGTAAACCCTATGGGGCAGTTCTACTCTGTCCTATGAGGCCGCTATGTGTCAGAATCACTTTGATGGAAACGGGTTTGGTTTGGTTTAAGCATGCATTAAACACTTGCAATATGCCCGCTGGGCAGAGGTTTTATTTAATCACTTTTTTTTTTTTTTATCTTTTAATACTTGAGCACAGCTAAGTGACCAAGAGAATGGGAATTCCAAACCCCATTGCCATTGAGTCAATTCTGACTCATAGCGACCCTATAGGGTTGCTGTGATGGGAATTCCAGAACACTTAATTAATGCTCATGAAGAACCTGTACATAGACCAAGAGGTAGCCATTCGAGCAGAACAGGAGGAAACTGTGCAGTTTAAAATCAGGAAAGGTGTGCATCAGGGTTGTGTCCTTTCACCATACTTATTCAATTTGTATGCTGAGCAAATAATCCAAGAAGCCAGACCATATGAAGAAGAATGTGGCATCAGAATTGGAAGGAGACTCATTAACAACCTGCAAAATGCAGCTGACACAATCTTGCTTGCTGAAAATGTTGAGAACTTGAAGCACTTACTGATGAGGAGCAAAGACCACAGTCTTTAGGATGGATTGCACCTCAACATAAAGACAATGAAATCCTCACAACTTGATCAGTAAGCAACATCATAATAATGGAGAAAATATTGAAACTGTGAAGAATTTCAGTTTACTTGGATCTACAATCAATGCCTGTGGAAGCAGCAGTCAAGAAATAAAATGACAAATTGCATTGGGCAAATCTACTGCAAAAGACTTCTTTAAAGTGTTGAAGAGCAAAAAATGTTACTTTGAGGACTAAGGTGCATGTGACCCAAGCCATGGTCCTTTCAGTCACCTGTTATACATGCAAAAACTGGGCAGTGAATAAGGAAGATCAGAGAAGAATTGATGCCTTTGAATTATGGTGCTGGTGAAGAATACAGAATATACCATGGACTGCCACGAGAATGAACAAATCTGTCTTGGAAGAAGTACAGCCAGAAAGCCCCTTAGAAGCAAGGATGGCGAGACTTAATCTCACATACTTTGGACACGTTATCATGAGGGACCAGTCCCTGCAGAAGGACATCATGCTTGGTAAAGTAGGGGGTCAGCAAAAAAGAGGAAATCTCTCAAGAAGATGAATTGACACAGTGGCTGCAATGATGGGCTTAAACATAACAATGATTATATGGATAGTTCAGGACCAGGCAGTGTTTTGTTCTGTTGTACATAGGGTCACTATTAGTAGGAAGAGACTCAACAGCACCTAGCAAGGGCCCAATACAAGTTTCCCTTGGCCTACCAACCCCAGTATTGGTAGTGCTTAGACCAGAATTGTACATTCCTGTGAACTCTTAGTGCTCACTGGCCACTTTGCTGCTGCTCAGAGCCCTCAGAAGCCTTGAAAGGGATGGAGCTCTCTGACAGCCTCGACTTTACATGCATCAGAAGAAAATACTGATTATCCTGTTTATTCCGATTTCTAATCAGAAAGCCCAGACTCGACTCAAGTACGGAGGCACAGATTGCACACCAGGAGCTCCCATCAGTCTCCCCTGGTTTCCGGGCTTCTGGCTGGGAATGCAATATGTTTTGCCTGAAGCTGTGACCACGTGTTGGGAACTCACATTTGGGGAAAATTAAGAAGTCGCGGCAGACAACTGCTGCTGGTTCATTAGCTGACTGGAAGCTGTCACCAGGTCATTCCTCCAGGCTGAGAGAAATGAGGCTACTTTAGGGTAGGGAAGAATGTCAGCCAGCTAAGCAGCTACATAGCCAGGAAAGAACTCCATGTTGGCCTCATCTAGACAAAAAAAAACAGCATCTAGTGTGGTAGAGGGTGCCCTGGACTGGGAGTCAGGTGACTTTGGGTCTAGTCCTGCCACTGGCTCTGTCTTGTGTTACCTTGAATGAGTCATGTTTCTGATCTGCTTCTTTATTGTTCATGAAGCGTTGACTTACATGTCTAAAGTTCCTTTTGGCTCTAAAATACTGAGTGGTAGAGTCAGGAGTGACTGCCATTATAGTCTCCTCTGCTGGTTCTTCTTTGCTTACCTTCTAAATGTCCACTTTGAGTATTCTGCCTACTTTTCTTCTTTCTCTGTACACTTGCAATGGGTATGCAAATTCTCTGCCAAGGCATGGTCTAGCGTCTATGTGGAGATGGGGCCAATGTCTCTAACTCTAGACCCAACATCCTCCTGGACATCTTCATCCAGATGTCCCACAGGCCCTTATTATAGAAATGCTTAAAGCTGAACTTCTTACTTTCCCTTTCAGAGCTTTCTTTTCCTTTTAAATTTTGTGTTCCCATTAATATCACTTAGTCTCCCAATTCAGAAATATGGAGACCATCCTAGGCCCATAGCTATTATATGATCAATCACCTCGTTCCATCAGTGCTATTTCTTTGCTACCTGTTCTATCTTTTGCAACTTTCCCATCCTCCTTGCCAATGTCCTGGTTCAGCCTAACATCATCTGCCTCCCTTCTCAGCCTCTAGCTGCCTTTAGAAGTGCCCTTCTACCACCAGGCATGACTTCTCAATCTCTTGCTTGAAACTTCCAATGACTTCTCACTGCCTGCTTGAGAAAAAAAAAAAAAAGAGCATCTTCTGTAGTAGGCAATTGATCAATGTTTGTTCAAAGAATGAAAAGCCCTTTTATCATTTTTTTTAAAAAAAATAACAGTAGTTACTGTTTATGGTATTGGACTTAAAATTTTATGCTTATTATCTTATTTAGTCATCACAGCAACCTGTGTGGAAGACAATATTACTGCCACTTTATAGATGGTGACATTGAGACTCAAAGAGGTTAAAGAAACTTGCTTGGTATACTCCGCTAATAAATAGTGGAAATAAGGGTGAATTCCAGGTGATATCAGACATGTAGGGTCTGTCCTTTATGTCTGTCCTGCTCCAGCACTCAGGAGCCTTCACAAATGCATTTAGCTTAGTCTTTCCATCTCCTATTGCTCTCCTCATCTACATTCAACACACACCACTTTGTTTTTATCAAAGTACCTACTACAATTCAGTTTGTTGTGGTGTGGGGGCTTATGTGTTGCTATGATGCTGGTAGCTATGCCACTGGTATGCAGATACTAGCTGGGTCACCCATGGTGGACAGGTTTCAGCTGAGTTTTCAGACTAAGACAGACTAGGAAGAAGGATCTGGTGGTCTATTTCTAAAAGGAATTAGCCAGTGAAAACCTTATGAATAGCAGTGGAGCTTTGTCTGATATAGTGCCAGAAGAAGCTCTCAGGTTGGAAGGCACTCAAAATATGACTGGGCGAGAGCTGCCCCCTCAAAATAGAGTTCACCTTAATGACATGGATGGAGTAAAGCTTTCGGGACCTTCATCTGCTGATGTGGCACTACTACAGCTGCAAACATCCATTAGTAATCCGAATGAAGAGTGCATGAAGTATGAATCTAGGAAATAGCAAAAAGTGAAATGGAATGCATAAACACCAATATCCTAGGCATTAGTGAGCTGAAACGCACTGGTATTGGCCATTTTGAGTTGGACAATTATATGGTCTACTATGCCGGGAATGACAACTTGAAGAGAAATGGCATTGCATTCGTCGTCAAAAAGAACATTTCAAGATCTAGCCTGAAATACAATGCTGTCAGTGATAGGATAATATCAATATGCCTAAAGGAAGACCAGTGAATATGACTATTATTCAAATTTATGCACCAACCACTAAGGCCAAAGATGAAGAAACTGAAGATTTTACCAACTTCTGTAGTCTGAAATTGATTGAACATGCAATCAGGATGCACTGAAAATTGCTGGTGACTGGAATGCAAAAATTGGAAACAAAGAAGGATCGGTAGTTGGAAAATATGGCCTTGGTGATAGAAATGATGTACTAGATAGAATTTTGCAGGACCAATGGCTTCTTCATTGCAAATACCTTCTTCCAGCAACATAAAAGGTGACTATACACATGGACCTTGCCTGATGGAATACACAGGAATCAAATTGACTATATCTGTGGAAAGAGACAATGGAAAAGCTCAATATCATCAGTCAGAACAAGGCTAGGGGCCAACTTTGGAACAGACTATCAGTTGCTCATATGAAAGATCAAGTTGAAATTGAAGAAAATTAGAACGAGTCTGTGACAGCTAAAGTATGATCTTGAATATATCCCACCTGAATTAACAGACCATCTCAAGAAGAGATTTGACATGCTGAACACTAATGCCCCAAGACCAGATGAGTTGTGGAATGACATCATGGATATCATACATAAAGCAAGAGGTCATTAAAAAGACAGGAAAGAAAGAAAAGGCCAAAATGGATGTCAGAAGAGATTCTGAAACTTACTCTGGAGTGTTGAGAAGTTAAAGCAAAAGGAAGAAATGATGAAGTAAAAGGGCTGAACAGAAGATTTCAAAGGGCTGTTTGAAAAGACAAAGTATTATAATGACATATGCAAAGACCTAGAGATAGAAAACCAAAAAGGAAGAACATATTCAGTGTTTCTCAAGCTGAAAGAACTGCAGGACAAATTCAAGCCTCAAGTTGCAACAGTGAAGGATTCTATGGGGAAAATATTAAACGATGCAGGAAAGAATATTAAAAGAAAATGGAAGGAATACACAGAGTCACTATACCAAAAAGAATTGGTTGACATTCAACCATTTCAGGAGGCAGCATATGATCAGGAACTGATGGTACTGAAGGAAGAGGTTCAAGCTGCACTTCAGTGTATTGCTGAAAAACAAGGCTCCAGGAATTGATAGAAAACTAATTGAGATGTTTCAACAAATGGATGCAGCACTGGAAATGCTCACTTGTTTATGCCAAGAAATTTGGAAGGCAGCTACCTGGCCAACTGACTGGAAGAGATCCATTTTTATGCCTATTCCCAAGCAAGGTGATCCAATGCAGAAACAATCAAATAATATCATTAATATCACACAAAGCAAAATTTTGCTGAACATCATTCAAAAGTGGCTGCAGCAGTATATCAACAGGGAACTGCCAGAAATTCAAGCCGGATTCAGAAGAGGATGTGGAACCAGGAATATCATAGCTGATGTCAGATGGATCCTGGCTGAAAGCAGAGAATACCAGAAAGATGCTTACCTGTGTTTTATTGACTATGCAAAGGCATACGACTGTGTGGATCATAACAAATTATGAATAACATTTCAATGAATAGGAATTCCAGAACACTTAATTGCGCTCATGAAGAACCTGTACATAGATCAAGAGGCAGTTGTTTGGACAGAACAAGGGGATACTGCGTGGTTTAAATCAGGAAAGGTGTGTGTCAGGATTGTATCCTGTCACCATACCTATTCAATGTGTATATTCAGCAAATAATGTGAAAAGCTGGACTATATGAATAACAACAGGATTGGAGGAAGACTCATTAACAACCTGTGATATGCAGATGATAATACCTTGCTTACTGAAAGTGAAGAGGACTTGAAGTACTTACTGATGAAGGTCAAAGGCTATGTCTTCAGTATGGATTACATCTTAACATAAAGAAAACAAAAACCCTCACAACTGGACCAATAAACAACTTACGATAAATGGAGAAATGATTGAAGTTGTCAAGGATTTCATTTTATTGGGATCCACGATCAAACACCCATGGAAGCAGCAGTCAAGAAATTAAAAGATGCATTGCATTGGGAAAATATGCTGCAAAAGTGTTGAAAAGCAAAGATGTCCCCTTGAAGATTAAGGTGTGCTTGACCCAAGCCATGGTGTTTTAAATTGCCTCATATGCATGCAAAAGCTGGAGGATGAATAAGGAAGGCTGAAGAAGAATTGACGTCTTTGAATTGCAGCGTTGGTGAAGAATATTGAATACACCATGGACTGCCAAAAGAACAAATATGTCTTGGTAGAAATACAACCAGAATGCTCCCTAGAAACAAGGACAGGAGACTACATCTCATGTACTTGGATGTATTATCAGAAGGGATCAGTCACTAAAGAAGGAAGTCATGCTTGGTAAAGTAGAGGGTCAGTGAAAAAGAGGAAGACCCTCAACGAGATGGATTGACACAGTGGCTGCAATAATAGGCACAAACATAGCAATGATTGTGAAGATGGTGCAGGACTGGGCAGTGTTTCGTTCTGTTGTACGTAGGGTTTCTATGGAACTGACTCGACGTCACCTAACAACACCACTATGATTCAAATTCCTCATGGACTTCCTCATTTTGGTGTCTTTGCCATTGTTTATTCTTTCTTCCTAGAGAATTCCTACTTCTCTTGGAGCCCCATTCTACTGATTTGTGTAAATATTTTTCTCTGTGCCCCAGACCAAAACCAAAACCATTGTGGTCAAGTCGATTCTAACTCACAGCGACCCTGTAGAACAGAGTAGAACTTCTCCCATAGAGTTTCCAAGGAGTGTCTGGTGGATTTGAATTGCCGACCTTTTTGTTAGTAGCCATAGCACTTAACCACTACACAACCAGGGTTTCAGTGCCCCAGACAGAATCTATTATATTGATTGTCTGTCAAGGCACCATGCTTTGCTCTCTTCCATAACATTCACCTTATTGTGATTTGAATGACAGTTCACTGCTACTGTAGGGCCCTGCATGGCTCAAAAATTTTGCACTTGACTACTAACTTAAAGGTTGATGGTTTGAACCCACCCAGTGGCACCATGGAAAAAAGGTCTGGTGATCTGCTTCTGTAAAGATTACAGTCAAGAAAACCCTATGGAGCAGCTCTACCCTGTAACACATGGGGTCACCATGAGTTGGAATCTTGTTGTTGTTCATTTGTTTTGTTTTAATTGCTAATAACCAAGAAGATTCTGAGTTCTTTGATGGCCAGGACTGTATCTTATTCCACTTGTAGCACTTTGTTGGATGGAATTGCATGGAATCAAGCCTCAAATATCATGACAGTACGATATAGCATTGCTTGTAATGGCAGTGTTAGGCAGAACAGTAATGTAATTCGAGTTATCATACACCAGAGTTTTATCAGTCATTGATTATGTATCCTGCTTTGTGCTGTGAACTTAGGAGGATATTGAAGAGGCAAATGGGACAGATATCATTTTGGATAATATTAAATGAGTACCTGCTATATTTCAGGCATTATGCTTCTTGTTAGTTTCTCATTTAGTATTTATGACAAGCCTATGAGTTACAAACCACTATTACTCCTATTTGTGAGTAGGGGTGTCTAGGAGCCATGGTGGCACAGCAGTTAAAAGCTACATTAAACTATGGCTGCTACCTAAAATATCAGCAGTTCAAACCCACCAGCTGCTCCTTGGAAACCCTATAGGGCAGTTCTACTCTGTCCTATAGGTTTGCTATGAGTCAAAATTGACTCAATGGCAACGGGTTTGGTTTTTGGTTTAGGGGATGTCTAACCTGATTTAGAAAAGAGAATCACATACTGAAGCATAAATGACAATGCACATTCTAATACTCTGAAATGCTGTAGATGTCAGGAAAATACATTAGGCTGAAGATCAAGAATCTAGGTCCTAGGCCCAGTTATGGTATTTATTCACAGAGTGACTTTGAGACCTCAGTTTTCTTCCTCTGTAAAATCGATAGGGAGTCAGACAGAGTAATTGTCCTAGTTCATAAAATCTAAAAGAGACTTGTGACTTTCTATTGCTACCACCTCCAATGTTTGCTGTGAATTCTGAACTTGCAAATGAGTCATTCCCTTGGATGATGATGATAGTCTTAATGCTAATAATAAAACCAAACCCAGCGCCATCGAGCCGATTCCAGGGCTCCAGTACTAATAATAGTCTATAAAGACAGAATTGATTTTCTTTCTGTGAGAGTGTCACTGGATAACCTTAAAATGTCCACAAGTCTGGCTCTAAATATAAGGCTATGGACTTAACTTTGCTTCTTTTGGAGGTTCCTCAAGGAGATAGGCAGACAGCCTCCAGGAATACCCCATGTGACTCCTGCTTGGGAGAGGTATGTCATATATCTCAAGAACCTCGGACAGAGAAAAAGAGTGGCTTATATTATCAGGGACAAACAGAATCCCCAAAGGCAGGTGCTGTTACCTGTAGGCTCTGATTTGTGAAGGAGCAGCTTCTCACAAGGGCAGCTCTCTGTACCTGCCTTCCAGGTGAGCAGCAATGGGGAGTTCCTTAACTCTCGTTAATGATCTTTCAGTGTTAACTCTGGGGAGGGTAGCTGGTACTGCAGAAAACCAATCCTTCAGGATTACTTACTCTGTGCCGCAAACTTTGTGAAGCTCATTACATCACCTCATTTAATGCTCAGAACCACACTCACCTTTACCTTACATAGGAGGAGACCAAGCTTCAGAAAATCTAAGCAACTTGCGCTTGGGCACAGGAATTCAACATGGGACTTTGATTTGGGGGATTGAACTCTTAACTATGACACTGCACTTGGGGAATCCTCCCCACTCTTCTGAAGGGAAGGAATAGCCAAAAGCTGGCCAGTGGAGTTCTTGTTTAAAGGCAATATTAATTACTCTACCTGGGATCCCATTGTCCAGGGTGAATGAACACATTCTTCTATTGAATTCAAGCACTTTGTTCTAGGAAGTTCAGAGCACATGGTTTTCCTTCTTTAGTACTCAACTTTGCCATAGACTGCATTCTGGTTGTCTTTATATATGACCAGGATGCCCACTGAGGTTCTCTGTCCTTTGAAATGCAAACGAAGTTTGCTTGAATCCCATGCATTTGTGATGGGAATCCCAATGTCCCTCCCCATCTCTCTAATGATTTTCAGTGAGAGAGACGAGGAGAGAGAGAATGATTTTTTCTAGTTCCTTCTACCTCCAAGATCCTGTTTCTGCTTAATAAGTTTAGTTAATGGATCATGTCACGCTATTCCTTTGTTCTATCTCTGTTCCATATTACCTCAGATGGGGAACGGAACCTCTTCTCTTGGGTTTCCCTTAAACCATTGCTCGTAAGGCATTTGTGAGAGTAGCAAACTTTGCAGATCTGAAGCAGTGAAGGGGATTTTACTGCAAGGTTGCTCAGCCTCCTTCCCCACAGGCTTTCCTCCTTTCCTAGATCTCCTCTCTACTTCCTCTCCCACTTCTGAAAAGCCCACCTTTCTATGTGCAAAGGCTCAATAATATGCTTTGCTCAGCAGCAGGCCATTTACTCTAGGCTTATCATTTTTTATCATTTAGCAGAAACAACAAGTTGGCAGAAACTTTGAAATTTGGTTTCATTCTTCCCCTGCCTATCTCAGCAAGAGCAAGGGAACAGTTTAGAGATGTAGGAGCCATAGTGGTGCAATGGTTAAGTGCTCAACTGCTAACTGAAAGGTTGGTGGTTCGAAGCCACCAGCCACTCCACGGGAGAAAGGCGTGGCAGTCTGCTTCCATACAGATTTGCAGGCTTGGAGACCCTATAGAGCAGTTCTTTTCTGTCCTATAGTGTCACTATGAGTCAGAACTGACTCGATGGCAACAGGGCCCCTGATATAAATTAAATTGTGCTCTATCTCCTTAGGATGCAAAAGTAGCTGCTGTTAATTTATGCTGTAAATTGCAGTGATTTTTTTTTTTCCCTCCCGTTGGTCATTTGTGCGTCTCCTCTGCTATACTGTGTGTTTCCTTGGGGAAGGGACCGGGCGACACCATCCCTGGGTCCCTCTGAGAACCTGCCATGCTGCCTGCCACAGCGTAAGGGCCAGGAGAGAGCTCGTGGAGGTGAACTCCTTCTCTGAGTGGTCATTTCCTGGGAGGTCATCTTCAGAGAATGTAATTTCTTTGCTTGGACTTTTAAAGAAGAAGAAGAATGCATATACCTTGAGAGCGTTAAATGAGGGAGTATTTTAGGGAATGCTCCCAGGGTTATTATAGCTGGCTCGTCTTATCTCTGCATTTGCAGGCCCAAGCGTCCTGGCTCCCTTGTTGGAAGCACTGTTGATCAGGGTGCCTTATTTGGAATGATGGGAATTCTTCACTGTGCAACTCATTTCCTGCAACCCCAGCCTGGCCTGAGTCAGGCACAGCATGGCGCAGGGTAGGCAGCTCATGCTGGGAGGTCTCCATGTTAAGTGTCTAACTAATTAACATTGCTCAGTGGAGGTGACATCCCTTTGATTAATCACAACTTGTAGAGGATTCAAAGACTGAAAAAGCAGCACCTTTACTTATGTAGTATCTACTATGTACTAGGCCTCATGGTGGAGTAGCTAAGAGCTTGGCAGCTAACCAAAAGGTCAGCAGTTCAAATCTACCAGCTGCTCATTGGAAACCCTATGGGGCAGTTCTACTCTGTCCTATAGAGTTTCTTTGAGTTGGAATCTACTCGAAGGCAATGAATATTTTTTTTTTCTTATGTACTAGGCAAGGAGCCATGGTGGCACAGTGGTTGAAGCACTTGGTTGCTAACCAAAATGTCAGCAGTTCGGAACCACCAGCCACTCTGCAGGAGAAAGATATGGCAGTCTGTTTCTGTAAAGATTTATAGCCTTAGAAACCCTATGGGGCAGTCGTACCATGTCCTATACAGTTGCTATGAGTCACAATTGACTCAACAGCAATGGATTTGGTTTTGGTTTCTGTATTAGGCAAGGAGCCCTGGTGGTTCAATGGTTAACTGCTCTGCTGCTAACCAAAAGGTTGGTGGTTCGAATCCACCCAGTGGCCCTATGGAAGAAAGACCTGGCAATCTGCTCCCATAAAGGTTACAACCAAGAAAACACTGTGAGGGCAGTTCTACTCTCACATGAGTTGCTATGAGTCGGAATCAACTGGACGGCGCCCAACAACAACAAAGTACTAGGCATGTATATTGAACCTTTAGCTCTACGTGTAAATAAAAAATAATTTTGCTGCAATTATGCGTAAGTTCTTTGACTTTAAAAACCTATTTAGAAAGTTTTACAAAATAGGGTCAGGGAGACAAAACTAACCAAACCTAGAAGAATAAATATATAGCTTGAGACTTCAAATATAAGAATTTCTGGGTTCAGCCTCCAGCTCCCCTATGTCTGTGACACCTCTTTGAGAATATACCAGACCAAGTACATACTAGGTATAAGCTGAATACAAACTGTTACAAAGCTTTGCATTTATATCATTTTTTTTTTTTTGCATTTTGCAGCAATACGCTAGGCTTTTATTGAGAAATGATACAAAAATTGCCTTATAAAACAGTTTTATGCATTTCTGTGGTGAAGTTTTTAAAGCAATTACTATATTACCTGGTGTACAGCATAAGGGATTTTTTAAAAAAAGTATTAACTACTAGGAAATATTTAAATACTTTGTATTTCTTGAGAAACAGCTCTATTTCCTCCTCTGATGATTAAGACTACGTAACAAACTGTGTCTTCCTTTGGGTTTTGGCTACCAAGAAGCTCAGAGCCAGATCTGAGGGATCTAATCGTTCAGCACTTACATTTGTGTTTTTGCTCCAGCCCCAATTTTTGACTTTTAAATATCTGACAAATTCTCCTTTTGTTTTATCACACAAAACAAAACAAAAACCTGTTGCCATCTAGTCAATTCCAGCTCATGGCAATCCCGTGTGTTACAGAGCAGAACTGCCCCGTAGCAGTTCCTTGGCTGTAAAGAAGCAGGTGACTAGGACTTTCTTACAGAGCACTGCTGGGTAGGTGTGAACTGCCAACTTTTAGGTTGGTAGCTGAGCCACCCAAGGACACACTACTTTTATTTGTAAGGGTACAAATCATACAATGTATACGATATGTATTATATAAACTATATTTCATCGTACAATGTTATTCTTATGTAAGGATTCTTGTGGACTAAGGTGAAGTATAAAAAAAGAGTTAAATTGGGTGGTGGTTCAGGCTTTCAGGGCAACAGGAATTCAGGAAAGACAAAAGAGGTGGCCAAAGATTTTCTGGAGGAAAGCAAGCATGCTCATCACATGATGTAAGTAACCCTTCAGATCTGGGTCACCGTGGTAGGCGGCCTCTAAAATGGGTCCCAGTGATTCTTGCCGCCTTGTATAATCCCCTCTCCTTTATCGCAACCTGTGAAAGACCCTGAGCCAGAGGAATCATGGTTGATTCCTGATTTACAGAAACTCTGAGATAATAAACTTTGTTGTTTCAAGCCAGTAAGTTGTGAGACAATTTGTTGTTCAGCAATAGATAACTAAAACAGTGATACTTCTTGGCTTATGCAGGCTTCTCATTTGATTTGTACGTCAACCCTAGCAGCTAAGTTTTATCATCCCTTCCAGTACGTAGATAGGGAAACTTAAGCTCAGAGAGGAGCAGTGTCAGTACCCCCTGAGATAATGGCAGTAAACTTGAAATCGTGTTGTCTGATTCCAAGTCCAGTGCTCTTGCCTCTACAACAATGAGTTCTTAACTCAGGGTGGATGTGAGCTTGGTTGTATGGTAACCGACTGTCTAGTTTAGATTGATGGAACTTGACAACTCTCACCCGAATTCTCATGTTGTAGATACAAGAACATATTGTATTGAATGTCTGGAGGTTCTCCCACCTGCTGGAGTTTTCCTCTTCATGAACAAAGTAGGTTGCATAATGAATATATTTGGTAATTAAAATTTTATAATAAGCTTATATTGAGCATCTGTGTGTCAGGTAGCTTTACTCCTGCTATTTCATTCAATTTAAGTCATTTGAACCTCACAGGTGCTCAGTGAGGTAGCTTACAGATCAGGAAGACTGAGGTTCAGGAATCAGACTGTTGTGATCCATTGGGTTCTCTTTGGCTGATTTTTGGAAGTAGATTGCCAGGCCTTTCTTCCTAGTCTGTCTTAGTCTGGAAGCTCTGCTGAAATCTGGTCAACATCACAGCAACACGAAAGCCTCCACTGACGGACAGGGGGTGGTAGTGTCTGAGATGCATTGACCGGCAATCAAACCCAGGTTTCTTTGTGGAAGGTGAGAATTCTACCCCTGAACCACCACTGTCCCCTGTGGCCAAGGGGACCCAGCTAATGAGACACAGAAACAGGTTTAAACCTAGTTCTTTCCTACGCTAAAGGCTCAGGTTTCTTCACCACAACCTAGCAGCCTTGATTATATTCCTTTTCTGTGGGAAAAAAAAAAAAATTTTTTTTTTTTTTGTAGCTAGGATTAATTCCAGAAAAAGGGCAAGTTTTAAAGTAGGGGAAAGTTTTCTTCTGATGTTTTCTGTTTGTGGGGAAAAAAATGCCTTTTTGAAAAACCCTAAAACTTTAAAGAACAAATTCAAACATCTACTTATACCACTTTTAAAATTTAGGCCTCAGCAGCCACAAAACCCTATCGTATTAAAGGACGTCTTCTTGTCCCCAAAGAAAAGAGAATAAAGACATTTTGAAACTGGTATCAGCTTCATCTTTAACAGGCCGTTCTCAAGGACTTTTACATGTAAACAAGATCATTAAACACTTAATTTGACATTTATTACCTTTAAATATTTATAAGCCACTGAATACTGGGAAACACCTACTGCACCGTTCAAGCCTGACTGAGTCTCTCAAAATTTGATGTGCACGTGAATTACTTTCAGGAACCTCTGGGAAACTTCGTGGTGCGGCTTCCTCCTCTGAAACCTTAATGGTGCTCACTAAAGTTTACGAATAGGTGTGGTTGCAAACAAGGTAGTTAACCCAACAAAGCAACCATGTATGTTTTATTATATATGTGGACAAAATTATGTTTTTCTTTGCAAAAATTACCAGAAGGTATGCAATTTTTGTCTAGACTTGCTCTCTCAGCCCTTTCCTTCCCCAGGGTTAAAGCACCAAACTTTGGAAGGTTGAACACTACCTCCTTATCAGCCCTGAAAATTGTGAGATGGGAACTTAGCCTGACTGCAGTGAGAAGGAAGATGCATTTCCATTCCTCTGCAAACCTTGTGCATTGTTTTCTCCTCTTAGATACTGAAGCAAAAAATGTCCTTTGGGCATGAAGTCAGAGCAGTGAGACAGCGTAAGGATAGGAAGGTGGTAGAAACGGGGCAGGCGAGAGAACAAAATCTATTCTAACCCTTTACAAGTCCTCTACGGCAAAGTCTTGTGAAGTTGGCGGTGGTGCTGTTGCTCTAGTTGTAAATATCAATTCTCTTTCATATCAATAGTAACCATAATAATTTTCTTCATTTCCACTTTATGGACAAGGAAACTGAAGCCCTGGGAGTTTGAATGATTAGTTCAAATGATTAGGGTCAGCAATTCTGACCCTGAATTTAGGACTTTTCCCACAACAAACACCTAATTTTAAAAGTTCTGCATTGGTCCTCTGAGATTTCCCAGGGGCTTTTGAAGGAACTAGAAATTAAGAACACGAATGAGAGAAGGCCAAGGGGGAGATACTGTCTCCATCTTCAAGTAGATGGTCATATGGCAGAGGAATAAGGCTTGTTGTATGTAGTTGTAGATAACACAATTAGATTCATTGGTAGAAATTTGAAGATAAAAGGAAGAACTTTCTAACTATCAACACTATTCAGTAACAAAACAGGCAGTGATGTTAGGTCATCCTGAAAATATTCTAACTGTCTGGCTGGCCTTCTGACCAGGACACTGTTGCTGGGGTTCCTGCACTGGGTGAAGAGCTGGCATAGAAGGCGCTCTGATTCTGTGGTACGTTTGATTGCTTGAGTACAGCAGTCTCTGTTACGGCTCAGCTTGATTCTCAATTAAGTACACTAATCAAATGTCACATTAAAATCTTAGAGTTCCACACAGGTGCTGCAGGGTTCTACAAATGCTTGACTAGAACTTCAGTTTAAAAAAAAAAAATTTTTTTTTAATGTAACAGGAAAAAAAAAAACCAACAATTACCTGGAAATAGAACCTAAAATATGAGAATTTTATAAATCATGAAAGGTGACATTTCAAAATAGAGGTTAAAAGAAAATAAAATCTTCCATAAACATTGCTGGGGCAAATAGTGACTAGGTCAAAAACATAAAGGTAGACTCCTCCTTCCTTCATTCCTTAGATGGAAATAAATTCCAGCTTAATCAAAGATTTACACCTTAACAATAAATACAAGTTATGCATGAGAGTGCGCGCGCGCGCGCACACACACACACACACACACGCCGCTTATGTGAGGCTGGTCACTGCTATGGCACAGGTGTGCCGAAGAGAATTACATGATTAACCCCTGACAAGGCTCAGGTGCCTCTCCTCTTGGCCTTCTCACAATAAAACAGTTGGATAAAAAGCAGCAGCCACATTTCAAATGTTTTGTTTTGTGGTAAAATTGAATTAGGGACAGGTTTGTTGCTTATTGTAATTTTACATGCATCTTTTCTGCCTTTTATACTTACTTAAAAAAAAAGGTGTGGCTGGAGGCCATTGGGGATTCAACTTTGAAAAAAAATGTTTTTCCTTCTGCTCCTCTCTAAAGCTTTCCATCAGTTCATTTAAGGAGCGTCCTGAGGTTGCAACACAAGCCGCTTACAAAATGTGCCATTCACAGCTGCTTATATGTGTGAATATATAAGGATATTCTCGAGCCTTGCCAAAACTAGACAACGTAGAGAAATAAAATGAATGCTGAGGCTGACATAAGACTGTAACTGCACAATCACGCTGCTCTCATTAACTTTGTAAATCATTGTTACATTTTTAAATTAAAAAATAAATTGAGGTGAAACAAACTTTTCCATGTTTTTCTTATTGGGGCTGTTAGTAAGATTTCATGGGGTAGGGGAGGAGGAAAGGAAGATTTCCATCATTAAAATATTTGAAAAATCAATGACTTAAGATGTACTTTTTTTTTTTTCTAGAAAAAACTGTATTTTTTGATTATCATTGCATTTTCTTCCTCCCTGTTATGTATTGAATTATGCCCCTCCAAAATAAATGTTATAAATCCTAACCTCTATGCCCATGGTCACAATCCCATTTGGGAAAGGACTGTCTTTGTAACGTTAATAAGGCAGGATTAGTGTAGGGTATGTCTTGAGTTAATCTCAGATTAAGGAAGCAGAGATGGGGGAAGTGAGATGCCAAGCCACGTGGAGATCTCCAAGGAACCAGGAAACAGAAGCTGAAGAGACAAGGACCTTGGCCCAGAGCGGCAGAGAGAGAAAGCATTCCCCTACAGACAGCGCCCTGGATTTGGACTTCTAGCTTCCTAAACTGTGAGAAAATAAATTTCTGTTTGTTAAAGCCATCTGCCTGTGATATTTCTGTTATAGCAGCACTGGATATCTAAGACAGAATTTGGTACCAGAAGAGTGAGGTGCTGCTCTAACAGATACCTAAAATGTGGAAGCAGTTTTGGACTAGAGTAATGGGTAGAGACTAGAAAAGTTTTAAGGTGCCTAATAGTAAAAGCCTAGATTGCCTTGAAGAGATTGTTGGTAGCATTATGGACATCAGAGGCAATTCTGGTGAGGGCTCAGAAGGAAGTGGGGAGAGCTATAGAAAAATTCTCTGTAGCCTTAGGGAATACATATGGTGCGAGCAACAGATGGTGCTAGAAATGTGGACAAATTGCTTCTTCTGAAGCGATAAAAGAAAATGATGAATATGTGATCGGACAGTAGAGGAAGGGTGATGCTTATTATGCAGTGGTAAAGAGCTTGTCTGAATTGTATTCAAATGTTTGGTGGAAGGTAGAACTTATAAGTGGTGAACTGGGATATCTGATGATGAGATTTCTAAGCAAGATCTTAAAGGGGCCACATGTTTCTCCTGGCCACTTATAGTAAACACAAGAGGAAAGTGAAGGACTTAAAAATGAACTGTGTAAAATGAAAACAAAACTTAAAGATTTGGAAAATTCTGTTGTACAAACTAAGGACATGTGTCATAGAATGTTCACCAAGCACATGGCTACACAATCTTTGATTAAAGAGATTAAGCCTGTTACTGGTGGATCTAACCAACTACCACAGCAGAAAACCCATCAGCTTAGACTGAAGGGAACAGAGAAAGAATGAAAGAATGCTGTCTGCCTCTTGGAATTCTACAGACAGGAAGCAGGCCAAAGGAGCTGCATCTGTTGTCCTCCAAGAAAAGGAAAGGACCCTGGAGCAGCTCAGAGATCAGCAGAACTGTTGGAAGGAGTGTGGGAAGTAGGGCCTTCTCAGCTTCAAAGGGTTGGGCTATAACCTCCTAGATTTCGAAGAGCCAAATCTTTGCCAACTTGGTTCTGGAGTGTGGGGCTACTGTTATGGTGTGCCAGGGGAATGGGGCCACCTCCCAAAGAAGAGGAGGTGAAGCTACCATACCCGAGGGGCAGAAGAGTGGGTCCTGCTGGGGCCGAGGGGGTGGGGTTGCCATTCAGATTGACTAGGAGAATGGGGCTGCCCAAAGCTGAGGGATCGGAGTTGCCTTCCCTGAGGGCCTGGAAGGCAGAGCTGAAGCCCATGGCCGAGGGTCTTCTATCCAGAATCCAGAGGGCATGGCCAACACCCAGAGTCTGGATGGCAGGGCGATTGCCCAGATGGTCTCAGAGAAGACAGGATTATATTTACACCTTAAGAAACAATATAATTTGTTTTGCTGGGTTTTGGATTTACTTGCTGCTTGTTATTTCTTCTTTCCTTCCAACCTGCTCTGTTTGTGATGGAAAAGTCTACCTTGTGCCTGTTTCACTATTGTACTTTGGAAACAGATAGCTTGTATTCTAGACTTCACAGGTCCACAGATGAAGAGGAATTTTGCCCGAGGATGGCATATGCCTAACATCTTAACCATATTTCATTTAAATGATTCAAAAGATCAGATTTTAGACTTGGAGTGGATTTAAGACTTTTGGTATGATGTGATGGGGTGAATGTATTTTGCATGTGGCAAGAACATGAATTTGGTGGTTGGGGGGAAGGGTGTAATATTATGGATGAATTATGTCTCCCCAAAATATGTGTTATAAATCCTAACCTCTATGCCTGTGGTTACAATTCCATTTGGGAATGGTTGTCTTTGTAATGTTAATTGAGGCAAGATTAATGTAGGATGTGTCTTGAGTTAATCTATTTTGACAAATAAAAGGAACAGATTAAGGAAGCAGTGATGGGGGAAGTGAGATGCCAAACCACACGGAGATTTCCAAGGAAACAGGAAAGAGAAGCTGAAGAGACAAAGAACTTCCTTCAGAGCTGAGAGTGAGAGAAAGTCTTCCCCTAGAGCCAATGCCCTGAATTCAGACTTTTAGCCTCCTAAACATGAGAAAATAAATATTTGTTTAAAGCCATCTACTTGTGGTATTTCTGTTATAGCAGCACTAGATAACTAAGACACCCCCTTTAGTCTTGATTGCCAAGAATGTTGAAACTATGATTTGTCTTCAACTGCAATAGTGCACAGTTTTTCTACAATAACTATTTTCCTTCTATCCTCATCATTGCTTGAATTCTTTCTTTTAATGATATTAGTTTGTCTACTATCCATCAATTGGTTGCCTTTAAAAAACTTTATAGCAAAACTTTTTCCTGGAGGCAGGTGGAGTATATTCATTGAACAAATAAATTTTTGTCATGTCTGTTATATTTCATGTACACTTAATTGCTGAGTAATTAGATAACAAAAAACAAGTCTTCAGTCAAATGGACTTTACATTGTAGCTGGCTAAGGTAGACTGTAAAGTAGGAGTCGCATTTTAGGCCATAGATGCTATCTCTGAAAAAATAAGATATGCACCGAGACTTGAAGGAAGTGAGGGAGGAAGGCATGATGACATGTGAAAAATGAACCATCCAGTTTGAGAAAACAGCAAAGGGAACAGGTTTGATGAGCTCAAGAATAGCCACGAAGACAGTGGCTTCCTGGAACAGAGTGAGCATGAGGGAGAGTAGCAGGAGATGAACTTGGAGAAGCAATACGGAGCCCCTGTATACCATGTGGATACATTTAAAAAGGGACAATAATGGAGATGATTTTATTTTCTTCCTTTGCCAATGGAAAATGACTTGGAATAATGGAGAGCCAACTATTCATCCTCTCACACTTGTTCGCATTTGCTATCCACTCACTTCTGTGGACACTTTCCTAAGGCAGGGCCAGGGGCTTTCTAAAGGGCTCAAAATCTATAGAAATCTTATTATTCCTCCAGCTCTGTCTCTTTTAGTCCCACTTACCTATACCTGTAACCCGTTGCCGTCGCGTCTATTCCAACTCATCACTACCCTATATGACAGAGTAGAACTGCCCCCATAGGGTTTCCAAGGAGCGCCTGGTGGATTCGAACTGCTGATCTTTTTGTTAGCAGCCGTAGCTCTTGACCAGTATGTCACCAGGATTTCCCACTTATCTATAGACACCGATCTCCTCAGCCTTTTGGCTCAGCCCTTTTAGCTCCCTATCTAGTCTTAGTCAAGAGCTGACACACAAGTGGGGAATTAACCTTGCTACCTTAGGCCTGGCATCTTGACTGCTAAAATGGAGACGACAATGATGATGATGATGATGATGATGACGATAGTAGCACCTGCCATTTATGAAGCTTTTACATTATGGTAGTTACAGCATCATTGGGGAATATTCTTAGTCTGTAACTGAGGAAAATGAGTCTTAGAGATGACAAATACATTGCCCTAGACCTCACATCATAGGAATGGTGAGTGGGTATTTGAACCCAGGTCGATCTTATCCCTGAGAACAAGGGTAAAATTGGGGCTCCTAAGAGCCCCAATGCATGCCTTTTTGGCCTCAGCACAAAGACAGGGCCTCTTTTTCTTGGTTCCTGATTAATGTTCCAGCCATTTGTTGACAAGCACACATTGACTATTATTTTCCAGAACCTTGAGAAGGGAGATGAATCCCATCCTTCATTACTTGAGACATCACTGACCACAAAGCCCTCTCTAAATGTTATGGACAATTGTAACTCTCTGAACCCTAGGCATCACTGCTGGTAGACATTCCTGGTGCTGTGGCTTAGCCACCATGGATCAAGCCATGTTTGCCACTTTTTTTTTTTTTTTTAAGTCCATGTAATTTGAACTTCTGGTTTCCTGCTTTAGGGGCCAGTCATTTAGCTAGTGGTTTTCCTTAACCTGAATCCCAGCCAGACCCTACTTGGCTTACTCTTCTTTCTTCTTAAGACTGAGTTCCCCTGGGTTATGATCCTTTTCCTTAATGTGAGAACATCTCCTACAAATGCAGAATTATTTTGAATATTTTTCAAGGATTTTATCCCTTATATGTTCACTTTTTGGGGATATATTCCAATTTTTTTTTTTTTTTTGATGTCTAGTTTCTTATAGAGGAAGATTACTGTGTTTAAAACCTGGTATTTCAAGGGCAGATGAAAAATTTTTCAAGAATAAAGAAAACACTGCATCGCTTATTTTTTTTGGCAGAGTATCTATAGTTGTTTCTCCCCAAATCCTCAGAAATTAAGACCATACCGTATGCATTTTCAAATTATAGAAAATAAGCTAAAGAAGAAGTGAATAGAAGACATACTTTGCTGGAAGCAAAGTTGTCTTGAATTGTTTGACCACAAAAATTTATTTATTTGTCTAATGTGGGAGTCAGCAAACTTTATTTATAAAGGACCAGATAGTAAATATTTTAGGCTTTGTGGCCATATAATCTCTGTCATAATTCCTCAACTCTGCCATTGTAACATGAAAGTAGCCATAGACAATGTGTAAGTGAATGGGTGTGGCCTTGTTCCAAGAAAACTACTTCCCAAAACAGGCAGTGAGTGCATTTGGTCTAATGAAAAAATACCTACTGTCTGTCAGCATGTGCCAGGACAAGGTAGAAACAAAGATGATCAAAACCAGAAGGACTCTTTTTTTTTTTTTTAAACTGGAAGGACTCTTAAGGAACATCTATGTCAACTTCTTCGTTGTACCCCTGAGGAAATGTAAGCCCAGATAGGTTAGGTTGCTTTTTCAGTTAACAGCAGAATCAGGAAAACAGGAAACTAAAATTTATTGAATATATACCATTGCAGATAATGCTAGTTGCTCCGTAATATCCATTCTTAGTAATGGAAACCCTGATTTTTAACTGTATACATGACTACTGGAATTAAGGTCATATTTTCCAGCCTCCTTTGCATTTGGGTGTGGCCATGTAGCTAAGTTCTCAGTAGTTGTGTGCTACTTAGACAACTCAAAAGCCCATCAACAGATGAATGGATAAATAAAACGTGGTATATACATAAAAATGGAATATTATTCAGTCATAAAGAGAAATGAAGTTCTGAAACATAACATGGACAAGCCTTGAAAACATGATGCTAAGTGAAATAAGTCAGGCACAAAGGAAAAATACTGTATGATCCCACTTATATGAAATATCTAGAACAGGCAAACACATAGAGCCAAAAGTAGATTAGTGTTCACCACGTGCTGTGGGAAGGGAAGAAGTATCGCTTAAGTGTATTGAGTTTCTCTATGGGTTGATGAAAATTTTGGACATAGATAATGGTGATGGTGGCACAACATGGTAACCATCATGAATGTCAGTGAATCATACACTTAAAAATGGTTAAAATTGCAAATTTTATATTATATATATCTTACTACAATAAAATTTTTAAAAAATGAAACAAAATTTCATGGAGCATTTAGTAGGAGCCTGCATTTGAGTGATTACTGAGAGAATAAAATGTAAGATATCTGAAAGACATTGAGGATACAGAATTAGTTGACATTAGTGAGTAATTGATAGGGAAAGATAGGAAGAAGCTGTAAGCCTGGGTATCTAGGTAATAGCAGTATTCTGAATATATACAGGACAGATTCAATGAGGTCACTCTGCTTACTAAGGCAGGAAACAGGTTGGTAGTGTTGTATAAAGAAGTTCAAAATTTGAGGCAAAATATAACATTTTACTTATACCATCAACCAGAAACTTACCGTCATTACTTTATTATTTTTATTGTACTTTAGATGAAGGTTTACAGAACAAACTAATTTCTCATTAAACAGCTAGTACACATGCTGTTTTATGACATTGGTTAACAATCCCACGGCATGTCAACACTCTCCCTTCTCAACATTAGGTTTCCTATTACCAGCTTTCTTGTACCCTCCTGCCTTCTAGTCCTTGCTCCAGGACTGGTGTGCCCCTTTTGTCTCATTTTGTTTTGTGGGCCTGTCCAGTCTTTGCCTGAAGGGTAAACTTCAGGAGTGACTTCATTACTGAGCTGATGGGGTGTCCAGGGGCCATACTCTCAGGATTTCTCCAGCCTCTGTCAGGTCAGCAAGTCTGGTCTTTCTTTTTGAGTTAGAATTTTGTTCTACATTTTTCTCCGGCTCTGTCTGGGACCCTCTATCGTGATCCCTGTTAGAGCAGTGAGTGGTGGTAGGCAGGTACCATCTATTGGAATGGACTCAGTCTGGTAGAGGCTGTGGTAGATGTGGTCCATTAGCCCTTTGGGCTAATCTTTCCCTTGTATCTTTAGTTTTCTTCTAAAATCATTACTTTTTTTCAGGTGTTTAATGAGAGTTTCACTTTTTGAGATTTCTAGCCAGCAAAGGGGGCTGTATGGGAGCCATCATTGGTGGAGTGCCTTCTTCGCACCTACGGGTCTGGTGTAATCAGCATAGGGTAGAGTGGTTTCTTACTGAATTAATCCTACTTAGTTAGGATTGGATCCCTCTTGTGTCTCATCTCAACATCCTCTTGGCCCAACATTTTACTGTAGTCATGACCAGTTTCATGTAGGCTTTGACAGCTTTGTGTAGGTATGATGGGCAGCACTTTACCTTGAGACCCATGCCATGTAACTTCCATTCCATCCCTGGACTTCTCAGACATCACAGTATGGGATTTCCTGGAGGAATCTGTTCTGTCTTCACACACAGGCAACTCTGAAGTTCTGGGTAGGTAACACCTGTGACACCCTTGACTGATGGGGAAGAGGATCTAAGGATACATGCATCTCCCTCCCATGCCCTAGGCAGACAGTTCTGAATTCTAAGTTGCATGTCTTTCTGAGAAGCTTCTGGGAAGGTCATGGTAGGATTGAGATCCAGTTGCTTCAGTGGCGACCAGTCAATACTGCATCCTTTATTGACATTCTCTCTTTTTCCTCTCTCTTACATTTCTGTTCCCTGGATGACATTCTCAAATAAATTACTTGCACACAAGCCATTGTCTCAGACTGTTTTTTTTGGGGGAGGGGCGCGAGGAAGGAGGGACTGAGGCTGAGATACCCTATAAAGTGGAATACGTTGCAAGTCAGCACTCTGGGTCAGTCAGAGATGAAAGCACTGCAGGGACTAGAAGGACAAAGACAGAAAGAGATACAAAAAACAAGAGAAAATCTCTTGAAGAAACAGATGGTAGCATCATCTAGCATATAAAATGCCTGATAGTGGAGTTAAGAGAAAAGTGAGCTCTTCAAAGCTTCTCCTGTGACCGGTTGTCTAGCAATCAACTTGCCTTTGTGAAGAGGAATTGGACAAAAGCAATTTAATTTCCTCTTAAGATGGATAGTTAGAAAAGAGAGAAATTGGTATATATAATCCTGTTTATGGAGAATTGATTTCTTTAAATCTGCAGGGTCAGGAGGCAACTGGGGCTGGTTGAACTGATCTCTTGATTATAAAGTTGACTAAACAAAAGCTCTTGCAATACCCTCTCAACTGAGCTTGCCACCTGCTGCATCTTTGCATTGTTTGAATCAGTTCTACTCACCAGTAGCCAGAGAATTATTCCTGAAGCTTAGCAGTGGCAAGACTACCCCTCCCCATCATAGAACTTCAGTGGCTCCCCATTCCTTATTTTAGCTTTCAAGGCTTTCTACAATCTGCCCCCAATTTCCCCAAAATTGCAGTTAAATTGGACTGCTACCATTCTTTGAATGCACCCCTTACTTTTCCATCCTAAGGCCATTTCCTTTCCTGGAAAGTCCTTATTTAACTCTGCTTGTTGCAGCCATACACACTGTTTGAGAACTCCCAAATGAGACTTTCTTGAGGAAGGCTGGTCCTCCAACCAGAGATGACACAACCTGCTCTGAACCCCATGGCATCTTGTATTTCCTCTCTAGGGCTGATTATAAGCTGTCTTGTATTAGAGCTATTTGTGAAAATGCCTATATTGCCTTTAGGGTATGGAATGTTCTTCTGTATCTATATGGGTTGAATTATTATATGGTGTATAACCAAAAGAGGTCTTAGAGAACTACAAAATAAGGATCCACAGGCTTTTGACTTAGATAGAATTGGTGAATGAGAAAAGTGGAAGTAAGGGGAAGAGAATTCACTTTCATGGAGCATCTGCTATGTGCCAAGTGCTATTCATGTTGAGTGCATTACCCTAGATGTACAGCTAGTAAGGCATGAAGTCAGGATTTGAAATCAGATCTATGTGATTTCAAAGCACTTGTTTATTTCATTATGGATACCCAAAACCCAAAACCAAGCCCTTTGCCATTGAGTTTATTTCAACACATGGTGATCCCAAATTTTACAGAGTAGAACTGCTCCACTGGGTTTTCTTGGCTATACTCTTTACAGAAGCAGATTGCCAGGCCTTTCTTTTTTGGTGCTGCAGGGTGAGTTTGAACTGCCAACCTTTAGGTGAGTAGCCTAGTGCAAACCATTTATGCTACCCAGGGACCTTTCCTTATAAATAAGGAATTTATGCTACCCACAGACCTTTCCTTATAAATAAGGAATTTATAATTTATTGTACAAATAGGGACATTTTTGAAAGTAAAAGGGAATGCTATTAATCATTACACTGGGACAACTGAAATAAACTGTCCTGGGCAAACTGGGTCCGATGGTCATCCTGATTATAAACCACATTGCTTCCTTTCCCCTTGAGTATAGACTGGTCTGAAACATAAAAATAAACAAAATCTCCTCTTGAGATATTAATTATATCAGACAAGCTACCTTTGGAATAAATTATTTGGCATTTCAGGAAATTTTCTTTATTGATAACCAGAAGGAAATCCACATTATACAAAGGAGTGGACAAGGAATCACGTCCTCTCATGTTCTTTTAGAAGAGTCAGGTAATGCTCCTTGTCCCTTCTCTAAAAGGGCCGGGAGATGAACAAACCATCTACTGATGAAGAGTTGTGTGAGCTGACTGGAATCAAGCAGACTGGGTCCAATCTAGCTCGGTCACTTATAAAATGGATAACAATAACAACAGCAACAGCACCAGTAACAATAGCAGCAACAACAGCAGCTACCTTTATCGAGCTCTTACTGTGTGCAAGCCTTCTGTGTGCGTTATTGCGTCTATTTTACTTTATGTGTTATCTCATGTACTTCTTACAACCACCGTTTAAATTGGGTATTTATTCTCATTTTACAGATGAAGAAGCTGAAGCAGGGGCACACAATGGAGTTCACTAAAGTCATTCAGCTCTTTAAGTAGTGGAGCCCAAATTGTTTAACTCTAAAGCCCAGGCTCCTTGTAAGGTGCCTCCCATAAGGAGATCATGGGGCTACTTGGAGGAATAGACAATAGCACATTTACAAAAGAGCCAAACACTGGTTGGTGGCAGGTATTTAATAAACGGCATATGCTGTTATTATTTTCATGGCTAGCTATTCTTTCAAGCAAAACGTGCCAAATGCCTGTAGGCACCCTGTGTCTCTCTCTAAAACTTCCTCTTCAATTCTACCATAGAATCATGGAAGGTTATAAAGGGTGGGGTGGTGGGGTTGGTGGAGGGAGGGGAGGATTCACCACTGATTAAGCCATTGCTAGGCCCTGAAAAAAAAAAAAAAACAACTCAGCTTCCTTCCTAGTTGAAATTGCATTCTGGCAGGGAGGACTGAGATCTGTGATACACAAAAGCACTTCTTGCTATAACAAAGCTACGCCCAGGATGCCACGGAATCATTCATTCCAGAAACATTTGGCCCATACTGTCCTAGGCCTTGGCGATACACAGAATACGGAAGCACGGATTAAAGAGGAGTTAGTTCTACTAAAGGAAGTGGTGAGTCAAGAAAAGTTTTACAGACATGACGTTCAAGTTGGGCTTTGAAGGATCAAGAGCAGTTAGGGTGTGAGGGGCATTCCAGGGAAAAAGAACAGCTGATGCAAAAAAGTGGGGAAGTCCGTGGAATGTCTGGGGAATAGCCAAGTTAGATGTGGCTTGGAGTGTGGAGGTACTTGTGGCCAAGTGAGCCCCAAGATGGCACAGGGCCAGCCGCAGGAAGGGAATTAGCATTCTCTGAGTGTCTCCCTCGAGCCAGCGCTGTGCTGAATTCTTTTTTTCTCTCTCTCTTTTTCTAGTTTTATTTCTTAAAACAACTTTTTATTTTGAAATACAGATTCAGAAGAAGTTGTAAAGATAGTAGAGAGAGGTCCCATCTGGTCTATTCAATTGTTACATCTCGAAAACCAGAAAATTGGTAATAGAATAAAGTATGTGCATAGTGCTATGTCATTTTTTTTCCAGTTTTTAAAAAAAATTTTTTATTGTGCTTTAAGTGCAAGTTTACAAATCAAGTCATACTCTCATACAAAAATTTATAAATACCTTACTATATACTCCTAATTGCTCTGAGACAGCACACTCCTTCCCTCCACATTCTCTTTTCTTGTCCGTTCAGCCAGCTTCTGACCCCCTCTACCCTCTCATTTCCACTTCAGACAGGAGATGCCAACATAGTCTCACGTGTCTACTTGATCCAAGAAGCTCATTCTTCACCAGTACCATTTTCTATCCCATAGTCCAGCTAATCCCTGTCTGAAGAGTTGGCTTTGGCAATGGTTCCTGTTTTGGGCTAACAGAAGGTCTGGGGACCATGACCTCTGGGGTCATTATAGTCTCAGTCAGACCATTAAGTCTGGTCTTTTTATGAGAATTTGGGGTCTGCATCCCACTGCTCTCCTGCTCCCTGAGAGGTTCTTTGTTGTGTTCCCTGTCAGGACAGTCATCGGTTGTAGCCAGGCACCATCTAGTTCTTCTGGTCTCAGGCTAATGTAGTCTCTGCTTTATGTGGCCCTTTCTGCCTCTTGGGCTCATAATTACCTTGTGTCTTTGGTGTTCTTTGATTCTCCTTTGATCCAGGTGGGTTGAGACCAATTGATGATCTTAGATGGCTGCTTGCTAGCGTTTAAGACCCCAGATGCCACTCTCCAAAGTGGGATGCTGTGCTGAATTCTTTACACACATGGCCCTTAATCCTCATGGAGTTTGAGTGAGAGGGGCACTTTAGGTTAAAAAATGGGGCTAACGTCACTTCCTCATAAGAAGTGAAGGCAGAATTTGAATGCATGGCAAACACCCTCAGGCCCTGCTGCCTCCCAGCCAGCAAATCAGTGATGCCATGGGTCAAACTTCCCCTGCCAAGAGCACCCTAACTGGTGGTCTTGATACCCCTGCTGGAGCACCATTTTGCTGGGGGTTCAGTATAGCTTCTAATCCTCACCGGTTTGCCTATATTTCCAGACCAAGCTTTGGAAATATGGGCTTTGTGACTGTGCTCTGGAATGAGTCAGGAGGGGTGTGACAGTTGATTTTCCTTGGGAGGTTTAGCATATCACAATTAAGATGTGTAAAAACCACATCACCCCCTTTCTGTTGGTGTCTGGGCACGGCTCCCTTGTGGTAGCATTTCTGTTATGGCTTTGTGCCTTTTCTTTTCAGTTTCCACATTGCTGTTGTCAGTCTTCAAAATGCAAGAACAGTTCTTTTTTTTTTTTTTTTTGATTGGGGAATATAGAACATGGAAACTCCCAACTAATAAAATAACACAACTAGAGGTGTAAGGCTTTTCCAGAAACCAGTGAATGAATACGTTTAAAAAAAGATGCTAAAATAAACAGATGTTCAATTTTCATTTCTGTGGAAATTGCCCTAATGAACCTTAGCAATTTTAAGGAAGCTGTTTGAATTATTGTCGAGACAAACGGAACTCACTGGACCCAAACCACGTGCTCAGCGCTGTGCCGGGTGAAAGGGCTTGTCTCATGGACCATTTGTAAGGATCTGTACCAGGGGATGGCAAATTTTTTCTTAAAGAGTTGAATAGCAAGTATTTTGTCCTTTGTGGAACAAAGGGTCACTGTGGCAGCTACTTAACTCTGCCATTTGTAGCACAAGAGCAACCATAGACAATATGTAAATGAATAGGCATAGCTGTGGGCCAATAAAATTTTATTTACAAAGACTGTTGGCTGCATATGGCCAGTGGGCCATACTTTGCCGACCTCTGAGCTATACTAGTCGGTATATTCTGAGGGGGTGTACAGTCTGGTGAGGGAGACACAGTAAAACAATTCTACACAGGGTGGTTAGTTTTATGAGACCGGGAAGCTCAGGATATTGAAGGGTATAGAGGAGAGGTCCCCTCTATACCCTTCTGCTGCAAAAGACCTCTCTAAAGTGTTAAAAAGCAAAGATGTCACTTTGGGGACTAAGGTATGCCTGACCCAAGCCATGGTCTTTTCAATTGCCACATAGGCATGGAAAAGCTGGACAATGAATAAGGAAGACTGAAGAAGAACTGATGCCTTTGAATTATGATATAGGTGAAGAATATTGCATATACCATGGACTTCCAGCAGAATGAACAAATCTTGGAAGAAGTACAGAATGCTCCTTAGAAGCAAGGATGGCGAGGCTTTGTCTCACATACTTTGGATATGTTATCAGGAGGGACCAGCCCCTGGAAAAGAACATCATGCTTGGTAGAGGGTCAGCGGAAAAGAGGAAGACCCTCAATGAGATGGACTGACACAGTGGCTGCCACAGTGGACTCAAGCATAACAGCGATTGTGAGGATGGCGCAGGACCAGGCAGCATTGCATTCTGCTGTACATAGGGTCACTATGAGTTGGAACTGACTTGAAGGCACATAACAACAGAGGAGTGGCACTTATCCTAACCAAGGAAGGGAAGGCTTCCTTGAAGGAGGTAAATGCCTGAGCTATTTATGTATTGAGAGACATGTTATTTGATAATTCCTTTTTACCCTCAGAAATGAAATTGCAGCCTTCCAGGACTGGGGATAAGGTCTTGGTTCTGCTGAGCTGGTATCTCTCCACATGTAAGGTGAGTGTGCTGGGGTGGTCTCCAGGGCACTTCTGGCTCAGTAGGGCAAGGACTCTGGGATTGTTGTCCTTAGGGGTGGAGTTTCAGGCCCTTTCTGAGTTTTTTTCACTCTACAGCACACTGAGCTAAAACAATGGCCTTGACCTCCTGATCCTTAGGATGACGCCCCTTCAACTGCTGCATTCCATGGTTATGCTTTCTGGCTGGTGGCCTAGCATCCAAACCACAGAAAGACACATTGGAGAAGTCCCTGTGATCATCAAGGCTGCACGCCTGGAGGCTGGCCACAGCTCTCCCTTTCTAGGGCACCATTCGTGGTCACTCAAACTGCACTTCTTTTCCATAGATCTACAGGATGTCAGGACAAGGAGTGATCTTAATGTTTGGAGAGACTTTAGTCTTCTCATTTTGCAAATTGGGGGAAAGTGGCCCAGAGAAGGAGGTGGCTTGCCCAAGGTTCACACAGTGACAATCCAGGACAGAATTTAGACTTTGCTTCCTAGGCAGAAGAGAGGGCCTCCCTCTACCATGCGTGGGGCTGCCTGTGGGGGGCTCAACTTTCCAAGGGGCTATCCTTTCTGACAGGTTCCACCTCTGGTTTTTTGTCCAGGGAAGCACTATATTTTTTCTGGTTATGAAATTCATATCTAATAATTGCAGAATATCTGGGAAGTATAGAGAAGTGTCAATAAACAGAAAAAGTAATCTAGGAGCTCATATCTCTGAAACAACCACTATGAACACATTGGCATATTTTCTTTAAATTGTTTTGCTAATTTTTAAAATATCACTGAATTCTACTTTTTTATGCAATTCGAAATTTACTTTTTGTCCTTTAATATTATAAGCATTTTCCCAAGCCATTAAAAAGAACTCACATCTTCCTTTCCATTCACTGAGTCTCAAGGTTACTTGGATAAATCTTTCTCTGGGCAACAAGCAATTTGAGCTGTGGCAGGATGGCAGGAGCCCATGAGGTGGGGAGCAGGGGCCCAGGATCTATTTTGCCTTTGCTGTGGACTTCCCTGTCAAGCTGGTGTGGTCTTACCCTTCCTCCTTCCCTCAGTTTCCTCATTTTCACAAAAGAGGGAGGGCTGGTCCCAGTGCCTTCTAAGGGCTCTTCCACTCCCAGGATGTGGCTCTATGGACTGTTCTTTCTAGTAAAGTGTTCAGATAGGTTTGCTGACAGAAAGTAGTTAAGAAAATTTCCAACCTAGATTTCTTAAACACAGCATATTTTTAAACACACTGACTGCATCAAGCCTGCTTTGAACAATTAAAGAAGACAGACTGTCCCATGGGGCAAACAGCTGAATGTATAAATTAGATACTGCATTTGAATCTGTGCCACTATTTAACAATATTTTGGAAGGGGGGAAGGCAGGAGGAGTGAATGGTGGGGATTTAGCCTGGTTTAGGGGTCTACAACTGACACGTCTCTTTGTGATCCCCTAGCTGGCTGTTTCCCTTCTCTGTGATTCTCAGGGTTCACCCTTGACCTCTTACTCAGGTAGAAGTGAGAAGAGTCAATACAATGTCCTTCTTATACTATATTCACCTGCAACGACTGCGGTGGTATAGTTTGGATCTTATTCCAAAGCTAGAGGGGAGCCCCTAGAGGGTTTTGATTTACATAAGTGTAGTCTGGACCTGGGAGGTGAACAGACCTGGATTTGAACTTTGGCTCACTTATTTTTTTCCCCTGAATTTTATTTATCTTGTTGTCGTTGAGAATATACACAGCAAAACATACACCAATTCAACAGTTTCTACATGAACCATTTAGTGATATTGATTACATTCTTCGAGTTGTGCAATCATCCTCACCCTCCTTTTCTGGGTTGTTCCTCCCTCATTAACATAAACTCACTGCCCTCTAAGGTTCCTGCCTAATCTTTTGAGTTGCTGTTGTCAACTTGTTCCCATATAGATAGTTCTTAAAATAATGCTCAAGGCAGATCTTTTTTACCAGTTAAGCTAAACCATTGTGGGGTTTTCAGATGACTTCAGAGGATATTTTGGTTTAAGGTCTAAAGATTATCTCAGGGCAGACCAGAAGACTAGATGGTGCTTGGTTACAACCAATGACTGCCCTGGCGGGGAACACGACAGAAAATCCCTGATGGAGCGGGAGAGCAGTGGGGTACAGACCTCTAACTCTCATAAAAGGATCATATTTAATAGTTTGACTGAGACTAGAAGGACCCAGGAGGTCATGGTCCCCTGCCCTTCTGTTAGCCCAAGACTGGAAACACTCCCACAGCCAACTTTTCAGACATGGATTGGACTGGACTATAAGACAGTAAATGATACTGTTAAGGAGTGAGCTTCTTGGCTCAAGTAGATACATGAGACTAATGTGGGCAGTTCCTGACTGGAGGGGAGATGAGAAGGCAGAGGAGGACAGAAGCTGGCTGACTGGACACGGGGACAAAGGGTGGAGAGAAGGAATGTGCTGTCTCATTTTTGTATGAGAGTACAACTCGATTTGTAAACTTTCACTTAAAGCACAGCAAAAAAAAAAAAAGATTATCTCAGGGCAACAGTTTCAGGGGTTCATCTACCCTCCTTGGCTCCAAGAAATTTTAAAATTCTGTTTCCGCATGTCCCCTTTTAATCAGGATTCTTCTATGGAATCTTTGATGAAAATGTTCAGTAACGGTAGCCGAGCACCATCCAGTTATTCTGGTCTCACGGCAAAGAAGGTAGTTGTTCATGGAGCCAATTAGCCACACATTCCATATCCTCCTCCTATACCTGACTCTCCTTCTTCCTCTGTTGCTCCAGGTGAATAGAGACCAATGGTTGTGCCTTGGATGGCTGCTTGTAAGATTTTAAGACCCCAGGCACTAAGCAATGAACTAGGAGGTAGAACAAAAGCACTATGTTATTAGGACAATTAACTGGGATGTCGCATGAAACCATGACCGTAAACCTCCAAACCAAGAAGCCAAATCCCCTGAGGTATTTGATTGTACATAAGCAGTCTTAGCAGCTATTCTTTTTGTTGTTGATATAAAATATATCTATCACACAACTTTTGCCAATCCAACCTTTTAAAGGTGTACGTCTTATTGACAGCAATTACAACAATTGGCTGTACAGCCCTAGCCTTAATCAATGTGATTTTTCCATCACCCCTTTTCCCCTTCCCTCTCACCCCTGGTAACCACTAATAAAGTTTGGTCTCTGAACATTTACTTTTTCTTATCTTTTTATGGAAACCCTGGTTGCATAGCGGTTAAGTGCTAGGGTGCTAACCAAGAGGTCAGCAGTTCGAATCTGCCAGGTGCTCCTTGGAGACTCTATCGGGCAGTTCTACTCTGTCCCATAGGGTCGCTATGAGTATGCACTGCCATTGAGTCAATTCCGACTCATAGCAGAATCGACTCGACAGCAGTGGGTTTGGTTTTTGTTTTTTTTTTTAATCTTTTTATATATTTGAGGTCACACAATATTTGTCCTTTTGTGATTGGCTTATTTCCCTCAGCATAATGTCTTTAAACTCCATCCACACTGTAGCATATATCAAGACTTTATTTCTCTTACTGGCTGAATAGTATTCCATTGTATGTATGTACCACTTTTGTTTATCCTTTCATCTGCTGATGAGCATTTAGGATCGT
The DNA here is from genome assembly GCF_030014295.1 of Loxodonta africana. NCBI lineage: Eukaryota > Metazoa > Chordata > Mammalia > Proboscidea > Elephantidae > Loxodonta > Loxodonta africana. The sequence goes on from NC_087348.1 coordinate 97,452,100, forward strand.
CCCACCTTTTGGCTACCATGAGTAGTGCTGCAATGAACATTGGTATATGAGTCTCTGTTTGAGCCTCTGCTTTCTAGTCTTTTGCGTATATGCTTAGGAGTGGAATTGCTGGGTCATATGGTAGTTCTATTTTTATGTGACTTTGGGCCATTGCACTGAGTCCCAGTCTCCCAATATGTTAAATGGAGATGGTAATATCTAGCTAGTAGAATTGTCGAGTTGAATAAAGAAAATAACATGTATAACATATTTAGTACAAGGTTTGGAACAGTATTGGAGGTACAGTAATTATTATGATGGTAGTGGGCTTGGTAAGCCTGTGTGTGTTTATCATGTGAGTCTACTTAAAGAATGTGATGCCTAAAATTTCCTGATTCTCAAGACACAATCTGTAGCCACTAGCGTGAATGTGTGTGGTATTATTTGTGTACAGAATGCATAGCAAATGAAATTCCTTTATAATAGTCCAGTAACAGTCCTTGAGCAAGTCCCGAATTTTAAAACCTTTCCCTGGGAACCCTGGTAGTGCAGTGGTTAAAGTGCTTGACTGCAAACCAGAGGTCAGCAGTTCGAATCCACCAGCCACTCTGCAGGAGAAAGATGTGGCAGCCTGCTTCCGTAAAGATTTACAGCCTTGAAAATCCTATGGGGCAGTTCTATTCTGTCCTATAGGGTTGCTATGAGTTGGAATTAACTCGATGACTGTGGGTTCTTTTGGTTTGCCCTCGGGAGAGATTTTGATAAGAGCTTTAGGCTGATTACTTTTTATATCCCATGTCCTGTTTAGCTGATAAGCTTCCAATCTCTGCATTTCACATTGTTTTTATCTTCCTGGCTGTGCCCATCTTGTCACTGTCATCTTTTCAGTTGTCAGAATGAAATTGAGGGAAGACAGAGAGGGAGTGAGGTCCTGGTAAGTGGTGGCTAAGCCCCAAGGTGAGGGTGACAGGTCAGTGCTTCCTGAGAAATGGTTGTTCTAGACACGGGAATTAAGCAGATAATCTCTAGGCAATAGGCCTTTGCACTAATCTGGTGTGGTGCACAAAGTCTGGATCTCACCTATGCTGAAGCTCCAGGCCTCCTCTTCCTCTGCCTTGGGCTAATGGAATTTTCACAATGCCTGTTTCGGTTCAAGGTGCCCTCTAATCCCATTGCCATTTCTTGGGAACCAACTTATCCTGCGAATCATAGAATTTTAGAGTGGGAAGGTATCTCAGAAAACATTCAGTTCAGATTCTTCCTTTTAGAGAGCAGAGAGCCATGCTAAGGGAAGACAGATTTTCTCAAATCACTCAACAGGTAAGTGATAGAATCCCAGAATAGTAGCGCAGCTGCCCATCTACAGGATTCACCAGTGACTTACTGAAGCTGGTTCTTGAGTTATTTATATTATATAATAGCATATACAATAATTTGGGTTATTTACAGTTGCATCTATGTATTCATGTTTAAATGACCTGTTAGTGAGCTAAGTGTAGCTCATCCCATAGTGTGGTTTTAGTTCTCAGTAAATCATTTATTGACCTTATAAAACCTTGATTTATTAGAACTCCTTCAGGTGCTGTTAGGGAGAGGGAGCCAGACAAAACTGGAATCGTTATGGTAGGGCCCCATTTGGCAATGAAATGGAGCTTTAACAGGACCTATTCCCGAAAAAGAATTGTGGTGGATATTGGTCTGCTCAACATCCATTGCAATCTACTTCTACTGTGCATTCTTATAATGAGAACCTGGAAAACTACAAACTGTATTTCCCAGACAACTTTACGGCTGAGGTCTCAGATGTGATTTAGGTTCCCCCATTAAGGTACACCTGTGCAAAGGTGCAACATTGTGCAGCTGGGCTTCTATAGTTTTTGCTGGCAAGGACAGTTATGAAGGCATTTGATTTTTTCTGTGGTGGCTCTAACAAGTTCCTAGTGGGGCATCTGTTTGGATCATAGAAAAGGTGGCACTGCTCTGAGGCCAGCACTTTGTAGTGGTTTCCTCCCACTCTGTTAGGAAACTTCTCGTTTCTAAAGCTTTCTGATTAGAGCAGGGACAGCAGCTCTCTTAGAAGCTCAATTCTATGTGGCTCTGGGAATTACTCCTGGAAGCTCAGCCGAGAGTCAGCTTCTTCAATTCTCTGCACCTATAAGCTAAGGGTCAGCAAACTTTTTCTTGAAGGGATCAGATAGTAAATATTTTAGGCTTTATGGGTCAATGATCTCTGTCACAACTATTCAAGTCTGCCATTGTAGCATGAAAACAGCCTTGCACAACAGATAAATGAATGGACATGGCCATGTTCCAATATAATTTTATTTACAAAATAGGTGATGGGCTGGATATGGCCTGTGGGCCATTGCTTGCTGACCGCTGCCGTGAGCCATTACCCTTTCTGCTTAAACTAGCTAAATCCTCCTTTCTGCCATCGAACCTTGACCAATACAAAGATGTCCAAGCCTGAGAGTAGAGGGAGTATGAGAAGTGAGGGAAGGGAGTTTGTGCCCCAGTTTTCTTGCTTAGCGGGATAACAACGAAGTAGACCATGCATACCCTTAGTTAATAGCAAGCTTGGCAATACTCTTTTCCTTTCACATTGTGCTTTGCAGTTTACAAAAGCTTTTACTTAAGTGATCTCTTATTTGACTCTCACAACACCCTGTGAGGGATAGGAAGGAGGTGTAATTGAGAAACCTTAGAAACAGACAGGCTCTAATTTTCTCAAAGTCACGTGGTGTGCCAGGAGTAAAGGCACTGGGTCTCCTGACTCCCAATCTAGTGGTTCTTCCAGGGCTCCATTCTGGTTTCAGGACCTGGAAGCCTTGTTAAAACACAAATTACTGGGCCCCGCCTCCAGGGTTTCTGATTCAGTAGGGCTCGAGAATTTGCATTTCTAACAAGCTCACAGGTGATGCTGATGCTGCTGGTCCAGAGAGCATATCTTGAGAACCGCTGGTCTAGGGAGCCTGCAGAGAGGAGGACGAAGTGGACAGAGCCTTGAAGGATTCACAGGGGACACAGACAAGAAAGGACGTAGTGCATTATACTTTTTTAAAGTTCATATTTTAAGATATGACTCATACTCTTTTATGAATACATGACCCTGTAACTTATGTATGGGAAGAATATGACAACAGATAACTTATGCTCTAAGAAAATTGTGCCTTTAATTTAATCTTACTCACAGTAACGTGGAGAAGTGCAGATGGGAACTTTAGCCATCACCAACAAATTGGAAATGTATGGTCAACCTCTCCACTTTTTAACAATATATCATTGTTAGAAATTCATCATTACAGGGTAAATTAGAGTGAATCTACTTAGTATTGATTTAAATGTAATGGATTACATTAAGTCATATTTGGGTTAGAACTCAAAAAGGAAATCTCTAAAATAGAAATGAATAAAATGAATGGGCAAACACAACATGGCTGAACCTTGAAAACCTTATGCAGAGTGGAATAAGTCAGGCACTAAAACACAAATACTGTCTGATCTAACTTACATGAAAGAGGCAAGTGCATAGAGACCAAAGCTTATTAGTTGTTATGGGGGTGGGGTGGCAGAGGAGAAATCATTGCTTAGGGGGCACTGAGATTTTGTTAATGGTGGTGGAATAATCAGGAAAAGGATAGTGGTGATGGTTACACAACACGATGAACATAACGTCACTGAATTATACATGCAAAAATTATTGAATTGGTAAATGTCTTGCTATATATTTTTACTATAAGAAAATGAGTAGGCAAAGACAGACTACAGGATATTGTCTGCTTGTATTGTTTCCTACCAATGAAGAGGGGAGAAAGCTGTCGTTGAGGTTTATAGCATTTGTGTAGATCAAACCAACAATCTCAGGAGCACTTCAGAATTTATAACCCTTGTGGTCTTCTTTGCTTACTGTTTTATTCCAGCAGTAGGGATAGGAGGTGGAGCAAGGAATGCTTCTCTGTACCATCCCATCTCCTCCCCGATCAGATTCTCCCATGTACCACATTCTGAGAAAGATACAGATAAACTGGAGTCACCAGAAGATGGTAGGCAGATTGGTGAGGGCCTGGAAAATTGTGCATAGGAAGGAACGGGAAGTTCCTCCTAGGGAAAGGAGCCACGGAAGTGGGTGTGTGATTACTGACTCCTCACAGGGTCAACCCCCATCCCTTCTCTGAAAGTCTAAACATTTTTGCTGTGTTGCTGTTTAAGAGATTACATTGTAATCTACAAATAAGCTTACTTACTTGTTTTTCCCATTTCATCACTAGTTCCTTGAGGGATGGTGTTGCTGTCATTAGATGCCGTCGAGCTAGTTCCGACTCATAGCAACCCTCTCTACAGCAGAATGAAACACTGCCTGGTCTTGCACCATCCTCACAAATGTTGTTATGCTTGAGTCCATTGTTGTAGCCAAGTGTTAATTGATCTCATTGAGGGTCTTCCTCTTTTTCCTCTGATCCTCTACTTTACCAAGCATGGTGTCCTTCTCCAGGGACTGATCTCTCCTTATAACACGTCCAAAGTATATGAGATGAAGTCTTGCCATTCTTGCTTCTAAGGGGCATTCTGGCTGCACTACTTCCAAGGCAGATTTGTTCTTTCTTCTGGCAGTCCATGGTATAGTCAATATTCTTCACCAACACCATAATTCAAAGGCATCAATTCTTCTTCTATCTTCCTTATTCTTTGTCCAGCTTTTGCATGCATATGAAGCAATTAAAAATATCGTGGCTTAGGTCAGGTGCACCTTAGTCCTCAAGGCGATCTCTTTGCTTTTCAACACTTGAAAGACGTCTCTTGCAGCAGATTTGCCCAATGCAATACGTCATTCGATTTCTTGACAACTGCTTCCATGGGTATTGATTGTGGAGCCAAGTAAAATGAAATCCTTGACAACTTCAGTGTTTTCTCCATTTAACATGATGTTGCTTATTGGTCTGGTTGTGAGAAATTTTGTTTTCTTTATGTTGAGGTGCAATCCATAGTGAAGGGTATAGTCTTTGACCTTCATCTTTAAGAGTTTCAAGCCCTCTTTACTTTCAGTAAGCAAGGTTGTGTCATCTGCATATCACAGGTTGTTAATGAGTCTTCCACCAATCCTGATGCGCTGTTCTTCTTCATATAGTCCAGCTTCTTGGATTATTTGCTCAGCGTACAGACTGAATAAGTATGGTGAAAGGATACAACCCTGACACACACCTTTCCTGATTTTAAACCACACAGTATTCCCTTGTTCTGTTCAAATGACTGTCTCTTTGTCTATGTATAGATTTCTCATAAGTACAATTAAGTATTCTGAAATTTCCATTATGTGCAAAGTTATCCATAATTTGTTATGATCCACACAGTTAAACACCTTTGCATAGTCAATAAAATACAGGTAAACATCGTTCTGTTATTCTCTGCTTTCAGCCAAGATCCAGCTAACATCAGCAATGATATGTCTCATTCTACATCCTCTTGTGAATCCAGCTTGAACTTCTGGCAGTTTCCTGTTGATGTACTGCTGCAACCACTTCTGAATGATCTTCAAGAAAAATTTTACTTGTGTGTGAAATTAATGATATTGTTTGATAATTTCCATATTCTGTTGGATCATCTTTCTTTGGAATGGGCACAAATACGGATCTCTTTCAGTCAGCTGGCCAGGAAGGTGTCATCCAAATTTCTTGACATAGACAAGTGAGCACCTCCAGTGATGTATCTGTTTGTTGAAACATCTCATTTGGTATTCTATCAATTCCTGGAGCCTTGCTTTTAGCCAATGCCTTTAGTGCTACTTTGACTTTTTCCTTCAGTACCATTGGTTCTTCATCATAATGCTACCTCCTGAAATGGCTGAAAGTCAACTAGTCCTTTTTCATACGGTGAGTCTGTATATTCCTACCATCTGCTTTTGATGATTCCTGTGTTGTTCAATATTTTCCCTGTAGAATCCTTCAATATTGCAACTCTAGGCTTGAATTTTTCCTTCAGTTCTCTCAGCTTGAGAAATGCTGGGCATGTTCTTCCCTTTTGGTTTTCTAACTCCAGGTCTTTGAACATTTCATTATAATACTTTGTCTTCTCAGGTTGCCCTTTGAAACCTTCTATTCAGCTCTTTTATTTCATCATTTTTTCCGTTTTTTTTTTTTTTTTTTAGCTACTCTTCATTCAAAAGCAAGTTTCAGAGTCTCTTCTGGCATCCATTTTGGTCTTTTTTTTTTTTTTTTTCTTTCCTGTCTTTTTAATGATCTTTTGCTTTTTTCATGTATAATGGCCTTGATGTCATTCCACAGCTTGTCTAGTCTTTGATCATTAGTGTTCAATGTGTCAAATCTATTCTTGAGATGGTCTCTAAATTCTGATGGCATATGCTCAAGACCATATTTGATTTGCTCTAGTTTTCTTCAGCTTCAGCTTGAACTTGGATATGAGCAATTGATGGTCTGTTCCTTAGTTGGCCCCTGGCCTCATTCTGATTGATGATATTGAGCGTCTCTATCATCTCTTTCTACAGAAGTAGTTGATTTGATTCCTGTGTATTCAATTTGTCAAGGTCCACATGTATAGTCAGCGTTTAAGTGGTTCAAAAGAGGTATTTGCAATGAAGAAGTTGTTGGTCTTGCAAAATTCTGTTTTGAGATTTCTGGCTGCTTTCTATCACAAGACCAAGGATGGTACTAAGTCTTATTCCTTATAATTCCTAGCATCAAGTATAATTCCTTGAATAGTATAAGACCTCAATAAATGTTTGTTGAAAAGGACAAATATTATATGAGACCAGTACTGTAAAAAGACATGAACAGGTTTACACACACAAAAAAACAATCTTTGATGGTTATGAGGGAGGAGAGCAGTAGGGATGGGAAAACACTAAACAGACAATAGGTAAGTGGTAACTTTGGTGAAGGGTAAGACAGTACACAACACTGGGGAAGCTAGCACAACTTGTACAGGGCAAGGTCATGGACACTCCATAGACACATCCATATTCCCTGAGGGACCGAATTGCTGGGCTGAGGGCTGTGGGGGCCATGGTCTCAGAGAACATCTAGCTCAATTGGTGTAACATAGTTTATAAAGAAAATGTTCTATATTCTACTTTGGTGAGTATCATCTGGGGTCTTAAAAGCCTGTGAGTAGCTATCTAGGATACTCCACTGCTCTCACCCCTTTGGGAGCAAGGAATAATGAAGAAAACTAAAGATACAAGGGAAAGATTAGTCCAAAGGACTAATGGACCACATCTAACATGGCTTCCATCAGATTGATTGTACCTATCTACCATCACTGACTGCTCTGACAGGGATCACAATAAAGTGTCCTGGACAGAGCTGGAGAAAAAAGAACAAAATCCTAATCCAAAAAGAAAAAGACCTGGCTTGCTGGCCTGACAGAGACTAGAGAAGCCCTGAGAGTATGGCCCCCGGACACCCCTGAAGCTCAGTAATGAAGTCATTCCTGAGGTTCACCCTTCAGCCAAAGATTAGACAGGCCCATAAAACAAAACAGAACTAAAGGGGCACACTGGCCCTAGGGCAAAGACTAGAAGGCAGGAGGGAACAGGAAAGCTGGTAATAGGGAACCCAGGATTGAGAAGGGAGAGTGTTGACATGTCGTGGGGTCGTTAACCAATGTCATAAAACAATATGTATACTAACTGTTTAATGAGAAACTAGTTTGCTCTGTAAAACTTCATCTAAAGTGCAATAAAAAGAAAGAAAGAAATAAATGTTTGTTGACTTTAATTAAAATATTGAAATGGGTGCGAGTGGGCACATCTTTTCTGTATGACCTCAAATGACAGAATAAATATATGGAGGGAAATGTACCCTGCTCTATTAGTTTTAGCATCTATATGCATAAAAAATTTTTTTTTTTTTTTTTTTTTTAGATAATATTGATACATGTTGAGCCCTAGTGGCACAGTCAGTAAGTGCTCACCTGATATCCAAAAGGTCAGTGGTTTGAACCCACCAGCTGCTCTGTGGGAGAAAGATGTGGCAATCTGCTTGCATAAGGATTAGCTGGTATCCGAAATCCTGTGCTGCAGTTCTGCCTTATCATACAGGGTTGCTATGAGTTGAAATAGACTCTATGGCAATAGGTTTTTTTTTTTTTTTTTAACAAAATAATGATACAGCTTGTGTGTTGTTATGATGCTGAACAGGTTTTAGCAGAGCTTCCAGACAAAGAGAGACTAGGAAGAAAGGCCTGACAATCTACTTCCCAAAGTCAGCCAGTGAAAACTGTATGGAGCAAAATGATCCAGTCTACAAATAATTATGGGGATGGCACAGCACCAGAGAGTATTTCATTTAGCTGTGCATGGGTCACCATGAGCCAGGGGCCAACTCAACAGCCGCTAACAACAACTATATGGTATTGTGAAGAATAAATGAGATAGCTTTGTAAGGTTCTTAGCACATTGCTTAGGGCATAATAAGTACTCTAAGTTTTCTGGTATTATCAAGTGGCTTTCATCTTCCTTCCTCCCTCTTTCTTTTCTTTTCCTCCTCCCTCTTTCTTCTTTCAACTTTTATCCCGTCTTTCCACTCACCTATCTGCTTATCTTCCCAACTGTCTAACTGCCCATTCAGTCTTCCTCTCGTCTACACTTCCATCCATTCATGCCTCTGTTAATTAATTACTTACTGAAACCATTCATTCATCTTTAATGGTGTGTAGTAGAAGGTGCCTGGATATAATCACATCCATAATCTTATTAGTTGAATCCTTGAATGTTGTCACTGTAATAGATAGTAGGGGGCATTGATATTGGTGATTAGTGTGGCTGAGAGCTGGACTATGGTCTCTCTCCAAGTGACATTTCATGGACATATCGGAGATCCATTGAAGTCTGTGGTACCCATCAGGGGTACTCTAGAAAGCCGCTCAAAACAGTGGTACCCGAGCTGTGATGTGCACATTTACAACTAGATGGTGTTATTCATCACACTAATATTTTATTTAAAGAAACCAGTAAAGCAGAAGGAGACTGCTGAAGATGTGAGTATTTTAGCTGGTATGTTTATTCAGCAACTGGCACACTAACAGAGATGCAGAAGAGCAGAGGAGATGGAGAACACCAGTTATTTTAATTTTCTTGAAGAGGAGAACTGAGATCACAGTTTTGACCTTCATGGAACAGAAAATTATCTGGATTCTAGGAAATTTAAGATAGTCATGGGACACTTGGCGAGCATGAAAAAATAGGCCATGGCTTTATACGTGACTCCCTGTGCAAACTTGGGTGGAATTAAAAAATTATTCAGGTAAAATATATATAACATGAAATTTTTCATTTTAACCAATTTGTCATTTGTCATTTTAACCACAATTTAGTGGCATAGATTACATTCACAACATTGCACAACCATCACCACTATTTCCAAACTTTTATCATCTCAGATAGAAACTCAGCACCCCTTAAACAGTAACTCCATATTTCCCCTCCCATCCACCCCTGGAAATCAATAGTAAACTACAGTCTCCCTGCATTTGCCTATTCTAGATATTTCATATCAATGGAATCATATCATATTTGTCCTTTTGTGTCTGGCTTATTTCACTTTGCATAATGTTTTCAAGATTCATCCATGTTGTAACATGTGTTAGAACCTGATTCATTTTTACGGCTGAGTAATATTCCATTGTATTTACATAACACATTTTGTTTATCCTTTCATCTGTTGATGGGTACTTGGGTTGTTTCCACCTTTTGACTGTTGTGAATAGTGCTGTAATGAACACTGGTGTACAAGTGCCTGCTTAAGTCCTTACTTCCAATTCTTTTGGGTATATACCTAGGAGTGGAATTCCTGGGCCATACATTAATTCTATTCTTAACTTTTTGAGGAACTGCCAAACTGTTTTCTACAGCAGCTGCACCACTTTACATTCCCACCAGCAATGTTAAGAGGATTCTAAGTTCTCCACATCCTCACCAATACTTATTTTCTATTTTTTTTTTTTTTTTTATAATAGCCACCCTGGTGGGTGTAATGTGGTATCTCATCCTGGGTTTGATTTGCATTTCCATAACCATTAATGAAGCTTTTGCTCACCGGTCCTTTGGGAGAACACGTACATTATCTGTATAACCTCTCTCACAACACCTTTTGATACTTGAAGACCACAATCTTGTCTCTCTCCAAGTTTCTCTTCTTCAGATTAAATATTTTGACTACCTTCAGCTAGACACAGGACATGGATTCAAGTCCCTCAGCATGCTGATTACTCTTCAGAGCACACTCTCAACTATTACAGTATTTGTGCAGGAAAAAGCAGAATATTCCAGTTGTGACCTTACCAATATCAAATGTTGGAACCAACACAGAACCAAGACGTATTGAGCTGCGCCTCGCATTCCATCAGCTGCTTTATCAGCACTGTAACCCAAACCCACTGTTGTCAAGTTGATTCAGACTCATAGTGACCCCATAGGACAGAGTAGAACCACCTGCATAGAGTTTCCAAGGCTGTAATCTTTACAAAAGCAGACTGCCACATCTTTCTCCGATAGAGTGGTTGGTGGATTCGAACTGCTGACCTTTTTGTTAGTAGCCAAGTGCTTTAACCACTGAGCCACGAGGGCTCTTATTAACACTGTCTCATTTTAATCCTCATTGTAATAATGTAATCCCGTTATTATCTCCCATTCACCAATACGGAAATTAGAGATCGAGAAGGTTAAATGACTTGCCCAAAGACATGTAGCTACTAAATAGAAGAAAGAATTCCAAACCTTGATCTGAATACTAAACCCCTGCTCTTTCTGCCACATTGTCTTTCTAGAGTTTTGATTTATAAAATTTAACTTGCCTGAAGCCAACCCCATTTCAGATTCTTATTCCCAAAATGGCATTTAAAATAATTGACAAGCAATTTAAATCTTTTGCACATAGTCTCTCAAAAACTTTAGGTACAAAACATATTCATAACACACAGAAAACTTTATGAAAACACTGTTTTCCCCATTGCTCTATTTTTTAATATCTTCCACACATTACAGTTTTCCCAATGACTTTCTCCTCCTGGACACCAACTGAGTCCAGACTTGGCTTACTTCCTCGTGTGTACCTATGCATACTTCCTCCCTACCTCCATGATGAGTCCCGCAGGCCAAGGCCTGGCTAGCTGTTGGGGTAGGGGTTGAGGTGAGCATTAAATAGGATGTGAGATATAAGTTACAAATTAGGGTGAAAATTTTTAGGCACAAAGGCACCTAGAGAATTATGGAATCTGCCTGAGGTGTCATTAAGGGGTAGAAAAGGACAATTTGGCAACATGGTCGAAGGCGGTAGTTGGAAAAAAAGAATAATACCAGCTTGTGTTTGTGCCCCATGGAGTTCAGACTGTTTAATAAGCCAGTTACATTTGATGAATTTTCTTTTATCCTTGATACAACAATATAGATGAAAATGTTCTGTAAACTGGAATGTACTAACACAAATATTAGTTATGAATAATAATCATTACAAATAGGAGTAAAGAAATAACATGAGGGCTTTCTTGATTCCCCTCAATATTATTTTAGACATCTGAAGCAGAATTCCTAGTCTGAAGTGAGACAGAGTTAAGCAGTGTTTCAAAATATTGAGTATAAGGCTGTGGGGAGTGGGGCAAAAGAAGTGCTTTCTGACAGAGGAATTTGGGCCAGGCAGGACCAAAAAAACCAAAGCAAACCCATTACCATCAAGTTGATTCTGACTCAAAGCAACCCTATAGGACAGAGTAAAACTGCCTCATAGGGTTTCCAAGGAGTGGCTGTGGGTTCGAACCACTGACCTTTTGGTTAGCAGCCATAGCTCTTAACAACTATGCCACCAAGGTTTCCTCAGTCAGGACAGGGGTGTATAATTCCACATTCTCCCCAGTGGCATCATCATTTCCACAGACACCAAGGACCTCTTAAATTTTGTTTCTCTTATCTCTCACCTCCAGGCAGTAGCCAAATTTTGTAATTCTACTTCTGAAATGCTTCCATCATCCATCCTCTCTCCATCTCATTTTCTTAATAGAAACAATGAGTGCTGGGTACCATATATGCCTCATCCCATTCAAACCATTAGCAACCCATGAAGTAGGTACTACATTATCCTCACTATACAAATGAGAAAATGAGACTCAGACAGGGGAAATGACTTATGTAAGCTCAAACAGCTAATGCTGAATGGCAGCAAAGCTGAATTTTGACTTGAAAGTCTTACCTTAACCTAGATCCATTTTTCCCACTTTCAATCCATTCTCCACACTTCCGTCAGAATGCTCTTTCCATGTCTGGTTGTGTCATTGCCCCAACTGGAACCTTTCGAGGGCTCCTTAATATTTTTGAACAAATTGTACACTCTCAGCTGGGTATTCAAGGCTTTCTGTGAACTGACTCCAACCTCTTTTACACCCTGTGTTCCACCTTGGACCATGCCTGAGACCACTTGACAGTCTCAGAATACTCTGCTTTTTTCAAGTTGTTCCCTGTTCCTGGACACCTGATGGTTCTCCATCTTTCTCCAAGGACTGTTGAAGCACTCTCTAAGCATGGCTCCACACCTACACAGTCCACTCCACTTCCCTTACTAGAGTTGGTTATGTGTAATGGCTAAAGTAGGGCCTTGGGTGCCAGATATACCTGGGTTCTGAAGTGCAGGTTCAACCTGTTATTCACTGTTGTGGATTGAATGGTATCCCTCCAAAAGATATGTTGAAATCCTCATCCCTGGAACTTATGTTTGGGAACAAGGTCTTTGAAGTAGTTATCGGTTAACATGAGGTCTTACTGGAACAGGGTGGGTCCTAATTCCATCTGAGTGGTGTCTTATAAAAAAGGAGAATGAACACAGGGACAGATATAGACAGAGGAAGGATGGCCATGTGATGATGAAGGCAAATGCAGTTGCAAGTCAGAGAATGCCAAGGATTTTTTGGGAGCCACCAGAAGTTAGGAGAGAGGCATAGAACTGTTAATCTCTCAGAGTCCTCCAAAGGAAACAACATGGCTGATACCCTGATTTAAACTTCTCTCCTCCAGAAATGTGAGACAATAAATTTCTGTTCTTTAAAACCACTTACTTACTGGTATTTTGTTACAGCAGCCCTAGGAAAGTAGTACACTAGCTATAAAAAAAATAGGAACTAGGATAATATGAAGTAGAACAATTTATTTAACCTCTGTGCATTTTGGTTTACCCATCTGTAAAGAATAGTGCCTGTGATATATGAAGTGCAAGGATTTGATCAGCTGATACGTACAAAGCACTTAGCACAGTGCCTAGATCATTTTAAGTTCTTTATTTTTTCCTTCCAGATATATGGAACAAGTTGTGAGCCACAGTTATGCTGGGTTATAGGAATATATGCAGTTTATCATTTAGTGGGTGAGACAGATACTAACAAAACAAACAAGCATATAATTATTTAGGGTGCCTTCTGAGAATGAAGGGTCATGGAGCACAGTGGCTAAGTGTTTGGCTGCTAAGCAAAAGGTTGGCAGTTGGAATCCACCAGCTGCTTCTTGGAAACCCTGTAGGGCAGGTCTTCTCTGTCCTATAGGGTCGCTATGAGTTGGAATTGACTCAATAGCAATGGGTTTTTCTGAGTATGTTCCCTGGGATGTGGCTGGATAGTATGCAGGTAGTCTTTTCTAACATACAACCATGGGAGGTGTGCATTACTTATCCCCATTTTAGAATGGAGGAAACGAAGACCTGGAGCAATAAAGAGATTAACCCAGAATTAGCCAGAAAATAAGGAGAAGACAGAAGTCTGGAACCAAGTTAGCCTAACTTCAAACATCAAGCTCTTTCTTCTGTACCTCTCTTTGTGCTATTGGTGGGACTCTTCAGGACTTTTTTTTTTGTGCTATTGGTGGGACACTTGATGGCTCTTAAAGAGTCCTTCCAATCTCTCATCCTGGAATTAGTAGATGACTGAATGAATGTATGAATGAGTGATAAAACATAAGTTGGTTAAAAGTATAAAAGAAGGCCTCACAGGCTAGCAAAGGAGAGTTTTGCTTTATCTTAAGAGTTAGCAGAGGCACTTCTCAGATACCTCAGAGCTGGGAGGTCAACCTAGGACAGTCAGAACCTAAATATTTGGGTATGTTAATGAATGCTTTCTGAATAAATGGGTAAATATTTCTCCCTCTTTTTTTTTTTTTTTTGTTAGCTGAAACCTGTCGTTGTTAGGTGCCATCAAGTTGGTTCTGACTTAGAGTGACCCTGTAGTTGGAACCTAAGGAGTTAAAAATAAAGACATGGCTTTCTCCTCCTCACCATTCAGCCCCAGTCCAACCAAAACAACACGGCTAATGTCAATTTCATATTTGTAGGCTCCACAAAATATTTCTTTATGAAAAAGCGTTCTGTGCTTTAAAAAATGATTGAAAACTACAGCTCTAAAATAGCAGCTGATGGCTCAGGAAGACCCCCAGATCTCCAGAAGGGCTGGGAGACTGACAGCTGCTGTCTACCCTGGATGCTACTGTTCTGTCCACACCTCCTCCCCTAGAACCTTCCTACTCAAATAACATGTCCAGCTTATATTTGGCTAGCACAGTTTACAAAGAGCTTTCATCTCAGCTGATGCCAACATGTGCCTGAGAAACATACTGAAGAAGTGGGGTCCTCTCCAATTTAAAGATGAGGAAACTGAGGCTCAAGACAGTAAGTAGGTACAAAGTGGCAGAACCTGGGCTTGGACACCCATGCCCATCTCTCTGGTAGTTGTGCAAGTCCTCTATGTGTCTGCCAGTCTTTGTGGTAACTTTTCATCAAGCAACTCCTCCTTTACTATAACGTTTTTTAGAGAAAACATAAGACAGCAGTTTTGTCTGGTGTAGGCTGGGTGTGTTCTTTCAGAAGAATGTGTTAGTTTTGGGGATGGGGTTCTTTGGAGGGAGAAGTGGGCCACCAGACTGTGGGGTTCAGAGGGGATTGCATTTCATAAACAACCTCATTTATGAAAAAAAAAAAATCCTTGCAACTGTTGTTCGGCAAGGTAGCTTGGAATCGGGAGGGGGAGGATCTAGATTACTGAGAAATGGGGCTTCCCTTGGAAATGTTGTAACCAGACATTTGGGGTTTGCCACAGCTACATTTTCACAAGAACCCAACCAACTAACTCTCCCTGAACAAAACATAGGCAGAATATTAGAGCAGAAAGAGCTCTGACGGGAGTCAGGGAACCCAGTTCCCACTTCGCCTCTATTATTGCATACTCAGTATCCTTGGGCAGACTGTGTTCCTTCCCAGAATTCTTTCTTCATTTATAACCAAGGTGTCTGCTGTAATAGTCTATGATTCCAGCAGCCTCCTGCCTTCCTTCTAAGGTCTGCTTCTCTTGGCTGTGATTTCCAGACTCAAGTCTCTTTGATCTCAGGCGTTCGAGCCAGGTATAAGGTGGCATTTCCTGTTACTCTGCTATGTTGGGTTGTGCCTGGACCTGAACTCTGTCATATGTTGGGGGTATTTGCCCCTGATGTAGGCCCTTAGAAGGCCATTTGAATAATTTTCTATATGTCCAATGGGCTTTTTACTTCCCTGCTCCTGAGCTAATGGGGAGTCATGTGGCCTCCTTGTTCAGAAGGCTACCACCACACCTCACTGCCCCAGAACCATTTCTTATATAAACCCAAAAATTTCTTATATATGCATGATCAATTCCAGCTACTGTAAATCATCTGTTGAGTCTTTTTTTTTTTTCCTTGTGTGGGCCTGGCACTGAGATCAGAGCAGTGGCTAACTTCAGGGATCAGATTCCTACTGCTGGGAGGTAATTAAAATTCCAGGGCCTGAGGTAGCTTTGCTTTCTTTCCCTGCTGGGTAGGGGGTGAAGAGTCTAAATGCAATCAATCCAGCTTTCCTTCCTTTCCTTCCCTAGGACTCTCTGACCTGGAAGATAGGTTTAGATGAAGAGAAAGTGGTAATAGGGCTAATAGATGAACTTAAAAGGTGTAGAGACAAAATGAAGACAGAATGATCGGTGCAGACAGACAGGTACCATAGACCCTGTTAATGAAGTCTACATTGGGGCAACCTCACCTAGAAAATAATTTGGTCTTGAACAGCAAGAGCCTGAAAACCGTTCATGCCATTTGACCCAGCAATTCCTCTCTTATGAATCTGTTCTATGGACTTCATCAGAAATCCAGATAAAGCTTTATGCGTAAGTGTGCTTATCACAAGGCTGCCTATAATAACGGATATTGGGAATAATCTAGATGATCTAGCATTGGTTATTTAAATTAAGACTTACCTATATCGGATTTTTTATATATATAGGATGGAGGAGGAGTCTTAGTGGTGCAGTGGTTAAGCGCTCAGCTGCTACTGAAAGGTTGGTGGTTCGAACCCACCAGCTCCTCCACTGGAGAAAATTGTGCCAGCCTGCTTCGGTAAAGATATACAGCCTCAGAAACCCTATGGGTCAGTTTTACTCTGTCCCATATGGTCACTATGAGTTGGAATTGACTCAATGACAATTTTTTTTTAAATATGTAGAACATCCTGTAGCAATTTAAAATGATGTTTATGAAGGCATTTTCTTGGTGTAAGTAAATGTTTATGATGTAATGTTAAGCAAAATCAAGCAGAACAAATTTAAAAAATCAATAATATTATATAAAGATAAAAAACAACCAAACCCAACCCAGTGCTGTCAAGTCGATGCGACTCATAGCAACCCTATAGGACAGAGTAGAACTGCCGCATAGAGTTTCCAAGGAGCACTTGGCGGATTCGAACTGCCAACCCTTTGGTTAGCAGCCATAGCACTTAACCACTACACCACCAGGGTTCCTATAAAGATAAGAAATACATAAAAAATATCCTGGGAAGAAATATGCAAGCATGTTACTAGTGATTGGCTATGGATGATGGGCTGAAATGTGCCTTTTTTATAATGAACACGCTATTTTTAAAAAATTAAAAAAAAAGAAGATAAACTTAAACAGGATTAAAGGCCTCTTTTCTCCCCTGAAATCATGAATATCCGGAACCTTGTTTGAGTCTTTCAGCTTGTAAATTGGCCTAAAGGCAGCAGCTTTTGGCTCTATCAACAGCCAAACCAGAAGAGCCCTGTGCCTAAGGGCCAGACGGAGATGGTATCTACAGGTGATATTCTGAAAGCTACAGAATCATATTCTCAAAGAAGCTTTTCTTGGCTCAACTCAGGTACCTCTTCCTGTTCCATAGTCCCTTATATGGACCATCTGTTCTTTACCATTTCAAGAATTTTGTACCGTTTTAGGGAGGAGGGGGTCTTATAAATCATTTAGTTCATTCATTCATTCTTTTATCCCCTTATTCACTCGTGCATTCTAAATAACATTTCTGGAGCTCTGGCATAGGCACTGGAGGTTTAAAAACATGGTCTTTACTCTAGAACTTCTCACAGACCAGAGGGCTGGGGTTGGGGTTGGCCAGCATGGAGGAGGAAACAGGTAAGTATAATACAATGTGTGAGGATTTTATTCATCATTCCTGGCACATAGTCGGTACCCACTAAATATGTATTTAACGATGGATGAATCTTGCTATGACATGAGTCACATAGGGTGCTATGCCAGATTGAAAGAGAGACACATGACACAGTTTAGGAGTGACAGTGGTTATGAAATGACATTTGTAGGGGTCTCCCAATTTATTGATGGGGTCAGCATATTGTATAACTTGATATGGACCCAAAAGATGGAGTGTCAAGGTCCCAACAGGAAAAAGTTATCATTAGCGATATCAATAGAGTCAAGTTCAACAGGAAATACCCTGTTACTCGTTGCCGTCAAGTCAATTCTGACCCATAGCAGCCCTAGAGGACAGAGTAGGACTGCCCCACAGGGTTTCCAAGGAGTGGCTAGTGGATCTGAACTGCCAGCCTTTTGGTTAGCAGCTGTAGATGGCTCATGTGAATTAGATACTATGAGGAAGGATTAATAAAGGATAGGCATGTAGGGTGCTGAGTTATATAGTGCAATAATACTGTAGTGACCTAGGGCCAGTAACAACTGTGCTGTTTCACCAGCTCCAGGTCCAAAGGATGTGGCAGGGAATAGTTACCAGTACCTACAAGGAGAATCTTGTAGAGAAGGCCTTGAGACGAGAAGTGAGTTTGGATGGCAAGATATAGCCAGTCTAAGGAGACCCTTGCAGGGAGGGATTTAGACCTCCTTGGGGTATCAGAGGGTATACCCTGACCTCCTTTTCCTCTCTCATATTCTGTTGGAGCTTCCCATTGGTCACAACCAACTGAAAGTCAGAGATTACTAGAACCCTGTTGATGTAGAAGCCCACACAGTGTAGGCTTCCAGGGTAGAGGGCAGGTGGAGAAGGGCAGTAAGTGAACCTGGAAGGGCAAGGGAAAAGATCTGGCACAAGTCCTGAATCCAGTCTTACCCCAGACTGCTTGGTTTTCATGAGTCAATAAATTTTCCCTTTATATAAATCAGTTGTGCTGGGTTTTCTATCATTTGCATCTAGTAGAATCCTAATTGATACAATGGCTTAACTGAGCTTCACTTTCTTCCTCTGTAATGAAAAAAAAAAAAAAATGTTATTTATCTTGTTGTTGCTGTTGAGAACATACACAGCACACCAACTGAACAGTTTTTACATGTACCGTTTAGTGACACTGATTACATTCTTTGAGTTGTATAACCATCCTTACCCTCCTTTTCTGAGTTGTTCCTCCCTCATTAACAAATATTCACTGCCACCTAAGGTTCCTATCTAATCTTCTGAGCTGCTGTTGTCAATTTGATCCCATATAGATAGTTCTTAAAAGAGCATAATGCTCAAGGTGAAACTATTTTTTTGGTTTTAAGAAGACTTCAGGGGATATTTTTGGTTTAAGGTTTAAAAATTATCTCAGGGGCAATAGTTTCAGGGTTCATCCAACAACCTTCATGGATCCAGAAAGTCTAGAGTCCATGAGAATTTAAAATTCTGTTGCACATTCTTTTCCTCTCCACCCCCCCTACTTTGATCAGGATTCTTCTGTGGAATCCTTGATCAAAATGTTCAGTAATGGTAGCTGGGCACCATCCAGTTCTTCTGGTCTCATGGCAAAGGAGGCAGTTGTTCATGGAGGCAATTACCCACACCTTCCATAATCTCGTCCTATTTCTGATTCTCCATCTTCCTCTGTTGTTGCAGGCACATGGAGAACAATTGTACCTTGGATGGCTGCTTGCAAGCTTTCAAGACTCCAGGCGCTACACAACAAACTAAGAGATAGGACATAAGCACTAAATGTATCAGGTCAATTAACTGGGATATTCCATGAAACTATGACCCTAAACCTCCAAACCAAGAAACCAAATCCCATGAGGTTTTTAGCTGTTACATAAGCAGCCTCGGCTCTTTCTCTGTAATTTAATGCCTACCACCAAGAGAGGTCCTAAGGAGTAAAGGAGCTGATGGTAATAAAATGTATGGAACATTGTGTGGTCGTGCGGTCAGAGCTACTGCCAGGAAGGGTTTCTTCTCAGACTGGCCCCCAAGCGTCCCACGCAGAAGCAGAGGGGCAAAGGGGTAATGCCATTGATTTCTGGAGTGTGGAGGCCTGATGCCCTAGGGTGTTGTTTTTAAAAACATGAGAAACACATAGTAATGTAGTAATTAGACTGGCACTGTCGTCCGCGTTTGCTTAATGGTTGACTGATCAGAAGTTTCCTTTTCTGTTTTTTTTTTTTTTCTTTCTTTCTCTTGTCAACTCTGGTTGAGTAGAAAGGCATGTGAATCTTTCCTTACACATAATTTTCCAAGTCTGAAGTGAGAAATTGAACTGAACTCAATTACAGCAGCCGATCTAATGCACTTAATTGCACACAGGAGTTAGGAATTTGAAGGGTTCCCTGGAGGGTGGGTGTGAGCAAACTGGACTTGGAGTTATGGAGGCCAAGTCCACCTGAGGGCGTGCCCATGACTCTGAGGACACCCATGCTCCTTCCTGAGCCCACATTTGTGTGTGCACATTGATGAAGTGCAAATGCGGGAGGACTGCATCCTCTGGGTGGGCGGCGATTTCCCTGATGGTTTGGCTTATAGATTTACAACTGCTTTCAAGTGCTAATTTTGAAGCCAGCATGGTTTTTAAAAAATATGCTTTTCCCGCTTGAGCAACTGGAACAAAACTAAAGCAGAGAAGGTAACAAACAAGGAAAGCTGGTTGGAAGGCAGCATCTCTCCACCAAAGGGGAAACAATGAAGAGGACCCGTTGAAATCACACTGTTTCTCAGCAGCAATAAATTCCAGCATCTTGGGGTATTCTGTCATCAATACCATTTACTGAGCACTTACTGTGTGTTGGATACAGTGCCAGTACTTTTCATACTTTAACTTCAATCTTCAAAACAATCCCGCAGGGAGGGTTCCTGTTTTACAGTTGAGGAGAGTCAGGTTCAGTGAGCACAGTGACTTGCTTGAGTAAGTCACAGCACAGGATTGGATATCAGGTCTGAGAAGAAGCCAGGGATTGTTGTATTATGTCCCAGTGTCATGCAGAACCCCAGAATCCGAGGCACAGAAAACTCCAGGTGAGGCAAAAACACTGCTCCATCTCCATCTTCATCTTCATCCCCTCCCTCCCTTCTTGCTTTTCCCTGATTTCCCATCCTTCTTTTTCTCTTCTCTCTTCTTGCCCTCCATCCTTCCTCTAGAACTCATCCTCCATTTTTCTCCCTCTGTCCTTATTTTCAGCAATCTTTAATCAACAACAAGTCATGTGATTGTCCCTCTGAAAACAAAAAAGAGGCCCCAGAAAAGTTTCCTCTGACATAATTGTGAACTGCAAGAGTGTTAGGCGCCACCACGGCTGAGCCATGGAACTCAGACAGGCAGTGATGAGAAACCAAAAATTAGGGAGCCCTTGGGCTTGGAACCATGACCTTAGCCCCTGGCCTAGGCTTTAACTCTCCAAAGGCAATCCTGAGGGTCCAGAGAAGTATCTTTAACTCAGAGCATTGGGTGCTGCCCAAATCCAGGGCCTGTCCAGGGTGGAGCATCAGATGGGGAGAAAAGGAAGCCTGAATTGACCTGGTAAAGAAGGAGAGCGGCCATAGGGAACTAGGGCATGGAGCCAGGGAATAGAAGAGCCTGGGAGATGTGAGCCCGAGGTGTGAGTCAAAGACAGAAAGCAGGAGGGTAGTTCCACGTAAGACTAGGCTTGCTGCTGGTGACTAGGTCTAATGTACTAGGCTCTCCTTGGCATGGGGTGTGGGTGGGCCTGAGGTGTTTAAATGCCTGGGAAGAGGGTCCCTGTTACTTGCTCTTTGGTTGGTACTGCTGTTTTCGACTCTTACCTTTTGCATATTTCAGACTGACTTTGGTGAGTCTGACCATGGGGCCATGAAGGCAAATACCAATTAACATGATTCTCCCATTTTTAAAGATGACAAAGGTGTGTGTCAGAGGGAACAAGGATCTCATTCAAGTTTACAGATCTAGGAAGTGAACAACCTGGGTTTAAACCCAGAAATTCTTTCCATTTGCTCGTGCTGGTTACTACCCTACTTGAAGGCCGGCAAAGTGGTATTTGGACAGGAGCACAGTACTTGGAGTCAGCTACACTTGGTTCTGAATCTTGGCTTCACGACTTATTAGCTATGTATTTCTACTCCCCATGCTTTCCCACTATACAAAAATAACTTGGCCTGTCCTGTGGTTGCTTTATAGGAATAAATACAACAGAACTCACAAAGGGGGAACTGTTCCTCAGTGCTTGAATGCATGGTCCCTGTTTAGTTACTGTGCCTATGCAGAAGGCAGCCTGACAGCATGGCTCTCGTGGGAGAGAAGCCTGAACACTGCTGGAAGAGCCTAATTATGTTCAGAGAATAACTTTCACCTGGCAGAATCTAGGCCTTCAGTGATCCGAGTGTGTGGCAAAGAGCATTTTCCAAGTGAGAACTTGGACACTGTAAAAACAAAATGGAATGATTAGGGAGGTGCTGGACCATGGGAGTGTTTTCCTTGAGCAATCCTTTTAACCTTGCAGTGAGGCTGACCCTCTCACAGGCACTGACAGCCTTTTTGGGACAGAGGAAACAAGCTAAGTTCTTTTTAATGTACATTAAATTGAGCCTGTCAACCTTGACAAGGTCCCTTTAAGTAGACGGTCGCTGAAAGGACACCCTGCCCAGAGAACATGCTGTTTGGGAGGCTACGGAGGTGGACAGACACCCCCCTGCTACCATTTAAGCGGAGCAAAATCTCACTCTCTTCTTCCTTTCTTTCCGTTCTTCCCTCTTTAACAAAAGCTATCATTTATTAGTGATCACAAAAAGCCAAAACCCAGGCTAAGCACTTCATATGCATTCTCTTATGCAACCCTCCTAACACACCTAGGAGATGGGTTCTATTTTACCCTCATTTTACAGATGAGAGAAGCAAGGCTTAAGGAGATATGTCACAGTCAGTCAATAGCATCTATTAGGTTAGTCTGACTTCAATGCTTATGCTTCAATATCTTAGGGTATTATTATCCAAACAAATCAAACTGTTCTCTTGTGCTATGTTCTCTTTTAGGCCTTGCCCATGTGTATTCATGATTTTTACATAATTATAATTGTAGCACAGCTTTTATAGTTTGTTATTCTTTTAAGATAGGCCTTTTCTTTGTTGTTTTTTGAGCTGACATGCTTGCTTCTTTTAGTACCAGTGCTCTCGAGTTGGTTCTGACTCACGGCAATCCTGTGTGTGTCAGAGTAGAACCGTGCTCCGTAGGGTTGTCAAAGCTGTGACCTTTTGGAAACAGATAGCCAGGTGTTTCTTCCAAGGAGCCTCTGGGTGGGTTCAGACCACCAGCCTTTTGGCTAGTAGTCAACTGCTTAGCCCTTTGCACCACTCAGGGACTCCTAAGATTAACTTTTGTTTTTATGTTTTTGTCAAAGTAACATAAAATACCGTAAGATACATGTCTTAGAAAATACCAAGGTCTGGCTTTACTCTGTCACTTCTACCTGTTGTTCCTAATAAACCTGTTGCTGTTGAATTGATTCCGACTCACAGTGGCCCTATAGGACAAAGCAGAACTGCCCCATAGGGTTTCCAAGGAGTGGCTGGTGGATTCGAACTGCTGACCTTTTGGTTAGCAGCTGAGTTCTTAACCACCCCGCCACCAGCATTGATCTCCAAATTGTTAGATACTATGCTTAAATTAGGAGACCTGGTAGAGCAATAGTTAAGCGCTCAGCTGCTAACCAAAAGGTTGATTGTTCGACCCCACCCAGCGGCTCCATGGGAGAAAGACCTGTGATCTGCCTCCACAAAGATCACAGCCCAGAAAACCCTGTGGGGCAATTCTACTCTGTCCCATGGGGCTGCTATGAGTCAGAATCGACTCAACAGCACCTAAAAACTATAACATGCTCATATTGCTATTTCTTGATTTATTACTTTTAGATATTGATTTCCTTGAGTGGTACATGAGGGATAGTTCTCTCTTCCTTTACTTCCTTTCTCCACACTGGCATAGTTATAGCACACTTTGGTCCGTAAGTCATGAGTATTTGTGTTACTTTGTGAATATTGTGCACGACAGAGCACAGTTGTGTCTCCTTTCCTGTATTATACATTGCCCTTAGAGTTAATAATTGCCTTACTTTTTCATTGGCTTAGTTTTCCATAATCTGTCTCTAATTTCCCCCACATGCTCTAATATCTCTGTCACCCACCTGTCAGTAATTTCTTTCTATATATTCAAAGAAATCAATTCCATTTCCCTCCCTGCCCTCTGGAGTCATCTGTCTTCCTGTTCTAGTCTGAACTGGCTGTTTTCCAGGGTGGCTGCACAGCTGGTACACAGAATTTTCTTGGGAATCCTTTTGTTGTTCTTTTGTGTTGGTTTCTCCATTTTCTGCAGTTCATAGCTTGATATAACGTGATTTTATTTCTCATTTTTCTTCCCTAAAAAAGGATGTGTGAGTTATAAAATTTTTGAGCCTTTGCTTGTCTGAAAATATCTTTATTACTCACTTATATGATAGTTTGGCTGGGTATATATTTCTAGTTTGAAAAGAAATTTTCTTCAGAATATTGAAAGCAATTTCCATTGCCTTCCAGTTTCTGATGTTACTATTGAAAAGTCTGAGGCAAATATGTTTCCAAATTCTTTGTTGTGACCTTTTATTCTCTCTGGATGATTTGGGCTCAGAAATTTCATGATGAAGTGATTCAGTGCAAGTCTTTTTGTATAACTGTGAAATTCAGAGCAATGGGTAAATTATTCCATAGATACCCAGCTATTAAATAGCACAGAAATCAGTTCAAGTCTGGACAACTCAGCCCAATAAACCATCAACTTCCTGATTATGTTCCTTGGAACACCAATATCTCATGTGTTTCTGTAGTGTAATATGTTTGGGAAATGGTTATTTCTGCTATAGTACTTCTCAGAGCCTTTGATAGACTAAGGTACATTGTAAGCCTCTAAGGAGGAGAAAGTGTAATGCATCATTTCCCAGTGTAGATGGCTATATTATTGAAGCTGTGCATCAAAAGGTAGGTAGAATTTGAGCATGAGATGTTAGATTTGTTTGCTGGTCAGTTGGCTAAGGAGCAATTGACTCTGTGGGCCTGCCTATAACATCTTGCTCCCCTCTATTGTGTCCCTCTGTCTTTAATTCTACTGGTCTGCCTTGCTCACTAAGCAACAATCACAGTGCCTTTTTTGTTTGTTTGTTTGTTTTAGGTTACTGATTACTCAACAGCCATACAAGCTGTCTTTCACATCAACAGAAGCCCCTTTCTGCCTTGGGACTTTCTATTATGCTGTTCTCTGGAATACTTATCATCTGCCTTGCTCACTCCCATTTACTCATCCTTCAGAGCACAGCCTCAAGGCCACTTCCTCAGGAAAACCTTCTCTGCATATTGTGACTAGGTTAGGTCTCCCTACAATATGTTGTATGTTCTCAAAATATATTGTACTTCTATATCATATCAATCATAGCATATCATATCTCAATTGTGATCATAGAATTGTATGTCTCTTTGTTTATTGTCTGTCTCTTTTCTGTAGATTCTAAGGTTCTTCTGGGGAAAGCGACCATGTCTTTCTTGCTTAGTAGCATATGGCTAGGAACAAGCATGGTGCTTAATACATGCTAGGTGATCAGTAAACATGTGCTGAATGATTGCATGAGTGATCAGATGGATGAATGAAAAAGACTACTTCATTTGTCATCACCATTAGTGATGATGCTAATTAATGAATTTTGATTAAAATGGTGGCTCTTGTTAGAGTTCCAATAACCCAATTTTACTTCACGATAGGTCTGTACAGCTGACAAAGAAATAATGTAAAACATAGCCTCAAATGTGATAAATATTCCATGAAACAAAATCCTAATTTAAAAAAAAAATCATTTCCATGCATGAGTTATTTTGCCAACAGGTATCTCAGCATGAGACTGCCTCCACCCCCAGAACACCTAGCCTCAAAAAGCATATTCAAGCAGTTCTTCATGAAGCTTGTAAATCAAGCTCTCATCACAGAGCTAGGGGAGCAAATGAATATTCTCTTTTCAAAGATTGGAAAGTCAAATGCTTGGAATAAAGAAGGAGAGACAGGTTGAATCTTTTTAAGGACTCACTTTTTCTAGCTTGACTGCCTAAGCAGGTAAGCCTGACCCAGAGTCCTGGGCCAGTGCTTCCATCTCCCATGAAATCCGTGACTTGACTAAGATATTCAGGTAGCTCTTCCTTCCATTTGACCGTAGAGGGCTTCTGGGAAGACTAAATAGTATAGTGTCTCCAAAAGCATCTAGCACAATGCCTGTCCACACAGTAAATGCTTGTCCCCTTGTGCTTCCTGTTCCTCATTTGGTTTCCTCTGTCATTAATGCATCGACTTATTAATTAGCTCTTCCGGTGGGTGACTTTAGACAGTAGACACTTTAAGTGTAATGCCAATGCCTTATCTCTTTAACCTCAGCCTTCCTCCAACGTCTGGCATACAGGAAACACTCAATAAATATTTACTGATGAAGGAGTGAATGACCCCATCAACAACCCTATAAAGTGAGTGTGGCAAGTTTTTTAATCACTCGTTACCACCCACTGGAGGAAATGGAAGCTTAGACAGTTCACGTGACTTACTTGCCCAAGGATCTAACAGGTGATTCCCAACCTGGACAAACTCTTAATTAAGGATGATATTCAACAGCCTGCATGACCTGGCCCTTGCTTGCTTCTCTAGGATTTCCTCTTGCTGCTGCTCTCCACCTTATTGTTTACTCTCTGGTAATGCAGAACAGTCTGTGGCCCTACCCCTGTACTGACGACTGGTTGAATAAATGTGGAATACATGCTTTTTTTGTGTGTCTGGGGCTTTGTTCCTTTTCTGTTCTCTGTCTGACAGGCCTGTCTTTTATTTACCTTTCAATGTTCTGTTGAGGCATCTCCTCTTCTGGAAGCCTTCCAGGGGTAGCATTTCCCTGCTCTGGGTTAGGTCTCTTCCACTCTTTGCACTTAGAGTACCCTGTGCTTATCACAGCACATGAAGCCCTCTATTGTGACTGTTGATTGTTGACTGATCGGTCTTCCTGGCTGAACTGTGGGTTCTTCCAGGGTAGGGACCAGGCCCTCTGAGCTTAATATGGGATGTGCTACAAAGTGGAGCTCAAATGTTTGTGATGGGCAACCAAGAATACACCAAGGTTCCTGTCTGGTCCTCCTGGGCCAGTGCTGTTTCCCAGGTACCACTCTGCTTCACAGATCACATAATATGAGCATCAGGAGAAAAAAAAAAAAAAACATCAAATGGCAGCATAAACCCAAATTGGCAGCCATCCTCAAGATGCTGAGAGGCCGCCCATCTGCTCTGCTCGCGTTCTAAATCCACAGTTGTGCCCTCCATGCTGAGAGAGTCTGCAGCAGCTGGCCCCCTGCTGCGAGTGAGGAAAGGAGCAATTTATTACAATGGGCCCTCTCTAAATCAATCTTCGAATCAGCTCTGGAGGCCTGGGAGCAGAGGCAGCTTGTGGATGCTGTCCTGTGCACCCTGTTGCTGGCTCTGCATTCCAGCCACATTCAGCTAGAGCCTCACCCGGGCTTGAAAAAGATGCCTAATACTCATTTCCAGGAGTAATTTTGGGAAATCAGAGTTTACAACATTTGTTTCTCTTCAAAACAGAACAATACAAATGCTGGCATGTCCCAGGTCTAAGCCCCCATGGTTGGTATCTGAGTGGTATACGTGGTGCTGGACGATGAGGTCTTTTATGGAAAGCTAGTTTCTATGGCTGGCACCTCTGAATATCAAATCATGTCTCTGGCAGCCACATCTGGAAGCATCTCTTCTTTGGGAATCACTTACTATATTCTTATTCTCAGACAGAGAGTTGCAGGCTGGATTGTGACCCAGAACTCTGTAGTAAGTCGTTCAGTGGTGGGAGATGGAAGTCGATCCTGATGAGTAAATATGTATCTGTTGTAGAGGTCAGGCTTGCTCTGCTTGGAGCCCAAGCTGAAGGTGTTGGCCCTGTGCAGCGCTGTGTTACACACATTCTCCAGTGCCTTGGGCACTGCTAATTGAAATAATCAAGAGTAGTCAATCACAGGCTTGCCAGTCATTCATGATGTGATTTGGTGCAAGAAAAGTGAGCAGGGCCAATTGTATTACTGCACTTGGGAACATGAACTAAGAAACCCACAAGGAATGAGGTGGTTGGTGGTAAAAGATGAAGCTGAAAGGCCAGGTAGAAAGACTAGAGAGGTATTGATGGGCCACATGCAAGTCGAAGTTAGGAGGGAGCCAAACAAAAAGCAGAAGCCATGGTGTGGAAATGTGTGGTGGGTGGGGTCAGTGGGAAGAGAAGAAGGGAACATATGTGTGGAGAAGGGAGAAGGAATGCGCTGTCTCAGGATGAGAGAGACAGCAGAGCCTTGTGGGTCTTTCAGCTGCACTTGGTCCAAATGGTTAACATATTCTGCTGCTAGTCAAAAGGTTGGAGGTTCCAATCTACCCAGAGGCACCTTGGAAAAAAAGCCTGGTGATCAACTTTTGAAAAATCAGCCATTGAAAACCCTATGTAGCACAGTTCTACTGAGACAAACTTGGGGTCACCATGAACTGGAATCAGCTAGATGGCAATTGTTTTTTCAGGTAACTCAATGCAGTGTCTGTCCTTGAACTACAAGAGCTGTATTTATGCCTTTGCTTATTAAGCAGGCTTAAACTAAGCCCTGGGCTAAACAGTGGGGGTACGGGATCATTGAGTAAGGTTCTTGATCTTAAGGAACTCACAGTCCTGTAAGGAGAGAATTATGTAAAGGGACAATGACTTAGCTCCACAGTGAGTGGTAAAATGGAGAACTATAAAAGGGAAACAGAGAAAAGAGTATCTAAGTCTGCCACAGGGTGTCAAGGCAGGCTGTCCAGCCAGGCTGGGGTGGGTTGGGTACAAATCCTAGGAAGAGGAAGTGGAACGTGCAACAGTTGGAGAGGGAGCGTCCCATATTTGCGGATCTATAGAAAGCTGGGAATTGCTAGTACATAAAGCTTGAATGGAAACCCTGGTGGCGTAGTGGTTAAGTGCTATGGCTACTAACCTAAAGGTTGGCAGTTCAAATCCGCCAGGTGTTCCTTGGAAACTCTATGGGGCAGTTCTACTCTGTCCTATAGGGTCGCTATGAGTCAGAATCGACTCAATGGCAACAGGTTTGGTTTGGTTTGGAAAGCTTGAATATTCATTCAGAGAAGAAAATGTAAGAGTAGGGAGTCCAGATTAGAAGGTGGAAAAATAATGGGCATCGGTATATTAGCCTTCAGAAGCAAAAGTTATAGAATTATGGAGGTGGGAGGAAGCTTAGAGATCATCTAGTCCAGCTGCTTTATTTTGCCAATGATTAATCTGAGGCCCAGACAAAGAACTTCACCTGCCCAAGGGAGTAGTGACAGGGCTGGGACGAGATCCAGGACTCCTGAGTGCTGGTTCCAGCCTGTTTGAAGAGCAGGTAGCTGGAGTGACTCAGTCGCTTTTCCTTTTCAGCCCTTATGGGGGAAGAAAAAAAACAACTGACTAATCCTGAACAGAGGCTTGAGAATCCAGGGGAGCAAATGGTGCCATAATGCATATTTGCCCTATGAATAAAGGAGTAAATGGATGTTTGGTACCAATGCTTACTGCCAACTTGGGATGCCTTCTTTCTCCTCCCCAAATCCTGTCTCTCCTCTTCCAGGAAGCCTTCCATGACCACCCAGAGTCCACATTGAGGCTCTCTCTCTCCTATGGCAATTATAAGCACTGGTACTCACCGGGTATTTATGTTCCCTGCATGTTGCTGTCAGTTTCCTGTTCTTCTGTGTGACTGCTTTCCCAGTTGGTAGTTTCTGCCTTGAGGAAGGGGCTATATCTCATATTTCTTGTATCTGACAACACTTAGCCCAGTGTCTAGTACAAGGAAACACTGATTCTTTTAGGCTTTGCAAAATGATCTTTCCTGCCATCCCTCTTACCCTCTCAAAGCTAATTAGACTTAGTATTAATATTGCCTAGTCTATACTAATGTCTGCTAGAGTTTTCCTAACCCTGAATGACAATTATAACATCCCTTCCTATTCAGGAAACCCTGGTGGCATAGTGGTTAAGTGCTACGGCTGCTAGCCAAAAGGTCAGCAGTTGAAATCCACCAGGCTCTCCTTGGAAACTATATGGGGCAGTTCTATTCTGTCCTATAGGGTCGCCACTATGAGTCGGAATCTACTCGATAGCAATGTTTTTTTTTTTTTTTTCTGCTTTCTATTCATATGGAGCTCAATAGCTGACAAACACTTTTCTACACATGTAGAGACTAAAACTCAAATGAGTTAGCTGACCCTCTAGATTTGGATCAAAGTGATGGATGAGTTTCGAAGTCACATTAAGGCAATCGAGGGCTCCCAGGAGGTTAGGAAGAACCACTGGTTTAGACATCATCATGTAGGAGGGAATTCTGGGAAAAGCACACATGTAGAGATCCCTCTCATCTGCGTCTCAGAGTCCTACTACATGAAATAATCAAAGAGGACTAGACTAGGTATCTTTCAACTCTGGCAGTCTATGAAAACAATAGGTGTTACATGGCCTTCATACCCACTGCACAAATACTAACAAAACAACACAAATACTAGACCCACCTATTTGACCTAACTGGGGTGTTTATTTTCTGGTAGATATGAGATGCTTATTCCCATTCCCTATTACTTTCTACAATGCCTCTTTTATGACTCCCTTCTTGCCAAATTATCTCCCTCTTAATTTATTGCGTATTCAATCTCTGACCCAAACACATTAATCTATTACCCAGCATAGGTCAAAGGAGGTCACTATACTGGATATATTTCACTTGTCCTCCAGCTCCGCTCTCCACTTTTCTCCATCCTGCTCTGTAGCCCCTCGAGGTTCCCCATTTATGGAATGCATCAGTGGGCCCCCTGATCCTAGCTTCTGATTAGGCTTAGCCAAGGGGAGGTACTGGTAGGAGGCTGAAGGCAGGGACCCCAGTGGAGCATCAGAGTATTTATTCACCCAGCTCTGTCCCTGCTGGGTCATTGTGGGTTGATGCAGCCCTCTACTGAAGGCCACAGCTCCTGTCAGAGGCCCATTCCACACAGCTACTTTTCCTGGGTTCTGGTGACTTGCCCTTTAGGTCTGGGGTTGGTAACAGTTCCCCACTGCTGCTTGTCATATGGTTTACAACCTTCTTTGTAGTTTCCTCAAATCTTGCCCGAATCTTTGCAAATATTCCCTTTTTCAAATTCACCTTAATTATCCAATTTCATGTGCCATTTGTTTCTTGCAGTCCCTGAATAGGACAAACAGCTGCTAACTGAGAAGTTGGTGGCTTGAGCCCACCCAGAGGCACCTAGGAAGACAGTCCTGGTGATCTACTTCTGAAAAATCAGTCATTGGAAACCCTACTGAGTGTAGCTCTATTCTGACACACATACGGTTGTCATGAGTAGGAATCAACTAAATGACATTTTTTTTTTTAATTTGTTTCTTGCGGGGATCCTGAATGATAGTCACTTTAGAAATAAAAAAAAACAAACAGGGAAAACAAATGCTGATTGATTATCAATATTCCATAGGCTCACACTAGAACAATCTTTTCTCATTTTCAATATTCCAGAGGAGGGACTATGTTACATCAGTCACGCATTGACTGGAAAACTTTTGTTCTTGCCAAGTGATTTATCACATTTAGAATGCTGTTTAATTTATTTGGGCCAATATATGTGTGCCAGTTTTGTTCTGGGAAAAAAGAAACGGTGTTGGTACATAATACTGACTGATATTAGCCCCTTCTGTTCTTATTTTTACTTTAAAGCCTGGCTTATCTCTTTTCCATGAAGCTTTTTGGAATTACTACAACACGCTTTTATAGCTCTTGTCCTTCCTGTCCCTGAACTCCAGCTGTGCTGTGTCTGCTCTGTAGAAGTTAGCCCATTATCATACTTCTGGTTCTAATCCTCAACAATTGTCTCTGAAAGATTCAGAGTTTCTTGAGAACAAGAACCATGGTCTTATTGCAGTAGTTCCCATGTCCCTAGGCTAATGTTGAATGGTCCTCAACACACATTTGGTGACTGATTACATCCTTACATAAATGGTACAATTTACATAATAAAATGTGCAGCACACAGAATATGTGTCTCTCTGGCTCTGATTTCTAGTTGCAGGGAGACAAATTCTCTTATACACAGCCCGGACGCTTGACAGCAGTCTGACATCCAGGAACAATGGGTGCTTAAAAAAAATTTCCCTTCCGTTTCCCAGCAGTCTCTGAGCCAAAACTTTGTAGAAAACAGCTCGAATCTTCAAGGGAGTGAGAATCCACTCCAGACCTTGGAGGTGGGCAGCATCCACAGAGTTTCTGTTTCACCCAAAGAAGAGCCATCTGTTCAGCTGTAATTGTTCCTAGACTGTTGGTTGTTGCATTCTCTCAATTTCTCTTTTCCTCATTTTGGGTGGTAAACTACGTGACCTATTTATATATCATGGTTGTTGTATTATTTTGAGCATGCCTTTTTTCAGTGGAAGAGGAAATTTAGTTTTATTTAGAATATAGCAAATGCTAGTAAATTCTAGTCCCATCCACGGGCATTGCTCAAGTAACCAGATATGTGAGAGACTTGGCCAGGGGAGCCCTGATACCAGCAGACTTACTCTGCCTTGCTCTGCCCGTTCTCTGAATTGAATAATGGAAGGTCCTCACATTGGAATGTGAAGATGAATTAGAATATTCGTATGTTCAAGTCCTTAGCTCTTTTACTTATTATGGTCTGTTTTTTATATTGATATGTATAAACTCTGTATATTAGAGATAATAATTTACCATATGTCATATTTACTACATTTTAAATCTGTCTGTCGTTTGCCTCTTAATATCACCATGGCGCTTACGAAACTTCTCATTTTTATGTAAAACAAAAACCAAACCTGTTGCTGTTGAGTCAATTCTGACTCATAGTGACCCTACAGGACCGAGTAGAACTACCCCCCAGGGTTTCCCAAGAGCAGCT
Organism: Loxodonta africana; assembly: GCF_030014295.1. NCBI lineage: Eukaryota > Metazoa > Chordata > Mammalia > Proboscidea > Elephantidae > Loxodonta > Loxodonta africana. Next base: position 97,484,567 of record NC_087348.1, read on the forward strand.
GGTGGATTTGAACTACCAATCTTTTGGTTAGCAGCTACAGCTCTTAACCACTGTGCCACCAGAGCTCCTCATTTTTAGTGTTTGCTCTGGGCTGGGTGTTTTTTCATGTTAATAGCACATTTAATGTTAGTGAGTTAAGCAGGCATTTTCACACATTTTTTTTGTGGAAATATAATTTGGTGTAAGTTTTTAGGAAAGATAATTCGCCAATAGACATCGAAATCCTAAAACACATTCATGTCCTTTGACTCAAAAATTTCCTGTCTTATTATAGTAAGAAAATAATAAGAAATCTAAAATATATATGTAGTAAGATGTTCATCACAGCATTATTTATAATAGTGAAAAATGGATATAATGTCTGGAACTTAGGAGTTATGTAGCCATTAAAATTTTGATTACAAAGAGATTTCCCAGACCCAGTGTTGTGCGGCTAAATTCAACAGCTTAACAACTAGCTCTCTGAAAAACAAAAAAACAAATGAAACTGCCTTGCTTTGTAGTGTTGGCCAATTTCCGTGGTGCCAGTACTTCCACCGTGGCTGATTTCAATCTACCAACAGGACGTCAGTGAATGTGGAGCTGGAAAGAGATGTGCACAATCAACTCTCACAAACCAGTATGAGCCAGCTCTCACACACCACTAGGTAGAACGATAAAAATGATAAGTGATAAAAAATAGAATATAAGAGGTTACATATAGTATGATCTCAACAGTGTAAATAATCTATGGAAAGTAGGCAGGAAGAAAATGAAGAGCAGTTACCTGTGGGTAGTAGAATTCTGAATGATTCTTTTTTCCCCTGAGTCTTAATAGTTCTCTGAACACCACAGAATTTTAATAAAAAGCCTAAACTATTTTTATAATCAGAAAAAAAAAAAATTGCTACTTGTTCCACTACTTCCCTACCCACCCTCTATCCGTTCTTCTTCATGGAACTTGGTTTCTAGTCCATTGCTCTAGCGGTGGGGCTAGTGACAGTACTACACTGGGGCTGTCTTAGTTACCCAGTGCTGCTACAACAGAAACGTCACAAATGGGTGGCTTTAACAAACAAATTTGTTTTCTCACAGTTTAGGAGGCTAGAAGTCCTTATTCAGGGCACTGGCCACAGGGGATGGTTTTCTAATGCTGTAGGCTATGGAGGAAGGTCTCGTTTTTGTTTTTTGTTGAGCTTCTGCTTCTGGGCAATCTTCATGTGGCTTGGCATTTCTCTTCCCCTAACACCCCTTTTGGTATGCTTTTTTAATCTCCTTTATATCTCAAAAGAGATTGACCCAAGACACATTTTACACTAATCCTGTCTCATTAACATAACAAAGACAACCATTCCCAAACAGGATTATAACCACAGGCATGGAGGTTAGAGCTTACAATATATATTTTTGAGGGACACAATTCAATCCACAACAGGGGCCTTTATTGGGGTCAATATCTCCTTGAAGGCTGTTCTGTCTTCCTAGAGCTTTATCTTTACTTCAGAAGTTCCTACCCCTAGACATTTCTTTTTTTTTTTTTTTCATCTTTCTCAAAGGAGGTGTTTTATTATCTTGGTTTAGCAGGCCAAGGAATGAGTAGCATATAGAGGTGACCCTCATTATTTAAAGATCCCTTTTTTGTGAATGGAGCCCTGGTGGCTCAGTGGTTAAGAGCTCAGCTCCTAATCAAAAGGTCAATAGTTTTTTTTATTTGTGAATTCACCTAGTTACTTAAATTTATTTGTAACCTCCGAATAATACTTACAGTACTTTCATAGTTACCCACAGACATGCGTAGAGCAGCAGAAAGATTTGAGTTGCCCCATGTGCATGTCCCAGGTGAAGTAGCTCTCATTCTGTAAACAAGTGTCCTTTTTGTGGTCTGTGTAGTGCAACTATTTTTTTTTGGACATTTTTGTGCTTTTGGGTAGTGATTTCACTGTTTGAAATGGTCCCCAAGCATAATGCTGAAGTGCTACCCTAGTGTCCCGAAGTGCAAGTAGGATATTATGTGTCTTATGGAGAAACGTAAGATGTTACCTGAGGTTTGTTCAGGCACGAGCTGTAGTGCTGCTGGTTATGAGTGCAATGTTTATGCATCAACATATATAGGAAATAAAGGTGCTTTAAATAGAAACACATATAATGAGGTTATGTATTGATCAGTTGGAAAAAACAGTGTGACCAGAGGCTCACAGGAACCTACTCCTATATTTCCCTAGGAGCAACGATTCAGCAAATTCAGTGCTCACAGAGACTTTATAGAACATAACTACTGCAAATAATGAGAATCGACTACCTTTGGGTAACCTTGAATACAGTTTACATTTCTGTCATCTGTGACAAATGTGTGCCTTCTAACACTCAAAGCTGATGGAAAATCCTCGCTCTGGAAAGGATGAGTCCCCTCAGCTTTTTGTATGATGAGGGACATGAAGCCAAAAGATTAGGTAAGGGCCTACAATGAGTTAATGGTTGGGAAGCCAGATCTATCTCCTTTCTGCAAGACAGGTGCAGTGTCCACTTCAGCACTGCTGACGGCAATGATCAACATAGAACTTTCCATGTGGAAACTGGTAAGACAAGGCAGGCTCTTCATATTCCCTTACTCTCTGTATTAAGATACATGTGGATATCCAACACTGTCGTGAGAAATTTGCCTCAGCTTGCAGGGAGTGTGGCAGTCCTGGTGAAGCCACAAACCTTACCATTCTCTGGGAGGCAGTCCCCACCTTTCCTTTAGCAAGTGCATTTATGCATGTGGTTAGCCATGCGCTTAGAAGAGAGGATGGTGGACGTTTGGGAAATACTGAAAACCCAGACTCCAAAAGCTTCAGTCCAATAAGCAGCAACTCTCCAAGAGGTCATTAGGCAAAATAAGTAGTCACAAAGAAAAATGCGATTAAAGGGAAATCATTTCTACTACAGTTAGAGCACACCTGCCACTTCATATCAGCCCGTCTCCTTGGGGGATGTAGACCCTTTAAACCGAGGCCTGTGCTGAAGTCTTCTGAGCTTTGAAATTCTAGAATACAATGTTGCCACTTGAATCTCACACCTATGTTTTAAGACACAGAACTTCTCTCCTGTTCGCCATCACAGAGAAGAGTGCAACAGGTAGAAACCGTTTTCTGACTATCTCACTTGTCCTGATGTGTCATGACACCCTCTTCCTGCTCACTCTAAGTGTCCTCCGATCTGTCACCAAACACTGTTGATTTTACTCCTAGGCATCTCCCAAGTCTGTCCATGTCTGTCCACGTCCACTGCTCTAGCAAAGCCGCCATCACAAGTTGCCTGGATACTGCAGTAGCCTCCTATCTCAGCCACTCTGCCTCCACTCTGTCTCCCTTCCAAGTCCATTCTACACATAGTAGCCAGTATTATCTTTTCAAAATATCATTGTGTTCATGTCACTCGTCTGCTTCTGACAGCTTCCCACTTAGAAGAAGGTCAAAATCGCCTGCCTCGCTTATGTGTCTTGCAGCACCTGGCTCCTGCCCCACGTGGCTCCAGCCTTATCAGGAATCCTTGGCTTTCCAGATTTCTGTGCTCTAGAGGCCCCACTTTCAGTTCCGTGGCTGCGCTGGGCTGTGCTCTCTCCTTCTACAGGGCTTTTTGGTACATGCTCCCGTCCATAACCCCTAAAATGCCCATCTTCTGCCCCCATCCTCTCTCAGCACAGGCATCACTTCCTTGGGGAGTCTTTGCTGGCCCCTTCCTTCTTAGGTGACAAGGTCCTTTGTCCTATGCTTCCAGAGAACCATGCCCCTTTCCTTCAGGACATGTATCCTAATTTGCAGTTACCCATTTATTTGTACAATTATTTTATTAAATCTACCTCTCACCCCATTTAGGGACTCATGATAGCAGGGGGCACCTCCTTCATTGTTCACCATTATATTCCCAGCACCTACACAGGGCCTGGAGTTGTGGCTCATTAAATGTATTTTAAATGAATGACTGAATGAATGAGATAGGACTTCCTCTGTGAACCTTGCCAGACTGTCACTGTGGAATTAGTAACTTCTTTCTCTAGGCTCGGAAACCCTGATGGCATAGTGGTTAAGTGCTACAGCTGCTAACCAAAAAGTCGGCAGTTCAAATCCACCAGGCACTCCTTGGAAACTCTATAGGGCAGTTCTACTCTGTCCTAAAAGGTCGCTATGAGTCGGAATCGACTCGAAGCCAACGGGTTTAGTTTGGTTTTTGGTTTTTCTCTAGGCTCACCTGATACTTCTTTATACCCATCTATCAGTCTCCCCATCTGTAAAATGGGGCTAACCATTTATTACAGTGGTGAATGGAAGATGAAATATTATGATGGACATGGACATACCACAGCAGCTGACATACAGTGGGTACTAAAAAAAAAAAAAAAAGCTTGTTTGCCTTACAATCATATTTATTTCTTTTAATCACCAGCATTTTAAAAGAACACACCTCACCTCATTCATCTCAATGTCCTTCATAGGGTCTTGCACACAGTAGGTGGCCCATGAATGCCTCTATGTTTGAATGATGGGACCGAGACATGAGCTTACATTCTCCTGGCCTGCCTTTCTCACGACTAAATCCTTAATTACCTCATCTTCTCACAAAGCGTCTTTTCTGATCACATAACTTTCGGCATTCTCTGGCTAATTCATTTTTGATCAACTGGATTGCTCTACACTTTCATTCTCATGCCGTGTAGCCTCTGGAATTCCTCTCAGCACCAGAAGGCAGTCTGGCTCATTTGAACAAATTGCTTAAGATGTTAAATTAGATTCAACTGTCCTTAGGAAGAAGAACTAAAAAAAAAAAAAAAGAAGAAGATGAATATCATTTGTCCTCATGCCCACAAGCTCCAATCCCACCTTATTTTTCATCACAGACAGCTTCTGAGGCATGTTTACATTGTACCTATGACTTGTCCTGAGTAGAAAGTCTAAGTAATTTTCACTATTAACAGCCAACAGTCATGAGAATGTACTGAATGGTTGGTAGCATGCGGGCAGCATGAGGAAACATGCCTGGCCTTATCATGGGTACACTGTTGCTGGAGTCATTCATTCATTGATTGTTAACATCATTCATTTGTCTCTTTGTGCTTTTCCCTCTTATCTACCCTTATCCTGTTGAAATCTTATTTGTCCTCTATTTGTCCAGCTTAGAATCCCCTCTTCTGAGAAGCTTCCTTATTCTTCCATAAAAAAACAAATCACTCCTTTAATTGGGCTAAATCTGTATCTTGAACATCTATTTTTTTTTTAAATAACTTTTATTAAGCTTCAAGTGAACGTTTACAAATCCAATCAGTCTGTCACATATAAGTTTACATACATCTCACTCCCTACTCCCACTTGCTCTCCCCCTCTTGAGTCAGCCCTTTCAGTCTCTCCTTTCTTGACAATTTTGCCTGCTTCCCTCTCTCTCTATCCTCCCATCCCCTCTCCAGACAAGAGTTGCCAACACAATCTCAAGTGTCCACCTGATATAATTAGCTCACTCTTCATCAGCGTCTCTCTCCCACCTGCTGACCAGTCCCTTTCATTTCTGATGAGTTGTCTTCGGGGATGGTTCCTGTCCTGTGTCAACAGAAGGTCTGGGGAGCATGGCCGCCGGGATTCCTCCAGTCTCAGTCAGATCATTAAGTTTGGTCTTTTTATGAGAATTTGGGGTCTGTATCCCACTGATCTCCTGCTCCCTCAGGGGTCCTCTGCTGTGCTCCCTGTCAGGGCAGTCATCGATTGTGGCCGGGCACCAACTAGTTCTTCTGGTCTCAGGATGATGTAGGTCTCTGGTTCATGTGGCTCTTTCTGTCTCTTGGGCTCTTAGTTGTCGTGTGGCCTTGGTGTTCTTCATTTTCCTTTGCTCCAGGTGGGTTGAGACCAATTGCTGCATCTTAGATGGCCGCTTGTTAGCATTTAAGACCCCAGACGCCACATTTCAAAGTGGGATACAGAATGATTTCATAATAGACTTATTTTGCCAATTGACTTAGAAGTCCGCGCAAACCATGTTCCCCAGACCCCCGCGCTTGCTCCGCTGACCTTTGAAGCATTCATTTTATCCCGGAAACTTCTTTGCTTTTGGTCCAGTCCAATTGAGCTGACCTTCCATGTATTGAGTGTTGTCTTTCCCTTCACCTAAAGCATTTCTTATCTACTGATTAATCAATAAAAAACCCTCTCCCACCCTCCCTCCGTCCCCCCCTCGTAACCACAAAAGTATGTGTTCTTCTCAGGTTTACTATTTCTCAAGATCTTATAATAGTGGTCTTATACAATATTTGTCCTTTTGCCTCTGACTCATTTCGCTCAGCATAATGCCTTCCAGGTTCCTCCATGTTATGAAATGTTTCAGAGATTCGTCACTGTTCTTTATCGATGTGTAGTATTCCATTGTGTGAATATACCACAATTTATTTACCCATTCATCTGTTGATGGACACCTTGGTTGCTTCCAACTTTTTGCTATTGTAAACAGAGCTGCAATAAACATGGGTGTGCATATATCTGTTTGTATGAAGGCTCTTGTATCTCTAGGGTATATTCCTAGAAGTGGGATTTCTGGGTTGTATGGTAGTTCTATTTCTAACTGTTTAAGATAACGCCAGATAGATTTCCAAAGTGGTTGTACCATTTTACATTCCCACCAGCAGTGTATGAGAGTTCCAATCTCTCCGCAGCCTCTCCAACATTTATTATTTTGTGTTTTTTGAATTAATGCCTGCCTTGCTGGTGTGAGATGGAATCTCATCGTAGTTTTAATTTGCATTTCTCTAATGACTAATGATCGAGAGCATTTTCTCATGTATCTGTTGGCTGCCTGAATATCTTCTTTAGTGAAATGTGTGTTCATATCCTTTGCCCACTTCTTGATTGGGTTGTTTGTCTTTTTGTGGTTGAGTTTTGACAGAATCATGTAGATTTTAGAGATCAGGTGCTGGTCGGAGATGTCATAGCTGAAAATTCTTTCCCAATCTGTAGGTGGTCTTTTTACTCTTTTGGAGAAGTCTTTAGATGAGCATAGGTGTTTGATTTTTAGGAGCTCCCAGTTATCTGGTTTCTCTTCATCATTTTTGGTAATGTTTTGTATTCTGTTTATACCTTGTATTAGGGCTCCTAGGGTTGTCCCAATTTTTTCTTCCATGATCTTTATCGTTTTAGTCTTTATGTTTAGGTCTTTGATCCACTTGGAGTTAGTTTTTGTGCATGGTGTGGGGTATGGGTCCTGTTTCATTTTTTTGCAAATGGATATCCAGTTATGCCAGCACCATTTGTTAAAAAGGCTATCTTTTCCCCAGTTAATTGACACTGGTCCTTTGTCAAATATCAGCTGCTCATACGTGGATGGATCTATGTCTGGGTTCTCAATTCTGTTCCATTGGTCTATGTGTCTGTTGTTGTACCAATACCAGGCTGTTTTGACTACTGTGGCTGTATAATAGGTTCTGAAGTCAGGTAAAGTGAGGCCTCCCACTTTCTTCTTCTTTTTCAGTAGTGTTTTGCTTATCCGGGGCTTCTTTCCCTTCCATATGAAATTTGTTTCTCTATCCCCTTAAAATATGACATTGGAATTTGGATCGGAAGTGTGTTAAATGTATAGATGGCTTTTGGTAGAATAGACATTTTTACTATGTTAAGTTTTCCTATCCATGAGCAGGGTATGTTTTTCCACTTAAGCATGTCCTTTTGAATTTCTTGTAGTAGAGCTTTGTAGTTTTCTTTGTATAGGTCTTTTACATCCTTGGTAAGATTTATTCCTAAGTATCTTATCTTCTTGGGGGCTACTGTGAATAGTATTGATTTGGTGATTTCCTCTTCGGTGTTCTTTTTGTTGATGTAGAGGAATCCAAGTGATTTTTGTATGTTTATTTTATAACCTGAGACTCTGCCAAACTCTTCTATTAGTTTCAGTAGTTTTCTGGAGGATTCCTTAGGGTTTTCTGTGTATATAATCATGTCATCTGCAAATAGTGATAACTTTACTTCTTCCTTGCCAATCCGGATACCTTTTATTTCTTTGTCTAGCCTAATTGCCCTGGCTAAGACTTCTAACACGATGTTGAATAAGAGCGGTGATAAAGGGCATCCTTGTCTGGTTCCCGTTCTCAAGGGAAACGCTTTCAGGTTCTCTCCATTTAGAGTGATATTGGCTGTTGGCTTTGCATAGATGCCCTTTATTATGTTGAGGAATTTTCCTTCAATTCCTATTTTGGTAAGAGTTTTTATCATGAATGGGTGTTGGACTTTGTCAAATGCCTTTTCTGCATCAATTGATAAGATCATGTGGTTTTTGTCTTTTGTTTTATTTATGTGATGGATTACATTAATGGTTTTTCTGATATTAAACCAGCCTTGCATACCTGGTATAAATCCCACTTGATCAGGGTGAATTATTTTTTTGATGTGTTGTTGGATTCTATTGCCTAGAATTTTGTTGAGGATTTTTGTATCAATGTTCATGAGGGATATAGGTCTATAATTTTCTTTTTTTGTAATGTCTTTACCTGGTTTTGGTATCAGGGAGATGGTGGCTTCACAGAATGAGTTGGGTAGTATTCCGTCATTTTCTATGCTTTGGAATACCTTTAGTAGTAGTGGTGTTAACTCTTCTCTGAAAGTTTGGTAGAACTCTGCAGTGAAGCCGTCCGGGCCAGGGCTTTTTTTTGTTGGGAGTTTTTTGATTACCGTTTCAATCTCTTTTTGTGTTATGGGTCTATTTAGTTGTTCTACTTCTGAATGTGTTAGTTTAGGTAGGTAGTGTTTTTCCAGGAATTCATCCATTTCTTCTAGGTTTTCAAATTTGTTAGAGTACAATTTTTCATAATAATCTGAAATGATTCTTTTAATTTCATTTGGTTCTGTTGTGATGTGGTCCTTCTCGTTTCTTATTCGGGTTATTTGTTTCCTTTCCTGTATTTCTTTAGTTAGTCTAGCCAATGGTTTATCAATTTTGTTAATTTTTTCAAAGAACCAGCTTTTGGCTTTGTTAATTCTTTTGATTGTTTTTCTGTTCTCTAATTCATTTAGTTCAGCTCTAATTTTTATTATTTGTTTTCTTCTGGTGCCTGATGGATTCTTTTGTTGCTCACTTTCTATTTGTTCAAGTTGTAGGGACAGTTCTCTGATTTTGGCTCTTTCTTCTTTTTGTATGTGTGCATTTATTGATATAAATTGGCCTCTGAGCACTGCTTTTGCTGTGTCCCAGAGGTTTTGATAGGAAGTATTTTCATTCTCGTTGCTTTCTATGAATTTCCTTACTCCCTCCTTGATGTCTTCTATAACCCAGTCTTTTTTCAGAAGGGTATTGTTCATTTTCCAAGTATTTGATTTCTTTTCCCTAGTTTTTCTGTTATTGATCTCTAGTTTTATGGCCTTGTGGTCTGAGAAGATGCTTTGTAATATTTCGATGTTTTGGACTCTGCAAAGGTTTGTTTTATGACCTAATATGTGGTCTATTCTAGAGAATGTTCCATGTGCACTAGAAAAAAAAGTATATTTTGCAGCAGTTGGGTGGAGAGTTCTGTATAAGTCAATGAGGTTAAGTTGGTTGATTGTTGTAATTAGATCTTCCGTGTCTCTGTTGAGCTTCTTACTGGATGTCCTGTCCTTCTCCGAAAGTGGTGTGTTGAAGTCTCCTACTATAATTGTGGAGGTATCTATCTCGCTTTTCAATTCTGTTAAAATTTGATTTATGTATCTTGCAGCCCTGTCATTGGGTGCATAAATATTTAATATGGTTATGTCGTCCTGATCAATTGTCCCTTTTATCATTATATAGTGTCCTTCTTTATCCTTTGTGGTGGATTTAAGTCTAAAGTCTATTTTGTCAGAAATTAATATTGCTACTCCTCTTCTTTTTTGCTTATTGTTTGCTTGATATACTTTTTTCCATCCTTTGAGTTTTAGTTTGTTTGTGTCTCTAAGTCTAAGGTGTGTCTCTTGTAGGCAGCATATAGATGGATCGTGTTTCTTTATCCAGTCTGTGACTCTCTGTCTCTTTATTGGTGCATTTAGTCCATTTACATTCAGCATAATTATAGATAAATAAGTTTTTAGTGCTGTCATTTTGATGCCTTTTTATGTGTGTTGTTGACAATTTCATTTTTCCACATACTTTTTTGTGCTAAGGCGTTTTTCTTAGTAAATTGTGAGATCCTCATTTTCATAGTGCTTGACTTTATGTTAGTTGAGTCGTTACGTTTTTCTTGGTTTTTATCTTGAGTTATAGAGTTGTTATACCTTTTTGTGGTTACCTTATTATTTACCCCTATTTTTCTAAGTAAAAACCTAACTTGTATTGTTCTATATCGCCTCGTATCACTCTCCATATGGCAGTTCAATGCCTCCTGTATTTAGTCCCTCTTTTTGATTATTGTGATCTTTTACCTATTGACTTCCATGATTCCCTGTTATGTGTACTTTTTTTTTTTTAATTAATCTTAATTTGTTTGTTTTTGTGATTTCCCTATTTGAGTTGATACCAGGACGTTCTGTTTTGCGACCTTGTGTTGTGCTGATATCTGATATTATTGGTTCTCTGACCAAACAATATCCTTTAGTATTTCCTGTAGCTTTGGTTTAGTTTTTGCAAATTCTCTAAACTTGTGTTTGTCTGTAAATATCTTAATTTCGCCTTCATATTTCAGAGAGAGTTTTGCTGGATATATGATCCTTGGTTGGCAGTTTTTCTCCTTCAGTGTTCTGTATATGTCGTCCCATTCCCTTCTTGCCTGCATGGTTTCTGCTGAGTAGTCAGAACATATTCTTATTGATTCTCCCTTGAAGGAAACCTTTCTTTTCTCCCTGGCTGCTTTTAAAATTTTCTGTTTATCTTTGGTTTTGGCAAGTTTGATGATAATATGTCTTGGTGTTTTTCTTTTTGGATCAATCTTAAATGGGGTTCGATGAGCATCTTGGATAGATATCCTTTCGTCTTTCATGATGTCAGGGAAGTTTTCTGTCAGGAGTTCTTCAACTATTTTCTCTGTGTTTTCTGTCCCCCCTCCCTGTTCTGGGGCTCCAATCACCCGCAGGTTATCCTTCTTGATAGAGTCCCACATAATTCTTAGGGTTTCTTCATTTTTTTAAATTCTTTTATCTGATTTTTTTTCAGCTATGTTGGTGTTGATTCCCTGGTCCTCCAGATGTCCCAGTCTGCATTCTAATTGCTCGAGTCTGCTCCTCTGACCTCCTAGTGCGTTGTCTAATTCTGTAATTTTATTGTTAATCTTTTGGATTTCTACATGCTGTCTCTCTATGGATTCTTGCAACTTATTAATTTTTCCAGTATGTTCTTGAATAATCTTTTTGAGTTCTTCAACAGTTTTATCAGTGTGTTCCTTGGCTTTTTCTGCAGTTAGCCTAATTTCATTTGTGATATCATTAAGCATTCTGTAAATTAGTTTTTTATATTCTGTATCTGATAATTCCAAGATTGTATCTTCATTTGGGAAAGATTTTGATTCTTTTGTTTGGGGGGTTGGAGAAACTGTCATGGTCTGCTTCTTTAAGTGGTTTGATATGGATTGTTGTCTCCGAGCCATCACTGGGAAACTAGTTTTTCCAGAAAATCCGCTAAAAAAAAAAATGCAGTCAGATCCCTATCAGAGTTCTCCCTCTGGCTCAGGCTATTCAGATGTTAATGAAGCCGCCTGGGGAGGGTGGGGGAGGGAACAGAGAGATAGGAGAGTAGCACCTCAGAATATAGCCAGAGTTGCTTGTCTTGCTTGGAATGACTATTATATCTGAGATTCCCGCAGGTGCCTTGCCTATGTGTGCTGGCTGTGTGGAGATTGCCCCCGAGGGGTCTGGCCCGCTGGAGTCACGGTCAGATCCTCCGCTTCCAGCCCCACGCCCAGCGTCAAGGCTCCCCTGCTGGAACGGTGCACTCTCGACTCCAAAATCAGTCGCTGCCTCTCAGGGACTTCTCGTCCCTCCAGCCGCGTGGCCGTGCCGCCTCCGAGAACCAGTTGGGCCTCCTCCCGGGGTTAGTTCAGATGGGTGGAGCAGCTCCCCGTGCTTGTGCCGTGACCGAGTGTCCCAGCTGGGACGCTGTTCTCCCCGCTCCAATACCAGTCGCTGCCTCCTGGGGACTTCTCCTACCGGCTGAGTCCCACGCCGCCCACGCGACCTGGCTGGTCCCCTTCCCGGGGTTAGTTCAAGGGGGTGGAGCAACTGTCCGTGTTTATGCCGTACCTGCGTCCAGTCCAAATCCCTGAGGGACGGTTCCCCGGCTCGGACGCTGCTCTTTCTGCTCCAAGACCAGTCACTGCCTCCCGGGGACTTCTCCTACCGGCTGCGTCCCACGCCACCCGTGGAACCGGCTGGTCCCCCTCCCGGGGTTAGTTCAGGGGGATGGAGCAGCTCTCTGTGCTTGTGCGGTACCTGACTGGTACGCTGGCTGCAGGCTCTGGAAACAATTGCTGCTTCCCCGTATTAGTTCGTTCTCCGTCTCTAAATCTGTGTTTGTTGTTCAGAGTTCGTAGATTGTTATGTATGTGATCGATTCACTCGTTTTTCCGTGTCTTTGTTGTAAGAGGGATCCGAGGTAGCGTCTGCCTAGTCTGCCATCTTGGCTCCGCCTCTTGAACATCTATTTTTATAGTCAAAACTCTTTTTTAAATGTTTGTCTCCTTTATTACACTATGGAATACTTAAAGGCAGGGAAATAGTTGTGTCCTTGGTACCTAATGCAGCGATTGGCACACAGTACACGCTCAATAAATGCTTGTTGAACTGAATTGGTAAATTCATTCAACTGACAAAAATTTACTGAGCTCCTAATATCCTAGGTATTAGGAAAACAGACATAAGTAGCATCCAGATCCTGCCTTGTAGGAGCTCATGTTTATTTTGTGAAATGACAAATGCCTAGATAAATGATTAAAACAAAGGGTCGTAAATGGAATTGCAGAAGTATATGTGAAATCCTACATATGCCAGAGACGGGAATTCACGTGCAGAATGAAGAGGCACTTAACACTGAGGCCGAAAGTAAATCCTTAGAGGGGCACCACTAATAATTTAAACCCAAAAACCAATTTAGAGGAGGCAAAAATATTAGTGTGATTGGGATGATCAAGGCAAGGTTTGGTCTAATCCTTTGGTATTTTGGGCATGATTTGATTTATATAAGCAGAAGTTCCTTGATCATGATCATGGCAAGGACTACAAGTTAAAATATACAATATTTATCCACAATAAGGCAGATGGATCCAGATGTAAGAGCGTGCAAAGCTTGGGGTAGTCGACAGCCTGAGATTCCGTGAGCCCAACTCAGATGGCTTGAATCCGACACAGCAGAAAGACTAGGGTCTTATCATGGCTTGCCTTCTGAGATCTATTTTGCTGAGTTTTAGGGATAGGACATCAAACAGTAAATAACTAAATAAGAATAGAAGAGTTCATTCTGAACTGAAACTTTGAATGATGGAACCTAGTTTTGCAAGTTCCCATAACTGGGTAAAGCACTCATTCCACTGGGAACCAGATGAGCAAACTGCTCCACTCCAGTGAGAGGAACAAGAGTCGCTCAGGCTCCTGGCCTCATCCTGGGAGAGCACGTTGTATTCATCTTGGACAGCAGGTGGGAACTGGCGTACTGTCCCTGATCAGACAGACAAGTCTCAATAGGAATCTACTGCTGCAACAGTGGTAGGCTCCGTGGTCTTGGTCAGTAGGTCAGGGGGCGTTGAGCACCCTCTGTGTGCAGAGCACCATGCAGAGAGGACAAAAGCCCATGGGAAGGTCTTCTTCTGTAAAATAACAATGTTAGAACTAGCTGACATAGTGTCACATAGTAGAAAAACCAAAGATGGGAAATCAGAAGGCTTGAGTCTAAGTTCTGCCAACTGGGTCATCTGGGCAGAATCATGTGTGAGTTCAAATGCTTCTAAGACATCTCTAGCTTAAGGTCCGGACTAGTAGAAGGCATAGAAGCCTGCTGCTAGACCTGTTTCCTGTAACCTGTGACACATTTGTGTCTCTCCTGAACTTACTAAAACTCTATTGCCATTTGGTAGGAGAAAGTAAATGGGGAAGATGACCGAGTCCTCTTTATCCAAGACCTAGTTCAGAGCCACTGAACCCACCCAGTCTGTGTTTCCTTTCCCCTCTGCTCTGTTCTGGCTCTTGGTAGGGGTAACCCTGTGCCCATTTTCCAGGCTTCAGGGGAGGACCCACTAACCCACTGCCGTCGAGTCGATTCCGACTCATAGCGACCCTATAGGACAGAGTAGAACTGCCCCGTAGAGTTTCCAAGGAGCACCTGGTGCGTTTGAACTGCTGACCTCTTGGTTAGCAGCCATAGCACTTAAGCACTACACCACCAGGTTTTCCTAGGAGGATTAGGCAATTAGAAAAAGGAGGCAGAGTTCAGAAGACAGTTGTAGCTTCACTTGGTACATATTTTCTCTTTTCCTTTAATATTCCACCTTGTTCCAAGAGGCCTACCTCTTCTGAAGTGGGGGAAGAGGACCTGGCCTCCCCCTGGGGCTGGATCATGGCTCCAATAGGCTTGATGCCCAGGCCCAGAGCAGCGTGGGAGGAAAACTGCGGGGCATAAAAGAGCATCAGCTGCCACGTCTTCCATGAAGTATTCACTGAGCATTGAAGGCCGGTTGCCATCGAGTTGCTTCTGACTCATAGTGATCCTATAGGACTGAGAAGAACTGCCCCCTAGAGTTTCCAAGGAGTGGCTGGTGAATTCAAATTGCTGATCTTTTGGTTAGCAGTCTGAGCTCTTAACCACTGCGCCACTAGGGCCCCAAAGAAATTACTATGTCAGTTAGTGGAGACCGAATGCCTTTTTAATCCTCATAACATCCCCATGATGACAGTATTAGCATCATTTTACAGATAAGGAAATGGAGAGACCAAGAAGTGAAGTTAGTTCCTGGAGTTACACTTTTACTGAGATCAGCTTGTTAGGAACAGATGCCAAAAATAGGTCTTTGTAAATAAACTCCTGTGTGGGCTTGAAAGGGAGCCACGGCTGACAGAAAGAAAGGGGCTGCGGGCAGTAGGCTTCCTGATTCTGCCTGTGTTTTCCTCTCGTGGAGACTGCATGTCGGCCTATTCCAGCCTGCCCTTGTGCCGACTGGCCAGGCCTCTCCACCGGCTCCAGTTCATACCCAGAGGGGCAAGTGGGAGTGGTGTAGTAGTCTGCACTTCCCCAGTTGGACAGAGCTTGGCCGCTGGGCTGCCTCACTGGCTTCAACAATAGTGATGTTCACATTTGAAAAAAAATCGTTTTATTATGATCCATTGTAAAAAATATATGTATTTTACATCATGACTCTGTATACACATATATATGTTATGAGGTAAATATATAAATTCACACACAACATACACAAACACACATATAAAACACACATGTAAATACACACATGTGTTTATGTGTTTTAGAGACATATATATCTGAAAAATGCTTTATGAAACAATAAAAATCTAGTTGCCATGGAGCTAACTGCAACTCAGAGCAACCCCATGTGTGTGAGAGTAGAACTGTGTTCCATAAGGTTTTCAGTGGCTGAGTTTTTGGAAATAGATCACCAGGGCCTTCTTCTGAGGTGCCTCTGGGTAGACTCAAACTCCCAGCCTTCAGTTAGCAGTTGAGTGTGTTAACCGTTTGTACCACCCAGGGACTCCAATACTACATCCTGAATACTCTAATTTACCATTTCTTTTTATTCCACCAGGAAAAAAAAAAAAAAATTGCTCATCATTCTCCAAATTGATTTCATAATACACTAGTGGGAGCTCTGGTGGCACAGCGGTTAAGAGCTTGGCTGCTAACCAGAAGGTCAGCAGTTCTAATCCACTAGCCGTTCCTTGGAAACCCTAAGGGGCAGTTCTCTATCCCGTAGGGTCACTATGAGTTGGAATCAACTCACCAGCAATGGGTTTTTTTTTTTTTTTCTTTCCTTTTCTTTTGTATCCACTAATGAGTTGAAACCCTTATTTGAAAAACACTGTTCTAAAGTTGGAGGGTCCCAGGGCTCAGTCCTTAGCCCTCTTCTCTTCTCTCTCTCTCCCTTTCCCTTGCTGATCTCATAGAGTCATGATTTCAATACCATCTATACTCATGATTGCCAAATTTACACTCCCTCCTGGAAGTATCCAAGTGTCCTGCGCTCATATGTCCAGTTGCCTATCGCACATCTGTATTTGGAGGGCCAATGCCATTGCAACCTGAACTCTTGAACCCTATCCCAAGCCCACTCTTCTTGTAGGCGCTTCTCACCTCAGATGTTCAGGCCAAGCCCCTAGTGTTAGCCCTAATCCCATTTCTTATCCAAACCACCTGCAGATTCTATTCTTCAGACTATTTCTAGAACACAGCAGCTCCTCACCACCTCCACCTCTACCATTCTGGTTCAAGGGGCATACTTTCTCCTGGACTATTGTTAATAGGCTCTTGACTGATCTCCTTGATTTTCCTTCAGCCAAAATATATCAAATAGTGTCAAAGCCCATAAAGATTCCCTACCCCTTGCACAGTGAAGCCCGAAGTCTTTCCAAATCTTCAAGGCCCTTCACACTCAGACCTCTGACCCTTGCAACCTCTCTGACCTCAGCCCCTGTGCTCTCCCCCTCCCACACGCTGCTGTAGCTGTTCCTCAGCCACACCAGCCACTCTCCTGCCTCCAGGCCTTTGCCCTTGGCTTTTCCTCTGATTGGACTGCTCCTTCCCCAGTTATCTGCTCAAGAGGTTTCTGCTCAAGAGACGCAATTCTCTGGCTGTTTATGTACGATGGTATCCCTATCCTCTCCCTGCTCCTCTGTATCCCCTTACTCTTCTTTCTCTTTCTCCAAATCACTGAATACTAACCTGATGTATTATATACTCATTTATTTATTATTATTATTTTTATTGCTATCTACCCAAGACTATAAACTCTAAGAGAGTAGGGACCTTGTTTTGTCATATTTCCAGTGTCTAGAACAGTGCCTGGCATATAATAACTGCTCAATTAATATTTATTGAATGAGTGAATGGCTCTTTAGCCAAGCAATGACTTCTTGGACTAGGTACTTTCTCTGGTTTAGCCAGCCGGCAGTGGGCTGGTGGGACCTCTTGAAAAGAACAGCCAGTTTTGTTCTGTGAACTGGCGGCAGTGGGGAGACCGAGTCAGCTAAAAAGAATCCCTGAGCATGGTAAGTACACATGTTAAATTACATATAGAGTAAATCACATATCATTTTCTTTCCTTGATATAGATGGTCAACAAGTGTTTTTGTTTTTTTTCATAGAGTCCCATGGAAAATAAAGTTGTAAGAACCCCAAGAAAGTTCCAGATGCTATGCACTTTCAGGGAAGGGAGTGATGAATTCCAGTTGGTGGAACACAGACTCTTTCTGGAGGAGTTGAGACCCAAGAATAGGATTTGGGAGTGGAGATGAGGATGAGCAGAAAGGCAGGTCTGGGTGAAGAATAAACATAAGCTCAGACAAAGAAGGGGAAAATACATCTGCACGCAGAAAATAGTGAGTGGTTCCTTTCCACAGGGCATCTTGTAACTACCAATTGAAGATAAGGCACTGCCCTGGGTATATGATCAATAAGCAAATTCAGGAGAGATATAGTTTAATCCCCCAAGCTTTTTTCCATGAGGTAGTTCGGTGGCCTGGGTTACCCAGATCATTGCTTTTCCTCTCTCCTCTGGCAGTCTCTGCATCAATGCAGGCAAAAGCTTGAAATCCCTTGGTTGTCTTGTTTGGAACACCTTTGGTGTTCAACAGGTACAGGTGAGATCTTGGTAAGCCCCAAGAGGCAATAGAAACCTGCACTTGCAAAATGCTTGTCTCCACTTTCTGAGTGTTTAATTAGTTGATTTTCACATCTTTCAATGCACAAGGGCACCTAGATAGACAATCCTCATTGCAGCATTAGCTGTTTCGAAGATCAGGAGCAGGAGGCAGGTAGAGAGGCTCACCATTTGATTGAACAATTTTAAATGTGTCAGAGTCATGATTTCCTCTCGATGTTCAATGATTCCACTGCTGCTCTTGATTTATTCAGACTTGCCAAGTGACTGCAGAAATAGTTGGTACTGTACTATTTTTCACCTCTTCTTAAAAATTACCAACTTTTCATAATTTTAAGGATCGCTTGGAAAAAAAATTAAAAGATGTTCTTAGTTTAAAAGACTCTGACTTTCTGTGTATATTTTCTCTGTATCTACCTTTATTTCTATCTCCATCTCTGTCTTCCTCCATTTCTATCTCTTTGTCTGTCTGTCTATCCCTCTCTTGTCTTTTTTTTTTTTTTTCACTCAATCTCTCTAAGAGGCAAAGGAGTGTACTGAATAAAAAAGGATACTTTAGAAAGAGTGAAGAAGGTTGGGATGATCTTGGTTGCAGTCCCAGATTTGCCACTTAATTAATTGGACATCCCTGGGCACATTGCTAAAACTCTTTGAAATTAGGTTTTCCTGAACATATAATGTAGAATTCCTGAGTGTTGGGGAGGTAAGGTGGTGTCATGAAAAGCAAACAATTCTACTTGGGATCAAAAGACCTAAGTTCTTCTCTGGGCCCTGTCATATACCAAATCTGTGGCTTTGAGCAGGTTCTTAAACCTCCCTGCATCTCAAGTTTCTATCTTTCCCCCCTCCACGTTTCTATCTTATAATCTTTCTTATTTTTTCCCAAGGGATCCTTAAAATGATGAAAAGTTGGTAATTTTTAAGAAGAAGAGGTGAAAAATAATATAGTACCAATTTCTTCTGCAGTCCTTTGCAAGCCTGAGTCAATCTGCAGCAGTGGGATCATTGACTACTGAGAGAGAAGTCATGACTCTGACAAGCTTGTTTCTAGTGGTATGAAAATAACACGAGGCTGTGAGGAAGAATAAAGAGAAGCAGGAATTTAGTGGTGAGAGTCTGAGCTTTGGGCTCAGGCAGGCTGGAGTTTGAGTCCCACTAGTTGTTTGGTCTTGGGTTAAGGTAATAAAACTTACCATGTGCTAGACACTATTCGAAACTCTATTTGGATGATCTCAATGAGTCTTCATAATCCAGTGAGGAAGACGATATCATTTTCTCTGTTTTACATACAAGGCAATGCAGGCTCTGAGAGGCTAAGGTGATTGCTTAAGGTCAAAGAAAGCAGAAATGCAAGTTCAGTTTTCTGCCTGCTGAGCCCACACCCTTTGCCACTAGTCTATCACAACTCCAAGCCTCCATGTGGGCATTGCAAGTCCACAAGTAGAATTGCAGTGATGATTAAATGAGATGCTACGTATAAATGACAGCACAGTGTGTGGTATACTGTAATCCTGTAATAAGTGTCAGCGTATATGTATCAGCCGTCTTAAGTATTTATTTTTGGAAGATGATGCTGCAAAATATATACATTTGCATTTATGTGACTAAGTGGCTTGTGACCTTTTACATGCTGTACAAGTCATTGCCACGAAGTCAATCTCTGACATTCCTCCTAGCTCTGAGTTCAGTCCTTCTATGACTCATTTCCCCCAGGCTGTGTCAGCTCCTGCGAAAGTTCACAGGCCATTTTATGCAGTGATGACAAATGGTTCCAGAGCTCTTTGACTTCTGTATTAATTAAATGTGAGAAAATACAGAGCTCCATGAAAAGACACCTCTGTGGTTTCTTTTTTAAATCTGTACTTTCACTGTCCCTTGTAGCTACACCACTCAAGCAACCTGAACACAGTATTTTATTCTTTCTGAATAATGACTCACAGATTAGTTATCTGAGTACTATGTCAGGTTCTAGAAAGGAAAGATCCATCTTGACAGGTAGAGGAGGAGAAAGGTGAGTAAAGGGCGTTTGAATAATTGGCTTGAAAGTCACAAATACTATGCCAGCTTTACCCAGTGAATCACTCCCCAGATATTTAGTGCATCTTTACTCAATTCTAGGAACTAGAGAAACAAAGTCAAGTGAGTCTTGGTTCCTGTCCTAGTGGGTGGGAAAGGACAGGGTTTCCCATGTATTGTTTGCTTGCTTTAGGGTGGGCTCTGGGCTAGGTGTTTCATGATCCTTACAATGACCCCGTTGAGGCAGGCATTATAATTCTCAGCTTGAAGATGAGGGAATGGAAGTTTAGACAACCCAATGGGTTTATGTTACACAGAGACTGGAACTATTAGTCTTGCTATCATTTTACTCCATCTTTGCTTAGAGAAGTTCATGTCTAGTGTGGAAAAGAAACCATTACAATATGGAATCATTACAATATGGAAATCATTACAATCATTATAATATGGAATGATGAGGCTCTGGAATTTCGGTTCCAAAATACACATGGAGCCAGTAGAGACGACTTCTCAGCAACTATTGTCAGATCATACATTTCCAGCCTTGGAGAGGAGGAGGATGGATCATGTTCTCTGCTACCCATGTTATGTCAATTCTTGTGTATCTCATCTCTTCAATTCACCTCTAAAGCCTTGAGAAATATTGAAAGTCTGAAGGGCAGAGCCACTCTGAAGGCTGCCACAGGAGCTGACAACTGCTGAGCCTGGCCTTCTTCACGTAGATGGAAGGAAGGGTCTGTGTAGTCCTGACATAGCTGGTGTTATTGTACGATAGGCTTCCAAGGTAGGCTACCCATGACACTCCTAAAGCCCAGGAATCTCCACATCATTCTCCTGCTCAAAACCCTTCGTAACTCTCCCCGGTGTACAAAGTCTTGAGCTGGGCTTGAGGCTTCCCTCTGTGGGAATCCAGCCTATCTCGGAAACATCCTTTACCACCCGCCACCTGCATCCTAAAGCTCCAGCCATGCTACACCCCTTTTCTTCCTCTCAGGGCTTTTTGCCTTTGCTCACACCATTTCTTCAACTACCTAAGACTTAAATGTCTACTTTTCCATTAGACCTCAGATCTTCCCAAATAGAATTAATTATTCTCTCCTCTACTTTCTCAGAGCACTTTGCTCACACTTCTGAACTAGCACAGACCACAACTTGCCTAGGATTACGCCTAATCCTGAGTGCACATTCCATAGAATGAGACTTGGTCATCTTCGATTCCTCCTCAGGGCCTGGCATAGAGCATTGCTCACAGTACATACTCAGTAAGGGTTTGTGGAATTGAGTAGAACACTGTGAAGCATGTGCAGTTGGCTTTAGTCATTTGCCTAGTTTTGTTTTCAGAACCATTCCCCACCCTTGCCCTGCTTTGTCCTCTATAATAGGAGCCTGATTCTTACATACTTGCCACATTTCCCAGGATCCTTTGTAAACCACATTTGCCAGTCTTTTTTCCCAAGTTCTGAGATCACTTCTATGGGCATCAGAAAACCTAGATACTAATTCTAGCTCTGCCACTAATCATCTTTGGGAAATTAACATAATTTATTTGGGCAACAGATTACTCTTTAATAAAACGAAGATGCTGAATTCATGTTCTGTAAAGTCCGAAACATCTATCCATCCATTCACCTGTTCATCCATTCACCTGTTCGTCCATTCACCTGTTCATCCATTCATCTGTTCTTCCATTTATCTGTTCATCTACTCATCTGTCCATCCGCCCGTCCATCAGCCCATCCATCCGCCTGACCATCCGCCCGTCCATCCATCCTTCCCTCCCTCCCTCGTTCTTTCTCTTCCTCTTTCTTTTATCCATGTACTGAAACCTGTTACTGTTGAGTCAATTCTGACTCATAGTGACCGTATAGGACAGAATAGAACTGCTCCATAGGGTTTCCAAGGAGCAGCTGGTGGATTCGAACAGCTGACCTTTTGGTTAACAGCCTTAGCTCTTAACCACTGTGCCACCAAGGCTCCCTTTTATCCATTTAAGTATGAAAAAATGATTGAATGCCTCCCCTTTGCCAGGTAACGGGGATATGAAATAAATAAAAACAGTGCTGACACTCAGAGCGGCCCCATGTGTGCAGGGTAGAACTTCACTCCAGAAGGTTTTCAACGTTGTGACCTTTTGGAAGCAGGTCGCGAGGCTTTTCTTCCAAGGTGCCTCTGGGTGGGTATAAACCACCAACCTTTTGGTTAGTATTTGAGGGCTTAACCATTTACACCTCCCAGGGACTCCTGAGAGAGATACAAAGGTGAGTAAAGCATGATTCCCACACTTAGTAAGCTCACACTAGAGTAACAGAAGTACTTTTGAGAAGGGTAGTGATATGATTAGACATGTTATTTAGAAAATGTGAAGGGTAGCCTGCTGTGGGGGCCAATGGAAACTAATTTCCTCAGGGCAGAACTAGGGTAATGGGTAGAAATCAGAGGAAGCCTGATTTCATCTTTGGATGACAGGGTGAATTCTATGACAATTCGAGGCGCTCCATACTGAATTTTAAAGTAGCAGAGGTTCAGTGGTAGAATTCTCACCTTTCATGCAGGAGACCCAGGTTGGATTCCCGGCCAGTGCATCTCATGTGCAGCCACCGTCCATCTGTCAGTGGACACTTATATGTTGCTATGATGCTGAACAGGTTTCAGCAGAGTTTCCAGACTAAGATGGACTGGGAAGAAAGGCCTGGTAATCTACTTCTGAAAATCAGCCAGTGAAAACCCTGTGGATCACAATGGTCCAATCTGCAACCAATCATGGGGATACCGCAGGAGCAGGCAAGTTCCCTTCCATTGTGCATGGGGTTCCCATGAACCAGAGGCTGACTCGACATCAGATAACAACAATAACAACAACAATACATTGACATTATAAGGTCCTGGTGTCCCTGTCAACAAACTTATCCAGAAAGGAGCTAGATGACGCCATCCAGGTGGTGGGGCACATTTTTCTGCTTGGGGAAGATATACTAGATGGTCTTTAAGGTGGATATTTGAGTGTAAGCTACTACGATTCGAAAACTCAAGGTTTCTGTGTTTTAAAGTAGTGGTTTTGAAGCGTTAAAAAAAGCAGCATGACTCTACCTTTAAACAAAATCCTATGGAACCCCAGTTTATAAACAAGTAAAACTGAAGCGATTTTGCTTAATGCCAGGCTCTGCCTCCTGATCTCAGTTCCTGAGATAACACAGGCTCAAAGAATCTGGAATCTTCTGCTTTTTCCTGGCTGAAACAACCTGTGCTGTAAAGGCCTGCTGGTCCTCAGCCCCTCTTTTCCTCTTCTCTCCACAGCCCTGCAGCCGGCACATGCAGCCCCTTTCTTACTCCTGGGCCCTCCCTGCCCTTGGCCCCGACTGGTTAAGGAGCCACCGTGATGCTGTGGAACTGAGCAGCACACACCTTGGCTCCAGGTAGGCCTCTGACTTTGCCGTGCTCTGACATTGGGGCTTCTGCCAGCAACCGACTCCTAGCCTCTACCTTCCTGACTTTTAGTCTCCATCTGAAGTTTCTGTCAAGGCACTGAAATTCCCTCTTTTCCCTCCCACCTGCCCTACACCCTGTCTCTTCTTACTGCCTGATCTGGAGGACCTCCATTGTTGGGGCAATAACTCACATTTCCTGAGATTGTCCTGTGAGCTAGGCACAATGCTTATGTTTGATCCTCGCATCAAGTCTGTGAGTCAGGTATTAATCAGTCCCTACCTACGTGGACACTAAGTTTCGCAGAGGGCAAGTGACTTACTGATGGTCACTTAGTTAGGCAGCAGTTGAGCTCAGATCACAGCCCAGCTCTCCCTGGCCCCGTAGCACATGTGCATTCCACCTCCCTTGGTAACCTCACCCTTCCCCAGGCCTGAACCCTGCTTTCTTCTTCCTGCTAGCCCTCCCAAGTGCCTCTCTCTACCTAAAGACAAACTTCCTGCCAATTTTTTTTTTTTTTTTGAGTCTCAGCTACTTCTGAATTCCTCTTTGTCTTAATCTGCTTGCGAATTCTCACATTTATTGAGCTCTTATTATATATTGGGCGTGATTTTAAATATTTCACATGTACCAAATTATTTAACCCTTTTCGTAGACCTTTCAAAAAAAAATATCAGATAGGCATAATTATTATACCTATTTTACAGATGAGAAAAGTGAGGCCCAGAGAGGTTGAATAACATGGTCACACACTAGTAAACAGCAGAGCCTACGACGGCACTGGGTTTGTGTTTTTTTCTTTTATATAAGCCCAGGCATCTGCTCTGAAGCCCGCATTCTTACTAACTAGACACAGAGTTTGGCCTGTCCAACTTATGCCCTTCCCAGAAACTAAGGTGGTAAGACTCAATGACATGGGGATTCAGTGGGTCTTTGTGATGTTCCTTGTCTAGAGGTATCAAGGTGGTAACCAGCCCGACATATCTGCTTTGACACGGGGCCATTTTTTGTTCAGGCTGATAAACAGATTAGCTATGAGTGTGTGTGGTGGGATTGGGAACAGAGATCTCTCTGTGTATACTACCTGGTAACACAGGATTTCTTCATTTCCATACAGCCACATCAAAACGTCTTGCTTTCCTTCAGTAAATGGGTAAAGTTGTGGGGTGAAAATAGATTTCATCTCTTGTTCCAAATTTGGCCAATTTATATTGGCTGCTTGGAATCATGAGTTGGGGAGGATTCTGAGGCCACATCTGGTATCAGCAGGAAAGAGAGCAATGGTATAATAATAATGTCTGCCGTGTGCAAGGAGGGTGAAGATGATACAAACGAGTTATTTACCTGACATCCGTGGACTGATTTCTTATCCTAGCTCTCTCTTGTCTGCTTTATCTTCAATCAGTTAAGTGGGGGCACTTATCCTAAGATGTGACCTGAGCTTTGCCAGGATCTTCATCCAGTTCCTACCTGCATGGCCTCTATATGACCTTCACATGACCCAGAATGGGAAGATGGGAAGAGGAGTTTAGAAGGAAAGTGTTCCTTGAGTGTATTCTGTCTTAAATTTCTTCACAATTCAAATAGAGTGTAGAAGTTTTCATTAACAGCTTAGAGAATTAGAAGAGGGGATCTCTTTCTCTCTTCCGTTCTTGAGCACATGGCTATGAGATCCTTCTTTATGGCACTACTCTGCAACCTATCTTTCTGGAAGTCATGGCAATAAAAACAGCAGCTTCACTCTCCTGGACTCAGTTTCCTCCCAATGTTCTTGGACCAGGTCCAGGTAGATTGTGAGATCTGCAATGTTCTTTCCTCAAGTTTTCCCAAAGCTGACTTTCTTTTGTTTTTCAGATCTTAACTCATAGGATCCTGTCCCAAGAATGTTGCCTTCCCTGGTCATTATCATATTACCCTATTTGATTGTCTTCAGCTCTTGCTTCATTGACTTGAATTGTTTTTCTTGTTGATTTGCTTACTTGTTAAGTGTCTGCCCTCTTGTGTCTGTCATGTAAGCCCCATTTTTTTCTTGCTCACCAGTGTATCCCCCACACCTCTGAGAACTAAAACAAAAAGGCAAGATTGATGCTAGAAATTCTTTGCAGGGTCTTCCCTAGTGTGAATGACAGCTGCCATTTTAGCATTTGTTGGTGGCTTTTGACCATACAGTACCTGTGAGATGATGTTTCCTTGCAGTAAGTAACCTGGATCTCTGAAGGTTCTTAAAAATCCAAATACATCACTGCCCTTGAAGATCTTTTCCTGTGGTGCACACCCCCCTGCCCTTCCAGCTGGCCTCCAGCCTGGATTTTCCATAAGATCTGTCAGAAGCTGGAAATATCAGATATCTGGTAGTTTCCATTCAGAGCAGTGAATTGTAGCTCTTCACTCAGACAAGCTTGTTGGAGCAAGCCCAAAAGTTCCATGCAGACAATAGGAGGCCATGTGCCCAATGTTCTCCACATTGACCTTTTTTATACACTCCTTTGGCTATATACCTTTCACACCTCCTCCAATCATTGGTGGTCCCCATGACTCACTGACAATAATAAGTCTTAGGTATTTAGCAAGGCACTCAAGGCTTTTCAAATCTCTGTCTCTTGTCTTCACAACTCGAGTCAGGAGTGAGCCTTATAGCTAGTTCCCTGAACATGCCTTGCACACACTCATTCCTCCTTCTGCTCCTTGCTCAGGCATTGCTCCTTGGGCAGTCTTCCCTGGCCTCTCTTAACTTTGGAATGGACAGCTATGGGCCCCCTACCACCCTGCACATTCCTGCATTGCTACACACGGACACGTGATTTTGAAATAAAAATGTTACATATTATCCTTTTCCACTAAATAATAAGCTTCTGGGAAATAGCCAGTATATCCTTAGTAGTCAGCAGAGTGCCTAACCTAGATTACAAAACCCTGAAGAGAATTGTTTACTCATTTTTACAAATGAGGAAACAAAAGCTCATGCAGAGTATAAATGTCTTGCTGAAATCCAGACAAGTTAGCAGGCAGGAGAATCAAGAATTGAACATCAATCTCTTATATTTAAATTAGGGGCCATGTACTCAGATGTCAAAAAGGGCCAGAGATCCACTCCCCCTTGGTCTCCTACAATCTCACTCAGAATTCCTTCCTCTCAGCAGGTAATTTTCCTACATATTTAGGTAAACTGACAATTTGTCATCTAAGCCAAGATGTTTCTGCTACTGAAATGGAGCCGCTAAAATAATTGAGATTATATATGTTTCTTTTTGGGGGAGAAATATATTTTTTGGCTATAAGTTGTTTTTTATTTATTGGTGGATTTACAAACGGTTCTATTCAGAAGCTATTTCCAAAATTAAAATTATCATGAAACTAAAAAAACAAAGAATAAAACCTGTTGCCATTAAGTTGATTCCTACTCATAGTGTTGCTATAGGACAGAGTAGAACTGCCCCATAGGGTTTCCAAGGAGCAGCTGGGGGATTCGAACTGCCCACCTTTTGGTTAGCAGCCAAGCTCTTAACCACTGCACCACCAGGGCTCCTATGAGACTAAAGATAACATTATCACTGCACTTCTGAAACAGATTTTTAAAAACTTCTTTATATTGATTATATGGATATTTAAAAAAGGGGGGACAGGCAGGTTATACAAGGACTAAAGCATGTGGGTGCAATATGACTGAAAGCAAGGACCTAACTAGAAGGGAGGCCCCACACAGCTCCATCTGACAGACATCAGGTGGGTATGTGGGTCCACATTTGCCAGATATTCTAGTTCCAAAGTAAGTAGAAAATCTGGATTTGTGCGTGACATCTCACAAATTTTTAAATTTGCCAACTGACTTTAATTAAAAAATACCATGAGATCCAACCACTATCCCTCTGTAAGCCAGATGAGGTCTCAGTCTGCCAGTTGGTGACCTATGCTTTTTATCTCCATAAGGCCACCCTGGATATGGTACCATTGATCGAGTAGCTAAGACTTGCAGAGAAAGAGAGGCAAATTACAATTGCCTACGCAGCCAAATTATCTAAGGCCATTGACATTGAGCTGATCTTGGGGGTCTCAAGGTGAGTGGGATGAACACCCTTGAGTTTCACATGAATGCTTCAAAGTTGTGTCAACTCCAAGTGACAGCTCTCTTGGTCATTAAAAATGACCATGTGATTGTCTGCAAATGGGCTCTGCTGTTGATAAATGCAAATCAATACAAATTATGAAAGGGGCCCTGTGATGGATTGGCTAGTTGTCAAGAAAGATGAAATACCAAAGAATTATTGCAAAGGGGGTCTCCAAATGCCTGGGTCTTTGGAAGTGGAAAGCAATTAACTGCCTAAGAATTACATACATGGGTTAGGGAGGGGGGAAATCAGCCACAGAGGAAGTGATCAGCTCTGCCTTAATGTAGGTGCCGAGAGCCAGGCAACGGGAGTTTTGGCCACATTGACTTGCACAATCATTTATGACGACAAAATGAGCTGGTATTGACCTGGAGGCCCTAATGTAGGATATGAGCATATTAATAACGGGCTGTTACATGCTGTGTCTAAATGCTGGGGATGAAAGGATTGCTGCCCTCTCAAATATAAAGGAAGCAGTGTCATTTAGGCTTGCGATGATTGCTCCCAGGTTAGCATGACTACATGCAAGTTAGAATTTGGGGAATAGTGAGGGAACAGCATGGAGTCAGTGCAGGCTCATATCTTAATTCTGCCCTTTATCCCTGGGTAGGTTGCTTAACCTATTTTCAGTCTCAGATTTATTATCTGTTAAATGGGGGTGATGACATTTTCCTCTCAGGTTGTTTGGGAGATGACATTTGCAAATGTACCTTGCACAGTGCCTGGCACACACCAGATGCCGAATGCATGCTCATTTCCCGTCCCCCCTGAACCATTCTTAGGACTCAGTTGGCTTTCCACCTGAATTTTTTAATCATGTCTGTCCATATTTTCCCCTGTCAGGCAGTGAGTTTCTTCAGAGCTGAGTTCTTCACTGATTCATATTTGCATCTTCCATAGGGCCTGCCCATAGTAGGTGCCTAGTCATTGTTTGTAGCATTCATGGGTCCAGGAATAGCAGGAGCCTTGGTCCATTGCACCAGTCACATCTTCTCAGGGCTGGCTCAGCATGCCTGTCAGCCAGTTGTGCCATAAATTTACTCGAGCAGTATGACTACGTGTTGGGATGAGCACACGAGTCCCCTGGTCCCAGTACATGAGGCTTCCCTAGATCATCTCTGCTCCAAGTATGAGTAAATGGTGATTGAGCATGGAAGTAGCAGTTATAATTTCTGTGGCTGAGGGTGGATGGGAGGTAGATTCTATAAAGCTTCCCAGAACAAGTGACTTCTAATCTGGGCCATGGAAGATTGGGTAGATTTTTCTAAACAGAGAATGGGGAAGGGCACCCTAGGCAAAAGCGACAGCCTGTGCAAAGGTGTGGAGATATGAAAATACAGGCCGTGTAGCTAGAGAAAGGAGGAGACTAGAATTTGTTGAGCTACTACTATGTACCAGGAGTTTTATATACATTACTGCATTTCATTCTCTCATTAGTCTTGCTAAAAAAGGGAACCATTATCTACCCTATTTTCAGGGGAGGAAACAAATAGTGCTAGAAGAAGTTTAGAAATTTGGTCAGCCCACGTAGCATGAAAGTGGCGGAATTGAAAAGTGACAGGTCTATCTGACTAACATTCCGCTCCTGTGGTATGTGGTGAGGGGCAGGAAGCAGCCGGCTAAGGGCCTGGAATTCACAATTTTCCAGCAAACTATCATCAACTTCAACCCAGAAGGTACCCACAAGGGTCTGTTTCTCTGCAACTGGATCCTTTTTTGGTTTTAAAAATTCCTCATTGGTCTGAAAAGTGATCCTCCAATCTCCAGAAAGGAGTGGGGCAGGGCTGGTAGGACATGTGAGGAAAGAAATGCTTCTTCATACACAGGAATTGTTTCATTTTACAAGTTGTAGCCAAATTGCTTGAGCTATTTTCATACTTGGATTTCGGTCAACTTATTGAAATCCATGTGATTAGATTTGGGGTATTTTTGTGCAGTCTTTTTATTTTATCAGGTGTGTTTCATCCCCCCACAGCCCAGGCTAATGACCCGGGTGATGCCTCAGGAAATTGGCTTGGCAGTTTGCGGAGGCGCTGGAGACAGGAGTTTACACAGGCTGTGTTAGTCCAGGTGCGAGGGGGCTCCCGATAGAGAGTCTCTGGGGCCTAATTTGGGAGGCCTTCTTCTATCTGATGTAATCATCTTTCAGATCCTGTGGGTCTCTGGGCTTTGACGGCAGCCTGAGCTATCACACTATCTTTTGTCCAAAGTGCATTCCTCAGTGTGACTTTATTGAGTTGGATGTAAACATTCCTTTCAATGTTACTGCTATTGTGTGCCATCGAGCTGATTCAGACTCATTGTGACCCTATATGACAGAGTAGAACTACCCAGAGAGTTTCCTAGGCTGTAATTTTTGCAGAGGATCCCTGGCAGCACAGTGGTTAAAGGATTTTGCTGCTAATCAAAAGGAAAAAAAAAAAAAAGGTCATAGGCTTGAACCTACCAGCAGCTCCGCAAGAGAAAGACATGGCAGTTCGATTCCTCAAAGATTAAGCCTTGGAAACCCAGTGGGGCACGTGTACTCTATTCTGTAGGGTCACTATGAGTTGGAGTTGACTGGATGGCAGTGAATTTGGTTTGGTTTGGTTTGACTCTTTACCGAACAGCTGGTGAGTTCAAACCACCAACCTTTCGGTTAGCAGCAGAGTGTTTAACCATTGCACCACCAGGGCTCCTTTTAATAAGGGCATATAAATAGATGGATACTAAGCAAACCATATAAAGTCAACAGAGGGGCCACCCTGCTCAGGAGCATTGATTTCGGTCAGACCATCTAGGCTTTGAATTTTTCCCGTACTAATTGCTCGACAGTGGGTGAACATTTCAATCACTGTACATCTTAGTCTCCTCAATTGAAATATAGGAATAACAATTCTTTCCTCCTGGGGTCATTGTGAGAATTATACAAAATAGCATTTGTAAAGTTTACATACACTTCCTGGCATATACTTCCACACCCGTACCCTGCCCAACCAGATTGGGGAAAAGGTTAAATAACTGTTAGGCGGTTAAACTGTTATTTTTATCTTAAAATAAAGATATCCTTTATGAATGAGATATCAAAATTTACGTGAAATTTTTAAAAAGGAAAAAGCATGGCATATTTTTAGGGCAGTAAAACTATTCTGTATGATACTGTAATTGTGGACACATGATGTGATGTAGTTTTCAAAACCCAGAGGACTCTAGCACACAAAATGTGAGCCCTAAGGTAAACTATGGACTGTATTTAATAATAATGTATCAATATTGGTTCTTCAACTCTAACAAATGTACCACACTAATGCAAGATAATAATAGGAGAAAATTGGGGGCTTAGGGAACATATGGAAACCCTTTGTACTTTCTGTGCAATTTTTCTGTAAACCTAAAACTGCTCCAAAAATAAAATATATTAATAAAATAATAATAACAATATGAAAGGGAAATTTTAAAGAAGTTTCCAGCTTGCAGAAATTGCCTCAAGCTGAGCCTCCAGGCCTCCAGAGGGAGACAGTCAATCTTGGCTGTTGGACGATTTTGGTGGAAAAGTTCAAACACTGCTCATGTTCAGTCTCCTAGTCGTTGAAAGAAGAATCTACTTGCTGGTTTTTTATGCTGTTTACACATTCAGGTGTCTTCTAGCGTGGAAAGTCAAAATCGACTCTGAATACTTACAAACAAACCAAAAACCCACTGCCGTCGTGTTGATTCTGACTCATAGCGACCCTATAGGACAGAGTAGAAATGCCCCATAGAATTTCCAAGGATGGCCTGGTGGATTCAAACTGCTGACCTCTTGGTTAGCAGCCATAGCACCTAATCACTACGCCACCAGGGTTTCCTGAATACTTATACAATACAGTTTCCTGAATACTTATGCAATCATTTAATTGAATCATAAAATTAAAGAAATATAGAGCTGTAACTGACCCAGTGATAGCTCTAGACATTGGTTGGCTGCTTTGCAGGAGACCTAGAAACAAGTATTTCAATAAGTAGAGATAGTTCAGGTGCAAATTGGCTTTGGGCAGGAATTCTTTAGGGTCTAAAGGTAGGATTAGAGACAATGGAATTTGCAACAATCTTAGGGATGTAGTTCGGCCTTCCACAGGATTTGGAATGGAATTTGAACCAATCTTACCTAGATCTTAAGGGGCAGCAGGCCCAGAGCTGATCCTTTGGTCATACAAGTGTTTAATATAGTGGTTAAATGTCAGGGCTCAGGAGCCTATGCCTGAGTTCATACTTTGGCTCTGGAAGCTTAGTTAAGTCGTTTAATTACTCTGAGCTTCAGTTTCCTCATTGGGTTGAGGTGAGGATGAAATAATAGAAATATGTAAACTCTCAGTGTAGTGCTTGGTACATGATAAACACTCAGCTAATGCTAGCTATAACTCCTACCACTATGAATACCACAGTGAAACTTAATAAATGGTTGTTTTCAATGCAGTTTACACATTCAGGTGTCTTCTAGCATGGAACGTCAAAATTGACTGAATACTTACAAACAAACCAAAACCCACTGCCGCCGTGTCAATTCAGACTCATAGTGTCACTTCAGTAATACACGTTATCTATGCTTCTCTTATGATTCTTATTACTTTCTTCCTTGAATTGGCAATATTTGTAACCATGTCGCATCCTGTCTAAGACACCTTGAACACAATGACCTTAGCTGATTTATCACTGTGCCCTCCTAGCAATTCAGTATAAGGCTATATGTCTTGGTAGGGATCCCTGAAAACCCCCCTTTTGCTATTTGTCTTCCCTACCCCCAAATGGAGTCTTACATACTTGGGACATGTTATTAGGAGGGACCAGTCTCTGGAGAAGGACATCATGCTTGGTAAAGTAGAGGGTCAGTGAAAAAGAGAAAGACCCTCAACAAGATGGATTGTCACAGTGGCTGCAACAAAGGGCCCGAGCATAGCAATGATTGTGAGAATGGTGCAGGACTGGGCAGCATTTTGTCCTGTTGTACATAGGGTTGCTATGAGTCGGAATTGACTCAATAGTACCTAACAACAATGATAACAACCCCTAAAAAAGAACACTGTAATGATGCTTTTTCTTTTTGGTCACCAGACTGTTCTCTAAATAGGTTGGAGCCTATTATACACCTAAGATTTGATGTCCATGCAATTAGATTATATTGCAGTCATTTGCACTTAGGCAAAACGCCTTTTGAAATGTGAGCAACTTTGTTGTTGGTGGTGTTAAGTGCCATCGAGTCAGTTCCAACTCATAGTAGCCCTATGCACCACAGAACAAAACACTGACTGGTCCTGCGCCATCCTCACAATTGTTATGCTTGAGCCCATTGTTGCAGCCACTGTGTCAATCCATCTCCCTGAGGGTCTTCTGCTTTTTTGATGATCCTCTACCTTACCAAGCATGATGTCCTTCTCCAGGGACGGATCCCTTCTTGGTAACATGTCCAAAGTATGTGAGACATAGCCTTGCCATCCTTGCTTCTAAGGAGCATTCTGAGTGTACTTCTTCAGAGACGGATTTGTTCCTTCTTTTGGCAGTCCATGGTATATTCAATATTCTTTGCTAACACCACAATTCAAAGGCATAAATTCTTCTTAGGCCTTCCTTACTCATCTTCCAGCTTTCACACGCATAGGAGGTGACTGAAAACACCATGGGTTGGGTCAAGTGCACCTTAGTGTTCAAGGTGATTTCTTAGCTTTTTCACACTTGAAAGAAGTCTTTTGCAGCAAATTTGCTTAGTGCAATCTGCCTTTTGATTTCTTGACTGCTGTTTCCATGGGTGTCGATTGTGGATCCAAGTAAAATGAAATCCTCGACAGCTTCAAAGTTTTCTTCATTGAACATGATATTGCTTATTGGTCCAGTTGTGAGGATTTTTTTTTTTTTTATGTTAAGGTGCAACGTATACTGAAGGCTGTGGTTTTTGATCTTCAACAGTAAATGCCTCAAGTCCTCTTCAGTTTCAGCAAGGAAGGTTGTGTCATCTGCATAGCGTTGTTAATGAGTCTTTCTCCAATCCTGATGCCCCACTCTTCTTCATATAGTCCAGATTTTCAGATTATTTGCTGAGCATACAGACTGAATAAAACTAAAAAAAAAAAAAAAACCCACTGCCGTAGTCGATTCCTACTCACAGAGATGCTATAGGACAGAGTAGAACTGCTCCATAGAGTTTCCAAGGAGCGCCTGGTGGATTCAAACTGCCAACTCTTTGGTTACCAGGCGTAGCACTTAACCACTACACCACCAGGATTTCCACAGACTGAATAGGTAAGGTGAAATGATACAACCCTAACGCATACCTTTCCTGACTTTAAACCACGCAGTGTCCCCTTGTTCTGTTTAAACGACTGCCTCTTGAGCTAGGTGCAGATTTCTCATAAGCACAATTAAGTGTTCTGGAATTCCAGTTCTTCTCAATGTTGTCCATAATTTGTTATGATCCACACAGTCGAATGTCCTTATATAGCCAATGAAGCACAGGTAAACATCTTTCTAGTATTCTGTGCTTTCAGCCAGGATCCATCTGACATCAGTTATGATATTTCTGGTTCCATGTCCTCTTCTGAATCCAGCTTGAATTTCTGGCAATTCCCTGTTGATGTACTGCTGCAACTGCTTCTGAATGATTTTCAGCAAAATTATACTTGCGTGTGATATTAATAACATTGTTCAGTAATTTCCACATTCGGTTGGATCACCTTTCTTGGGAATAGGCATAAAAATGAATCTCTTCCAGTCGGTTGGCCAGGTAGCTTCTTTCAAATTTCTTGGCATAGATGAGTGAGCACTTCCAGTGCTTCATCTGTTTGTTGAAATATCTCAATTGATATTCCGTCCATTCCTGGAGCCTTGTTTTTTGCCAATGCCTTCAAGTGCAGCTTGGACTTCTTCCTTCCTTCATTGGTTCCTGATCATATGCTACCTCCTGAAGTGGTTTAACATCAACAAATTCTTTTTGGTATAGGGACTGTAGTATTCCTTTGATCTTCCTTTGATGCTTCCTGCATCATTTAATATTTTCCCCATAGAATCGTCAATATTTCAATTTGAGGCTTGAATTTTTTCTTCAGTTTTTTCAGCTTCAGAAATGCTGAGTGTATTCTTCCCTTTTGATTTTCTATCTCCAGGTCTTCGCACATGTCATTATAATATTTTACTTTGTCTTCTTGAGCCACCCTTTGAAATCTTCTGTTCAGCTCTTTTACTTCATCATTTCTTCTTTTTGCTTTAGCTACTGGACATTCAAGAGCAAGTTTCAGAGTCTCTTCTAACATCCATTTAGGTCTTTTCTTTCTCTCTTGCCGTTTTAAAGACCTTTTGCTTTCTTCATGTGTGATGTCCTGTATGTCATTCCACAACTCACCTGGTCTTTGATTATTAGTGTTCAATGCATCAAATCTATCCTTGAGATGGTGGGATATACTCAAGGTTGTACTTTGGCTCTCATGTGCTTGTTCTAGTTTTCTTCAGTTTAGAGTTGAACTTGTGTATGAGTAATTGATGGTCTGATCTGCATTCGACTTCTGACCTTGTTCTGACTGATGATTTTGAGCTTTCCCTTTGTCTCTTTCCACAGAGGTAATCAATTTGATTCCTGTGTATTCCATCTGGCGAGGGGCACATGTACAGTCACAGTTTGTATTGGTGAAAAAAGGTATTTGCAATGAACAAGCCGTTGGTCTTGCAAAATTCTGTCATGAGATATCTGGCCTCGTTTCTATCATGAAGGCCATATTTTCCAACTACTGATCCTTCTTCGTTTCCAACTTTTGCATTCTACTCACCAGTAATTATCAATGTGTCCCGATTGCATATTCTATCAATTTCAGACTGCAGAAGTTGGTAAAAATCTTCAGTTCCTTCATCTTTGGCCTTAGTGGTTGGTGCGTAAATTTCAGTAATAGTCATGTTAACTGGTCTTCCTTGTAGGCGTATGGATATTATCCTATCACTGACAGTGTTGTACTTCAGGATAGAGCTCGAAATGTTCTTTATGATGATGAATGTAATGCCATTCTTCTTCAATTTGTCATTCCTGGCATAGGAGAATATATGATTGTCCTATTCAAAATGGCCAATACCAGTCCATTTCAGCTCACTAATGCCTAGGATATTGATGTTTATGCATTCCACTTCATTTTTGACAATTTCCAATTTTCCTAGATTCATACCTTGTACATTCCAGGTTTGATTATTAATGGATGTTTGCAGCTGTTTCTTCTCATTTTGAGTCATGCCACATCAGCAAATGAAGGTCCCAAAAGCTTGACTCCATCCACATCAAGGTTGACTCTACTTTGAGGAGGCAGCTCTTCCCCAGTTTTAGTTTGAGTGCCTTCCAACCTGAGGGGCTCATCTTCAGTCCCTGCATCAGACAACAATCTGCTGCTATTCGTAAGTTTTTCACTGGCTAACTCTTTTCAGATATAGACTTCCAGGCCCTTCCTCCTAGTCTATCTTAGTCTGGAAGCTCAGCTGAAACCTGTCCACCATGGGTGGACCCTGTCTGTATTTGAATACTGGTGGCATAGCTTCCAGGATCATGTCAACACAAAAGCCCCCACAGTTTGAAATATTGACAGAGTTAATGGTGGTATATTTGTATCTGGGCAGCTCAGCCCCAAATGTTTGGCCACTTTAAATAGATGCCTCATGAATAGACAGGGTGTTATAGCCACCTTTTCAGGGCAGCCTGAGCCACAAGTACCTGGTGTGAGTTCCTGACATTGCACTGAAGTTCAATCTCAGCAATGCCATTTCTTTCCTTTCGAGATGAGGCACGGCCAGGCAGGCAGTCTGCCAGGACATCTCCACAGCCCTTTTTCTACTGAAAGAGTGGGCAAGGTATGTTTGAAAGAAAAGGGGTGAAATGTGGGGTCCTTGACACCCTTCTCTGGCCAGGGGCCCTTCTTTTCTCCTCCCCCAACCCCAGGGCCCTGGGTGGTAGGTGGTGCCCACAAAGCTGTGTTCTATGTATAAAGTCCTTCATTTAGAGGAAAACGAATCTGTACTTCTGAAACTAGAAAGACAATCTTTAATCAGACAAATACAGCTTGGCGCATAGTATCCAAGAGTTACTTTGAATGAGATGTGATACTATGGAAAGGACATGAAATTTTGAACTAGGCAGATCAAGACATACATCCCTGCTCTGCCACTTACCAGTTTAGGCAAGTCACTTTTGTAAGCTTGATGTTCTTTACCTAAAAATGACAAAGATACCATCCACCTCTCAGGATCAAGAGAATTTAATGAAATAACATAAAGCACCTAGCCATACTCGGCACACAGTGAGTGCTAAACAAGAGTCATTTGTTTTCCTTTTCTGTTAACTTCTTTGATGAAAGATTACATTAATGCTGGGACTGGACAGGATGCCACGGTAACTGAGTCTGATGCGGGCTCAGTCATTAATTCATGGCGCAGTCAGGAACATGGTAATCTACCTTTCTGGGTGTTAATTTTCTCATCTTTAAAGCAGATGTGAGTCTGGGAGTTTGTTCTAAATGGTCTCTAAGATCTGATCCAGTTTTAGCTTTCCAGATATAATATAGACCTTCTTTAAGGAAAAGCCACCAGTTTCCTAAGGGGCCTTTAGCGCCCCCAGCCCCCTGTTTTCCCCATTCCACAGACATTTGTTTTCCCCTGTTATACTAGCTAGAGTTCAGGTGTCCAAACCCATCATGCCTCCATTGCATACTCATTAACGCCTCCAAATCAACTCAGAAATCTGCTGCCTAGGTATCTCCACAGTTCAAAGAAAATTTCAAATTGATAAAATTGGGCCTTGTGTCCTGTGCAGAACAGAATTTTGATTATACTAAATTTCTAGCATAGAATCTTTTACAAACTCTAGTCCATGATTTCATTCTCCTAAATCAAGGATTGTAGCACACTCTTGCTTTACGTATTCTAATATATACATATTATGTATACTGATAAGCAAAATGTTGTAACAAGACCACAAAATTTGGTTGCTGAAGAACAGTCTGAAATGTCTACTTGCATTATTTATTGACCCTGGGACTCAGGGCAAGTCACCACCTTCTCAAGCCTCTTCATCATCACCTGGGAAATGGGGCCAATAATACTCTCTGATCTATCTCTTACCTATCTCCCTCACCCTTTCTCTGGTGAAATGGAGGTCCAGAGAGTGGAGGTAGCTTTGAGTATGTCTTAAGGTTGCTCAGAAGATTGTAATGCCACAATATATAAGCATTGTGCTTTGAGAACTATTTTTACAGTTGTGAATTCCCTTTATTCCTCTGTTCCTTGGTTTCCTCATCTGGAAATGAGATTGATTAGGTCATCCTCAGGGAAGATGCCTAATGCAGTAGCTGGCACAGAGCAGACACTCAGAGAATGACAACTTCTAATATCAGTGCTGATTCTCATGATAAGTCCACTTTATACGTAAGAAAAGTGCTTTGTAAACATTATTTATTATAATAGTACTACAATGATTATTTTTTAATGTTTGGAAACCAACCAGATGTAGTTTATACACACTATCTGTTTCCATTCTTCAGTAGCAATAACATGGCACTTACGGTATTCCATTCCTTATCAGCACCAGAAAATTCATTGAAACCAAAGCGAAGTCACCAGAGAATTCACATATAAGGGGTGCTGTCAGCATCTACATGAAGAATCCCTTTCAGGCATGTATGCTGCCCTTAGGGACTCCCGGCAGCTCACAGGCCCAAACCTTGTCCTTGTGGCTTTTTCAGCTTCCTCCATAAAAAGTTGTATGTGACAAGCCTGCTGGGGCAGGAAATAGTTTTGCGCTAATGAGTTTGTGCTTCACTGATGCTCTCCCATTAAAATCATGTTAACTGTGCCCCCCTGTTAATCATCCCAAAATCAGTTTATTAATTAACTCATTTTGGGAAATCGCAATTTAGTCAGAGCTCTTCAGCTCATTAGCATGTTACCAGGACAGAGAAAATAGATGTCATTGAAATCCTTCCTTACACATTTGGCTCATTGAGGCACTGCATCTTCTTCAATCTTTTTGGTTCCTTCATTCATTAACTCACTCAACAAAAAATTATTGAATGCCTTCTATGTGCCCAACTCTGTACTTTGCTTGGGGGATGAAAGGGTGGAAGACACAGTCTCTGCCTCAGGAATATCACTAGGTTGGAGGAGTGAGGCTTGTGAGCTAGAAACAGGAGACAGGATAGAAAAGAATACAGGGGGCTGCTTTGGGCTTAGTGTTGGTCCTTTTATCCTTACGTTGGTCTCTGGTTTGCATTCTTCTATTAACCGAAAGGTTGGCAGTTCAAGCCCACTCAGCACCACCATCAAAGAAAGGCCTAGTGACCTGCTTCTGTAAAGATCACAGCCAAGAAAACCCTAGGGAGCTTCATTTTACTCTGTAACACATGGGTCACCATGAGTTGGAGTCTACTCATGGCGATGGGTCTGTTTTTTTTTGTGGTATCCTTCTGGTGCAAATGGCCAATGTACTTGCCTCAGAAGAAGGGTTCAACAATCTACTTCTGAAAAGCCTTCCATTGAAAACGCTACGGACCCAAGTTCTACTCGGACACATACGGGGTGGCCATGAGTATGAATTAACTCCACAACTGGCTACTGGCTATTCTTATGTTAGATATTGTCTCAGAAGCCTGCATTGCCTTTCAATGCCACTTATGATTTAGTGATAACTGGCTAGGTACATTTGTATATTTGTGATATCATCTGGCCCAATCTATATTTTTATAATAATGATGTTATTATCAACAATAATAAAAGTAGTCAACATTTATTGAATAAGTACTATTTGCCAGGTACTTTTATGCTAAACCCCTTGTATGTAATAGCTAATTTAATTAATAATAATATTTAATGAGATAATAACTCATTTAATTAATAAAAATTAATGAGCTAATAGCTCATCTAATTCTCACCATAACCCTGTAAGTTAGGTACTAATAGTATCATCACTTACAGATAAGGAAACTGAGGCAAATTGAACAGATTTGGTTGTAGGCAGCTTGGCTCCAGAATCAGATAAGGGAATGAGGCTCAG
This sequence comes from Loxodonta africana, assembly GCF_030014295.1. Taxonomy (NCBI): domain Eukaryota; kingdom Metazoa; phylum Chordata; class Mammalia; order Proboscidea; family Elephantidae; genus Loxodonta; species Loxodonta africana. The sequence continues at coordinate 97,523,877 of NC_087348.1, forward strand.
GAAAGAAGGAACTTGCCCCAAGTTACACAGTGAGTAATGAGAACAGAGCTCAGGTCTCCCCAGTGGCAAAATCAGCGATCTTTCCATTGCTATCTGCTTCCAGGAATTCCTACCTCTGGATCGCGCTACTGTTTCCTGAGGGTCCCTATGAAATAAACTACAAAGTCCATGCTCCTTGGGGGTAGGTGTCAATTTGACTGTATATATCTAGCGTGTGGCACGTATATACAAAACAGATATTTGTGAATTGAATACATGAGCGTGAAAATGTTTAGGGTTTAGTCATGAGACAGTACCAAGATCTCAGCCTAGAAAACCTGAAGCTGCAACTTTCAAGGTGCCTGACCTTGGTTAAACATGAGTCCTGACTGAGCCTCAGTTTTCTCATCTGCAAAATAAGAATGGAAATAGCTTTCTGGGGTGTTGCAAGGTTAAATAAAATGAAATTGAAAGTGTCCTGTGATGAGTAAGTCACTATGCCACGGTCAGCAGAAGTCACCCTTCTTATTAACTTTGCCTTTTTGAGTTCCCTGGGTCATCCTTACTGTATTGGCTGAGGGCAGCTGCCTGAAAGGAGATGTTAGCCTTTCCTTTTGCTTATTAGGAATCAAAGGGCAGCACTGACATTAGCAATCTCCTTTGCTGATTCTGCAATTTCCCTGGCTGCCTTTGCCCACAGAAGACCCAGGCATCGTCTGGCTGCTCACAGGTCCACAGGGCACATGGGTCAGAGAGGCAACAGGCCTAGTCCCCCGTGCTGCTCCTTGGAACCTTCTTGCTTGCACTCGTTCTGCATTACGAGAAGGGGTGATATTGGGATCTGGCTAAGTCTTGGGTCCTGTTGGGATATAGGGTCACTTGTATAGCCCTACTATCCTTCCCTTTGGAGACTCAGGGTGGTGCAAATGGTTCACGTGCTTGGTTGCTAACAAAAGTTTGGTGGTTTGAGTCCACCCAGAGGTACCTTGGAAGAAAGGCCTGGTGATCTATTTCCAAAAAAGTGAGCCATAGAAAACTCTATGGAGCACAGTTCTACTCTGACATACGTGGGGTCACCATGAGTCAGAAGCGACTCAATAGCCACTGGTTTTGGTCCTTTTCACCCTTCAGCCTCCACCTCAGCTGCCTTTCATGCTTGTAAAATACCTAGCTCAGTTCCCCGCCCCATGTGCTTGTGGTTGAATTTCAGGGGAGTGATCATGAAAAAACAAACAAAACCAGTAATCACTCAAAAAAAAAAAAAAAAAAAAATCAGACCACCACAGGTGAAATGGATGTTATCAGTAAAGTGTTGACATTTGGGGTGAAGGCTCCAGATCTTGGGCAAGTTATAGCATCTCTCTGTGAGCTAGTTTTCTCATCTTCAAAGTGGAGTAATAGTAGTACCTATCTCTTAGAGATATTGGGAAGACTAAAGGAGTGACTTCACGTAAAGAACTTCAGAACATTGCTTGGCACTTAGTAGGAACTCAGTACACCAAATGCTAATTATTATTAAGTTACCTGCTACCACTGTGGCTGGTGAGGCTGCCTGAGAAATTGTGCCACTAATGAGAAACAAAGGTTCCTGGTAAAATAGCTGTAGGTAGACTCTGAACTTCCTCAGACTGCATATCCAGTTTATGGGACTAGACTGGCTCTGGTTTTAGCTGCTAAAGTTAGCACTTGGGCAAGGAGGCCTGTGCACATGAGGAGGTCATGACTGGTTATCAGTCTGAGGCCATACTATCCCATCATAGTGGGAGAGGAGAAGCCTTGATTCAAGTCTGCGGAATAAAACTAAGATTTACAAAGTACATTTAGGGGTAAGAGACAGGACCCATGTAAGTAAAAATAAATACTAAATAAATAAAAAATCAGATTATTTTGTTTAATGATTTGCTGGTAGAGCCTGAGAATATTTTTTTTTTGTGAGGGAGAATGGGGAGACTTAACCCCTGCTACCAATAGGCATGGTTTGAAGACAAGAGGGTCCTATGAAGTTGACAGAATTTCAGGTTTCCTGGGCTCTACAGCAGTAACTTTCAAAGTTTTTATGAGAAGATATTTTGCTATAAGCAATATTCTACACAGAAGAGCAACATGCGAAAATATGAAAAGAAGAAAGTGGAAGAAGTATGTCATGTTCAGCTTTCCTGGCTCCAAAAGCAAAAGCAAAAAAAAAAAAAAAATCCAAAATCGTCTTAAATAACCATAATTTTCCTAATTAGTGGAGACTTTTGGAGTCCACCCTCCCGCAAAGTCATACACAGCAGCAGGAAGTCCAACACTGGATTGAATAGTGTCTTCCGAAAATTCATGCCTGCCCAGAACCTCAGAACGTGACTTTATTTGGAAACAGAGTGTTTGCAGATATAATCAAGAAGAGGCCATACTAAACTAGGGTAGGCCCTAATCCAGTGGATGGTGTCCTTATAAGAAGAGAGAAATTTTAACACAGACACAGAGAGGAGAATACTCATGAAGTCTGAGGCAGCGTTTGGAATGGTGCATCTACAAAGGAACAAGGATTACTGGCAACCACCAGGAGCCAGGAGAGAGGAGTGGAATAGATTTCTCAGAGCTTCTAAAGAGGCACCTTGATTTTGGACTTCTACTCTTCAGAACAGTGAAAGAATACATTTTTGTTGTTTTAAGCCACCCAGTGAGTGTACTTTGTTACGACAGGTCTAGGGAACTAAGTGCCCAAGTTTGAAAAGATACAAGGTGGCAAGACTGGGTGGAGGGTGGCCAATTTCCTATCAGATCTTCTTCAGGAGTTTCAATGGAACTCAGTCCTAATTTACCAAGACTTCAAGGTTTAGTAACAGAGACTTACGATCATAACTGGAGAAGTGGGTTGTTTTGTCTAAATTTTAGAACTACCTAGTATTGGGGAGAATCATTCAAGCAATGAGATTTTCAGTGAGCTGAAAGGAGCCTGAGAGATTATTTACTCCAATCTCTCTAACCACTCTTCTGGTGAAATTGAGGTCTAGAGAGTGGAGGTAGCTTTGAGTAATTCTTACTGACCCAGCCCTAGTCAAGCCCAGAATTGGATTAGGTGCTGATGATGACAGCTTCCATTTTTTATCGAAAAGCTGCCATTTACGGATGTGTGTGCAATACACTTTCATAATCTGCCTTTATTTAGTCCTCACATTTACTCTGTGAAGTAGGATGGCAGAGATAATGTTATGTGTTTATCACACAATTGCCTCTTCCTGGGCACATGGGAAGTTAATGCCAGGCCCATGAGACTAAATTCCATGCAATAGGATGTGGGTCAAATTATACCTCCTTCAGGTGTGGATATATATATGCCCCCTTCAATTCTTTCTCTGCTATAGCAACCTGGAAGGTCATATGTTTCAGATGGGTAACTACAAGATAGAGGAAGACCACCCTACCTACATTAGACTTAGTGTAGAGAAGTAATAAATAGCCGTTAAGGTTTGGGGGATATTTTTTACTGCTGCAAACCTAACCTATTCTGACTAGTACAAGTAGGTTCTATTGTGATCACACTTTATAGATTTTGAAATAAAGGCCTAATGAGGTAGAATAGCTAGTAAATGGGAAGAGCCAGGATTCAAATCCAAGTTGGTCTTATATTACATCTTAGACTCTTTCATTATATCAAGACTATGGGAAAGAGGGGGAGAATGGTGAGATGGAGAAACAGCAAAGAACTACAAGACATGGGCATAGCTATGTAATATTGGACAGGCTTCTTTATTTCTCTGGGTTCTGTTTTCTGGACTTCGCAAAAAAAGCCAAATATTTCCCACCTCCTCTCCCCATCATCTTTGAATGTTGACCAAGAAGTTGAGTGATGGTGCCAAAAACAGCACTGGACTGAGGGTTGGGACACCTGTGTTCTATTGCCTACCATTCATTGTGAGTCAGAGCGATAGACTAAGTCTGAGGTATTTTTAGCATTAAAAGTAAACCTGACAATTTGAAGGGCTCTCAGTGAAGGTCAAATGAGAAGATACAAGTGGAAGAGCTTTGTAGACTGTAATGTACAGTACATAGGGAGGGAGCGCTGTGGTGAGGTCACTTCTGGGGCTGAAGCACATTCTGACCTGATGCCTCATTAACAAGAATAAATGATTCCTTCTGAGTTGTGTTAGACAAAGGCATGGAAGTTTTGGAGATGGCTGCCAAGGAGCAGCAGGCAACAACATGAGTGAGGATCGGGTCACATGAATTCTCTCAGCCAAGGATGAATAGATTGTGGCATAGGCTTGTCCTCACCTAAGAAATAGACTGGACTTGTTGACTCTTTTCCTGTTCCCCTTCCTTGCTTCTTTCTCTTCTTCAAAAATTGCCTCTTCAGCCTGGTCTTTCCTGTTACACCATCTAATACACCTCCCATATCATTTCCCTTTACTCTATTTTTCTTCCTAACACTCAGTAGTCATTACTTGACAACACTGTATATTGTCTGTTGTCCTCTGTAGTATGTTAGCCAGCAACTGTCTGATTTGTTCACTGTAATAATTCTATCTCTAGGACATTGCTTGGCACCCAGTTAATAGCTGCTGAATAAATTACAATGAAGCATTGATTCGTCTTACAAATGATTATTCTCCTGCACCTCTTGTGAAATGCAGCCAGAAAGAGAGTTAGTTCCCAGAAGAGCAGAACTTGAAGGGACTTGCAGGATCATGTACTCTAAGCACTTTGCTTGCCAGAAGGACAACTAGAGAGATGGTAGGAATTAGGGAAGAAAAGAAGACTCCTATAGCCTCATTTTACACTTGTCATTTTTGGGGCCCTTCTCAAACTCAGACATATTCTATGCCATGGATAGAGAAAAGCAAATTACTGGAAGAGTTTGATTGGTCTGGTCCACTGCCCTCACTTAAATTCTGGTGTACCTGAGGCTTGTGCTCTATAGGCAGGGACTATGTCTGATTCACATTATGTGTTCCCAGCACCTAACAAGGAGCTGTCCTCAAAGGATGTTTGAACAGTCCTTGTTAAAGGAGTAAAAAAAAAAAAAAAAAGTAGAGCCTGAGAATTTTCCTTCATTTCTGTGTCTCCTGCTCTGGCCCCCACAGTCTCACTTGCTATCTCCAATCTCATTTTCTACTACCCTCACCTACCTTATACACATTCATCTTAGACTTCTCCCCCTTCCACACTTCTCCCAGTCCTAATAATTCAAATTTTACACCTACTTCCTCCATGAAACTCCTGTTATCACTTAGAATTTCTTTCTTCTACATTTCCTAGGCATTTGATTTTTGAGGGCGGGGATTCTTTGTCATTCGTCTGTATATCTTTATGTCTCACACAGTGTCTGGCATTAAATAATAAATAATGATAATAATAATAATAAACCCATTGCCTTTGAGTCAATTCTGACTCATAATGACCTTATGGACAGAGTAGAACTGCCTTGCCCCATACGGTTTCCAGGGAGTGGCTGGTGGATTCAAACTGTTGACCGTTTGGTTAGTAGCCAAGCTCTTAATCACTATGCCATCAGGAATCAATAATAATAATAACAGCAGCTATTATTTATTAAGCATTCACTCTGTCAGATACTGTGCAAAATATTTTACGTAATTCATTTCATTTATATCCATGAGTTGGAGAATTATTATTCCCATTTTACAGACAATAAAATGTTAACCAGTAGGACTCAGAATTCAAAAGTCATAATATTCACTCAGCTGAATATTAACTGAACTGACTTAGAGGGAGAAAAACGGTGAAGCAGATTGAGTTATTCCCTTCTGTCTTTATGTTTGTGTATGCATGTATGTATGTGTGTCTGTGTCTTCTTTCTTTTTTTTTCCTTCAGCATCAAGAAAGAGAATCCCATTTCCTAGACCTAAGGAATATATATACATGAAAAAGAGCCTAGCCAAAATATGGCACTGTAATACCTATCAGGCATTTGGGGCTAATGAAATAAAGGCTTGCTGTGACTTTCCCACCTTGACCCTTTCTCAGAGAAATCTGTGACTCAGAGCACACCCTCCTCCCTCAGATGTAGGTGACTTTTGGGCTCTCAGCTCCATCCCCCAGCAGCAATTCTGAAAACCCTCATGAGCTGCAAATTAACATGGAATTACGAAATTGTGAAATGCAACCAGAAAGAGAGAGAGTTCCCAGAAGTGCTCCATGGAAATCCAGTGGGCTTAATTGAATAGTGTTTCTCCATGAGCCCATCACCAGACAACTGGGACAAAACACTTCAGACATGCTCTGGCCCCAGACAGCACAGGGGAGCCAACGTGCCCTCTGGGGCAAAGGGTACTGACACTTGAAGGAGGAAGGGGAATTTAACCTGACAAGTATGTGCTATTTGGGTTTACTAGGCTAAAATGAGAAGTCATACCACTTCATCACAACATATAGGAAGAGGTAGAAAACACACACACAATTAAATAAAATGTCAGAAGTCTTTTCTCAAATGGGATTCTTTGGAACTCAGTCAGAGGCTAGGGGTTTTGCCTATGTAGGAGAAAGTTGAGAAAGCTGGATACAGCTCCACAGCTACCATAAGGCCCCACCCAACAACTCCCTCCTCCCATGAGCACTGAACTGTGCACCGGAGGGTCAGAATCAAAACGCAGGGATGAGGTTATAGGGAGGCAGCTTCAGGCTCAACCCAAGAAAGCAATATTGTCATGAATCTCTTACCTCACACCATATACAAAAATAGCATGCAAATGTATTGAAAATTTGAATGAAATAGGGGAGAAATTTGTGGAATATTTGTATAGCCTTGGGGATTAAGGCAGCTTTCTTAAATAAGACAAGATATCCAGAAGCCTAAAAGGAAGAGATCAAAGCATTTGAGTATATAAACTTTTAAAATTTATGCATGCCGAGATACCATAAACAAGGCCAAGAGCTCAAAATAAAACAAATGATAGTCTGAGAAAAATATCTGCGATGCACACGAAGCAATGTTATAGGAACCTAGGCTAATGTGCATAGTGTACCAAGCACTTTCACAAATTGACAGGAGAACATCAAACAACTGAGTTTTAAAATGAGCTAAGATTGTGCATAGGCCATGCATGGAAGAGAATGTCTCGAGGGCCAATAAACACGTGAAAGATGCTCAACCTCACTAAAAACCAACAAAAATCAAACCCATTGCTGTCAAGGCAATTCCAACTCATGGCCACCCCATAGCCAGGAAATGGATATAAAAGCAACAATGATATGCCCCTTTCCACTATCTAGATCGGCAAACACTGCAGACAGAAAAAAATAATAACTACTTACAGGGAGGATGCAGGGCAACAGGCAGTCTTATACACTGTTCGTAGGAGTATGAATTAGTAATGATTTTGGAAAGTTACCTGACAACTCTCTTAAAATTAATATTTGTTGTTGTTGGTTGCCATTGAGTTGAGTCTGACTCATGATGGCCGCATGTTGGGAATCCATCCTACACTTAAAACCATAGGTATGTAACCATTATTTCTAACAATGTTTATTGCCACAAAGAAAACAGCAACTGAACAACCGTGGAAACAATCTGAATGTCCATTAATGTGGGGTAGTGAATACATTGTAGTATATTTATACTTTCATGTTACATGAATTAGTTTTATATCTTTTTATAATTTTTTGATCTGGGGCACTCTCACAAGGTCCTGCTAGACAAGAAAAGCAGAGTAATGTATGTATTTTAATCTGGTGGGTAAAAACAAACAACAACTCTACTTGTTGTATGTACATGTATTTTTATGAACATGGAGAAAGGTACTGAAAAGGGGATGGGGTGGGAGAAAAATATTAGACTTTTACTCATTCATCTTTAGTTAGGATGCAAATAAATTGCTTTTGTAATAAAAAAAAAAACTTTTAACAATGGAAATGCTAAAAGAGAAGCACTGAAAATGAATAAATAAATTGTAACACTTGTAAAACAGTCCAAGGTAATGCGCTCACCAGGACAGAAGTCCTTTTGGAAGAGGCTGGTTGGCTGCATGTTGGGGATGATGTGCAGGGGATTCCTGTGCTGGGCAGGGGCTTTATTTTGAGACTTTTAAACTCCCCTGTAGCTCTAAGAAACTTCGGTTGGGTTCCCGGAAAACTAGGGCAGTGCAGGGTCACAGCAAGTCCATGAAGGTGGGAGTGGAGCTCGAGGTAATTCTGCGCTGCGGGGAGGGGGCTCTGAGGGTGAGGCTAAGGGCTCTCCTATTCAATGAGCAGGAGGTCAGGGAGCAGCCTCAGTAGGCCTGTAGCAGCAGAAACTGGATCATAGGGAATATAGAAATGAGGAGGTCAGGGAGGCAAAAGGAAGAATGTCCTCTCTTGTGTCAGCAAGGTCTGGGCTGAAAGGAAGGTGAGAGAAAGGCTGCTAACTCAAGAGGAAGCAAAGCAGAAGGGAGAAGGTTTAGGCCTGGACAGACCTGAGCACATTTGTGGAAAGAGTACCGATGTGAGCAGTGAGGTCTGCCGAGGGGCTGGGGATGGGCTATAGTGCCCAATGAGAAGGTGGGTGGGCCTGGCTTGGGGACAGAGCCCCCGTTCCCTAAAAGGGGAGAGCAGGAGAAGCTCAAGTTGAAAGACTTTGCTTTGGATGATCATAATCTTCGGAGCCAGGCAGATCCTAGTTTAGAATTCAGGCCACAGGCTCTCTCGTCTTATCTGTGTAAGCCTTACTTGCACACTTAATATGTGGAGATATTTAATGCCTATTTCTCAGGCTTGCTGGGAGTATTAGAAACATGGACACACACATACAACATCTGGCCCATAGTAGGCACTGAATAAATGGCCACTGCTATTACTGCTTAAGAAGCGACACAATACAGGGGGCCGTGTGCACCCTCTGGAATCAAACAGACTGGGATTGGAATCCAATCTTGGGCATTTATGAGCTGGTAACCATGGAGATCTTGAGGCGAGGCTGGATTCCTCATCTATGAATTTGTGCTACGTATGTAAGGTTGTTGCAAGGTTTAGAGATAATGTTTGGCAAGTACCATGCCTAGAACAAAGCAGGTACTTAACACACATAGCTGTTATTATTTATTTTTCTTATTGTTCATTTCATAGGAGGTGAGATCATGGGATGGCAGTCTTTGCAACACGTTAGCAATAGTCTAAGAAATTAATAAACAGTTTCCAAGAGGCAGAGTGGACCTGCTCAACGAAAATGGTGTTCTCTAGCTGTCCTTGTTGAATACCATTGAGTTGATCCCAGCTCCTGGCGACCCCATGTGACAGAGTAGAACTGCCCCATGGAGTTTTCTAAGCTGTAATCTTTACAGGAACAGATTGTCAGGTCTTACTCCTGCGGAACGGCTGGGTGGGTTCAAACTGCCAACCTTTTAGTTAGCAGCTGAGTGCTTAACGGTTGTGCTACTAGTGGAATTGGAGCAGGAAAAGGAGACAGCAGGGTAAGCCAGAGACTTAGCTGGGCAGACAAGGTGGGAAGTCAGAGGAATGAAGGGATGAGTGAGGCTGATTGCTTCTTTTTTTTTTTTAAATCATTTCCTAACCCTCTACTCTACCTTGTAACCACACCGGTATTTGAAAATCTCTGTCTTGTACAGATTTCTGTGATTTATATGGGACAAGCAGGGGAGAGGAATCCAGGTGGACCTGCAATTTGATTACTTGCTTGCTGGTGACACATGGCAAGGGGTTTATGAGCTTTAGATACTTATATATAAGATGTCTAATAATTCCTATGTCAGGATTAAATAAACATTAGTTGATAACAAGCCTGGTTAAGAGCTCTGGCTGCTAACCAAAAGGTCAGCAGTTCGAATTTCCCAGCTGCTCTTTGGAAACCCTGTGGGGCAATTCTACTCTGCCCTATAAGGTCGCTATGAGTCGGAATTGACTTGATGGCAATAGGTTTGTTTTTTTTAGGTTTTTGAAACCACGCCAGACATAGAATAGATGCTCAGTAAATTGAAGTTTGTTTCTCTTGGCTCCTAATGAGGGCCCTGATCTCAGTCGTCTCTGTATCTCCACAGCTTACCACGAGCCTGGCCCAATGACAGTACTTAAATAACATTTCATAAGTGAGTGAATAAATGAATGAGCAAATGAACACTGGTGAGGGCAATGTCAAAATGGGCAATTCCTGAGGTATCAGTCCACTGCATGTAATAGAGCCATGTGGTTATGATCTCAGGAAGTATGGTACCTAAGAGATCTTTATTCCTGCAATCAGACATATAAAACGATAAATAATTTTATGGCCGGCAGTAATTAGACAAGAGGGTCGTTGCAGTCTCTCTCTCTCTTTTAGCTCTCCAGGAACATTTATGGGGCTTAGTGGGCAGCCATTTCCTACCGCCCCTGCATCTCTGCTGGTTCCTGCATTCATGGGCCTAATGGATTCAGTGTTTGGGAGAAGGCAAGTGAAGGGCTGGCTGTCAGTGCCCACCTCAGCAGATCTGAGACTGTCTGGAAGACTCGAGCGAGCTCCTAGGGCCCCAAATAAGTAAGATCCATATGACGTATGATCTTTGCAAGTCCTGTCCTCTTTATGGGTCTCAGTTCTCTTTCATAAAATGGGAAAAAAAAATGGGAAGTTTATGTTAAATGGCTTTTGCGTCTTTTCCCAGTTGAAACCCCACAACTCTATTGATCTTTTAAATCTGTACCGGTTCCCATTGAGCTGACCCTGACTCATGGCGACCCTGTGTGTCAGAGTAGAATTATGCTTCATAGAGTTTCCAATGGCTGATTTTTCAGATGTAGATTGCCAGGGATTTCTTCCGAGGTGCCTCTAGGTGAACTTGAACCTCCAACCTTTTGATTAGCAGTCAAACATGATAAACATTTGAACCTCTCAGGGACTCTATATTGATCTTTTAGAAGTATTTTGGCTTGATTTCCGATCAGGGTTACCCACGAGAGAGTACTTCTGTGAGTTTTCTGGAGGTTCTTTCTGGAGCTGCAGTATGCTTATGGAGAGGTTGAACTTACCCTTAATGAGCTCAGTTGCTGACTAAGCTTACACATACATGTCAGGCCACAGAGGTCTTCTAGTCATGGCTCACACATCAATGACAAGTAGAAGGGTTCTGTTTGGCTGTCATCATTCTTAAGTGCTTTAGGGATGATTATAAATTTTTTTAATGAAAATTTATAATTTTATTTCTAGTTGTTGAAAATACATGCAGCAGGACATACACCAATTCAACAATTTCTACATGTACAGTCCAGTGACATTGATTACATTCTTCAAGTCGGCAACCATTCTTACCTTCCTTTTCCAAATAGTTCCTCCGTCATTAACATAAATATTCTGCCCCCTAAGCTTCCTATCTAACCTCTGAGTTGCTGTTGTCAATTTGATCCCATGTAGGTAATTCCTTAAAAGAGCACGATGCTTAAGGCTGACCTTCTTTACTAACTAAGCGAATGTATTGTTTGGTTTAAAGGAGACTTCAGGGGATATTTTTGGTTTATGATTTAAAGATTATCTCAGGGCAGTAGTTTCCGGGATTCACCCAATCTCATGGCTAAGGCTGACCATCTTATGTACATCCTGATGTACTGATTCTTATTGCCAACCTGCTCCCTGAGGCACTAGAATTTGTGACTCTTGAAAGTCGGGTCTTTTCATTGTCTACAGCCACTAACCCTGAGAAGAGGCGAGGTAACTTGTCCAAGGCCCCTCAGCTGGAACTGCAACAAGACCTCCCAGCTCTCAACCCCCAGTTTTTTCCTCCGCAGCAATCTAGAGATGTGGCTCATGTACTAGTGCCACAGGATGGAGAAACCTTTGGCAGAAAGCTATCCTGGGGGCAGAGATGTCTGATACTGGTATCTTCCCGGAAGCAGATTGTATTGGGAAGAACAGACGATGTGAACAAAAGGCCTATGTCTTAGATGGTATTGGTCTCCGTTTTCTCATCTATAAAAACTGGAATGATCCTACTCTGCTCCTTCTTGAAGGGTTTTTGGGACATTGAATGGATAGTGCCTGAGAAGGAGCATGTTGGTGTTTAGTATACAGGTGCCTTTCCCCTGGGGCTCTGGAGTCTACTGAGGGATTAACTGGGTCTGACTCTCCTGATCTCCACACTTGTTACACTCACATGTATCCCTGCTTTCAGGTTTGTGTGAAGGCGAGGAATTTATACACAGACAAAAAAATGCACACCACTACTTTGAATTCTCTGCCAACAAAGAGCCTTGGGAGTGCAAGGAACAAGCCTTCAGGGCCACTTCAATACCCACCCTCTCTCCTTGTGGCACCCATGCCTGAGACAGCCTCCAGCTAGGCGGCACCCATGGGGCTGACCCACGTGTTTGCATAATGCAAAAAAGCATTTATTTTAATAGTCTTAGGCTTTCTGGGCTGAGCTTCACTACCCTTTCCAGAAAATACCCCAGTTCAGGCACATCATATTTCTGACAACACGTTCTCTCACCCAACAGATTGGAATGATCATTTAAAAGCTCTGAGTGAAAGCTCCAGCCTCTGATTGATCCGATAATATTGTCTCGGTCCCATTTTAAGCTACCTGTTCTTTAAATTGCGTATAAATATACAGCCCATGCAATATTAATACACTAATGAATAATACACTAACTATTTGAAGCACATCAAGCCACTCAAGGATTTTTCATCTCCTGCATGTTTCATCAGAGGCACTTGGTATATACTGAGTAATCGTTAGGATGGTGAAAATGATAATAACAATGAAATAAATATAGTGCAGCTTTATTGTTGTGGGGGAAAATATGAAGAGTAATTCTCAACTCTAAGTGAGAAATGGATGCCTGTGATCCAGGGAGGGACCACTGCTTATTGATGTATCACAGGTAAGGGCAGCTGTGGCTGTGTATGACTGTACACAGAAGACAGTCTTATCTGTCTAGTGCCATCAGGGAATTTTATAATACAAAAATGGGTTTTCTAGGCATCTGGAATAAAAAGTGGATTGAGGGAAAGGTCATGGATTTTGGAGACAGCCAGATCTGGATTCCAATGCTGTTTCTGCCATTTACCTGTCTTGTGAACTCCTTCTCTTTTCTATTTCCCATCTGCTAAGCAAGGATTATTCCACCAGGTTATTGAGAAGATTAAATCAGAAAATATACGCGGCAATGCGTGAACCAGGGCCTGGTACCTGGGAGGTGTTCAACAAACTGTTCCCTTCCCCAAAGCACAGTGAATGGTACCTGTAGTGGTTTTTTATAAATGTTAGTTCCCTTCTACCTAAACCTTGAGGACTGAACTTTGAGGCAGCTGATTAAAAATCCAGAGTTGTTTCTGGTTTATCCATGGTTTTAAAGAAACGATTCAGACTATTTGCATTTTGGAATCTCTGACCTCCAAATAGGTGAATGCGATGGCATGTCCACTTCCAAACCTGGATAGGTAAGCAGGGGAGGTGTACCTAATGCTCCACCAAGAAGGAACCCAGTCTACAAACATCTATAAACTTTCTTCTAACCGCGAAGCCTAGCGAGTGAAAAAAAAAAAAAAATCCATTATTTTGGGAAAATCATTTTAAAATGGAATTTGTTTTCGAAAGAGCTTTAGATTTTTTTCTTAAGATTAAAAACAAATTCATTCATTTATTCATTCATTCACCAGTCCTTTACTGAGTGCTGACAGTGAGCTTGTCACTGTGCTGTAAACACTGGAGGTGTAAAGATATAATCCAAGAGGATGACAGGCCCATAAGCTGTTGACTAGTTAAGCAGAGTGAAAAATGTAAAAAGAGAGGACAAAACACTATTTAAATGGCAGGTCAATTCTTACAGCCGTGATTAGGAATTCCTTCTTGAAGGAGATGGCATTTGGGATAGAAAAGGTAGGGAAGGCTATTCCGGGCTTAAACCTGAGCGTTAGAACTGAGAGAAGTATACGGTGATTTGGGAGAAGGGTAGGAGCTCCGGGTGGTGGCAGTAGAGACTACGTGCTGCATTGTATGTACGTATGTGTATGAGACTGCTGCTGGGGTCTGATTCCAATAATCAACTGCCAACTGTGTTCCGAAGCGCTGTAGAAAGCACATTTGGCCGTGATAACAATCCTGAAGACTATGCATGGCTGGCTCCATTTTACCCTTGAAGAAACTGAACTTCAGAGAGGTTAAATGATACGCCAAAGAGAGCAAAGTTAGACAGAGGAACACTCAGAATTCTATTCTGTCTTTCTTGTTCAAAGACGTGTTTGGACTCTGTTGAATTCCAAGACATTAGATTGGAAGGAATACAAAGAGAATGAGACAAGGTCTTATGCCTAAGTAACTAGTTGTGAGGCTAAGGCTTGATGTGAACAGAAGTCTTTAAGTCTCAGGCGAGAGATGTTGTTGTTGTTAGGAGCTGCTGAGTCGGTTTTGACTCATATTGACCCTAGATACCACAGAACAAAACACTGCCCGGTCCTGCGCCATCCTTACAATCATTGTTATGCTTGAGTCCATTGTTGCAGCCACTGTGTCAATCCACCTTGTTGAGGGTCTTCCTCTTTCCCGATGATCCTGTACTTTACCAAGTATGATGTCCTCCAGGGACTGATCCCTCCTGACAACATGTTCAAAGTATGTAAGATGCAGTCTCGCCATCCTTGCTTCTAAGGAGCATTCTGGTTGTACTTCTTCCAAGACACATTTGTTCCTTCTTTTGGCAGTCCATGGTATATTCAATACCCTTTGCACATCACAATTCAAAGGCATCAACTCTTATTCGGTCTCCCTTATTCATTGTCCAGCTTTCACATGCATATGATGTGGTTGAAAATACCATGGCTCAGGTCAGGTGCACCTTTGTCTTCAAGGTGACATCTTTGCTTTTCAACACTTTAAAGAGGTTCTTTGCAGCAGATTTGACCAATGTAATGCATCTTGTGACTTCTAGACTGCTGCTTTCATGGGTGTTGATTGTAGATCGAAGTAAAATGAAATCCCTTACAAATTCAATTTTTTCTCTGTTCATCATGATGTGGCTTATTGGTCCAGTTGTGAGGATTTTTGTTTTCTTTATGTTGAAGTGTAATCCATACTGAAGGCTGTGGTCTTTGATCTTCATTAGTAAGTTTTTCAAGTCCAGGCAAGGCATGGTCAATTCTAACTTGGAGATGGGTGAGCTGCCCAAGTTCATGGCTGGGGTGAAGTTTAACAGAAGAGGAGTCACTTGAATTTGGTTTTAAAAATATGAACAGAAATTTAGCAAGTTATAAAGAGGAAAAGACATAGCAGCCAAGGGGAGTTACAGAGTCTGGAAAATACAGGGAACAAAATAAAGATGTGTGTAGGGAATGAAGGTAAAAGAGACTAGAAAAGAACTTTAAACTTGACTTCGGAATACCAAGATGCTTGTGTCTTTCCCTTTCAGATTCAGTCTGACACCTTAGCTAGGCAAGATTTTAGCCTTCTTTATCTAATCCTTTTTTTCCATTTGTCATGAGCAGTCCTGTCATGAGGTAAATCATGAGGATACTATGAAAAGAACAATCAGAACAAGTGTGGATATGCTACTACTAGTGCTGCATGCCACAGGAAACATAATTTTGCCTCCTGGACCTCAGTTTCCCCCTCTGTAAAATGAGGAACTAGGAGTAGATGATGTTTCCCAGGGTCATCTCTGAGTGAAACATTCTATGGTAATGGCAAATAGCAATTTATCAAGTATGCTTGGTCACCATTTTTTCCAGATATGTGTTATGCTCATATGTGTTAGTCAAAACACCAAATAATCATTATTCCTGATAAAACAATAAGGATACAGTGATTCTATGGTCAAACAGGGTTAAACAAAATTAAACAGGGCTGTTTACTGAAACTTTTCAGTGAGTTGAAGTTCACTGAGAATCTCCAAGGGGAAGATGAGATATAGAACTTTTCCAAAACTTGCTTGACCACATTACCGTTTTTCTCACGGAGTTAGTATTCAGTTGATTATACCTGGAGAAATGATACAGTAGCTTGTCCTAATGAGTTCCTACCCTTGACAGTTCTCTCTGAGGGTGGGGACCAAGGGTGATGCAGTGGAGAGAGCCCTGGGATGGGTGTCTGGGATCCAGGGGCACCCATTTTTTACATCCAATTTGGTTCTCTCTTTTGCTGTGTGACCCTGGGGAAATCATCGCTTCTCTCTTTTCCCTGTAAAACAATTGGATGAAATGATCTCTGAGGCCTTTTTCAGCTCTAAAATTCTATTCATCCATCGTTTTCTATAGTTTATTCATTCATTCAGTCATTGTTCATTCAAAAAATGTGTGCAGAGCATAGGCTATGTGCTAACAACTGGAGACTCAGATTTACAAAACAAAACAACAAACACACTAAATATCTGCCCTGGAGGAAGCCTGAGGCTAGTAGGAGAGAGACAAACGTGCAGGCAATTACAGTCCATGATCAGTGCTTGCGTCCCTGGCTCAGGAGGTATCTCACTATCCTGGGGGAGGGATGGTTAGAAAAGGGTTCATGGAGGCAATGTCAGTTGAAAGAGGGATAGGGGTTAATCTGATGGTGGAAGGAGTTCTAGAAGAAGGAACATCATGGGCAAAGGCATGAAGGGGAAAGAGAATGCCATACGTTTTGGGAACTGTAACAACAACAACAACAACAGCATCAACAGCAACAATAACAACAACAGCAGCAGCAGCTATGATATTTTGCGCAAATATTAAGTGTCAGGCCAGAGTTAAGTGTTTTGCATTAGTATCTATTTCCTGTAACCTATAAAGTCATTATAATTACCTTGATTTTATAGTTGAGATGATAATAGATAATTCATCATGTTTTGAGGGGGGATTTTTTTCCCTGAATGCAGTTAATTTTCAACGAATTCCACGTGATCTATATACTCCATCTATTATTTGTGTCACTTTCAGTCCAAGTCTTATTTTTTCCTCTTATTCAAGTCACTTCTGGACTGCTTCTTACCAATTCCAGAGAACACAAGAAATATGAACTTCTTTAGATATTAGCTCAGGGAGAACATTAGGATGCACAAAAATTATAATGCATTTTCAAGCTCAAAATAAGTGATTTGCAGATTTTTTAAAAGCAATAGCTCTCCCTTCCATTGGGGTGGACTATTGTGATTAAAAAAAAAAAAAAAAAAAAAAATTTTTTTTTTTTCATTAGGGGTTAATTAATTCAGTTGTCCTTCTTGATTTGGAAAGCCTTGGATGTTTTTTATATTAATACATTCATTCATCAATCGTTTATGGAAAAACTATTCCCTGCCAGATGCTGGATACGATGCTCTGGGAATTCCCACAAATCCTCTGTGATTCAGCACAGGTGCTATCTGCTCCAGGAAATCTTTCTGGTCCTCCCCTCCTTTCTCCACCCTCAGAAAACTATGTCAGTTGATGTTCTTTGTGCTCCCCAATTGCCCTGGATGTTGCTTCATCATAGATCTTACTTAGTTCACTGTAGCACAATTGTCCGCTTATTCGTAATTTTTGGTTTGGTGTCTAGATTATAATGCTAGTGAGGGCAGGGATGGTGTGTGTTGTGTTAACTGCTATGTTTCCAATGCCTAGCACACAACTTGGCAGTGTGGTAGGTGCTCAACAAATAGTTGTTGATTAAGTGGGTGGACCATGTCTATTATTTTTAAATCCCAGGTGCTCACCAAAGTGCTTGGAACATAGTAGGGGCTCCTTAAATATTTATTGAATGAAATAAATAGATAAAAGATGAGAGCCAGGCTCTCAAGGAGCTTATAACCTAGCAAAGGAGATAGGTTACATCTTGTCCAGGGAAGCATCCATCTTCTCTGATGGGCAACAGAACTCCATCCTTTGGTGGAACCATTCTTCTCTACTCGCAGGCCATGCTGTTAGGATGGGGATCCCCCCTCAGCTACAGGGACAAAGAAGTGCGTTCCAGAAATTGACTGTGGGTGGGCATCTGAGCTAATTCTTGCCAGAGAGAAAGTATGAATCCTAGCTTCCGGAGGTGAGGGTACTGGAAGTGATCCTGGTGTTGTACGTAAGTATGTGGAACTTAGAATTTCTACAACCAACCGGCTACTATGAATGAAGCAGTCTGAGAATGAAGCCAACCCAGAGGAAGCAGTGTTAAAAAAGAGCACTAAGGAAGCCAAGGGCCAACACATTTCCTTTTATTCCTGATACTGGTGTTAGTTGACTTTTTAGCCATTTGCAACACAGAGTTATAACGCTTAGAGACACGGGTCATGGCTTCTGTAAGGAAACAGGGTTCTATATAGAGCACCAAGAGTTCAAAAGACTGATTATTTCAACTAAGGGCTCAGAAATCTATAAATCAGGCCATTGATACAAGTGATCACTTCAAGTGAGAGCTCAGGGAAAACTAAGGGGAAAACATTTGAATCAGGCTTTGAAAGATAAACAGGTTTTGGCCATCAATGCAGATGAAGCACTTCTGGAAGAGGAAATAGCAGGGGCAAAGTTACAAAGCTTAGGTAACACATGGGAGTACATATTTGGCTAGAGTCTTTGGCCCATGAAGGGCAGTGGTATGACTGAAAGAAGCCAGGACAGGTAGACAGGGGCTAGATTACAGAAGGCCTTGAATGCCAGGCACTGCAGTGTCTCTGGAGCAAATCTACATCTCTGTCCCTGGGAATTATGGCAAGGATTGGTACTGTTCTATGGAATGCCACTGGTTTGTGTGTTAGGACCCAGGCAGAGTTCTCTGAGCCCACCACAGACCTTTGGAATCAGAAACAGAGCCTACTTGTCTACTTAATGACAGATGCCTTAGGCCTTCTCCCACCTCTTGTCTCTCTTTCCTGATACCATGTGCAGACTCTGACTGCCTATTTGTAGGAAAAGGGAAAGAAGAACAGAGAGACACTGATGAAAAGGTCTTTTTGAAAGCCACAGGTCCCAAGATGAAAACTGCATCCCAAAGATACATTCTCCCCACAATAGGAGTGTACTGAGTGAAAGGAGACAAGGAGGAAAGAACGCAGAAAGACAGTGCTGTGAAGAGACTCTTCATTTATCATGGGAGGTGAGGAGGTATAGAGCCTTGGGAAGAGAGATTTCCAATCTGGCAATTAGTGTTGTCTCTGGAGTTACAGTCCTCCCTGAACTAGAGAACAGCTGTTCATCTCCCAACCACTCTGTTGCCTGGAGCAAAAGACGGTATTTCGGGCTATTTCTATTCAGCTCAAATTTGCCCAGAACTTAGGCAAAGCAAGTCTTCTTTCTGTGCAGAGCTAGCTTCATGGGTGTGGGCCTGTTCAATCGCACAGGGCCCTGTGCTTTAAAGGGCCTGATTCTGGCTCAACGCTTTGCTATTGTTATCTTGAAATTCTGAATAATTTTTGAACAAAGGGCCCACCTTTTCGTTTGCACTAGGCTTTGCAAATTATATAGGTGGTCCTGCTTCTATGTCTTGGGGAATGGAGGAAAAAAGTCAAAGATTACCCGTCAACAAAACTTGATTCCTTTCTTTCTGCCATCCTGGGTGGTGGTAACTTACACTTTCAGGTAGGTCCTAGTACATTCCCAACCTCTGTTCTCTTTCTCCTACTCTGGTCTTCCTCCCTTAGAAAGTGCAACCTCTACTTCCCTGAGTCTGAGTCCTACCCATCTCTAAGGGGTAGACAGAAATGGCATTTCGTCTATCACATTTTCCATGATTCTTCCTGCTAAATGAATTTCTCCTTTCTGACATCTTACATTAAACTTCTGTATTATATTATAATTACTTCTGCCCTGTGAGATGGAACCAGCACAAACTTTTATTGAGAAAGACCTAGATTCAAATGTGTGACCTTGGATATCTCAAATTCTTTGATCCTCAAGATCTTCATTGGTAAAACGGGAGAAAGAAATACTTATTGTTTAGGGTTATTTAAGGCCTTGGATTAAAGGAGATATAACTAGGGGACCATATCTTCCGGTCTGCCCAGGGCAGTCCAGGTCTAAGCCTACGATCTGGATGTAATTATTGACAATGCTGCCATTAAACTCAAGTGTCCTGGTTTGGATGAAAAGTTATATGGTTCCCCAGTTTACACGTACAAGCGCCTCGTAAGACATCTAGCACATCATAGGTGCTTAAGACATGTTTGCTGAGTCACAAGAGTTTTTTTTTTCCCCCCCTTTAATTTTCTCTCTCTTTGGTGTGTGTAGGCATTTTTGCATCTCTGATAAACTTTATGGATCTATAATTAATGATAAACTATGCAGAAACTAAAAAAAAATCACTATGTGATGAAAAAATGAAAAGCTAACACTTTTATCATGCCTCTGATTTTCCAAGGGCTGTAATGAAGGTGTGTATGCCATTTACATAGCTTTGCAGGAGTGAAGAGGCATGCCGATCTCTCATCTCCATTCCAGTGGTCCACAGGTACTTGTCAGTCAGGGGTACAGCAGTGGCAGTACTGTGGATTGCTTTTATTTTTACACTTAAACGCTGAATAAAGCAATGCTATTAATCTCCTTAGGGAAAAATTAGAGTCTGGGAAGGTGCCCCCTCTTTGTTAACTTTGACCTATTAATATTTAGTGAGTATCCACTTTGTGAAGAGTGCCAATGTAAATCCTTTAGAGTGATTAAAGTAGGGGCGGTATTCCCTGAGGTAACTGGCTTCATGGAATCTTGCTTCGGCTGGCATGCTTTGCTCTCCTAGCAGCCTGGGGAAAATCTGAACTCTGGAGCTGGTTAGTACCATCTGCCCATCTCTGGCTGGACACCATGCAAAACATGGTTATAATAGAAATGTATCAGTAAACTTGATACTTTGACCTTGTTGTTTGGGCCCAGAACACTTTGACCTTGCTGTTTTAATTATACTTTGATCTTTGCTCCATCAGCAGCATGCGCAATTAGTACATAGTATTTTTTTTTTTTTTATGTACTTGGATTGAAATTAATGGCTTAGAAATATAACAGGGTTGGCCTAGATATTAGTATGATCCTAAAATATCTGAGGGGGATTGTACCTTACTTATGAATTAACTAAAAAACTAATTAACCTATCAGTGTTTTAAAAATTAGGTTGATAATGAATATTACTTGTTGAGATGGATTGGCACAATAGCTGCAACGATAGACTCAAACATGCTGGTGATTGCAGAACTGGCCAACATTTCATTCTGTTGGATGTAAGGGCTCCATGGGTAAGCGTCAACTCAACGGCAGCCAACAACAACAACAACGGAAGGTTTGAGTTACCATTTACTGGGGGAGAGTAGGGGGTGGGAGCATATTTGGAACAAAGTTCATGCTAGGGTGGGAGAGATGGCTGTTACTGCACTTGTTCCCAGCCTCTCCTAGTTCCACATTCCTGCCTTTGCTTCTAAGGCACCGGCTTCTGACCCCTGCCTCCTGCTACATCCCTTGACACCCTGTCCTTTTCCTGGGATGTCCTCATGTCTGTCAGACGCAGCAGGAAGGAAAATCAGGTTCTACCCAATTAGCTCATCTTAAGTGGATTTCACTGTGCATTTAATTAAACCTGTTATAATCTTGAAGGGTATTTTGATACATGGTACTTGATACGGAGTAATTAGACTGCTGTGGGCATGCACATAAATAACTTTGGGCTGAGGTTTTAAGCTTGGCTCTGCTGGCGTGGGTTAATATGAGCTACCTTGCCAATAACTTCAAAGCCAATAATGTTTACACACTCCACAGTTTGCAGCCTTCTCAGCCCTTCTGACTGGGGATCAATTGCAAGGTCATCTGCTTATGACTTTTGACGGCTTAGGGGAAGGATTTCTGATCCTGTCACTCTCCTGTCCACACATATTTATGGCTCCTCACTGATTAAAGATTTGCCCAAAACTCCTTGAGTATGCTTCTTTAAACCAAACAACTGTCTAGCTTAATTGTAAAGGATGTCGGTGGTGAGCATTGTGTCCTTTTAAAGAACTTATCATATGGGATCAAAGTATTAACAGCAACTCAAAAGTTTAGGTGGGAAGCTTAGGGGGAAGTGATTTTATGTCAATAGGGGAGGAAAAAGTTGGAAGACGAGGGTGAGAATGGCTGCACAACTTGAAGAATGTAATCAATGTCACTGTATTGTCCATGTAGAAATTGTTGAATTGGTGTATGTTTTGCAGTGTATATTTTCAACAACAATGAAAAACAAACAAAAATCAAAATTTCTTGAGCCTGAATTCTTGGGTATACACAATGTGATTACCCACTACATTTCCAGTATATAGTCAGTACAAAAATTTTATTCATGGGACACCTATATCTCATTGGTTCCAAGCCTTTGCTTGAGCTGTCTACTCTACACTGGAGTTCCTTTGCGTTTAGTCCTAGGGTGTCAGAATAGGCTAGGTTATGCTGCAGTATCAAACGACAGCAATAGCTCAGCAGCTTACCATATCTGTGGCTTGTCAGTTATCAGGGCAGAAAGGAAAAGAGAACATGGTGGATCACATACTGTCTCTTAAAGCGTCTACTCAGAATCAGCTCACTAGCGTTTCATTGTACAAACAATTTTCACAAGCAAGTCTGAAATCAATGGGGTGGGGAGGTAGAACTCTCTCCCAGGAAAAACAAACAAACCCAAACTAGTTGCCCTCAAGTTGATTCTGACTCATGAAAACCTCATGTGTGAGTGAATATCTGCGAACATTAACACTATATAAAGTTGCATTATGGATTTTAGATGACCCCTCATGTTTACTTCCAGAGCAATGATCACTCTGCACTTTCTGTTAGAGTTGTATACATGCGTGCTTTCCTCCTTTAACAGATTGTGAGTTGCTGGAGAGCAGGGCCAGTGTTCTTTTTCATATCCCTCACCTATAGTGCCTAGTAGAGTGCTTGGCTCCTTAGATAGTTATTAAATGTTCTGTGAATTAAAGTTTGCATTTTCAACATTGTAAACTTGGGACGCCTGTGAAACCTAGAACTGTTCGCCTTAGAAAGGCATGTGACTCCCTTCAGTAATAGTCTTCTTATTCAATTCTTGCAAAAACCTTATGATGTAGGCACTATTTTTACTCTCATTATATATATGAGAACATGAAGGCCCAGAGACACAGGGATGTTTGCCATCATGGTTGAAGGAAGTTATTGCCAGTTAGAACTGCTTTTGTATTTAAAGTTGTGTCTGAAAATGATGATTACATTTTCATGACAAAAGAAATACATTCACGTCTTTTGTCTAACAGGAAAATGCCCTTGCTAATACTCGCTGGTCTGACTTCCAGTTGCTGTCAGTGGGTGGAGATCAGGGAATCACCCAATAACGCAGCAAGAAGCAGACAGATTCACTTACTTGTTGGAGTTTGCTCACTTCATAAATTCTTACATTGGATTATTTTGTTAGGAAGAACCAGAGAGTGGAAATTGATAATTTGAGGTCAGGGTGGAGAGGAGAAAGAAAATAAAAAGCAAAGACAAGAATGGAAGGGACCAAAATATGAAGATATTTTTAAAAAGGAAGATTTTTAAACAAAATAGGGACTATATCAATTTTTTTTTTTTTCAGATGATTAACTGCCAATATATGCGCTAAGTACTGGGGGTACAGAGATGGGAAAGAGCTAGTTCCTTCTGTTGAAGAAGCCTCCAATCTGGAAGGGGAGACAGGCACAATCTCAATGCAAGGCAGAATAACAACATTCACATCGGAGGCACACACCAAACACTTTGGGAGCACAAGAGAAGGAGGAAGAGAAGGGAAGGCAAAACTGGAGCGAAAGCTGCTGATCCCAGCAGTATTACTCTAGTCTAGGTGGCTTATTAACCAGATTGTCAATAATGTCATGGTAAATGTTTCTAATGTTTTTTAAAAAGCCTCCAAGCATTTTATTGCATTTGACCCTTCGTCTAATAAAGCTATCTGCCTACGCCAAGTGGTGTCAGCATGCCACTTAACATGAGCAGCCGAGTCCACTCCAAGGCCCATGAGGGGAAACCAAGATAGGTCATGAAAAGCAGTCTCTCTCTCCCGTGTCTGGCCCAATTCACACCCCTCCAGTATAAATTCCACCCAGGCCAACCTTAGCTTTGTCCTGGGACATGTTGTGGGTACTAGTTCTGTTACAGAAACTAAAAGCTGTTCCTACTGGAGAGACCAAACAGCATCTGCCAGGAGTGTGGGCTCTTGAACCACCCTGTCATGGTTTACAACCTGGCTCTACCACTGAACCTAAGTCCACAGAGTGAACACAAGTTTTCTTGTCTTTAAAATAGGAATGATGAGTGTCTGTATGGAACAGGTACTGAAAGCTTAAAAAAAAAAAAAAGCTTACTTAGTGCCAAACACTGTGTTAGGCACATTACATGCAGTGTCTCTTTTAAGCTTCAAAATACCCTGGGGTTAACTGTATCTTTATCTTTATTTCATAGATGAGATAACTGTGGCTTAGTTACATCAAATCAAGTCCAAAACTTGGCCAATATCACAGAACTATTCAGTGGAAAGGTAGGGCTTGAACTCACTCATGCTTCCAAGATAGACCCTTTATAATGACAATCTACTTACAGAGGAGGTAGAGAAGCGCTGCCCAAACAAGTCTATACATACGAATCACCTGGGAAAGACAATCACATGCGTGTGCACGCACACACACACAAACGCACACACTCTCTCTCCCTGGCTCTGCCCCAGCAGATTCTGATTAGTGATTATGATTTAATCACAGAGATATGTATTTTTAAACATATGCTACTTATTTTGATAAAGCTGCTTCTTAGAAAAGCTTTTGGGAACTTGATTTGATTTAAAGAATGTCTTGTTAAACTCTTCTCTGGTACTTGAATCTGGCTATATCCACAGGCTTTTCAATCTAGTCAGAAACTCACCCATCCATCCATCCATCCATCCATCCATTTATCTGTCCATCTGTCCATCCATCCATCCATCTATCTTTCTATCTATTCTTCTATAGACCCTGTGCACCTATGTGCTGGACACTGGTGATACAGACAAAAGTAAGGCACAGTTCCCAAGCTGGAGGAGCTCATGGTTTAATTTTTCTTATGTAAGTGGAACTATTCCTCCTTTCGTCTTTCATGTATTAGTTCTAGATATTCCTTCTAGATGCCTAAGAGACAATCCTTTCCTTGGCTTCCAGTCTTTCCTTAGCCTTCTCTTCTTTGGGCATGATAACCCCAAAGGACAGGATGGAAGGAAGAGTACTGTTATGGATTGAATTGTGTCCCCACAAAAATATGTGTTGTAATTCCTAACCTCTATGCCTATGGTTAAGGACCTCTGGTGGCACAGTGGCTAAAGTGCTCATCTGGTAACTGAAAAGTCAGTGGTTTAAACCCTCCAGCAGCTCTGTGGGAAAAAGACCTGGCAATCTGCTTCTGTAAGGATTACAGCCTTGGAAACCCTATGGGGGAAGTTCTACACTGTCCTATGGGTCACTATAAGTTGGAATTGACTAATGGCAATGGGTTTTTTTCTTTTTCTTTCTTTCTTTTTTTTTTTTTTGTGCCTTTGGTTATAATCCCAATTGGGAATGGATTGTCTTTGTCATGTTAATGAGGCAGGATTAGTGTAGGGTGTGTTTTGAGTCAATTTCTTCTAAGAGATAAAAGAGATTAAACAAGCCAGCCAGAGAAGCAGAGATAGGGTAAGACAGATGCCAAGAAGACATGGAAATCTCCAAGGAACCAGATGCAGAAGCTGAAGAGACAAGGACTTTTCTCCAGAGCCAACAGAGTGGGAACACCTTCCCCTAGAGCTGGCGCTCTGAATTTGGACTTCTAGTCTCACAGACTGAAAAAATAGATTTTTATTTGTTACAGTCATCCACTTGTGGTATTTCTGTCATAGCAGCACTAGATAACTAAGACAAGTGCTTCGTAAGGGTAGGTTAGGGCTCTCAGAACTCACTGTCTCTTCTGACCTACCCCTCCTGGTAGCTGTCTTGGTACATAGCTTGTGGTTGATTTGTCTACCTTCCTGTTGCACCCCAGCAGGTCCCCAACATAGTCAACAGCTGTGATGGTGGGGCCTATTCCATCACCACCCTCCACAGCAGTGGAAGGAGCTTAGAGGCATGGAGATAGGGAAGGACAGGGCAGCAGACCCAAACCAAAGGTTCTAACCCGCTTGAAGAAGCATGGATGGGTTTTGGAGGTGTCCAGGAACCCTTGAAATTGTATACTGATGCCTTCTATGCCCTGCATATAGGGGAAGAGGCAGGGAGAGTCCATACTTTCCACTAGGTTTGCAGCAGGGTTTTGAACAGGTTTGGTCCAGTTCAAATCCCTGCTGAGAATTTGCATTTTTAACAAGTTTCCTGCTGAGAATTTGCATCTCCACCCCAGATATATTGAGTCAGAATCTACATTTTAACAAGATCTCCAGCTAATTTTTATGTATAACTTCCTAGGAACTTGTCAGAATGAACCAGTTCAAAGGCCTGGTTTGCAAAGTGCCTGTGATTCACTAAAGGCTGAAGCCATTGCTATCCATTCACTCCAAATGCGGTCAAACAATGCTTTCAGAGATGAATTTTCATTAGGCCCCCAAAGATCCCTTAACTTCTGACCCGAGAGTATCTCATTTTATCTTCGCCAGAACCCTGTGGAGTAGTTATTAGCTGTACTTTCTGGTTTGGAAAACTGAGGTCTTGAGAGATAAAATAACTTGGCCAAAGTCCCACAGTTACCAAGTGGTAAGGACAGAGCAAAAACCCAGGTCCAGCTGACCCACACCCAGGGACCAGTCCATCAAACTTGACCTATGACCACCAAAATGCCTTCTCTCCTGCTGGCTGAAGACTAAAGCCTCATTAACATTGACAAAGCCATTGATTCCATTAGAAGAAATGAAAAATATCTTATTCACGCTTAGGCAAAATCAGGGAGTCAACATGTTTAAATCAGTAATGAGAATTTAGTTCTTGTTTTTTCAGTTTCTACTATGTACCAGACAATCATGTGTATTATTTCATTTGACTTTCATAAGAACTCTGAGAGTCTAGTCAAAGTTTCTATTCTAGATAAAAGGAAAATGCATCTTGGAGAGGCTGGATTGAATTGGCCAAGCTTCTACAGCTGGTAAGAGTCCAGATTTGAACTGAGGTTCATTTAGGTCTTCATAGTTTTGTCTCTTTCTACATTTTCCTCACTCCTCTCTGTGACCCATGGGATCTGTGTGGGAAGTAGCTGCTGGCTGAGGCTAAGAATTGAAGAGAGTGACTAGAAATTTTGGGGCTACTAAATCTCTCTGAGAATGGAAATTCCAGAACAGTTATTTATGCTCATAAGGAACCTGTGCGTAGACCAAGAGGTAGTTGTTCAAACAGAACCAGGGGATACTGCATAGGCTAAAATCAGGAAAAGTGTGAGTCAAGGTTGTATCCTTTTACCACACTTATTCAATCTATATGCTGAGCAAATAATCCAAGAAGCTGGGCTAGACTATAGACTTCAGTATGGATTACACCTCAACCTAAAGAAAACAAAAATCCTCACAACCGGACCAGTAAGCAACACCATGATAAAAGGAGAAAAGACTGAAGTTGTCAAGGATTTCACTTTACTTGGATCCACAATCAAAGCCCATGGCAGCAGCAGTCAGGAAATCAAATGACATGTTGCACTGGGCAAATCTGCTGCAAAAGACCTCTTTAGAATGTTAAAAAGCAAAGATGTCACTTTGAAGACTAAGGTGCACCTGACCCAAGCCATGGTATTTTCAATTGTCTCATATTCATGTGAAAGCTTGACAGTAAATAAGGAAACAGGAAACGAACTGATGCCTTTGAATTATGGTGCTGGTGAAGAATGTTGACTATATTATGGACTTGCAGAAGAAGGCACAAATCTGTCTTGGAAGGAGTACAGCCAGAATGCTCCTTAGAAGCGTGGTGAGACTTCTTTTCACATACTTTGGACGTTATCTAAAGGGATCAGTCCCTGGAGAAAGACATCATGCTTGGTAGAGTAGAGGGTCAGCATAAAAAAGGAACACCCTCAGTGAGATGGATTGACACAGTGGCTGCCACAATGGGCTCAAGCATAACAATGATTGTGAGGAGGGCACAGGACCCGGCAGTGTTTCGTTCTGTTGTAAATGGGTTCGCTATGAGTTGGAACTGACTTGACAGCACCTAACAAAAACAACAGCACCAAACCTCTCTAAACTTCAAGCTCCGTATTTTGAAGAGTTACTGTGGAGATTGAAAGAAATAGTGCATTTAAATGCCTGATGTGTGGGAAGGCCTCCTTGCATTTAGCTATTATTATCTGATTATAAAGAGAAACATGTGTTGCCCACAGAGGAGCTGACTCCTTCCGCAGGTCTCTTCTGTTTAGCAACAACTTAGTGGCCTCCTTTGAGGCAGAACCAGCTTTATTAGAAAGTTTTTCTTTTTCATCCTGCTGGGAGATTTGATGAGTTAAGAACCATTTTTCAAAATATGTTTTGACATTTAATTATACACATCCTCCTCTTTAGTTATAACTTCCCTTGTCATGTCTGCAACAAACAGGGAATTTTGGTGTACTATGCATTTTTTTTTTTTTTTTTAATGCATAGCTCCTGCCCTTTGATTATCAGTTTCTTGCCTTTAACAATTAGTAGTCTGAACATCAAAGTCCAAACATTCAAAGCCCAAACCAAAATCCACTGCAACTGAGTAGATTCCAACCCAGAATGACCCTATAGGATGAAGTAGAACTGCCTCATAGGGTTTCCAAGGCTTAAATCTTTATGAAAGCAGACTGCCACGTCTTTCTCAGAGTGGTTAGCAGCTGAACACTTAATCAATGTGCCACAGGACTCCTTCCAAACACCCAAGTAACTGAATTTTTCTCCCTCTCCTTCCCTTAACCAAGAAGAGTCAGCAAATGACACATAGGTTTGTTTAGGATTTAAAAAAAAATTGTGACTCTAGGTTGCACACTGGAACCAGTGACCCTTCTCTCAGGGCACATTCAATTAATATGCAAATGAATTAGACCTCTTAGGTCAGAATTCAAGTTCAGAATCAAAGGGAATGGAAGTGAGGATTAACAAGTGCTTAGAGGACAAGTTCAAAGAGAGTACAGAACTTGGAATCCGATCACCCAGGGTTTGTATCATGGCTCTACCACCTACTAGCTCTGTTACCATGGTCCTGAAATTTACCTTGTCTGTTTTTTTTTTTTTTAAGCCTCCATTGCACCAACTTTAGAATGGGATAATATCCTGATCCAACTTCCAGTGGCATTTTTTAATGAGATGGAGAAACAAATCAACAATTTCATATAGAAAAGGAAGAGTCCCTGTATAAAGAAAGCATTACTGAAAAAGAAGAACGAAGTGGGAGGTCTCACACTACCTGATCTTAGAACCTATTATACTGTGACAGTAGTCAAAACAGCATGGTACTGGTACAACAACAGATACATAGACCAATGGAACAGAATTAAGAATCTAGACATAAAATCATCCACCTACGAGCAGCTGATATTTGACAAAGGCCAAAGGCCATTAAATGGGGAAAAGACAGCCTCTTTAACAAATGGTGCCGGCATAACTGGATATCCATGCGCAAAAAAAATGAAACAAGACCCATACCTCACACCATGCACAAAAACTAACTGAAAATGGATCAAAGACCTAAATATAATATGTAAAATGATAAAGATCATACAAGAAAAAATAGGGACAATGCTCAGAGCCCTAATATATGGCATAAACAGTATACAAAACATTACTAACAATGCTCAAATACCAGAAGAGAAACTAGATAACTGGGAGCTCCTAAAAATCAAACACTTATGGTCATCCAAGAACTTCACCAAAGGAGTAAAAAGACAACCTACAGACTGGGAAAAAATTTTTGGCTAGGACAAATCCAATCAGCATCTAATCTCTAAAATCTATAAGGCAATGCAAAACCTCAACAGCAAAAAGACAAGTAACCCAATTAAAAAGTGGGCAAAGGATATAAACAGGAACTTCACGAAAGAAGATATTCCAGTGCCTAACGGATACATGAGGAAATGCTCACAATCATTAGCCATTAGAGGAATGCAAGTCAAAACTACAAGGAGAAAGCATCTAATCCCCAAAAAGGCTGGCATTAGTACAAAAAACACAAAATAATAAATGTTGGAGAGGTTGTAGAAAGACTGCTGGTGGGAATGTAAAATGGTACAGCCACTTTGGAAATTGATTTGGCACTTTCTTAGAAAGCTAGAAATAGAACTACCATATGATCCAGCAATCCCACTCCTTGGAATGTATCCTAGAGAAATAAGAGCCCTCGCACGAACAGATATGCACACCCATGTGCATCGCAGCACTGTTTACAATAGCAAAAAGACGGAAGCAATCAAAGTGCCCATGAATGGCTAAACAAATTATGGTATATTCATACAATGGGATATTATGCAAGGATAAAGACCAACAATGAATCCGTGAAACCTCTTATAACTTGGAAGAATCTGAAAGACATTATGCTGAGTGAAATTAGTCAGTTGCAAAAGGACAAATATTGTATGAGATCACTATTATAAGAACTCAAGAAAAGGTTTAAACACAGAAGAAAACATTCTTTGATGGTTACAAGGGTGGGGAGGGAGGAAGATGCGTATTCACTATTTAGACAGTAGACAAGAATTATTTTAAGTGAAGGACAACACACGATACAGGGCAGTCAGCACAACTGGACAAATCTAAAAGCTTAGAAGTTTCCTGAATACAACCAAACACTTTGAGGGACAGAATAGCAGGGATGGGGGTCTGGGGACCATGGTTTCAGGGGACATCTAGGTCAATTGGCATAACAAAGTGTATTAAGAAAACGTTCTGCATCCTACTTTGGTGAGTGGCATCTGAGGTCTTAAAAGCTAACAAGCAACCATCTAAGATGCACGAATTTGTCTCAACCCACCTGGAGCAAAGGAGAATGAAGAACACTAAAGACACAAGGAAAATATGAGCCCAAGAGAAAGGGTCACAGAAACCAGAGACTCCATCAGCCCAAGACAGGAAGAACTAGAGGGTGACTGGCTACCACCAACGACTGCCCTGACAGGGAATAAAACAGAGAATTCCTGATGGAGCAGGAGAAAAGTGGGATGCAGACCGCAAATTCTAGTAAAAAGGCCACATTTAATGGTCTGACTGAGACTAGAGGGACCCCAGAGGTCATGGCCCCTGGACTCTCTGTTAGCTCAAAACTAAAATCATTCCCGAAGCCAACTCTTCAGACAAAGATTGGACTTTTTTTTTTTTATAAGACATAAAATGATTCTGGTGAGGAGTGTGCGTCTTAGATCAAGTAGACACCTGAGACTATGTGGGCAGCTCCTGCCTGGAGGCAAGATGAGAAGGCAGAGATTGGACAGAAGCTGGCTGAATGGACACGGGGAATACAAGGTGGAGAGAAGGAGTGTGCTGTCACATTGTAGGGAGAGCAACTAGGGTCATATAACAATATGTGTATAAGTTTTTTGTATGAGGAACTGACTTGAATTATAAACACTCACTTAAAGCATAATAAAAAAAAGAAAAGAAAAAAATGGGGATAATAATTTTCTGCCTTGCTCTGACCTCACAGGTTGTTACAATGGTTGCGATATGGTTACGTATTTCCCATATGAGAGTAGGGCCTAAACTTTCTGTCCTTTTGTTTCAAGGGTTGTCATTTTCCTCTGATACAGATGTTGTAATCTGAAAGGCCTACAGGAACAAAGTACAAAAAAAAAAAAAAACCCAAACCTGCGACCATCTAGTTGATTCTGACTCATAGCAACCCTATAGGACATAGTAGAACTGCTCTATAGGGTTTTCAAGGTGTGCCTGGTGGATCTGAACTGCTGACCTTTTGGTTAGCAGCCAAGTGCTTCACTACTATGCCACCTGGGTTTCCTAGGAGCAAAGTAGGCAATACCAATAAGTCAAGTGGGCCAGAGTAGCATCAGGAACAACAGGGAGTGGTAGGGACTGTGGGAAGCTACAGTGCAAGCCCCATGTGGACAAAGGGTGGCAGCACCTACTCAGCTTTACAGAGCTGCACTGTCACTACTTCTGATTTTTCAAGAGAAGCCTGAAATCTAGATTTTATGCAATGTTTCTCAACTCAAAAATTTAAGCCATGACAACAATTTACTTAAAATGCTATTTAGATCAACGAACACCATATAGGACAAACAAAACGTGTCTGTGGGCTTCATTTAGCTGGGGAGCACTCAGTGTGGTATGTCTGGGATAAGAGATTTGCTTCACTTTTGCTCTGAGTTAGTGTACCTTGCTGCCAGCCTCTTTCCGCACCATCAGATTAAGCCCAGCCCTTGCTCCCAGCTGGGCTATCTCTGTGTGGTACTGCCGTACCCATCACCTCCTTGGATTTAATGCTGTTGCTATAGCCTGGTTGGCTTCTAGCAGTGGTAGTAGAAGTTGTGTAGGCAAAGGTCCCATTTAGGTGCCATACCCTTTATTGCCTAGAGCACAGTGAACACAAGGCAGTCTGCTACTGGCATCAGCCTTTTACTAAATGAAATTGGCAAAGAATGGCAGAGACAAAACATAGCTCAGCATAGAATCGGGAACAGCAAGGATCATCTGGTTCTTACATACTCTTAGCCAAATGGACTACAGGAACTTTCCAATAACCCTCTATCTTCTTACACTGCAAACTTCCACTATTTGCTTTGTCCTACTTTATATCTACAGAGATGTCTGCCCCATTTCCAATTTTTCATTTAGCTGTAGAGACCCACCTAAAACTTACATCCCCAAAACACTAAGGGAAAAGTAAAAAATTTTTCCATGCACAAATATTACTAAGTAAAGCAACTCAGCTCTCATAGGCCATCTCAGAGAAAGCTCTGGATTTTATGTGTGTACATCTCTAAAGATGTTTCAGCAAACGGATGCAACACTGGAAGTGCTCACATGTCTATGCCAAGAAATTTGGAAGACAACTACCTCGTCAACTAACTGGAAGAAACCCATATTTGTGCCCATTCCAAAGAATGGTGATCCAAGAGAATGTGGAAATTATTGACCAGTATCATTAACATCACACGCAAATAAAATTTTCCTGAGATCATGCAAAAATGGTTGCAGTAGTACATTGACAGGGAACTGGTAGAAATTCAAGCCAGATTCAGAAGAGGATGTGGAACGAGGTATATCATTATTGATGTCAGATGGATCTTGACTGAAAGCAGAGAATACCAGGAAGATGTTTATCTGTGTTTTGTTGACTATGCAAAGTCATTTGACTGTGTGGATCATAACAAATTATGGATAACATTGCAAAGAATGGGAATTCCAGACACTTAATTGTGTTCGTGTAGAACTTGGTACACAGACCAAGAGCCAGTTAGTTGTTTGAATAGAACAAGGGGATACTGTGTGGTTTCATATCAGGAAGGATCAGGGTTATATCTTTTCACCATACTTGTTTGATCTGTGTGCTGAGCAAATAAGCTGAGAAGCTAGACTCTAACATAGAGTGCTGCATCAGGATTGTAGGAAGGCTTATTAACAACTTGCAATATGCAGACAATACAACCTTGCTTGTTGGAAGGGAAGAGGACTTGAAACACTTACTGATTCAGATCAAAGACTACAGCCTTCGGTATGGATTACTCCTCGATATAAAGAAAACAAAAACCCTCACAACCAGGCCAATAAGCAACATTATGTTAAATGCAGAAAATACTGAAGTTGTTAAGGATTTCATTTTACTTTGGCCCACAATAAATGCCCATGGAAGCAGTCAAGAAATCAAACAACATATTGCATTAGGCAAAACTGCTGCAAAAGATCTCTTTAAAGTGTTAAAAAGCAAAGATGTCCCTTTGAGGACTTAGGTGTGCCTGGCCCAGGCCATAGTATTTTCAATCGCCTCATATGCACGGGAAAGCTGGACAATGGATAAGGAGGACAGAAGAAGAGTCGATGCCTTTGAATTATGGTGTTGGCGAAGAATATTGAATATACTGTGGACTGCCCAAAGAATGAACAAATCTGTCTTGGAAGAAGTACAGCCAGAATGCTCCTTAGAAGGAAGGATGGTGAGACTTCTGTCTTATGTGATTTGAACATGTTATCAGGAGAGACCAGTCGCTAGAAAAGGACATCATGCTTGGTAAAGGGTCAGTGAAAAAGAGGAAGACCATTGATGAGGTAGATTGACACAATGGGTGCAACAACAGGCTCAAACATAGCAACGATAGTGAGGATGGAGCAGGACTGGGCAGCGTGTTGTTCTGTTGTACACAGGGTTGCTATGTGGCAGAACTGACCTGATGGCACCGAACAAAAACAACACCTCAGAAGGCCTATTAGCAAGGTTTCCTAAATAAAATAGCTATGTTCTATGAGATGAGCCTATGTGTTGGGCTATTGGCAACGTGGGCAAGAGAAAAAGAAAAAGGCCCTTAGTGCGAATCCTGACTCTTCATGGTTGGAGCAGGGGGAGAGGAGAGGATACCTCTGGAGGGGCAGCCTCAAGACTCGGATTCTCGTTCCACATCACTAAGTAATTGTGTGGAAAGATCACTGGAGATTTTTGTGTATTAGAGTTTTCATTTGTGCAATAGAAATAATAATACACACCCGTCTCCCTCACAGACCCATTATAAAAAATAAAAATATATATTTTTTTTATTAGAAGAGTATAATTAGAAAACTCAACAATAATCAAACAACATTTCTGAACCCCTGCTGAGTCAGGCTTTGTGCAAGAGCTTGGAGCTACTCAGATGAATGAGGCACCCCTGTTTTCAAGGAATGCAGAGTTTAGTTTAGTGGAGAAGCACATATGTTTTCCATTATTTGCCATAGAATAAGGTAATGGAGCCTCTGGAGGAGTGCACTGGTCAGTGGGAAGGAGGTTTGTGATTGGTTGGGTGGGAGAAAATAGTAAATGTATTTTGTCAAGCAGCAGTGATAGAGAAAGATATTAGAATTTCATTTTGTTTGCCTTTTATTCATTTATTCATTCATGCAACACGTTTCCTGAGTGTCTGCCATGTGCCAGTCCTTGCCCTAGACAGTTAAGTCTCATTGTCTCATTTTATTATCATGATTGTTAGATCACTTTACAGACTCCACTGCATGAACTGGTATCTGTATTCTCAGCCCCTAGAAGGGGTGGCTGAGTGTTCACTGGAAGTGAGCAAACAAATGAACACAGGTTTGATGCAGTCCAGAGTCTGAAAACTGGCTACTAAAAGTTCTTGCAAAGATAAATCTTTTGTGATCGCATTAACTGGGGTCTACTGCTGTCAAATGTACTGTATTTAGGATGAACTAGGGATGTTTGGAACTCTCAAGCTACTGATGCTTTAAGAATGGTTTCCCTTTACAGACAGCTTACAGTCTAGTTAATAGAAACTCTGGTCTAGGAAGGACTTAGGAGACACAGGGTTGTGTGGAGAAGTGGAAACCAATGTTAGTGGCCTTTTTTCCCCCTCTACCTTCTTTGTCCAGTTTGGCTTCAGTGGTAGAATGAATGTCAATATTCATTTTTGCCTTGGCATTAGTATTGTGTTTTAATAGACAATGAGGTGTGTCTCACCACATTCTGGAGTCAGGTGGAGCTCCCAGAGAAGCGGTAAAGAACTGATGCAGGGAGAGGAAAGGGTAGGCTGGGGACTGAGGACTCGGGAAGAGAGCTGATGAAAGTCTGAGATAGCAGTGACTCAATTTCAGGTTGTGGGCATCTAGAACTTTCTTCCTACAACTGTTCAAGGTGTGTTGGGTTTAGCAGCATGGCTGTCTTCTTTTTGACTATAAAGCAAAACCTTTGTCCATCCATCTACCCACTCATCTACTCACTCCTCCCTTTCTTCA
Source organism: Loxodonta africana (assembly GCF_030014295.1). NCBI lineage: Eukaryota > Metazoa > Chordata > Mammalia > Proboscidea > Elephantidae > Loxodonta > Loxodonta africana. The sequence continues at coordinate 97,559,519 of NC_087348.1, forward strand.
CTTATTCATTTAACCAATCTCTATTAAGAGGCTTTCTTCTAGCCACTGGGTATACAGGAGATGGATAAGGAGAATATAGGCTCAAGAACAAACAAATTAGGGTGTGACATTCCTGAAGAAATTGAGAGATGAATGAGGCACTAAGAAAACTCAGATGAGGAAATGACTAACTAGGTCAGTAGGAATCAGAGAAGTTTCCCTGGAGAAAGTACCAACAGTGCTGGCACTGGAAGACTTCTGAGATTTCCAGGACAAGTAATGGTGGACGGTTATACCAGTAGGTATAAGGACCAATTTCAAGGACATAGAGGTAAAAAGGGTCTGGAATATTCTGGGAATTGGAGAAGTTGAGTGTGTGGCTGGCATTCAAGCTTGTTTCGATTACTCCGTAGGGTTGGTTGATATTTAGTTTCCTGAGTTTTCAAGAGCTGACCTGTTCACTACATATGATATAAGCCTTGAAGACAATGGAGTACATTTTCAATATCAGACTGTTGTTGTTGTGTGCCACCAAGTCAATTCCAACTCATAGTGACCCTATATGAATATCAAACTAGACTAGGTTAAATGCCCCAGCTCTATGCTCTTATATGTATATCTCCTCTACACCCCTATTGAAATGCCCATCACACATCATCCATTAATCTATGTAATAATTTTAAAAAAGAAATGCATACTGAGCAATTACTCTGTGCCAGCAAAGGTGCAGAGAAGTTAATTTTCCCATGATCACCGAGCTGATTTTATCACAGTGACAAAGGAAAATTCAAACCCCAAAGTCCTGTTCCATCCTCTTACACCATGGCATCATACAACACGATTTTCTCCTTAGAAAGATAAAGCAAGAAATGTAAAATAGTTGTGCATGGAACCTGAATTCTTCTAACTCGAAGCCTCTCTTTGTCTTGGTGATAATGCTACTAAGGAAATGTTTCCTCATGGGTCACTTCTGTCGATGTAATTGTGGCAGTCACCGGCCCGGATTGGGATATATCAGTGAACAAAACAGATGAACCCCTGTCCTTGAGGAGCTTACACTATATTGTAATTGTTCTATTACCTGTTCAAAATGGTTTTGCCTTCCAGACATAAAGCTCTGTGAAGGCTGGGGTCATGCCTGACTTATTCTATGATTGACTTCAACACAGGGCATAGCATATAGTAGGCCCATAATAAGTTTTTCTTTCTTTCTTTTCTTTTTTTTTTAGCCCAAACTGAATCCTTTTCAGCCTGCCTTCCTTATCACAGAATTAAATGGTAACTGGCAAGCTCTTCCATGTGGACAACTCTGCTGTAATTTGAGAGGACATTAATGCACTTCTACATTCATATTGCAGCCACAGTCATAAATATGCTTCAGAAACAAACAGAAAAAAATGTTCTGCTGGGCTTCACGCCTGCCATGGTTACACAGAGAGAGTGACCCATGAGGAGACGCTTCCTTAGTAGCATTTATTACCAAGGCAAACGAGGCTCAAAGTTGGAAGAATTTAGGTTCCAAAGTAGCTAGTACTTTTTATTTCTTCCTTCATCCTTCTGAAAGGAAATTCAAATATGATACTGTGGTGTCAGTGGAAGTCACATCGGTTTTGGGTTTTGAATTCTCCTCTGTCACTTATTAGCTGGATGAATGTGGGAAAACTAAAGTCTTTGTGCCTTTGCTTTTCTATCTGTAATTGGGGGGAGCATTAATGCCTAACTTGAAGAGCAGTTGAGAGTATTAAATACAATAATATATGGAAATTACCAGGCCCAGTGCACCTACTCAGTGCTGATCTGAACTAGATTCATAAAATGATAATTACCAATACTGTGACTCAGCCCTTTGGAGGAGATGTGTTAGGCTGCTTGGGTTTTGTAGAAAAAAATCCAGGAACTTGAAGGTAGGAGGCATGAGTTCTAGTCCTGCCTGATTCTGCAACTTATGAGCTGTGTGACATGGCTTAGTTATTCAGCCTCTCTGGGCTTTGACTCCTCATTTGTTAAATAATGTGGTTGATCCAATAATTTCTACTCATAACTCATCCTAAGCTAAGTACCTGCCTCTTAATTTCCAGTGCTAATGGCTTAATTCAGGCTCTCTTAGGTAACAACTACCAAGCCTCTACATCTAGCTGATATGCAAATTAAAAAAAATGCTGACTCCTTTGGCAGACAATTTAGAAAGAACTGTCTTTCCCTTGGGTAGCCCAGCCCATATCAGAGCTGTTTACAGAGTAGAGTATGAGTTGGATTTGGAGCCCCATTTTTCTCCAGCTGGGTCATCTTATTAAATATACAACCTGTACCACCATAAACTATAGCTTTGGCCTTCCCTGTCTCCCTGGCTCCAGACACAGCTGTCCTATTCCAGTTCTTCCTATACATCATTCCAGGCACTCACTCGTAAACTGAAGCTGAAGCAGTCACATTCCTTCCTTGCACAAACCATTCACTGAGCCCTTGTGGCTTCAGGATGAAGCTAAGTCACTTTGCCCAACCTCACACAGGCTCTTCATTTCTCAGTAGAGCTCTACATGCACTGTACGTTTGCAGCTCCCTGAACATGCAATACTTCTCCTCGCTGCCATACCAATGCATAAGAGGATCCCCTGCTGAGACTGCCCTCTCCACCTTCCTTTCCTCTACCTTTATGCATAGTTACCCATCAAGACTCAGCTCAGATGTCATCTCTTCCAGAAATCTTTTGCGATCCCCCATCCACAAGACAGACTGGTAGACTATCCAATGACCCTTCTTCTTCTTCTTCTTTTTTTTTTTTTTTAGCACAAAACTACTTCTTCTGCTGAATGACTCCATGTTACATTTGAAGAAACTAAGGCTCAGACAGTGGAAACTTTGCTGACAAGGTAACAATACCAACAGCAGCCACCATTTATCAAGAACTCAGTGTGTGCCAGACAGACACTAACTTTATGAAGTAGGTATTACCATTTTCAGTTTACAGATGAGGAAGCTAAGGTTATGAGTGAAGTCCTTTGTCTAGTGCAGCGGCTCTCAGAGTGTGATCCTTAGTCTAGCAACAGCTGGAAACTTATGAGAAATACAAAATCTCCAGCCAACCCCAGATTGATTGAATCAGAAATTCTGGGGGTAAGCCTAGCAATATGTGTTTTAAAAGTCTTCCAGGAAATTCTGATGCATGCTAAAGTTTGATGAACACTTGTGAAACACTCGTTGAACGTCATCCAGCTGGTGAGGGCCGGAGCTGAGATTTGGACCCGTGTGACTTACAGTTGAAAATATGAGTAAGTCTGTGCTTTTAACTGCTATCCGGTGACCACCCATGGGCTTTGCTCAGGGAGGCTTCTCCTGACCACCGTATTTTAAAAACCACAGCTTCTCCAGTTCCCACCAGACACTGTCACCATTTCCTATCTCCTGCCCCTTCTTTATTTCACTCCATACTACTTCTCACCAGCTGGCATACTGTACATTATAAGTATGTATATATGTTTGTATGTTTCTATGTATTTATTTATTACCTGAATGTAAAACCCAGAGAGCAGGAATTTGTCTGCTTAGTTCACTTCATTAACTGCTAAACCCTCAATGCTCAGAACACTGCCTTGCACATAGTAGCTGCTCAATAAAGATTTCTGAAATAAATAATTACGTAGCTGGTGGTGCCACAGAAAGGAGATTCACTTGGACCTATTTATTCACAGGCTGATATAGTCCATACGCCTCCTCCCTCCCCACCTTCATCTACATTTAGCGTCCTCCTGATTAGAAGCTCTCTCCTTCCTTGAAGGGTCGTTTTCCAGAAGCATTCCTTTACCAATCGTCACTTGCAGGAAGAGAGTCTTTTCCCAACAAGCTCTGCAGAGTGGTTACCCTAGGCATGATTTAGCTATTTACTCATTGCTTTGTCTTAATGGTTCACCAAGTGGAGATTCTTTCAGTAATGACAGTAAATGCATTTGAAATGTAGATATCGACCCAGGCAATGCTGCATATTCGGCTCATCAAATTTTCATATTAAAATTAAAATCTTTTTTTTTTTTTTTTGTGGGAAGGGAGATGCTGAAGTGTTGATTCTAATCCAATCGCTGTGGCATAGTTTCTCCCAGTGAAAAGGGAACTCTTTAATCCTGCATTCCTCCCATGGCTACTGCCATATGATAAAAAAAAAAAAAAAATAGGAAAGGATAATGAGAGAGAGAAAGAAACCCCATTCGTTTAGTAACTGTCAAGGTCTACTCATGGTGCTTAGCTATACATATAAAACATACATGGATACTTTCCCCAAACCACCCTCCAACAAAAGAGATGCCGTTGTCGTCATTCCATAATTTCCCTCACGCAGATATAATCTTCCCAGAGCTCCCAGCTGCCTCTGTCATTGTCGGGGGTCCTCCAACCCATGCCACAAGATTAAAAACAATCGCCACTGTTTTTTCTTCTGATTCATCCCTGCCTCAATGTACCTTCATTGCCTGCCCAGTTGAAGTAGCTCCCCTTATTCTTCTGTATTATCACGCTGGCTAGTTCTTCCCAGCATTTATCATCATCCACAACTCTTTTGTTTATTCAGTTTTTACTAGTTTGCCTTCCACCAGTTTGTTGTCTGCTATAAGTTAGCCAAGGCTTACAGGAACATAGGCAGGCTCTCCTTCATGTGGGGGGAAGGAGATGTAAACACCAAATTATTTCTTGTTCATTCACCCTGCTACACACATTGACCTGATTTACTGCTTGAGGTGGGAAATAGCATCTCTACTTTGTAAATGAGGCCATTAGTAGTTACAGGATTTTGCAAGCGCAAAACAGATAATAAACTAGGGGACCTCAGTTACTAACCAGATCTGCCCCATTCCAGAGGAAAGCTCAGTAGCAAAGTCTGCAGGCTCTGAGGACAGTTGATCTGGTTTCAAATTCTGACTCTGTCACCTACCAGCTCTGTGACTTCAGGTGAGTTGTCTAACCTCTCTCCGTTTTAGTTTTTCCACCTGCAAAATGATGGACAATAATAGCACCTACTTCATTAGGAGGTGAGGACCTAGAGTAATTTCTGGCATATAGGAATCACTCAGCACATTTTAGAGAGTGTTTCTACTTCACCTTGTTGGTAATTCATGTAATTTCTCATATTCGAATAGCTTTCACAATGCTGCCTAAGGTAAGACAGCTATTGCCTTCTCAACGCACCTCGCTATTTTGTAGATAAGGAGGCTAAGGACCGTAGATACTCAGTCTCTTGCTCAAGGTCACAGAGCTGAGAGACTGTCAGAGTTAGGCCTAGGCCCTGGGCACTGGTCTTTCTCTAGTGGTCCGCTTTTCCAGTCCAGGATTTATATGGGCTGTATGCTTCTGGGTTGCATTTGTGGCCTTAAGGTACTAAGGCTTTTCTGATTCCTTAAAGGAACTGAGAAAATGTAGTAAGTCATTTCTCTCTCCAAACGTGGAGTAAAAGGGAGATCCAAGCCAAGTCTTTGTAAAAAGGGGCTGGTAGGCAGGTCAGAATAGAGATGTAAAAAAAGTAGGTACCTGTAAACTCTCCCTGATGAAAAAGTGAGGGTTCCTTCTGGCCCTTCTGGCATCACCCCATCCTACACCTCCTCTTATCCTTCAGGGCTGGACCTCAGCGGTGTGCAGTGAAAATGGTCTGCCTGTACAGTGTGTTTGGAAAAAACGCTGCTTGAACCTTTACCTTCTACTCAATATGTCTGAAATAATCTCTCTGACCAAATTGTCACTTCCACCTTTGGACATATCTCTTCTGGATTATATCAGTTTCCTAGGGCTGTCAGAACAAAATATCATAAACTGAGTGGATTATAAAAACATAAATTAACTTTTTCACAGTTCTGGAGTCTGGGATTCTGAATTCTGGGCCTTGGCAGGGCCATGTTCGCTTTCTCTGTCTGCTCTAGGAGAAGATCCTTCCTTGTTTCTCCCGGCTTCGAGTAGCCCCAGGTGTTTCTTGATGTCCCTTGGTTTACAGATGCATCTTCACAGGGCTGTCTTCTCCTGTGTGTTGCTCTGTGTCTCTTCTCCTCTTTTACAAGGACATCACTCAGATTGGATCAGGACTCACTCTATTGTGCTATGATCTCATGTTTACTTAAGTTATATCATCTTAAAACATCCTATTTCCAAACAAAGTGATGTTTACAGGTACTAGGTATTAGGACTTCAACATATCTTTTTTAAGGACACGGTTCAGTCCCTACCAGGGATAAAACACTGACCCTATATCAACTGCTCACAGGGCAGGGGAAAGTTTTCAGACTCACTTCTGAAATCTGGCCCTCCTTGTTGGTGGCTCTCCTCTGCTCTACATGATAAGCCTTCCTATCAAGGGAAAGGAAAGGAGTCTTATGTTTTACCTTGCGTAGCTTCTATATTCTAGGGACAAGTATCCTGTTTTGCATATATTACCATTTAATCCTGTATCTACACTACAATATAAGTAATATTGTTTCTTTTTGATGCATGAGGAAACAAACTTAGAAAACTTAAATAACTTGCTAGAGGTTATATAACTAATATTGATGGAACTAAAATTCAAACCCAGGCTTGCCTAGCTCTGAAGTCTGTGCTTCTTTCATGACATCAAAAATTATGATATCATTAGCTTAGCAATTTGACTTTCTGTGCAAACATGCAGGTATCCACTCAGCCTTTTCTTCCTTATTGGGCCACTCAAGACAGTACAGTTGGAATTTCCCTTATTAGACCTTGAGTCTGTTTTCTTGTAGGTTAAGGATCATGCTCTGGAAATATGCTTTCCTGAAGGCTACAACACATGACAGTACAAGCTGGAAGTCTCAACTTATTTTTACTTCAATATGACACAGTTTCTACCAAAATTTACATCATGTGTGTATCATCATGAGCATTCTGTACACTCAACCCTAAGGTAGGTCCCAGGGAGCAATCTTTTTGTGGATTCTGCCTATTGAGTATAAAATGGTCAAGAAACAAGGCCTCCAGGGCTCTATAATGACCTGACCCTGTACCTGTTTTGGAACCTGTATCAGGGATTCTTGTTTGCTTGGTCTGTAGCTCATCCTCACAACAGTATCACTCTGTGTCTTTTCTGCTTTTATCCACAACCCAACTGTTTTACTCACCCTTCCACTTGCACTGTGTAGATGTCTAGCTTCCTAATACTCCAAGTCCCCCAATCCCTTTTTTCATTATTTTTAATTTCTTTATTTTAACAGCACTTCTCTTTTCATTGTCATATTACAGCCATGCAACTTAGCTCGCAAATACCTTGAAGTGATTTTTGACTTCCTGAGGTACAGTCTTGAGTCTTCTCTGTTTTGTATCTCTACTCGCAATAGCAAACCATAGACATCTGAAGCCATGCATAAAGTTCTCTTTTCTCCCACATTCTACCCAGTGTAAAGCCTCAAAATAATCTAAATCCTGTAAATCCAATTTTTAATGAAGGAAAACTGGTATGTCCTGAGCACCAATCAAGTGCCAAATACCTGGATTCCCTTACAGAGACAGGAGTTTTCATACTCAATACACAGAAGAGAAAATTGAGGCTCAGATAGGTTAAATAACATGGTCATTGTCATATTCTTGAAGGTCTAAGTTAGGATTTCCATCTTTCTTTGTCTAACTTTGAAGACCAGGAAATTTCTATTACAAAGTACTATCATTCAAGACCTTCCAGATTCTCCTGACTCTTTCTGTCTCTGGGAGGAGTCAAGTACTATAATACAAGGCTCATTGTCATTTGTGACCATCCAGAAAATCAGAGCAAAGTATGCTAACTTTATGTCTCAGCTGCCACTCTATAAAGCAACACAAAACACAAATACCCACAAACAAAATTTAAAACAAACCATAACTTTTAAAAGGCTGTTTTAGAACCTACAATCAAAAAGCCATGTATTCATCTGCCAATTCTAGATATTTCATATAAATTGGATCATACAATATTTGAAAAGTTTATTAGTGGTTACCAGGGAAGGGTGGGAGGGAGAAATGGGGAAGGTATTGCTTAAGGGGTACAGAACTTCTATTAAAATAATTTGGAAACAGAGAATGGTGATAGTTACACAACATGGTGAGTGTAGTTAATGTCATGTAAAAATGGTCAAAAAAGGAAAATGTTTTGTTTGATATATTTCGCTATAATAAAAACTAAAAAAATTTAAAATGGCCATTTATTAACAGTCTTGTCCACATTCACCAATTAGGTGGTCCTGTCATTTATCTGCTTGAACATCAAGCAGATCTACAACTATGATTTTAATAAATTAATTCTGTTTTTTATCCCTAGGGCGGGCCCTGGGAGACACCTGGCTTATTTTCACAGCGGTCCCTGATGCTCAGCTGTCAAGCCACATCATGACTGGCACTCTGAGCTTCATGCAAGGCCAAGCACTTAATCTCTTTAACAGCGACCTGTCATCACTTGCTTTCACTCCAGCGCAGTCCCAGTCTATGTTGAGAGATAATGTCTTATGCACCTGTCCCTTCCTTCCCATTCTAACAGCCACCATCTGGGTTCAGACACTTCTCAATTCCTCTCTGCATCATTTTCCTGCAATTCACTGACTGCCTGCTCTGCACCAGGCACCATGCTATGTGTTTCATGTTCCTTTTCTCTCATCCACAGAACAATCACGCAGAATAGGATTATCATCCCCATATTTCCAAAAAGAAAGGGAGTCTAAGAAAAGTTAAGTGACTTGCTCAACATCCCTCAGCAAGGAAGATGCAGAGCCAGGATCGAAACCCAGTTCTGTATAGTTTCAATAGTTATGCTTCTTCTACTCTTCTGCATTGCCTCTAGCCATGCCTTTAATCTCTAAAGATCTGGGCATGGAAGACAGGAGCTAGAATAAAATTACACAGGGCATGTGCAGAAAAAAAAAACATGGCAGAAAAGGGCCTGGGGAGATTATTTTGAGTAGTTTTATGTGGATATGCTGTGTAAATTTCTCCACTGTCTCCTCTTTGGGCTCCTCAGTAACTTCGTGTTTCTCTTGGTATTTATGTACAGTGTATTTATTTGGTGTTGGTGGTAGAGTGGGTGTTCAGGGTTAAAGGAGAAAAAAGGGACAACAGACATTTGTATTACAATAAAGGTTGACAGGGTGGGGGGAAACAGCAATTTGAAAGATTAGATAGGAAACTGAGGGGTCAGTGAATTTATGTTCATGAGGAAGAAACACCTTAGAAAAGGAGGGTGAGAATGGTTGTGCAGCTCTAAGAATGTAATGTACAACAATGACAATTACAAAACACTGCTGAAAGAGATTAAAAAATACCTAAATAAATGGGAAGATGTTCCATGTCCATGGATTGAAAGACTAAATGTTGTTAAGATGTCAATACTCCCCAAAGCAATCTACAGATTCAATGCAATTCTGATCAAAATTCCAACAGCCTTCTTTACAGAAATGGAAAAACCAATCCTCAACTTTATATGGAATGGAAGAGACCCTGAATAGCTAAAGCAACATTGAAAGAGAAGAAAAAAGTAGGAAGACTCACTGTTCCTGAGTTTAAAACATGCTATGCAGCTACAGAAATCAAAACAGCCTGGTATTGGTATAACAACAGACACTTAGACCAATGGAATAGAACTGAGTCTAGAAATAAACCCACACATCTATGGTCAACTTATTTTTGACAAGAGTGCTGAGTCTGTTGGGAAAGAGGAGTCTCTTCAATAAATCATGCTGGGAAAATTGGATTTCCATGTACGGAAAAATGAAACAGGGTCCATGTCTTGTACCATATAAAAAATAAAATTCAAAATGGATTAAGAACCTAAATGTGAAAACTAAAACCATAAAATATTTAAAAGAAAATGTAGGGGCAATGCTACATTAAGGCCTAGCTTTAACAATGGATTATCTAATATAATAACAAAAACACAAAAAGCAAAAGACAAAATAAATAAATGGAACCTCATAAAAATTAAAAACTTGTTCATCAAAAGAGTTTACCAAAAAAAGTGAAAGAACAAGCTACTGAATGGAAAAATATCTTTGGAAACCATAGATCTGATAATAATCTAAATATATATATATATAAAACTTCAATAACTTAACAACAAAAACACAAATAACCCAATCAAAAAATGGGCAAAGGGCATGAATAAATATTTTATCCAAGATGACATACAAATGGTTACCAAACACATGAAAAATGCTCAGCGTCTTAGCCATCAGAGTAATGCAAGTCAAAGCCAAAATAAGATACCATTTTACTCCCACTAGGATGGCTAAGAGTAAAAAACAAAAACAAATAAAGTTAGAAAATAACAAATATTTGCGAGGATGTGGGTAAACTGGAACCGTAATTCACCGCAGGTAGGAATGCGAAATGGTACAGCTGTTGAGGAAAACGGTGTATCTGTTTCTCAAAAAACTTCAAAAAGAACTACCATGTGACCTAGTAATTCCACTCCTAGGCACATACCAAAAAGACCTGAAAGCAGAGACTCAAACAGAGACTTTTACACCAATGTTCATTGCAGCAATATTCACAATAGCCAAAAGGTGGAAACAACCTAAATGCCCATCAACAGAAGAAGAGATAAACAAAATGTAGTACGTACAAAAAATTGAATACTACTCAGCTAGTAATACCTGCTACAATATGGATGAAGCTTTAAGTGAAATATGGATGAATGCTGAGTGAAATAAGTCAATCACGAAAGGACAAATATTGTATCATCTCAAAAAGACAAGAAAAGGCAAATGTATTGAGACCAAATTTTATTACTGGTTACCAGGGCATGAAGGGTGGGGGGAAAGAGGTGGGTTGACATGATTTAAAAATTGCACTGCTGATTATTATAATTGCTGTCAATAAGTTGTACACTTGTAAAAATTTGAATTGGCAAAAGATGTGTGATAGAGATATTCACAACAACGACAAAAAAAGCGTAGATGCTGAGGCAGCTTATGTACAACCAAACACCTCATGGGATTTGGTTCCTTGGTTTGGAGGTTTAGGGTCATGGCTCCATGGGACATCCTGGTTAATTGGCCTAATTATGTGTTTAGTGCTTCTGTTCTATCTCCTAGTTCATTGTATAGCGTCTTTTTTTTTAATTTTATTTATTTTGTTGTTGTTGAGAATATACACAGCAAAACATAGTCCAATTCCGTAGTTTCTACATTTATTGACATTGATTACACTCTATGGGTTGTGCAAACCATTCTCATCCTCCTTTTCTGAGTTGTTCTCCCCCATTAACATAAATTCACTGTCCCCTAAGATTCCTATATAATCTTCTGAGTTGCTGTTGTCAATTTGATCCCAGATAGATAGACTGAAGGAATATCAATTAAGATATTTCAACAAATGGATGCAGTGCTAAAAGTGCTCACTCGTCTATGCCAAGAATTTTGGAAGACAGCTACCTGGCCAACTGACTGTTGTACATAGGGTTGCTATGGGTTAGGATAGACTTAATGGCACCTGACAACAACAACAACAAATAGTTCCTAAAAGATCATAATGCTCAAGGAAGACATTTTTTACTAGTTAAGCTAAACTATTGTTTGGTTTTAAAAGACTTCAGAGGACATTTTTGGTTTATAGTTTAAAGATTATTTTAGGACAATAGTTTCAAGGGTTCATCCAACCTTCATAGTTCCTCAAAGTCTGGAATCCATGAGAATCTGAAATTCCATTCTACATTTTCCCCCTTTTGATCAGGATTCCTGTATAGAATTTTTTATCATAATGTTCAGTAATGGTAGGCAGACACTGCCTGGGGTCTTAAAAGCTTGCAATCAGCCATCCAAGGAACAACAATTGTTCTCTATTTGCCTGGAGCAACAGAGGAAGGAGAGTCAAGATTAGAAGGAGAATATGGAAAGTGTGGTGATTGCTTCCATGGACAACTGTCTCCTTTGTTATGAGACCAGAAGAACTGGACGGTGCCTGGCTACCATTACTGAACATTTTGACCAAAGAGTCTATAGAAGAATCCTGATCAAAAGGGGCAAAATGCAGAACAGAATTTCAAATGCTTGTGGACTCCAGACTTTTTTGGAGCCATGGAGGGTGGATGAACCCCTGACACTACTGCCTTGAGATAATCTCTGAACTTTAAACCAAAAATATTCCCTGAAGTGTACTTAAAACAATAATTTAGCTTAACTAGTGAAAAAGGTCTGCCTTGAGTATTATGCTCTTTTAAGAACTATCTCTATAGGATCAAATTCATAAGGGCAACTCAAAAGATTATATAGGAACCTTAGGAGGCGCTGAGTTTATGTTAATGAGAGAGGGACAACTCAGAAAAAGTAAGTGAAAATAGTCAAACAACTCAGAGAATATAATCAATGTCCCTGAGTACATGTAGAAACTGTTGAATTGGTATATGTTCTGCTGTGTATATTCTCAACAACAATGAATAATACATTATTAAAAAAAAAAAAACAGCAGATGAAGTAGGACTGTTTGGGGTAGTTGGGGTGGGGTGGTCTCAACACCTTAATGATGGAGAGTATATTTCAGGTAAGGAAAGAGCTTGTGAAGAAGTCCAGATCTGGTGCTATGCCTCGGGCTAGGCCATGCTCTAGGCGGGCATGCTCCTGGGCGGCTGATGGTTTTCAGAGACATCGTTTCTGCACAGAAGATGTTAAGTTTATCTGGTCACGTTCAGAAGGCTATAGGCCCTACACATACGGCCCCTGACCAGCCTTTAATCCCAAGCTGTAGCTTTTAAGTTCCAACTTTCACATTTTTTTTCCTATGGTAAGCATTAAAAAGAAAGGAATGAAGGAAAGAAAAAGAAAAGAAAGAAAAAGTCTAGCTATTTCACATCTATTGCCTCTTAGTTGCCCTGGGGGTTTCATCTCCAAACTGAAACCTCCCTTAATTATTTGGGGCTCATTGGGCCTCTGAACAGCACCTTCATTTAATGTCATTGCAGTCTTGCTCCAGGTTCTTTAAGCTTTGTACCTGCCTGCTTTGATTCTTGCTGCCAGAAGGAATTGCACCTAAAAGCTGTCCTTTATGCTACTAAATTGCTTCTCTCTATTGCATAGTGCATATTGGTAAGATTGTGGGACAGTCAAATCCCTCCTTCTCTGGGATATGGAAGCAGTTTGAAGCATGCCTGCTGCAGTGTTTCCCAAGTGTGTCCTGTAGAACACTGAGCCTGTGATAATGTGTTCAAAAGGTGAGTTCAGTGGTCAAATACTCTTGGAAACATAGCATACTATATCCCAGTCTTAGAGATTCACAATGCGTATTAGCAGGATAAAGGCTCAGAGAAGTCCTGCAATAAGAAACCTTTTTAATCTAGTGTTTCTTAAGCTTATTTGCTTAGGAAATTCTTAATTTGTATTATCCTTAATCCTTTGGGAAGTGCTGCTCTAGATAATAGCAACCCCTTCCAGATGTAGCGTACCTAACATTTTACATTTTGTTAGAGAAGTACTGTGAACAAAGTAGTATGATTCGTATTTTACAGGCAATGACACTGAAGGGCAGAGATATGGCTTGTACTAGGTTGTGTAGTGGGTAGGAGGCAGGTGAAAGTCAGGGCCTCTGATTTATGGGGTGAGAATCTTGTCACTAAGCTTCATGCCTTCATTTGCATTCTTCTAGCCTGGTCTAGAGTACACACGCCTATACACATACACACACAGTACAAAATCAGCTTTGTAAAATAGTCAGGTCAGTTTTACTTACAAAAACTACCATGGGGTAGGTGAGGAAATCTAAGTAAACAAATACTTGTTTGGTGTATTGAAGGGTGAAGGTGCTGGGTGCTTTAATATATTAACCCATAAATCTTCACAATACCCCTGAGAGGTAAATGTCATCGTCCTCATTTTACCGAGGAGCACATTGAGGCTCAGAGAAATTAGCTAACATTCCCAGGGTCACACAATATGAAGACATTCAACTGAACTTTACATTTAAGTTTGATTCCGAAGATCACTTATTGTTCTCTCTACCCTACCACTTTTTCTGGTGAATGCACCATCCTGTTACCCCAGAGCCTAATAGAGAGCTCTATGTATTCAGATGCCTCTGAGGGTTGAACCTATCTATGTTCCAGTAGGTGTTCCAATTAGACTGGCTCAACCTAGAGGTTCAAGAAGAATATAGCTATTGAGAATTAGTAACTGTGTACAAAAGAGATCAATGGGCATTTATGCTTAAATCAATTGACAGTTTTTTGTCCTACCCTGGAAAACAGGTTTGAGATTTTCTTCCTTAAACCAAAAGAAGAGAGTTGGTGCAGTGCCTGGAGATTCCTCAGGCCAGAGAAGTCAATTGTATGGAAGAAGCCATGGGCAGGATGTCTGAAGCCATGTACCTGGTCCTGGCTATGTCATCTTGAGCAAGTCCCTTAACCCCTCTTGTTTCTTCACAGGTTGAATAGAGACTGTGAAAAATGCCTAGAGGTAATAATTCCTACGAGGGAAAGCTTTCTGCATGGAGGCCCGAGGAACCGATTGTCTGGCTGGATTTCTTCCTCTGGTCTAGTCCTGGAAAGAGATGTCATCTTAGGCCCATAGAAAGGGTGAAATTGTGGTAAGCTCAACCTCTGGAATGAAAGTGGAGAAGGATTCTCACACCTTATATCTAGCAGAGAAAGCATTAGAAACCATAGACCAGGGGCCATAAGAACACTTTGATCTAAGAATGTTGGGTATTCCTCTAATTGGTTACTTGGTTAACCTGAGTTTGTACCTGAGGCAGGGACCCACAGAGGGTTTGTTTGTTGTTCGTTTACCTGGGGGGTGGTTGGTATAGAGGAGGAGGACACACTTGCTGCCTAGGAAAGGAGGGCCTCAGGATGGAGGGGTAGTGATAGCACTAAAGAGGAAAAGGGAGCTGAATGAGGCCTGGGACTTGTGGAAGGGGAGGCCAGGGAACTGGTCTGCCAGTCTGGGCCTGGAATGGGACCTTGGGTCTGAGCAATAGTAATTTCCAGAGGCTCCCAAATAGGAGGTGGGATTAGATGATTTCTCAGCTCCCTCCCAGCTCACACATAATGTGTTGATTTCATTTCCCTGCTTTCCATGAGCAATACCACAGACATAAACACCTAGGATGAGCTCAGACTTGACTGTGACTCATTGAAGAGCCTCCGACCGCCAGGACTCAGATACCCAGATTACAATCAGCTCCTTCCCAGGCCGCTGCACACGTAAGGCCAGCTCCAGAGGAAGAGCTTTGTCTTCTTCCCAGGTTTCCATGGAGGGAAAAGCACAGTGAACACAGGTGTGGTTCAGGCCCCACAGAGACCAGCCTGCGTGCTGGCTCTCAGATGTCACTGCAGGTTCCCAGGAACACTGCCAGTAAGCTTGACAAAAAAGATCTTCCCAAACTTCACCTCACTGGTCCGTTAACACTTGAAAAGGAGTGTTTGGGAGCTCCTGTTACTATCTGCTCCCATAAAGATTTACAGCCCTGGAAACGCTGTGGGGCAGTTCTACTCTGTCTTACAGGGTCATTACGAGTCGGAATTGACTGGAGGGCAGTGAGTTTTGATTTGGTTACCATTTGGGAGAAAGACACAAAGGCAGCCATGCTGTCAGAACATGCCCTCAGGCTTCTGCTCCCTGATATTCCCCCCAGCAAGTGTTGGCAAGCTCTTCTAGCCAATTATTGGGACTGATGCTGCAAATAATGTCAGACATGCTGATAAGTTGAAGCTAAACTATGTCATCTCCAGGGATGTGGGCCATGGCTGAGGGCTGCGGGTTGGAGGTCAGCTTGCAGGCTCTGTAAGGGCCGGGTCAGCCCCAGGAGAGCGCCAGACACATAATTGTCCCTTGATAAACACTTGTTGGATGAGTGATTAGTGTGGAGAGATATTGAACTAGGAGTCTTCGAGTGGGTCCTAGAGAGTGATCAGAGACATTGGGAAAGCAGAGGTCTCTAGAATTTGGTTTTAGAGTGGGAAAGGAAGGCTTAAGGGATGAATAATTATTGAGCACTCACTCTAGGTTCAGTGGTAGAAGTCTTGCTTTCCATGCAGGAGACCCAGGTTTGATTTCTGGACAACGCACCTCGTGTGCAGCTACCACCCATCTGTCAGTAGAGGCTTGTGTGTAGCTATGATGAACAGGTTTTAGTGGAGCTTCCAGACTAAGATGGACTAGGAAGAAAGGCCTGGTGATCTACTACTGAAAATCAACCAGGGAAAATCCTGTGGATTATAAGGGTTCGATCTTCAACCGATCATGGGAATGATGCAGGACTGGGCAGAGTTTTGTACCATTGTGTGCGAGGTCACCATAAGTTGGGGGCCAACATGACAGTAGCTAAAAACAACAATTCTATAGAACAGATATTATGGTTGGCAGTTCACATGGGTTACTTCCTTTAAGTCCTAACCGGTGATTTTTGTCTCTCTTGTTATAAGCAGAGTTTATTAGGGCAGGTGACTTTCTCAGAGACAAATAACATGTAAGTGAAAAAAGTAGGATTCAGTCCTAGCTCTTCTGATTTATCAGCCATCACATAGTTAGGGAGTTATTTCCCCCACTTTATAAGCAAGATTGAGGCCCAGAAAAACAAAATCATAGCTGATAGAAGGCTGAGTGAGGAATTAGAACCTAGTCTCAGAGCTTTGTTCTTTTTGATCCTTTCATGGCCTGCCTGATGTTCCCTCATGACATACAGGCCTTCCTCACCCAGACAACTCTGGATGTACTCAGCACTTCCTCCTGTTCCTGTGGTGGCTGCCCCCCCACCCCACCCCCCACAACCTGCAATCATCTTCTCCCTCATTTGCTCACAGAGAGCCAGGGAATCCCTCACAGACCCTTCAGGGAGGGCAGATATCTGGCTCACAGCTGGCCTGAGTAGGGCTCTTACGAACCGATGGCAGGGAATATTAGCTTCATGTGTGTTTATTTTTCTTTTCTCTGCTGATCATAAAATTGGATAATGAGCCTGATGAGTGAAGCCCTAGCCAGAGGCTGGGCAGGAATCCTGGTTTTGCCACTAGCTTAAGGTGCTAAGTTGTGCCATTGGAGTGCCCTCTCTGGGTTCTAGTTCTCCCTGTCAGTAACGCATATTGTTGCACAAAATGACACCCGAGGTCTTTCCTCAGTACTGACCTTCCAGACATCTATGTCAAACACATGAGCATGCTTACCCCAGAATAGTCAAATACTCTTCCCCACGTATCTAACTCTAAAATTAAAGATGCGTACAATATTTTGATGTTTAAACCAAACCTTGGCATTTTCTATTCCTTTTATGTTTTACCCTTGTGTTAACTTTTTAATATAGTCTTCGTGTTATGTGAAAAACATATTTCCCATTAACAAATGCAGTTTCAAACTTTTTGTTGTCTCATCTCATATATTTAAAAAAAAAAAAAACCCAAAGCAAAACAAAAACATTAATTAAAAACAACAACAAAAAATGGGGTGGGTGAAGTAGCCTAAATATAAAAACTTTCTCAGGTCCCTGTTCCTTCTGCCACCAGACATGATCATGAACCCCGTTGTTCTCAGACTTCTCGCAGGAGTGTTTTCCTCAGATGTCATCACCACTTTCTGGCTGTGTTATGTCGTGGTCCTGAGCTTGGGACTCAGGTAGAGCTGCATGTGAATCCACCCCACTGCTTACTAGCTCTGGGGCCTGGAATAGGCAGTGTTGTCTAAAAGCCTCTGTTTCTGTGTCTATTGAGTAGGGGGTGGAGAGTCAGGTGTGTGACGAGAACACCTTTCTTAGAGGGCTGCTGGGAGGGTCAGGTGTGATAGATAACACATTAAAGCATCTGACATAGTAAATTAACTTGATAAAGAATAAACACTACTAATATTATTACTATGACTCCTCCCCCTCTGTCTCCTCCTCTTCTTCATTCTATCATAATTATTCATTGATCTCAAACAACATTTATGACTGGCTGCCAGGCCCTGTGCCGGGGAGCTGGCGATTTGGAGAAGAGAGTCAATGTCCTTATCCTTCAGAAGCTCAGAGTCTATTGAGAGCAGATAGCCGTGTGCTCCATGAGCCACAAGATGGAATAAATCAAAGCTCTCCCAAGCCTTCAAGGCCCAGCCCAAATCCTATCCCCTTCATGAAACCTTTCCAGATCCCCCTATCAGAAATTAATCTCCCCACTCCGGCATCCCCAGGGCCTTTGGCTTGTACCTCTCCTGTGGTACTTACCACTATTTACCTTGTGTTAGAGTGATTTATGCACACGTCAGCCTCTCCCACTAGAATGTGAGTTCCTAACGACAGAAATATTTATGAAGGGCCTTTCTATGACTTTGGCTATTGTATGAAGGACCAACATAATAGCATCAATAAAACACCTCACATTTGAAAAGAGTTCGATGGCAAAATCATTAAAATTAAATATAATTTCAAAACCTAAGTTTTACATTTTCATTCTCATAGCAGGTGCCTCTTTTTCACGTCCATTTTATAGATGCTGTGCAGGAGGCAGAGAGCGAGCAGTGACCTGGGCAAGGTCAGAGAACTAGTTAACAGCAGAGCTAAGCTCAGAGCCTCGCCTGCTGCTGCTCAGCAGTTGTAGGCTGGCACTTCGTTGATGTGGCTGTGTTGCATATTCCTGGTCCCATTAAATCACCCTTAGCAAGCGATTCTGCATTCCATTGCACACAAACAGTTTGGCTTCCTTGGCATGAGGACATGAGTGTGGTTTAGTAAGTTCCTTCCCTGTTCAGACATAAAACGAAGCCAGATGAAACAAATTGCATCCTTTAAGTGCCTTTCCAGGCTGGTTGTGACTCCTGCCCTGATAATTTTCAGGCTGGCAGAGGCTAGTCTCTAGCAATTTCTCCAACAAAACCATGTGGCTTTGGGATGATTCGAGTTGAGCATGTTTGTACACTAATCTTTCCCTTCTGCCTCCCTCGAACTTCTCAAGGCCTTGTGATAACATTGAGAGATAGACTTAATTATCTGCTATCGACAGATGAAGACACTGAGACTAGAAGAGGTGGAGTAATTTATTGGCCTAAGGCCACCAGTGCCAGGATTCAAACCCACATCTGTTCAGATGCTAAAGAATTTCCATTGTAACCGCACTGCTCTTTAATTGGGAAGGACTGGGAAAGCAGGGGCTGACTGTCTTATTTCTAGCCGGCCGACATTATTTGTACAATGCTAATCAGAGGAGAAGTTTTGTGGGAGAATTAGCCAGAATCATTAGATAATGACCCATGACCCGAAAGAATCACTTCTGAGATTAGTACCCACTGCTATAAAACTGGATATGAATTTTTTTTTCCAATCCCAGTTTGACATGTGAGCACATTAATTGGCAGAACTCGCTTTACTTTGATTTTCTGCTCTAACACCCTCTTCTGCAGCCACACCTGATTAAAGAGAAGGCTAATACCCTTCATTCTTCCATCCCCATCGCTTTACTTCTGCTGTTTTCCACTTGGAATACCTTTTCCTCACATCCATAACTGTACTCTTTTTCCTCTTTAAAGGTCCCACTGGGCTGGGCATATGGATTGGCTGAAGTCAGCTGAAGAGTATTTACACTTTGGCATGACCAGTCTTCATACAATGAATAGTGGGTGAGAGTTAAAAGCAACATATAATAATAATGGGAGGTAAGGTGGAAAATTTGGTGAGAATCAGGCCTGGCTAAGGAATTTAAACTTCCTTTTGGTGAGCAATGGAGAGTCATAGAAGATTTTTGAGCAGAGGGGTGGGTGACATGGTGTGACTTATGCTTTAGGAAGGTAAATCTGGTTAGAAAAAGTACAAGTGTGAAGACTACTTAGTAGACTCTTAGACTAGCCTAATAAAAAAAAAAAAATTTTTTTTTTTTTTAGAGCCTGAGTTAGGGAAGAAGCTGTGTACTAGGAGGAGGAATAGATGGGAGATATTTTGGATGGGATAGACTGAAGTTATTTTCTAGTGAAGTCTAAATAATATATGACGTGGTACAGAGGAAAGCACATGGGCTTTGGAACGAGGTAGAATTGGTTTTGAATCTCAGCTCGGCAATCTGCAGGTATGTAACCCTGGACATGTCCTGTAAACTTCTTGTCATGAGTATGTTCTCTCCCTGTTTAGACATAAAATGAAGCCAGATGAAACAAACTGCAGTTTTCAAAGGTTCAATTTCTTCATGTATCAAGTGATAATACTGACAAACTCATCAACTTTTGAGGATCAGCAGAAACAACAAATGCACAAAGCTAGTCACATTGTAGTGATTGCCTCAGAAAGGGTGTCAGGGGGCCATTCTAGCTAAGACCAGGGCTTGAAGCATTGCAGTTCTGGTCCTTGTCAGCTGTTTGACTTTGGGCAAATGACTGAACCCAGATGAATATTGGTAAAAGGGGAATGAAAATGGCTACTTTGTAGATCTGTTGCAATGAAAGTATTAAATTAAATGAGATAAATGTATGTAAAGTGATTCACTTGTGATGGGCACATAGGAAGCACTTGGGTAAAGAGTAGCTGTTATCATCATTATTAGCATTGGACTGAACCGACTATCATTTCCATACCCTTCTCTTGTTTTCTCTCACAGCATAGAAACTCTAAAACGATCCTCTTTCTCAGACTCCCTTGCAGCTAGGAGTGGCCATGTGAATACATGAGCAAATGTCTGCTGGGGGAGGGTGGTGGGAATTCTGGGAAGGCTTTTACTTTCACAATAAAAAGTCAGTGCTGCTCAACCCCCTTATACCCCTTATTCCTTCCTTAAATTTAGACATGATGCTTGAGGTTGAGATAGCCAGCTCACAATCACAAAGGAAAGGCCAAGAGAATCACAAAGATGCCAGTCCTGACAATGCAGAACTACTAGGCTAGACCAATGCCAATAGCCATCTACTTTCCAGATTTCTTGTCAAGTGAGGAAAGAAAACTCTTTGTGTTTAAGTCACTGTATTTGAGTTTCCTGTTAATTGTAGCTAAATGCAGTTCTAAGTGATATAAGAGGTGAGGAGAAGAAGGAAAAAATGTAACTGTGGTCTTAGACAGCAACAGTCCAGATAAAGGAAAGTATTCTCTGTACGGGCTGTGTTTTCTTCCTTCTGTGCTTTTTCTTACAAGGCTGTCCCTAACTAGAATCTTCCCTCTCTGCTCTCCTCCTGAAACTCCCATTTCTGCATGCATAAAGTATATAAACCCTTCGAGATTCAGCCTAGCTCCTCTTCATTCCTGAATGATGTCCATCTCTCTATGTGGAATGAATCAGTCCTATGTAAATCTTGTGTTTTAATCAGTGTGTGTGTTTTTTTTTAATAATCATATTTTAAAATGATTTCATTTGAAATAATTTCTTACGTCCTTTGTCCAGTAAAGGAGAAGAAAAAGAGCTGTACAGTAACAGGAGCATGTGAGAAGTTTTAGAGCGTTGATGCGCATATCTTACCCACATTCAGTAAAACTAAGTTCCTTTGCATATATTATTTCTGAGTGGGATGGTCCATGTAACTGCCTGACACAATTTTTCAAAAGATGCCTATTATTATTATTGTTGTTGTTATTATCATTGTCATCATCATTTTGTACTTCCATTCATTTAACAAACATGTAGTAAGAATCTACTGTTTACAGCATCAGAGTTAATAGTTCTGATGACAAACGGCTTTGGTTAGAATTTGGGCCTCGTTGAACAATTCACTGTTGTGCTAATATATACCTCATAGGAATATAATGAAGAATAGTTAGTTGTGTTCATATAAAGTGTTTAGAACAGTGTCTGATACACTGTACTCAGTAAATATCATTATTTGCCAGGCTTTTTGTCTCAAGGTGTACGCCTGTTTCCTACCGAGTAGTGGAGCCTTAACAAATGCTGAATGTGCTTGTGTACCTCTGAAATGTTTAAAGACTCCAAATGAAACTAATTTAAATTCACATATACTTAAGTGTATATTAATGTTCATGAATTATTCACATTAACAAATATGTGTTTTTAAATTGATTTCCTTTGGAGATTACATTAAGAATTTCACAACAGCTCTGGAAGTAATTGGAAAAGTAAAGTCAAATAGCACAAAGCCAGAAAGAACTATGACTAGTGAGACCACTTAGGACATTCATTCACCTTTAAATTTAACAACTGTCTATGTGTTGCCTGCTCTGGCTCAGCACTGAGTGAGGCTTCAGCTGTCTGGACCTCAGGTGGAAGTCAACCCACTTTTCTGGGACCCTTGTTGTTATATCTCAATGATCCCCAACTCATGGCAACCCCATGCATAACGGGATCAGATTATTATGATCTGGTAGGGTTTTTATTGACTGATTTTAGGACGTAGATCACCACACCTTTCTTCCTGGTCTTGGTCTGGAAGTTCCACTGAAACCCATTCAGCATCATAGTAACACGCAAGCCTCCACTGATAGACAATGGTGAGTGCACACGAGGTTCAGTGGCCAGGTGAACCTGGGTCTCCTGCATGGAAGGCAGGAATTCTACCACTGCATCGCCTCTGGGCTCATATGAACCCTATGGTTTGAGCCCAACATGTGCATAAAGTTTCACCACTGGCCAAGAGGCTGGGCTCTGCAATCAGAATGCCTGGGTTCACATTCTCATTCTGCCACTTGGTAGGTATACAACTGCTTTGGGCCTTAGTTCACTGCGTACACAATGGAATAATAACATAGATATTATACAGTAAGGATTGCATAGTATACCTCAAAAGAAATGTTTAATTCCTAACCCCTGCACCAGTGGATGTGACCATCTTTAGGGAAACAGGGTTTTTCTTAGCAGATGTTATCAGTTAAGTTATAAAGTCATACTGGCGTTGGGTAGGTCACAGGGGGAAGACACCATGTGAAGACTCCTCTACAAGCAAAGCGACACCAAGGGTTACAGGCAGTCACCAGAAACTAGAGGAAGTGACATGGAGCTGCCCCTCTCTCAAAGCCCTCAGAAGGAATCAGCATGGCCACGACCTCGATTTGTACTTCTCGCCTCCATAACTGTGAGACAATAAATTTCTGTTGTTTAAAGCCACTCATTTTGAGGTATTTTTTAATGGCAGTCCTAGGAAACCAATACAAATATTATTTCCCACACTGAGTTGTTGTGATGCTTTAGCTTGTCTAGGTAAAGTGCTTAGTGCATTGAGGAGCACATGGTAAGTGCTCAGTAGCAGTGAGTCGTTATATCATCCCAGTTTACCTTACAGGGCAGTCACTCTGTACTCCTCCCTATTTTCAGAACACGCCGGGCTTCTTCAGCACTCCATAGCCTCACAATTGCTCTTCTTACTGCATAGTTCTTTTTCTTGTTTCTCACTGGACAAACTTCTATTGATTCATCGTCACAAATGACACCCTAGTGAAGTATATGATGTAACATGACCATGCATTCACAGAGTTTATAAACTATTTGGGGAAACAAAAAAGGGAAACAATAGAAGCAACAACACCACCACCACCAACAGAAAACCTCATATGTGAACCACTTAAAGAATCCCTTTCCTAAGTGCCAATTTATCCTACTAGTCTGGGATATTTGACATGTCTGTCCATTCACCGTTTGATCTAGATGCATACTAGCAACTACCCTGGGGAGAGAATCCTGTTTCCCTAAATTGAGGTGGAATATCCAATCGTTGCTGTGTCAGGGAGGGGATGAATGTTTGTTGAGTACCTGCTGTGTGTAGATAACATACCAGTGCTTCATATGTCCGTAGTTGTAATCCTTATAACAACCCTATGAGGTAGGTAGTGTTATTCATTGTCCACAGGAAGAAACTGAAGCACAGATGGGTCATATTACTTAGATGAGGTCCTATAGCTAATAAGTAGCAATTTTGGGATTTGAACTCAGGTCTTTCAGGTGACAAAGTCTGTGTATTTTCCCTAAGTTTATCTGGAGGGGGGACAGGACAGTATGTGATTGTATGCGTGTGTTTGGGGAGGAATGGATAGAAGATACGGAGAGGAGTTCGAGCGCGCAGGAAAACCAAACTTTTTACACTTGCCACTATTATGAAGGGCTGATCCTGACTAAATATCCTGCCATTTGTGCACCAATAACAGAGAGAAAAACATTTCGGTGTAGGCTCATTTTATTTTCAGAATGGGAGTTACTGGGCCATGGTCACACAAAAGAAGTGTTTTTCATTTAGAAATCAGGAACTTTGTTTTTTCTTCGTCTTCTGAATTCGTGTTGAATTATTCATGGTATATTGAAAAGCCTACATTGGAATCAGTTATTCCTAATACAAAAGTTTTCAGACTTTAGGCAAGTAATTTGACTTTATTGAACTTCAGTTGCCTCATCTAAAAATGGGATTATTGATGATATGAACCCAGAGGACTGTAATAAGAGACTGCTAAATGAGGTTTGATTAGGGTGAATATTTATCATTCAAATAGGGACACTTGAAAGTGGAAGATTCCTGCTAAAAATTATGTTAGAATAACAGCTGTAAATTGTATCATCTTAAAAAAACTGGATTGTGTGGTCACTCCAGCTATTATCTATAAGAAGCGTCTAGTACAGTGCCTCACACCTAGTGACCGACAAGTTGCCGCCTAGTCAACTCTGACTCATGCTTCATAGGCTTTCCAAAGGCTGATGTTTTGGAAGTAGGTCATCAAGACTTTCTTCCAAGGTTCCTCTGGGTGAACTCAAACCTCCAACTTTTGGTTAGCAAGCCAAGCGCGTTAACTGATCGCACCATCCAGGGATGCTTCGCATCTAGTAAGCACCTACAACTGCTCTGCCCCGCTAGTATTTTGAACACAATTCCAAAGTTAAGCTACACTGCTCCACTTAAAATGTTCTAAACATGTTAGACTCACAGGCAGAGACACCTCGACCGGGGTCCTATCAGTCACCAGTTATTCATATTCTCAATTCCGACAAGACCAGTGAACATGTAGAGACAATTGAAAACAACATAGAGGCTTCTGAAAGCAGTCAGAAGAAAACATCTTAAGAGGATTTACTTAAAGGGAAGAAGAAGGAAGTTATGTGCTGTAATCTATTTAGAAACAAACAGAAAACATACCAGCTTCAGATCAGAAGGCAGGAGGGGAGATGTAAAGAAATAGAAGGGAACAAGTTAGAACAGTCCATTTATCAACCAACATCTGGTAAGAAGTGAAGGTGAAATGCTCAAAATATTCCAGCAAGATGAGGCATCTTTGGCAATTGCTGAGCAATCCTCCAATGGAAATAGCAGGGGTTGAAGGAAAATCCTAGGATTTTGTTCTTACTGGCAAACAGTGGATACTTAACAAATCTTAATTTCTTTCCTCTCACTTCCTTTGTGCTAAATTTGTAAAATAATCTGAGAAGTTAATTTATAGTTTACACCCATAGCCTGTTAACTGCTGCGTGGAGGGGTAGTTGATGGTCACTGTTTCCTGCCTAATCATCAAATCCCCCTTCCTCCCTCCTCCTTCCCTTCCATTTCCTTCCTTCCTTACCTCTTCCCTCTCTTAAATTTCCTTCCTTTCATTTCCTTCTTCTTCCCGCCTACCCAATCATTCGCTTATCCATCCATCCATCCACCCATCTACTTATCCACCCATCTACCCATCCACCCATCCACTCACCCACCCACCCACCCGTCCATCCACCCATTCACCCACCCACCCACCCAGCCACCAAGCCACCCAGCCATCCATCCATTGATTTATTGAGCCAGGAGCTGAGGATATGGTGATGAATAAAACATAATTACAATTTGTCAGGGAAGACAGACACTGGGAAAATTATTAACTACAACTATAGTAAGTGCTCTGAAATCAGAGTCTGCTCCTCATTTCAGACCCTAGTTTTCTCACATATGCTTGACAAGTCCATGTGGTCATTCCCAGAGCATCTCAAATAACATGTCCAACACTGAACTTGTGACCCTTCCCCCACATCTCACTCTTCTTCCTGCCTTACCTGTCAGAGCTGTTGGTATCACCATGCTCCTGGCCATCCAAGCCAGACATCTCAGGGTTATCCTTGACTTCTTCCTCTTATCTGTACCTTGCATTCCATTTGTTTCCAAGCCCTGATGTCTCTTCCACTCACATGGACATTCTTTCCATCCTTACTACCATTGCCTCAGTTCAGGGTTTTATTATCTGTTCTCAGGACTAACACAATTACTTCTATTCTCTATCCTTTTCCCCTTCGATCCATTCTACCTAATTCTGTCAGAAATGTCTTCTCAAAGTTCAGTCCTGATTATATCTCTATCTTACTAAAATAAAAAGATTCAATTGATGAGTACCCCTTTCCTACAAGGTTAAGCGCCTCAGCCTGATATTTAGTCTTAGCCACACAAGAACAGCTGACTACTTTGTCATTCTTATCTCCGTCTTCAATCCTAAGCACTTAAAGCTGAGAGAGGACAGAGGGAACAGTCATACACACTTTTGGAACTCTAGGAAGACTGAAGAGGTATCTAGTATTACCCTCCCAATAGTGTTTCTTAGCAAAGATACCTTCTAGTTACACGAATTTCATGCTCATGCATGAACATTTGTAGGGACAGTAGATTCATGACCTCATGGCATCTTTGGGTTGCTTTGGGTAGTTAGGTTATATTTATCGACTGTCTATATGCTTTTTTTGTGTGTGTGTGTTGCCTAGGCACTTAAAATACATCATTTCCAATTTCATGCCATTATTTTCATGAGGACAGGAGTGTCTATAAGTTCTGATCATTACTGAATCTTCATCATCTAGAATAGTGCTTTGCACACATTTGTTGAAAAAATAATTGTATTAACTCCCTTTTTATGAATATGAAGACTGGAGCTCAGAAAGTTTGGTAACTTGTCCAAGGATACAGATGGTAGAGAATGGAGCCAGAATGCAACCACAGATCCTAAGGTCCTGCTCTTTTTGCTACATCATGGTCCATTGAGGAAAGATATCAGGAAAATGCCATCTGCGTTTTCATAGAGACCTACAGAAAGCACACAGGACAGCAAGGCAGAGGTGTGGGGAGGGGTGCATAAATTCTGATCATTAACTTTTGAGTTGTGTTTGAGATGTGTGTGTGTGTGTGTGTGTGTGTGTGTGTGAGTGAGCATAGGAGGGTATGACGAGAGAGCAAGGGGTCTCTGAATTGAAATAGCAATTATAGCTCCAGAAAGTCCTGGATTCTCCCCTTCCATCTGCACTCTGGCTGCTTTGTCATCTTCACCATCGATAACAACAAAACAACAAAATAGAGTAGGAGAGCCAAAGTCTATGTCCAACTAGCTTTGTAAGAATAAAAGAGACCTACAGCATTTGTTGAATGTCTTCAGTGACAAGAAAATGGCAGCTTCTGCAGCAGACTCTGCCCAGGTGCTTTCCACCCCTCATCTCTCTCTACATATCATCTATTTACCCATTTGAAGAATGGGAGGAATAACCAGCTCCATAATCAATCACATTTTCTCTGAGCTTTTGGGGTTAAAAATCCTTTGCCTTCAACATTTGACACTGGTCCAGTGGTCCCATATCCTGTCCATCAAGTTTGAATGGTAAATTGGCTGCCTGGTTACCATCCGATCTTTAACTGAGTAACTGCATATCATCTATGCAAATTTGAAGTTTGGCCTAGAGCTCGTTTTGGGGGCTTTGCTTTTTCACTAAAGTGTTTCCAGTTTAAAATTTGTATTATAACCATTGTGCATGTACATGTGTGCAGAGAAAGACTGGCTGAGATAGATGTAACTGGGGGGTCGGCAAAGAGAAAGATGTGAAGGGCTTGAAACTGCAAACACACACACTACTAATTGAAATGGAAAAATAAAATCCTTTTACTTGGGACCACAGGCAATGAACGGTCTTTGAAAAAAAAAAATTGAATTGGATAATAACTTTGCAGAATGTGGGTAACAGTTACCAGATTATCTCCTTAATCACATCTTTATTTCCATTAATCAGGGCTTATGCTTGCAGCAGGTTTCAGATATGTGTTAACACTGAACATCCCACGGAAGAATCAAAGGGCTGTAGTGACGACAGCTTTGTGGAGGCACTCTATGAACAGATGCTTTTGGAGAGAGGGGGAGAAAAACTACTGCGGTGAAAATACAGCTTCGGTCTGCTGTGGCTTAAACAAATGCCTCATCTTCCCTGCTGGTACAGAATGTCAGGGTCCTTGGAGAAAGATGGCAGAAATGCAGGCAAGGCATGTGAACATCGATAAACCCTGGAGCAATTCATTGTCTTTTTACTTCAGTGTGATCTTGGGATTCCAAAAGTCTTGGGATTCCAAAAATTGTTTTAAAAGGCTTCTCCCCATAAGGACACAATTAGCATTCATACAACATTTCATCAGGGGTGTTCTTCTTTTCTTTTCAGCCCAAAGGTCCAGCAACTCTGAATAGTTAACCTGGAAGTAGACCCCAGGAAAAAGATGAGGGTAACGAGAATCCCAGTCTTTGCGTTTTAAAATTGAACCCCAAACAAGATCTGAGGTATCCTAGGAGTTACTACAACCTCTTTCTGGGAGTTCGCACAAAAAAGTTGAAGGAAAATAAAGAATAGTTAAGAAGCTACAATAGATAGCTAGCTAGCTACCATTGAGTCAGTTCCAACTCATGGAGACATTATGCACAACAGAACAAAATGTTTCCCAGTCCTGCATCACCCTCATGATCGCAGACATGTTAGAGTCCATCACTGAGGCTACTACGCCAATCCATCTTACTGAGACTCTCCCTCACCATTTCTGGCCCTCCACCAAATATAATGTCCTCCTCCAGTGACTGATCCTTCCTAATGATGTGTCCAAAGCAAGTGAGTTGGACAATGTTCTGTTGTAATCCACACATCATCACAGCAACACGCATGCCAGCACAATACGACAGACTGACAAGTGGTGGAAGAAGCTATACTATGCACTGCATATATATTAACTCCCTCTGAGTTAGGTATTATCATCCATTGCTGGAGATCAGAAAACTGAGCACCATAGAGGACCATTAACTCACTTAAACAATCACATTCAGTAAGTCGTAGTGTCAGAATTTGAACCCAGATCCTTCTGCTTACACTGCCAGCCAAGCAGATGGAGCAAAGCTCTCAAGAACCATTTCGTGGTTTTCTCTCTAGATCACATTTTTAAATGACTCTTGGTTTCCCACTTCTCCTCTGTTACCGTTCTTTAAAAAAAAAAAAAAAATCTTTCCAATCTTCAAATGTGCAAGTATTTTCCACCAGCTCCTCCAGATCTAGTCTCTGCTCTTGTCCAACATGGTCTGTGCCCCAGAAAATAGCTGCCCTTGCCCTCTGGCTTTGAGCTGTGTTTGGCCAATGGGAAGCCTTGGCAAAAAATCAGAGGAAGGAAGAAGGATGATGTCTGGATA
Source organism: Loxodonta africana (assembly GCF_030014295.1). Taxonomy (NCBI): domain Eukaryota; kingdom Metazoa; phylum Chordata; class Mammalia; order Proboscidea; family Elephantidae; genus Loxodonta; species Loxodonta africana. The sequence continues at coordinate 97,588,727 of NC_087348.1, forward strand.
TTTATTTCCCAGACTCCTCCCTGCCAGGTTGCTGTGGTGACTAAACAGGTTCTGTCAGGCAGCCGTCTCCTTCGCAGGCTCTCTCCAGACTCCAGTTTAGCACAACAGGTCCCAAACATTTGATCTCAGGCCCCCTTCACACTTTTAAAAACTACTGAGGGCCCCTAAGGGCTTTTGTTTCTCTCTCTCAATATTTAGTATCAAAACTGAGAAATTTCTAAAACACAATAATACATGAGAACAAATTCCATTAGCCTTCAGAGTGATGATGCCATCACACATCATGTAGCCTCTGGGAAACTTCACTGTACACTATGAGAGAATGAGAGTGGAGAAAGTAAATGGTGTTGGTATTAATGTAAAAATAGTTTTGACCTTGTGAACCCCTGAAAGAGTCTCAGGGATTTCCAGAGGCCCCTGGACCACATTTTGGGAACCGCTGTGGTGACTGCCCCTTCAGGCTAGTTGTGGGTTGCTTTTCCATCTTTTGTTGGGTCCCCTCACTTTTCCTGTACCCTTGATTGAAGTCTCCTCAATTATTCTATTTGAATTTGTCATCTGTTTGTGCTAGAACCCTTTACCTTCAAGGAAGTGATTGGGCCAGAAGTAGCTCAGGATTGCTGGGAGCAAAGGAAAACATTCCCTCTGCTTACAATGACCTTTTCGGCTGGCAAACTTCAGTTCATCTATGAAATTGTACTTACTGTTTCTTTACCAATAAAAGGTAGTGTCTAGAATAAGGGAAGTAACTTTCTCTTTCCGTGGTCCTGGCCAGAATATATCTGTTTCCTTTCAGAGGTGTAGATAACCTGAAGCATCTTCAGAGGAAGACAGGTGTCTTAGCTGTCTACTCATTGCTGTCGAGTTGATTCCAACTTATAGCGACCTTATAGGCGAGAGTAGAACTGCCCCATAGAGTTTCCAAGGAGCACCTGGTGGATTCGAATTGCTGACCTTTCGGTTAACAGCCAAGCTCTTAACCACTACACCACCAGGGTTTCCATCTTAGTTATCTAGTGCTGCCATAACAGAAATATCACAAGTAGGTGGCTTTAACAAACAGAAATTTATTTTCTTACAGTTCAAGAGGCTGGAAGTTTGAATTCAGGGCATTGGCTCTAGGGGAAGGCTTTCTCTCTCTGCTGGGACTGGGGGAAGGCCCTTCTCTTTTTTTTCAGTTTCTGTTTCTTTGTTCCTTGATGATCTTCATGTGGCTTAGCATCTATCTTCCATCTCTGCTTCCTTGATTCCTTGCTTAATTGCTCTTTTAGATCTCTAAAGAGATTGGTTTTAGACACACCCTATACTAATACTGCCTCATTAACATAACAAAGAAAGCCAGTTCCCAAATGGGATTATAACCACAGATATAACAGTGGTCAAGATTGACAACACATGTTTTTGAAGGACATAATAATTCAATCCATAACAACAGTTAAGGGAGAATATGGAAATCAAGTCCATGAGGAAAAGTTGAAGGACAGTTTTCTCTGAAGAAAAGAAGCCTCAGGGGAATGTGATCATTTTCTTATACCTCTTCATTCAGGTAACCTGTCTTGTTTCAGGGAAGAGTCCTTCATTCTTTCCTCTGGGGACCCGCTGATCTTAATTTCATCATGTCACTTTATATTGTCATCATTTGCATACTTCTCATGGTCTAGGCTGGTACATAAGTCGATTCTGACTCATGTTGATTCCATGTGTGTAAGAGTAGATGGATGAGGCAGGTTTGGGGGCAAATCAAAGCTATTGAACAATGTGTGTTGGGAGGCACTAAAGAGATCAAAAGAAATTTGGCAACTTGCATGGATATTTGCCAAAGCTCAATTCAAGGAACTCAGCGACAATTGAACGGAACTGTTAACTCTTAGAACTAATGAACTAAAGAAATACTCAAAAAATTTCAGTAATATTTATTTCTATATTTTCCTAGTTACTAAAATACCAAAAATAAACAAACAAAATCAAACCCAAGGGCATCAAGTCTGTTCCAACTTATAGCGACCCCATAGGGTTTACAAGGCTGTAAATCTCTGCGGAAGCAGACTGCCACATCTTTCTCCCTTGGAGCCACTGGCGGTTTCAAACTGCTGACCTTTTGGTTAGCAGTCAATCGCTTTAACCACTGTGCCACCGGGGCTCATTAGTTACTAAAATAATATATATCCAATTTAGAATTTGGAAAATACAGAAAAGTTCAAAAGAAAAATGAACATATAAAATACCATTAATCTATATACAGTATTTTATATGCTTACAAGTATCTCTATCTGTAAAAATTTTAAATTGATTAAGATCATGCAGGCTGTTTGATAAACTACTTTCCCTTAAACTTATTTATTTATTTATTTATTGTTATATAATATTAGACACACATAAGGGAATATAGATATGGGTAAGGGCTTTTTTTTTTTTAAGGGCTGTAGGTAATGACTGTAGAACTGTAGATAAACACAATCATAGTTTTTATGTAAGTTTAAAACATGATAATAAAATGAACACCCATGAACCCATCATCCAATTTACAGATTCGAACATAACCAATATGGTTTAACCTATGTTTTCACTCCTTCCAAATTCCCCCGAAGTGGTAGCTATGCTAAATATTTTGTCATTCCCTTGCTTTAATAAAATATTTTATTTTTTAAACTGCCTCTGTATGTATCTATCCATAAACAATATGCTTTTATTTTGAAACTTGTAACAGTAGTTTCTTACTGTAAGTTATTCGAGACACATTTGTTTTACTCATTTATATAATTGTTCATTTGTTTTAACCCACTTGACCCTTTATTGTTTCCAAGAAAGTACTAAATTCTTTCCTACTTCACGGCCTTCAAACATTTCATTTCTCCCTAACTTAATTTTCCTTTCTAAATTAAGTCCCACCTACTACTAACTCTCATAAAGGCTAACACAATTTGTCTCCCCCATGAGGCTTTGAGTTCCATTAGAACAGACTCTATATTTGTTTTGTTCTTAATTTTATACCCAACATAGCCTAGCACAGTGCATGATAGATAATAACCACTCAAGAATATTCTGTTAGATGAAGAGCTGAATATTCTGTGTGCCAGCCAGGTGTCAGACTAAGCCTACACTCAGTTTCTCTCTAACTTCCCAAGCCTCAAGTTTTTCATCTTTGAGATGGGATAATAATCCCTACCTCTCAATGTAGTTAGAGGATTAAAGGTAGTCATTGTGTATATGTGCTTACATAGATGCTTGGAATGTCATTGGGGGTCAATTGCCTCTAATGAGGGGAATCTTATATTGCCAAATCAGTGAATTTTCCTTCCAACTTCTGTTCTTCTTCAGATTTTAAAAGTAATGTTATTGTTAGTTGCCATCGAGTTGGCTCTGACTCATGGAGACCTCACATACAAAAGAACGAAGCCCTGCCTTGTCCTGCGACATCTTTACAATTGTTGGTATGCTTGAGTCCCTTGTCTCAGTCATTGTGTATTTTGAGTGCCTCCCAACCTACAGCGCTCATTTTCCAGCACTATATCAGATAATATCAGATAATAATCTGTTGTGATCCTTAGGATTTTCATTGGCTTATTTTTGGAAGTTGGTTACCAGTCTTTCTTCCTAGTTTGTCTTAGTTTGGAGGCTCTGCTGAAACCTGTGCACCATGGGTATTTGAAATTCTGGTGGCGCAGCTTCCAGCATCATAACAACGTGCAAATCTCCATAGTACAACAAACTGACAGATGAATGGTGGTTAAAAGTAATACTTGGTACAATTACTGTTGATGGTAATTATTAAATCCAACATTGGCTGAGCACTTACTATATGCCAAGTACTTTATGTATACTACCTTATTTCTTCTTATGATGCAGCCTCTGTTATTACCCCTTTTTTATGGATGAGGAAACTGAGGTTAAACGAGGCTGCGTACAAGCCTTTTGGGACATAATATACAGTGAAATTGCAGTTGGTCAGAAACTATCTAACCAGAGAGTCTGCAATTTGTGGGAAATGTTCTCTGCACCAGCTTTATTTTTTCTTTTCCTGAGAAAAGGGCAAAACAGAAGTAAATGCATGGATAACAGATTTTTTTTAGAAAAGCAACTTCCAAAGACTGCTCAGAGGTCAATATGGATTTTTATTCCAGTCTTCTCTTCCCCTAGATTCACAGATCTGAAATGAAAATTGACGCTCAAGCTGGTGACCCTAAGGCAGGATCTTTAACCAGAAAACAATGGCTGAGTCATGCTTTGTGCAGCATACTTTTGAGGGCCAGAAAGTAGATTAATACATATTACAGGGATTTTTTTCTACAAGAGTTAAAATCAAAAGGTGGTTATTTTAACCAGAGCTCCTAGTTTAGTATCTTTCATGCAGTAGTGCTTAATAAGTGGGGGTCGAAATGCATTCCATGAACCTCATGATATAGTGAGATTTTACTATAATGTAGGAATGGCTCTCTCTTGTTTAACTAAGTGCTTATGCACTCAATTCAACATGGCATTTCAGGCTCTTCAAAATTGCCCCAGTCTGTATTTCCAGTTTATTCTCTTCACATACCAGTCTTGCACACAATTCTAGCCAGACCAGAGTACTGTCTTCTAAACACACCCCAATGTTTAGCACCCTGGGGCCTTTGCTCATGCTGTTCCTGCACTCTCGAATGTCTATACCCCTGCACACCTCTTTAAAAAAATAAATAAATAAAAAGTCAACTCATCCTTTAGGTCTCTGTTCAACTGACTTCTCCAGTAAACTGGTCCAAGGTAGGGCTTATCTAACCACTTGAGCTTCTAAACCTTCTGTATTTTGCAACACCCAGAGTTACAGCAACGTTTTTCATTTTGTGGTGCAGTGTGGCTGGTGGATAAAGCGTAGACTTTAGAGTTGGAAATATCCTGGCACAAATTTCAGCTCTGCAACACAAAAAGTCATACACCTTGGTATGATTTATCTAAATATGAGCTACTATTTCCATTTCTGAAAATGAGGCTGCTCTTACCTGTTCTTTAAGGCTGTTGTGAGGAATAAGGAAGAGAACAAGCAAAGTGCCCAGCACCGTGTCTGGCACATGGTGTGCAAGTACTTCTTTTTTGTCATTCAAGTTCTCAGTCTAAATATGATCTCTTGAGAGAGATTCCCAACTAACACTCCGCCCCATCATCCCACTCCTCTCTTTAAGCTCTGGACTCAGGGCCTCTGAGTTCAAATTCCAGCTCCAGCATTATTAGCTTGGGTAAGTTTGGGCAAATTACTTAGCTCTTTTGACTCAGTTTTCTCATGTAAAATGGGGATAATAATAAGAATTACTTCATAGACATAGGGATCATTTGAACATTAGGACAGTACTAGATACAGAATAAATTCAAGCTGTTATTAGATTATATTGTTCATTCTTCTCTCTCCAGCATCTACAAGAGTGCCTGGCCCAAGGAGGCACTCATTTAAAATTTGTTGAACGAATGGATGTGTGTGCGTTTTTTTTTTCTCTTTCTTTGCATACTTTGATTTCAGGATATAGTGTGGGCTCTGCTATGGGAAGGAAGAGGGTATCATTTTTATTATGTAACCAGCACCCAGCCCAATATCTGGAACCCATCAGCTCTTAGTAAAGTTCATGGAATATAAGGGACATTTTTCAGTTGTGTATTCCTGCCACAATCCATGCAAAATGAGTTCATTAGCACCAATTGGCAGAACAGTCAGCAGCCCTCCCACCACACAGCAGCCTCTCATTACCACTTATTCAAGTTCACGTAACAGAGGGTGAACCAGGGACAGAAAGCCATTTCCTCCCTGGCAGCACAAAGGCCTAATCCATTGTCTTTCTTGACTGGGTACATGATTTACCTTGTTCTGCTGGCAGATTCTAATAGACGATGCCCAGCTTGGCTGGCAATAAGAGGACTCTTTTCTTTTTTGTTGGTCTAATCCCTTGAATCAATATTTGTTCCCTCCTTCCTCTGTTTACAGACAGAGACTGCTAAGCCTGTATGGCACCTCCAAAGTAAGACGAAAAATGTGGGTCATGAGGAGGGGGTCTGGGGAGAGAAAGAAGGCCCACCCTGAGGACATCTCAATACATTAGGAACTTTGCTTTCCAGTAAAGTCTTCCCTTCCTTGGTGAAAAATTTTAACCTCTCTGCAAGCCTTCAAAAGGCATTGGCATGGGAGGAGTGCAGGGAGTAACCAATTAAAATTCAGTCCCAACCAACAAGGAGAAGTAGGCCATGGCTGGCAAACAGAGAGGCATTGACCAAGAGGGGCCTTGGCACTGCAGGCTCACGTTGGTTGAATGTTCTTTTCTTCTCAAACCAGAGAACCTCCCAAAGCATGGAGTCATATTGTCCATATCTGGGTTTATAAAGTGTGCATTTCTCTCGTGTAGAGCACACCCCTTTGGCTTGTGCTCCATTCTCCCCCTTCATCTCTACAGGACACAGATTGTTCTTGTCCATTCCCAATACCATGATCACTGAATTTTCTTCCTACTGCCAGATGTAGTATCTGCACACAGCTCACAGGCAGATTCTGGGCCTGCTACTAAACAGATGCCATTTCATAATACATTCACTCTTCGTGCCAAAATAAGAGTCTTTCCCCAAGTCCTCTTCTACATGAGCTTCCATTTCCATTTCTGAAAATGAGTGTGCTGTTACCTGTTCTTTAAGGCTGTTGTGAAGAATAAGGAAGAGAACATGCAGAGTGCCCAGCACTGTGTCTGGCACAGGGTGAACAAGTACCTCTTTCTTGTCATTCAAGTTCTCAGTCTAAATATGATCTCTTGAGACAGGTTCCCATCTAATATCCCACCCCTCCACTCCCCTCATCTATGTCAGTTGAGAAGAGGAAGAAAGAGAACGAAAGAGAGGGAGAATGAGAGTCAGAGAAAGAGAGAGAGAGGAGAGGAAGGGAGAAGAGAGGAGGGGAGAAGAGAGGAGAAATGAGGTGGAGAGGTGAAAAGAGAAGAGGAGAAGGAGCGAGTATGAGATTTGAAATTCTGTTCTTGTAAACCAGATGTGATGAGATGTCACTTGAAGCATTTACATACCCTACATTCATGTGTATAGTCTTGAAAATGGGTTTGAAAGCTGAAGTGTGAGAACATTAATCAAAAACTTATAAAATAGGGGTATTCTGTTAAAAGTCTTTAAAAATTTACTAATTTACCTTACTTCTTAAGTATAACATTTGCTATATAGGCCCTGAGTTTTGTACATGATCTTTAATTTGGCCCTGCTCTTGCACAACTGAATACACAGTTGGCGGGTTTAAGCCTAAAACACATCCAACTGAGGCCAGAGTTGACTTTTTGACAGGCTTAAAGTTTCCCGCCCTTGTCTCCATTATATTATGTTAACAAGATCAAGGTTTACTTTCTCTAGCTGTCACATTAGCCATTATAATGACTGTTATTATCATTACAATATTGTCTGGGAAAGTAGCCCTGGTGCCACAATTTCTTCTCTAGATGGACATAGTAGTCACCCAATAAAGCAGAGCTCTGTCAATATCTCTACTTCCACTTGATGACTGGGCAATGAACCACCCCCAACATCCGGTTTCTGCCAAGAGATCCTTCAAGGCTAAGCCAGATCTCATGTGCTGCTGTCGGGTCCTTCAGTGTGCAAGCCTACATGTGGATCAAGCCTCCCAGGTTTCACCATGGCTGACCTCCCAGGTTTCATCCATAGTTGCTTTCTGCACGGAGTGCTGCTGCCTGGAGATATCAATGTGCTAGTCACCAAGACTTGGAAGGAGCTGTTGGTTGTGCTGGTACCCAGTACCCTGGGGTTGACGTCTTGACACATGTATCACTGCTCTCTCATTACCTATTGGGAAGGTCATCTTTCTGATAGATAGCTTTGAAACTCCTTTGTTAATTTTTTTTCATAGAAAAGACAGGTAATAGTTCTGGCATGCTCTACTTATTGTTACGTCAAACAGTGCTGGTCTTGCTTCTTTTGTTGAAGAAGCTTTGCTGCTGATCTTGACTCACATAATGTGTTTTTATAACTCATTGGTCTCTATGATTTCTTAACCTTTACACTCTCACTCATTCATTTGCTCAACTATACATTTGAATATCTACTATAAACCTGAAACTTTGCTAGGTATTATTGGATAAAAACCAAACCAAACAAAAAAAACTCATTTAGTATCAAGAGATACTTCTACGCCAAAGCACATTGCAACATTATTCACAATAGCCAAAAAGTGGAAACAATCCAGGTGCCCAACAATAGGTGAATGGATAAATAAAATGTGGTATACTGGAAATGGAATACTACTCAGCCATAAAGAGAAATGAAGTTCTGATACATGAAATGACATGTATGGAACTTGAAAACATTATACTAAGTGAAATAAGTCAGAAACAAAAGTGCTAATATTGTATGCACCATTTATATGAGATATATAGAATAGGAAAATGCATAGAGACAGGAAGTAGGTCAGTAATTAACAGGGCCTGGATGGAGGGGGTAATGGGGAGTTATTGCTTAATGGGTACAGGGTTTTTATTTGAGGTGATAAAAAAGTTTTGGAAATAAATATCACCGATGATCCAAAAAACAAAAACAAATAAAATGAACAAGAAAAATAAAATACTTGTAGTCAAAATTTGGAGCCCTGGTTGTGCAGTGGTTATGAGCTTGGCTGCTAACCAAAAGGTTGGTAATTTGAATCCACCAGTCACTTCTTAGAAACTCTATGGGGCAGTGCTACTCTGTCATATAGGCTTACTATGAGTCAAAATTGACTTGATGGGAACAGGTTTGGTTTTTGGGTTGGTTTTTGTCAAAATTTGGACTGTTCTTTTGAAGAAGCCATATGGAACAGTATATTTTCTGAAGTTTTTGTAACTCTTATAAACTCTTGGCTATATAAAACAAAACAAAACACACACACACACAGTCCTTGATCTGAGGACATCCCTGTCTAGTAGGCAATGCAAGGATGTAAAGAAAAAAATTTTATATAGACGTAAGTGAAATAAAAGGCACGTGTTGTACCTGGTAACAAAAGGCGTGGCAATATGGAAACTAGAATTGGTAGTGGATCTGCAGAGTGGTGGTGTTTGGTTCACTCCGGGAAGTGGTAGGAGGGTAGCAGTGCAGGCTCAAGATTGGGTTTTACTGGAATAGAGTATAATATGTGTACGGAGGATGGAAGAGGCACTGAGGATCCACAACTGAAATAAGCTGATGATACCCTAATCCAGAAGAAGGACCAGATGCCATCTTTTGGCCACGAATGACTTTTTTCTTTTCTTTTTTTAATAATTTAATTTTTTTTTTATTGTTGTCATTGAAAATATATACAGAGGAACATACATCAATTCAACAGTTCTATTTATATGTACAACTCAGTGACATTGATTATATTCTTCAAGTTGTACAACCATTCTCATTCTCCCTTTCCCAGTTTCCCAGTTGGTCCTCCCCCATTAACATAAACTTCTTGACCCCTAAGTTTCCTATTTAATCTTGAGTTGCTGTTATCAATTTGATCCCATACAGATAGATCGTAAAAGAGTACAATGATCAAGGCAAACATTCTTTACCAGCTAAGCTAAACTATGGTCCTGGAGTACACTTGATGAGCAACATTTCAAAGGCACCACTGAGCATCTGAATGTATTAACAGACAGCTGTAGCAAAGGGAGCTTCCAACCCTGCTGGGGGAGGTGGGCAAAGTGCCCCAGAAGAAGTGATATTTGAACAGGGCATTAAGCACTTAGGGAGGCTTATCATGTGAGAAAGGAAAGCGAGGGTAGAGCAAAGGTGAAAGGTGGTGTGTTCTTACAAGGACAATAGTATGGATTGCTGAGGACATGGGAGGCTGAGGTGGGAGATGAAGCTCCAGGGTACTTTGGGGCCATTTGAGTGCTAGGCCACGGAATTTAGACTCTCTCCAACAGAATTTGTTGGGCTCATGGCCAATTTATGCGGCCACTATTCATGTAGTATGATAAGATCTGCACTGTAGATAGAGCTCTCTGGAAGCAGTATAGGTCTGAAGGAGGATAGACTAAAAGCACAGAGACAGGAAGCAGGGAGACAAGTTAGGAGGTTGCTGCAACCACCCAAGAGAGAGACTGAGAGATCATTCCTCAGGTTTTATTCCAGCTGAACAGCTTAATGCCGCCTTCTGAAAGCGTATTAAACTCATTCTTTAGTTTACATGACCCAGTCAGCAAATATTTGGAAAAAATAGGGAAAAGGCCAAGTATCAATGAATTTCTTAAACAAAAATTTGAAAGACAAAACTAAGAGGTGTTAAAGACTATATATAGTACCTAGTTGAATTTTAAGTGCACAAACTTTATTAAGCAATGCAAAAATACATCATAAATAATGAAGTGTTGAATCAGAGTATTATGGATTGAATTGTATACCCTAAAAAGATACGTTGAAGTCCTAACCTCTGCACCTGTGAATATGACCTTGTTTGGAAATAGGGTTTTACTTACATTATAATAATGAGGCCCTACTAGAGTTTTTTTACTAGAGTACAGTGGAGCCTTCATGGCACAGTGGTTAAGTATTCAGCTGCTAACCAAAAGGTTAGCAGTTTGAATCCACTAGCCGCTCCTTGGAAACCCTATGGGGCAGTTATACTCTGTCCTGTAGGGTTGCTATAAGTTGGAATTGACTCGATGGTAATGGGTTTTTGTTTTTTTAAGAATATGGTGGGTCCTAAACCTAATCCCTTCTGAGTGATGTCTTATGAAGGGGAATACAGACACGGAGAGCTCCGTACAGGGCGAAGACACCACATGAGGATTCATCTAAACACTGAGGAATACCAGAAGCTCCCAGGACTTCCAGAAGCTGAAAGAGACAGGGAATGATCTTCTCCTAGAGCCAACTGAGAGATAGCATAGTCCTTCTAACACCCTGAATTTGTACTTCTAGTTGTCAAAACTGTGAGACAATACATTTCTGTTCTTTAAAGCCACCCACTGGTAGTATTTTTGTTTATGACAGTAGTACGTAACTAGGACTCAGGGTAAGGGTCTAGTAAAAGGGGCACTAAAAAAAATGTGTGTAAATTTTCCACAGTACTAATTCCTGTGAAAGTAGGAGACATGACTTAGTGTTTGACTCATCCTTTCTGGTGACAATTGCAGCTACTATTTATTGCCTGTAGGGTCGCTATGAGTCGGAATCGACTCAACAGCACTGGGTTTGGGTTTTATTTATTGATCACCTGCTATGCTTCATGTGCAATGCTGAGTGTACCAGATATGGTATCTCAGTTAATCTTTTTTTCTTTTTTTTCCTCAGTTAATCTTAATAACAACTGCAAAGAAGGTTTTATCATTCCTGAGGTTCAGAGAGTTTAGGGATTTGCCCCAGACCATAGAGTAGTAAGCGTGGATTTGGGATTTAAGTTGCAGTTTGTCTAGCTCTAAAGCCCTCTGCCTTAGTGCATCCAAGTGTGTACAGCAGATCCATCACCGTGGAGGAAAAATGTTTGCAAGTGATTAATATCATATTCCTTTCTGGACTCTGATCCAGTGTCTTTAAGATACTGATGTGGACAGAAAAAAACAAAAGGTTTTAGCTAAGGAAGGAAATGGTAGAAAAGAGAAAAAGGAGAATAAGATCTCTACCTCCAGTGTTTACTTTGGCCTTATGTAAGCTGTTATTCTCTTTGGATCTGATATTTCTCTTCAGTAAAATGAAATAGGTAAACTAAGTTATATGCAAGATACGTTTTAGGTTCTCTGCCCTGAGCTGAGCTCGTTATCATATAGTAGAAAACAATATCTTAAAATGTAACGGTTTTCAGTTTTTTTTAAACCAATCTGAAGTTAAAACGTGAGATCACAGAAAAGAATGTAAATGTTATCAACCTTGTCGGGTTGCCAGGTAAAATACAGGATACTCAGTTAAATTTGAATTTCAGATAACAAATATTTCCTTAGTATAAGTATGTTCTGCTGCTATTCACAAGGTTTTCACTGGCTAATTCTTTTCAGAAGTCGACTGGTGGGTTCTTCGTGAGGACTAAGGTGCGCCTGACCCAAGCCATGGTACTTTCAATCACCTCATATGCATGTGAAAGCTGGACAATGAATAAGGAAGACCGAAGAAGAATTGACGCCTTTGAATTGTGGTGTTGGTGGGGAATATTGAGCATACCATAGACTGCCGAAACAATGAACAAATCTGTCTTGGGAGAACTATAACCAGAATGCTCCTTAGAAGCAAGAATGGTAAGACTACGTCCCACATACTTCGGACATGTTATCAGGAGGGATCGGTCCCTGGAGAAGGACGTTATGCTTGGTAAAGTAGAGGGTCAGCAATAAAGAGAAAGCCCATCAATGAGATGGATTGACACAGTGGCTGCAACAACGGACTTGAGCACAGCAACAATTGTGAGGATGGTGTAGGACCAGGCAGTGTCGTACTGAAGTCCAGTGTCGTTCTGTAATACATAGGGTCACTATGGGTTGGGATCGACTCAAAGGCACCTAATAACAACTACAACAAGTATGTTCCATGCAATATTTGAGACAGACTTATACTTAAAAATAATTAATTGTTTACCTGAAATTCAAATTCAGCAGGGTATCCTGTATTTTATCTGGCAACACAAAACCTTGGCAAAGTAAAAGTAATGACATTGATGATTAAAGTCAGAAAAAAGGTTGAGGAAAGTGTAGTGGGGCTGGTTTCTTTCTCTCACAAAGCAGCAAGGCGAGCGCATTGATACTATCTTAGATAATAGTTACAGAAACAGAGTACTTATAACATTTGTTAACATTTGTTATAAAGGCTGTTATTAGGCGATGTAGAGTCGACTCTGATCCATAGTGACCCCACGTGACAGAACTCCCCCAAAGATTTTCTAGGCTGTATTCTTCACAGGAGCAGATTGCCAAGCCTTTTTCCTACGGAGCCACTGAGTGAGTTCAAACCACAACTTTTCAATTAGTAGCCAAATGTGTAACTGTTGCGTCACCAGGGCTCCTTGTCATAAAGGTAACAAGAAGAAAAACTGAACATTAAATATACTAACAGCAGCAAAACCCCCAGGAGAATGGGAGGACTGATGCGAGGCAATAGAAAAGTACCAAATTTCTCTTTTAAAGGAGCCTGAGATACTCTCTGTAGTAGATGAATTATGAAGTAAAAGCATAAGGAAATTATTTAGCATTATGGTAGTAATTACCAAAGAACTAAAAAATAGAAACAATTAAAGATAGTTTCCTCTGGGGAAAGGTCTTGGAAGGTGGGTAAAGGGAGAGACTGTTACTTTTTATTTTATTCTGTCCTTACTAGATTTTTAAATTTTATACCATGTGTAAAATTAGATTAAAAATAAAGCAATTCCATTAATCATTGTTACTGCCAACAATCATGCAGCCTATTATAAGATTTTTGGTCATGTATATGCTCATGTTCTCAATATAAGGTTTATTTTATTTGCCTCTACCATCTTCATTTGGGTGTAAAAATGTTAACAGTTAAATTTATAAACTGAAAGGATGCAAAAATATTTGCTACTGTTTTGCCAGTTATGGCAAAAAAATTTGCATGTTTTCTAGTATAAAAATGATAGAAACCTTCAGACAAATAAACATGGTTCATTTGATTTAGAACAAATATTTGATGAGAGGCATTCCTACATGCCTTTAATTATGAGTTGCTATACATTACCCTTACCCTTAACATGTACTTGCAAATAAATTATGCTTTCATAAGCAAAAATTAAAATACTACCCAGAGGAATTTCTTGCTGATTTTCTCAAGGTTTGATTGGTCTAACTTAGAAATACATGGATTTCCTCTAGTCACTTCTGTTCATTTGGGAAAGAGAAGGCATAAGAGTTTAGCTAGGGCTTTAAGAAAAAGTCAAGTATTAAAATGTCACTTGTTGTTGAGACCTGATTATATGTGTGTGTGTGTGTGTGTGTGTGTGTGAGAGAGAGAGATATAGCATGACTAACAGATGATCTGGACCATAAAAAAAAGTCGCTGATTCTAAAGTGAGGTCCCATTAGGAGAATGCTTGTTAAGTACTGTAAAGACAAACAGCTGTAGCTTCTGATTAATGGCACTGCCCACCTGAAACATTACAAATGCACCCTGTAGCCCACAAGCGGCATCTTTCTACAGGCAGATCTTTATAGTCCTTGAACTTTGCTGCCATCACCAGTCTGTTGTAGTTCTTTAACACGAGCTTTATAATGCATTAAAGTACACCATACTTATAATGGCATTAAAGGTCCTTGATGAGCTTGCTGGCCTCCTTTCCAGCATGGAGATAAATAGCCAAACCTAGTTCCTGTGTAGTTAGTCCTGCTTGGAAACTTTGAAGAGAGATCCACAGCAAATACCCATCTGTCTAGTTTTGTTTTTCACTTTGTCCTATCATGGAATCTAACTTTTCCTTTACAGCTTGGTGCATACGTCACCTCTTTAAGAAAGATCTTCTGTTTTCCCCCAACATCAAGTACTGATACCTTCCTCTCAACTTCTTCCAGAGTTATTTTGAGGAATGAATAAAAAGACGATGAAATGGATGACTGGTTTAAGGACTAATAAATAATATGTAGGCAGTGGCATCACTAGGGTTGGTGTCCCCCAGTGCGGTAACTCATGGTGTCATCCCCCACCCATGGACCTCCTCCGGTACCAGACCATAAAGAATCCTTAGTAATGTTTATTGTACTTTTGCTCGTAATTGGAATTCCTATATATCACTCCTTATTTTTCTTTAATTACTACTTCATTCTCAAAAAAGTTATTGATTTAAGTTCACAAATATGCATTACCCCAATATTGTAGCTAAAACACCAGGAAATTTGACAATATCAGTGACTATAAAAACAGCAGCAGCAATGAAAACAACAGCATGTGCTTGTGGGGCATGCAGACAAAATCACGTGATTCGAAGCGTCATTGTAGTTGGGTAAGAATGACAGCTCTGACCGGAGTGTTTAGAAGGTTCAAAAAGGAAATCAGCATAGAGTTTTAGCCTTATAGGTATATTGATACACATAAGCTGGGCTTACAGAAAATGTTTTTGTTGTGATAACTACAGGGATATTTTTATAAAAAAGAATAAATTTCTACTGAAACATTGTACAGAAATCTTACAGACAGTCATTTTGGTGTCACCAGGTGCAGTCTGCACCCACCCACACACCCCCCTAGTGATGCCACTGTATGTAGAAGGAAAATCTGGTTCCAATAAAAAAAATATTAGTCTAAAAATAACAACAACAAAGCGGTAACAACTACCATCACAATTTCCACCATTTATTTCGTACTTGTTACGAGTATATGATCTGGTTTGCAATTATCATCTTAATTAATCCCCACCACAGAGGATGGGAGCGTTGTTCGTCCTCATTTCAAAATGGAAAAATAAGGCACAGAGAGGTGAAATCACTTGCCCAGAACTGCATAACAAAGAAAACAAAAGCCGTAGCTCACATCCAGGTTAGTTTCAATATGAAGCCCACGTTATAGACAAGTTCTTGGAAGTGCCTCTCTGGAATTAAGAAGAAGGTTAAAGGAGAAACTGATAGAATTAGCAGAAAGAGCTTAAAAGTGAACATTGACAAGTTCGTATGTAGTCTGTGTCAGCAATTTTAAACCATATGCATAGAATCGCCTTCTAGGAGGCCATACCTCCACCCAGAAGCTCTAAGGTGTAAATGAACTTCCACTGAATATGGTGAGCAAGCTATACGTGATGGCATGTTGCTGGCATTGTAACTGTGGGAACAGAACAGAAGACAGTGTAGGTTGTCAGCAGAAAAGGAGGCTGTAGGGTTGGTTATACAGCCTTGTGCCACCTTGGAGTAGCAATGAGTCTTGGGACACAGCACAGCCTACTGCTTTGACCATATAGGGAAAAGCAGCAAATGAAGCTGACCGGATACACCTTTGGATGTCTGCTACTATGGGGACCCTAGGCAAGTTGTGGCCACCTGACAGGGCATTCTGATAGAAGTGAGGGCTTTAAAAGAATAAACCAGCTTTTGAAGCGCTTGGCAGGTATTAGTTTTTCCTCAGAGAAACAGAAGGTCTTAAAGAATCCAGCTCAGACCGTGCATGCCCATGACCAACCAATATGGGGGCAAGCTGCTTCCTGGCTAGACCAGACAGTGGCTCAAGACTAAAGCTTACTCATGGTGGGTGTTGCTATCTGTGCTCGTTCTCTCTTACTAACTTTTTTTTTTTTGGCTCCGTGGCATTCCTGCTCCCTCTTACAAAGGCCTTTTATTATGTTGCTTTGCCTGCCTCTACTTCTCTTACTCCTCCCTCCATTTCTTCCTTTCCTTCTTAACACAGAGTTTTTTGTATTATAACAAATATTGTAAATATGAAAGATGAAGGACCATTCCCCCAAGGACCTAACGACATCACAGGGGAAAATATATATCTATAATACGAAGTGGACTCCGTGGAAAAGCAAGGTATCATGAGGAGGTGTTCATTCACTCAGGAAATAGTTTTTTTTTTTTTTTTGTTCTCTTAGCCCCTTTTAATTGCCAAATAGGTATCCCTAGGAGGCACAAATAGTTAAGCACTGGCCTGCTAACTGAAAGGTTGGGCACTCAAACCTACCCAGAGACAGCTCAGAAAACATGCCTGCCAAACAGCCTTGAAAACCGTATCTACTCTGACGGGGGTAGGAGCGCCAAGAGTAGGAATCGACTTGACAGCAACTAACAACAGAAATTACCAAGCACTGGACTAGGCCCAGATA
Source organism: Loxodonta africana (assembly GCF_030014295.1). NCBI lineage: Eukaryota > Metazoa > Chordata > Mammalia > Proboscidea > Elephantidae > Loxodonta > Loxodonta africana. Next base: position 97,605,441 of record NC_087348.1, read on the forward strand.
AAATTCTATGGTAAGTTAAAGGAGGGAAAGATGACTTCTGGTTAATTAGCCTGGGGAAGGCAAGAGGGCAATACTGGAGAGAAGATACTGTTGGTCAAACACCTATAAAGTCTTAGCCTTTTGTAAGACAGCCGTCTTCGTTTCGGTTTAGCTCCATCTTGGCCAATAAAATAGAAAGTACTGATGACACTTCTGCTCTTTTAGGAAAGTACCTTCTCTCCATTCCCTTATTAGCTCTTACCCACAAACACTGGTACCATCCTACCAGCGCACAAGCGCACATGCATGTGAACACACACGTACACATACACACGCATACCATCTCCTCCCCTCTCTTTTTATTCCTTCTGTTGTTTTCTCTGGACTCTTCTATTGTTTTCCTTCTTCCTTTTCTCCTCTGTTCAGCTCAGTTCACTCTGGCAGCTTTAGTTTCCATGGGTAGCGGTCAGCTCAAAGTGCTTGCTGACCTCAAAGTGTTCAGCGATGATAACATAATAGTGAACTATTGCAAACAAGTAAATGCTGCACATCAGAAGTGTGGTTATATGAATTTTTGTTCATCCGTTTCATAGATTATTGCAAAGCTTCACTTTATTCTGGTCTTTGCTTAATTGTCACCTCCTCAGACAGGTTTTCCTTCAAATATCAAGCTAACCTCTTACCCTGTTTAACTCTCTTCCCTTCTCTTGTAGCTTTTAAATTAATATATTTATTGTGTGTCTCCCTTATTCCAATGCAAACTCTACAAGGGCAAGGCCTTTGTCTTCACTCCTAGACATCTGTGGTGTTTAGCACCGTGCTTAACATGTGACAGATGTACAATAAATATTTTTTGATTGAAAAAATAAATATAGGCATTATAATTGCATAAGTGAAAAAAATCTTCTAACATGAAATTTATTTTTGTATGAAGTGAAACAGTAGATATAAAACTGTGTTATACCATGATTTCATTTGCATAAAATACATCGGTAGAGAAAAAGCATTAAAGGAAAAGATTAATATTTACTGTGGTTATCTTTGGAAACTCTGGTGATATAGTGGTTAAGAGCTACAGCTGCTCACTAAAAGGTCGGCAGTTTGGGTCTACCAGGTGCTCCTTGGAAACCCTATGGGGCAGTTCTACTCTGTTCTATAGGGTTGCTATGAGTCAGAATCAACTCTTTTGTTAGATTTATCAATATTTATCTGAATTCCCCAAATCTCTTACAATGGGCATCTATTCAACAACAAAAAAATAGACTCCTTTGAAAAATGGTCAATGCCCCTAGCTCTGTGCAAAGATTTTGTAACTGGGACAGACTAAGGGGGATGAGATATGGGAGAGGGATCAGTGCAGTGCTTGCAAAAACAACCCAGATCTAGCTGACTCATTGCCCTGACCAATAGCTGACAATTCCTTGGATTGTCAGTTATATATTTAAAGTAAATGTTTTGATGACATAAGTGAAAATTAAGAAGTAGAATCAACAGGCTCAGGATTGCTTTTAGGGTGTGAGGGCTGAAACATGAAGGAAAGTGAGGCTTTGGCAAAGCTCATGTTTTGGTGGTGCCAAACCCCAAATGATCAGAAACTGCTTCAAGATGTTGATGAAACCTCAAACAGAGGTTGCACATAGGCCATGCATACAATCTTAATGTTTTCCAGCCCTGGGACAAGCTGAGAAATAAGGTGTCTCCTTTGGCTGAGCTGATAGAGGGAGACTTTATGAAGAATGGTGTTTGTCTTCTCTTTTCAGTCCATTTCAGTTGTTGCCACTGGAATTTTCATGCCCATACACTCAGCTCTCTTCTTCCCTGAGTAAATATTTACTAAGAAAAGACTTAAACTCTTCAAATAAAGTTTTGAATAAATCTTGCTATCGGAACTTTCATCCATTCAACAAATGTTTATGAAGTGCCAACTATGTGCCAAGCAATGAACTAGACACATAGAAGTGCACAGAACAGACAAAAATTTCTGTAGATGGAAATGTTATATTTTAGAAGAGTGTCTGCAGTCTAGCTTTGAGTGCCTTCCAAGCCCCAGTCTTTTCTTACTGTTTTTTGTAAAATTTTTAGATTAGACTCATCTTTATAACTGGATGACTGCCTCAGTTCCCCAGTTAGCATTAGTTCCTTGAAGGGGCTGGAAACAAAGCTCTGAACAACAACCTTGGCTGTGATCTCAACACGCTTCCTCGTCCTGACAGATATGGCGTTGTTGTTCCCTGGAGTCTTGCTATGAGATAAATAGTTAATCACAAAAATCATTCCGCTAATTACTTATCCTGATAACAATAATAATAGATACCATTTATTAATTACTTACTATGTTGCAGACTTGTGCTAAGCTTTTTTGTTCATTGCCTCATTTAATTCTTCCAATGCGTGTAACATTTCTGCTTTCAGTATAGCCAAGTAAGGTCTTGCCAGATTTGACACTTCCAGAGACAAATCTATATACTGTTAACTAAATAATAAAAAGAAAAAAAAAACAAACCCATTGCCCTTGAGTTGTTCTGACTCATAGCGACCCTATGAGACAGAGTAGAGCTGCCCCATAGAGTTTCCAGGGAGTGCCTGGTGGATTCAAACTGCTGACCTTTTGGTTGGCAGCCACAGCTCTTAACCACTACATGACCAACTAAATACCAAAACAAAATAAAAAAAAGAAAAAGAAAAACAATGATCTGAGGTGTGTGGAAGTAAAAAAAAAAAAGGCAGATGCTGTAGGGAAATTAAAAAATTGAAGAAAGGAATAATATTGGGTGAGTTTCTCTCATTATCACAACTACTTTAACCTGAGGACAGGTTAAATTGATGTTATGCACGGTGGGTAAAACTATGATGCAAAACCCACAGCCTTCCCAGCCTGAACAAACAGTTCAGGCTAACCACAGCCACTGGAAAATGAGGAAGAAATTCCAGAACAGAGAAAGTTTGAGACAAATTCTGTTTATAAACTCTGTCCAAGTTTCTGGCTTACTCCTGAACCACACATGTGTGGGGCATACTGAAAGTAGCTTGTACTTAAGGCTTAAAGAACTGACATCTGAGTCACCACCTTCCACAAGTAAGAAAGTTTGCAGCGTGAGTATAATAAAGTCAATTTCCTGCTAAAACAAAAATAATAATGTTCTTCAGGACTATAAGAGAACCTAGAGAATCCACAACATAATACTGACAATGTCCGGAATAAAAACCAAAATTATTTGATTACCAAGAACCAGGAAGCTATGAACTAGTTGCAAAATAAAACAATCAACTTAAACTAAGATGACCCATATGCTGAAATTAGCAGAAAAGGATTTTTAAAAAGCTATTATAACTGGGGAACACAGTTAAGAGCTCAGGCTTCTATCCAAGAAGTCGGCAGTTCAAATCTACCAGTCACTCCTTGGAAACCCTATGGGGCAGTTCTACTGTGTCCTATAGGGTTGGTATATGTCAGAGTTCACTTGATGGCAATGGGTTTGCTTTTTTTTTTGTTATTATAATTGTATTAAATGAAGTAAAGGAAAATATACTCACTCTGAATAAAAAGACAAGAAGTCTCAACAAAGGGAAACTATAAAAAGAGAAAAAAACAAATGGAAGCTATCAAGCTGAAAAATATAAAATATGAAATAAAAATTCACTGAATGGACTTAACAGCAGAATGGAAATGACAGAAAAAAGAGTCTACAGATGTTATCCATACAGAAGACTGTAAAGAAAAACTACTGAAAAATCTGAAAGGAGGCTCAAAGAAATGTGGGACAACAAGAAAAGTTCTCCTGCTGGAGTCCCAGAAGGAAAGGAGAGAAACAAGGAGGCAGAGAAATTATTTAAAAACATAATGGCTGAAATTTTCCAAATTTGGGGGAAGACATAAATTTACAATTTCAAGAATTCAGAGAACTTCAAGCAAGATAGATATAAAGAAAATCACATCCAGGCAAATAGTAGTCAAATTGTTGAACACCAAAGGTAAAGAGAAAACCCTGAAAGCAGTCAGAAAAAAAGGTATGCCAGAGAAAAATGCCCACATTACATGAAGGGCAATAACAATTCAAAATCTTGTTGACCTCTCATTGGAAAACATGGAATCCAAAAACAGTGGTCCAAATATCTTTACTAAATTGAAAAAAAAAAAAAAAAATCAACCCAGAATAATAATATCTAATGATGTTTTCTTTGGCGAATGAACATAAAATTAAGACATTTTCAGATAAAACAAAACTAAGATAATTCATTGTCAGAAAATTTGTAATACATGAAATGATAAAAGAAGTGCATTTGGCTGAAGGGAAATGATACCAGATGGAAATCTGAGTCAAAAATAAATAAATGAAAAGCACTGGATATTAGAAATAAGTGGGTAAACATAATAGATTATATTTCCCTCTTAATTTATTTAAAATATATAAACCATAAAACCAAACAAATCAGTAGCTGTTGAATCCATTCCAAATCATGGAGCTCCCATGTCTTTCAGAGTAGAAGTGTGTTCCATAGTGTTTTCAATGGCTGTGATCTTTTGGAAGTAGTTTTCTGGGGCTTTCTTTCAAGGTGGATTTGAATTGCCAACCTTTCGGTTCATAGCTGAGTACTTAACTGTCTGAGCCACCAAGTAGGTTGAAAAGTTAAGGATGTATATAGAAATTTTTTAGCAGTCTCTAAAAAACAAACAAGCAAACAAAAAAAAGAGAGATACAAGTAAAAAGCCAAGAGATAAAATGAATTCTAAGAAAATGTTCAAAAAATCCCAAAGTAGACAGGAAAGAAGAAAGATAGAAACAAAAACAGAGGGGACAAACAGAAAACAAATAGTAAACTGGTAGATCTAAAAACTAAACATATCAATATTTATAATAAATATAAATGGGCTAAACACTCCAATTGAAAAGCAGAGATTGACAGGATGAGTAAAAAAGCAAGAACAAACCATATGTTAAATGTAAGAAAAGCGCTTAAAAAAAAAAAAAGAAAGAGAAACAGATGGGTTGAAAGTAAATAGATGGAAAAAGAGAAGCCACACAAATAGTAAACCTAACAAAGGCTAGATCTGCTGACTTAATATCGAAAAAATTATACCATATGGTAAGCTCTTAATTTATTGTTTCTCAGCTCCAAATCCTTGGCAGCTCTGTGTACTGGAAGTGGACTGTTTAAATACTTCACCTTTGCCAGCTGACACAATGTTAAGTTTTGTCAGTCAAGTGTGCCACTGTCCTGGTCTGGTGTGATTTCCTTCCTTCTTGCTCGAGTGGCCTGTGGCAAGCACTACATGGTTGGAGGACAGCCGGTGCTGCTCACACTCCTCCCCCCGACACTGAATTTTAGTGGAACCCCTGTGGGCACTTCAGTGACTCCCACAGGCCCCTGAGTAGGTATTTTCCAAAAGAGTTTTGGCAGCACCTTAGCAAGCATCTTCCCAGATAGTTCAGTTGGTACCCTACAGAGTGGCTTCCCAGTGACTCAAGCAATACCTCAGCAGGTAGTTTCCTAGTGAGTTTCATCAGTACTCTTGTGCAGTTTCCTGCTTTCTAGCTCTGGTCTGCCATCCCGTGAGGCAAAGTCATACACCTTCCAGTGAAGTCTGAATCTTATGCTTAGGTCCCACTTCAAAATGTGTTATTCTTCCTTAGCCCCAGGGATAGTGGCCGCTCCCTATATTTGTTATCCTTGAATTTTCTAAAGTTGTCTTTGCATCTTAGTAATTAATATCTTATTACTAATTAATAATTCTTTTTATTAAATGTTTCCTGTTCAAATTATTGTGTGGTTTCTGGAATCTAAAACAGACCCCAAGGCAAACAGCTTTACCAGGGGTAAAGAAGGAAACTTCATAATGATAAAAGGTTAAATGCATTAGGAAGACACCCAGAATTTAAAGGTTTAGAAGGAAAAATAGGTAATTCCAGTCATAGCTGGAGACTTTAACTTCCTAATATCGGCAACTAGGAAAAAAGGACAAAAAAAAAAAAAAAAAAACCCAGAACAACACTGTCAACAATTTTGATCTAATTAATATTTATAGTCTACAACTGCAATACACTCATTCTTTTCAAGTACACATGTTTATTAAGATAAACTGTGTGTTGAACCATAAGTTTAAAAACAATTAAATTGAAAAAGATTGAAATCACACAGAGTATGTTTTCTGACCTCAATGGAATTAAATTAAAATCAATAATAATAAAATATCTAGGGCTATTTCAGATTTTTCCTAATTAATCGATATACTTCTAAATAATACATGGATCAAAGAAGAAATCAAAAGGAAAATTTTAAAAATATTTTGAACTGAATGCTAATAAAAATACATGTCAATATTTGTAGGATGGAACTAAAGTGGCATTTAAAGGAAATTGTTGCTTTGAATGCTTAAAATCCACAAAAAAAAAACACTTAGAGGTCAAAAAAAGAATAGCAAAGTAACATGAAAGAAGGAAATAATAAAGATACTTGTAGAAATCAAGGAAAAAGAAAACTAACAAACAATAAGGAAAATTTAAAAGGGCCAAAGTTGGTTCTCTGAAAAAATTGAAAAACTTATTAAAACTCTAGCTAGACTGATCAAGGAAAAGAGAGAACATATATTATCAATTTTGGGCATTAAAGAGGGATGGTTACTAAAAATTCTACAGATATTTAAAGGATAATAAAAGAATGTTATAAACAACTTTGTGCCACAAATTTAACATCTTAAGAATTCAGTGTTTCTTGAAAAATACAACTTACGAAAACTGACACAAGGAAAAACAGAAAACCTGAATACTGCTATACTTAATAACAAATTGAATTTATTATGAAATCCTTCCCATAAAGAAAACTCCAGGCCTAGATAGCCTTACCGGTGAATCCTATTAGGCATTAAAGGAAGAAATGAAGCCAATTTGACACAAATTATTTCAGAAATTAGAGCAGAAGGAAAAACTTCCCAACTAATTTTATGAAGCTGGCATAAAGATAATACCAAAACCTGACAAAAACATTAAAAAAAATTAGACTAATTGTCATGAGTTGAATTGCGACCCCAAAAAATACCTGTCAACTTGGCTAGGTCATGATTCCCAGTGCTGTATGATTGTCTACCATTTTGCCATCTGATGTGAATTCCCTATGTGTTGTAAATCCTATTACTATGATGTTAATGAGATTGGCTAGCCACAGTTATATTGATGAGATCTATAAAGTTAGACAGTGTCTTAAGCCAATCTCTTTTGAGATACAAAAGAGAAGCGAGCCGAGAGACTGGAGACCTCATACCACCAAGAATGAAGAGCAGGAGCGTGCAACCTTTGGACCCGGGGTCCTTGTGCTGAGAAGCTCCTTGACTAGGGAAGACCAGTAACAAGGACCTTCCTCCAAACCCGAGAAAAGAAAGCCTTCGCCTGGAGCTGATGCCCTGTATTTGGACTTGTAGCCTACTAGACTGTGAGAGAATAAATTTCTCTTTGTTGAAGCCATGCACTTGTGGTATTTCAGTAATAGCAGCACTAATTGACTAAGACACTAATATCCCCCATGAACACAGATGTAAAAACATTTAATAAAAGATTTGCAAATTGGATCAGCAATATATAAAAAAGATAATACGTCATGACCAAGGAGGTTTTATTTCCACTACGCAAATTTGACATTCAAAAATCAATTATTTGCCATATTAACAAACTACAGGAAAATATCAGATATTATTTCAATAAATGCAAGGAAAGAAAAAAAGACAAGTTTACAAAACTTAAAACACATTCATTATAATAACAGTAATTAGTAATAATAATAATAAACAACTTAGAAAAATAGGGTTAAAAGAGAATTTGTGTAACCTGATAAAGGGCCCCTACAGAAACCCTACATCATATCTAATGGTAAAGTATTGTACACTTTACCCTTAAAATTGGAAAAAAGGCAAGGATGTCCACTTTCACTACCTCTATCCTGCATTTACTGATGGTCCTAGTCGTTTCACTAAAGCAAGCAAAGTGGAAATAAAGATTGGAATGGTGGAAGAAGTAAAAATGTTTCTATTTGCAGATAATATAATCCTTTACATAGAAAATCCAAAGGAAAGTATAATCCAGCTATTAGACCTAATAAATGAATTAAGCAAGGTAGTAGGACACAAAATAAGACTCAAAATGAGAAGAAACAGCTGCAAACATCCATTAATAATCAGAACCTGGAATGTATGAAGTATGAATCTAGAAAAATTAGAAATCATCAAAAATGAAATGGAATGCATAAACATCAATATTCTAGGCCTTAGTGAGCTGAAATGCATTCATATTGTCCATTTTTGAATCGAGCAATCATATGATCTACTATGCCAGAAATGACAACTTGATGAGGAATGGTATTACATTCATTGTTAAAAAGAACATCTCAAGGTCTATCCTGAAGCACAATGCTGTCAGTGATAGGATAATAGCCATACGCCTACAAGGAAGACTAGTTAATAAGACTATTATTCAAAGACCAAAAAGGAAGAAATTGAAGAATTTTACTAATTTCTGAAGCCTGAAATTGATTGAACATTCAATCAGGATGCATTGATAATTACTGGTGATTGGAATGCAAAAGCTGGAAACAAAGAAGAAGGGATCGGTAGTTGGAAAATACAGACTCGGTGATAGAAATGATGCTGGAGATCACATGATAGAATTTTGCAGGATCAATGACTTCTTCATTGCAAATATTGGTTTTGAACAACATAAATGGCAACTATACACATAGACCTCGCCAGGTGGAATGCACACGAATCAAATTGACTGTAGCTGTGGAAAGAGATGATGGAAAACTCAACATCATCAGAACAAGGCCAGTGGCTGACTGCAGAACAGACCAGCAATTGCTCATATGCAAGTTCAAGTTGAAGCTGAAGAAAATTAGAACAAGTCCATGAGAGCCAAAGTACAACCTTGAGTATATCCCACCTGAATTCAGAGACGATCTCGAGAATTGATTTGATGAATTGAACACTAATAAACAAAGACCAGAGGAGTTGCAGAATATCAGGGAATCATACATGAAGAAAGCAAGAGGTCATTAAAAAGACAAGAGAGAAAGAAAAGGCCAAAATTGATATCAGAGGAGACTCTGAAACTTGTCATTGAAAGTTGAGTAGCTACAATGAACAGAAAAAATGATGAAGTAAAAGAGCTGAATAGAGTTCCAAAAAGCAGTTAGAGAAGACAAAGCAAAGTATTATAATGACATGTGCAAAGACCTGGAGCTAGAAAACCAAAAGGGAAAAATGCATTTGACATTTCTCAAGCTGAAAGAACTGAAGAAAGAATTCAAGCCTCAAGTTGCAATAGCGAAGAATTCTATGGGCAAAATATTGAACGATGCAGAAAGCATCAGAAAAACAAGGAAGGCACTGAGTCACTGTACCAAAAAGAATTGGCCAATATTCAATCATTTCAGAAGGTGGCATATGATGAAGAACCCATGGTACTGAGGGAAGAAGTTCAAGCTGCACTGAAGACATTGGTGAAAAACAAGGCTCCAGGAATCGATGGAATACCAACTGAGATGTTTCAACTAACGAATGCAGTCCTGGAAGTGCTCACTCACCTATGTCAAGAAATTGGAAGAAAGTTACCTAGCTAACTGACTGAAAGAGATTCATATTTATGCCTATTTCAAAGAAAGGTGATCCAACTGAATGTGAAAGTTATTGAACAATATCATTAATACCGCACACAAGTAAAATTTTGCTGATGATCACTCAAAAGTGGTTGCAGCAGCACATTGACAGGGAACTGCCAGAAATTCAAGCCAGATTCAGAAGAGGACATGGAACAAGAGATATTATTTCTGATGTCAGATGGATCCTGGCTGAAAGCAGAAAACACCAGAAAGATGTTTACCTGTGTTTTATTGACTAAGGTACTTGACTGGGCAGATCATAACAAATTATGGATAACAAAGTAAAGAATGGGAAAGTCAAAGAATACAGCTTTCAGTATGGATTACACCGCAACGTAAAGAAAATAAAAGTCCTCACAACTGGAACAAAAAGCAACATCGTGATAAATGGAGAAAAGATTGAAGTTGTCAAGGATTTCGTTTTACTTGGATTCACAATCAATGTCCCTGGACACAACAGTCGAGAAATCAAACGATGCATTGTATTAGGGAAATCTTCTGCAAAAGACCTCTTTAAAGTGTTGAAAAGCAAAGATGTCACTTTCAAGACTAAGGTGTGCCTGACTTAAACTATAGTGTTGTCAGTCGCCTCACGTGCATGTGAAAGCTGGATAATGAATAAGGAAGACTGAAGAAGGAACTGATGCCTTTGAAATATGGTGTTGTTGACGAATACTGACTATACCACGAACTGCCAAAAGAACAAACAAATCTGTCTTGGAAGAAGCACAGCCAGAATGCTCCTTAGAAACAAAGAAGGCAAGACTTTGTCTCACATGCTTTGGACATGTTATTAGGAGGGATCGGCTCCTGGAGAAGGACACCATGCTTGGTAAAGTAGAGGATCAGCGAAAAAGAGGAAAACTGACACAGTGGCTGCAACAATACGCTCAAGCATAACAATGATCATGAGGATGGTACAGGACGAGGCAGTGTTTCTTTCTGCTGTAGCAGAACAGGGTCGTTATGGGTTGGAACCGACTTGACCACACCTAACGTAGGAGACAATGCTAACGTGCAAGAATTACTTGTAATTTTATACTCTAGCAATAAACATGTAAAAGATTCAATTTATAGTAGTGTTAAAAAACATAAAATACTTTTTAATGAGTTTAACGAAAATGTGGAAAGCCTCTACCCTGAAAACTAAAAAAATGTTGGTGGGAGAAACTAAAGTAGACCTAAATAAATGATGAGATGTATCATGTTCAATTTCAATCAAAATCTCAGGTGACTTTTTTGGTAGAAATTGATAAGCTGATTCTAAAATTTACAGGGAAAAAAAGAATATTCAAAGCAATCTTGAAAGAACAAAGTTGTTATTGTTGGGTGTTCTTTCAGTCTTAAAAGAACAAAGAACAGCCTTAACTACCTGGCTTCAAGACTTACTATAAAACTGTAATATTCTAGATAACATGCTCTTGGCATAGAATCAAAAAAAAAATCAGTGGAACAGAATAGGGAGCTAGAAATAGATCCGTATTTATACAGCCATTTTATTTTTCAACAAAGGCACTGAAGATATCCAAGGGTGTAAAAACCTTATTTTTATCAAATGTGCTGGAATTACTGGATATCCACATAACAATAATCAAATATCAACCACTACCTCACACAATACACAGAATTATTTCAAATGAATTTATTAACTTCTCCCTGAGTAGTCAAGTTCATAAGGAGTCCTGGAGGCACAACAGTTAAGTGCTTAGCTGCCAACTGAAAGGTGGCAGTTTGAACTCATCCGGCGGCTCTGCGGAAGAGAGGCCTAGTGATCTTCTGTAAAGATTGCAGGCAAGAAAACCCTAAGAGGAAATTCTGCTCTGTCACGTGCGGTCACTATGAGTTGGAATCTGTTTGACAACACCCAACAGCGCCAAGCCATGTTCATCCCCCCTGGAGAAGCTGAGGATCAGGGCAAATAGTGACCCTGCAAATCTACACTAGTAAATGGTAAAGCCAGTCTTTGAAGTCAGATCTGTCCACTTCTTACACTGGTAATATTTTTTGATCTTTGAGTTCCATGAGTGCAGTGACCTAGTCTTCTTTTTCATCATTGAACCTCCACGGCCCAGCTGCATCGGTACCCAGTAGGCATTCTATAAGCATTTTTTGAAGAGATGGTTGAATGCTCTCTAGAACACTCCACTGCCCACCTGAGTGCAACTTTCACCACAGTATGCAACACACACCTTACTAATCAACATCTTCTTTGGCTTCCATCTCTGTAAGGAGTTTGGCTTTCAAGCTTTGTGCTGAGAAATCATAACCAAATATGAGGGGAAAGAAGAAGTTATTAAAAGCCTTACACTGGGATGAAAATAATTTTTGCCTAAAGACCTAGTAATGCATGAGTTGAAAATAAATAAAATAGGTAAAAAATATTATAGTTCATTATCTACATTGTTTTTCCTCTGATTCATTTGAAAATACTCTATTTTCTTATCTTTAATATTAAGAGGGGGATTATCAATTCTATCTAAGAGGTATTAAAATTAGTGTCCTGAGAGAGCCTGAAGGAGGCTATATGGGACTAGAAGACAAAATAGAGAAACAAATGGAAGGAGGAGTAGGGAGAGACTGTAAGAGAATATTCTTGCTAAACCATACAGAGAAAGTGCCTCAATTTTAAAGGCTCTAGATGGCTGGGACTAGGTAGGCCCAAGTGAGTCTTGCTGCTTCCTTGGACTGGGACCCCTGATGCTCCTGGGGCAATCCTGGTTCCCAAGAATATGATGTTCTACTTTTAAAATCTAGCCTCAGGGTAGAGAAAAGTCTTCGCTTAGTTCTCTTTAGTATATTGGAGAGTCTGACATCTCTCAAAATAACATTGCCGTGCTAAGGAAACCCCAAAGGAAAAGAACAAGGGAAATAGAGGCACTGAAGCCAGCGTGACAGTTATAAAGACAGGTTTCTGACCCTATAAGAGTTAATGCTGAGCCACACAGGGCTGGTGTACCATCAGAGACAGCCTGCCTGGTTTCCTGCATTCTGCGTCAAGTCTTTGTCTGTCGCCACTCCTTTATTTCTTTCCACATAGGTCTGTCAGTAGGACTCCTTGCCACCTTCCCAGCTGAGGGTAAACAAACCCCTTAGTCAGTTTCCTTGGGTCACTTATATTCAGTTTCTTTTTTTCTTTCTGACATGAGAAAAATGACTTATCCATAGTCTTCAGGTTACTTGTGTTGATAGACATAAGGCAATCGCTCTGTAGGAAGCATTTTATGATTTGGTTGGGGCCCCTTGTCCATTCATATAATTTATCAGTAAGCCTAGACACTCTTAAGCCAAAGAGAGCCCTATTAATAATTCTACAGGGACAGCAGGTATACATGGATTGTCCTGGGCTGGCTGTATGGTCACCCTAGTTATAGGCCTACAGTAAATAGATACCCTTACTCCAAACAGTCTTATTACACTTTGTAATAAAAATCAACACACAAACAGTAACAACAAAGTTGTTTTCTTCTGGAGAGCAATAGAAGAAGAGAAGGGGAGAGGCTGTACAGGAGAGTCAGAGGGAGACAGTCAGTGATAGAGAAGGAGGAAGAAGGGTGGAGAAGAGAACAAAAGAGAAGAAAATGCAGAACAGTCTCTGTGCGTGCTGGAGTGAATGCTCGCAGTCTAGGTCCTTTCTGTGTTTATACAAGAGATACTTGTCCTTTGAAATGTTAATTGCTCTCTTTCCTTAATTCTAAAGGAAAAGTTTTCCATATTTTAATGACCCTGAAATCTGAATGTGTACTACAAAGAGTGTCAAAAAGAACTCCTTAGCTCCCAGGAAGAGGAATAATTTGTGACAGAGTTGTCATTGTCTGTGCATGTGCGAACTGGTAGAAGGTATCTGTTCAGACCATCATTTCAGATGAGATTTTTGCATTGCTAGGACCATATGTAGTTGAATTTCATATTGAATTTAGATACCTAATAATTGCTTAAAACGCCTTCAAAAAGGTTGTACTATGATGTCACACTACAGCAAGAAGTTACTACATGCAGTAGATGGCGTGCACATCCCGAGCAGTACCATTAAAGCCAGGGGAAATCACCAAACAACCTGGAGTGGTTCACAGAACTTTCAATCCTAAAGGGGTAGATGTGGACAGGTCATGCCTCAAGAAGACCTGTCAGTTACCTAGAGTCTGTTAGAAGCTAAATTTGACTTTTAAGAGAAACTGTTTAACCTCTAGAGATAAGTCATTCAATTAAAGGACAAAAAAAAAAAAAAAAAAAGAAAGAAACTAAGGGTTTAACCACATAGCTAATGTAGATCATACTGTGGTCTACGTCCATTTGTCTTGAAATCTTACCATCAATTGTAAAAATGCTAAGGAAGTCAGGTGATGAAGGTTAGCCTCATCCCATGATGCAGTGCTTAACTGCTGATGGCCACAAGGGGTTCAAAGGAATACTAACACTAAATGTTAAAAAGGTTTTGATTCAAACTTTGATAGTGACACTTAAAAATAAGTGGCATGTACATGGGTGAATAAACTAATGCTGTTGATTAGGTTTTTAAAAGTTAATTTGCGCATTTATTTTCCCCCACAATACCTGCTCCCAAACACATCATTGAAGTGATGGCTCATTTCATAATAGACTCTGTCCTAAAGTGAAGGAAATATGATACTTGCCAGCACCACGACTGCCTTAATCATGATCTCTGCAGGCTTTACAGTCAAATGGGTAGCCCAAGTTGCCTACCCAGTTGGGAATTATTAAAGATTCAAGAACAATAATTAAAAACTCATTGCCGTGGAGTTGATTCCAACTCACAGAGACCTATAGGACAGCGTAAAACTGCCCCGTAGGGTTTTACAGAAGCAGACTGCCACATCTTTCTCCTGCAGAGTGGCTGGTGGGTTTGAACTACCCACCATCGCGTTAGCAGCTGAGTGCTTAACCACTGTGCCACCAGGGCTCCTTCTGAGCCCTGTAATTCCCAGAACTAAGAGAAACTGGAGCCCTGGTGGTGCAGTTGTTAACAGCTTGGTTGCTAACTCAAAGGTCAGCAGTTTGAAACCACCAGCTGCTCCTCAGAGACCCTATGGGGGCAGTTCTACTCTGTCCCTGTAAAGTTGCTGTGACTCAGAGTCGACTCGACTACAGCGGGTTTTTTTTTTAAAGAGAAATTAGACCAAGAACTGGGTTTAACTCTGAGGAGAAAAGTTTCCGCCCGTGATATTGGTATACATTTTTAAGATAGATACAAAGGGTTCGAGGGTCCCTAAATTAAAAAAAATAGCATGTGGTAGAAACATCATTGCAGAATATTATTTAATAATTGAATTTTGACATCATGAATGTCACATCAAAAGAGAAATTAAAACATTAACTAAATGTGAATTATCGAATGGCTATCAGAATATCTAACATTGAAGGCAAATGTCAGATAAGAAAAGATAAATTTGTCTTTAACCCGGAGTTAGTAAACGTCAGCCTCAAAATGAAATGAAATGAAGCATTTGTCAACTGTCCTTGTTAGGATATTTCTTTTTGATTTTAAGAGTCTTACTTTGGAAAGTTAGAACTCACCACACCATTCAAAAAACAAATAAAAAATCCTGAGGAAAAAAGAGCTAAGCATATCATCTGAAAACATAATCATTCTTGTGGTGCTAGCACTATTGTCTTTCTACTGTTTCATAGTAGAATGTTTGCAGGAATATTTTTATTGGGATTATGGGCAAATCATCCTATTTCAGTTGCAATAAAGATAAAGTAAAAACAGATTTCAAATTAAGTTACCATACTATTTCCCTGCAACATAAATAATTGTATGGAAACATTTGATACTCTTGCCCTATATTAAAGTTAGGACTGAACCGGAATTAAAGAATATCATAACGATGTAAATAATTTCATGCAGTTGTGCTGATGAACACAGCTGAAATGTTCCCGGCGACTTATTTCAGATGGCATTTTGGGATTTTAAGATGTGCACAGTATGTTTTTCAAATGTAATTGAATTTCTGATTTTGTCTTATGATGTTAAAAAATCAAAAAGTTTTGAGTTTACCAATGTTTTCAACAGTTCAGAAGTGATTACATTGTACTTAGTTAGGAAAAATAGAAATGGAATTGTCTTAGAATGAAAAGTAAAAGTACTAAGTCATTCATGATACGTGGTGATGGAGATATGGAAACGCATGGAGGAACATGTGAAGAGGTTAGTAGAAGTCATATATCGGCTTTATTTTTTTAATCCAAAACCAGAACACAAAGTCTGTGACTCCAAATATATCAATGGAGCAACAGGACAGAAAATCATGGCTGGCCCTGAAAATGTTGCTCCAGGAATGCAAAAAGAACTAGTGAAACATTGACAAAGGTGTGAACATGGAGAAAAGAAAACTACAAAAAGGAAACCAATTACTGTAAAGTGAAATGTATTTTTCAAATCTGTTTCAGTTTTTCCCAAATTATTAGTATTAGTACAGGCAAAATGTGTGGGTACGAAAAAAAGGTATTTTGTTAACTGTGCCTTCTCAGTACGTGTATTACTCCCAATCTGCATTTATGCACCGAGAAATATTTTGCACTAAAAGCAAGAAATTTAGTCTCCAGAGTGAACTCTTCTCTGTACAAACAAAAGACATGCTTCTAATCACACACCTCTAGGTACTGTACCCCCGTAAAAACAAAACTCCAATCAACCTTCCCTCTCCCACCTCCAAAAAAGCAGAATAATGTCCTAACCAACCGATTTAGAGCAACAAAATATGCCCTGAAGAAGACACCAGAAGCAGATAACATGCCTGGAAATACACACTTATGTGAAGGTCCGAAATCTTTTCAGACATTTTTGAAATAGCTCATTTTAGTGCTGACCCTTCAATTTTTTTCAATCCGGTGCAAACTTTTTGTCTTTTTATCAACATTTTAATGACATATCAAACCAAAACCGTTAATACCAGCAAAGTGTCATTATTGAACATAAGGTATACCTCCAGTGTGAATGAATGGTTACTTTATAAATCAGACAAAAATGAGTGATTATTATTTTTCAGATGTATTTGGCACTTTGTAACAGGATTTCTTCAAACATAAAAATTTTCTAGGTGATTTTAAATTTTATTTGCTTCATGAGCATTTAGTTTTTCACACAACTCTTTCACAATGCAACTGTAACCTAAAGGGAGTACCTCTGAAGGACATAATACACCTATATACCTAAAAGAGGAAACGCTGGTGGTGTAGTGGTTAAGTGCTATGGATGCTAACCAAAGAGTTGGCAGTTCGAATCCACCAGGGGTTCTTTGGAAACTCTACAGGGCAGTTCTACTCTGTCCTACAGGGTCGCTATGAGTCAGAATTGACGACACTGGGTTTTTGTTTGTTTGTTTGTTTTATACCTAAAAGATATACTAGGTTCATGTTCAATATACTAGGTTTGAGGGAGATTGGAGAATCACAACTACAAAATGACCCAAGCATCCAAAGTACTAATCAACTCAAGCTCTCACCATAACTTTGCTCATGACCAAAGGTGACAAACAGGAAGTAAAGAACCACATAACTCACCAATAAAACCGGTTATCTGGGTAGAGGGATTCGTGACAAATCCAAGCCCAATCAAAGACAGATCTGTAATGAGAAAGAGGAAAAGAGTGTTAACACCTCTCCCCTGAGGAAATGTTTGTGAGCAAGGACGGTAGTTTGATCATATTTTGATAGATACCAGGTTTGGGAGTGGGAGGCAGGGTGGAAGGGACAGCATATGCCAGAATTGCCTTGTTCTTACTTCTTAATTTAAGCTATTCCTTCATACCTCTATTTTGCTGCTATCCCTTCTAGTAAATTCAGGCTTGCCCTTGTATTGAAGCTAGTTTCCACCCGCATCAAGAAGCAACAACAGTGAAGCTTATGAGAGTCAGAACTCTATCAAACTGCCTTGTTTTTCCAGGTCTCACAAGTCTTCCACCTTTGACAGGGTGAAGTCTTATACCATCTTTCTATTGCTCATTTTAGTGGAAAATATTTGCGTTTTCCTTCTCTGACGGGTTTCTGCCTTCCACAGGTTCCAGCTTTCACAGGTTTTACTATACCAAGGTTTTGATTCAAACTTTTTAACATACTATTGGAGTATTGGTGGCACAGTGGTTAAGAGCTACAGTGAACTACGGCTGCTAACCAAGAACTCGGCAGTTCAAATCCACCAGCTTCTCCTTGGAAACCCTATGGAGCATTTCTACCCTGTCCTATAGGGTCGCTATGAGTCGGAATTGACTTGAAGGCAATGGGCTTTTGGGTTTTAACATACCATTAACTTCCATTTTTGTTGGTCTTTCTGAATGCAGATTTCATCAAGTTACTTCCCTGTCTAGTATGGCTTCTGACTTTAAGGGTCAAGACAAAACTCCTTACCAGGGTTTATAAGGCTTTCAGAACTTGACTCCCATCTCCTAGCCTTCCCAATTTGCTGTCTCTTTCTCAGCCTCTCATTTGCATCTAAGAAATCTCAAAGGATTACCCTTACTCATAGATATTTGAGGACAAGGACCCCTCTACCTTGAAAAACATGTTCCCCCAGTTCCCACAATACCTCTTGCCAGCCTGAGTTCATTCATCCTCAGAACTTATCCAGTTATCACTTCTCTGGAAAACCTCTCCTGACCACCCAAGGCTCATTCAAGTGCACACCCTCCATATGCCTACAGTATCTTATTTATAACACTACCATAGCATTTAGCAGCTTGGGTTGTAACAATTGGTTAAATGATCTCACCTTTATTGTTAGGTATTGTTATAAGTCTTATTTATGTTGTACTGTCAGTACCTACTACAGTGTCTGTCATATAATAGGGTGCTCAATAAATGTCTGATGAATAAATATATGGACTGAGTGAATTAGCATATGACAGAACAAGAGAATATATAGTTACTACTTATCAAACACTTGTATGCCAGGCACTGAGCTAAGCTCATTACCAATGTTTACTATCTATTCTTCTTGCTTAGATTCTGTCTTCCTATGGTACAAATGACTTGTCTTGATTCTTTAAATCCATTCTCTTCTCAAGATCATTTGTTCTTCAGTCTTCTAGCCTGAGTTTCTGATATATAATTACCAAAAATTGAATCTTGTCTGACAAGACCCGAGTTGGCTTTCTTGAACTTGACTCTTAAGTCATGTGACCATAGGAGTCTGCCAGAACTCTTCTTAGATAGCTTTGACTGAGGACCTCAGCTCTTCTTTATAGTAAGAGATTTGAAGCTAGAAAAGTCCAACAGGTTATTTTTTAGTTCATCTATCTAGGATTAGTTTAAGCCAGAGGGTAGCAAACTATAGCTCCTGGGCTAAAACTGTCCTACTGCCTGTTCTTATATATAAAGTTTTATTGGAGCATAACCATACCCATTTGTTTATGAATTGCCTCTTGCTGTTTTGTGTTGGAATAGCAGAGTTAAATAGATGGAACAGAGACCGTATGACCCACAAAACCTAAAATATTTACTGCCTAGCCTTTTTAGAAAAAGTTCATCAACCACCATCTTCTCACCTAAAGGTAGTATCCCCTGTATAACATTCCTGGTAGATGGTTATTCAGTTTTTTCATTGAAGGGAAGTTTTTAACTCTTGAAGAAGCTCATTTAATTATTAGAAGCTCAAACTTAGAAAGCTCTCCCGTACATTAAATTAAATATATATGCTACATAGGTAGGGAACAAGACAAAAAAGAGATTCCAAAATGTTAATTTTCTTTGGCCACTGTGGATTTGAATTATGTATTAGTTTCTTCTTTTTACTTTTCCAGATTCTCCTCTTCTTTTTTTTTTGTTTACAAATTTATTTAGTGAATGAGCATTGCTTATATAAATAGAACAATTAAAAAGTAAAAACTGGTATTCGTGTGTTATAGATCTGCTTACTCATCCCAGCTCCTTATGGAGGGGAAAGAATTCTTTCCATGAATTTTTCCATCAAGGGAGAGTGCAAAATGAATACATGGGTGAACAAAAACTATGGTGGCCTAAATAGGAACATTTGCAGAAGCAGATGGCTTCTGAGTTGTGTTGTTGCCTTTCAGTAGGTCTAGAAAAACAAGATAATGAGAGTAAATGGGCTACTGAGAATTACTCCAGAAAAAAAGAGCCACTTGACACTGTCTTCAGACTGGACTTCCTGACTTTAATTTGCTTCTCCCAGAGATCTTGAGACCACCAAATCTCAGGATTGAAAGGGACTTCTAAGGTCTTTGGCCCCCCTCCTCTTGAACTCTTCAAATTCTTCCACATATTTTCTATCTGCAGACTCTTTCTGTACATGTCCAATGACAGGGCACTTACTACCTTCTGAGGCAGCCCATCCCACCCTTGGATTGAATTAAAATTCTTTGATCTCTCCTATTGAAATAGATCTTCCAGCAGCTTCCATTCACTATTCATGATTCTTTCCCATGAGATCCTTTTCTTCATTACTACTGTAGGAGTTTTAATCCCTAAGTTTTCTCCTCTTTCAGCCACATAACACCATTTCTTCCAACTATTCGTCATGGTATTTCCAGTCCCCTCACAATCCTTTGTGCCTTCTCTGAGTATACTTCAATTGGTTAGTGCTTCAAGTGTGGTTTATCATAAGGCAGAGAGAGATTATTGCCTTCCTTCTTTTAGATGTTTTTCTTCCATTGAAATTGTCCAGTGCTTCATGATTGTCACACCCTTGCTCACAACCCTTCCATGTCTCCTCTTCAATCTTCCTCATTTGGTCACGCTTTACAGCGATAATGTGTGATCACATGTTATCTCATTCTGTTTGCTGCACAAGCTTAAAATACTTAAAGTGCTTGAGATTGGGCACTAGCTCTTTATCTCTCCTTCCATTTAAACTTTTGCTGCGATTATTTGTTTAACATTTAGTTCTCCATTTTAGAATGTTAGTCATATGACAAAAATACAGAAAATAGAATAAGGAAGGAAAAAGAGCATCATTCCTAAAATCTCAACCCTAACTGTATTAGTGTTAACATTTTGATATATTGCTTCAACCCTTTATTCGTGCGTATGTGTATAGGAGGGTGAGGTCAGCATGGCTATGTATACATTCCAGGATTTACAAAATTCTCGAAATCATAATTTTAGATCACCATACCATGTTCTCTCTGGGAAAGATCATGAATTTATGTGAATGTTTCATGGATGTTGAATATTGAGGCTGTTTCTATATTTTTCTGTATTATAAATAATGCCACAATAAGCATTGCATGTGTGTGTGTGTGTGTGTTTGTATGTACATGTAGTATGTAGATTTTTCCATACTTAGGAATATTTTCTATGCTTGTTTCCAAGAAAACTATTCTTCCTCAATAAATATATTTGGCTGAGATATTGTAATATAATAGAGCATAAACACATTTCAGAGATCACTGAATCCAATCTCTTATTTTAAACAAAGTCACTTGACTGAGGGCCAATAGTAACTTAACAGGAGAACTCACCTACCAGACTTCAAACCAAATGACGTTTTAATTACCTGCCTCCTCTGCCCTCTCTACGGAACTACTTATCTATGTCCATTTAACAAGGTATGTAAAGTCCAGGTGAGTGACGTGTATACGTTACAAATAGACATAGAGATTAAAATAATAGTAATAACAATAAAACAAGAACCTTCAACGAAATAACAAAATATTCACCCAATTAAAAATATTTCCATTTCAGTAATTCAGACTGCTAAAGGAAACACTAGTAGGGCATGAATTTTTAGAATATGGAGATTTGTACATAGAAAATGGTGTTATTAAAGACTTACAGTTCATGAACTTGCCCATCTTTTTTCAGTTTACCCAACCAAGAAAGGCCCTTTCATTGCAAACATATATTTGTTTAATGTACCAGCTTTTTGGATTGCCCCAAAAGTCTTGGAAAGAACATCTCCCAGCACTGGTGCTACTTTCTAAACTCTAGACACTGAAAATGCTTATTTAGAGCTCACATGGAGCAAGACAAGACAAGTGCTATATGCGAATCTAACAGTACATTCTCCGATGCCATCTCTGATATGTTAACCTGGGAAATACGTCTCCCTCATTGTCTTTTCTTCATTTCGTTCTCTCCTTTGTCCTAGTTTTAGGTCTTCAACAATGATGAGCATACTTTTCTCTTGAGTTTATGCATCATTTAATAAGTAATTCTCTCATTCCTATTGAGTGTCAGGCACCATTGTGGGTACTAGGAATACTGCCATGAATAGATGGATGTGGTCCCTGCCTTCGTGGTTTTCACCTTGCTAAGTTCAAATGATAGTTGTTGCAAACTATTACACGTCTTTGAGTCTCTGATTCTAAGTTTACCTGCCTCACTCTTAGAAGACTTATCAGAAAATATAGAATTTTAACAAGGTGAAAGCAGCAGACTCATTTCAGAATCTAGTCAACTCACAGCTATCTCTATTAAAGCTATCTCTGTCTTCTTTCATGGAGTAGATGCTTGGCAGACACTTCAAATAAGAACTCTACTTTCCTGGCCACAGGTGCTTGGACAAAGTGTTTCCATCTTGACCAAACAGAGTTCTTTCCTCAGAAATTTGGAAAGTGAACCAAAATAATTATTTTCTTTAGGTGACTGGATTGTAATATGTACTTTGGGAGCTGGAAATGGCTATGTGTTTTTCCCTGTGGATCAGGAAACAAACAAAGCTAATCCTCAGAGGGAGAAGAATAAAGTGGCCAAGTAGGGAGGAGCAGAAAGTGAGAAGGAGAGTTCTGTTAGCCTCACCAGCATTCCCGACCTTGCTTTTCATGAGACAATCCTTAATTTTATAATTAATCCTGATTTTTTTTTTTTTTTGCTTCAGTGACTCCAGGATGATTTCTGTAACTTAAAATCAAATGGTTTAACTAATATGCTGGGAGTGGGAAGGCAGGTAAGGAGGGGAGGGATGTCCTCTCAACAAATCTAGGCAAAATGGTCTCAAAGTAAGGGTGACTGGAGTTACTTTGAAAAATACTGCTGTTCAGTAGTTGTAAGATGAAGAGGGATTTATGTGCCCAGACTTCATGTAAGTTAAAGTAAAAATGAAAATGAGATATAATCAAAACTCAGGGCTATCAGAATTTGAGAGTTTTCACAAAGGATCTTCCTAATCAGAAAGAAAAAGAAAGAGCCATGGAGATGTAAATTAGAGAAGAAATGGGGGTGAATTTTAGGTCTAATCATTTAAGACATAGGTTTGAACACTGGTTTTGCATTTGAAGTAATGAGACTGATTGTTTTAATAGATGGCCAGAATTTATAACATAAAAATCATGCTGCCTCATTAAAATAGTTGCCAAAAAAGTGGGACTCTTATTCCCACAGATCTGTGCAAACCAGTTGAAGAATGCTAGTTCAGACCACGTGGTACAATCCTAAGAGCTGTGATAGACAGACCTAGGCTGGCTCCACAATGACCACCTGTGCAACATCAGGAAAGACTTCAATCCTCATAGACCTTAAGTTGTTTTACTAGAAAAATGGGGTTGTGTATATGCAACTCATAGGGCTACAGTGAGAATAATGAGCTACTGTAAGTAAAATTCCTAGCACAGGGCCTGACACAAAAGCAGACATTTCATATATGTCAAGCTGAAAGGAATTGGAGAAGAGTAGTAAATACGGTGGTCAAGGTGAGATATAGTATTTGTGATAAAAAAACAAGAGGTGACTGTCTAATAAGTATTTATTATTAAGTACTTAGCATCTGGAAAGCCTGGTGGCGTAGTGGTTAAGAGTTCAGCTGCTAACCAAAAGGTTGGCGGTTCAAATCCCCCAGGTGCTCCTTGGAAACCCTGTGGGGCAGTTCTACTCTGTCCTATAGGGTTGCTATGAGTCAGAATCGACTCGACGGCAGTGGTTTTAGTACAGGTGGGTTTAACATATACTGTTTGCTGGGCTCAGTGTCAAACTAACAGGTAATTAGGTAGAATTTCAAGCACGACTTAGGTCTTGATCCTGGAGTTGGTGTCCAAGTGGCATTCCAGAGGACTGTTAGATTCCAGCAAGGACACTCTGAAAGTGAAGCCCTTTGTAGGATATGGACTCAAGTCTGTAGATTAAAAACTCACTCCTATTGACTTCACACCTCTTACTGAGCATAAACTTTGACTTCTTAATGTTAATTGATACCCCAAATGAGATCACGACATCCAACAACTATTCTACACTCAAGGGCTAATGAATTCTTATACTTATGCCACATGTCCTTAAATGGCTAAACAAATAAATAAACAAATCCCTCCCCTAGCACAAGGTGCTGCAATTGACTCTCTACATATCTCAAGACTTAGATGGACTATAGGCTTCATAAGGTCAGGGACTTTGTGTCTTACCTGTTTCCAATTAAATTCCTAATTCTGAGCATACTGCCTGATACACAACAGGTGCCGTAGGAAGGCAAGAAAAAATGAAAGAAGGAGGAAAGAAAGAGAGAAGAAAGGTAGGAACAAATCTATAAATAAGGGATGTGAATTAAAAAAAAAAAAAAACTGCCAAGATCTTTTTTTATCATGAAGACTCTAAGATTCTGTAAGTCTATCTCTAGAAGATGTAAAGTGGAAGAGGACCCCATAGGCTTCTAGCCCAGTGCACCTACTGGTGCTGGGACGTACAGAGTGTGGTGCTTTACCTAACCCACAAGCCAAGAGGGAGCTAAATTCACATAGAAACCCAAGTTGCAAGTTGAAGAAGAAAGGATAAACAATCAACTTCGCTTGGCAAGAGGGAAGTAAAATTAAGGATAACCATAAGAAAGAAAAAGCCCACGAACAGTAAACAGCTCAGGGCAAAGGCACCATCCTTTCCTACACCCACCTACCCACAATGTGGGTGATTGTGTTTATTTCTTGAGCTGATATAATTTTGTGGTATACAGGACAGAGAAATTGGAGATCTAAGTTCTGTGATGTAACTTTGCTACTGATTCTCTGGGAAACAAAAGGATCCATTTATTTAAACAAATTTTGTGGTATACAGGACAGAGAAATTGGAGATCTAAGTTCTATGATGTAACTTTGCTACCGATTCTCTGGGAAACAAAAGGATCCATTTATTTACATACATTCAATTACTTACTCAAAAAAAGTTTACCCATTGGGAAGGCCAGGTTACATGAGAATATGTGGGAGGCACCACCTGTCCGGTCTTAGAGAATTCAGGAAGGCAACATTAAATGTTAGGAGGGCACAAACTGAGACAATGGATGAGTATGAGTTCAGCAGCTGTAGAGTAGGAGAAAGAAAATTCCAAATAAAGGCAACAATATATGCAAATATCTAGAGATTAGAGGGGACAATGTATATTTGGGGGAACTACAAGGAATTCAGTATGGCTGTGGCGTGGGCAAAGAAGGGAATGGCAAGAGGTGAGGCTGGTATCACCAAAGGGTCAGGCCTTGAAGTGTTCCGTAAACTGTGCTAATGGATGTAGGTTTTTTTTTCCCTGAGAGCAGTAGATACCATTGAAAGAAGCAGGGAGACAAGTTACATGGCTGCTGCAGCTGCTCAAGTGAGAGATGATGGTGATCTGATCTATAATAACGGCTGTAGAGCATGCAGAGCCATGGACAGATAAGAGACAGTTGTTGTCTTTGTTAGTTGCCACTGAGTTGGCCCCACCTCATGATGATCTTATATATAACAGAATGAAATTTTGGCTATTCCTGCACCGTCTTCATGATCATTGGTCTGCTCAGCTCGAGTCCATTGGTGGGTTATTGTGTCGTGCCTTCCAACCTAGGGGTGCATCTTCCAGTACTATATTGGACAATATTCTGTTGTGATTCATAAGGTTTTGGCTAATTTTCAGAAGTAGATCACCAGGCCTTTCTTCCTAGTCTGTCTTAGTCTGGAAGTTCTGCTGAAACCTGTCCACCATGGGTGACTCTATTGATATTTGAAATACCTGATGTAATGGATTGAATTGTGTCCCCCAAAATACATGTCCACTTGGTTAGGCCACGTATGGTTGTCTGCCATTTTGTGATTTTCCTATGTGTCATAAATCATAATCTATGCCTATGGTTAAAAGGATTAGAGTGGGATTCTCCCTGATCCAATGTAAAGGGAGTTTCCCTGGGGTGTGGCCTGCACCACTTTTTATCTCTCTAGAGATAAAAGGGAAGGGAAGCAAGCAGAGAGTTGGGGACCTCATACCACCAAGCAGTGGGAGCAGAGCATGTCCTTTGGACCTGGGGTCCCTGGGCAGAGACGCTCCTCATCCAGGGGAAGATTGATGAGAAAGACCTTCCTCCAGAGCCAACAGAGAGATAAAGTCTTCCCTGGAACAGACACCCTGAATTTGGACTTGTAGCCTACTCAACTGTGAGAAAATAAATTTCTCTTTGTTAAAGCCATCCAATTGTGGTATTTCTGTTACAGCAGCACTAGATGACTAAGACACCTGGCATAGCTTTTGGCATCATAGCAATACTCATGCCACCACAGTTTGACAGACTGACAGGTAAGTGGGGGAAGAAATAATTAGGAGGTAGAAATTTTAACTCTATCGCTGTTTTATAGACATAGAACATGAGATTCAGGCTACATTTTCCCCGTGGTTTGGATCTGTCATTATAGGACTGGTTGTAGAGTAAGTGCTTAATGAAAGAGTCAATCATTACGTTGGTGTTAACATGCTGTCATCAATTTTGGATGTTGGTCCAGGCCTGCTCTTTAGGTATGGTGTGATATTATCCAGATATCACATGCAGCCTGAAGGAAGTTTTTTTATTTTTTAGCTTGTCAGCACCCAAGGTCAGGGACTCCATCTGCTTCACTTCCATGAAGCTATAAAACCACAGCACGGCTAATGTAAGACAATAGAGCAAAGAGTGACCCCAATTTTCCCATTGGTCTGAGGCCCAGAGGCCAGCTCTTCTCAGGGCTCCCAGGGATCAAGCTATTACAGAGTGAGGGACCTCTGTAGTTTGCCACTACCTCTGCCCATGCATGCCACAGTTTAATGTGCAATTTTAAAAGAAACAAAATTGAGTTCAGAAAGTGGTTGCTGAGGCGGCAGGTATTTGATCATGCTCCTTGGGAGTCTTTGGCGGCCTGTAGTGTCATGGTGGATATGCATAGCCTAGTCTATGTGAACTTGCAGCCCCAGGGATTTATATTTGTGTTCTCATCACAGCTCATCCAGGGCACCAAGCATATACTTTGATTATCTTCTTTGCTCATTGTCTATTCCTTCCTCCTCCCAGTAGTATGTAAGCTCTGTGTGGGGAGGGGCTTTTTCTGTCTTATTTCTACATTCCCAGTGCTTAGGACAGTTCATGGCACAGAGTAGGTGCTCACGTAATACTTGCTCAACAATCAAATTAGATGAATGAGCTTGGAGAAAGTGACTTGTGATCAAGCTTCAGGTTTATTCACATTTCAAATGGGACTAATCACATACGTCTCACACTTTCTCAGGGTTCTTTTGAAGCTCTGAGAAAAAATAAAAAGTCCTTTCTTGGATGTTCACCAGCCATCTTTTGAATTTTAGCCAGTTAACAGTGTCTTTTTGTACAATTTTCTACCCTCCCACCCACCTACCCATTTATCTGCCTATCAACCCATGCATTCACCCACCCACCCATGCATCCAACCATGCCACCATCCATGTTTCCACTCAGCCAGTCAGCCAGCCATCATTCCACACCTACTATGCACCTTTATATAGCATCTACCACTACTCTA
This sequence comes from Loxodonta africana, assembly GCF_030014295.1. NCBI lineage: Eukaryota > Metazoa > Chordata > Mammalia > Proboscidea > Elephantidae > Loxodonta > Loxodonta africana. The sequence continues at coordinate 97,632,722 of NC_087348.1, forward strand.
TACCAGAGATTGTGCTAGACACTGTATTTATTATCGCTAATATTTACATTAAAATTGAAGTGTAATTATATACATATATATTCCTTTTACAAATGAGGAAACTGAGGCTCAGTAAGTCCACACAGAAAGTGTCAGAGCAGGGACTCAGATTCCAGGCCTGTCTAGTTGACTTTTGATTCCTGGGTCACCTATTTCCTACTTAGAATTTCCTTATCTGTGAAATGGGTGAGATCATGTCCCCCTGGCAGGATACTATGCACATGCCTGGCATATACACAGTAAGCTGTGTGAAGCAATTACATAGCACCTCACTGTTGCTGCTGCTAAAGGTTTTCCCACGGGATGCCCTGATGATAATCCTCATGGTACATCACACTGTGTCCTTTTGATTGCACTCATGCCGTTTATTATTTATTGCAGTTCCAGCAGGGACACCACTAATGATATTGCCTATACCTGCTGTTGGCTAGTATATGGTGGCATACAGGTGTCTTGTCTCTGATCCTCAGGTAGCCTTCCCCAGCTCCCCAGTCTCCTCTTCTGGGGAATCTTTCACTCCTAAATCCAGACCCGGTCTCTCTTTGAGGAAGCACTAGATATTTTTTCATACCCTCTCACCAGTCCCTTCCCTCTTAATTCTCTGAAAAGGCCTTCTCCTGAAGAATACTTTTAGTAAACAAAATAAAATTTAATAATTTAATAGGACTAGTTAAAGTATTGTCCCATATATATAATTTTATACAAATTATAGAAATCAATACTAGATACTATAAAATAATACAAATATTTAATATCACCCCTATTAAATGTGACATTTTGGGATAGTTTCCTACAACGTTGGGCGTCAGGGCTGTGATGGTTAACTTTATGTGTCAACACACCTAGGTAATGGTGTCCTGTAGTTTGGCCAAGCACTAGTCTAGATGTCGCTGTGAAGGTATTTTGTAGACGTGAATAACATTTACAATCTGTTGATTGGAAGTAAAGGAAATTACACTTAATGATGTTGTTGGATCTCATCCAATCAATTGAAGGCCTTTAGAGATAAAACTGAGATCTCCTGGAGAAGAAGAAATTCTGCCTCAAGATTGCAATATAGAAATACTGCTGCAGCTTCCTGACTGCCACCTGCACTGTGGATTTTGGATTTGGCAGCCCCTGTAATTATGTGAGCCAGTTCCTTAAAAATCAATCAATAAATCAACCTCTCTCTCTATCCCCCTATATATATATATATATATATATATATATATATATGCACACACACATATTATGTACACACATGTACAAATATGCTTGCTGAATGTGAAGAAGATTTGAAGTACTTACTAATGAAGATCAGCATGGATTACACTTCAACATAAAGAAAGCAACAATCCTCACAACTGGACCAGTAAGCAACTTTATGATAAATGGAGAAAAGATTGAAGTTGTCAAAGATTTCTTTTTATTTGGAGTCACAATCAACACCCATGGAAGCAGCAGTCAAGAAGTCAAATGATGCATTGCGTTGGGTAAATCTGCTGCAAAAGGCCTCTTTAAAGTGTTAAAAAGAGAAGATGTCACTTTGAGGACTAAGGTGTGCCTGACCCAAGCCCTGGTATTTTCATTTCCCTCATATGCATGCAAAAGCTGGACAATGAATAAGGAAGAGAAAGAAGAATTAATGCCTTTGAATTATGATGTTGGCAAAGAATATTAAATATACCATGGACTGCTAGAAGAACGAACAAATCCATCTTGGAAGAAGTACAGCCAGAAGGGAGGATAGTGAGACTTTGTCTTATGTACCTTGGATATGTTATTAGAAGGGACCAGTCCCTAGAGAAGGACATCATGAATTGTAAAGTAGAGGGTCAGTGAAAAAGAGGAAGACCTTCCATGAGATAGATTGACACAATGGCTGCAACAATGGGCACAAACATAGCAATGATTGTGAGATGGCACATGATAGGACAGTGTTTTGTTCTGTTGTACATAGGGTTGCTATAAGTCGGAAAAACATACATATGCATACACATAGTAATCCTTGGGCGGTACAAACACTTAAGTGCTTGACTACTAGCTGAAAGGTTGGTGGTACTAATCCACCCAGAGGCACCTTGGAGGAATGGCCTGGTGATCTGCTTCTGTATAGGTCACATCTTTGAAAACCCTATGGAGCAGTTCTACTTTGCACACATGGGGTTGCCATGAGTTGGAACTGACTCGATGACATATATACACATCCTATTGGTTCTGTTTTTCTGGAAAACCCTGCCTACTACAAGGACATTGGGTAGTTACATAGAAGGGACTTTTGACACAGTAGAAAGGAAAAGACAGGCCTGAATATAAATCCCAGCTTCTTTTTTACTATCCTGCTGTAAGGCTGTGCTTTGGACACGGTAATACAACCCTGGGCAAGTTACTTTCTGTGTTTTTGCCCTATTTGATCATTGCAAGGAGGAAAAGGCTGATATATAGGCATTATAGCAGCTATAAGGTCGCTATGAGTCGGAGTTGACTAGACGACAGTGAGCTTTTTTTTTTTTTTTTTTTTTAGGAGCTAGTTCCATCCTCAGATCACAGGAGAGGAGAGGCCTGAGGAACAATAGCTACTAATGCCTACAGTGATTGAGTTAATAGGCTAGCTGCTTACGTATATTGCACATTATTATGTTTTCTCAACTCTGCAAGGCACATGCTCCCATTATGTGGATATTACAACCCAAGGCTCAGAGATATAACATAATTTGTCTGTGTCACACAGGATTGGAGCTGGAAACTGAACTCAAGCAACCGCTCTTTCTACCCCTCACTGCCCACTTTCACTTTTCTTTTCTGCCTTATGTATGTAGGGCTTTTAACCTCCTTTGAAAGTGGAAATAATGTCTTCCATCTTTTTTTTTCTTTCTCTTTATTTTGTATCTTGTACTCTAGCACCTAGCACAGTATGAATGCTTAATAGGTGTTTCGATTAAAATAAACTTGCATACAAAAAAAAAATATTTTTTTTTTTTATTAACTCCATGTAGCAATAGTGGGAGTCAGACTTACTCATCTTACATCTTTCTGTTGTCGTTTTTGTTACTACTCGTACTCAGAACTGTCTTGCAGATTTTGCCCTTGAAAAATGATTTTTTTTTATTCTTTTAGTTATGAGGCTACAATAAAAATCCCCAAACTAATAATGCTTTGATTTTTTTTTCTTACTTGCCTTTTTTGAACTTCTATTTGGCAAACTGCCTTTTTTATTGCTTCAAATTACTTTTGTTAAAATACTTCTGTGCTGCCAAGTTTCAACCTGAAGCCAATGTTCACATCCAAGTTAGGAATAGGGATGACGAATATGTTTGGTTCCTTTCCCTCATTCGCTTTTTTAGAGCCTCAATCCAAACTTTCATCTATATTAACACTATATCTTCTGTTAACACTTGAAGACATTGGAAAAAAAAAAAAAGAATTTCTTTTTCATTATTGCATTTCAAAATGTTTGATTCTACTTCCTTGTATATGAATTCCAATGGAAGCCAAAATAAAAAATAAAGACAGATAAGCTTATGATGTACTTGCTGACCTGTGAGGCCCTGGTAAGGCTAACAGCACTGGTCACAGTGCAATGCTTTGGTTACTCAACATTCTCTCCTTCTAACAGAACTAATCCTCAAGAAATAGAAATACTCTGATAAGGATTAGAGACAAAGTGGTGATCCCAAGGATATACCTTAATCAAAGCACAAACAAACAAAAAATCTTACCTCTTCATGATTCATTCTTTTTATTTTGTGTTGAGAGAGTACGCTTGTGGGGAGTACTGATTTCTTGAAGGGTGCTTCCAACTTTGGAAGGCCAAGGGGGAACCATGGAAGGGAGAGAGAGAGAGAGAGGCACAAAAAGAGAATATCAAAGCAGGACAGAGAAAAAAGCAAAAAGAGGAAGAGGTGGAAGAGGAAGAGGAAGAAAGAGAGAGAGGAGAGGAAGGGAAGAGAGTTAGGGAAGAACTGCCTTGTGATTGCCCAGCTATGGAAGCTCTGGTTTCTGATCTCCTGCTCCACCACCTGGAAATTCTGGTTTCTCTGAGGATTTCTGCCTTCCCCAGGACACACCTCTGTAACCTCATTTTTTATCTCCTCCCTTCCTACTCTATATTATTCACATTGAAATGAATCCAGTTGCTGGAGTACTCACTGAATTTCCTGGCCCAGGGTTTTTGTTTGTGGAGATTGTACGCTCCGCTTGCAACACTCTCCCTCCTCTCTCTCTCTTTTCAGCCAGCTCATTTCCACTCATCCGCAGGTGTCTCTTAGACATCACTTCCTCTCAGGACCAGGAATTCTTCCTCTATGCCTCCATGGTGCCCTCCCCTATCCTATCCTAGCATCTGTCTTTGTGCTTTACTGCTCCAGTATGGGGCCTGGAACGTAGCAGGTTCTCAGTAAGTACTTTTTGAATGAATAGACTGAAGGCACAAAGGATTCACGTTACATGCAGCCTTCATTCTTTCCCCTTCCATACTGGCCAAATGCAATTGCTCACCAAGCTTTATCTTCCTACTTTGTCTCTCCTCTCTTCTCTGTCCGACTTGCCCTCTCTTGCCTAGATGACTGTCTGAACCTTCTCATGTCTCCAAAGGCAGCCTGCTGTTGGATCCTATAAAGTCCTTAGCTGCAATTTTTCTTTGGCTTCTTATTGCTCAAAGTCAACCTTCAAGTCCTTGGTGAGAATCAAAGCCCTTCCTATTATATTAAATAGGTCTACCATATCTGTCCTGCTTTGATACTCTGAGGTCTTCAAGGGTTTGTCCTGCATTTCCCAATGCCCAGTGTCAAGCACAGCATTTGGAGCACAGTTTGTGTTCAGTAATTTTGTGCAAAGAATAAGTCAGGGTCGTGTAACTCCAGGGTGAAAAAATACTGCGTATTTGAAAAACATGGCCCCAAAAGCTGTTTGCAAGGCACTTTGCTACAAGGGAAATGTCCCAACAAGATAAGAAAGTTAAATTCAGCACAGCTGACTGATTAATCCTTTCTAATTAATATTACCATTCAAGGATGTAAATGAAATTAATTTCTCTTGCCACATTTACTAACAGGGCTGGCGAGCAGACACTCAGGGACTCTGTCCTCCATGGTTATAGAAAAAGCTCTCACAAAGGTCCAGGAAACTACCCACAGCAAAACCCAAGTTTGTTCCTTGCTGATCAGCTGGCATTTGATAATTTCTACTTTGGAAGCATAATTTTTCTTTCCCTGTGTTGCTTTTCAGGAGCCCTGTCGAAACAGTGGTTTAGAGCTCCACTGCTAACCAAAAGGTAGGCAGTAGGAATCCACCAGCCACTTCTTGGAAACCCTATGGGGCAGTTCTACTCTGTCTTATAGGGTTGCTATGAGGCGGAATCAACTTGATGGCATTGGCTTTGGTTTGGTGTTGCTTTTCTCTCTTTCTCTACGCTTATGTTTTATCCCTCAAATCTTTTGCAGAAGCCATGTGATCATGGCAAGTGACTTAATTTTTCTGAAAATGAGTTCCTTCCCTCAAAAATTATCATCTTCCTCAGGCTCTCCTTGTAAAGAGTAATAATGTCATTGTTATTAGCAGTCGTGATCATATGAGCCGCTAACATTTATAGATTGCATACTCTATGCCAGACACTACACTGAGCACTTTCACATAGATTATCTCATTTAAAATAACAACTCAGTCCCTTAATTACTAGCATGGTGTCTAGCATAGAATAAATTCTCAATAAATACTAGTCATTATTCTAAGTTACTCCTTTAATCCTAACAACCATTTCCTGAGGTCAACATTGCTATTATCTTTGTTTTAACAGTTGAGGGGTGTGAGACTTTCGGAGGGTAGTAATATTTAAGAGTGGAGTTGGGATCCAAACCTAGGCCATCCGTCTAAAAAAGCCACGTAGTTAATAGATATAAAAATACTTTTATATGAGAGACCTAGAGCTCCACACATGTTAGTCATTATCGCTACATACGGGAGGTTAAGTAGATAAGAGGTCAGAGCCTACAAAAAGGGAGGTGAAGCAATTTCATAAAACTGGGACCAAATTGCCATCAAATGAGAAATTTGTCTTAGATCAGAAGAAACTCAGTGTGTGTGTTTGTGTCTACACGGTTTTTTTTCCTGAAAAAGTTTTTAAGGATCCCAAAGGCTAAGATCTTTAGAACAGGAGAAGCTAGCCAACGGGACTTCTGAAATGATTCACATGACAGGTTTCTAGGCTTTTCTTTGGGCTGCTGGGGCTTACACCAGACAAAAGGTGGGGAAGGAGACAAGCAAAGAAGGCATCGTCTGTATAATGTCCATCTAATCCTTACAGTGTCCTCTGAGGGTTTATGCAAGTCTCTGCATTTTACAAAGGCACAAACTAACAAGGAAGAGACCTGTGTGAAGCCTTCCTATTTTCCTACTTTAGTGTTTCTGGCTCAAAGTTTCCTGACTCCCAGTACCATACTCTTTCTTGAATAAAACATTTAAAATTTAAATTCTCTCAAGGAACCAAAGGTAAAATCAATTACATCATGCTCCCCCCCCCACCCTGAGCCCCCCAATTTTCTGGGGACGTAGGAGCACGGAACAGGTACTCAGGAAACGCAGCTCTAAGTCTTGGTTTTGCTGTAACTATCTTCATGGTCTTGGTCAATCCCCTTTGACTCTCAGTTTCGATACCTGTAAAATGAAAAGCTTGAGCCAGATTATTGTGGTTGCCAGCTTGAAATGGAGAGGATTCTATTGAGTTCAAAACATGCTTAGATGCATGTTTTTAGACACTAACACTTATATTTTAATGTATGAAGAATAAAGTTCAAGCATATTTTTTTTTTCTCAGTGCTGCTGCTGCTTTTTCTCCTTCTTCTTCTCTTCTTCCTTTTTATTAAATAAACCATGTTCCTTGCCATCATCTCTCTTCCAAAAGGTGTTAAAATGTTTGATCTGCCAGACGGTCTGACTCTTGGAGTGCTCCTAAGTGCTCTTATTGTGGTTAACCACTGGCCTCCTTAATAAACAGTGAGTTGCAGCTCCTTGATCTGTCCTGGAATTCGTGTGACTGAGCTGTGGGGATATGGGGCAGGTTGGCAGTCCTGTGACTGAGAGCGGTGCACTGTCGGTGCCTCACGGTAAGGAAGGAGTGCTAAACGTGCTCAGCAGCCATCTGTCTTGTTCCTCTCACTCAGCGGACCACTCAACTTCATAACTGCTTCCATAGAGTCAGGCACGTGCTTTCCCTACCAAACTGAAAAGATATAAAAAAGCCTGGGCAATAGTCCAAAGCTGCGTTCATCATTTGCTGTATCACACCCAGTGTGGAATGCCTTGCCCTCTGTGAAGCCAGATTGTAGTTTCTACGGATTGGTGCTTCCTGTAGGCCAGGGTGCAAAGTTTCTTGGAGGTGGTTCTATTCCGAAATGAAAAACATATTCCCAAGCCCCCCTTTCCTACTTTCACCCATGCTTGCCTAGGAAAAAGGCAAAACTAGTCGTGAAGTTGGAGCTGGAATTTCAGGTCCCAATGGGGCCGCCATGAATCAGAGTCGTCACTACAGCTACTGGTTTGTCTTGGCTCTAAGTTTCTCTGAATCAATTGAAAAGGTCTCAGCTGCACCAATATAGGGCCTAGGATGAGAGAGGAGGGAGTCCTGTTTTCCGCTGCACTGTCCAGATCACAGCAGGAGTATTGCACACCAGTTTCGGCAGCACATTTTGCACATAATGAGACCCATGATCTTCATTTTTTTAAATCATACATTTCAGGGGATAGATTTCATATTTATATGCATAAAAAACACATCTGGCTGATTTTTAGTTGCAGGTACTGGTCCGACCGTATTGGTTGTTCAGTTCAGGTCTTCACAACCCTCTTGTGCCCCCCACCTGGCTGGCCCAACTCCTCCTTGGAGCTCCCAGAACTCGTATAATGCACCAATTAAAGGGTTAATGCCTGGGCCATCGAGATGACCTTGCTTTGGCCCATAAACCAGTGCCAGTCTGACTGGTCAGTGCTTGTGCCTTCTGAGTTGATGTTATTTTTAATATTGGTACTGCTCTAATGAATCTGGTACACTATAAAAAACACAAAAATAGTAATTAAAAAAAGGATTAGATAAGTGAAGCAAATAAAAGCTCTAACATTTTCTTTTAGCATTGCAAAAGATTAGGTCAGCCTGTTTTGGAGAACACTGATTTAGACCTCTCAATTATCTTTTACGTCTAAATCTCTCTCTTTTCTTCTCTTCTCGTCACCTTAGTCCAATCACCATCATTTCTCATCTGCTAGAGGATTCTTCCATCTCCAGGCTTTCTACCCTTAAACCTTATCTCCACACAAAACGAGAGAGATATTTCTATAAATACAACCCTGACCTAAGGCTTGTCTTCTTAAAGCCCTTCGATGGTGTCCCAGCACTGACCAAGGTGTTTCCCAGCAGGGTGTCTACCAAAATACTGTTCTGGGGAAGTTCAAAGATGTGTAATGAATGGTGTTTTCTTTGCTCAGGTAGGTTGGGGAAGCACTAGGTCAAACAGATTTAAATGGGTTTGTTTATTTCAGGACTCTTGGTAGCCTTGAAAGTACTATGTGAACTGTGAATCTAATGAGGGGACACAATGTGCAGCCTTTCTCAATCTTTTTGTCATGAAACATTTTTTTCTCTTGCATATTACTACTAATATTGCTCAGATGAACATTCATTTGAACACTAGTTGGGAAAACACTAGACTTCAGACTAAAGTCTCAACTCCTCAGGGGGACCAACAATGCCTCCCATGATCTGTCCCCTAAATACCAGACCAGCTTCATTTCTTTTTTATCCTTTCTTCTTATGATTCCTCTCTCCAACCCTTTGCTCTAACCCATTGATTTTCAAAATGCAGTCCATAGATCCCCGTGGGTTGCCAAGACACTTTCAAGAGGTCCGTGGGGTCAAACTTACTTTCTTATTGATACTAGAAGGTTATTTGCCTTTTTCATTCTTATTGTCTCATGGGTATACAGAGGAGTTTTCCAGAGGGTACATGATATGCGTTTTTGCAACAGACTCAGTGTGGTAGCAGATATGATAATCCAATGGTCTTTTCTTAAGCCACATTAAAGATATTTGAAAAATGTAAAACAATTCAGTTTTTTTTTTAGAAAACATATCTTCATAAAATATGTTATTTATGTCAACATGTAATGAGTTTATTATGTTAAATCATTGATGAATATCTTGTAAATCTTTGTTTTAATTTCTAATACAGTAAGTATTGCTGGATATAACCCACATAAACAAAAGCTCTTCAGGGTTCTTAACAATTTTTAAGGCTACAAAGTGTTCTTGGGGTCAAAAAGTTTGAGAACCTCCAGGGGACATCTAGGTTAATTGGCATAACATAGTTTATAAAGAAAAGGTTCTACATCCTGCTTTGGTGAGCAGCATCTGAGGTCTTAAAAGCTGGCGAGCTGCCATCTAAGATATTCTGCTGATCCCACCCTGCCTGGATCAAGGAAGAATGAAGAAAACCAAAGACAAAGGGAAAGATTAGCCCAAAGACTAATGGATCACAACAATCACAGCCTCCACCAGACTGAGTCCGGCAGAACTAAACAGTGCCCAGTTACCACCACCAACTGCTCTGACAGGGATCACAACAAAGGGTCCCAGACAGAGCTGGAGAAAAATGTAGAACAAAATTCTAACTCACAAAAAAATACCAGACTTACTGGTCTAACAGAGACTCGAGAAACCCTGAGAGTATGGCTCCTGGACAACCTTTTAACACAGCACTGAAGTCACTCCTGCGGTTCACCCTTCAGCCAAAGATTAGACAGGCCCATAAAATGAAATGAGACTAAAGGGGCACATAAGCCCAGGGGCAAGGGTGAGAAAGCAGGAAGAGACAGGAAAGCTGATAATGGGGAACTCAAGGTCAAGAAGGGGAGAGAGTTGGCATGTTGTGGGATTGGCAAGCAACATCACAAAACAATATGTGTATTAGTTGTTTAATGAGAAACTAATTTGCTCTATAAACCTGCATCTAAAGTATAATTTAAAAAATGTTTGAGAACCTCTGTTCTAGTCATACTGAACTAATTACAGTTTTAAGTCTATGTAAATCAGGCTGTCTCACCTTCATGCCGGGGACCTTGCGCATACTGAGATCTTTGTCTTACATTTCTTCTCTGCTAATTAAATAATGGAGTCCCTGGGTTATACAGGCAGTTAATATATTTGGGCGCTAACTGTGAGGCTGGAAGTTCAAGTTCACCTAAAGGCATCTTGGAAGAAAGGCCTGGTGATCTACTTCTGAAAAATCAGCCATTGAAAACCCTATGGATCATAGTTCTACTCTAACATACATGGGGTCACCATAAATTACAGTTGACTTGATGGAAACTGGTAATTAGATAATATGTACTGCACACCTATTGTGTGCCTGGCATTATACTAGGGGCATCCACGATAATCTTGGGAAGTTGATATTATCTCCTTTTATAAAAGGAAACCAAAGCTCAGGAAAGTGAGATGTCTTGCCTTGGCATCTAGGCCTAGCACTGTCCTAAAACCAGTCCTCTGTTTTCTGTACCTGAGTTTCTTCTCAACTCAGGCTTCCCCATGAAATCTTTGATTCTGTCAATATCAAGAAACTCTACATGTTTCTACTCACAAATTCTGAGATATTCACAGCAACTGCTAAAAAAGTCGCAACAGAGTTACACTGCTAGTCCTCTGGTGACAAAGCTTTGCTCTTCAGGCTTCCTCAGACTATAGTTCTGTCAGCCAAATCAGAAGGAGAATAAGCTGTCTTTCTTTTATCCTCCCCAGAACACCAGAACAAAACCTGCCAAATTGCATGAGTGTGTTTAATGGATGGATTCAGAGCCTGCATTGCTGTGTCAATATGTTCACAGCCTTGTTTCTAGTCCATTTGTCCCATGCTTTACTCACTGTCAAAACCTAACACAGGCTCTCATTCCATTTTTCTCAATGAGCAGAAGAGTATTCTAATCATTTTTCTTATCTTCATGCTTTCTCCCCATTTCTGTATCTTCCACACCTCTTCCAGGTTACTGCTCTGCAGTAGAGGGATGGCTTATCCTTTTGTCTGCTCAACATTTTATTTCTTCTATCTGCTAAACACTCTTCACTTCCCCAATGGGAATGCTTCTTTCCCAGTATGAGAGTTTTGGTTGGTCTATCAGTCGAGGACCCCAGCTCTGTCCTGGACAAAGTGTGTCAACAAGAAGGACTCTGTACCACTCAGATACCCTTCCATAGGAATTTGATATTGAGCAGAGCAACTCAAAGACTGAAAAAGAGTTGTTGCTGATTCAGCCCAGCTGTAGCACCCTGAAGAGACTATCCACTGCTTCCTGGTATACATCTCTCTCTGTCTTGAGTTTCTATACTTTCTGAGACCTAGTTCTTAAAGTATGGACTCCATTTTCCTTTTTCCCCCTTTAAGTTATCCAAACTTATATTGCTTGCAAAAAGAATCTTCACTGATTCAATATGCCTTTGTGCATACCCACCTGCTGAAAAGAAGTGTCCATTCATTCACCATTGCCTGGGTGATAAAGTCCAAACTCTTTCCTTGGATTTATGGCACTGAGCCTCTATTAATCAAACTCCCCAGTCCACCACTTTATTCCTGACGTCACAGACTTCCTCAAATAGGTTTGTATCTCCTGTTTAGAAGAGACCCTGATTTTGAGACACAGCCCTGCTATTTCCTAGCTGTGTCATCTTGATAACAATGATGTTGATAACAACTGCTTCTTTTTATTGAGTACTTACTACTTACTATACACAAAGCAATTTATATACATTATTTGTAATCTGTTCAATTATCTAGTAATTTTCAACCAGGGGCAATGTTGCCCCCAAAGGGACATTTAGCAATTTTAGGAGACATTTTTGATTGTCACATCTGGGAGGTGCTACTGGTAGCATCTAGCACCTGCAATTCAAGGACAGCCCACCCACTAAAAGAATTTCCTGGCCCCAAATGTCAATAGTACCATGGTTGAGGAACTCCACAATAATTCTGTGAGGTAGATGTTATCCTCATTTCACCGAGAACCTTGACCCACCCTAGGTGTATAGCTATTAGATAGTGAGCCAAGATCCAAACATGGGTAAGTCTTGGCCCCAAATTTCTGGCCCTTTTTGCATCCACATGCTGCATATCCAAGAATCCCCTTTTCTACATATTCAGAGCCCAGGCTGGGACCCTGAGAGTTAGAGCTCTGGGGAGGAATAGGATGGATGCCTACATTGCCCAGAGAAGCAGAGTCTAAGCTCAAGGCCAAGTCAGGTAGAAGGCAACCAGGCATAAACTAGAGTTTCCAGAATAGAATGCAAGTGTTTGGTGTGGAGCATAATAAGAGGCCCCATAGACAGAGTCCATGTGGCCCTAAGAGTAGAATCACAGAGATTTTGAAAATCTTGTACGTGAGGCCATGTCCCATAAGGGGAAAGAATTATTAAGAGCATAAGACAGATGAGACTTTGAGCAAGTCACTATCCCCAAAACTCACTTTTCTTTTCTGTACAAGTAGGAAACAAAGTACCTATCTTCCCATCCTGCCTTGCAAGGTCCAAAGTGGGAGTGGATCTGAAAGAGGTCTGTAAATATCTGGTGTCATTTAAATTATATGTATTTTAATAATGATATTCAAAGGCTTTTTGTCCCCTCCTCCCAAAATTATACCACTTTCTTGGCTCCCTGTTCTTGAGTTGGTGCTAGCTCACTGTGCCTGGATGTAATGAAAATGACTCATATTTGTTCCTGTTTTCCCAATGCACTGTTCTCAGTGGTCTACAGGTTGGCTATTGTTTCCCTTTACCATATTTGTTCTAGTCTATCTTTATGTTGTTAACATTATTTGTCAATAAATCATTGCCTTTTCCTGTGTTTGAGTGCACAGAGGACTTTGCTTTTGGGTTCATCTTGAAAATCCAAATAATGTAAGTAGAAAGCATAAATAATAGATAAGCTTCTTATTCCCTGGGGGTCCTGGCAGGCCTGTTCACAAATGTAGTTTCTCATAGTCTCTGTCCAGTTCAGTTTTAAAGGTCTGCAGAAGCAGTGTTCAGACCTAAATAAGAAAATGTTAATGGGGCATATTCTTTTGCCTGTTAGTGCTCTTCTTAAGTATCAGGTATGCAGAAGAGTAAATGTGGGGATACATGTGATCAGAAACGGACACGATTTGGCAAATAACAGAGTTCTCTCTTTCAATTTAGTTTTCAAAAGGGAAGGAGGAAGAAGAGACAAAACCCTTAAAAAATTGCCATTTATACTTCAAAATAATAATGTTAATAATAAAAATCTCCATTAAAAAAAATTATCCTGCTGTGAATTTAACAAATCTTGGCCTCAGGCCCATTTCTCTCTATTAATCTGACTCCATTTATTTATCTTTTCCTCTCATACCCGTTCATGCAAAGGCAAGGCAATCAATGAAGGCACTTAACACAATTATTTCCTCTACACTATAAGTGAAAGCTGACATATGTGAACTCTTATTCCTTGAATTTGCAAAGAAATCTTCTGGTCTCTGAGTTTCCCAGTCAGCCTTCCAGGATGATCTAGTGACTGCTTGCATGTTGAATTTTGTTTTATTTCTGCACCAACTATGCAACAAATATATTATTTAGAATCTACCATATATAACCACTGTGTCTTCAGCCTCCTCCTTCTCAAATTATATTTCCATGATTATCAGAGCTAATCTCCTAAAATACATATCTTATAGTTCCCAGCTTAAAAGTCTTTGACAGCTCCCCATTACCTGCTTAGAATAGTGTAAACTTCTTATCTAGCATCCAAGACTATCAAATTCAATCTGTGGATTATGGCTAAGGTGGAATAATAGGGACCAGATATACTCTACTGTCTAAACAATGAAAAAAAAACAGACAAAATATAAGAAATAATGGTTTTCGGACATTGGACACCAGGCAGTACAGAACAGAGATCCTGGATAGAGGGGAAAATATGAGGTGAGTCTTACAATTGCCCCAACTTAACACCTGAAGAGAGTTTCTAGACCATAGTACTGGGAGGTGGCCTCGGGCAGAGCTCAGAGGACTCTTTCAGTTGAAGGGATGGAGAGTTCATAGAACAGAGTTGCAGAGAAAGGTCACTACTTAGAGAGAGAGCTTCAGAGATTTACAGAGGATTATCAAGTCTTCATTTGTGTATTGATCAATACATCCATATAAGGAAACTACCTAGGGAGAAAGAAGAACCACCCAAAAAATTATAGGAAACAATCACTATAGCTCACAAAGGGCTGAAATACTTCTTGTTTTCATGGGCTACAGTAAAATATTTTCATAGTAGATGGGGCATTGGGTAGAAAATGCCATAGAAATTTGCCTCGATGGTGAGAATAATTAGCTCTAGACTAAAGACTTGTCTTGGCATAGATGATTGAGCAAGAGAAGTACAACCAGAATGTTCCTTAGAAGTGAGGATGGAGAGACTGTGTCTCACATACTTTGGACATGTTATCAGGAGAGATCAATCTCTGGAGAAGGACATCACGTTTGGTAAAGTGGAGGATCGGCAAAAAAGAGGTAGATCCTTAACAAAATGGATTGACACAGTGGCTGCAACAATGGGCTCAAGCATAACAAAGATTGTGAGGATGGCACAGGACTGGGCAGTGTTTTGTTCTTTTGTACGTAGGGTCGCTGTGAGTTGGAACTGACTCAGCGGTACCTAACGACAACAACAAAGACTTCCCCAGTCCTGCCTAACAGGGCTTAAAAGCAAACTCAGGAATGATTAAAATGTTTTAAAGTAATTTTACTTACAACCCAGAATAAACTTTAGGAATACTTATTTGTTTTTCAGCTTGCCATTGAGTCAATTTGAACTTGTAGTGATCCCTATTCAGAGGAGAACTGTTCTCCACAGTGTTTTCAATAGTGGGGATCTTTCGGAAGATCACCAGACCTTTCTACCAAGGTGCCTCTGGGTAGATTTAAACTGCCACCTTTTAGGTTAGTAGCTAAGCACTTAACCATTTTGCCACCCAGGGACTCAAATACAGAAACAGTTGCTATGAAGTTAATTATAGGAGTACAATAATATCCAGAACCTAACCAGATAAAATTTACAATATCTAGTAAAAAAAAAAATATCTAGTAGCATCCAATAAAAAATTACCAGACATGCAAAAAAGTGGGAAAAGAGGACCTGTAATGAAAGAAAGATCACTCAGTTGAAACTAACCCAGAAATTACATAGAAGGTAGAATTAGTAGACAAGGACATTAAAATAGTCATGTCTGAGATTTACAAAAAAAAAAAAGAAATTACACTGGATGAGATAAAGAGAAAAATAGACTCTGTAGAAGAAAAAAAAATAATGAACTTGAAAACACAATAATAGAAACTATTCAAAATGAAACACAAAGAGAAAGAAAGACTGAAAATAAAATGAGCAGAGCATCGGTGAGCTGTGGAAAAACTTCAAGTAGCCTAATATATATATAACAGGAGTCCCTGAAAAGGAGTGAAGAAGAAAAAAATGCTTGAAGAAATAATGGCCACAGGTTTTTCAATGTGATGAAAACCATAAACTATAGATCCAAGAAGCTCAAAAAAAACCAACCAATTAACTTGAAGCCTAGACCAAGATATTTCATAATAAATTTGCTGAAAACCAGTGAAAAGGAGGTCATCTTAAAAGCAACCTGGGTTGAGGGAACATGACATACAGAAAAACACTAATAAGAATGATCCCATATTTCTCATTAGGAACTACTGAAACAGATGATAATGGGACAACACTTTTAAAGTACTGAAAGAAAAACAAACAAAAACAAAAACCTGTCAACTAGGAATTCTATACCCAGAAAAAATATCTTTTAAAAGTGAAGTAGAAAATAAATATTATTTTTCAGATATTAAAAAAGATGAAAAAATAAGTCATCAGCATACTTGCTTAAAATACTGATATCATATTAAAGACATCAGCAATGTCTGATATCAGAGAAAAAAAGACATGTAGAAATTAGCGTATCATAGCAGACTCCATCTCTTTATCTGTAAAATGAGAATTTTTAACCATTACACGACCAGGAGCCCTGGTAGCACAGTGGTTAAAGTGCTTGGCTGTTAACCAAGATGTGGTGATTTGAACCTACCAGCCGCTCCGTGTGCGGGGAGTGGGGTGGAATGTAGCAGCCTGCTTCTGTAAAGATTTATAGCCTTGGAAATCCTATTGGGCCACTGTCTGTCTGAATCGACTTAACGGCAATAGATTTTTTTTTTTTGTGGGTATCCCTGTGGTTCTTGTAAGATTAGAAATAAGACCCTGTGTGTGTATGTACAGAGTGTGTGTGTGTACACAGTATTTGTTCAAAGACTTCTCCTTCTACTGGTTCACACCTAGCACAAATACCAGCCTCTTCTACCTCAGAATTCTCCCAGGGGGCTTACCTTGGAAATGGCCTTATTTTTCACTATAGTCACATGGGATAAAAAAAAAAAAAAAAAATAGTCACATGGGATAGGTCCTATTATACCCATTTTACAGATAAAGAGGTAGAATCCACTATGGTAGTGTACTGTGAGTCTTTCTCTGATACCAGACTTTAGTGTTGTTTTTAACTTTAATATGATATTGGTATGTTAAGCACACTTTTACATTAAACAACAATAGCAGAATTTCTGTTGATCTTCTGTTGTCTATGTTCATAATTTCCCAATCTGGTAGCACATAAAAATCACCTGGAAAACTTACAAATACAGAGATTCTTATTTCTTATCCTAGACAAGTAGTTCTCAAACATTAGAACATCCTAGACTTACTTGGGAAACATGGTAAAAATGCAGTGGTCAAGGTCTCTTTCTTTTTTATTAGCATTCCAGGTGAGGTTTGAGAATCGCTGCCCTAATCAGTTAGAATCTCCTGAGCTGAAGCCTGGTATTGTATTTTTAAAAGGCCTGCATCCAGCCCATAAAATTTTTTTTGGCCACAGGATAAAATCTAAATCCATCATTATCTTATCTTATACAGGGTTTTTCATAACTTGGCCCCAAACTACTTTTCCAATTTCGTCTGTCACTCTACAAGCACCATTCCTGCTTCCTGGAGCTTCCCACAGTTCTTCATGGTGTTTTTTCAGTTCAACATGTGTTTTCCAAATACCTGTGTTGCTTCAAATAACTGTAGAGCAGATATTGTTTTTTCATGACTTCAGTTCTTTACAAAACCTTTCCCAAAATGATCACCCTCTTTCTCTTCCAAGAGTCTCGTATTTATCAGGTAGAATTCTGCTCAAACATCTTCTCATCAAAGCCTCCTCTGCGCTTTCTCTGTTTACGTGCCTCTCTCATACTACATTGTCAGCATCTTAAGGCAAGAAATCTAATGGAAATAGCATGAACATTTTAGTCAGATGAATCTGTGTAGATTTCCAGCTCTGTCACTTAGTAGCTATGTGAACTTGGCCAAGTTATTTAACTTCTCCGAACTTCAGCGTTCTTATTTTTGAAATTAAGATAATAATTGGGCCTCTCTCATACCGGTTTTTTTTTTTTTTTTTTTTTTTAAGGAGATTAAAGAGATAGCAAAAGGAAAGCAGGTTCTATAGTGAGTGGCATACAGTAAGAATTCAATATGGGGTAGTTGTTAGATGCTGTTGAGTCTCTCTGGCTCAGGTGGTGCCATGCACAATAGAACAAAATACTGCCCTGTCCTGTGCCATCCCCATGATCAGTTGCTGATTGGGCCATTATGATCCATAAGGTCTTCATTGGCTAATTTTTGGAAGTAGATTGCCAGGCTTTTCTTCCTAGTCTTAGTCTGGAAGCCCTACCAAATATTGTTCAGCATTCTGGCAACACTCAAGGCTCCACTGACAGATGGGTGGTGGCTACGCATGAGGTACATTGTCTGGAAATCGAACCTGGGTCTCCTGCGTGGAAGACAAAAATTCTGCCACTTACCCAAAACTGCCCACATGTCGATACAGGGTGGACATTATTAATGTTACGGTGTTGTTACAGGATGTCTCTGTCTTAATTCATCCTTATATTTCAGTACATGGGAAGCACCAATAGATCTGCTGAATGGACCCATCGTCCATAAACTCTGACTACACACAAAGCAAGGAGCTCTGGTGGAGCAGTGCTTAAAGTGCTCAGCTGTTAACCTAAAGGTCAGCAGTTGGATCCCATCAGCCTCTGTGGGAGAAAGATATGTCGGTCTGCTTCTGTGAAGATGTACATCCATGGAAACACCACGGGGACTGTTCTATAGGGACAGCCCTACTCTGTCCTGTAGGGGTGCAATGAGTCGGAATTCACTTGATGGCAATGTGCTTTTTTTCCTTTGGTATACATGAAGCTTTCTTTTCTAGGAGAGTTCAGTAGACACTAAGTTTGCTAAACTACCAACCATGCTCCTGGCCAGAGAAAGGACCTGATGCAATACAGCATCTAACCACAAACACCAAATACACAAACACTAGGCCTTGTTCAAGGTTTGCCACACATGCCAAATTGCAAAACTTCGTGTTTATAAAGCTTGTAACTCAAGCATGCCTCCCATGCCCTATGTAGATCATAACCTTCTCCAGAAAAGTCCTGGAATAAACCTTTCTTGGCTTTGGAGGAGGTTGGTGGCTATGGAAACAACTCTCACACTGCCGTATTCCTTTCCAGGGAATCAGGCAGGAAGAACTTCTGTGAACAAACATATCCAGAAGTTGGGTGGAAGGAGATAGCACACAATCTGGTGGGGTGTTTTAACTATGAAGCCAAAGCTAATTATCAGGAATCTCCAGCAGTCTTCTCAGTGAAAAGAGCAAGCATTTTAGGTGAGGAGGAGGAGGAAATGGGCAAGGATGCTCCGTATTGATTTCTGAGGTCTGGATTCTATTTGTCTTTGTGTCTGCCAAAACATCAAGGAAGAAAATAAAATGAAACATTATCTCTCCAGGCATCCCAATTCCTTTTGGAGTTTTATTGCCAATGGCTGACATTGAATTTCTACACAAAATCCTAAGATACATTAGGTATTAGGAGTGGGAAGGAGATAAAGTAATACAGTTCTGGTTAAGTCCTCTGGTGATCAGTTTTGCCCTACTTCAATCTATTCTCCCCAACGTCAGTAGCAAAATACTCTTAAACTCAAATCAGATGAGTTCACTCATAACCAAAGGCCTTCAATAGCAACCCACTGCTTATAGGATAAAATCCAAATTTCCAAAAAGAGAATATGGGTCTCTTTGTGTTTGGGCTCCAAAAGTTTCTGTCGTGTTATGTTGCCCTACATCTTAGTCTTGTGAAACTATTTGCTGCTCCTAGAATGAAGACTGTTGTTTCCTACTAATCCATGTCTTTGTGAATGTTCTTTTTAAAGAATGCCCTTTCCCACTTCATCTGCTTAGACAACTCTTACTCACTCTTCATAACCCTGTATTATTTTTTCTCTGTTCACCCATTCCTTCCCCTGAGTCCCTCCTCTGTAAGTTGATTATGCTGATTCTTATGCCTCTAGCCCCAACACATACATCTAACCTAACAATTATTCTACTTTATTGTACTAGCTGCTGATATTTTGTCTTCTGTACTGACCTGGGCACTCACTGAAGGTGAGACTTATTGTTGGAGGGAATGCTCTTCACAGTTCTATCCATTTCTACCTCCATAGACCAACATCACAGTGGAGTAGCACTATGTACCCTGGTCATGTATGTGGGATGACATTTTAAGTTGAGTAATGGGGAGAATATTACAGACAGTAATGATTTCTATGTGCCAGTTATCATGGTGGGGACACAGAGCTGAACTGATCAGAGTATTTTTTTCTTCAGTTTTTACTTCTTGAATATCTATCATATTTAATACATATGAAAGTAAGCTTCTTTGATATGTTACCTCAATTTGTTAAACAAAACAACCTTGGATGATAGGTTCTATTGTTATTCAATTTCAGAAATGAGAATAAAAGAGTTAAATAGCTTTTTCTAGGTTTAACACCTTGTGAGAGATCCAGAATTGGAAGAGCATTACCAGATAAAGCACCAAAACCAAAACAAATTCGTTGTCATCAAGTGGATTCCAACTCAAAGCGACCCTATATATGGTAGAGTAGAACTGCTCCATTAGGGTTTCCAAGGAGCAGCTGGTGGATTTGAATTGCTGACCTTTTGGTTAGCAGCTGATCTCTTAACCACTGTGCCACCAGGGAATCTACAGTTTATCCAGCATCTGCTATTTTCCTGGAATTGTGTTAAGCTCTTTACATAATATCACTAGTTTACAATAATCCCTCATGATAATTGTGATTACGTCAACTCTACAGATGAGGAACCTGAGGCTCAGAGAGACAAAATGAGTTTTCCAAGAACACACAGCAGGTAAGAAATAGAACCTAAATACAAATGACGCCAGCACCTCCAATCTTTCTATTTACACTTTTTTTTTTTTTTTTTTTTTTACTTTGTGTTCACCTAATTCCCTTATAATATGGAAGAGATCATACAGAAAGAAAATCCACACAGAAAGCCTTTCTAGGTCATAATAAGCTGGAGGGAAAACGTCACCTCACCAGACAGATAAAGGGTTCTCAGAAATCTCTCTATGAAAAGAAGTTCTGGGTAGAGGCTATTTTACAAAAGCCAGAATAGCAGAACCTTCCCCTTCCTTCTCCTAATTGTGGTTCTTCCATATTCCCTAAGAAATCCATCCAGTGGGCTCTTTGACCACAGCTGGAATAATGCAGAAAACTCGAACACCCATCAGGAGAGTGAATGAACAATGTAGAGAAGAATTCAAAACACACTTTTTGTGGGGGATTTGAAGGAACTTGGAAGTTTTAGGCAGGGGAAAGAAAAATTCAGCACATACAAGAGGGGAGTCTTTAAATATTTTGAGTGTTCTCATAAGGAAAAGGAGTCTCTGAGTGGTGCAAAAAGTTAACACACTTGGTTGCTAACTGAAAGGCTCATAGTTTGAGTCTACCTAGATTTGTCTTGGGAGAAAGGCCTGGTCTTCTACTCCTGAAAAACCAGCCACTGAAAACCCTATGGAGCACAGTTCAACTCTGACATACAGGGGGTTGCCATGAGTTGGAATCAACTTGACGACAACCAGAGGTGTTTGGGGGGAGGGGCAAAGGGGGTACTTGGCCCCAGGCACAATTCCAAGGGGGCACCATGCAAGGCACAAAAGGACGTTGCAAGGTTCCACAAATATGAAAGGTGCCTGACTGAGGCAGCAGGACAAAAAGGGGTAGGCATTTCTGCCACAGCATTGCCACTAACAATGTCTATTTGTCCTGAAACTGGGGTGGGGGTACATAACTTAGAGATTGCCCCTGGGCATTGTGACTCTTTCTACACCTCTGACAGCAACTGGCTTGCATAAGGAAAAAGAAGCAAAATCAAGACAGTAGGTAGAAACTCTAAGGAAGCTTAGATTTTCTTCTACAGCCCCCATGTAGAAATAATCAGAAAATAGATTTCTTCCCAACTGACATCAAGGAAGAACTTACTAAATTACATGGGGGAAGATGAGCTGCCATCATGGGAGATGCTCTAATAAAGGCAAGGTGACCACTTGGTGGGGATGTTGTAGAGAAAATTCAAGAATTGTTAAGACCTCTAAAATTCTTGCCATCTTAAGACCCTCTGATTCTGAGAGCTGCATTGAATTCAAATGAATAATACTAAAACCATTTTTACCCCAGTCATTATCATGTCTCCAGACATCTGAGGAGATGGATGTTGTCTTTGCTGTTTAGATGGGAACATCTAGGCAGGAATAGAATCCAATCATACTCAGTACCAAATGGCCGAGCCATGGGGGTATAGCAAATCACAGTCCCTTGGGGAGAAGATGAGTCACAGATTACAATCATAGCTAGTGTCGTTACAGTCTCCTGGGTCCTGTGCTACACAGCATTAAAATTGGCTGAAAATATCATCTCCTTGGGGTCATAAAATATTCCTTGGTAAGCACAGATTCATTTTCTAAAACAAATAAATCACCTGTGCTTTTCATCTCCCACA
Source organism: Loxodonta africana (assembly GCF_030014295.1). Lineage (NCBI taxonomy): Eukaryota > Metazoa > Chordata > Mammalia > Proboscidea > Elephantidae > Loxodonta > Loxodonta africana. The sequence goes on from NC_087348.1 coordinate 97,654,742, forward strand.
TTTTCTATCAACAGGATAACTATCTAAATAAATAAGTACATATGTATATATATATATATAAATTTTTTTTTTTTTTAGAAGGACTATAGAAACAGAAATCACATAATAGAAGATCCCATACAAGAGATCAAAATCAGGTTTAAAACAGTGGTTACTAAAAAAAAAAAGATTTTTTTTTTTACTCTGATGAGATTGTTGAATCAGGGTTACTAAAAAATATTACATGTTTTGTGAAGGACTTAAGAGTCTAAATTTCCAACTACTTCTTATTTTCACTGCAGTCATAGGGTCAGGAAAACAATCAGCTTTTCATATTCTAGGGAAAAACTGTTGCCCAAAGTATAAATTTTATTTAATAACTCTTCTTGGGTGTCTTAGTCATCTAGTGCTGTTATAATAGAAATACCACTAGTGGATGGCTTTAACAAAGAGAAATTTATTCTGTCACCGTCTAGTAGGCTACAAGTCCAAATTCAGGGTGTCAGCTCCAGAGGAAGGCTCTCTTCTCCATTGGCTCTGGAGCAAGGTCCTTGTCATCAATCTTCTCTTGGTCTGGGAGCATCTCAGCACAGGAACCTCAGGTCCAAAGGACATGCTCAGCTCCTGGCACTGCTTTCTTGTGGTATGAGGTTCCCATGTTTCTCTCCTGGCTTCTGTCTTTCATATCTCAAAAGAGATTGCTTAATACACTACCTAATCTTGTAGACCTCACCAATATAACTGATCTTAATCCATCTTATTATCCATCTGCCAGGCACTCCTTGGAAACTCTATGGGGCAGTTCTACTCTGTCCTGTAGGGTCGCTGGGTTTGTTTTTTTTTTTTTTTTTTTTTTTTTATATCATAGTGATAGGATTTACAACATTTAGGGAAATCATATCAGAAGATAAAATGGTAGACAATCATACAAGCGAATCATGACCTAGCCAAGTTGACGGATACTTTGGGGGGACACAATTCAATCCATGACATTGGGTTTCATTATGCTCAGACTGAGATTTGAGCGCTAAAGTTGGATCAAACAGATATTTGCTTAAAAATTTCAAGTTCTAGGACTTGGAGGTTGCTTTGAAAATACTTAAAATGAAGAATTTTGCTGAGGTAACATGTACTCAAGTTATTCTTTTATAAATTATTTATTGAGTAACTTCTTTGTGTCAGGTATTCTACCAGGTATAGGAAAGGGGTCATAAATGAGCCATGGCTACTTTCCTCAATAAACTCACAATTTAATAGTGGAGGAGACACTCTTACAAGAATATAATGTAGCCTTCTAAGTGCTATATGGGAGATATTTTCAAGGAACAATAGTGCTGTAAAGGAAGGAATGATTGACTATGCCTGCTGCAGAAAATTGAAAACTCTATAAAAAAAACCAAATGAAAACTCCAGAGCTTTAAATTACAGAAACTGCAATTAAGAACACCATAAATGGGTGTTATGGATTGAATTGTTTCCCTCAAAAATACATGTCGTACCTATTATACCACCACAGTAGTCAAAACAGCCTGGTACTGGTACAACAACAGATACATAGACCAATGCAACAGAATTGAGAATCCAGACATAAATCTATCCACATATGAGCAGCTGATATTTGACAAAGGCCCCAAAACAGTTAAATGGGGAAAAGAACAGTCTTTTTAACAAATGGTGCTGGCATATCTGGATATCCATCTGCAAAAAAATTGAAACAAGACCCATACCTCACTCCATGCACAAAAACAAGTTCAAAATTGATCAAAGACCCAAATATAAAATCTAAAACAATAAACATCATGGAAGAAAAACTATGGATAACGTTAGGAGCCTTAGTACATGGCATAAACAGTATACAAAACATTACTAACAATGCAGAAGAAAAACTAGATAACTGGGAGCTCCTAAAAATCAAACACCTATGCTCATCCAAAGACTTCACCAAAAAAGTAAAAAGGTTACCTACAGACTGGGAAAAAGTTTTTGGCTGTGACATTTCTGATCAGCGCCTGATCTCTAAAATCTACATGATACTGCAAAAACTCAACTACAAAAAGACAAATGCCCCAATTAAAAAATGGGCAAAAGATATGAACAGGCACTTCACTTAAAAAGACATTCAGGTAGCTAACAGATATATGAGGAAATGCTCACGATCATTAGCCATTACGGAATTGCAGATCAAAACTACAATGAGGTTTCATCTCAGTCCAACAAGGCTGGCATTAATCAAAAAAACACAAAATAATAACAAATGTTGAAGAGGCTGTGGAGAGATTGGAACACTTCTACACTGCTGGTGGGAATGTAAAATGGTACAACCACTTTGGAAATCGATTTGGCACTTCCTTAAAAAGCTAGAAATAGAACTACCATACGATCCAGCAATCCCACCCCTTGGAATATATCCTAGAGAAATAAGAGTCTTACATGAACGGATATATGCACACCCATGTTCATTGCTGCACTGTTTACAATAGCAAAAAGAAGGAAGCAGCCAGGGCGCCTATCAATGGATGAATGGATAAATAAATTATGGTATATTCATACAATGTAATACTATGCACTGATAAACAACAGCGATGAATCTGTGAAACATTTCATAACATGGAGGAAAGTGGAAGGCACTATGCTGAGTGAAATTAGTCAGTTGCAAAAGGACAAATATTGTATAAGACCACTATTTATAAGAACTCAAGAAACAGTTCAAACAGAGAAGAAAACATTCTTTGATGGTTACGGGGTGGGGGGGGGAGATAGGATGGGAAAGGGGTATTCACTAATTAGATAGTAGATAAAAAACTTTAGGTGAAGGGAAAGATAACACACAATACAGACGAGGTCAGCACAAATGGACTAAACCAGAAGCAAAGAAGTTTCCTGAATAAACTGAATGCTTCAAAGGCCAGCATAGCAGGGGCGGGGGTTTGGGGACCATGGTTTCAGGGACATCTAAGTCAATTGACATAATAAAATCTATTAAGAAAACATTCTGTATCCCACCTTGGAGAGCAGCGTCTGGGGTCTTAAATGCTAGCAAGCAGCCGTCTAAGATGCATCAATTGGTCTCAACCCACCTGGATCAAAGGAGAATGAAGAACATCAAGGATACAAGGTAATTATGAGCCCAAGAGACAGAAAGGGCCACATAAACCAGAGACTACATCAGCCTGAGACCAGAAGAACTAGATGGTGCCTGGCTACAACCGATGACTGCCCTGACAGGGAACACAACAGAGAACCCCTGAGGGAGCAGGAGAGCAGTGGGATGCAGATGCCAAATTCTCGTAAAAAGACCAGACTTAATGGTCTGACTGAGACTAGAAGGACCGGGTGGTCATGACCCCCAGACCTTCTGTTGGCCCAGGACAGGAACCATTCCCAAAGCCAGCTCTTCAGACAGGAATTGGACTGGACAATGGGATGGAGAGGGATGCTGGTGAGGAGTGAGCTTCTTGCTTCAGGTGGACACTTGAGACTATGTTGGCATCTCCTGTCTGGAGGGGAGATGAGAGGGTAGAGAGGATTAGAAGCTGGCAAAATGGACACGAAAAGAGGGAGTGGAGGGAGGAGCGGGCTGTCTCATTAGGGAGAGAGCAACTGGAAGTATGTAGCAAGGTGTATATAAGTTTTTGTGTGAGAGACTGACTTTTTTTGTAAACTTTCACTTAAAGCACAATAAAAATTAAAAAAAAAAAATGTGTTGTAAATCCTAACCTATATACCTGTGGGCATAATCCCATTTGGGAATAGGGTTTTCTTTGTTACATTAATGAGGTCATATCAATGTAGTGTGTTAAACTTCTGAGATATAAAAGGAGATTAGGCACAGAAGCAAGCAAGCAAGCTCAAATGGGGAAAATCTCTGTGAAATACCAAGAAGAATCTAGAGAGTCCGAGAAAAGAATTTTCCCCTAGAGCAGACAAAGAAAGCCTTCCCTTCAAGCTGGTGCCCTGAATTTGAACTTCTAGCCTCCTAAACTGTGAAGAAAAGAAATTTTTATTCGTTAAAGCCACCCACTTGTGGTATTTCTGTTACAGCAGCACTAAGAAACTAAGTCAATGGATTTAACAACAAGTCAGAACAATTAAAGGGAATTATTTAATTGGAAGATTAGGCAAAAAATTATAATTTCAACATGGAGACATAAAGATATGAAAAAAAGTGGAAGAGACTTTAAAAGCCATCTAGTCCACATTCACTGTGGTAGAGATCAGGCAATTGTTTACCAAAACATTTTCCTCCTGAGCACAAAAAGCTGGACTACATTTCCCAGCTTTCCTTGCAGTTGAGTATGGCCATATGATTGAGTTCTGGAATATATGTCATTTTCAGAGCTGGGCTGTAAGAACATCTTATATAATCCTCTTTTCCTCTCCTGTCTGGGATGTTGATGCTCAAGTACCTTTGGAAGCCATATGTTGAAGATGGTTGAGCCGCCATATTCTAGGTCCTAAATGACTGCATGGAGCAGAGAAACTCAACCCCTGCCTCTGAATGGACTTCACATGAATGAGAAATAGTTGTTGTGTTAAAATACTGAGATCTCAGAGCTTATCTGTTACAGTAGCTAGCATTACCTTAACTAATACCCTCAGCCATTCTAGAAGTCTTCTTTGCAACACGCTTGCTATGCTACTTTCACAGTGAACACCTGTGTGAAGGGGAATGCCCAACTTTCCAAGAAACCCCATTTCTTCTCTTGAAAGATCAATCAGTTGAAAAAAACTCTTCCTGATATTGTTCTTTGTGAACTTACTAAACCTAATTACCTGGAGCCTTTTTCAGAGGCAATTATTTAGATATTAAAATAAGCCTTCATAACAATTTCCATTTTGGAATGTGTTTTTGAAAGATGGAATGAAAACCTTTCTGACATTGTCCAGTTGCATGACCTTGAGTATGTCTGTTTTCCTCAAACTAAACTTCAGTCTGTGAAATGATTGCTTTAGATTAAATTGATTTCCAATGCCCCTTTCAGTTCAGAAAAGGTGAGATTTGAATTTTACCAATTAGCTTGGAAAAAAGAATACAAAATGGGATATAAAAAAGTGGAAAACAACTGTTCTGTTACATATAAAATAAAATGATACAATGCAATGCAACACAATACAGCACAACACAATATGTATTTATATGTACATCCATATCTAGCTGAGATGAAAAAAACGAAGATTAGATATATATTTATATGATAAAAAGGCAAGAAGATAAAGAAAAATGATATTTTTATACACTACACACTCACAAATTAAAAGCCTTCTTTAAGGATAACCTAATCCAGTTTTCCCACCACCCCTCACCCTACTTCCAGCCGCTGAAACTTGAATTCCCTCTACCACAGCTCCACCAAGTGGTTATTCAGATGCTACTTGAATTCCTCTACTGACAGGGAAGTCATTACATGCCAGGAAAGCAACAGTTTATTGCTGAGCATCAGAACTCTAACTCTTAAATATTAAGTATTGGATTGAATAATCCCTAAAAATAATTTGACCATAGAGTTCTTCTGTACACGCATACATTAGCACAGTAGATACAATAGACATGCATGGGAAGAGATATGTAAACATATACAGTATATACTCACATGTGGTATAACATATGTACATATGGAATACATTCATTCTTTAATCATCTTGGCTATGTTAGGGTATGTGAATCTTCTGCCTACTCTTTACAATCAGGATGAGGCCACCTCTTGTATCTTTAAGAGATGTGAAGTAAGACCTTATCTAATGGGTCTTGCAAGAAGAGATAGAAATAGTTTTACATAGTACACTGCTTATGGTGCTGGCTTGTCCTCTCTGACCTTTTGAGCACAAGATTTCACCTTTGTTAGGCCATAGGAAGACAGCTTTTGTGAGGAGAGAGTCCAGGTGACGTTTGGCATCTTTGGCCCACATGCCTTTTATCACACTGTGCAATGAGTTAAAACCATACCCACCCCATTTGTGGAACATCATTATTTCATATCTATATCATTCAGCATGTTTTGGGGTGAAGGGCTCTACTCTCACTACTTGAAGTGACTAAATAAATATTTAGAGATCACTCTGGAGTTGACAAAATGCCATATGATGCATTGATTGTTTAATCTTCACAACCACTCTTGAGTTAGATAAAGCAGAGATCTTTATCTCAAACTTATAGTTAGGGAGACTGAGGTTCAGGTGGGTTAGTAATATGCCCAAGATGCTATAGCTGTTAGATGATGAAGCTGAATAGCCCTGAGATCCCTGGAGAGTTGCCTACTCAATATTCATTCACCTTTTCTTATAAACAAACCCATCGTTTTGTTTAGGGTGACAATATGTCTAGTCTAAAATATGTAAATTCCTGCACTATTTTTCAAGTAGGGGTGAGCACGTTGTTCAACTCTGGCTAAGGAGTTGCAAATTGGAGCTTCCAATGAAGGTGCTCATTTCCTGAGTCAAAAAGATGATGTCTGGCAATAAAAGGACTCTTTTCTTCTCCCTTGTTTCTAACTGGAAAGCAAATTTGATACCTGAAGACAGAGTATTTTACAACAACAGAAATGAAAACTACAACAAGAACTAACATAAATTAGCTGTTACTTTAATCTATATGTATCTAAGCATTATATATACATATATGTGTACACAGATATATAAACTCAATCCTCTCAATAACTACTATTTAAAGATAAGAAAATTGAGGCATAGGAAGATGAATTAATTTGCCCAATGTTACATAGTTAACCTGTAGGAAAAGCAGGATTTAAACCTAGGCAGTTGGGCTCCATGGGCCATGCTGAGGGTGGCAGAACAGAAAGCAGGATAACCTGGGTCCCTGATGACATTATTAAACAATTACATCAGCCCCAGGCATCTACCCTTGATCTCGTCACATCAAAAAACCAAACGTCTTACTTGGTTAAGCCACTGTAGTGGGGTTTTCTTGTAACTAATTGCAATCCTGACTCCCATGTGGTTTCTTGCGATACACAGGAGAGAGCCCTGGACTAGGTGTCAGGTGAGCTTGGTTCAAGTTAAGGCTCTGCCAGGTAAGTCACTGAAATTAATAGAAAGTCACTTCAGTTCCTTCAGCTTGTTTTCCTCATCTTTGAAAGAAGAGAACTGGATGAGATTATATTTTGGGCCTTTTAAAGTCTGCTTTTCTGAGTTTCTTCATGTTTCTCAGGCTGACATTTCATATTTTTTGTTGTGTTAATTGCTACATGAAAGGATAGACAGGAAGCAGCACTCACTGTGTGCAAGGTTCCTGCAGTCAGACAGTAAATGACATTGTTGAATCTGAACCTGGGCCTCCCTGCACTTATTCTTCACCACCCTATTTGTGATTATTTTGTTAAAGTCATTTGAGAAACCAATACATGTTGAACTTAATACCACTAGAGACCAGTTTGCCCTATAGTCTTAATTTCTCACCATTTTCCCCTAAGACAATCCATCAGACGCATGAATTTCTATTTAATTCTGTTAAAAAGTCTTGCAAAGTCCTGGAATCAGCAATAACAGGAGTTAGCAGGGGATTTAGCTAGAAGAAGACAGTTTTGTCTGGACGACTACACATAGTAACTTAATTTCTCTCTTACTTGGTCATTCCTCAGTGTCTTAGCGCCCTGGTGCTGCAGTAATAGAAATACCACAAGTAAAAAAAGTAGGTGGCTTTAAAAAAACAGAAATGTATTTTCTCATCGTTCAGGAGGCTGGAAGTCTTACTTCAGGGTGTGGCTCTAGGAGAAGGTCTTTTTCTGTCCTTTTCAGCTTCTAGTAGCTGCCAGCAAACTTGGCATTCCCGGGTACATCTGCCCTCCTCTTCCCCCATGTGTGTCTCTGTGTCTGTTCTGCTCTTTTTCATAGTTCAGAACTGAGTAGGTTTAGGACCCAACTTCTACTCGTATGACTCATTGACATAACAAAAGAAAAAAAACTCTGTTTCCAAACAGGGTCGTATTTACAGGTACAGGGATTAGAATTTCAACACTTGTTTTTTGGGAGGACACAATTCATAACACTCAGAGATGTTGGAATCACTGTAAATCACCATTTTAGTTTTGGTCTGAGAAATTATCTGCATTAACAAAAGGTCAACAAAACAAAGCAAACAACAAAAATCCCATAAGTTCTGGCAATAACACACAGAAAGAATAAACATTGGCTACATTTTTTTACATACTAGAGCTCTCTTATTCATGAGATTTCAGGCCTTCTATTGCCATAGTAATTAAGAGAAACCTATAAGACTGTAGTTTGCTTATGTAGAGTCAGAAACAAACTCAATGTTATTAAGCTGGACTGATCATCTGGTCCAATGGTTCTCAAATTCTGCTACATATTAGAATCACTCTTGGGGCTTTTTAAAACCCCAGTGCTCAGTTTTCACCCCATACCAATTAAATCAGCCTCTCTGGGGGTGGCACACAGGCATTATCGTTGTTAGTCACTGTCAAGTTTGCTCCCACTCATAGCAGCCTTATAGATAACAAAATGAAATGCAGTCCAGTCCTGTGCTACCTCCATGATCATTGCTGTTTGAGTCCCCTTGTCTTGGTCATCTTATCAGTTCATCTCACTGAGGGTCCCCCTTGCCTTTGCTGACCCTCCACTTCACCAACCACGATGTCCACTTCCAGCAATTGGTCTTTCCTGATATTCTGTGTCCAAAGTAAATGAGACAAAGTCTCGCCATCCTTACTTCTAAGGAACATTCTGGTTCTTCTAAGATTGACTTGTTCATTCTACAGACAGCCCACAGTATTTTCAGTATTCTTCACCAACACCACAATTTGAGTGCATCAATTCTTTTGTCTTCTTTTTCATTGTGTAGCCTTCAAAAGGCATTAGTAAAGCTTCTAAGAAATTACAATGAACAGTCAATGTTGAGAACCACTGATCTCAATCTGATTCCCCTCTCTTATTTAGGTAAGGGACTGAGGCTCCCCAAGGGGAAGTAACTTGCCCAATGTCTTATAATCATTATGAAACTGAGGTCTTCACCTTCCTACCGTCTTTGCTCCCTATTTTATCAGGGCCACCTTATTCCCTGGGAAACCTAGTGTTGGACAACCTCATCCACACTGTCAGTCCAAACTGCTGTATGGAATCATATTTGCTAAGGCATGAAAAAGAGTTTTGACTCAGATGGTTTGAAAGTCAACTTGAAACTTTTCATTTCTACAATAATTCATTGTGAAGAAAGATAGGCTACTTAGCCCAGTGGCTGCAGAAGAATCCTGCTGTAGGAAGATTGACAGAGGGAGAGCGAAGAGAGAGGGAAGAAGCAAAGTACATTTGCTAGGTGCCTACATTTCTATCTGGGGCCAAATGCTGAACACACATGCATAATAGAGGAGCTTATTTAGTGCTCAGACACAGGCTGATACTTAGCTGGTATGCACTGGAATAGCAGTATTGGTTGTTGTTGTTGTTTTTGTTAGGTGCTGTAGAGTCAGCTGACTCATAGCGACCCTATGTACAACAGAACAGAACCCTGCACAGTCCTGTGCCTTCCTCACAATTGTTGTTATGCTTGAGCCCATTGTTGCAGCTACTGTGTCAGTCCATCTCATTGAGGGTCTTCTTTTTTGCTGACCCTGTATTTGCCAAGCACCATGTCCTTCTCCAGGGACTGATCCCTCCTGACTACATGTCCAAAGTAGGTAAGATGAAGTCTCACCATCCTCAATTCTAAGGAACATTCTGGCTATACTTCTTCCAAGACAGATTTGTTTGTTCTTTTGGCAGTCCATAGCATATTCAATATTCTTTTCCAGCACCACGATTCAAAGGAGTCAATTCTTCTACTTCCTTATTCATTGCCTAGTTTCGCATGCATATGAGGAGATCAAAAACACCCTGGCTTGGGTCGGGCACACCTTAGTCTTTAAGGTGACCTCTTTGCTTTTTAACACTTTAACGAAGTCTATTGTGGTAGATTTGCCCAGTGCAATGCGTCTTTTGTCTTCCTGACTGCTGCGTCCATGGGTATTAATTGTGGATCCTAGTAAACTCAAATCCTTGACAACTTCAATCTTCTCTCCGTTTATCATGATGTTTATTGGTCCAGTTGTGAGGATTTTTGTTTTCTTTATGTGGAGGTATAATCCGTACTGAAGGCTGTGATCTCTGATCTTCATCAGTAAGTACTTCAAGTCCTCTTTGGTTTCAGCAAGCAAAGTTGTGTCATCTGCATAATATACTTTGTTAATGAGTCTTCCTCCAATTCTGATGCTGCATTCTTCATATAGTTCTGCTTCTCAGATTATTTGCTAAGCATACAGATTGAATAAGTATGGTGAAAGGTTACAGCCTTGATACACACCTTTCCTGACTTTCAACCACACAGTATCCCCTTGTTCTGTTCGAAGAACTGCCTCTTGATCTACATACAAGTTCCTCATGAGCACAATTAAGTGTTCTGGAATTCTCGTTCTTCGCAATGTTTTCCATAATTTGTTATGATCCACACAGCCGAATGCCTTTGCACAGTCAATAAAACACAGGTAAACAGCTTTCCATTATTCTTTGCTTTCAGTCAGGATCCATCTGACAACAGTAATGATATCCCTGGTTCCACATCCTCTTCTGAATCTGGCTTGAATTTCTGGTTATTAGAATATTCAAATAATTCTGTTCAGATTGATAAGTAGCTGTTGTTCCAAAATAATTGATTGGCCACCTCTCTGCCCCCTAACCACCCTGATTCTTCTTCAGGATCCCCTGGATCTCTCCTCAATTCAGCAGCCGAAGTGTTAACACATGGCACAATGAGGCCTTTCAGACCCTGCTTTAGTGCTAAGGAGAGAATCTCTTCAAATTGGTCAGTGCCATGCCCCACCAGTTATTAAGTCTTTCAAGCATCACCTCTGCTCATAGCACCTAGTGAGACAGTTGTAGAATCTTTAATTTTATATATGAAAAAGCAGAGGTTCAGGGTGGTTGAGAGACTTGTGTAAGTTCACATAGAGAGCAAATGACAGTAACCATAGCTACTGCCTGCACCTAAGTCCTCAGGCAATACGTATTGAAGAATGATGTCTGGTAGGTTCTTCAAAATTAATTGTGCATTTTAATTCTTCATCTCTTTTCTTTTAAAGTCTTGTCATGAAAGGAAGAACACTATAATGGCTCTGCTTTTTCCCTTTCACACACAGATGAACTAGGATATCTGCAGTGTGAATTAAAAAAAAAAAAATTCATTTGAAGGGAAGAGAATGGTCATTTTAGGCCTGGTCTGGGAACTCGTCTCCAGGGCTTAAACCTGGAGTAAATCATGGAACCATGTTGCCTATATCCCCTAACCACTCCTCCTCCCCTGTTTGTCCCCACCTCAGAATCCCCAACCTGAGACTTCAAATGGTGATTAACACTCTCAGATACTCACTGGGCCTGTGTGGGGATTACTTCTAATGTGTGAGAAGCACTTAAACGTGGAGAGTGCTAAATAAGTAACATTTATCACCCCTTTACCACCACTCTTCCATAGCACAATAAATCGAGATAATTTTTTAATATTGCAGAGCTGGGCTATTTATTCTGCATTGAACTCCGCATTCTTGTCCTCCTCAGACTTATAAAGAATGTTAATAAATTCTATAAATTGCAGAGTTTCATCAGCAAGAGAGAGAACATGATTAAATTAGTTCTTATCATCTGAGTAAACACTTTGGTCCAAGACCATTGAGCTCAGAGCTCACCTCAGTCCAGGCATAACACCTGAAGGTGCTCAGTAAAAGTTTGTTAAAGTCCATGTGGATTAACACAATTATGTATTTTCAAAGACTAAAGGGAGAATCATGATTGAGCATTTAATTACAAGATATAGATGCAGTAGCAATTTCAACCTACGCTGTCATATTTTTCAGATGAGCTTCCCACATTTGAGGGGATTTCACTCCTGTTTGTTACTTTAGAACAAATTATCTTTAAAGTAGGGTCTAAAGTAAGATCTAATATTTATATATAAAAAAATTACCCACCCTTTTAAATTCATAGACTCTTTATACTGCTATCCCTCAGTGATTTATTGACATTAAAAAAAAACCTTTTGGAAAAGGAAGATGAGGGTTTCACAAAGAACCTCTAACTACTAGCTCCCAGTTCCTGCTCGGACTTTTACTGGGAATGTGACCTCGGATAAATCTCTTAACTTCTGGAAACTTCAGTTTCCTCATCTTTCACAGGGATTATAACTCTCATTGCTCCCTTCCTCCAGGCTTTGAGGATGATAGAGACTAAAGGAGGTGTTATGTGTAGCATTTGTGGAGTGCGACCCAGCATATATATTCATCTTCCTTGATGGCTCAAGGTCTTGGGATACCCCAAGAGATACTGAAAAAAAAAAAAAATCTTATAATTTTGCAGGTTTTTTTTTTAAGTGAGTTACACTATATACACAAGTACACACACACACACATAAAAAAGAGTTTAAAATTGTTGAAATGAGCTTTCCCATAAGAAAATTAAAGGACCTACAATAAAATGGAAGTATTAAAGATGGCTTAATTATTTTTATAATTTGTTGTTGTGTGCTGTCGAGTCGATTCTGACTCACAGTGACTTCATGTGACAGTAGACGTACCCTATAAGGTTTTCTTGGTTGTATTCTTTTACAGAGGCAGATTGCTGGGTCTTTCTCCCTCAGAGCTACTAGGTGGGTTCGAATTGCCAATCTTCGAGTTACCAGCCGAGTACTTAACCATCGCACAGTGATTTAGAGTATGTTGTATGGGGTTTCAAAAGACATAACAATGAAATTCTAGACTTAATCATTCAAACAGAACAGATCTGAATCCTTGAGCAAGTATAACCTGGAATAATAACAGCTGAATAGGCTGTTGGAGAGGGCAAGACCTATAATATCATAGCCACTCTACTAGTTGGTAACAATTAGCTGGGAAAAGAGGAGAGGTGAGTGCTGAAAGCGAAACAGCTGTTCCTGCAGCTGTTGACAAGAACACTGAGGCTGAATGTGAATTAAAGTTCATTTTCATGTGCTGCTTTGTTTCAGCAGAGAAGGGGTCAGCCACTTGAAAGTTCCATGGAAAAGATGATCGACTACAGGTGCCTATTGATCACTGAGCCCCTCCTACACATCCTACTCTGAGAACTTAATCAGTAGAAGAACTTTATCTCTGCAATAATGGAGAACTAAAGATCGAATTGTGCAAGAAGGAGCAGAGAGGTGTGGTTGAAAACACTGGGCTAGGAATGGGCAGGCATGTCTCCAATTTACTGAGTGTCAATAGCAAAGTTACTTCACCTCTCTGAACTGATTAACCGTCTCATTAAAAACACTAAAGCACTTAACACCATATTGGACATACAACCATAACTGAGCATTCAACTAATGTCAGTAGTTACTGTTGTTAGCTAGACAGCTAAACAGTATTGTTAATTATTTCTCTGGATTTTAAAATGGAGATAATAATACCCTTACTGCTGACTTCATGGGTAGTTGTAAGGGCATACGGAGTAATGCACATGTCAGTGGTTTGAAACTGCAGATGCTGCTCAAATGTGAGGGTCTGTTAATATTGCATATCACAAAGGTGGGATGATTTAAATGGCTCCCAAAGACCTTCCCAACCCTTACTACCTGTGTGTAGAATCCCTTACATCAGATTGTTTTTCTGATGTCTGGAATTCCTACATTAGTGCCATCTATGAGAACTTTCTGCAAAGATGAAACTGTTCTATATTTTCACGCTGTTTGTGCTAACACATGAGGCTAGGGGCTACCGTGTTGCATAGCACAGCATTATATCAACATCCTCTGACTCACAGGGATCCTAGCTATGAGTTGGAATGGACTCGAAGGCAATGGGTTTGTTTTGTTTTTACAACATATTCTTAAATAAGAATTGTACATTTGTAACATATTTAAATCAGTCCTGCTTGCTATGGGTAGGGCAGTTATGAGTTGAACCAATTTCCAGCATTATAATGATAGCCATATAAACATATTCAACACTTGACATTGTACAGAGCATATTCACAGCCCTATGAGCTTGAGGTTGTTATTTCATATTATGGAAGAGGCATTGGAAGCTCAGGAAGATAAAGTGCAATAATATAAAGAATAAAAATTACCAGCTGTCTTGTGTACTTACTGTGCTGGTCAGGGATTATTCTTTAAGCCCTTAATAATTATTATCTCAGTTGATCCTTACAATAAACATTATTATTATTATAATTATTATTCCTATTTTGAGGAAACTCAGTCTAAGTATCTGTCTTAGGTCACCTGGCTAGGCGATCGGGTCAGAATTTCTAAGCTCCACCTACCTACCCGGGAACCCTGGTGGTGTAGTGGTTAAGTGCTACAGCTGCTAACCAAAGGGTCAGCAGTTTGAATCCGCCAGGTGCTCCTTGGAAACTCTATGGGGCAGTTCTACTCTGTCCTATAGGGTCGCTATGAGTCAGAATCGACTCAACGGCACTGGGTTTGGTTTTGCTTTTGGACCTACTTACCCATTGCCGTCGAGTCAATTCCGACTCATAGCGACCCTATAGGACAGAGTAGAACTGCCCCATAGAGTTTCCAAAAAGCGCCGGGTGGTTTCAAACTGTCGACCTTTTGTTAGCAGCTGTAGCAGTTAACCACTATGCCACCAGGGTTTCCATTTCTAAGCTAAGATGTCTAATTCCTAGTAAAAACCATCTTACCTGAATAGCTATCCTCTCCTCATTACACTCAGCCACTGCTCCCTGTTGATTTCCTTTATAGATCTTAGCATAATTTAAATTTATTTTATTGTTTATTGCCTTTCATCTCCCTTCTAAACTTTGCAAAGGCAGGAATAATGTTTTTATTTACTTATTTATTCATCAATATTATTCACTGACATAGTAGGCACTCAATAAATATCTGTTATTGATTGAATAAGCATCCAATGAATTTTGGCAATTGTCATTACTTATTACTTGTCATTACTTATTTTTATACCTGCCATATTGTGCAGTAGTTTATTGAGTTACGTATTTCTCTCCCCTTTGAATTCAGTAGAATCACCTTTCTTGGGAATAGGCATAAATATGCTTCTCTTCCAGTTGGTTGGCCAGGTAGCTGTCTTCCAAATTTCTTGGCATAGACAAGTGAGCACTTCCAACGTTACGTCTCTTTGTTGAAACATCTCAATTGGTATTCCATCAATTCCTGGACCCTTGTTTTATGCCACTGACTCAGTGCAGCTTGGACTTCTTCCTTCAGTACCATAGGTTCCTGATCATATGCTACCTCCTGAAGTGGTATAATGACTCTGTGTATTTCTTTCATCTTCTTTTGATGCTTCCTGCATTGTTTAATATTTTCCCCATAGAATCCTTCACTATTACAACTTGAGGCTTGAATTTTTTCTTCAGTTCTCTCAGTTTGAGAAATGCCGAGCTTGTTCTTCCCATTTGGTTTTCTATCTCCAGGTCTTTGTGCATGTCATTATAATACTTTACTTTGCCTTCTCGAGCCACCCTTTGAAATCTGTTCAGCTCTTTTACTTCATCATTTCATCTTTTTGCTTTAACTACTTGACATTCAAGAACAAGTTTCAGAGTCTCTTCTGATATCCATTTTGGTCTTCTTGTCCAATCAACTGGAAGAAATCCATATTAATGCCTATTCCCTAGAAAGGTGATCCAACTGAATGCTGGCATTACTGAACAATATTATTAATATTATACACAAGTAAAATTTTGCTGAAGATCATTCAAGAGCAGCTGCAGCAGTATATCAACAGGGAACTGACAGAAATTCAAGCCAGATTCAGAAGAGGATCTGGAACCAGGGATATCATTGCCAATGTCAGATGGACCCTAACTGAAAGCAGAGAATACTAGAAAGATGTTTACTTGTGTTTTATTGACTATGCAAAGGCATTCGACTGTGTGGATCATAAAAATTATGGATAACACTGTGAAAAATGAGAACTCCAGAACATTTAATTGTGCTCATGAGGAACCTGTACATAGACCAACAGGCAGTTGTTCAAACAGAATGCGGACGTACTGAATGGTTTAAAGTCAGGAAAAGTGTGGGTTAGGGTTGTCCCTTTCACCCTACCCATTCGATCCGCATGCTGAGCAAATAATCCAAGAAGCTAGACTATATGAAGAAGAACAGGGCATCAGGATTGGAGGAAGACTCATTAACAACCTGCATTTTGCAGATGACACAACCTTTCTTGCTGCAAGTGAAGAGGACTTGAAGCATTTACTGATGAAGATCAAAGACCACAGCCTTCAGTATGGATTATACCTCAGCATAAAGAAAACAAAAATCCTCACAACTGCACCAATAAGCAACATCATGATAAACAGAGAAAAGATTGAAGTTGTCAAGGATTTTAGTTTACTTGGACCCATAATCAATACCCATGGAAGCAGCAGTCAAGAAATCAAAAGATGCACTGCATTGGACAAGTCTGCTGCAAAGGGCCTCTTTAAAGTGTTGAAAAACAAAGATGTCACCTTGAGGACTACGGTGATCCTGACCCAAGCCATGATGTTTTCAATTGCCTCATATGCATGCAAAAGCTGGACGATGAATAAGGAAGACTGAAGAAGAATTGACGCCTTTGAATTGCAGTCCTCGTGAAGAATATTGAATACACCATGGACTGCTAAAAGAATGAACAAATCTGTCTTAGAAGTACAGCCAGAATGCTCCTTGGAAGCTGGGATTGTGAGACTACATCTCACATACTTTGGGTGTGTTATCAGGAGGGATCAGTCCCTGGGGAGTGATATCATGCTTGGTAAAGTAGAGGGCCAGCAAAAGAGGAAGACCCTCAAGAAGATGGATTGACACAATGGCTGTGACAATAGGTTCAAGCATAACAATGATTGTGAGGATGGTGCATGATCTGGCAATGTTTTGTTCTGCTGTACAGAAGGTTGCTATGAATTGGAACCAACTTGGCAGCACCTAACAACAACTTTGTCTTTGAAGTCAGCAACTTTCTTTTTTATGTTGGTACACCTAAGCTGGCACACAGAGGCCCCCCACAAATATTAGCTGCACTATGTGAGGTGGAATTAAAATCTTTTGGAGCAGAAACAGGAACTGAGACATAGAATTAATATGCCACTACTTGGGGAAAGGATAATAAAGGAGATAGAGATTAGGTTCAAGCAGCAGACACTGTTGGGAATGTGATGGTGTTGGGGAGGGGTGAGGTGGCAGAGAAGCTAGGGGGCAGGCGTGCAGGACAGCAGGCTCCTCAATTACTCTCATGGGTGTGCTACAGTCAGCCTACCTATCTTAGGAGTTGGAGGTAGACAGTCCAGGCAAAATTCACTCTAAAAATTCTCTCCGTGTTGGAGAAGTAGTTTAAAAGAACTATTGTTTATCTCTTTTCTGGGTAAGAAAAAGTTGAAATACAACGTAAATGAGCATTCTTCTCAGTCCCCTCTCTTAAGTGCTATTACAATATGGTTTTTCCTTTCCCAACTGTATAAACATTCTTCAGATCTCAGCTTAACATCACATCCTAATGCTAACCTCCCCTAACCTCCTCTGGACTAGGTCAGTACACCTGTTATATGTTCTCAAAGTACTATGTACTTTCCCTTTGCACTATTGCCACAATTTCAGTTGATTAATTGCACAACTGCTGTCTATTTCTGTCTCTCCCACTGGACACTTAGCTCCATGGTTACACATTCACTATTTTATCCCCAGCATCTAGCATGGTGGCTAACAATAGTAAGTGCTTTTTAATTATTAATTGAACTTAAAATGACCATAGAGGAGGAAGCGCAATGGTAAAGTGTATGGTTTATTACACTTTACGAAAACCTATTACCAAACCATCACTTAGACCCTCTACTACTAAGTACTGTTTTGTACATGCCAATGAGGATTTAATGGTGAGTATAAAAAAAAAAAAAATTATGTATGCAAAGCATCCAATGCAGTCCCTAGCTTACTGTAAATATCATGTGCATGTTAGTGACTGTTACAG
Source organism: Loxodonta africana (assembly GCF_030014295.1). Taxonomy (NCBI): domain Eukaryota; kingdom Metazoa; phylum Chordata; class Mammalia; order Proboscidea; family Elephantidae; genus Loxodonta; species Loxodonta africana. The sequence goes on from NC_087348.1 coordinate 97,672,669, forward strand.
ATTGAAACGTATCCCCCTAAAGGATGTGTTGGAATCCTAGCCCCTATACCCTTGGCTACAATTCCATTTGGGAACAGGGTTTTCTTTGTTATGTTAATGAGGTCATATCATCATAGGGTGTGTCTTAAACCTAACGACTTTTGAGACATAAAAAGAGCAGATTAGACACAGAAAGAAGCAAGCAGAAATGGAAGAAAGGTAGATTGCACATGGAGATCACCAAGGAACGAAGGAACACTGGGGTTACAGAAACTGAGATAAAAATCTTCCTCTAAAGCTGATAGAGCCTTTGCCTAGAGTTGGTGCCCAGAATTTGGACTTCTAGCCTCCTGAACTGTGAGAAAATAAATTTATGTTCTTTAAAACCACCTACTTGTGTTACCTTCGTGAAAAACTGCCTCCTTTGCCATGAGACAAGAAGAAGTGGATGATGCCTAGCTACCATTCCTGAACATTTTGATCAAAGATTCCATAGAAAAATCTTGATCAAAAGGGGTAAAATAAAGAGCAGAATTTGAGGTTCTCATGGACCCCAGACTTCCTGGAGCCATGAAGGTTGGAGCCCTGAATCTATTGCCCTGAGATAATCTTTAAGCCTTAAACCAAAAATATCTGCTGAAGTCTTCTTAAAACCAAACAATAGTTCAGCTTAACTAGTAAAAAATGTCTACCTTGAGCATTGTGCTCTTTTAAGAGCTATCTATATAAGATCAAATTGACAACAGCAGCTCAAAAGATTAGATAGGAACCTTTGGGGGCAGTGATTTTATGTTAATGGAGGAGGATGGGAATGGTTATACAACTCAAAGAAAATAATCAATGTCACTAACATGTAGACACTGTTGGATTGGTTTATGTTTTGCTGTGTATATTCTTAACAACAAAATAAACAAAGTTATATAAAAAAGAAAACAAACAAACAAAAATACCAAATTGTGGTGTTTCCGTTACAGCAGCATGAAGAAACTAAGACAGTGACATTGCCTCCCCACTTTTATCTCTGTGAAACCTTTTCGGAAGTTGTCAAATATAAAGCATAAATCGCAAATCGATATCAAATAAGGCAAAATATATACATAAAATCAATTGAATAGAAACTTGTATCCGCATGTGCTAGGTATGTTAGGGAAGTTCCCGACCCCATGTCCAAAAAGCAGGCACTTAGGACCATGGTTCTCAGTAAGTCAGCTGGGTAATTCAAGCAGGCAAATTCCCAAACCTCACCTCTAGAAATTCGGATTCTATTCCTTTGATGTCATTTAAGAACACTGCTCATCAACAGCTTTATGCAGCTCTGAGTATTTTCCTCTTGTATTATTTCCTAAAAGGAAAAAGAGCTGGAGAAGACACTGGCAGAAGTGGAAATAAAATTTTTGACACCTGCAGATGTTAGGTGACAAGATTTTTTTTTTCTTCGCCCACTAGGGAAGGGATCTCAAACCTGACTGATGAGTAGCATCACTGGGAAGGGCATTTTGAAAATTAAGACTTCCAGGTCCTCACACCAGGAATTGGGTGTGGTGATTCTGATCAACTAAATTGGTGAATTGTTGAATGACTAGATATGAGGGTTTCCAGCTCGTGAACAGCCAAGGGTGATGACCATTCTCTGCCTTCTCCAATTGCTCTCTCGCATTCCCCTCCCCCCCAACATCCTGATACACCTATGTGCAAGTTCAGCCAGGTACAGATCATGAGCAAGAACCTCAGCCCCATCAAATCATGGGGCTTGAATAAAACTTGGGCTTTGAGATCTTTTGTGCCTTGGGGTTAGTACTTTTTCCTGCCTGATATCTCCTGTCCCTCCTAAAAATGCCCTTACCCTGACACTCAATGAATTTTTTTGTTGAGTCTTTGCAGCTCTCTTTTTCAGGGCTGGAACATGCTAGTTCATCTGCTGGTTAGAAATAGAGATCTTGGTCAGCATCTGCTTAATATCTGCTGCTATCTACTTGGCCTCAACCTACTCAACTTGGCCTCAACCTACTCAACCTACTGCTGGGACTAATTCCCAATCCATGGCTCCCCTTCCTCTTTCTGCCTGGCTGTCCTCTTCTGGTTATACCTTCTTGTATACAGACAACTTTCTCAATCACAACCTTTAGTGGGGACACAGTATCCATTTATCCAGCTGTCTTTGTGAGGCCAGCTCCGTGCTCACCCAGCATGCCTCGAATGATTGCAAACTACTGATCTTGCTACACATAATAGTATTCATTGCATGTTCGTGTAAATCACTCTGCATTTAAAAAAAAATTATTTTCTTTTATCTTGTGTGTGTGTGTGTGTTTGGCAGGGAGGGGTCAAATTAATTATGAATCTTCCATCCCAACAATTATTTATAAAGCCAGCATCGTTTGCATCTTAAATAGTCTCCAGGAATTTAAAGAAAGAGTATACCATAGTCACAATGATAAACTCAATAATAATTAGAATTTTTCCCAGCCTGTTAAGTAATGTAGACATACTAAAACATTTTTAGTTGAGCTTATTATGTTCCAATAACATGAAAGCATAGCTAAAGGGCAATATTCGGTAGCAGCTGGTCCATTACCAATTCCATATTCCCTTTGGCTGTTAGGATACTGCCTAGCTCAAAAAAAAAAAAGTTTAAAAAAATCACCACCTTCAACCTATAGACTCATAAAAACAAACAATAAAACAAAATCCCTCTCTTTTCATATAGTTGATTTTTCAATTAGAATTTTTCAGCACTCCCGACTCAATAAGTAAGTCACTTAAAAGACTTTTTGCAAATATTTTTAATGCAAGTTTCACTTTTTGATATCAGTATGCTGTACTTGACACATATCTGCTAGCCTGGAGTTTTGTTCTGTTTTATTCAACTCTACTGTAAGCTACTTTATTCTGTTCCTTTCTGTCCTGCTTTCCCTATTCCGTTTAATCTTGTCGTGTACTAGCCTGGCCCATTTGAGCCTATGCAGTATAATATAGTAACCACTGATTGATGACCAACTATGTGCCAGGAACTTCAGGCAAAGAAGGGATGAATAGGTGGGAGACGATGTTATTAATGCTTGAATTTGTGGTGGGGAGGGAGCTATGAGAAGTGTACAAGTGACTATACAATAGGGCAGACGATGCAATGTGAGGGACCAGGTTATCATGGGAGAGACAAATTCAGCAATAGGCAGAAACTGGGGAGGAGTCATTCCCTTAACACATCTATGGAATGCCCTGGCAACCGATGTCCCATCACAGTGCTCTGAGGAGGGGATGGCCGCTGCTGGAAAGATCACCAGACTGTTAAAGGAATACAAAATCAGCAGCATAAGCTGCAAAACAAAAGCCAGAGACCTATTTGTTCTGTAACACTTGTAAAAATGATGAAAATTTCCCCAAAGTAGAAAATAAACTCAACGGAACAAACTTAGAGCACCGGTCATGGAAGAATCCATCTTTAGCACATTCTAGCTCCCTTTGGTGCCTGCTTCTGCCTCCCTGTCCTCTTGATTTTCCTGCCTCTCTACAAAATCTTCTTTTTTTTTTCGTTTCACATTATTGCTCACCTGGCTCAGCAATTCACTTACTTTATTATCTCTCATCTCTTCTTAGGAAGGAACATCTCAAATCTATAAAACACATGGGGCCTATATGCTCCTCTTTAGGGACAGAAAAAATAATAATGATGATAATGATAACACTAATAATAGCAACCATTTCAAGAGCACTTCCCATGTGCTAGCCATTATGCTTAGCACTTCCCGTGTATTATTTCTAGCCCTTCAAACAACCAGGTAAGATTGGGACTATCATTATCCCTAGACAATAATGAAGTTAAGAAGGATAAGTGACTGGCATGGAGTTGGTTGCATAAATATTTGCTGAATGAATGAATGGATGGATAAACAAACAAATGGAAGGACAGACTGTCCCAGGGTCCTCTGCAGCAAGTGATGGGGCAGAATCTTGAATCTAGGTCCACGAGACATCAGATCCTTTGCTCTTCACCACAGCACTGCGTGGGGGACTGGGTTTTGGAGGATAGAGCAGGAAGGTGAAAAAGGGTGCTAGTATATGGAATCCTGGCTGAAAACAAGAACTAGGAGTCCTGGATTGCAGAAAGGACCAGGAGCTTCCTGGTACAAAGCCCTAAGGTCTTCACTAAAACATTCCTTCAATGAACTTTCCTACTTTACATAAACCCCCCCACCCCTGTTCCTTTCTTTCATCCCCCTGGCATGGTTACCAATTTCCTCTCATTCTTTTCATCTTTCCTTGGATGGACTTCATGTTTTTCATATGTTTTTCTAAATATGCATATACAGGCAGTCCCCAGGGTATGAACGCTCGACTTACAGATAACTTATACTTAACAATGGACTGTCATAAAGCCTATTATATTAAACATTTGAGTTAAATACAATAGTTCACAGTAACAAACACACACTCTGTGACACTCAAGAAAACATTACATGGCTTGGAAGTGTTTTATATGCATAGAAATGTAAAATATATACTATACACTAAGACAAACATTTGATTAAATTTGATTAGCTGACACTAAATAAGAACTGTATGTACCTGTTCCGACTTATCTACAAATTCAACTTAAAGATGGATTTAGGAATGGATCTTGTTCATAATCTGGGGATTGCCTGTATATTGTACATTCAATTTTTTTTTGGTTCGTATTTAGGCAAAGAGCTTTAAAGAAAAAGTTTGAAACCTTTAAAAATTTTTTGTTATTTTTATTTTCAGGAAGAATAACATCTACAGAATAACATCTATGAACATACTTCGAGACATTATTCAAGTTGGCAAAAATTCAACTCTGTACTTGCACTCTACTAAAGCTTAGCAGAGAGGAAACTGCTCATCCTGTGAAGGCGGGAAGGCCTACACCGGTCAGAGAATGGTAGGGAGGAACAGGACAGCTGTAACCACAGCGAAGGGCTGTGTTTAGGAACACCCAGAGATCTGCTGAGTAATTGATAAACGAATCTGAGTTTTTATTCCTCCACCTGACATCAAGCAGAAACTCCCACACAAGTCAAACATTTCATCCCACCTTGCAACACATGCAGACATACATACATATTTCCCCTCCATCACAAACTCATTTGCACGTGTCAGCACTAATTTTCAAATGCACCTCGAAGCAGTGAAAAATGAAACTTCAGATTGGTAGCAGCTTTCAAATAGCATTCACCCACAGCTGGTTCTCAACTTCTACTTGTTATTAAAAAGAGGGGAAAGGCGAAATTGGTATTTTTTTATTGCTCTAATTAAGCCTTTAAAAGCTGCAACTGCACAGAAAAGAGAGCAGGAGGAAAAGAGAAAAACAACTACACAACAAAGAGCCTGCTTTAGAAATAAAAGTGCCAACTTAATAAAATGTACAAAGACAAACTCTGCTGAAATTACTGTCTTCTCAAACCCATGGTCCCTGATCTGGGCTCCTGAAAGAGGTGGGCGTGACTGCAGAAGAGAACCCTTTACTCTATAGGGTAAAACAGGGACTGAGGTGGTGATTAATGTAGGTTGGGAGAAAGGAAATAAACAAACGACCATTCACGCAGGGCCAACTTCATTCTAAAGTTATTCTAAGAGTTTGGTTTACATTACCTCATTTAATCCTCATTCCTTCTTCCTGGAGCCCATTTCGGGGGAATACCACAGGAATAAACACAATAGCTAAAATATATTGTGTTCTGACTGTACCAAACCTACTGCCGTAGAGTCTATCCCGACTCATAGCGACCCTATAGGACACAGTAGAACTATCCCATAGGGTTTCCAAAGCTGTAATCCTTAAGGAAGCGGACTGTCACACCTTTCTTCCTCGGAGAGGCTGGCTGGTTTGAATTGGCAACAGTTGAGTTAGCAGCCAAGCACTTTAACCACTATGCCACGAGGACTCTTGACTATGTACTAGGCGCTGTTTCACGTTTGTTATGTGACAAATCTCATTTAATTCACATAATCGTATGAGTTATACCCAATTTTTATCCTTTTTAAATAAATGAGGCTATTGATGCATCATGCATGGAGAGGTTAAGAAAAGGTTCAACCTCACAGGGCTTGGTAGAGTAAAGCTTTGAACCCAAACAGTTTGACTCCAGAGCCCACAACCCAACAAGTGGACTGTTAGTTAGGATGATTTCCTATGAAGAGAGCACTGAGGGAGAGAGACAGCCTCAGAGCAGAGAGTACTAGTTAAGGCACTACCTCTCCACAGAGGCCGAAACAAGACTGGGAAGTGCCTTGATAAGGCAGTGTGAAGATTCTGGGTTTTATTCTAAGGAAAAACCATTGAAAGAGTTTTAGGCAGAGAATAACAGGCCATGTTTTATTTTCAGAAAGATCATCGAGTTTATGAGATGGCTGATGGGAGTGAGAAAGTGGAAGGTAAGGAGACCAGCAAGGAGCCTGTTGCACAATCTGGGTGGGAGCTTGAGCAAAGGGTGTGGGAGGAGAATCAAAGAAGCAGAGGAACCTGAGAAAGCCATCGTAAACAAAATCACTATAACTCAAAACCTGTTGCCATTGAGTCAATTCTGATTCCATAGTGATCCTGTAGGACAGAGTAGAACTGCCCTCACTAGGTTTCCAAGGCTGTTATCTTACTGAAGGAGACTGCCACATTGTTCTACTGTGGAGTGGCTGGCGGGTTCCAACCTGCCAACCCTTCGGTTAGCAGCTAAGTGCTTAACCACTGTGCCGCCAAATCTCCTTTAGTAAAATCACTAGGACCTGGTAGTACTGGATAGGTGTGTTTGTGAGAGGGCAGGGCTAGTGAGAAGGAGGGAGAGGGAGCTATTGAGGATATGATCAGAATATCAGGAAAGGAAAAAGAGCTAGAGGACTAAACCTCTTTGGGCCTAGAATTTTGCACACTCATATTTGGGAGCTGTGGCATGGGTCTAGTTCCAATGTTTCTCACCCCCATTTGAATGAAGAAGATGGACCCATGGCGAATGTCTGGACATTCCTGTGCACTTTAAGAACTTGGTGCCATCCAAGGGAAGAGGATGTGCTCTAGCAGATGGAATCACTACAAGAAGGGCAAGGTTGAATATATGGGGGATGTAGAATCAGGCAATATCTGCAAGCATATATTTGATAAATTACTTGTATCCAGATATTGAAGAAAAAAATCTTTTTTGCAAAACTCAGTAACAAGAAAATAAACAACCCAATTTTTAAAAAGGGCAAAATATTTGATGACCCATTTCACTAGATAAGATGTATTGATGCCAAATAAGTGCGGGACAAAATGCTCAACACCATTATTTGTCAGCGAAACGCAAATTAAAGTTACAATGAGATATTATATACATTTGTTGGAATGTTGAAAATGAAAAAAGACTGACCCTACCAAACGTTTGTGAGGATGGAAGCAAATGGAACTCTCATACCCTGCTGGTGAGAATATAAACTGGTAAAAATACTTTGAAAAAACAGTTTGTGAGTTCCATAAAACACACATCTACGTTGTGAGCCAGCCATTCCACTCCAGAGTATTTATCCAAGAGAAACGCGAGCGTAAATCCATACAAAGACTTGTGCACAATGTTCTTAAAAGCTTTTTTTGGGTTAAATTAAAAGCAAGCCAAATGTTCATCAACAAGGGAATGGATAACCAAATTTTGGTACAACCATACAAAGGAATAGTACTCAGCATTATAAGAAAGTTAACCATTGATACATGGAACAACATGGATAAATCTTAAAATAATTATGCTGTGTGAAAGAAGCCAGATGAAACACAGTGCAAACTGAGTGGTTCCACTTAAAATCCATATGGATAGGAAGCAGACAGGACGCAGACCGGGAGTTACCTGGGATGGAGAAAGGGCAGGGTGGGGAGCAAGGAGGAATGACAAGGGCGTCTGAGGAAACTTTGGGGAGTGATGAATATGTTCATTAACTTGATCGTGGTGATGATTTCACGGGCGTATACATGTTAAGAAGCCTGGTGGTGTAGCTTGGATACTAACCAAAAGGCTGAGGTTTAAACCCACCATCTGCTCTGCGGGGTAGGATGCGGCAGTCTGCTTCTGTAACGATTACAGCCTTGGATCCCTATGAGACAATTCTGCTCTGTCCTATAGGGTTGCCAGGAGTTGGATTTGACTCAGTGGCACACAACAACAACATACGTATGTTAAAATTTATTAAATTTTATATTTTAAATATGCACGGTTTATTGTATGTCAATTATTCTTCAATAAAACTGTTGAATTTTCTTTTTTTTAACTTATCTGTGCTTAATCAGATTTTACCTCAAATTTTCAGTCTATGTTTCTGAGAATGTCATCTCAATCTGTATATATCACCTGGAACATTTCCAAAAATGCTGGAGGCCAAGTCCTTAAATACTCACTGGGTTTTCCTTAATTGGGGAAGTCTCTGTCGTGTAAGCAAAGGAAAACTGGGCTCTTTCTGGGATCCATTTCCCTCACAGGGAGCCAGGAAAACAAGTAGCCATGACTGACAGATGGAGAGCCAAGTAGTTTAACAACAATATTGTTCCAGTTAAATTGCTGGCTTATTGAGGTGTCCCCCAGTTAAGGTGGTAACTGGTCATTGTTTTTATTTTGAGGGTCTCCTAGAATCAGTTTCTCCTGCTTCAGCTGCAAAGGCCTCTAGTTCCTAGGCAAGATCTGCTTGCCCTAGTCCTATTTTTCAAAAGAAGACTATTAAAGCTTTGCATCTGAACCTCGTCTTAGTATATAGCACTCGGTTTCTAACTCTGTTATAACTTTGCACTCTTTAGTGCAATTCTGTGTTCAGAGTTTTTATATTTATGTGTTTATAATTATGGTACCACCAACACCGCCATCACCTGCTGGCCAGTCGATTCCGAATCATAGTGACCCCATGTGTGTCAGAATAGAACTGAGCTTCATAGGCCCTTCAATGGCTAATTTTTCTGAAATAAAATGCTAGGCCTTTCTTCCTAAGTGCCTCAGGGTAGATTTGAACCTCCAAACTTTCAGTTAGCAGCCAAGCATGCGAACCTTTTGTACGACCGAGGGACTCCTATAATTAGGATAGTGACTACACCTAGTTCCTACTGGGTTGTCCTGAATCTTATACATATATTATTTCATTTTTTAGAAAAAAAATTCTGAGGGTAGTATTATTACCTCATTTTGCAGATGAGGAAACTGAGGATTAAAAGGCAATTTGTCCAAGTAATTCAATGTTATTTTTGGAACAGGGATTTAAACCTAGATCTAGCTGACTACAAAGCCAGTAATTCAAACTACTTTTCTATTGTCTCTCTTACATATTAGTTTATCAATTTCGTCTTTTGGCAGGAATAATTTAAGACATATCACGTAAAATACAATATAAACCAGTAAATATTTCAATTAAAATATAACTCAGAAGAAGTGTCTGTTTGTTCCAGTAGACTGTGAGGACTGGGAGCTTATCTTTTCCGGCTACATAGGAGCTATAGAATAAAGTTTGGTGAAATGTGTATTTAAGACAATCCAAACCTAGAAAACTTTGTTTACTGTAATGTAAAGGAGGCTTTTTATCATTTACAAACTTCCTAAGAAGGTGGGTGAATTTGCAAGTTCGAAGCAAGAAAGGTGATCAATTTGGCTTTAGATAGGCATTTTTAGGCATTAGGCTGTGAATTTGTCAGGAAATCGTGGAGATGCTAATTCGCCTACTGCATCGGGACAGGCCTGAAGGGATAAAGGGAATTTGGAATCTAATCATCACCACAGCCACCAGAATTAAATTCTTAGACAAAAAAAAAAAAAAAGGAGAGAAAATTGTGACCCCGGGGCTGTTTCCAGGGAAGGCAGGAAACACACCCTGAGGTAGGATAGTCTTAAAACACTGAATCAGCGTTGGTGGTAATGGTTGAGAGTATGAAACCACTTAAAAGGAGCCATAATAGCTATTGAAGTTTTACTATATTCCAGGCACCGGTGCTAAGAGCTTTATGTGGATTGCCTCATCTGTTCCTTTCTCCCTTTCAGCAGCCTCACAGTAAACCTCTAGGTATTATTATCATTTGCATTTTACAGATGACAAAACTGAGATATAAATGTTTAAGTCACTTGCCCAAGGTTAAACAGATAGAGGAGACAGAGCTGGGATTCTAGGCTGCATTCTTAGGTTCTGTGCTACAAGACAACGAGGGAACTCCCTGGTCATCCCTGGGGGACTTGATGGATGTCTCAAGGCAGAGAGAATAGTGAAGCTGAGTGACCAGGTGGGCTCAGTTCAGGACTGTCATTCTGGTGGTGACCAGCTAAGATGGGGCGGTGGGGAGCTGGACCATAGCGGCCCTGCCTCTGGATCTGGGTCCACAGGGCAGGAGAATAGTGAGGCTGAGTAGACCTTCCTCTTCATGACTCACATTTCCACATGTGGGGGGCAAGTCAAATCCTGGAACAAGAGATGGAAGGGGCAATGTTCAGAGTTAGAATTCTGGAAGGAAATGTAGGGGCAAGGACTGTAGTAAATACACCATCACCTGCCCTCCCATGGAATCCCATGTTTTCATTTATTCTTCACTTCTTTGCACATTCAGCATCTATTTGTGGAATAGCTGCTATTTACCAGACATTGCGCTATTAGTGCTTATATATAGTCATCACCTGCTTTCTACTTTGGTCACACAATTGCCTGGGAGTTCTTCGTGAGCAAGGACTGTGTATTTTATCTCTGTATACACGGCAATGAACACAGTGCCTGGAACATATAGGGTGAAGAAGACTGACCTGGATTTAGATCCTAGATATGAATTCTTGGTCAAATACTTATCTTTTCTAGACCTGTTTCCCTGACCATAAAATTAAAATTATCCGTCTTGTAAGTATATAAAGACCAAGAGAAATAATGCCCATAAAATCGCTTCATAAAATGCAAAGTGCTTTGTGGATGGTACTCTTTGCTCCACTTTGTTTTCTCTTCCTCCCTCCCTCCATCAGTCTTCTTACTCTCCTCTTCTTATACATTGTTTTTCAAACCTCCATTTTTGTTATTTAGTTCCATAGGACTTGTTTAAATTGCTTCTTCTGAAGAAGCAGAGCAGAAGCAAAACAAAAAGAGGAGACAAATATATATTTCAAGGACAAAATTTACTTTGAAAGCACAAGCAAGTGCATCTTTCCTCATATTTTTCAAATCTCCATCATCTTACTGTTTCTCTCTGAGAGGATTAGAGAACATTCTGGTTTCTGTGACTATGCTCTGAGGACCAGATTAAAACAATGTGATAGATTCTGAAGAAACTCTTAGAGCCTCTTCACCTCCCACACTATAGCTTTGGTCTTCGGAAGCTGCCTGATCCCAGTACTGGGGTACAAGTGGACAGAGTGTACCATCCCTTCATGGCCATGCATGGTTCTTCTACAATAGCTCATGTGGAGAGACTCAAGAAAGGGTTATGACCTCACTGTTTCTATGGAAGATGGCCCTGAAGCACCATCACAAGGAACTGGGCTGCCTGACTTTGCCATCTGGTACATTGTCCCTTAGGGCCCCCGGGTACACCAACCCCAAAACCGAGGCTCAAATGGGAGGTTATTGCTTACCTAAAGACATCCTTAGAAAGACAACAAACAAGTGAACAAAAAAGCCCACGTCTGTCTAACGTGTTCATGAAAGTCATTGTACGTGTCACACAACACAGAACAGAGTGGTTTCTCTAAACCGTCCATTAAAAAGTCATACATCTTCAATGGCTCACTCAGTGTTTATGGGCTCCAATCCATCCTTATATCTAGATCTAGATCCAAGTTTCAGTCACATATACGGTCTGCTAGAAATTGTCTATTATTCCTTTTATTCCTCTGTGTGTTTGACCGCCATGTTCCATCTGCTGGGCCCCTTAGAGCTTTCCAAAAGATACTTCAGGGTCCAACTCAAATGTGAAAGTGTCCCTGACCCATCTCAGAGGAATGCATTGTTGAATGTTCCCACAATGCTGTATCCATGCCATGAGACTGACCTTGTTTAAGGCAGAGAATCTCATTCCATTCCTCTTTGTTCGCCTTTGTTCCATTGCTCGAAAGATAGGAAATGCTGGCCTCTGTGGAGATATTTAAGGGCTTTCTGGCCTGTCTCTACACTCCCCCATTTCTCTAACAATATGGAGAGAGTCTTTAACTAGGTTTGTCGAATTTCTGAACATTGGAGTTTGGCACAGTTGTTATGAGCTGATCTTTCAAGGGTAAGTGGTAATAGTTATAGCATACATGTGAGCTTATTCCTGTTTCTCAATCTCTTTCTCCCCTTCCTGATCCCTTCCAGGTATATGGCTAAAGGTTGAGTCTTCCATATGGCTGGAGTGATAAAAGACTCCTGGATGCTTCAAGCATCTCCCATTCTCACTTGCTTACTTCTTCTTCTCTTAACACTGGTAGATGTGGCTTTCAGCCTCACACTTTGGTTAGTACAGGCAATTGGCATGCACTTTGCATGCAAGTAGAAAAGATTTAAGGTATACTTAATTTCAAGGCTATTTAGCCCTGTTGTTGTTGTTGTTAGGTGCCGTCAGGTCAGTTCTGACTCATAGCGACCCTATGCGCAACAGAACGAAACACTGCCCGGTCCTGGGCCATCCTTAAACAATCGTTGTTATGCTTGAGCTCATTGTTGCAGCCACTGTGTAAATCCACCTCATTGAGGGTCTTCCTCTTTTCCGCTGACCCTGTACTCTGTCAAGCATGATGTCCTTCTCCAGGGACTGATCCCTCCTGACAACATGTCCAAAAAGTATGTACGACGCGGTTTCGCCATCCTTGCCTCTAAGGAGCATTCTGGCCGCACTTTTTCCAAGACAGATTTTTCGTTCTTTTGGCAGTCCATGGTACATTCAATATTCTTCGCCAACACCACAATTCAAAGGCATCGACTCTTCTTAGGTCTTCCTTATTCATTGTCCAGCTTTCACATGCGTATGATGTGATTGAAAATACCATGGATTGAGCTCTACCTAGTAATATAAGAGAAACCCTGGTGGCGCAGTGGTTAAGTTAACAGCTGCTAACCAAAAGGTAAAGGACCCCTGGTGGCGCAGTAGCTAAGACCTCAGCTGCTAACAAAAAGGTCAGCAGTTCACTCCTTGGAAACACTGTGGGAGAGTTCTACTTCATCCTATAGGGTTGCTATGAGCTGGAATCGACTCAATGACAATGGGTTTGTTTTTTTTTTGTTTGTTTGTTTTTAGTAATATAAGAACAAAAGTCCATCAGTATGGTCTGTTCTAGCTTACTAAGTTCTGCCATGTGAAACTTGAGGCCAAAGCTCCAGATGTACTCAAGGATTGCTTTGTCTTACTTTACCTCTTTACACATCTATTTATTCTAGGAACCTCAAGATTTTGAAGGGTAGCTGGGCCGAGACAGAATTTAGGTTCCCTGGCCAAACCATATTTTTTGCTACTGCAGAAACGCTGCCCCTGAAAAGTATCCCAACACACTGTTCCAGGAGAGAAGAAAATGGGGTATCATTCTCTCAAATTATCCCATCTTCTGGACTCAATGCCCCGATATCATTTTCAACTCATCTCTTCCCTTTGCTCTTGCCCATTAAGTCCTGTCAATTCTACCTTGTTAATACTTGTCATATTCTGTCCCCCGTGTATCATGCCCATCCCCACTGCCACTGACATACTTTGGATGCTCATCATCTCAGATCTGGTTTAGTAAAATTAACTGGCCCCCTTGCATCCAGTATCAGTTTATCCAATAGTACAAACCAAGGCAATAGAAACATATATTTAGTGAGAGGGGGACTTAAAAATTAAATAAACAAACCCAGAAACAGCATTCAAATATTGAGAGATTGTTTTCCAAGGTCCACATTACCAGCTTTATTTGAAGAATTAGAAGATCTGGCCACATCGGGCCAGCATTCCCCAGTGGCAATCATTAATCAATTGGAGCTATGCTTTTTAAATTGTACATGGATGCATACAAACTTCGCAGACTTTATAGTCACATGACTGACCCCTATAGCTGAGATTAAAACCTCTAGCTCAAGAATGAAATCCAAATTTCTTAGTCTTGTATTAGAAGAAACTGGTAAACTGAATAACGACCTCCCAAAGATAAAAAAAACAAAACAAAAAAAAAACTACATCCTAATCTCTGGAACCATTTCATGTGTTATCTTACATAGTAAAAGGGACTTTGTAGATGTGATTGTAGTTGTGAGATGGGGAGATTATTCAGGTGATCCAGTATAATCACATGAGTCCTTAAAGAGGGAGTCAGGGGGATCAGATGTCAGAAAGGAGAAGGCATATATGGCAATGAAAGCCAAGGCTGGAGTGATGCGACCATAAGTGAAGGAATGACATCAGCCTCTTGAAGCTGGAAAAAGCCAGAAATGGTTTCTCCCCATAAAGCCTCCAGAAAGAACTAGCCCTGTTGACACCTTGATTTTGGTCCCGTAAGACTCATTTTGGACTTCTGACCTGCAGAACTCTAAGAAAATAAATTCGTGTTGTTTTAAGCCACTAAGTTTGTGGTGATTTTCTATGGCAGCAATGGAAAAAGAATACTTCACCCAACGTCCTTTTCCAAATCATGGGGTATCCTTCCATGCATTTGATATGTCACCTGCAATACTCACCCCACTTCTAAGGCCATGTTAGTTCCTTCTTCTTGAATGTCTGCTCTGATTGTCTATTTTTGCATCTCCATGAGTCCAAATTCTTCACAGCTCTCAAATGTAATCTCCTTTTGAAACTTTCACTTTTCCGCTTGGTTGGATTCACTTGATATGAGTTGATTACTCCATCTTTTATCCTTGTCCACCACATTACTCCACCCCTTGTCTATCAGTTTGTTGCACTGTGGTGGCTTGGGTGTTGCTGTGATGCGGGAAGCTATGCCACTGGTATTTCACATACCAGCAGGGTCACCCGTGGTGGACAGGTTTCAGTGGAGTTTCCAGACAAAGACAGACCAGGAAGAAGGATCTGGCGACTTACTTTTAAAAAAAATTGGCCAGAAAAAACCTTATGAATAGCAGTGGAACAATATCTGATACAGTGCTCTTTAAAGTGTTAAGATACGACATTACTTTGAGGACTAAGGTGTGCCTGACCCAAGCCGTGGTATTTTCAATCACCTCATATGCATGAGAAAACTGGACAATGAATAACAAAGACCAGAGAAGAACTGTTGCCTTTAAACTATGGTGTTGGTGAAGAATATTGATTATACCATGGAATACCAGAAGAATGAACAAATATGTCTTTGAAGAAGTACAGCTGGAGCACTGCTTGGAAGTGAGCATGGCAAGACTTCGTGTCATGTACTTTGGACATGTTACCAGGAGAAAATCATCATGCTTGGCAAAATAGGGTCAGAGAAAAAGAGGAAGACCCTCAATAAGGTGGATTGACCCAGTGGCTGCAACAATGAGCTCAAATATAGCCATAATTGTACATTACTGGATAGTGTTTTGTACTGTTGTACATAAGGTCACTATGAGTCAGAACATACTGGACGGTACACAACACCACCACACTACTGAATGTTTACAATATGCCAGGTTCTGTATTTGTGCTTTATGTTCTTTATCTTAGGGAATCTTCACAAAGAGAGGCCCTCACATGTGTATCCATGTATGGATACCCCATCCCACATGCCCAGCCTCCCTCCATGTCCCCTGCAAATCCCTGCCCCTTAACTACCTTTTGAGTCTAGAAGGCCACACACTTGAGGTGCAGTCTGCCCTCAGGAAGATGTACCAGTACCCGAGAGGGTACTGGATGAAAGGCAAGAAAGTTTGGCATCCTATATACCTAGGGTGTGAACTAGAAGGTAAACATGGGTCTGGGTACACATGATCTCTTGTCCCCAGAGAATCCTCACTCTGAGGAGGGGCACAGTTAGAGGATGGCCAAAGAGGGAATGTCTGAAGTGTGGAGCTCAGGACAGAGTTCTCTCTTCTCTCGGCTTATGGGCAATACTGATGTAAAAGTCTCATGTTCATGACTTATCTCCCCAACTTGAATATAAGATTCATGAGGATAAGTACCATAGTGTATTTTTCCTTGTGTCTTTCCATGTGGCTGCCAGGGTTTTGTCCTGTGTGTTGAATTGGTTCTCACTGAGCCAAAATCAAAGGTGTGGGTATAAGGGAACCTGAATCTACTCCATGCCTATTGCATGTTAGTCATTAAGATATGTTCTGCACATACTCCCTTATTTAATTCTCAAAACCTTTTGAGAAAGATGTTAATCCAAGATGGAAAAAATACATTCCAGGTAGTCTAAGTAATTTGATGAAGGTCATAGGGCCAGTAAGTGGTGCAGTTGGAGTTTGAACTCACATCTGTCCAGCTCTACCTGCCATGCTCATTCATGAATGCGGTAATTCATTTAACAGTGTTTTACTGAAGGCCTACTATGTGTCATGTATTTTACGGGTGGCTGGAAATACAATGGTGAGCAAGTCAGACACTGTCCATGACCTTATGTAGCTTACACTCTACTGAGACAGACATAGAAACAAGTAAGCACCTTCTTATGTGATGTTTGCTAAAGGCGGAAGTAGATAGTATAAACTCCTCCCATGCCATTGTCTCATATTGTTAATGGTGGCCCTTAAGATGGTGTGATAAGCTGTGGGAAAGAGTGCTAACAATAGTAGAGAGATCCCAGAGCCTCTCAAACCACATTACCTTGGCCCATTTGGCCCCATTTACTGGACTACCTGGCCATAGAAATATACTACTAGCACACTTTCCTGAACAACCTTAATGACATTATAGGCTTTACTTCCTGTATTTCTCAAAGTAGAATGGCTCTTATTAGAGAACTTGTAAGTGTTGATTAATGTGATAGAATTATATTTATTAACTTATCATGGCATTTAGTTTGCTCTATTATTAGTATGAATATGAAAATTGTAGTCAACATGATGTACTGTAGAAGTGTTCGGGAATAGTGTTAACCAAACCCAATCTAAGTCTGGCAGGTTGACACCAGCTTCTGCACTGTTTTTGTGTTTTGTTTTTTAATTACACACTGAAGTGCAAAAATGTCTGGTGAATTGTTCAAGGTCATGCAGTAGCTCAGGGACTGAGGGAGTTGGAGAGATTGGAATGAGGGATTATAAACTCCTGGCTACTGGCTACTACGTAGTGTGTGGTGTGTGTCATACCCAGCCTTCCCCACTCTGTCTTTCATCTAACATTTCACAAAGAAAGAAGAAAAGGCTTTTAGGATCTGCATACGGTGTGAGGAGTGAGTTCAGGGTTACTTTTGATTGAAAGCTCTGAGGGCAAAGCTTGTAGAGCAGGGTGACAGCTGCAGTGCATCCAACTGCCCCGTCATGCTTGTATCTCCGTAATAGACAGGCTTATTATTTTTTAATTGGAAGCTTCAGTGTTTTGTTAAACAAAAATGTGTCAGGACCTGGGGGTTTGGTTATACACTGAATGCTTTTGTGTTTAATCTTTATGGAAGCTTTTGGGAGACACAGGGTCAGTTTACAAAGGGTATTTCCTTATTGTAGAATAACAGTAGCTAACATTTACTAAGCATTTCTCATTTTCTAGGCATTGGGATGAACACTATTTAAGCTTACTTAAGGAACCAACCAACTAAAAAATAAACTAACTGGCTGATGCAAATTCCTTGAACTCCTACTGTGGTCCAGGGACTGTTAGGTATTTTGGTAGATGGATAAGCGATGATTGAAACCCATACAGACTCAGCCATATAGGACATTATAAAAACATAAAATATACTCTTGCATAACTGAAACGAAAAATACGCTCTGATCAGCATCATAAGGGAGGAACAGTTAAATATCTTTCTCCAGCCATAGTCTTAATCCTTCCCAAGTTTTCCCCACCTCAGTGCAAGGCACCTCTATCCATCTCTCCACTTGCTCAAAGCAAAAGCTGTGGTCATTCTTGATTTACTCCTCTCCTCCCCCATTGTATCAAGTCCATTACAAGGTGTTACTATTTGACCTCCTAGCTTTCAATTGGTCTCTGGGCAAGAGATGTGGGTTTGGGGCCTTAGGGAAGTGGCTAACATTTACTTATATGTATGATATTCTGGTGGATGATATTCTAGGAGCTTTAATAGCCCTATAGGCTATACATTTAATATCTCTGTTTATTACTAGTATATTCTAACCACTACTGAAACCTACTACATTTTAGCATTTCCTGCGGGCTAGGAATTTTGCTATGAGTTTCACTTACATTATCTTATTTAATCTTCCAAGAAACTCTGTGAAGAAGTACTATTATACATATTCAATGGATGAGGAATCTTTTAGGGAAGTGGTTCTCAAACTTTATTGTTCATCAGAAACACCTGGAGGGCCTGTTAAAACCTACCTGCTGCAGTTGAGTAGATTCTGATTCATAGCGATCCTATAGGACAGAGTAGAACTGCCCCCTAGGGTTTCCGTGGAGCACCTGGTTGATTCAAACTGCTGACCTTTTGGTTAGCAGCCATAGCTCTTAATCACTATACGACCAGGGTTTCAATCTAGGGCTTCTTAAAAACACAGATTGTTGGGCTCTATTTTCAGAGGTTCTCATTCAGTAGGACTGGGGTGAGGACTGTGCATTTAAATTTCCAGAGACGTTTCCGGATGATGCTGATGCCACTGGTGCAGGGAGCACACTTTGAGATTCACTGTTTTGGAAGATCAGAGACCAATGCCAACGAGCTAGTTCTCAGCAGAACTGGGAGTAAACCCTGGACCCATGGAATCCAAACCTTATACTCTTTTCTGAACTATTACCTTTGTTTCTTTATAGCAAAGGCTGGAATGCGAATTCTATCAGGGAAATGAAGGGAAGGAGGAAAAGAAGGGAAAAAGGGAGAAATAAGGAAAGAAAGAAGAGGGTAAAGAAGAAGGAATGTGGCAAGAAGGCAGTGGGGAAAAGAGTATGTTCAGTCATGAGGTGTAGGAATTACTTCAATGCACCACACTTGTCCCACACTGTGACACAAAAGCTATTGAGCTCATGATTGAAAGGTCATTATACTTGTAAAGTAATACATCATCAAAATGATGAATGATTCCAAAAACCAAACCCACTAATATCAAGTAGATTCTGACTCATAGCAACCCTGTAGGACAGAGAAGAACTACCCCATAGGGTTTCCAAGGCTGTAATCTTTACAGAAACAGACTGTCACGTCTTTCTCCAGCAACAAATGATTAGAAGGTGACAAAAGAGCCTTTCTCATTGAGAGAGGTTCTAAATAAGACTTAATATTTTTCTGTGAACTTAAAAGTCAGCAGTTTCCCCAAGTGTTGTGACCTTGCAAGTCACTTCACTTCTCTATCAAATCTTTACCCATAAAATATTGATAAGAACAATGCTCTCCTCACAAAAAAGGTGGTAAGAATCACAAATGTATGCTATGGTAAGTCAGAAAACACTTGGTCAATGTGAATTAATATGATCCCCTGTGATATTCCAATAAGCTCATAATAATGATCTTGTCAAAGGCAATAATGGCTTGGATTCATACGAAGCTTTCAGTGGACTCATAGTGGAATAAAGAGGCAAGCGTTATTTGAGGGAAAAGGGTCTGGGGTAAAAAGGTGAGTGCAGACACTGAGGGGAACAGTCTAGGTCTACTGAGGGAAGGGAAGAGCTGAGGAATCCTTATATTGTTAGTAACTTGGTAATAGCATCCACCATCTTGAATCAGTGACATTTATATTGTCTAAATGCCTCAGGGCATAAGTGGAAACTGGACAATAGAGTGCTTAATACTGGGAGCTTCTATGTCAGCCTGCCAGTGTTCAAATACCTTTCCTACCATTTAGTGGTTGCATGACTTTAGACAGGTCACTTCTTTACAGTACCTCTGTGTCAAATCGGAATACAAAAAACCAAACCCACTGCTGTGGAGTTGATTCTGACTCATAGTGACCATACAGAAGAGAGTAGAATTGCCCCATAGGGTATTCAAGTAGTGGCTGATGGATTTGAAGTGCCGACCTTTTGGTTAGTATCCTGAGTTCTTAACTACTGTGCCACCAGGGCTCCTCAAATTGGAATAATAAAAGTAAATATAACATAGAATTTCTGTCAAAATTAAAAATGTTAATGTACATAAAAAGGATGGTACAGTAGTGGAACTATCTCTTCACATAGTGATGTTCCCTAAAAATATTGAGGAATAAATGAATGAAAATACTCACACACACTGAATCAGAGTCACAATTTCATTGAGAAGATCCAGCCCATTGGCTCCCTGCAATGTGTCTCTTTCATGTGACTTAAAAGTGGGTATTCCCTGACTGCTGTTTGGCTCTGCATGAAGTTCCCACCCTACTCCAGTGACACAGGTCACCCACAACATGGATGCATCACCTGAATGATCTTTCCTCATGGTCATGGAAATATGAATGGCTCCCTCTTTCCCCTGGTAAACTGGATAGAAATGACAGACAAAGGTGACATTAAATGGTAGATGAGAAAAGCACTTGAGCTCTCATTTAAGAAAGAGGGAGTTGCTTGCTCTGCACTGAAATTGTACAAGAAGGCATGGTGACCTATGATCTACACTGGGGGACAAAAATAAGCAATTTACTTGCACATAGTTCATAAGAAAATAGCCTTGAGGGAAAATTACTTATGTAGTGAATTTATGAAGGGTTGTAAGACAGATTATACTATCAGCAAATGAGGTCAGAGGCAGGGGGAGGACTGATGGTAAAATGAGTGGCTTGCATGGGACAGGTTGCCTTAAGTATATGTGAGCCTTGAAACAGCTGATGACATTTTTTTAAGAACTGGGTTAAAAATGTATCACTTTTTAAAAATCCCCTAAGCTAAGCGCGGTGTTTTTTTTTGCATGTGTTTTTTACTCAGATAAAGCAATTTTTGAAGTGTAATAGTAAAAATAGCATAACTAGACATTTTATAAAGAAGAAGGAACATGGGTTGTTAACCACTGTCATAAAACAATATGTATACTGTTTAATGAGAAGCAGGTTTGTTCTGTAAACCTTCATCTAAAGTACAATTAAAAAAAAAAAAAAGAAGCAGGAACACCTGGAGACTTTGTAGTGCTGCTCTGTACTATTGGTCTATTGTATAGGTTTCAAACTCAAATGTCTAATGGAGTCAGGTAGGGAGTGTTAATGTCTGCAGCAGGACTGGGTCAGGAAGTAAGAGGGAATGGTGGGGACTGTAGCAAAATAGCGCACACACACCGTGTTAGAAGGTGGCAGCTGCTTCTCATCTCCAGATGATGAAGTGCTTTGTGTTGCCAAATCTCTTGTTTTTTACAAGAGATATTAGAGATCTAATGTCTTGTGTGATATTGCCTTACTATTTAATATTGGCTGGAAAAAAAGAAAAAAAAAGAAACTGTATGAGACAAACAAAACTTACCTTTGGTTCGTATCTGATCATCAGTAAGTTACCTCTAGTTTGTTCAGACATAAGCATGTACCACCTATCAAAGCACAGAAAGCTTACGGATGGAGAGGATTCCCAAACCTGTAGGCCTTGCTCCATGACTTCGCTCATTTAAGCCAGACTAGTTTCTCCACGTACTGGGCAGCGAGTACTTTACCCATTGGAGAGAGCTGAGACCAGCCAAGCTCTTTTTAGAGGAAGCATGTGTCCACAGGCTTCAAATCAGACAGACCTGGAGTTGAGGCCCAGCTCCACCACTTACTAGAGCTGTATTACTTTGGGCAAGCCTGTTTCCTCATCTGGATCCAGGTGATTATGATAGTAACACGAGCTCATAAACATACTGTACATAATTAATGAAATTATGCACGAAATGTGTTTAGCCTAATTCTAGGCACACAGTAGCTCTCAGAAAATACTAGCTATTATTATTGTTTCTACTGAAAAGATCGTGGTCTGTCTTACTTCATTCTCAATTTTTTTTTTTTTAATTGTGCTTTAGGTAAAAGTTTACAGCTCAAGTTAGTTTCTCACACAAAAATTTATACACACATTGTTAGGCGACCCTAGCTGCTATCCCTATAATGTGACTGCACATTCCTCCTGTCCAGCCCCGATTTCCCGTGTCCATTCAGCCAGCTCCTATCCCTTTCTGCCTTCTCATCTCACCTCTGGACAGGAGCTGCCCATTTAATTTCATGTAACCACTTCAACTAAGAAGCACACTCTTCACGGGTATCATTTTATGTCCTATAGTCCAGTCGAGTCTTTGTCTGAAGAGTTGGCTTTGCGTCATTCCAGAATTTGACCCTTGCCTCCTTCTCCATTTTTGCATTTATCCAACTCTTGACCCCTTGGATTTGCTCCAGTGTCCTGTCTGTACGTATTCCTTGACTCAAGGGCAAGATGGCATTTCACATTCCCACCCTTAATATTCTGTTTTAACATGATTTCTCTCCTCCTTTCTGATTATTCTTAAGTAATGACTCTAGGCGCTGGTTAAATTAAGAATTGTAGAGTAAGAGAATTTTCCATTCTTGGTGTTGGTAGGGGCTTTAAAATATATCTGGTTCAATCTTGTTGCCTAAAATTACTTTCTCTAAGGTATCTCACAGAGTCATCCTTCCCTTGTTTGAATCCTTTCAAAGATGGACAACTCGCTACCTGGAAAAGAACCTATTTATTTCTTGGACAGCTTAGATTAATAGAATCTTTGTGATGATCAACTAAAATCAACTTTCCTACTGATTTTAACCTTTGGTCCTAAGTTTCTTTCTTCTTTGGGGTAAAATAGAATGTGTATAAAAGAAACCATATATTGAACTATAGTTACGAGTATTTAAATTTACCCATTAAGATAAGTTATAATGAAAATCAACATAAAATTTTCTCTGAGTTGCTGAGGTGTTATATTCTTGACTACACCAAACGACAACAACAACAAAAAACCTGTTGCTGTTGAGTCAATTTCAACTCATAGCAACCCTATAGGACAGACTAGACCTGCCCCATAGGGTTTCCAAGGAGCGTCTGGTAGATTTGAACTGCCGACCTTTGGTTGCAGCCATAACTCCTAACCACTAAGCCACCAGGGTTTCCTCTTGACTATACAGGGTAGTGCAAATTATAAGAAATGTAGAGTATGTATGTAAAGCTATTATGTGTAAGGAAAAAATATCTACCTTATACTATAAACAGAATGACATTTACAAAGTGTTTCCTTACTAAACTCTACCATTGTTTATATCCTCATACAGAACAGCCATATAAGTTCTTTTAAGTAAGATATCTTATTAGTTTATAAAAACGTATAGTACAAACCACATACCTATGTATCTCCTGTTGTTTGCCCTCAAGAGTAATGGTATAACTGAGTCTCCTCAGTAATAGAAGACAAGGCTTATTGTATTCATGGAGGACCATGGTGCTTACCTTTCCCATCCTATGTTTATGGGTCATTTACAAATATAAAGTTTTGAATAAATAACTGTTAATTTGCATATATTACCATACATTTGGGTATGGCACTTAAATTGATAAATTAAGCTTAATCAACATTTATTGAGCACCTCCTATATACAAAGTACTTTTTTTTTTTTTTACCTCTAGGAATAAAACATAGGCCCTTCATATCAGGGTTTATATTATAAAGACACCTATACTGATAATTTCAAGATAATATGGCAAGTGCTATGGTTGGGAGCCATGCACCGAGCCCACGAGAGCAGACATATGAGGGTTCAGTGAAAACTTCTTGGACAAGATGATAACTTATATGAGTCTTACAAGATGAGTATTGGCAGCCAATGCTTACTGAGTGCTAACTGGGTGGCAGGCATTGATCTAAGTGCTTTTACACTAAGCTCATGAAATCTCCATAATAAACAGTAGGAAGTGGCTGTTATTATCATTCTCATTTTACAAATGGATGAAATCAAAGCACAGAAAGCTAAGTATCTTAAAAAAAAAAACAGGGTCAAATAACTAGTAAGTGGTAGAACCAGAATCTGAAATGCAGCAATCTGATACCAAAACTTATAACTATCAAGCTCCACTGCCTTTAGTTTAGTCAAAGGAGGACATATGGGAAGGTCATGTCTAGCAGAGGGAACAACATGAGCAAAGACATGGGAAGTGGGAGATACAAGCAGGTATTATTAGAACATGGGAGTAGCCCTGGTGGATCAGTGGTTAAGTCATCGGCTATTAACCAAAAGGTTGGCTGTTCAAACCCACCAGCCACTCTTTAGAAGGAAGATGTGGCAGCCTGCTTTCATAAGGATTTACAGCCTCAGAAACCCTATGGGGACATTTCTACTCTGTTCTATAGAGTCTACAT
This sequence comes from Loxodonta africana, assembly GCF_030014295.1. NCBI lineage: Eukaryota > Metazoa > Chordata > Mammalia > Proboscidea > Elephantidae > Loxodonta > Loxodonta africana. The sequence continues at coordinate 97,696,878 of NC_087348.1, forward strand.
GAGTTGGAATCCACTTGACTACAATGGGTTTGGTTTTTCCTTTTGGTTATTATTGGAATGTAAAGCCGAGAGGTAGGAGATAAACTGGCGAGGTAAGGAGTAGCAGAGAATGGGAGGATTTAAATAAGGAGATTGTCCTCTGGCTGTAGCTTGGAAGATAGATTTCAATACGGTAACACCCATATAGGAGCCTATTAGAGGGGTTTGTAATGGTCCAGAGAAGAGATGGTATGGGAGAAGAGGGGAGGTGAGACAGAGTTCAAAATGATTGGGATTGACTTTTTTGACAGTTTAGTGGAATGGCATCAAAGATACATTTAATCTTATGTTAAAAAAATAATATAACATTTCTTATAAATAAAGGTTTGTGGAATAAATATTCCTGTTTCCTTTTTTTCCACTTTATAAATATAGAAATTAGTCTTATAAATTTTTTTGTCTTCTTATGCTCATAAACCCTCTTACCACAAATTCTCTGACCAGGAGGTTTCAGAAGCCTAATGTCATGGATTACAGAGGAAACAATATGATGGGTTTAAACACCTACAGAAGGGAAAGGGAGGCATTAGGAGTTGACTTATGAAATGTTTTCTAAGCTTTCATCACAAGAACTGGGCATATTCTCAAGAAAATATGACTGAGTCTCGACTACCTAAAAAGAAACTTTAACAAATTCATTAAGATTTTACATGCTTGATGTAGGTCATGGTGACTGGGGCAGAACTTCTCATTCCTGAGCACATAGCTGAACTACATTTCCCAGACTCTCTTGTAGTTAGGTATGGTCACGTAACTGAGCTCCACCCAATGGAGCGTGCCTAAAAGGAATGCCTGGTACTTCTAGGCTTGAAACGTAAGAAACCACTCATCCATGCTATTTCCTCCTCTGCTGGCTTCAGGAAGATGAGTATGGTGACCTTGGAAGCCATATGTGCAGCATGGTAGAGGCAGAACATGAAAGAAGTTTGAGTCCCTAAATCAGTACTTGGAGAGAGCTGATTATCAGTCAATCACACACTTTGCAATTTGCCTGAAAGGGAAATAAACTTTTATTATATTATACTCCTAATATTTTGGGACTTCAATTAGAGTAGCTAGCATTGACTTAACTAATTTTTTTTTTTTGATTGTGTGGAATGGGTCCTGAAAAGTCAGAAGCCCATCAGGATAAGTCATATTTCAGAACTCAGATAATATAAATGTTAGGAACAACTAAGATTATACCTACTCCTCACTTGTGGACATAGTTAGGTTCCAAAGACTAGGTCATAATGTAAAAGACAACATTACGCAAAAATGGAGGATGACCCATCAGATCACAAAATGGAGGATGACTACATCATTACATAACTACCAAGCCACCGAGAGTCATGGCCCAGCCAAGTTGACACATAACCTTAACCATCATAGCCAGCATTACTCTTGCCTCACACCTCGGCATTCCTTACTACCAGATATATGTCATTAATGCACAAAATAGTTGGACAGTAGAATTTTTACTATTGTCTTCTATAAAATGGAAATAATAAAAATACTAAATGCAGAGATAGAAATATCAGGTGACACAGGATGAAAAGGTATACGAAAGGAAGCAATAGATTATTTCTAAAGACAACACTAAGGAGGAAAATTCAACACGTCCATTGGCTGAGAGTCAATTCTAACTCATGGTGACCCCATGTGTTGCAGAGTAGAATTATTCTCCATAGGGATTTCATGGCTGTGACCTACAAAAGAGATCACCATGGCTTTTTTCTGAGGTACCTCTGGGTTAGTTCTGACTGCCATCCTTTCAGTTAGCAGTCAGCGCTTCACTGTTTGTGCCACTCAGGGTGGTTAACAGCATGAGTTTCGAATCAGAAATGCTTAGGAGTAAAACCTGGTGCCTTTCACTTACCAACAGTGTGACTGAAGGTAAGTTCTTAAAACTTTCTGTGCTTTAATTTCCTCATATGTAAAATGGGGATAATAGTATTTCATGGGGTGGTTGTAAGGGTAAATTGGGTAATGTAAAACTAGATAGTGCTTGGCAGGTAGCAAGCACACAATGCATGGTGGTCACTGTTGGCAGTTATTCTGGCCCTGCACGTCCATGTCTCAAGAGCCTCTGTGAAGAGCCAGGGAAACCATCCTGTAATTGCTGTGGGCTTTGCTTCTATTTGTAATATTTAATCATTACCTCTAATGCTGTGTTGAAATGTAAATGCTGAAAACTGTTTGGGTTTTCTGTTGTTTTTATCTTGCTAAAAGGATATACATCTTTCAGAAGATTTTAAAGCCTCAAACCTCCCTTTACAGCCAAAGGCTGCCTCAACTTGAAAAGGATGAATTCCTTTATTCACTTAGTTTGGCTTAATTGATCATAATGTCCCTACTACGTTTTACATTTGTTCTCCCCTTCTCTCTATGCTTTGTTAGGTGCTGCAAACATGGAATACTTTTAATATGCCTTTTTCCCCTTCAGTTTTCTAGGCCTTGGTTCACTCTCCTCATACCATATTGAGTTTGAACCTCCAACCTTTAGGTCAGTCATTGAGCACAAATTGTTGCATCACCCAGGGACCATCTCATGTGCAAAATGGGGATGGTAATAGGTACAAAGGAGGGCTGTGTAAGGAGCAAAGATTAAATAAAATAAGGTCTTAGAGCCCCCAATTGATATGTGGGGGATTAAATAATTTCTAAGGTCTCTTGTCTGACATTTTAGATATAAATTTATCATTTGTTGGCTTATTCATTTGTTCAAAAACTGTGTATTGATTTCATCCCAAACACAGGTCTCCATTGTAGTAATTAACTTGCTGCAGTGTAATTGTTTGTTTGCAACTTTGCATTGGGGACAAAGATATAAAATGACATGGTCTTTGTCTCGAGGGGCCACAGTCTTGTAGAGGAAGTGCAAATAGACAAATATACTCTAGTAATGAGTTGGAATAGACTCAATGGAACACAACAGCAACAACAACAATCTAATTACTAAACAAGCCCTGATGGTGCAAAGGTTAAGCACTGGGCTGCTAACTGAAAGGCTGGCAGTTGAAGCCCACCTTGCAGCTCCATGGGAGAAAGCCCTGCCTATTTGCTTCCATGAAGATTACAGCAAATAAAACCCTATGGACTAGTTCTACTCTGTAATACATGGGATTGCTATGAGTCGGAATAGACTCGACAGCATCCAGCAACAACAACTACCAACCTGATTACTGCAATGGAGGCTTGCACAAGTTTCAGAAGAGAATATCAGAGTGACCTTGGTTGGAGATGGGGTTAGGAAGGGATGTGGCCATTGACAAGGAATTAACTGAGCAAATGAGAGATTTAATTAATAATCCTCAGTACTCTTGCCCTCCAGAAGCTCACATTCTAATGCAGGAAAGAGACACACAGACTAGTAATCCCAATTCAGTATTTAAGTGCTATAATAAAGTACAATCCCATTTACACACAGAGAAAAAAGCAACTAGCTTGACTCTGACTAATATCCTCCTGAGCTGTAAAATTATTTGATTCAAAATAAACCTGCAGGCTATAAGCTGCAGGAATATAGCTTAAGAAAACTATTATGGTAAAACCTGTTGCCATTGAGTTGATTTCGACTCATAGTGACCCTATAGGACAGAATAGAACTGCCCCATAGAGATTAGTATTATGATAAGAAACATATTAATTCACGATGTGACTAATTGTTGAGTGTTTGTTAAATGCACAATGGTACACAAGACGCTTTTTCGAATTCTGTAGTATTAGGAAGGAAACAGAAGAAATGAAACCTAAGCCTGTCAAGGATTTAGAGTCACAGAATTTAACTTGTTGCCCTGGCTTCTTCACTTATTTGTTGTGTAATCTAGAGAAAATCTCTTGACCACTCTACTTCACTTCCCTGGTGTGCCAAAACACCAAAACCAAACTTGTAGTTGTTGAGCTGATTCTGAATCATGACAACCCCACGTGTTACACCGTAGAACGGGTCCACAGTGTTTTCCTGACTGTAATTTTTACAGAAGGAAGCCCTGGTGGTCCAACAGTTAAGCACTTGCTTGCTAACTGAAAGGTCAGTGGTTCGAACCCATAAGCTGCTCTGTGGAATAAAGATGCGGCAGTCTGCTTCTAAAAAAATCACAGCCTTGGAAACCCTATGTGTCAGTCCTACTCTGTCCTGTATGGTCACTACGAGTTGGAATTGACTTGATAGCACCCAACAACAAAAACAATTTTTATGGAAGCAGATTGCTAGGCCTTTCTTCTGTGGGGCTTGTGCGTGGATTTGAACCTTCCAACTTTAGGTTAATAGTCAAGCACAAATGTTTTGTGCCACCCAGGGATCATCTGGTGTGCAAAATGGGGATGATAATAGATACCAGTGAGAGCTATGTAAGGAACAAGGATCTAATAAAATAAGCATTCTGAAAATTCTTTGTGGACCCCCAAGGAGTCTACCAATGTTAGTGATTATTGCAATGGAAAAAAGATGGAATGATCTGTGCTTAACCCAAGATGCTGAAGGCCTGGTTTCCATTCCCAGACCATATACCTCACCTGTCTGTCAGTGGAGGCCTGCATATTGCTATGATGCTGAACAGGTTTCAGTGTAGCTTCCAGACAAAGATGGACTAGGACTACTTCTAACAGTCACAAGATTTTAAAGACTTCAAGAACGGGCTCCTTAGCATCCAGGGCACTGACCAGCTGGTTCAAACACTTGCTATTTGAAAACCCTGTGGATTACAACACTCCAATTCTCAACTGATCATGGGATCACGCAAGACTAGCCTGCGTTTCGTTCCATTTTGCACGGGGTCACCAGGAATCAGGGGCCAACTGGACAGCAGCGAACAACAATAACAACCCAAGATGGAAGAAGGGAATGGTTTCCACACATAGTGGCTCATTCTTCCTTCTGACTTCAAGGGTCGATATATCTGATGATACCTCAATCTCTGTTTCCACATCAGTCTTTTCTTTAAAGCTGCTGCTTAATAAAAATTGCTAGCCTTACCGTTAGAAACTCATGCTTGGCATATCCCAAATTAAATTTATCCTCTTCTTTTTCCTTCTCCTGATCCAGAGTCTCACCAGCTTCCATATTTCCTATCACAGCAAACAGTCCCTGAATCAGAATTTCCTCCCCGGTCAGCCCTACAACCCAAAGGCAATCAAGGCCTGGGCAGTTCTCAAGTCACCTCTGCTGTATCCTTTGGCATCATTATCTCTCCTCTGGGACATTGCCATGGATTCTTTAGGGTCCCTGCCTTGAGACTCTATGCTCTCCCCCATTCAATCCATCATCATACTATTGCCAGTGATCTTTTTATAATGATCATTGGACCATGTGGCTCTCCTTCTCAAAAGGCCTCAGTGACTCCTCCTGGCCTACAGGATAATGCAAGGTATTAAGTGAATCCACAAGGCTCCTCATGACCTGGACCCTGCCTTCCTTTCCAGCCTCAGTTTGCCAATCACTTACTTATCAATTTAGGTTTTACTTATCTTAAACCAATGATTTTTCTTCTCTGTGCATATGCTCTAACAATGGCCTAAGGTGCTCTTTCTCTTTTCTTTGCTTGCATTTTTAAAACAAGGCTCATTCTAAATATCACTTCCAGTAAGAAATTCTTAGAGCTTCACCTTTATCTCTTCCACAGTGCTATGTGTATGTTTTAGTTATCTAGTGCTGCTGTAACAAAAATACCACAGGTGGATGGCTTTCGCAAACAGAAATTTATTCTCTCACAGTCTAAGAGGCTAGAAGTCCAAATTCAGGGCGTCAGCTCCAGGGGAAGGCATCCTTTTTCTGTCCACACTGTGGGGAAGGCTCTTGTCATCAATCTTCCTCTGGGTCTAGGAGTTTCTCAGTGCAGGGTCCCTGAGTCCAATGGATGTGCTTCGCTTCCGGCTCTTCTTTCCTGGTGATAGGATGTCCCTCTCCTCTGTTCTTGCTTCTCTGTTTTATATCTCAAATGGCTCAAGATACAACCTAATCCTGTAGATTATGTCCTGCCTCATTAACATAACTGCCTCTAATCCTACCTCATTAACATCATGGAGTTAGGACTTACAACACATAGGATAGTTATATCAGATCACAAAATGGAGGACAACTACACAATACTGGGCATCATAGCCTAGCCAAGCTGACACATATTTTGAGGGGACACAGTTCAATCCATAACATTCCACCCTTTGGCTCCCCAAAACTCATGTCCTTGCCACATGTAAAACACATTCACCTTATCATATTGTCCCAAAAGTCTTAAATCAACTTTAAATCCAAATTCCATCCGAGGGCAAAATTCCTCTTCATCTGTGAAATCCAGAATACAACTTATCTGTTTCCAAAGTACAATGATGGAACAGGCACAACGTAGATATTTCAGTTACAAATGGGAGAAATTGAAGGGAAAGAAGGGATAACGGGTGTCAAGAGAGTCCAAAACCCAGCAGAACAATTTACATTAGTTCTCGAGGCTTGACTATAACTCTCTGTTTTCTGAGACCATCTAGGCAATGTCCTTGCCTTCCAGACTCTGTGTGTTGGCTGTGCTCTTTGAACTCTGGGTGGAGCCCTTTGGCCCTGGGCTTCAGCTCCACGTTCCAGGCACACTGGGACAGCAACTCTGCCCCCTTGGCTTTGGTGGACCCATTCTCCTAGTCCATCCGAGTGGTGACCCCAACCCCTTGTCCCTGGCAGGCCCCATTCTTTTGCCCCTTGAACATGGCACCTCCACCCCCTCAGCTTTGGGCAGTGAATTCGCCCTATCCCCCTGGCATGCATAAATGACAGCCTCACACTCTGGAACTGAGTTGGTGAAGATCTGACTCTTTGAAACATATAAGGCTATGACCCTACCCTTTGAGACCCAACAGGCCATGGTTTCACCCTTTGAGATCCCACAGGTTGTGGCCCCATTCTTTGAGACTGAAGCAGCTCAATTTCCCTTGCTCCTTGTCTCTTCAGTTTTTGCTTCCTGGTTCCTTGGCCTCTAGGCATGAAGGCACTCAGTTCTCTCACTCTGTGGGTTGGCAAGCTTATCTCCAGTGATAAGTGCTCATAGGTACCCCTCTCTGCCAGGAAGACTCTTGTCCAAAGGGACTCAGCTCTCTTGCTCTATGGGTCAGATGCTGCACCTTTTTGCACTGGTATCCTGGTTCTGCTGCCACCATTTCTCTGCCACTACCTCTTACCGTCTGCACTGTCTCCCATGTTACAGTTCTCTTCATTTCCTTCTGAGCCCTTACCAGAATTGTCTTTGATGTCCATAATTCCACCAACAGTCTCTTAAAGGCAATCCAGGCTTTTACTATTACCTGTTGCCATCAAGTCAATTCCAACTCACAGAGATACTATAGAACAGAGTAGAACTGCCCCATGGAGTTTCCAGACCACCTAGTGGATTCAAATTGCTGACTTTTTGGTTAGCAGTTGTAGCTTTTAACCACTATACCACCAGGGTTTCCTGTTTTTACTATTAGGCACTTTAAAACTCTTCCAGCTTCTACCCATTCAGTTTCAAAACTGCTTCAATATTTTAGGTATCAGAGTAGCACCCCATTCCTAGTACCAAATTCTGTCTTAGTTATTAGTGCTGCTATAAGAGGTATACCACAAGTGGATGGCTTTAACAAACAGAAATTTATCCTTTCACAGTCTAGAAAGCTAGGATTTCAAATTCAGGGCATCAGTTCTTGGGGAAAGCTTTCTCTCTCTATTGGCTCTGGGAGAAGGTCCTTGTCATCAATCTTCCCCTGGGTTTAGGGGTTTCTTAGCAGAGGGAACCCAGACCCAAAGAACATCTTTTGCTCCTGGCTCTTCATTCTTAGTGGTAGGATGTCCCTCTCCTGTCTACTCATTTCTTTCTTTTATATCTTAAAAAAGACTGGCTCAAGGTACAAACTAACAAGATTATATCCTGACTCAGTAACATAACTACCTCTAATCCTACCTCATTAACATCACACATGTCAGGATTTACAAAGAGAAGATAATTACATAAGATCACAAAATGGAGGACAATCACACAATACTTGGTATCACAGCTTAGCCAAGTTGACACATATTTTTTGGGGGACATAATTTGATCCATGAGAGTGTACTTCTAACACAGTCTTTATTCCACTGTACTTGCTTACACATGTGCCTAGAGCAGGGACTAGTTCTTTCTCATCTCCATGTCTGTAGCATATAGTCCAGGGTCAGAAACATAACGATTGCTCAGAAAATGTATAAAATGATTGGTGGCTATTCTGAATGTTAAGGAGACCGCTTCTTGGAGCCTCTAACTACACATCTATAGAAATACATTCTGATAAGTATTTACTACCTAAATAGCTTGTCTGGGGATACCTTAAAAATAACAGGATCTGGGAATTTTGGAGGGAAATAGAAGATGGGAAACAGAAAGGAAGGAGACAAGGAGGGAAAAGAAGGAAAGAAAGAAGAGATGGAAGAAAAGCAGAAGGGAGGGAAGTAAAAAGCAGAAACAGAGAAAGAACAAAGAAACTATCATGTGAACTGGGAAAATAGAAATGCCTTTGTCTAGAGAAGTATCACAGCTCCTTGTAAAGAGAGAATGGTGTACTCTTCATTTGGTCCTAAAACAAACCCTTTAAAGAGATGCACTCTCATCTACATCTAGTAGTTGTGATTTCCCTCAAATACCCTGATATCAATTTTCATTTATTTCCAACATTTCAAAAGTAATTCTTTAAGAAACTCTCCTGATGATATCATCTTGTCAGATTATGTAGCTGTGGGGGGTCCTGTTCATCTAATTAAAGGCAGTGGCCTCACTGGGTGAAGACCTGCAACAAGAGAAGCTGAGAGGGAAAGTGCTCTCTTACATTGCATAGAATTTAGAAAAGTCAGATGTTTTCTAAGCATAACTCAGACTGCATCAATCTGGGACTAAAATAAGAACATGATTATTTATGCTGTTTTGTTGTTGTTTGTTTCTTTCATTTCTTTTCAAATTGAGGTCTGATGAAATCACATTAGTTTGATGACCTCTTCCCCAGTTGTCCCCATTGACTTCTGGGAGTTTCCAAATGAGAACCTCCCATGTGTCCATGACCCAATGCAGCCAGGCTTCTGTATTCTTCCTTTATCCTCTGGTTCCCACTTATCTACGCTCATAGCCTGTGGCTAGATTTTAGTTAATGAAGAAATAGTCCACAGAAATAGTCCCTAATGTCTACAGAAAGAAAAATGGCCAAAATTATGTGTTATGAGTTTGTTTACATTTTTATTGAGGGAGATCATTCTTTGTTAGCCTTTATCTTGGCTACTGGTACCAGTGTAGAAACAGGACTGGTAATATAAAAACCAAGCCTACTTGTGGGACTTTAAGCACATTATTATCTACCGATGGCACTGATGACTTCAAAGAAGGCGGAAGATATTTGTGGAAACAAAAGATAATGAGCTCTAACAATGGAAATATAAAAGTAACCCAGATTACTCACGCTAAGCTAATTGTCCTTCCATGGTGCATACATTAGTTTTAATTTTGTCACTTGTGTAGACAGATACAATTATGCTGGTCAGCTATTTGCTTGTATTTCAAGGATAATGTATCTATTTCTTGCTTTAGAATGAGTGCGATAAATTGTTGCCTGAGAATTGCTGGCATTATTCTTAACTTTGTTTTTAGGCTAACAACAGCATTAGGGGAGATTGAGGTTAGACTTTAAGAGACATGCTTACTGGCAGTGCTGGAGAAATCACTCTCTATCAATGTTAAACTTTTCAGAAATTATCAGCGTTCTGAGACAGATTACAAAATTTCCTGTCAAAGGCTGAAATAAGTTACTTTTGATTATCTTTTCTGACATTGGATTTTATAATATTCTGGAGGGTACCTTTTTCCATCCATCCATCTGTCCACCCATCTGTCTGTCCACCCATCTGTCTGTCCACCCATCCATCAGTCCACCCATCCACCCATCTACTCATGCACCCATCTATCCATCCATTCATTATTTATTGAACTCTCAGCAAATTTAAGGCCTTGTGCTATGCTATAGGTAGCCAAAAGTTCAACTAGGTAAACCCTGCTCTTGACGAACTCAGTCTAGTAGGAAAAAATGGACTTATAAACAGAATTAGAAATACAGAAGGAGGAGATAGCCAAATAACTAGGTAGAGGGAAGGAGAGTATTACAGACATAGAGTAGCAGCGTGTATGCTAAGTTTCAAAACAAGAGAACATGACACAATACAGATGCTATATACCTGGATCCCAGGGTCTGTATCATAGAGTTGTAAGAGTTGAGACTGGTCATGTAGCAAAGACCAAATGATGGTGGGCCTTGTTTGACTTTGTAGCAGTTCTCTGAGTGTGATACTCAGCTCCCTTCAAGCGAAAACCTTCTGTAAGAAGTATGAACTCATCTCAGCCTCCAGCTGCTATCCTTTTGGGTTCACACTGAGGCTACAATCTCCCAGGAATGCTTTCAGCCAATGACCGGGCATGGAGGGGGAGCTAAGCTGGGCCATTGCAGACACAGAGCTCCTCTAAAGGACAATCTTTGCTCCTCCCCTCCAACCTCCACCAATTGGCTTGTCCATGACCTTCTCAGAGCTGCACTGCCATCTTAGGTACTTCCTACTCAATACTCTGTCCTTCACTTTCCCTCTTCAGAGGTGTAAGACCCACACTATTGGCTGAAGCTCTCCCCACCTATACCAGTTTTCTCACCCCTATATCTCTCAAAGCATTTTCTTCCACAAATCTCTTTCACTTCTCATTCTGTCTGGGTGTCTGCTTCCTGGAGAAGTAGAAGTAACACAGGCTTAATACTGTGTTCAGATTTTGAGCTTGCAGCAATGAAAATCTACTGAAACGTTTTGAACAGGGACACTGAATGATAAAAACTTTGTTATAGAAAGATCATTGTGGCAATAATGTGGATAATAGATCTAAAAAGAAAGAGACTTGAGACAAAGAGACCAATTAGTAGTGAGAAAAAAAAATGAGGATTTGAACTAGAGTAACAGTAGAGCCTAGGGAGGAAAGGGGTTAGAAGAGAGAACTGAATTAGAGACAGGGCTTGATGATCCATTGGTTGTCAATTTTAGTGGAGAGGGAGAATAAAGGATAATGGGACATTTAAATTGTTAAGCAGTGTTGCATTCCTAATCTTGAGGAGTTCTTGGAAAATGGTTTGTTACAGGATAATCCTCACATGAAATATAAAAAAAGTAAGTTGGCAGTTGTGCAGCCACCTACCTATGCTCTTTCCACCATACTTCCCCTCCACTAGGATGGATACTGTGGGCAAGGAGATCACTCAAGTGGGCTTACAAATTGAGCTGTGATTCCTTTGTTCTTGGCAGTATCAGCCCTTGAGGGGGACACTAGTATGGCTACCTTAGCATCCAGTCCCAACTACCTTCTCCTTTGTCTGCCCTACTTTAAGGGTCAGTAGAGCCAAATACTTTTCCTACTTGCTTCCGTTGAACCAATTGTGACTCATTGTGACACTGTAGGGCAGAGTGGAGCTGCTTTACAGGGTTTCCAAGGCTGTAATCTTTATGGAAGCAGACTGCCACATCTTTCTCCCACAGAGTGGCTGGTGAGTTCAAACAACTGACCTTTCAGTTAGCATCTGAGTGGTTAACCACTGTGTCACCAGGGCTCCACTTTTCCTACCTGTCTTGAATCTGTGAAGCAATTATGGTTGCAGAGATGAAGGTGAAAGTTTGCTGGGGAATTTCGGGAAATCTTGTTTTATTTATTTATTTTTTAATAAAAGTAATAATGTGGCTGGCACCTCCCTGGATTAAATATCGATGGGTTGCTGGATGCTAGAGACCCTCCTTGGACACTGAGGGAGTACCTAAGGTAACATTATTGAACCAATGAACCAATGTCCGCAGCATCTACCTCCAGCTTCTTTTATGAGAAAAATCAACATCTTAAAAACCTTAAGCCACCTGAAATTAGAAGTGTAGCAAATAGATTCCTAATAGTCCTCTTGCTGAAGCAATGAATAAAACTAATTTGGTGGGAAGAAATTTCCAAGCAAAAAGACATAATGGGAATGAAAGCTACTGACCCTAAGATTTTTGAAAATTTGATATGAACGTACTGGGGGTACAGAAAGATGTAGGTGGAATAGAGAACCGTTAAGTAAAATCTGGAGTTTGAGTCTCTACACATGAATGACTGCATTGACTTATAGGACAAAGTTGGTTTTCTTTTTTTATTTTTGCTGTAGGATAAATAATCAAAATGGACCAGGTTTAACTTCATGACTCCCCAAGGGAGATATTCCTTAAGAACACGAGTTCAGTAAAATAGAGGCCCTTTAGTAATGCAAATGTGAAGCAGTTGCCTACCCTTCGTCTTGGGATAACATGAAACTACCGTTAACCTGAAGGCAGCTGTTGTATTTGGGATCACAAATTGTTTCCTTGAGCTGGAGTTGTGCTAGAAGCTGCTTACTTATTATTTTTCAGTCCTTTATCTTGTGAAATTCTTGTAGGAGATGAGGAGTAGAGAGGAGAAATGGAAGGCTCTGAAGACCCAGAAAGGGTCATGATGTCAAAGCATACTACAGGGCTGAAAAGGGAGCCTTCACTTTACCACTGGACAAACTCTCATATCTGTCTGATATAACTGGGGGTGGTATTGTTAGAAGCAACATGAAAGAGTACTCTCAGCAGAAAAAAAAAAAAAGAGACCCAGGTAATTCCATGAGGGGTATCTTCAATGATAGTAATAGAAAGACTCCTTCACCTGGCTCCAAGGACAGGAATAACCTGAAGGATGTCACTGGCTTCACTATGGCAGAAAGACTGCGCCACAACTGATCATGAACCCATCTGAGGCTCAGAAGTTTCCTAAACAATAGTGGAACACTTCGCATGGTAGATTGGATCACATTGCTAGTCTTTAAATTTTTGGAGTATTAATATGGAGGTGACCTCGCTTTTTACCCCAGGAACACATCCACTACAAAAGCATTTAAAAAACATGCTTTTTAAAGTTATATTAAAGAAACACACAAAACCCTAGTGGTAAATTTTAGCCATGGTCCTGATTTTTTCAGCCTCCCTGTAAATGCACCTAACTTTGCATGACCTTCCCCCTAGATTTAGCCACAGGCTGGCTGACCTCCAGGTAAAAATGGGTCTACCCAAGATCAGCAGAGTTGATCTCCTAAAGATCCCAGACCCATGAGGGACAAACACTGTCGTACACCACTGAGATTCAGAGGTTGCTATGCAGCATTATAGTGGTGATAGATAACCAATGGATCTTTTAAAGTGAGTGATATTGGGAATATTAGATGGTCTCTCTAAGCCTCAGTTTTTCTTTTTTTTCTTGATGTACCAAATGGGCACAACAAGACCTATCACACCAAAGTGTTTTATTAAATGAGATGACTCAGCATGTAAGATATTATTGCCCTAAAACTTCAAAGACTGAAAATAAAAAGTTTAAGATATCATTATATGACGGTCACCTGTATTTCTGCTCCAAGGATCATATTCCAGGGGGGAAATATTTGCCAATAAAAATTTCTCAATCACAAGCTTCTTGGATGTAGTTGCAAGTGGGTTGCCTTGCAGTACACGCCAAGCTTTAGACGGTGACATCAGAAATCTCCTTAAATGAAATTCTGAAGCAACCTGTTTGTGGGATTGACTTTGTGAAATAGTATTATGGGTTGAATTGTGCACCCCCCCCCTCAACTTGCCTTCAGAAGATATATTGAATACCTAACCTTCATATCTGTGAATGTGACCTTATTTGAAAATAGAGTATTTGGGGATGTAATTAGTTATGTTAACATGAGGGCATACTGGAGTAAAAAAAAAGCAAAAAAACCTGTTACCGTCCAGTTGATTCCGACTCATAGCGAGTCTACACAGACAGACAGACAAAGAGAAGGCAGGCAGAGATTGGAATTATGCTATCACAAGCTAAGGCTACCAGAAACTCAGAGAGACAAGAAAGAATCTTCCCCTAAAACCCTCAGAGAATGGCCCTGCTGACACCCTGAATTTGGACTTCTAGCCTCCAGAATTGTGAGAGAATAAATTTCTGTTGTTTCTTTTTTAAGAAACCCACTTTGTGGTAATTTGTCACAGCAGCTCTAGGAAACTAATACAGTTGGAGAAGGCAAAGAACCCAGGAGGAGAAGCATCACTGCTGTGATGTTCAATTGGAAAGGACTTTATGGAAAAGAAGGCAAAGTAGAGGACTAGTAGAATCAGTATAAGCTTTAGAGCTGGGAAGCACTGCATCAAAAGCTTGGTTCCAGGATTTCCTAGCTATGGGACTTCAGCAGGTTATATAATCTGTGAGCTTCAGTTCTCTATAAATATGACTGAAAATAAACATCTTCTTGAAGTAATGTCTTTAAGGCAGCTGGGACAAAGTAGTTACTTTCACAACTGGATGTCAGAGCCCTTGCCTTTTTATTTGGTCTCGGAACACAAGGACTTAGAGAACAAGCAGCCAACTGACATCAGTAGCAATTTCAGATGCAGAGTTGTGAGGGGCATTTTTGATAAAGAAACAAGCAGAAAGAAGGTACTCTTTTTTGTGTCAGATTTAGCACACAGAATTTTTTTTTCTCTTTTACATTCCATTGCACTATATTTAGGTACAAGGTGCCCCAGAACAGAAGCTAGAATTTACTTTTAAATGTCCAGAACAATGAGATGACTGATGTTCTATACACTGGCATCACATGGCCACGCATATAAAAATCTAACTATCAAGTAAGTATCTGCTTTTTGCATATGTCTGTTTGGATGTTGCATTTTGCTCATGCTTTAGGAGATTTTAGCTTTGACTCTCAACGTTAAATGTTGTTGTTGTTCTTAGGTGCCGTCGAGTCAGTTCCAACTCATAGCAACGCTATGCATGACAGAACGAAACACTGCCTGGTCCTGAGCCATCCTTATAATCGTTGTTATGCTTGAGCTCATTGTTGCAGCCACTGTGTCAATCCACCCTGCTGAGGGTCTTCGTCTTTTCTGCTGACCCTGTTAGATATGATACCTTAAACATATGCCTTGCATTCCATCTTTTTTTTTTAATAATTTTTATTGTGCTTTAAAGTGAAAGTTTACAAATCAAGTCATCTTTCACACAAAAACTTATATACACCTTGCTACATACTCCCAATTACTCTCCCCCTAATGAGACAGCCCATTCTCTTCCTCCACTCTCTCTTTTCGTGTCCGTTTCATCAGCTCCTAACCTCCTCTACCCTCTCATCTCCCCTCCAGGCAGCAGATGCCAACACAGTCTCAAGTGTCCACCTGATCCAAGAAGCTCACTCCTCACCGGCATCCCTCTCCAACCCATTGTCCAGTCCAATCCATGTCTGAAGGGCTGGCTTCAGGAATGGTTCCTGTCCTGGGCCAACAGAGGGTCTGGGGACCGTGACCACCGTGGTCCTTCCAGTTTCAGTCAGACCATTAAGTCTAGTCTTTTTATGAGAATTTGGGGCCTGCATCCCATGCTCTCCTGCTCCCTCAGGGGTTCTCTGTTGTGTTCCCTGTCAGGGCAGTCATCAGTTGTACCCAGGCACCATCTAGTTCTTCTGGTCTCAGAATGATGTAGTCTCTGGTTCATGTGGCCCTTTCTGTCTTTTGGGCTTGTAATTGCCTTGTATCCTTGGTGTTCTTCATTCTCCTTTGATCCATGTGGGTTGAGACGAATTGATGCATCTTAGATGGCCACTTGCTTGCGTTTAAGACCCCAGATGCCACTCTCCAAAGTGGGATGCAGAATGTTTTCTTAATACATTTTATTATGCCAATTGACTTAGATGTCCCCTGAAACCATGGTCCCCAAACCCCACCCCTGCTTGTGTGTAGCAATTCTTATGCTCAATTTAAAGATGAGAAAACAGGCTTTGAGTGATCAAAAAGGTACGTTGTCATGCGAGGATCTGATGTGTGAAACCATGGCAGACATCTTTTAGCCATGTAGAGAGAGTAAAGCAAAGCAAAGCAAAAAAAAAAAACCGAAGAAGCAGACCCAGGCCCTGATATCCTTGAGCTTCTTGATTAATCAATGTAGAAGACCTGCCTTTTGATTAATTGTTAAGTGAGAATGAAGCATGCATATTGTTTAAACTACTTTTAGTCACACGTTCTATCATTTGTTCTTGAAAGCCTTCCATATGATATATCCTTGGAAGCAGGTATTATTATCATTTTTTCACAGTTGGCAAAACTGAAGATCAAAGAGTTTAAGTTGTTCAAGGCTACAAATCTAGGAGGTTGCAGATGTGGGATTTGTATGTCTGAGTTTTAAGTACACGATCTCTTAAAATACACTACAGTTTTGCCTACCCTCCCACTCTCCTCCTCCACATTCCCATCAGCCTGTGCAGTGGGGAGCTGGAGGACAAAGATAAGTGAGGCATGTGTGTTCCTGGAACATTTTGTGGGCAATGGATGTTTCCTGGGGAGGGAAAGCAATGCTGAAGAAGCAGTGTACTGCCAAATAAAATGGTCTAATTCCCATTTTGGCCTGACAGTGGCCCTCTTTATTTTGTGCATCCTAATGCTGGGAATAGTAACCTGAAACAGCAGAAAGACCATAGGACTTGGAGGTAAAAATTCTGATTTTGAGCTCGCTCTGGCTTTACCATTTTGTAAGAGTGTCACTTTGGTCAAATCCCTTAATCTCCCTGAGACTCAGTTTTTTCATCCATAAAATGAGAATAATAACCTCTGGCCTATTTCCTTCCAGGGTTATGACGAAGATGACAGACGAAAAAGCATGTGAAAATCTCTCTCCACTGCAGAGGATGAAAGATTCTTATTATTAGAGAAGATGTCCTCAGGTCAGACATGGTCTCTCATGATGTACAGTAGAGACTGAGGATACTAATGGTCCTTAACATGAACATTATAATAATGTTATTGCTTTTCATAAATTTATAATTCGTAGGTTGTAAATTCAAACATTTTCCCCTCTGAATGCCATTCTGAAGGTTAATGAATGAAATACATGATTTTTAAATCCCAACAGTTGGTGTTAATTGGAAGCAAACACACACCTTCAGGTTTGATCTCTCATAACAAGACAGTCAGATAACTTAACCTCAAAGCAATTCATTAACTGCACCACTCACAGCTCTAGGAAGATGTTAGACATTTCAAAGGCTTTGGATGTATGTGTATACTCCCCCCCCTCCCCCGCCCCCAACCTTCTCTTTACAGAAATAGTAAACTAGAAGGAAGACAGGGACCAAGAGAAATCTAAGAACGCGATGGCGGATTTTTAAATAACCCCAAAATATTAAGTCCATAGGATTTAATTAGAAACAACCCTAGAGGCTAATGGTTACCAGCACTTACTACTTTCCCATGATGGAATATTTTGCAGCCTTTAAAAATTATGACCTGGAAGACTACTTAAAGATACAGTACACTACACACAGGCTCATGTGAAGGGATAAGCTGCAAGACTCCAAAGTAAGAAAATGTGTCCTACACATGTACACAGCTGGAAGGAACTGCACAGTTTGGCTCCCTGACAGAGAAAGTCCTTCAAATGCAGAGTCATGCAGATTTTTTTTTTTTTAAACTAAAACTTTGGATTTGCCTTCCCCCTACCTGCCCTGAGCTACGGGTTAAGGATATAGTTTTCAAACTGTATTTTCATGATACCAAAACAAAACCTGTTGCCATCAAGTTGATGTCGATTCATAGCGACCCTATAGGACAGAGTAGAACTGCCCCATAGGGTTTCTAAGGAGTGGCTGGTGGATTTGAACTGCTGACCTCTTTGGTTAACAGCTGAGCACTTAACCACTTTGCAACCAGAGCTCTATTTTCATATTAAACAAACCAAAAATAGCATCTATTTATTGCATGTTTACTGTATGTAGGCAGTGTGCTAAGCACTTTATATGCATTTCTGCCATTTACTTCTTACAACAACCCTATGAGTTAACTACTATTATCATTTCCATGTTACAGATGAGGAAACAAAGGATCAAGGAGATTCATGGCATTGTCTCACATCTCAGGCTGGTGAATGGTGGAGCCTGGAGTAGAAACCTGACTGACTCTAGAACCAGTTCTCTAAATTCTCTAATCCATTTTATTTTTGCCCTCAAGGGTATATAGTTGTTGTTAAGTGCTGCTCAACTCATAGTAACCCTGAGTGATGGTATAGAACTGCCCCATAGGACTTCCTCTGTCTTCACATGGCCATCTTCCCTCTGTGTCTCCCTGTCACTGTGCCTATTTTTCTCTTTCATAAAGACACCATTCAGATGGGGTGAGAGCACAACCATCTCTGGTATCACCTCATGGAACTTAACTGATAATGTCTTCAAAGACCTTTTTTCCAAACAAGGTCATATTCACAGATGCTGGGGGTTAGGACTTCAACATATCTTTTTAGGGAATATAATTCAATCCACAAGCCCAGCCATTCTTCAGGAAAATCCCCACAGACCTGGTTTGATCCTGTACTGGCAGCTTCTCTGCCCCTTCTCCTGTTCCTTCTCCTTTACAGGGGTGGTTTTCAAACATTAGGTCACAAATTTTTTATGAAACAATTCTAGTGGGTCATGACCAATGTAAAAAAAAGAAAATACAATAGAAATCAGAGTGCATCATAGGCAGTAAGGGTAAACAGAGTCTCTCTCTCATACACACACATGAAATACTTTCTTAATTTTCTATATATTTTACATAGAAATACTGAGTTTTGCTGCAAAATGTATTTCTTACATACGTAATTTTCAAAAAGCTACTGAGGCTTCTATAACATCACCCTTTTTATAGTTCTTCAGACATCCGAAATTGTGTCTCCTGTCTCATCTTTATTCTTTCCCTTCCCTTCCTGACTGATTTATCCATTAAGCATGATATCTAGGGCTCATGACACTTTTAGGGCTCTTCTGGATTGAACTAAGGAGCCCAGGGGGCACAATTGTTAAATGCTTGGACGCTAACCGAAAGGTCTGTGGTTTGAACCCAACAGTAGCTCTGTAGGAGGAAAGACCTGGCAATATGCTTTCTTAAAGACTACAGCCTAGCAAGCCCTATGGGGAGTTGTACCTGTCATACTGATCACTCTGAGTTGAAAATCAACTCGATGACACACAACAACACATAGACTAAACTGTGTGATCCGAAAACATAGGTTGAAATCCTAGTCCCTGTAACTGTGAATGTGACCCTGTTTGGAAATGGGGTGCTTCTTTTTTATGTTAATTAGGTCATGCCTGAGTAGTAGTTGTTGTTGTTAGGTGCTGTCTAGTCAATTACAACTCATAGTGACCCTATGTTCTACAGAAGAAAACACTGCTTGGTCCTGTGCCATCCTCATAATCACTGTTATGCTTGAGCCCATTGTTGAAGCCACTGTGTCAATCCATCTCATTGAGGGTCTTCCTGTTTTTCGATGATCCTCTACTTTACCAAGCATGATGTCCTCCTCCAGGGACTGATCCCTCCTGATAACATGTCCAAAGTATGTGAGATGTAGTCTTGTCATCCTTGCTTCTAAGGAACATTCTGGTTGTACTTCTTCCAAGACAGATTTGTTTGTTCTTCTGGCAGTTCATGGTATATTCGATATTCTTCGCCAACACTACAATTTGGAGCTGTCAATTCTTCTTCAGTCTTCCTTATTAATCGTCCAGCTTTCACATGTATACAAGGTGACTGAATACACCATGGTTTGTGTCAGGCACACCTTAGTCTTCAAGGTGACATCGTTGTTTTTCAAGACTTTAAAGAAGTCTTTTGAAGCAGGTTTGCCAATGCAATGCCTGAGTAGGTTGGTTCCCAAACCTAATTCCTTCGGGCGTGGTATGTGATAAAAAGGGAAAACATACAGGGAGAGATACTCAAATGGGGAAGACAGACACCAAGGAATGCCAAGGAGTTCCTGGGGCTACTCATAGGGACCTTTTCCTAGAACCAATGGCCAGATTTGGACTTCTAGCCACCAAAACTGTGAGGCAATAAATTCCTGTTCTCTACAGCCACCTACTTGTGGTATTTGTTGTTACAGCATCACCACGAAATTAAGGCAGGGGTCAACAAAAATATTTTAATTTATTTTAACATAAGAAGAAAAAAAGGAATATGAAACAGTCAGATTATATTTTTCCTTGCACCCATACAATCATAAAATATAACATTATATACATATATATATTTATAATTTTTTTTTTTTAATGGAGAAAGGGACCATGAAGGCAAAAGTGCTGAAAGATCACGGAAGTTATAATGCTATCTGTATCCTTCCCGCTTCCTGGAAGGCCTATGCCCCACATGGAGAAGTCCTGCTCATTCTTAAAAATCCTGCTCAAGTGTCATCTTCCACAAGCCTTTCCTGACGGGTCCTCTCAAGCATTTTAATCAATGCATGTATTTATTCATTTATGTATCTACTTATCTCTTTCAATGCCTCTTCCTCCAAGAAAGGCAATTTTAAGCAGAGAGTAAAATAATCCTAGCCAAGAACTAACAACATTTATTTTGGTGCCAAATACAGTAGTAAGAGCTTTATGCACATGCATTCATTTTAGCCTCACACTATGGGATAGACACTATTATGATCATCCTTATTTTACATGTGAGAATACAGAGGCTCAGAGAGATAGAAGTGTCACTGTAAGTGACAGATTAAGGGCTTAAGTCCAAGCTGCTGGCTCTGAAGCTTGGAGTTAGTTCTGTTGGTGGTGAGATAGTGGGGAGGAACCCACTTCTCTGGCTTCATGTCTTCCATTGGAGGGATATCAATTAGTGTAACCCATGCCCTTGGATAGAGGAGTGACCGTGTGATGACTAGCTCAGTCACTCTCTCCTTCCTTCTGTCTTTGGTGTCCACCTATATGCAGAGAACATGTTCTCTGGTCTGCTCACTACCATTAGAGAGGCTTAGGAGGCCTGCAGTTTGTTAGCATTTCTTTTTCCCATCTATTCTGGAGTTCATGTCGCTAACTCACTAAGCTGTGTCTTTAACACTTTGGTCACTTTTAAAGCTAATACTTGAGTCTGTCCTTCATTTGGCTCTACTCTCAGGCAGGTAGGGCAGTGATAGCTATTTGGGACTCTTAAAGCTCCAACATACACCCAATCATAAGGCACAAAGACAGCTTAGAGGAGGGAGTTAGAGAAAATTAGAGAAGGCTTTTTGGAGAAAGGGACTCCGAGCTGAGTTTCGTATGTGAATCTCTTTGTAACAAAAAAAAAGAGCACTAGTTTGAAAGTAAAAGACTTGTGTTCAGTAGTATATTGGGTACTCTGGGTATATACTGACTAATTAAACAGACATTATTCTTGATGCCAGTAGCAAATATTGCTACCGTCTTTTTATAGATGAGTAAACTAAGATTTTTTTTTTTTTTTTACTAAGATTAAGAGATGTTAAGCAACCTGCCTTAAGCATCAGAACTAATTGACGGTAAAGCCAGGATTCAAAGCCAAGTTTGTTTTGTCTCCAGAGTCAGTATTTTTACAACTATTCATATAGTCTTTTTCTGCTGTCATTATGCCTTGTACATAGCTCTGGTATAGGTCTTCCTGTCTAACTGCCCTAATAAACTATGTACTTCCTGAGGGCAGGATCTATGGTCTACTCTTTTTGTATCTTCAGCTATTAGCCTATTTCATTTATTCATTCAAAACTTCCTTAAGTTCTGCTATTTGCTAGAGAAAACATGAAGTTCAGGGCACATTTTGGAGAGCAAGACAGACATCATCCCTGTTCTTATGGGGCTTATGGGTTATCAGGGTGAAGAGGATATTTACATGTTAAAAAATACATAATTACAAATTAATATATACGCTGTGAGAGAAAAGAGCAAACGACAGGATGGGGCATAGAGGATGCATGGACAAGGGAGAATCATTGTGGATTCTACTAAGCTAAGCCTTGAAGGATGGAACAGGACCAACTTCTAGGGCAAACATTTCAAGGGCAGAGGGAAGAATGAGTGAAGGGCCTGACACTAGAAAGCCTGATACGTTTAGATTTAGGAGATGAGTAGGGAGAGTAGCACATGAGATTAACACAGGGCCTTGGGGGAGACATTGGATTTTAGTTCAAGTGAGGCGGGCAAGCATGGAAAATGAAAAACAAAGTAAGAATTATCATGGGGATGAAGAAAAGAGGATGGAATAAAAATTAATTTGAATGTAAAACTGATAAGGCTTGTTGATGGCTGGTTGGAAGGAGAGAAAAGTCAAGGTTGACCCAAGGGAGGGTTTCTAGATCGATCAACTAGATGGATAGTGGGGCCATTTACTGGATAGAGAACTCTAGGCAAAAATAAGTTGGAGGACGGGGCTGGGGAAAGTAGCAAAAACTAACTTTTGGAAAACTTATGTTTGAAATGTCTATTAGATATTGAAGTGGAGATGTGAAAAATTGTTGATCAATGATCACAGTGCATCTCTGTTTGGTTACATTCCTGTCATTGGCTGGTGAGTTTGTTATATACCTGGTTGCAAGATGAAATAAGTGGGAAATTCAAAGTAACAAACATACATCCCTTGAATGACATTAAAAGGAATTCAAATGCCAAGTGTAAAACTATTTCACTGTGGGTACAATATCTTTTTGTACAAGGTTGTTTCAGGCTTTTATCTCCAGTGTGAGAAATTGAATGTCACAAATCCCAAATTCATACTTCCGTGCAGTTATAACTAGTAGTTAAACAGTTAGAGGAGAAAGTATTTCCACCTCTGCCTAATGTATTCTCATACACACACACACACACACATACACATCACACCACAAGACAATAAGCTTTTATTACCGGAATGCAGGATGGAATAGCTCTGGCCTGTGAGGCTAACAACTTTGGCATACTCGCCTGTCATTATCACATCTGAAGATGTGAAGATGCATAAGGAAATTTTTTGGTTTGCTTTTTCTCAAGATTTAGTGAAGCACATTTTAAGAAGGATTTAGTGGATTTTTTTTTTACTTCCTTATTCTCCTAAGGCCCAGGCTACATTCTTACCAGATGTTTCTTTGAGGCTATTTTTAGAAAAATTTTTCCTATGCTGAAAAAAAATATAATCATTACTTAACAAAAGAGTAAAAGTCCCATCCTCTACCCCTGCCTTCCATTGCATTCAGTCATAGTTTCTGAAATCTGGCTGGGATAGAGCTGGGATGAAAGATTAAGAGCTGAGGTTTGCATCTTCAAGGACATTGCCTTTTGTGGCATATATTCATTCAGGGGACAGTACCAAGCAACCTGCAAAAGGGCAAGGCCACCTTCCAGCTTCTAGCAAGGAATAAGACATATGCAAATGAACACTTACTCTCTTGCTAAGTAAACACTGTCATTAACTACAATGGGCCAATAAGGGAATAGTGAAAGGGAAAAAAAAGAACCATTTGAGATCACTGAGGGTGACAAATGCTATAATTCGGTTAGAAAAACGTTATGACAATTTTTATGAGATGTATGTAAAAGGTATTAAAAAATACTTTGTGGAAAAATTTTATGAAGAAAAAACTCTGACATTGGCATTGGTATTTTATTGGTATATTTGGCCCAATACTAGACATTTTTTGAGAGACATAACTAATAAATCAGAGAAAAGACATACATCTTAAGACTTGAAAATTTTCTCCAAAAATCTCTGTATTACTTTTATAAAATATTGATAGAGATAAGAAAACAATTACTATAAAAAATAGCATACAAATGCTCTAAAGAAAAGTATTTCAAAGACTCGAAGTCATTTTCCCAGTTTTTACTTCCCACCTCTATTGAAATATTGTAGATAAGGCTTCTGGGTTTCCAAGTACTGATGGGGATTGTCAATAAGTCTCGATTCCCAATGCTCTGAATCTTGTGAGGACTCAACATCTACTCATGGCCTTGTGTGATGAAGTCACCATCGTGTGAGTGATTTTTCTAAGCACAATAATCTAACCCTGATACTCCCCTACTTAAATTCCTTCAATGGCCCACCCAGTGCCCTTAGGATAGGTCTCAAACAGAATGGAACACTGCTCTGTGTCACACCATCTTCACCATTACTGGTATGATTCAGTCCGTTGTTGTGGTCACTGTGTATTTTGAGTGCCTTCCTATCTAAACCTTGTTTTTTTTTTTTTTCCGCCAATGCCTTAAGTGCAGCTTAGACTGCTTCCTTCAGTACTACTAGTCGTTGATCATATGCTACCTCCTGAAGTGGTTGAACGTGGACCAATTATTTTTGGTACAATGACTCTGTGTATTCCTTCCATCTTCCCTTGACAATGAATAAGGAAGACTGAAGAAGAATTGATGCCTTTGAATTATGATGTTGGCAAGGAATATGGAATATACCACGGACTGCAGAAGAACGAACATATCTGTTTTGGGACAAGTACAGACGGAATGCTCCTTGGAAGTAAGGATGATGTGACTCGTCTTATGTGCTTTAGATGAGTTATCAGGAGGGATCAAACCCTCAAGGCGATACATTGCCCCTGTAGCTGCAACGATGGGCTCAAGCATAGCAACGATTGTGAGGATGGCACAAGACTGGACAGCGTTTCATTCTGTTATGAATTACTATCGCTATGAGTTAGAACCAATTTGATGGCACCTAACAAAAAAAACAACATATCAGACAATATTCTGTTGTGATTCATAGGGATTTCACTGACTAATTTTTAGGTGTAGACCTCCAGGTCTTTCTTCCTAGTCTGTCTTAGTCTGGAAGTTCTTCTGAAACCTGCACACCATGAGAGACCCTGCTTGTATTTGAAATATTGGTGGCATAGCTTCCAACATCACAGCAAGACGCAAGCCACCACAATACAATAAACGGACCAACATGGTGGTAGCAAAGTTTATACAGCCCTTCTTCATCTCTTCCTTGCCTACCGGCCTCATCTTCTGCCCTCCCCCCCCATACCTTACCATCCAGGTAGTACCGTTCCCCACATACAGCCTGCTGGCTTTCATATCCAGTTGTTCCCACGGCCTACATGATTTTCTCTTCAATACCCAATACCTACTTGTCCTTCTAGGCTCAATGGAATGCTTGTTTACTGCCATCTAAATGAATATATCATTGCACTTCCTTCAGGTTACTAATATTGTTTGTTTCCATGCCTGTCTTCATTACTAGACCAAGTGCTCTGTGAAGAAGGTGTCTTCTTCATCTTGTGTCTCCATCACCCAGCACACTGTCAGACACAGAGAGGCATTCGATACATGCTTTTGTTTGTTTGCCTTTTTTGTTTTGTTTTTTTTTTTCAATGACAAAATAATTCAATACTAATTTCACTCTACTTTGTCCCAAATCTCCTTGCTTATCACTTGCAGAGATATCTTGAAAAAAGATTGTGTCATTTCAGGGGCAAAATCAATAGCCTTCTCTTAAGCAATGTGCAACTGGGAATAAGAAAGGAGAGTTGTTTGATTAAGTAGAAGGAACCCCAGAGAGTAAGGAATGCCAGCCAAGGTTTGCCACAATGTGACACAACATGTCAATTTCACAAAAGAGGGCCTCTCAGAGCTTCTGGGAAGGGAGTAGACACAGTCAACTGGGGAAAACACAAACATCCTGTAATCCTCCAAAAGTTTCTGTTTTGATTTTGGCAGAATTGTAATTGACCACCCACACAGGCGAGACAATGCGAAACCTTTTCAGTGGAAATTCCTGGAAAGCCTAATTTGAATGCAGAGACTGTGGAAGATGCAGGCTTTGTTTGTGTATATACATATGCACACTCTATTTTTAAAAACAGTATTCTAAAATCTGACTAATAATGAAAATAATAAGCAATGCTTATTATCATTACGCTCATTAAAGATTTCTGGAGGCAAATTCATCAAAAATGAAATCTTGGCTTTTAGAACAAAGACATTCCTGGAGGCTACATCTTTCAAGCCAACCTAGGAAAGTTTGTCTGCCCGTACGCGTACAGGGCCATTGCCTTTGTCTTATTTGTTAAACAGGCAGGAATGAAATCACCTGGTAAAGGCAAGAGGAGAGTAGTTCAAATGTCATGTGGTAACCTCCTTGTTTGCAGTGACTTTCCTTTCCATTGGCTTCATGAAACATTTATTGTGCACCTACTATATGCCGTGGTGTGCTCCTGGAGTTACAAAAGTGAGCACGATACTGCCTCAAAGACATTTACCATTCAGTAAGAGCCCGTGTTTTGTGTAAACTTCTACTGTACTAAATAGCAAGCTTTGAATACCATTTTTTTCAATGAAGTTTCCTAGTCTCTGCTCTCTTCCTCCTCAGCACCCTGTGCACCCCCGCATTCTGCATCTTATATGTTAGTGATTACTACTACAGTACCATTTCTGGCATTACTCTGCTATTGTTGGTTTATTTGTCTTTCTGTAGGCTAAACTATGAGATTCTTGGCAAAAAGCAGCTGTGGTGAAGGGGTTAGGAACATGGGTTCTGTATCAGGGCCAAAACAAAAACATTGCCGTTGAGTTAATTCAGATTCATAGCGACCCTATAGGACAGAGAACTGCCCCATAGGGTTTCCAAGGAGCAACTGGTGGATTCAAACTCCCAACCCTTTGGTTAGTAGCCTGAGTTCTTAACCACTCCAGGGCCATATGGATTCAAATCCAAACTCTGCATTTATTAGCCAAGTAATCTTAGGCGAGGTACTTTATCTCTGCATCTCAGTTTTCTCCTCTGTAAAATGGGGATCATATTATTATCTGCCTTAAACTGTTGTGACAAGAATAACTAAGTTGACATGTTTAAGTGCTTAGGATAGTGCTTGGCAGGTAGTAAGCACTCAATAACATTAGTTATTAAAATTTTTATGCATACACAAAACCAAACTAAACCCAGTGTGGTCAAGCTGATTCTGACTCATAGCGACCCTATAGGAAAGAGTAGAACCACCCTATAGGGTTTCAAAGGCTGCAAACCTTTACGGAAGCAAGCTGTCAAATTTTCATCCTGCAGAGCTGCTGGTGAGTTTGAATCACTGACCTTCTGATTAGCAGCTGAGTGCTTAACCACTGTACTACCAGGACTCCTCTTATGCATACATACAACCAAAATACCCAGGCTTTGTGCCATAAATGCTAATCTAAACTGTCAGCACTTGTATTTAGCTTAAACTTGACCTACAGTAGATGCTTTTACCCATCTATAGATGGCGTTTTCATTCACCCAATAATCTAAGAGAGAAACCTGGGAGGCTTTCTTAAAACCTCCCTCATCCTCACCTCCCATCCAATTCAGCATCAATCTTATCCATTCTAATTCCATAATACGTCTTGAAATAGTCACTTCTCTTCACCCCGGCACACCTGCTCTATTTCAGGTCATCTCCATTATATGCCTGGACACTGCAGTAATCTCCAAACTGTTCTCCCTGCTTCCACTTTGATACTATACAGTCTGTTTTCAGTGCAGCAGTCTGAGAGGTCCTTAAAAATATAAAACAGGTCAAATCAATCTTTAGCGTAAAGCCTTTAGTGAGTTTACCACCAAAATCCTTATTGTGGTTAAAGAACCAGAGTATGATCTTGTCCCTATCTAGCAGCTCAGCCTCATCTTGGATCACCCCTGAGTCTGCTTCCAGTTCCTAGAATGTGCTAAGCTCTGTCTCCTTTTGGGGCTTTCACTTGCAATTTGTTGGAAGTGCTCTTCCTCCCACTGTTCACATCTTTGAGCCCTCAGCTTAAAAGTTAATTATACAAAACTCAACAACAAAAAGAAAAATAACCCAATTAAAAATCGGGCAAAGGATATGAACAGGCACTTCACGAAAGAAGACATTCAGGCAGCTAACAGATACTTGAGGAAATGCTCATGATCATTAACCATTAGAGAAATACAAATCAAAACTACAATGAGATATCATCTCACTACAACAAGCCTGGCATTAATCCAAAAACACAAAATAATAAATGTTAGAGAGGTTATGGAGAGACTGGAACACTTATACACCACTGGTGGGAATGTAAAATCGTACAACCACTTTGGAAATTGTTTTGGAGCTTCAGTAAAAAGCTAGAAAGAGAACTACCATACGACCCAGCAATCCCACTCCTTGGAATATATCCTAGAGAAACAAGAGCCTTCATATGAACAGATATATGCACACCCATGTTCATTGCAGCACTGTATAGCAAGAAGATGGATGCAACCAAGGTGCCCATCAGTGGATGAATGGATAAATAAATTATGGTGTATTCACACAGTGGAATACTACACAATGATAAAGAACAAGGATGAATCCGTGAAACATCTCATAACATGGAGGAATCTGGAAGGCGTTATGCTAAGTGAAATTAGTCAATTGCAAAAGGACAAATATTGTAGAAGACTACTATTATAAGAACTCAAGAAATAGTTTAAACACAGAAGAAAACG
Organism: Loxodonta africana; assembly: GCF_030014295.1. Taxonomy (NCBI): domain Eukaryota; kingdom Metazoa; phylum Chordata; class Mammalia; order Proboscidea; family Elephantidae; genus Loxodonta; species Loxodonta africana. The sequence continues at coordinate 97,725,202 of NC_087348.1, forward strand.
TACTTCGATGGTTACAGGGTGGGGAGGGAGGGAGAGGGATATTCACTAATTAGATAGTAGACAAGAACTATTTTAGGTGAGTGGAAAGACAACACACAATACAGGAAAGGTCAGCACAACTGGACTAAACCAAAAGCAAAGAAGTTCCCTGAATACAACCGAACAGTTCAAAGGCCAGAGTAACAGGGGCGAGAGTCTGGGGACCATGGTTTCAGGTGACATCTAGGTCAATTGGCATAACAAAATGTATTAAGAAAACACTCTGCATCCCACTTTGGTGAGTGGCATCTGGGGATTTAAATGCTAGCAAGCGGCCGTCTAAGATGCATCAATTGGTCTCAACCCACCTAGAGCAAAGGAGAATAAAGAACACCAAGGACCCAAGTAATTATGAGCCCAAGAGACAGAAAGGGCCACATAAACCAGAGACTACATCAGCCTGAGGCCAGAAGAAATAGATGGTGCCCCGCTACAACTGATGACTGCCCTGACAGGGAACACAACAGAGAATCCCTGAGGGAGCAGGAGAATAGTGGGATGCAGACTTCAGATTCTCGTAAAAAGACCACATTTAATTGTTGACTGAGACTAGAAGACCCCAGAGGTCATGGTCCCCAGACCTTCTGTTAGCCCAAGACTGGAACCATTCCCAAAACCAACTCTTCAGACAGGGATTGGACTGGACTATAAGATAGGAAATGATACTTAAGAGAGGTGAGTTTCTTAGCTCAAGCAGACACAAGAGACTATGTGGGCAGTTCCTGTCTGGAGGTGAGATGAGAAGGCAGAGGGGGACAGGAGCTGGCTGAATGGACACGGGGAATACAGGGTGGAGAGGAGAAGTATGCTGTCTCATTAGGGGGAAAGCAGCTAGGAGTACATAGCAAGGTGTTTATAAGTTTTTGTACGAGAGGCTGACTTGATTTGTAAACTTTCACTTAAAGAACAATTAAAAAAAAAAAGTCACTCATGCAGAGCAGCCTTCTTTGACCATCTACTTCTAAATGCAGTCTTTATACTCTCTCACAGCTCTCAATCTTTCCCTCCATATCAGCCAACACAATTTGTACGTAAATATTTATTTGAGTGATTATTTGTTCATTTTCTCTCCATCAGTTTGTAAGTTCAGTGAGGACAGGTTTTTTTCATTACTTTATTCTCAAATCTTAACAAAGTTTCTAGTATTCAATAAATAATTAGTAAACAGATGAATGCGCAATAACTATTTATTTAATGAATATGTGAATTGAGGGGAAGAGTGCACTAAAAAAAAAAAAATCCTGAAAAACTCGCACCATAATAAACACTAGTGCTCTGCTATGTGTTGCTTATTTTCTTTTTCTTCAGCCCAACATGATTTGACAGCTGAAGGAGCATTATAACAAACCATCTAAATACAGAGGGAGGGCCATTTCATTCTGAGGAAATTAAATGTATCTTTGATCTCACTCCCTGGAAGTTCCCATGAAAAAACAAGCCCAAATCTTTTCTTGAAAAGGAGCTCTCGGCAGTAAGCATTGTATATCATGTCTGGTCTTGTTGTGATATGTGTGTATGAATAGATGTAGAATCATTTCCAGCCTTCCAGAAACCATATTTCAAGAAGCCCATAAAATATCACTCATAAAATACTAATTCAGCCAGTAATTATACATGGCAGTGACCTGGGGTGAGAAGGACAAGAAGTGAATTAGATTTGTAGAGATGAGAACACTGAGACCCTGAGCAAGATCAGGTGAAAAATGAAAGCAACACATACATATGGAATTGAAGACTGATTAGAGACTCAGTGAACGTTAGAGATGACAGGAATCTTCATAATTATCTCGTAGAGAATAAAAGAGACAGTAATATAGGGCTTAAGAGATAGCATTTAGAATCAAACAGACCTGTGTTCAAATCATATCTTTACCACTTTAGCTTTGAGATCTTGGTCGAATTATTTAACTTTTCTGTGTTTGCAATTCTCATCCCAAGAATAGGCAATGATACCTTCCTTAAATGACTTTTATGTGAAACATAATATATATAACACAGTGTCAGGCATAGTGTGCATCCTCGTAAGGGTTTTTATTATTATCTACTATTATCTAGCCTGTTATTTTACAGATGAAAAATACAGGACTCAAAGAGGGGACACAATTTGCCGAAGGCCACATGGCAAAGTGGAGATATGGTCAGAATTGCTATCCTTGTTTGGTATCTCTCCTTATCCTCCACCTCTTCCTTCCTTTCCTATCCTTCTTCCACACATGTTATAGAAGATATAGCAACATATGAAAGATGATGGAGAATAGAATAAAAAGATCTAAAATATATCTAATAGTAATTTAGACAGAGAAAACAGGAGTCTGAGTGAGAGGCAATATTAAAAAAAAAAAATTACCAATAACTTTTTAGAATGGAAAATTATCATCCCTTAGATTTTAAATCATAGTGAATTCCAAACAGAGTAAACAAAGTAAGCCTAGACCTATAATCGTAATAGTGAAATTTCAGAATGCCAAAACAGAGAGATCATAAAAATAGCTTGGAGAAAAGACAGAATGCCAAGAAAGGAATTACCACTAGTAAAGCAATAATAAGATGATAGAAATAATTCTAAATAAACCTTTAATAATCATAATAAATGTAAGTAGCCTAAACAAGGCTTTTAAAAAACAGATACTATCAGATTGGATAAAACATTGAGCAGAATGTTATTAACAAGAGACATACCTAAACTACAAAAACACCAAAAAGATGAAGATTAAGGATGGACAGAAGATATACTAGGAAAAAAAAAGATAGGCTAACCAAAGCCGATACGAGTAAAATCCAGCCCAGTGCTGTTGAGTAAAATAACATAAGTTAAAAGGATCTTTAAGGCAAAAACCATTATTAAAAAAAAAAAAGATGGTCAATGAAAATAATATATTTCAAAACTTAAGGTATACAGCTAACGCAGTTCTCAAGGAGAAATGGCCTTCATATGCTCGTATTAATTAGAACAGAAGAAAACTGAAAATCAGCTGGGTATCCAACCTCAGCTATTAAAAATGGAGTAAACATATAAAATAGAAAGAAATAATGTAATTATTCTTCTTTAGCAATTCTGGTTGTAAAGCTTCCTCTACTGACATATTTCATTTGGCAAATCTGCTGCAAAAGACCTCTTTACAATGTTAAAAAGTAAAGACGTCACTTTGAGGACTAAAGTGAGCCTGACCCAAGCCATAATATTGTCAATTGCCTCATACGCATGTGAAAGCTGGACAATGAATACGGAAGATCAAAGAAGAATTGATGCCTTTGCATTTCAGTGTTGGTGGAGAATATTGAACTTACCATGGACTGCCAGAAGAATGAACAAATCTGTTTTGAAAGCAGTACAGCCAGAATTCTCCTTAGAAACGAGGACGGAGAGACTTTGTTTCATGTACTTTGTATATGTTATCAAGAGGGACCAGTCCCTAGAGAAGGATATCAGGCTTGGTAAAGTAGAGCCATCAGTGAAAGAGAGAAAGACCCTCAAAGAGATGGACTGACCCAATGGCCACAACAATGAGCTCAAGCACAGCAACAATTATGAGAATGGTGCAGTGTCAGGCAGTGTTTCATTCTGTTGTACATAGGGTCACTATGAGTTCGAACTGACTCGATGGCACCCAACAACAACATTATAACCTAGAGTACAGAATTTTCTCTTATGAAAATTCTCTTAATATCTGAATTAAAGGAACATCTAGCTGGCTGTTGGTCCAGGGATGAGGTAAGATGGAATAGATTCTCATCAGTAGGTTTCAATCCCCAAACTGTTTCTGATTCCCAATTTCTTAAATGCTTTATTCTTGTTTTTTCTTTGGGGATGCTGGGACATGGATACCCTGTTACATGAATAGGAGATCTTGAGTTTGTGTCTCCTTTCAAGTTTCAAGAATGGTGCAAGTTTCTTTAGTCAATAAAAAACAAACAAACAAAAAAACCAGGTGCCACATAAGAGCTCACATTTCTCCTCACCAACCTGTTTATAAACTACATCCTTTTCTCTTTCAAAATCATCAGCATCGATGCTTGGGTTTTTCAGGTATTTGAGGTGATTTTCAATTTACAGTGGCTACACATTCTTTTCTTTTACACATTAGGATCACTCAGGGAGCTTTTAAAAATCCCGATGCCTAGGCCACATTACAAACCAAGTAAATCAGAATTTCTGTGAATGTCCAAACATCAGTCAATAAAACATAACATATCAATAGAATAAATTAAAACTAAAGAAAACAAAATATACATGGTCATCTCAATAGGCACAGGAAAAATATTTGACTCTAACACCTGTTCATAAAAATCTAACACCCTTTTGGAGGCAGGGCCAAGATGGCAGAATAGCCACACATATCCAGCGATTCCTCTTACAACGAAGACCTGAAAAAAACAGTCAAATTATTATATTTATGACAAGTTAGGAGTCCTGAACAATAAAGGCAAAGTTAGAAAATGGACTGAGCAGCAGGAGGAGGGAGAGACAGTTCAGAGGCAGAGAGGAGTTACCAGACCTGAATTGCCAGGATCACTCAGGGACCATTCCCGGGAGTGGCTGTGGTGGGCCGGTGGTAGTGTTTGCCCTCAGTTTCCTCAGGGAGAAGCAGACAGCTGCACAGCCTACTCACTTCTCGGGAACCAGAGAAGAATGGCGCTCTTGGTAAAAGCTAAGTACTTGCGTATATTTTACCATGCTCACAGCTCCCAAGTCAGCTTCAGTGGCTGTTGATTTCCCTGGGCCTGAGATAGGTCTGCCTGAGCACTCTGAGCCATTCTCCTGGCTTTGGAGAAGGAATAAATTCACAACTGGGGGAAAAGATAATTTGCCAGCTCCACTAACCTGGGGAGCTTAGGAGAGAAGCAGCTCCTGTCCAGGCATAAATGGTCCGTGGACTTTGAATACCATTCCTTTCTGCACGAACCTTTGCAGGCCTATTTCAGAAGAATAGGCCCTTGTTGGCACACTACAACTGTTTCCGCTGTGCGGTAGAGAGGTGGGTGTTTGATGTCTGACACCACTTTGCCTATTAACAGGGTCCTTAACTACCTGCATCAGAGGGTCCACTCAGGTTACACAGCCACTCATGAAAGGGGTCCAAGGAAAACTGGTACCTCCCAGTCCTTACAACCAAAAGCATTGGGTGTCCATGGTCCAACTGTAGAACCCACCCACCTGTATGTTCTAGGGAACAAGGAAGAGCTTTCCTCACAGACACTCGGAGGATGGTTTTCAGCCCCCTGCCTTGTTCAGAGCATGACCCCCTGCTGCAACCAGATACCAGTACCTACACCAATCACCCCGTCCCCTAAGACTGTATGACACAGCCTGTAGCACAGACTTGATGACCAGCTACCTGGACACCTGAGCTGAATCCTTACAAGAAAAGTGAATGGACTCCTAGGCTGATATACCTGATAACAGCTCAGGCCATATGGTGACAGTATGAAAATAATTAAGCTAGCTCGCTCAAGCAAACAAATTGGGCATAGCAAAACAAAAAGAAGCAAGAATATGTAAGCAAACATAAACTAATACAATAACCTATAGATGGAGAAAACAGTCGATATCAAATCACATAAAGAAGCAGACCATGATTTCTTCAACAAATTCTCAAAACAAAGAATCAAGGGATCTTCTGGATGAAGGTTTTATCTTGGAATAACTGGATGCAGAATAAAAAAAGATTAATATACAGAACTCTTAAAGACACCAGGAACGAGATTAGGAAGGAGATCAGGCAATATGCAGAACAAGCCAAGGAACACACAGATAAAGCAATTGAAGAAATTAAAAAGGTTATTCAAGAATATAATGAAAAAATTAAAAAGCTGCAAGAATCCGTAGAGAGGTGGCAATCAGAAATTCAGAAGATTAACAATAAAATTACATGATTAGGTAACTCAGTAGAAAGTCAGAGGAGTAGAATTGAGCAAGTGGAAGGCAGAATTGGTGAGACTGAAGATAAAGCACTTGGCACCAATATATTTGAAGAAAAATCAGATAAAAGAATTTTTAAAAAATGAAGAAATCTTAAGGATCATGTGGGACTCTATCAAGAGAACTAACTTACAAGTGATTAGTGATTAGAGTAACAGAACAGAGAGGGATAACAGGAAATACAGAGAGAATTGTTGACGATTTCCTGGCAGAAAGCTTCCCTGAAATTGTGAAAGATGAGAAGATATCTATCCAAGTTGCTCATTGAACTCCACATAAGATAGATCATAAAAGAAAGTCATCAAAACATATTATAATCAAACTTGCCAAAACCAAAGATAAAGAGAGAATTTTAAGAGCAGCTAGGGATAAACAAGAAGACACCTACAAAGGAGATCCAATAAGAATAAGCTCGGACTACTTGGTAGAAATCATGCAGGCAAGAGGGCAATGGGATGACTTATATAAAGAGTGGAAGGAAAAAATTGCCAGCCAAGAATCATATATCCAGCAAAACTGTCTCTCAAATATGAAGGCAAAATTAGGACATTTCCAGATAAACATAAGTTTAGGGAATTTGTGAAAACCAAGCCAAAACTACAAGAAATACTAAAGGGAGTTCTTCAGTTATAAAATCAATAATATCAGGTATAGTCCCAAGACTTGAACACTGGACAGAGCAATCAGATGTCAACCCAGGTAGGGAAAACACAAAAATAAATCAAGATAAAAAATGCTCAAAACGGGGAAACAGTGGTGATGTTATGTAAAAGAAGACAACATTAAAACAATAAAGAGGTATAGATCTTTCATATGGCAAAGAAGACAAGGTGATATAAGGAAAGAAAAGTTAGGTTTAAACTTAGAAAACTAAAGGGTAAATATTAAGGTAAACACAAAGGAGATGAACAACCCTATTCATCAAAATAAAATGCAAGAAAAAAAATAGAAACTCAGCAAAAACAAAATCAACAACAACAAATAAAAGGGAAAGACAATATATAAAGATAAACTACTCAGCACAAAAAATTAACTGGGAAAAGGAAACTGTCAACAACACACAAAAAAAACATCAAAATGACAGCACGAAACTCCTACCTATCCATAATTACACTGAATGTAAATGGACTAAATGCACCAATAAAGAGACAGAGAGTGGCAGAATGGATTAAAAAACACAATTCGTCTATATGCTGCCTATAAGAGACACACCTTAGACCTAGAGAAACAAACAAACTAAAACTAAAAGAATGGAAAAAATATATCAAGCAAACAACAATCAAAAAAGAGCAGGAGTGGCAATATTAACTTCTAACAAAATAGACTTGAAAGTTAAATGCACTGCAAAGGATAAGGAAGGACACTATATAATGATTAAAGGGACAATATACCAGGAGGATATGACCATATTAAATATTTATGCACCAAATGATAGGGCTGCAAGATACATAAAACAAACTCAGCATTGAAAAGTGAGATAGACAGCTCCACAATCATAGTAGGAGACTTCAACATACTACTTTCTGTGAAGGACAGGACATCCAGGAAGAAGCTCAATAAAGACATAGAAGATCTAAATGCCACAATAAACCAATGTGACCTCATAGACATATACAGAACACTCCACCCAACAGCAGCCAATTATACTTTCTTTTCTACTGCACACGGAACATTCTTTAGAATAGACCACATATTAGGTCATAAAGCAAGCCTTAGCAGAATCCAAAACACTGAAATATTACAAAGCATCTTCTCTGACCACAAGGCCATAAAAGTAGAAATCAGTAGCAGAAAAAGCAGGGAAAAGAAATCAAATACTTGGAAACTGAACAATACCCTGCTCAAAAATGACTGGGTTATAGAAGACATTAAGGATGTAATAAAGAAATTCATAGAATTCAATGAGAATGAAAACACTTTCTATCAGAACCTTTGGGACACAGCGACAGCAGTGCCCAGAGGTCAATTTACATCAATAAATGCACACATACAAAAAAAAGAAAGGGCCAAGATCAAAGAATTATCCCTACAACTTGAACAAATGGAAAGAGAGAAACAAAAGAAACCCTCAGGAACCAGAAGAAAGCAAATAATGAAAATTAGAGAGGAATTAAATGAAATAGAAAACAGAAAAAGAATTGAAAGAGTTAAAAAGACCAAAAGTTGGTTCTTTGAAAAAATTAACAAAATTGATAAACCATTGGCAAAACTGACAAAAGAAAAACAGAAGAGGAAGCAAATAACCCGAATAAGAAATGAGATGGGTGATATTACAACAGACCCAACTGAAATTAAAAAAAATCATATGAGATTACTATGAAAAACTGTACTCTAACAATTTGAAAACCTAGAAGGAATGGATGAATTCCTAGAAACACACTACCTACCAAAACTAACAAAAAAAGAAAAAGAGGTAGAATAACTAAATAGACCCATAACGAAAGAAGAGATTGAAAAGGTAATCAAAATATTCCCAACAAAAAAAACCCCTGGCCCAGAAGACTTCACTACAGAGTTCTAACAAACTTTCAGAGGAGAGTTAACGCTACTACTACTAAAGGTATTTCAGAGCATAGAAAAGGATGGAACACTTCAAAACTCATTCTATGAAGCCAGAATATCCCTGATACTAAAACCAGGTAAAGACATCACAAAGAAAGAAAATTACAGACCTGTATCCCTCATGACCGGAAACTCTGGTGGCGTAGTGGTTAAGTGCTATGGCTGCTAACCAAAGTGTCGGCAGTTCAAATCTGTCAGGTGCTCCTTGGAAACTCTATGGGGCAGTTTTACTCTATCCTATAGGGTCGCTATGAGTCAGAATCGACTCGATGGCCCTGGGTTTGTTTTTTTTTGGTATATCCCTCACGAACTTAGATGCAAAAATCCTCAACAAAATTCTAGCCAATAGAATTCAACAACATATCAAAAAAATAATTCAACATGACCAAGTGGGATTCTTACCAGGTAGGCAGGGATGGTTCAACATTAGAGATACAATTAATGTAAACCATCACATAAATAAAACAAAAGACAAAAACCACATGATCTTATCAATTGATGTAGAAGAGGCATTTGACAAAGTTCAACACCCATTCATGATAAAAACTCTCAGCAAAACAGGAATAGAAGGAAAATTCCTTAACATAATAAAGAGCATTTATACAAAGCCAACAGCCAACATCATCCCAAATGAAGAGAGTCTGAAAGCATTTCCCTTGAGATCAGGAACCAGACAAGGATGCCCTTTAACACCACTCTTATTCAACACTGTGCTGGCGGTCCTAGTTAGAGTTATAAGGCTAGATAAAGAAATAAAGGGCATTCAAACTGGCAAAGAAGAAGTAAAAGTATATCCGTTTGCAGACGACATGATCTTTTGCACAGAAAACCCCAAAGAACCTTCAAGAAAACTACTGAAACTAATAGAAGAGTTCAGCAGAGTATCAGGATACAAGATAACATACAAAAATCAGTTGGATTCCTTTACACCAACAAAAGAACATCGAAGAGGAAATCACCAAATCAATACCATTTACAGTAGCCCCCAAGAAGATAAAACAAAACAAAAAAAAAAACTTAGGAACAAATCTTACCAGAGAAGTAAAAGAACTATACAAAGAAAACTACAAGACAATACTGCAAGAAACCAAAAGAGACTTACAGAAGTGGAGAAACATACCTTGCTCATGGATAGGAAGGCTTAACATTGTAAAATGTCTATTCTACCAAAAGCTGTCTATAGATACAATGCAATTCTGATCCAAATTCCAAAGATATTTTTTAATATGGAAAAATAAATCACCAACTTCATATGGAAGGGGAAAAGGCCCCGGATAAGTAAAGCATTACTGAAAAAGAAGAACAAAGTGGGAGGCCTCACTCTACCTGATTTTAGAAACTATTATACCTCCCCAGTAGTCAGAACAGCCTGGTACTGGTACAACAACAGATACATAGACCAATGGAACAGAATTGAGAATCCAGACATAAATCCACAAACATATGAGCTGCTGAAATTTGACCAAGGCCCAAAGTCAGTTAAATGGGGAAAAGATAGTCTGTTTAACAAATGGTGCTGGCATAACTGGATATCCATCTGCAAAAAAAAAAAAAAAATGAAACAAGACCCATACCTCAAACCATGCACAAAACCTAAGTTAAAATGGATCAAAGACCGAAATATAAAATCTAAAACAATAAAGATCGTGGAAGAAAAAACAGGGACAATACTAAGAGCCCTAATACATGGCCTAAACAGTATACAAAACATTACTAACAATGTAGAAGAGGAACTAGGTAACTGGGAGCTCCTAAAATTCAAACACCTATGCTCATCCAAAAAAAAAAAAAAAAAAGACTTCACCAAAAGAATAAAAAGATTACCTACAGACTAGGAAAAAGGTTTTAGCTATGACATTTCCGATCAGCACCTGATCTCTAAAATCTACATGATACTGCAAAAGTTCAGCTACAAAAAGACAAATAACCCAATTTAAAAATGGGCAAAGGATAGGAATAGGCACTTCACTAAAGAAGACATTCAGGTAGCCAACATATACATGACGAAATGCTCACAATCATTAGCCGTTAGAGAAATGCAAATCAAAAGTACAATAAGATTTCATCTCACTCCAACAAGGCTGGCATTAATCCAAAAAACACAAAATAATAAATGCTGGAGAGGTTGTGGGGAGACTGAAACACTTGCACTGCTGGTGGGAATGTAAAATGGTACAGCTGCTTTGGAAATAGATTTAGTGCTTCCTTAAATGGACAGAAACAGAACTACCATACGATCCAGCAATCCCACTCCTTGAAATATATCCTAGAGAAATAAGAGCTTTTACACAAACAGACATATGCACACCCACGTTCATTGCAGTACTGTTTACAATAGCAGAAAGATGGAAGCAACCAAGGTGCCCATCCATGGATGAATGGATAAATAAATTATGGTATATTTACATAATGGCATACTACGCATCGATAAAGAACAGTGATGAATCCATGAATCATTTCATACCATGGAGGATTCTGGAAGGCATCATGCTAAGTGAAATTAGTCAGTTGTGAAAGGACAAATATTGTGTGAGACCACTATCATAAGAACTCAAGTAACAGTTTAAACAGAGAAGAAAAAAACCTTTGATGGTTAGGAGAGCAGGAGGGAGGGAGGGAAGGAGGGAGGGAGGGAGAGGGGTTTTCACTAATTAGATAGTAGACAAGAACTATTTTAGGTGAAGGGAAAGACAACACACAATATAGGAGAGGTCAGCACAACTGGACTAAACCAAAAGCAAAGAAGTTTTCTGAATAAACTGAATGCTTTGAAGCCAGCATAGCAGGGGAGGGGGTTTGGGGACCATGGTTTCAGGGACATCTAAGTCAATTGGCATAATAAAATGTATTAAGAAAACATTCTGCATCCCACTTTGGAGAGTGGCATCTGGGGTCTTAGATGCTGGCGGCTGGCCATCTGAGATGCATCAGTTGGTCTCAACCCACCTGGAGCAAAAGAGAATAAGAACACCAAAGACACAAGGTAATTATGAGCCCAGGACACAGAAAAGGCCACATAAACCAGAGACTACATTGGCCTGAGACCAGAAGAACTAGATGGTGCCCGCTACAACCGATGGCTGCCCTGACAGGGAACACAGCAGAGAATCCCTGGGGGAGCAGGAGAGCAGTGGGATGCAGACCTCAAATTCTCGTAAATAGACCAGACTTAGTGGTCTCACTGGGACTAGGAGGACCCCGGAGATCATGGTCCCCAGACCTTCTGTTAACCCAAGACAGGAGACATTCCCAAAGCCAACTCTTCAGGTGGGGATTGGACTGGGCTATGGGATAGAAAATGATACTGGTGAGGAGTGGGCTTCTTGGATCAAGTAGACCCATGAGACTATGTGGGCATCTCCTGTTTGAAGGGGAGAGGAGAGGGCAGAGGGGGTCAGAAGCTAGCTGAATGGATAGGAAAATAGAGAGTGGAGGGAAGGAGTGTGCTGTCTCATTAGGGGGAGAGTAATTAGGAGCATATAGCAAAGTGTATATAAATTTTTGTATGACAGACTGACTTGATTTGTAAACTTTCAGTTAAAGCACAATAAAAATTAAAGAAAAATCTAACACCCTTTCATTAGAACAACAACAACAACAAAGTCAATAAACTAATAATAGTAGAGAATTTCCTCTACTTGATAAAGGCCATCTATATAAAACTTTAGAGCCAACATCATACTTAATTGTGAAAAACTGGATATTTTACTCTAAAAAGACAAGTAAAAAGACAAGGATACCTGTTCTTACCTCTTCTATTCTTTGTTGTACTAGAAAATATAGGCTGGGCAGTTAGTAAAGAAAAAAAAAATGTATTGGAAAGAAAGATAATAAACTACCTCTATTCACAGATGATATGATCTTACATATAGAAAATCCTAAGGAATCTACCAGAAACTTATTAGAACTAACAAAGAAATTCAGCAAGGTTGTAGGATACAAGATCAGTATACAAAAATCGAATGTACTTATATACACTTGAAATAAATAACTCAAAAATGAAATTATGAAAACAGTACAATTTACAATAGCATCAAAAGGAATAGAATACTTAGAAACAAATTCTACAAAGTAAGTATAAAACTTATACTTTGAAAACTACAAAACATTGTCAAAAAAATTAAAGAAGATCTGAATAAATGAAACATATGTCACGCCCATGAATCAGAAGACTTAATATTGTTAAGATGGCAATGTTCCCCAAATTGATCTACAGATTCAACAGAGAATCCCTCCTGACTTTTTTGTAGAAATCGGCAAGCTGATCCTAAAATTTATCTGGAATATGAAGGGACTCATAGTAGCCAAAATAATCTTGAAAAAGAAGAACAAAATAGGAGTACTCATAGTTCTTGATTTCAAAATTTACTACAGAGCAATGACAACCAAGACAGTGTGGTACTGGCCTAAGGATATACATGTAGATCAATGGAATAGAACTGAGAATCCAGAAATAAAACCATGTGTTATAGTCAAATGATTTTTTACAAGGGTGCCAAGACCAGTCAACTGGGGAAAAAAATAGTCTTTTCAACAAATGGTGCTGGGATACAATTGGATAACCATCTGCACAAGAACAAAAATTAACTTGAAATGGATCAAAGATTTAATTGTAAGAGTTAAATTAAAATTATAAACTCTACAGAAAACATAGGTGTAAATATTCATGACCTTGGATTTGGCAATAAATTTGTAGATATGACACCAAAAGCATGAGCAACAAAATGAAAAATAAATAAATTGGACTTCATCTAAATTAAAAATTTTTAGCTTTGAAGGACACTATGAAGAAAGTGAAAAGACAAAGGGAGGGGAAAAGTATTTGCAAATAATATATCTGATAAGGACCTTTTATCTAGAATATATAAAGAACCCTTAAACTAGATAATTAAAAAAATGGGCAAAGGATCATAACAAAATGTATTAAGAAAATATTCTGCATGCCACTTTGGTGAGTGGCATCTGGGGTCTTAAATGCTAGGAAGTGGCCTCTAAGATGCATCAATTGGTCTCAACCCATCTGGAGTAAAGGAGAATGAAGAACACCAAAAACACAAGGTAATTGTGAACCCAGGAGACAAAAAAGGACACATGAGCCAGAGACTACATCATCCTGAGACCAGAAGAACTAGATGGTGCCTGGCTACAACCAGTGACTGCCCTGACAGGGAACACAACAGAGAATCCCTGATGGAGCAGGAGAACAGTGGGATGTAGACCTCAAATTCTTGTAAAAAGACCAGACTTAATGGTCTGACTGAGACTAGAAGGACCCCGGAAGTCATGGTCCCCAAACATTCTGTTAGCCCAAGACAGGAACCATTCCCAAAGCCAAATTTTCAGACAGGGATTGGACTGTATTGTAAGACAGAAAATGATACTGGTGAGGATGGAGCTTCTTAGCTCAAGTAGACACATGAGACTATGTGGGCAGCTCCTGTCTGGAGAGGAGATGAGAAGGCAGAGGGGGACAGGAGCTGGCTGAATGGATGCGGGGAATACAGGGTGGAGTAGGAGTGTGCTGTCTGTCTCATTAGGGGGAGAGCAACTAGGAGTCTATAACAAGGTGTATATTAGTTTTTGTATGATAGACTGACTTGATTTGTAAACTTTCACTTAAAGCACAATAAAAACTAAACTAAAAAAAAAAAAAAAACCCTATGGAACACAGTTCTACTCTGACACACAAGGGGTCACCATGAGTTGGAATTGACTTGACAGCAACCGGTTAAAGTATCTAGCCCAAGGGCAGAATGCCAGATTCCCCTTACCCACACTCCACCTTGAATGCTAAATGAATTTCAGTCTCTAGTAAATAATTGCCGGAACCTTTTAGGATGTCAAGTGTGTTTTGGCTTTGAGAGCAGAGGTTTTGTACAACCTTCTAAGAGAATGAATGCAAAATTATTGAGATAAAATTTAGGTACAAAAGTGAATAATTATTTAGACTAAGGAAGGAAACCTGACTGCATAATCTTTGTCTTTTCATATGAAAATCTTATAATATCTATAAAGAGAATAAAAAGGTAAATCAGTGAAAAAAAAAATGGGCAAAGGATCTGAGTGAACGTTTTTCCAAGGAAGATATACAAATGCCTAATATGCAAATGAAAAGGTGTTCAACATTAGTCCTTAGGGAAATGCCAATCAAAATGATAATGCGATACAATTTCACATCCACCCAAATGGTAAGAATCAAAAAGTCAGATAATAAAAAGTGTGGGTAAGGATGTGAAGAAATTGAAACCCTCCTATATTACTGGTGGGAATGTAAAAGAGTGCAGCCACTTTGGAAAATGGCCTGGCAGTTCCTTAAACCAGATTAAACATAGAGTTACTACATAAGCCAGCAATTCCACTCCCAGGTATACACCTAAGAGAAATGAAAGCATATACCCACTGTGTTGGTTAAGATGGTGTGTCACCTTGGCCATGATTCTCAGTGCTTTGGCAGTTGTATAATGTTGTGATCCCTTCCATGTTGAGATTTTATATGTGATCACTCTCATGATGGGATCTGCTGTGAGTAGTTATCAGTTGAAAGGGAGTTTTCTTGGGCTTGTGGCTTGCATCGAATATAAGCGGACATTCTGGTAAGAGTTGGGGTTTTTTTGCTCTCACCGGATCCTGCAGCTGGCTCCTGTTCATCTGACCTCCCATTCATGGGCCTTGAGCTAGCAGTTTACCTGCAGTTTTGCCTGCTGTTCTTGGGATTCCTCTATCTTCACAGCCTGTGAGCAAGAGTCCTGCTATCTGACTTGCCAATTTTGGATTCATCAGCCCCACAGCTATGTCAATCAGGAGAACCCTCTATCCTTACTCAAGGACTTGGGACTTTTCAGCCTCTATAACTGAGGGAGACATTTCCTTGATATAAACCTCTTTCTATATATTTATACACTTGACTGGTTTTGTTTCTCTAGAGAACTTAGCCTCGGACACCCACACACAAAACTTGTACACAGATATTATAGCAGCATTATTTGTAATGGAAACCCTGGTGGCATAGTGGTTAAGTGCTACGGCTGCTAACCAAGAGGTTGGCAGTTTGAATCCGCCAGGCGCTCCTTGGAAACTCTGTGGGGCAGTTCTACTCTGTCCTATAGAGTCGCTATGAGTCGGAATCGACTCGACGGCAGTGGGTTTTTGGGTTTTATTTGTGATAGCCAAAAGGTGGAAACAACCCAAGCGTTTACCAAATGGCAAATGAATAAACAAAATGTAGTGTTTATCATGGAATATTATTCAGCCATAAAAAGGAATGAAGTACTGACACATGCTACAACAAGGATAAACCCTGAAAACATGCTAAGTGAAAGAAGCCATGCATAAAAGATCGCGTATTACATGATTCCATTTAAATGAAATGTCCAGGATAGACAAATCTGTAGAGACAGAAAGTAATTTTCTTATGACTGGTGGGAGAGGAACAGAGGGGTGATATCTAAAGGATAAAGTTTCTTTTTGAGTTGATGAAAACGCTCTAAAATTGATTTTGGTGGTGGTTGCACATATCTGTTAATACATTAAAAAAACATGGAACTGTTTTCTTTAAATGGGTGAATTGTATGGTATGTAAATTATGTCTCAATAAAGCTGTTAAAAAAAAACTCTGGGAGAGGAAAGTAAATATCAGCTATTCTTCAAACTTCCTGGGGATACCAATGTGCAGCCAAAACTGACAACCACCGTTTAGCACGGTGCATACAGATGATGTGGGCTTCTTGTAAAAATGCAGATTGGAATGTAGGTAGTTCCAGGTGGGGCCTGAGATTATGTGTTTCTAATGAGTTCTACCTGATGGCATAGTGGTTAAGTGCTACGGCTGCTAATCAAAGGGTTGGCAGTTCAAATCCACCAGGTGCTCCTTAAGAACTCTATGGGGCAGTTCTACTCGTCCTACAGGGTCGCTATGAGTCGAGAATCGACTCAACGGCACTGGGTTTGGTTTTGGTTTTAATAAGTTCTAAGGTGATGCTGATATTGCCAGTTCCTGGATCTAGTTTGAATAGCAAGGTGCCAGTGGAAGCGAAGTCAGCCCTTGCCCTCCCCCATTCTCCTGAATGACACCAGGGGTTGTCTAGCCAAAGATTGTCTGGATCTGCTCAGTAGCTGGTGCTGGTGCAGTTAGGAGTAAAACAGCAACTCAGGTTCACCATTCTGGGGCTTCATGTGGCTGCAGGCCCCCATTATGTGGAGCTGATAGGGAAAGGGATTTCCTCAACACCCTGCAGACCAGACAGGAGAGTACCCCACCCTACCACCTAATTCCTCCAAGAAGCAGGATCAGGTACCTGCAGGAAAAGAAGTGAAAGAAAGTGTATCTTAGAAGTTTGAAGACATGAAGACTGGCATCTAGTGTGTCTACTGAGAGAAAAAAAAAAAAAAAGCCCTGTTCAAAGCATGCCAGTCTTGATGGCTTCATGGCTTTCTTATACTGACATTTCTTAGAAATAGGTGTAGCTTTTGCCTGGGTGAGCGAACAGAGAGGCTGTGGGGATAGTTGTGTCTGGGCAGAATGTGAAATGTTTGGCTGAACAACAGTACCTCGGGTGAACTGTACAGTCTTTCCCCGGAGAAGAGTTTCAGTACTCCAGCCTCCTTTTTCAGTGAGCATTCTAATGGATAATAATAAAAATAAAATACTTCTTTATGTTATTTACAGAAGTAAGCCAATTCTTTATTTAAAAAGAAATGCATAACAATTCACAAGAGACAGCTTTTATATCCTTGCTTAACCTGCTGCCTCTGGCAGGCTTAGGGAAAAATAAATGAAGTTCGTCTTTCCCTGTTTTCAAAAGTGCTTCCTGCAGTAGTTCATCAGAGACGATGGCAGAATAGCTTGGAAGGACGCAAAAGAATGAGCCCCGATTTTGCAACCAAAGCAGATGTATGAATTGTGGCTTATTTGCTGTGTGTGTGACCTTGGAAAAGTCACTTAACCTTTCTAAGCCTCTGAATTGTCTTCTGTAAAATGGGTTCTGTGAGGACTGGGAAACCCTGGTGGCATAGTGGTTAAGAGCTATGGCTGCTAACCAAAAGAGTGGCTGTCTGAATCCACCAGCCACTCCTTGGAAACCCTATGGGGCAGTTCTACTCTGCCCTATAGGGTCGCTACGAGTTGGAATGGCAACAGGTTTGGTTTGGTTTTGTGAGGATTAAAGATACCATGTTTAAAATACCAGGTTCATATCAATAGCTTAATCAGTGGTAGCTATTAGTATTTTTCATTTGCTTTGCTTCTTGACACACTTTTGGGTTGTTACTTGATTAATTAATCACAGTTATAAAAGGGCATTAAAGATGCACCAGTAGCTGTGAGATGTTTGAAAGATTCCTGGGCTTTCTGAAACTCAGCTTCTTCTGAGAAGTGTGAGTCTAAGTTGCAAAAATATTGAGTATTTAATACTTAGAGAAGGAAAGGCACATGGCCGTACTTCAATAAACAGCTGTTCCTTTCCCTTTCCTTCTCCTGTCTTCCTGTGAGGGTTTGGGATAAAAAGCTTGAGTCTGGGACCTCACACAAGCAGTACAACTGCAGTCTGAGGCCATTTTGTAGGTTCTGGCTACAGGAGGGGGGAAAGACCATCTCAGGGAAGAATGAAGAATGGGGTCTCCACAGAAACCAGAGCACGGTTGCCCCTCCTCTGTATTTCTCCAGAGCAGGAAGAACTCTGCTCCTTCTCTTCTACAAAGACAGCTTGTGTGGGCTGTTTTTCAGGTACTGTGTTTTCTATAGCAGATCTGTCATGCAATGCCATTACGTATATGAATTTGCCACTTCCTTGTTCTGAGGCTGGTTATGGTTATTTCATACTCGAGAAAATGTATAAAATGGCCTTGGGTTTCAACTTCTGCTAGGCAGCTTACCTCTTCAGCCTTAAAAATATCACAATTAAGACTGTGAAGGTTTTGATCATTCAATTTCAACTCTGAACTGTGGCTTATTTTAAACTTGCTGTATCATTAGTTTGCAGATTGGATCTAATTATTGTATATGTTTTAAAAATGTTAGTCTCTGTAAAGAAATGAAAAATATTGTCCTTCATAAAATTTTAACCTGAGAACAAATGTCTGCTTTCATACAACCTGAACTTAGCCTTAGTTTATCCCTAAAGATGGTTCTGTTTTACTCAAAGGAGGAGGAAGGGAAAGAGAAATTTAAAAGTGAGTTCTTTGTCTTTTGTGAAGTTTAGCCACACATCAGACATCTGGAATTTTCTAGACAGAAAGAAATTAGCTCATATGTGATACACACTATGTGAAGGAAGAATCAGTTACTTATCTGTACAACTAGATTAGACAATTGATTCTTAGAGGGTTTCAATATTCAAGATTTATAGCTAATAAATAGTTAACCAAGAAATCAAACATAGATGTCTCTGTTGGTTTAGGTCAAACACTGCTATATGGTAAAAGATAGCCCCAGAATATCAGCAGCTTGTCAATAAAGGATTTTCTCACTCTTTTTAGCACCCATTCCAGTTAGATTATGGCTCAGTTCCATACCCACGTCACTCTATGTCACAGGTTGAAGGGGAAGCTCTTACCTGGAATGTGCTTACCTTATGGCAGAAGGAAAAGCACAGCATTGACTATACTTCCACACACATGATTTATTGGCTAAAGCAAGCTACATAGCCTAGTCTGCATCACTGGGTGTGGAAGGTTGGGGCAAAGAAATAAAGTCTTCCCACAAGGAAGGCAGTGAACGTAGAGTATAATGACAAAACTTACCACACAGAGTATTATCCTAGTATAGTGGTTTTTCCATTCTGCCATATCGTGTAGATGTTTTCTGAATGGTAGAGTGATATACAATATGGGTTACTAATTAATTGTTGACACATTTATGAAATCATGTTTCCAATTTTGGTTTTACTTTCAAAGATTGCTTATGACAAAATTAATACAAAAGGAAAGTTTCATTATGAAGATGAAAATGTCAGGGCCTATCTGAGCCCTAATTTCAGGAAGTCTTTTTATTTATGCTTAGTTATCTAAATATGCCCAAAGGGAGTTTGTGATTTCATCTTTATGATGCAAATTGTGATTTGTCACAACTATATAAGTCACTGGAAACCCTGGTGGTGTAGTGTTTAAGTGCTACGGCTGCTAACCAAAACGTCAGCTTTTCGAATCCGCGAGGCGTTTCTTGGAAACTCTACAGGGCAGTTCTACTCTGTCCTATAGGGTCGCTATGAGTCGGAATCAACTCAGCGGCAGTGGGTTTGGTTTTGGTATATAAGTCACTTGTGTCAAAGAAACCCAGTAAGTTATAATTCCAGCCAAAGCAATAAGGTCCCCTTGCCACTATCATCTTCCAAACCCAATACCGGCACAGGCCTTAGCCTGGCATCATCTCTGCTGATCTCCGTCATATGTCCCAAAGATTCATAAGAAAGTGCACTAAAATACAATAGAACTTTTGTTTATGCACTTAGTATTCCTACTATCCTAATTTTGCATGTGGAGATTGACTTATTAATAGGAGGAAAGGGGACAGTAAGGAACTTTCTTTCATCCAAAATAAACAGAAAAATAGATGAATGAATGAATGAACGAACAAACGAAAAAAATAACAGCAGAAGGCTAGCAGTTGTCTTAAAATAAAGATGGATACAAGGACAATTGGGAATTAATATTTACTAAATCTTATAATACAGCAGTCATTGTGCTAGGGGATTTGTGTATCTACTAAAGACAAACGTTATGTTATCTCTACTGAAATCAGGATACTGCATAGGGCCATTGGCAAGTAGAAGAACTGCCAGGTGAGCCAAGCAAATCCAAGTGCAAATTCACTTTTGAAGAAAGAATCCCAATAGAGGCCTCCAGGATCCCCACAGATTGAAATCAATCAATCGTGAGCTTTTAATCAAAGACCACTTGAAACCTAATGAAATGATCCACTACCATTTCTATCACTTTTGGGGAAATTACAGAATATAGCAGAGAGAGATAAGGAGATAGAAAATATGAAGAGAGATGAAGAAGTATAGAAGATAAAAGAGTAAATGTAATATGCATAATGGGAAAACCAGAAGGAAACTATAAGGAAAATGGAGAAGAACATTTAAAGAGTTAATAGGCTGTAAATTTTCTAGAACTAATGAAAGCTGTAAATGCACGGATACAGGAAGCACAAAATTTATCAAGCAGGATAAGATAAAAGAAAGTAATACCTAGCCATTATGACATGAAAATGCATGCCACCAAAGATCAAGAAAGATTTTAAAGAAACCAAAGATAAAAATGACACATTACTTACAAAGGAAAAACAAATAGGCTGATAGAATAAATGATGGAAGCCAGAACACAGTGTAATGATAATTTTAAGATAATTTTCAGAGGAAATTAATCTCAACCTAGACACATCTGTCCAGAGAAATTAGAAAGAGGACAAAATAAAGCTGGGTTTGGAGAAACAAAAGCTAAGTTTACTAGCAACACTCCTTGACTAAAGGAACTTCTATAGGCAATTGAGTAAGAAAAAGTTTTTAGAGGAAAGGTATGAGAGGTCAGAGGGAATGGGGAACAAGTACACTGGTAAACATGTAGGTTAACCAACAGAAATAATGTCTGCATAAAATAATGGTAAGGTGGTATTTAATGGGTAATGAAAGTAATCAAACTAAACTAATAGACAATAATAATATATAAGCTGGGTGGAGATGGTCAAAGTTAAAATATTATATAATTTTAGTTTTGTTAAAATATTAATAGTTGCACTTCATTAAATTTGCCTGGTAAAGGAAATGAGATATGAAAATGGAACAAACAAATTCCTTCAATCAAAATATAAAAAGTAAGAGAGAAGAAAAAAGAAGATTCGAAAAGCAGGACGTATAGGAAGCAAAAGTAAGTGGTAAAACAAGTCCAACCATGAACAAAGCTGGACAAAGTCAAAGACAGTGGTTAGGAGACTTTCACTTTTATGTTTTTTGTATGATACAGACATAAAACATTAGGATGCAGAAAGACTGAAAGCAAAAGGATAAAATAATACATTTGATGAACATAAACCAAGCAATACATAGGACAGGGCATATAACTTAATGAGGAACATACTACTGAGAATAGAGACAAAAAAAAACAAACAAAAACCTCAATGCTGTTGAGTCAATTCTGACTCATAGTGACTGACAAAACTTCCATTCACTAGGAATATATAACATTTCTAAATTTGTATGCATCTAATATCCTATTAAACATATATCGCAATAATTTTAAATAAATAAGCAAAATCTGATAGAAATACATTGAGAAATTTTCAATTGCACCATTATGGTGTGGTGAGGAAATTCATCACACCTTTCAATTACTGAGAGGCCAAACAGAAATCCTACCAAAAATGGTAAAAGTTAGATAGACGATAGGAGATCTAAACAACGATTAAAAAGCTTGCCTTAAAAGAAGTACATGACTCTTATACCCAACAAATTAGCAACTATACATTCTTCTCAAATAAGCATGAAGCATTTACAAACACTGACCACTACTAAGCTATATAAACAAATCTCATGCCATTAAAAAACATTGATACCATGCTGTCTTACCTCAATGCAATTAAATCAGAAGTCAATAAGGAAATATATAAACACAAAATTCCCACATATTTTGAAATTAAAAACAAAACACTCCTAAGGAACTCATGGAGTCCTGATGGTGCAGTGGTTAAAAAACTTGGCTGCTAACCAAAAGGGCAGCAGTTCCAATCACCAGCCACTCCTTGGAAACCTATGCAGCAGTTCTATTCTGTCCTATATGGTCACTCTGAATCACAATCAATGGCAATTTTTTTTTTTTTTTTTTGGAAAGAAACTCATGGGACAAAGAAGATACAATGAAAATTTCTGAAAAAAAAAAAAAGTACCAGAGTCATCTCACTGTTTTCTGGATAATAGTGATCCTGTCTTTATAGTCTTCCCATCAATTTCAAATGTCCCCTGTCCCTGAAAGTTGCCCTTGAATCCATCTTTCTCCTTCTTTGGTACTGTGGGCATATCAGAATAATCTCCGATGGATGGCAGTGTGTGTGTGTGTGTGTGTGTGTGTGTGTGTGTGTGTACTGGAGGTGGTGGCGCTTTCACTAACTGGGCCATTCTTCATTGAACCCACTATTGACATTCCCTAAAGGGAACCTTACTCTCCTTTTACTTGCACCGCAAGAATTATGGTTATAATAAGCCTGTGTTGCTGATAGAGTTCATCATGGGCGTGCCTGTGTAAGAGGTTTGGGACCACTGCATGAGTCCATGAACTTTCTGAAGCAACATCTTCTATGTCTGATCTCTGGTGTCTACCACAGCAGCTGATATACAGCAGGTGCACAGTGAGTATTTATTTTAAAAAATGAGCAAATTAATAACTCCTTGAATGCAAGGACCATGTACTTAGCCCATAGTTGGTGCTCAATATGTGAAAAAAAAAGTTCTTACTGTTTATTAATGAATGAATGAATGAATAAATAAATAAATGAACAATAAAAATTTTACTAATGTATTTAGCTAAGTTTGGTAATGTTTGGTTGGTTGTTTCTCTTTTATTGTTTACAGGTAGAATGACTGAACTCCTCAACTTTGACACTCATTCTAGAATTCAAGATATATAAGAGCCTTTAAAGCCAGTAATGAACTGAAAGTTATTTTCTATATTCCAAAAAGGCAAACAAAGAGTACATTCTCTAATATTAAGTTTAATTAAAATGACAATTTGCTTTGTTTCGGCTGGGATTATATATCAAATTAGTGTGGCAACTTATTGCTTGCATATCATAAGCTCTGGCTGATAAGTATCTTCGATTAATGACAAAAATGAGACAACTTAGTTATTGATAAATAAATGCAGGTTCTTTGATACATAAAATCTATCAAAGCATGGTCGCTGAGGAAAAAAACACACTGAAAAAGGATCTTTCCCTTTCCTGTCTTAGTGAGGGAGCAGGAACTAAAAAAGAAAAGGTGAGAAGCCTAGATCAGATCAATCACACTGATACACATATACTCGACCTTGGATTCTGAGAGCTGGCTTTTAGTACTTTCCCTTAGATTTTGCAAATGGAATTTTAATTAGCTTCTTCTTTCTAAAGCTCTGGGAGTCAAGTTGTCTTTATTATCTCCATTTTTGAGAGGCTTACGAGGCCCAGGAAGGTTAGGTGACCTTACAGCAGTCACAGATCACAGAGCCAGAACTGAAACTCCCATCTCTGGGAGTGAACATGTGGGCTACTCAGCTCACGTGGGTATTCTTTCTCCCTCATGTAATAAGGATAACAAATTAATGCTGATTTTTTAACTATTTATTCAATAGGTATTTACTATGTACATACTGTGTGTCATTTGGGCTAAGAGACTACCAGGTGGGAGATGGCAGATTGTCAGAGGAAACATGGTGGTGGGGCTTGAAGATGATCCTAAAGGATCTCAAAGGGACATTTCCACCCAGATTCATCTTCCTAGATTACACCCTTTCCCTCCTCCCAAACATACAAAGGCTTCCCATTACATGGTAGAGTTCAAATACTTTTAGAATAGTATTTTAGGCATTTTATAATTGGGCTTACACAGACTTTCCTCTGCCACTTCTTTATGCATCTCTATGACTCAATCATAAGGGGATCATTACCTTTTCCCAGCTTACCCTCCATATATACCCTGTAGACTCTGCCCATGCTCTTCCCTCAGGCTAGAAAGGCTCAACCCTCAGCCTACAATTGTTGAAATTTATTTATCTTTATGTGAAATGCTTTCCCCTGTCTGTAAAGTTGCTCATTTTAGTCCTCCCTGTACTTTAGACACTTATAAGCCTGTCTTTTCCACTAGACTAAGTGGGAAAGGCCAAGTGGAAGCAGGGCCACACCACACTCTCCTATCAACCTTAGCAAAGCCCCATCTTTAATATTGCAACCCCCGTAAATATTTGTGTTGATTCTGACCCAGTGACAAGTGTTGGTACCAAACACATTATATACTTAATCCTTATAGCAACCCATGGGGAAGGTATTATAGTTATCTTCACAGAGAACAGAGGCTTAGTGCAATTCTGTCTTAGCACCCCCCAGACCCTCCTCAACAATGGGAAATGGAGAGCAAAACTCACAGAGAAGGGGCTCTCCTCTTGCATCTGTCTAAGTTTTGTTGAAGTATAACTTATGAGAAAATTGGAAAAGCCTAGGAGGGTGCTGGGGAACTTTCAGGAGATGGAGAGAACCTGGGCTTAAAAAGAAGCAGAGATTTGGAAGCTGCAAAGCCAAAGAGTGAATGAAAAGGATGGTATGTGAGAACGTGGTTCATACCCTCCAAAGGAGCCTTGGGACCTCTCATAGAAGAATAAGGGAAAACTTTGTTTTCTCTGATTCACTTTCTATCTGTGATTATGATGGGGCTTTGAACATATTTTTGATGGAGACTGGAAGTCTTAAGAGTATCTGTGATTGCCAGAGATTGCTAAGGGGATTTATGGTTTTTGATAGATTTCTAAGTACATCTGCTTCATCACATAGTTTTGTTCCCTTATCCCAGTGACCTAAGTGTTACAGGAAAGCAGACCAACACCACCGCAGATCAGCCACAGCAGTGAACATCTTGGTAGAATCCCACACTAGGCTCTCTGCAAGGCTATTGTGTACCTGATGTGATAATAACAAATTGTCTTTTAGATGTGAAATTCTGTTACTGACAGGACAGGAATGATTTGTGCCCAATTTCAGATTTTGAAAGGCAGGCACAAATTGTTGTGTGTGACTTGCTTCTGGTCAGACAGCTCATCACAGGGAGATTGAGACACTATGCATTGGATTTCTAGTCCTGTGTCAATGTCTTCCTGCAGCATCATCCCCGCTGAATGCTTGTAGGTTGGGAGTACATTCTCTCTCCAGAATCCGGTCATACAGAGGAAATATGTTCAGTTCTCACTGCATAGCCCAGGCTTGTAGCTAATGAACGAACATTGTTATTTTTCCTCCACTGTGTTTCATCCTGGAGATATCAAAATACCAACATCTGCTTTATTGGTTTAGAGTAAATTATTCAACTCTTAATTACTGTATTATGAATGTTTAATTTTTGCCCTGATATTGTCAGGGAGCAAATGTGCCCTCATGTCAGTGGGCACTGGTTCCACATTTATTTTTTGTGGGAACATGTACAGTCTTTGCCTAAGGATACCTCAAACCTACTTTCCTAAGAGCCAGTAATTAAAGCAGGTAATTGTTAACTTCTAGCACATCTTAGAGGCAAAATTCTTAAAATAATTTCCAGGGAAACAGGAAGTCATTTCAAGAAATGGAGACTTAGGTTTTACTTTATTTGGAATATATATATATATAAAATAAAAGCCAAAAAAACCAAACCTGCTGCCAACCAGTCGATTCTGACTCCTGGCACCCCTATAGGACAGAGCAGAACTGCCCCATAGGGTTTCCAAGGAGTGCCTGGTGGATTCAAACTACCGACTTTTTGGTTAGCAGCCATAGCTCTTAACCACTACACCACCAGGGTTTCCGTATATATAACAGGGAGGTAATTTTCCTTTAAATTAAGGAGGCAGGGAAGCTGAGAAGTACAAAGCAAATCTCTAGTATATATTGCCAATGATAGTGTGGATTTGTATCATATTTGTAAGTTCATTTTTATATGTGGATGGAAGTCCAATCCTGCTGTCCACCCAATAAGCCCAGTGATACCATCTTAGGTTCCCCCTTGCCCCACTACACATACACTGTGTCTTCACATCTAATCAATAGGGAGATTCTCTTTATTCTACCTTCTAAATCTCCCAGATCTGTCCACTCATTGTTGCTACTGCCATTCTCCTAGTTCTTGCCCTCATCACTTACTACCCAGACCACTGTGCTTGCTTCACACTTGGGCTTCTCCACTTGTACTGTCCCTCCAGTGCATCTCCTACATGACAACAGAGTGATCTATCATCCAAATCTGATCTGACTTAAAACTCTTTCCATGACTCTAATTCCCTATAGTGCTTTTCAAGCTTTTTCATAGAGAGGCCCACAATGACTAAGAGGAAGTTTCCATAACGCATACAGGGGCTGGGGGCTTAGTCTGAGTTGGCCCTGTGACCCCAATACTCGATCACCTGTTTTCTCCTTTTTCAAAACGGGCAACTGAGAGCTTGACATAACTAATGCCATGATGAACCTATAGTTCTCCTTGCTCTGCCTGCCTGCTTCTTCACATACCTCTGTTAATGACTTTGTATCAACCAAATGTCAATGACTTCGTTCTTTGTTTTAAACTGAGGCAGATAACCTTTTGTCATGTCTGACCACCTGTGGCATACAGCCCCCACAGGAAAGTCGGAGCCCAAGTATACCATATGTATATCTTTAGCCTAATAAAGCAACGTCTGACGGGTAACTTTTGTCACTACCCTGTAACCAATGACCCCTCTTGAGCATACCTCCAGCCAAGAAACTACAAAGACACTTGTAGCCCTTGTAAGATTCGATATAAGCTCTAATGTAAAATTGCTCTTTGGGACTCCATAGAGACAGCCTGTGTTGATGCCAGGTCCCCGGTGATGTATACATCTCCTTAATAAACTTTCTCACTCTTTCTGACTTGGAGTATGTTTCATTGGCTCGACTGCTCCAGGGCACAGACCCTAATCAGGTAACAACCCACAACAAGTGCGATGTTTCCTTGTAGTCTTCTGCATTATCTTAAAAATTGGCAAGAATTTTTCATCCTGACAGTTGCGTCTCCCAAATCTCCGAGTAAATTGAGACCCCAGGAAGATGCTCCCAGTCTATCCCTGGGCTTTGCATCTCCTCTAAAAGATTACCCCATATTCTCATATTCCCAAGTACACGCTAGTTTTAAAAGCTACATGAAGCTATGTATATGTGATGGAAGCTAAAGGGAACAGCAATTTTTTGTCTCTACCAAATGCCAGGCACTGTGTTAGGTCCTTTCCTGAATGAATCTCATTTGTTCTCCAACCACCCCAGGATGGAGGGGCTGTTACTCTTATGTTACAGATGAGGGAATTGAAACTTTGATCATGCTCTATGCATAAAAAAAAAAAAAGGTAGGAGGGAAATATAGTAGATAGCTAACAGTGATTATGCATGATTTTAATTTTTGTTCCTTATATATGTTTTTTTTTTTTCCAAAGTTTGCTCAATGACCATGAATTGCTTTTCCTCACCAAGCTAATATAAAGTATATGAAAGATGAAACGAGATAACCCATTTGAGAGCCCTTAGAACAGTGCTTGGTACATCAATTTTATTCTCATTCCTTATTCATCTTTGCAACCATCCCAGCATGTAGCACCCATGCTCCTAATAAAGAGCCAATAAACCCAGGTTCCACTCAATTGGATTAACAATTCAACCGAAGATTATTTTAATGTTATTTTTCCCCAATAATAAATATGCAATTGTAAATTACGTGCACATGGGATAGATAGCCTGGTTAAACTATGTCTCATTAAACTGAGTTTCCTTGGTCATCCAGTCAAGGTACAATAATATCTCACATTTTTTAAAGCTTTACTATTCAAAAGATTCTCTGCTTGGTGCTTCGAGGTATCATGCGTTAGAGTCATATCAACTACTTTATGAGTTGGGCACTGTTATGACTGGGCATTGAAAAGTTAAATAACATACCCAAGGTGACACGACCAGTAAGTATACAGACCAAGATTCACTCCCAGTTCAGTCCAATTCCAGAGCCCATCTTCTAATCCCCATGCCATGCCGCCATACTAAGCCTGTTGTCATTCGCACACAAGCATTTCTAATTTTAAAAAAGCTCCAAGTCATTGAGTGCTCACTATGTATCAATGCTTTGATTCATCTTAGTTTATCCATATAATAATACCTACTTTATTGTGTCATTTTATATACGAGAAAGTAAAGTTAAACAATTTTCCTAACATCCCACAGTAAAGGGCAGAGCTGGGATTCCAAACCAATACTGATCTGAGAGCCTCGTGTTTTTCCTGCTGACGGCCACCTCTGTGTTTGTGTAGTTCATGAAGGCTCAGAACGCTCCATACATACAGCAGATCCTTAAACACACTTGTAATGGAATGCCAAGCCTTTAGCAAAATCCAGCTTCAACTCTGCCTGCAAACGCTTTCAAAGCCAGCCTCTTGCATTACTATAAAAGCGCTGGGCCTGCTCACGAACAGATCATTGGTCTCCAGTCTCTCTGCGGTTCCTGTCCACTGCGGAGGTTTATGGCCAACCCGTCCACCTTGGGGGCGTGCTGCCCACTGAGCATGTCTGCTTCGCTACAGTTGGCAAATGGACTCCGGGCGGAAGGGAACGCACTGGTAACTCTGCTCCACTATTGATATGCAACACATCCCTGACCTAGAAAATGGACCTAAATTCCAACTACAATTTATAGACCCCAATCCTACTGGGCTGAAACAGAAGATAAATAGACCCGTAGGAAGTTATTTGTTGGGGACTTGGTAGCGGGATTTGGATGCTCAGGCTCCTGTCCAGGCTCCTGAGCTCACGCTGGGGGCTGTTAAGGAAGCTGCTGGGGCTGCGTCAGGGAGGATTCTGGTAGAGCAGGACTGCAGTGGCAGCGGGAGAGGAGGGAAAGAGAGCTCAGAAGAGGAAAGGCTTCTAAGTGAGTCAATCTGTCTTACCAAACACTGTCTTTTTTGTTGGATTATTTCGAGATACGTAGCGAAAGCTTAGACACACTCATGCAGTTCCTGAGGCCTTCTGGACCGGGACTGCAATCTTAGAGGCGGGGGTGGAGGTTGGAGGAGTGTGATCTGGGATTTCTATGGGTGCCCTAGACCTGCTTATGAGGTCATGTGGCTGTGTTTCTATCTCAGTTCCTAACTTTCACATTGGCTCCCTTGTTGGGAATACAGTCCAATTCTGGAGGCAGTGGTGCCCTGTTGGCGTGGCAGGTTTTCAGGAAAGCTTTGTGCTCCAAGCCAGACTGACTACTTGGTCAAGAGAATACCACTGCTTCCTCAAGCTTCCCACTGCCAAGTTTTACCAGAGACACTCAAACAATCCCAAATTTGCTCCACCTCCTCGGGCACTCTTTTAAATTGCTAGTTGCCTGTCTGTGTAATCTTTTTGTATTTGTCCCTTATTCTGTCTTCTTCCATTTCCTACTATACTACTGCGCTGAGGACGAAGCCTACCTTGAAACTGAGCCTAAACAGAGTGATAAAAATTTCTCCTATAGAATCTTTGAAACATTATGGGAAGAACATGCTTCTATGACCTTTGAGTGTGGTTATCTATATTCACATGATTATGTCGCAGCGTAGTATAGTGGTTAAGCATATCACCCTGGATCCAGACTGCCTGTGTTTGTATCCTGGTTTCACCGATAATGACGTGGTATGTGATCTTGTGCAACTTATTTAATTTCTTTCTGTCTCAGTGTCTTCTTCTGTTATATAGGGAAATAATAGTAAACTATGCCATGGAATTATTGTGAGGATAAAGAAATTAATCAGTGTAAAGTGCTTAGAACAGTGTCTGGTGCATAGTAAACGTTCAATAAATAATAAGCATTAGCTTTGTTTTTGTCTCAATGACTAAATATTGAGGCATAGGGGAGAGGTTGGATGTATTTAAGTACTTACCTAACAGTGTTTTGTCATAGGGGGTGTGTGTGTTATTTACAAGCTAATGATTTAAGACAGGTTGTATGTAAACATGCATAATACATATACCTGTACATGTGTAATAAATATACATATTGTTTTAACTATGAATATATTCTAGACTCACTTGTCACCCTTATACTCTTAACTGCTGTATTCCTCAAGCCCAGTCATCCTATAGGATGTGCTACATTTTGCCAGCAGGTTTAGTTGAGCACATTCAGAACTACTCTTCTATCTGTCCAACATCTGTTGCTCCTGCAATGTGCTCACTGAGTCCCAGCCTTTCTATAGTCCCTGTCATGCTGGTCCTTTATATGAATAAGTTTCTACTTCAGTGTTCTATTTAGCAATTCAGATCTCTATTGAAAATGAAGGATGGGACTAAACTCTGGACTTCTTGGCTGGTGGGTCCTCCAGGAAGATCCTGCCTTCCACATTCTAAACTGATGCCCCTTGGCCAAAGAAAGTAGACATCTGCTTGCAGTAGACTGATCACAGAGAATTCCACCAAGGGAATGGGCTCTAGAGAATTCAAGTGGATTGCCACAAGTCACCCAGCTATTCAATGGTGATCCCACTGAGAATGCAGATTTCTCGAGTTTCCTTTCACCTCCCCTCTCTATCATTCTAATTCCTAGCCTATCTCACCAAGAGCCTAGGAGAAAAATTTATTTCCAAGGTAGGAGGACTAGGGTTTCTTGTCTTATCTGAGAACTTCTCTGATATAGTCATTTATTCAATAAAAGATAGGTATTCAGTGGTGAACAAAACAGCCCTAGTTCTGCCATTTTAGAGTTTACAAAGGCGGAGATATACATTAAACAAATATATAGTGACAATCCATGATAAGGGCCATGAAAGAAATGTATATGGTCCTATGAGAGAAAATTCCTGGGCTGCGGTAAGAAAACCTGCACTTGAATCCTAACTCTATTTCTTGATAGTGGTATAATCTCTGAAAGTTACTATAATCCGTTTGAGTTTAAATTTAGGAATTTTTGTTGCGCAGGTTACGAAAATCAAATAAGGTAATGTAAAAGATAAAATGAACACAGCACCTGGTACACTGAGCACTTTCAATATAAATTGTTGATATTTTTCATTAGTGTCAACAAATTTTATGAGTGATATTGGTAGTAATAATTATAATAATGATAAATGTTAGTTGTTATTATATATTACAAAATAGTTTTCCATAGGTTGCTCTTTTCTCTGCATGTCTTGCAAGAGAAGCACTAATTGCTCTTTGTCCTAGACTATCTTCTCAAGGATAAAGAAACAGAGACTGTGTTTTCCTCTGGAGCAAAGGGCAGTCATGCTTACGTCTATTATAAAATTATAGGATTCCTTACGCTCAAGGTTTCTCTCCTATAATGTAACTCACCACATGTGCAGACATCCATCTGGGTTTATCTGTGACACCTCCTTGAGTCTTGGGAACAAGGCGAACTGATGCAAATATGTTGATGCTCATGCTGTTGCCGAGTAGGGAGTAATAAAGTCCTTTATCTCTGACCCAAGAGACTCATGCCTCTGCCAGCATCCATGCAACTGTGGCAGAATAACTTGTTAGCTTGCAAGAAGGGTAAAATTCCAACCCTACATTCTTCTTGATATTATATTTTGTTTTGGCCTCTGAAGGTAATAATTCCACCATGAGCTAAACCAGGCTGCACATTAGCAGCCTACATAACTCATCGTTTTAAATCATTCCAGTTCTTCCTAAAGACTGTTGGGAATCTGGAGGGAACCCATTATGGCAGTGAACTGCACCATTAATCCATCAGCCTCTCAACAGGGAGTCCAGCCTGCATTTTAACTTTCCCATAGTAAGACCACTATTAAGATGACCAAGTACAAGGGAGCATTTCAGAGCAAGGAAAATTGATATTTTTCTGATGTCTCTTGACAACAGTGGAGGTTTAGCTTTTCTGGGTAACCCAATTAAAGACATTATGGGGAGTCTAGGAGCCCTGGTAGAACAGTGGTTAAACACTTGGCTGCTAACTGAAAGGTTGGTGTTTTGAACCGACCAGCTGCTCCGTGGAAGAAAGATGTGGCAGTTGGCTTCTGTAAGGATTTACAGTCTTGGAAACCCTATGGGGCAGTTCCACGCTGTCCTGTAGGGTCACTATGAGTCAGAATTGACTCAACAGCAGTGGGTTTGGTTTGGTGTTTTTTTGGATAGCCTAATTTAGGAGTTAATTCATGGAAAAGGAGACTAGTGACCAGACACTCTCTTCCCCTGATACAACGCACTAAAAAAGTCATAACCCTAGAGTTAATGGGTGAGAGAAAAGTCCAGTGGGGTATCATCCAGCTATCCCTTTTTCCTGCTGCCACTAGGAGTTCTTTGTAAAAGATTGAGAGGCAGCATAATGTAGTAAAAAGAGCATGAACTTTGCAGTTCAGCAGGTCTGCACTTGAACCACAATTCAGCCATTTCCTATTTGTGGCTAAGCTTTTGATATCTGAGTCTTAGCTTTTTAATCTGTAAAATGAAATTAACAATGCCTCCCTTGCAGTTATTGTAAAGATTAAATGAGATAATATATCTTAAATATCTAGGACAGTGCCTGGAACATAGGAAGCTTCAATAAATCATTACTCACTTGTACTTCCTGGCTCTAGGTCTGTGTGACATTGGATAGGTTATTTAACTTTTGTAAGGCTGTATATTCTCATCTTAAAATGGGGTTGATAGTAGCTATTTTTTAGGATTGTCCTAATTAGGAAATTAGGTGTATTTCGTATGAAGTGCTTGGCCTAGTGACAGACACACGGTAGATGCCCAACGAGGGTAAATGGCCACCCCACCTGCAATCAACCCCATGATTTCTATTTGTTTACTTCCTTACCTCTGCACCCAGCTTACTTAGATATTTCACAGTGATTTTAATTATTAATTCAATTAGTCTTCAGTCAAAAAGAATTGCATGATCTCTTATGCATTTACTCCATGTTAGGCAAGGTGAGAATATAAAATAAATACATGGAACTGATCCTTCTAGAATAGAAAAGTGCCACTCAAGTTCCATCAGTTCAATAGCAATGGAAGGTAGAGAATGCAAGGCAGAACAGATTTGGTGGTGATGGGGGTGGAACTCAAGAGCGCAATTCGGAATATATTAAATCTGAGCTGATTTTATGATTTCTAAGTGAGAATATCGCCCGTGTGGTTAGATTTATGAGTCTATAGTTTAGGGGATTAGTCAAGTCTCAAGATTTAAATTTGGGAGTCATCAGCTATAGATGGCATTTAAAGCCCTAGGATTTGATGAGCTCTTCTAAGGAGAAAGTGTAGAGAAGGAAAAGGTTCTGGGCCTGAGCTGTGAGCACTATGACATATAAAGGTTTGCGAAGGTGAAAAGAATCCAGCAAAGGGGAAAAATTATGAAAGGCCATGCAGAGGAAGTAAGACTTGAGCTCAACCTCCTTGAAAAATTGGAGCTAACATTGCCTGAACACCTTTACTGTTCCATGAATGGACTATGTGCTCTGCTTAAATTCCCTTAATCCTCTCAAGAATCCAGCAGGAAGATATTGCTGCCTGTATAGTGAGGGAACTGAGGCTCAGAGAACTTAAGTAACGTGACTTGGCTGAGGTCACACAATAGGAAATGGGAAAAATGGATTCAAAGCCAAGCCTCTCAGGCTGGGTAGCCATTGGCTAGTGAAAAGAGTAGGAAAGAGTTACTGAGTACCCAGTGCCTGCCATTATGACATTATTATAATACCTCAGGCATCACGCAGGCGTGTTTTCGTACTGCATTTCACTTAATCTTCACCACATCCCTGGGAAGTCAGGATGATTATCTCTGTTTTTCTAATTTCTGAAATGAAAATGCAAACAGCTTAAGTAACTCTCCAGTATCTCACAGCTAGTGGAGCAGGAATGAGAGCTCAGGCCTCTGTGACTCCAGGCCCACTCTTTCTTCATTACTTCCTTCTCATGCTGGGGGCATTAGAGAAAAAGGCTTGAAGAAGCAGTTTCATTGGGTTCTTGGATAAATTATAAAAGATGCAAGATGGACCAGCCAAACTGTCTGAAAGCAGTACACCCTCCAGTTGTCCTTCCTGACCTTCCCCCTGCTCACCCAAGGTCCATTCTCCTTCAGAAATTGCTCTGCACTGAAGTGGCATTCTGAACAGATCCAAGGTGGGAACACCTGATCTGCCAGAACTTTCTGATAGCTGGTTTACTAGGTGGGACATGTACTCACAAAGCACTATGATTTGATGTCAACTGAACTATTTGGCACTCACGACCCAAATTATGGATCCAAGGTGCCTGGATGGCATTGGAGGAACGTACACCTTTCCAGCAACGAAAAGACACAGAGTTTTCCATACAGATGAGAAGCAAAGGAAAGTGACTCTGTGACTACTATACGGGGACCTGCTACCATTTCCAACCACTGTGATAACTAAACGTGTGTTTGTGTACGTATGTATGCCTGTATGTGTGACACTGCAGTGAGAAGAAAGGATACAATCCCCGTTTTACAGATAAAGCAACTAAAAGTCTAGTGAAGTACATTTCTCAAGGCTGTATGACTAGTAAAGGAGCCTTAGTGGTGCAATGGTTAAGTGCTTAGCTGCTGGCCAAAAGATCAGGGGTTTGAATCCACCAGGTGCTCTGTAGAAGAAAAGACCTGATGATCAAGTCCGGTAAAGATTACAGCCTAGGAGACCCTGTGGAACAATCCTACTCTCTGACATAGGGTTGCTGAGTCAGAAGTGACTCGAGGGCACATAACAACAATGGCATTATGACTAGCAAGTGGCAGAGGTAGGGACTACATCCAGGTCTGCCAGGCCCAGAAGTTTATGCCGTAGAGTGACAATACAAGTATTCCTATTTTATTTTAATTTATATTTTTCTCTGAATTCTGAATAAAACAAAAAACGAATAAAGAACTTCACAGAAACGAGGTACTCGGAGTGTTTTATGGTGATACAATCATTTTAGGAGGCAATTAGGACCAAGAAGGAACTAGTAGAACCCTTAGAGCAGTGCTTCTGAACATGCACCTGAATCACCTAGGCGTCCATCTTGTCCAAATGCAGACTCTGATTCAGTAGGTCTGGGGAGAATAACCCAAGACATCCTAGATATTCTGCATTTCCAACAATTTCCAAGTGCTGCTGGTCTACAGACCACACTTTAAGACTCAAGGCCTTAGTGAGCACCTAGCACCGTGTTTCCCAAACTTCATTCATTCAAATACCACCTGTACTATTTAGCTAATATTTCCTTTAAATCAACTCTCTTTTACTTCAGTAGATAGTACATCACCCCAATAAATGGAAAAGCAGTGCTGCTAAAAACAAAACAAATACAGTAACAACAGAATTATCCTACTAAATAGATAATATTGCCTGAAGCCTATTTTGTTTCTTAGGGGAAAAAAAAATGTGGAACGGTATGCACTCACAAGTTGGAAAGGTATTGAAAACATACTAGCACCAAAGCGAAACTTTGTCCTTGATATAATCAGAAGCAATAAAGAATAATTTAAAATGGACCAAGGCTTTTAACATCTAAAGCCATCTGAACTTCCCTCAGTGGCTTTCATTTCTCACCAAGGGAATGCCAATGGGCCCATCACTTTCAGGAGGAGCTGTGGCTTGCTCAAAGGTACATGGCCAGTTTAATGGAGATTAGAAAGGAAGCACACAAGGGAACAATATAAACAAAGGCTTACCAAAAAACAAAAACCAAACCCACTGCCATCGAGTCGATGCCGACTCATAACAAACCTATAGGACAGAGTAGAACTGCCCCATCGAGTTTCCAAGGAGCGCCTGGTGGACTCGAACTGCCAACCTCTTGGTTAGCAGTCGTAGCACTTAACCACTATGCCACCGGTTTCCAACAAAGGCTTAGAGGTGGGGAAATCTAAGAGACATTTGGAGAAAGGAGGGTATAGAGAGGAGTAGAGAGGCCCTAGGCTTTCTTGTGAAGACACTGTTCACAATAAAAGTAGAAGAAAACCTTGAAACACGGATATTGTAAGAACTTCAGAAGCTCCTTGTTTTTGTCAAGATACATCCCAACCTCTCATCCTGGCATGAAAGTCCTTCATGTCCTGGTGTCCAACTGTGAGACACCAAGAACGAGTAAGTCATGGCAACTGCTCCCCAGGATGAGATGTGTAATGCCACAAGATTTAGCCCCAGAGGGATAACTAGGCTTCAAATACCTAGTTCTTTTCTTTCTTTCTTTTTTTTTTTTTTTAATGTTTTATTGTGTTTAAGGTGAAAGTTTTCCCAGTAAATTAGTTCCCATTTAACAATTTCTACACAAATTTTTTAGTGATATTGATGTATTTTTCACAATGTGTCATCATTCTCATTCTTTCCATTCTGGTTGTACCATTTCCAATATTCTAGTTTCTCTGCCCCCTTTGCTTTAGAGTAATTTTTGACCATTTGGTATCATATAGATGATTTTTTGAAGGAGCTCATTACTCATGAGTGATATTCTTTATTTTATGAGCCAATCTGTTATTTAGCTAAAATGTGACCTCAAGGGACACTTCTGGTTTAAGATTTAAAGCGTATCTCAGGGCAATAGTCTTGAGTGCCTTCTAATCTCAACCAGTCTAGTAAGTCTGGACATTAAGAATTTGAGGTCTGTTCCACATTTTTCTATTGTTCTATGAAGATCCATCTATTGTGGCTCTGATCAGAATGGTTGGTAGTCGTAGCCAGGCACCATCTAGTTCTGCTCTCAGGGTAGATGAGGCCATAATTTATGTATACTATTTTTTTTATTAGTCAGGCAGACTACTTTGTTCTCTGAGTCTTAGGTTTCCTCCTTTCTCTTTTGTTCCAGATGAGTATAGACCAACAATGGTATCTTAAAATATTTAGACTTTGCTGAAGCGTTGAGGCAAGAGCCTTGGTATCAGGGAGAACTGCCTTGAGTCCTGGCTCTGCTGCTTTCTAGTTTTGTAACATTGAGAATTTACTTAACTACTCCAAGTCTTAATTTCCCCATATGAAGAATTCCTCCATATGGCAATAAAACACGATTTACCACATGGAATGATTATGAAAACTAAGTGAAATAACGCATAAAAATCTAGTAGCACAAGGCTCACTAAATGGCAGCTATTTTTATTTTTAATTAAGCAAGTGGCTCATTTTGCCAGATCAAAGGAACCAGAAGGATTTTTCTTCTAAGATTACTCACAGTGGCCATGGCAGAGACAAAGATGGCATTATTCTTGAACTCAGGGTTAGCTTTTGGGTTGTCTCCTCCCAGTCATTCCAGCCTCAAGAAGGCATTGAAGAAAGCAAAGGCACCTCAAGATTTAGGGCAGGTAGGGAATTTAGAAATTATCCAGTCTAATCCAGGCCCCTCATTTCCCAGCCTAAGACAGGAAATTTATAGCCCCTGATGGTTGCTCAGCAAGCTGGTGGCAGAGTGAAAAATGCAACCTAAGCCTTCCCATCCCTTAACTTACATGTTCATTATTATTATCATTATAACTGGCTATGTTGCAGGAAACAGAATACCAGCATCTCAGATCTGGCCTTTCCTTATTTTTTCACTTTGTGTGTGTGTGTTTTGTTTAGTTTTGTTTAACTCATTTTGGAAAGAAAAAAAAAATAGAGTTCTGTGTCTTGAGGCTTCGTTTGATTTCATTTACAGTAGGTGCAAGGCATAAACAAACAGTGTGAGTTAAAAATAAACCTCCTGGTGTACCTATAACATTTTTTTTTTCCTTCCCACACTATGGATGGACTAATCCCAACCCTGATTCTTCTGGCTCAAATACTTATTACAACTAAAAACATTATGCGTGATGAGTTCTCTTATCCGGACTTTCTGTCACAATATCAATGAAGGCATTATCAGCAGAACTATCTAACCAAGGAGTTCCTGGGTAGTGCACATGGTTAGTGCACTAGACTGTTAACCAAAAGTCGGAGGTTCAAGTCCACCTAGAGGTGTCTAGAAGAAAGCCCTTGCAATCTGCTTCCAAAAAATAAGCTATTGAAGACCCTATGAAGCAGGGTTCTACCGAGACACACACGGGGTTGTCTGAGTTGGAGTCCATTAAATGGCAACTAGTTACAGTCTTTTTATATGTAACAAACAAAAGCAAGTACCAGGGTTGGTATGACTTTATTTGTTCATGTGCTCATTCATTCATTCAGCAAAAAAATGACCTCTTTTGTGCCAGATTCAATGCTGAGCACTGGGGGCTAGACATGAATATGACTTGATCTTTGCCTGTAGGAACCTCACAGTCAAGAGAGGAGACAGACAGTTCCTAACTGTGTGATGAGTGCTATGATGGGGGAAGTCCATCGGCTGGGTGGGGGTACCCATGAAGAGCACCCACCTGTCCTGGAGGGAGAGGGATGGTGCTCAGAGAAGGTGGCTTTGAAAGGCCATGTGATCACTGGTCACATTGGCAGGATATATACTAAAACTGAAATTACACAAAGCTGAGATGATTACGATACTGAAAGAAATCTCTAGAGAATGAATGTGCAGAATGATTTAAAGCAATATTAAGCTTGAGCTCTAGTCCTGGCTCTACTATCAATTAGATAAGTAGCCTGAAACAAGTCAATGTCCTTCTCTGCAGCTTTACTTTCTAATTTTAAAAACCATAGAGTTTTACTAGATTGGTTCTTAGGCCCTTTTTTCCTTTAGAATCTTGTGACTTAGTTATTCCTTGAGGTCAGGATCCTATATTATTTATGTCTGTGTTCCCAGAGCCTAGTGCAGTTCTCGGTGCATAAAGCAATCAGTGAATGTTGGTGGAGTATAATGACATTTTAAGTTGGTTCACTTTGGTTGAGGCGCTAAATGAAAATGATGATGATGGTCTTGCCAAATGATGTCCTGACACTGAAATTGAAAAGCCTGTCTCTAGTAGTACACCATGGGACTTCTGGATGCCTGTGGACATTTTCTGAGAGATGGAGGAGGGAAATACAGCAAGTACTCAACAAAAGGTACTGCCTGCAATAGTGGCACTGCCATTAGAAGCAGCTTTAGATCCAACCAAACATCTACTACTGTGATTCTGGAATAAGAATTTGTCATCAGTGAAGTGTGCAGTTCCAGATTCTTTCGGGACTACAATGAGGTTGATAAGGAGAGAGGTAATCAGTGAACATTTGACATGTCAGGGCAAAAAATAAGAGAGTGTCAGAAGAAGCAAAGGTTTTCATCCCTGCAAGACAGGCAGGCATTAACATGATGAGACTGCAAGGGGCAAAGTCATACAGCAAGGAGGAACTTCAGAGCAGAACCCTAGCCAAATATTCACAGGGCTCGATGCTGTGGTATAAATTGGATGCTTTCTTAAGACGCCTTCCTCCTCTGAGGGTGACAAAGGCCAATCTCTTGTCAGCCTCTTGTCATCAAAATTAATCTTTGTGGGTGAGAGGGCCTTTCCTACGAAAAAAAAAAATTGGGGAGGAGCAAAAAAATTGACCTAAATAGGGAGATAGCAAAGAATTATTGTCACCATCATCATCATCATCATTTTCAAAGTTGTTTCCCAGAGGATAGGAGTGTAGAATAGGCAATGCTCAATGAGGATTGGAGACCTACTGCGTATATTTGCTGAATTATTTGGCAGCAGAATGATTTAGGAAGTTATTTTTACCACCTCCGTGGCTCTGAATACTCTTCTGTAAAATGGGTAAATTAATAAATGATTGCCCTGAGGATTAAATGATCTTATTCATGTAAAGTGCCTAGCACATGGGAAGTACTCAATTAAGGACAGCCTGTACTAAGTCAAAATCAACTCAACAGCAACTGGTTTTCATTTGTGTTTTATACCACATCCAGAAGTCCTTGGGTGGTGCAAATGGTTAACAGGCTTAGCAGTTAACCAAAAGGTTAGAGGTTCAAGCCCACACTGATGTACCTTGGAAGAAAGGCCTGAAAATCTACCCTGAAAAATCAGCCATTGGTAATTCTATGGAGCACTGTTCTACTCTGACACACATAGGGTCATCAAGGGTCAGAATCGACTTGATGGCAGCTGGTGGTAGTAGTGGGTACAATATCTAAACCAGATCTTCAGTGAAGTCTGTCTGCACAAGGCCAAGCAGAGCAGGAAAATGGGAGATGACAAAAAATCAACTGGGAGCAGGCCTAAGTTAGTGATGTGGAAAGAGGATACAGAAATTGAGTGACCAGACCTAGGTGGGGATGGATTGGAGAGCCTGGACTCCCAGGGCACTAGGCAGGCAGGCATGCCAACTTTCATTGTTCTGAAAGAATTTGGGCTGCAGTCTTCAAGGAAAGACAAGCAGGTTTTATTTCAGAAACGCCATGGTAGGTGTATGGGCTGAGGGCTCTGAGGTAATACCACTACAGCTCCCACCAGCTCCACAACCACTGCATATAGTGTCATTTATGGAGTACTTGCCGTGTGCAGGTCATTGTGATCCGTCCTTTGCAAGCATCATTTCACTTGCTCCTTACAATAACCCCTGTGAAGCAGGTACTGTTAGTATTGTTGTTTTACAGATGAGCAAACTGAAATTTAGAACATTTAAGTAATTTACCCAGCTAGCAAATGGCAGAGCTGAACTCAAGCCCAGGTCTGCCTGGTTTTAACTACGCTTATTTATTTATTTTTTTTATTACCAATGTGCAAGTCTCCATGGCAGCATAACTTGGAATTTCTTAGATGAGCTGGGGTGAAGAGCCACATCCCAGGACAAGGCTGGGGGGTTATTGCATCATTTCTGGATGTACTCTAAGGCGTTATATTATTTTGTAAAAATCAGAGACACTGCATTTCACAACCCCAGAGGGCACCAGGCATCTCATTGCTATCAGAGGTTTGTATATAATTTCAACAAGTTTTTGGCAAATGTTAGAAGGGGCATCTTTTTCTAATTCGCACCAATTCACCATATCGACCAGTGCAGGGGCTAAGTGTAAACTTTTTGTTTTGTTTTGTTTTTTTAATCCTGTGCTAGACATTCAGACTTAAAGAAACCCATGAATACATGCTATACCTAGAATTCTTTCTGTGGGAAGCTTAGGAGGCCAGGTATTATATCATGACTCCCTCCCTGCCTGCAAGAAATTCAATGGCACCCTACACTGGACTGTGACTGGATGGCCTGTTCATGTTCCCTCTCTTGGTGAGTCTGAACTCTCCAGACATGGGTGGTGGGAAAGAAAGGGAAGGGAAGAGAGAGGAAAGAAAAAAAGGATGGGAGGGTAGAACGAGAGGGAGAGAGAGACTAAGAGACTGAGAGACCGAGAATGACTGATTTTATTATCCATGGTGGCAAGAGCAATTAGATAAGAGACAAATGGGCCAAGTTACTATACTGGTGGAGTACTAATGCAGTGGGCCATGGACACCTCTGCTGAACCCTCTTTGCATTGGATATCATGGGATTTATGCTGTTGCTGAAACTCATGCCTACAGAGTTCTTTCTATTCTCCCATGTGTCTGCTTCCTCTCATTTTTGGCCTATGCCTCGGACTTTAGAGCTCAAAGTCATCCTTACGTTCATGTACATTCCAGTTCAGCTCTCCAGAGCTAGAGCAGTCCACACAGAGATGGAGACAAATGTTTAAGTTAGTAATTATTTTTCTGCCTGATTTTGTCCTTTCTACTTAGGTCTCCACTGAAGACTCTAAAAAAGGTACAGAGTTTGGTTTTGGGATATTCTGTTTCACAGCCAAATGTCATCTCATCATTATTTTACTCATTGGGAAGCTGAGGCTCAGAGAGGTTAGATCACTTGCCCAAAGTTCCATGAGGGTGGCAGAGTCAGGACTTGGAATCAGGTCAGTCTAATTCCTGAGTCCTTTGCTCCTTGGTGGCACCACGTAGCTTCCCATCCTAGAAAGGACTGTTCTCCCTGATCCTCTTATTCCCTCATGAAGGGCAAAGGAAGAAAAAAATCTATATATGCCTTTTTGTTTCTTGAAGCGGAAGCTCCATTCCTGCTAAGACTCTATGCTTATCCAAATGGGCCATTTTTTCCTTCCTACCATAGACCACCGTGAA
The DNA here is from genome assembly GCF_030014295.1 of Loxodonta africana. NCBI lineage: Eukaryota > Metazoa > Chordata > Mammalia > Proboscidea > Elephantidae > Loxodonta > Loxodonta africana. The sequence goes on from NC_087348.1 coordinate 97,767,370, forward strand.
GTCAGAATATGTGAACAACTGATTCCTATATCAGTGTAGGGAACCACAAGAGGAATCTGAGCTATTCCAACAGGGCTGCTGTTCTCTTCATATAAAGGGATACTCAAGGTCAGGGCTACATGTATCCAACTAGTTACTAACTGCTGTCATAAAAATAATAAAATTGATAATGATAACTAATGATGTAGATTCTTTTCAGTTCATAATCACTTTCATAGATATCATCTCATAGATCAATTCACTCAGGCATTAAAAAACCGGTCAGGTCCTGTACCAGGTACTGAGAATACAGGTATAACGAGACAGAGATGAATTTTATTCTCTTAACAGCAGGCAAAATGATTTTCCTAGAGACAGGCCCATGTGTTGGACTATCCTTTGATTAGTCTGCTTATGGCAAGAGGGCAGTGGGGAGATGGGATGTCTTCAGTTCCCAAGGTTTTGGAGAAGTTGATGAAGCTATTCTGCATGAAACAAGAATAGGATTTATCTGCTTCTGAGGAAAGGCGAGAAGGCAAAGAGGAAAGGGATGGAAAAGCTAGGGAGGAGGCGAGAACCACGCTTTGGGGGCTGCAATGAGGCCTCTGCCCTGCCCTTGCAAACCTGAAATCAAACTGCTAAGTTCACATGAAGCCTTGCATGGATGAATTGTATTTGTGGAAACTGGTGTAGGGCGCTAACAAGCAGCAAAACAGGAACAGCACTGATGGTGTGGGAGCTGGGTGGGAGGAAGAGAGGCTTCCCTGGACTTGGCTTTCATAGAGAAATGAAAGGTTAGACTAGGCCCTCAAGTAACTCGTGGTCCTGGAGATCCAGCAGGCACCTAAGCAGACATAACACAGGGGTAATGTGGTGGAACAGAAGTGAGTATGTCATGGCATACACAGGGAGCTCCTAGGCCAGGCCATTTAACTGCCTGGGAAATGCACAGAAGGAGGTGAGGAGGTGACAGTTCAGCTGCACCAAGGTTGACTGGGTGGATGAGGGGGAAGTTGTTCTAGGGAGAGGAGATAGTGAGTCAAAGTTACTGAGACATGAGAGAGCAAAAACACTGCAATTATTCCTTGTGCTTGGAGAGTGGAGTGCAATGAGGGGCAGGGAGAAAATGGCTAGAGAGAGGTGGACAGGGTTCAGATCTCAAAGGGCCTTAAGGCTAGGCGAAGGGGTTTAAGCTTTATTCTCTCCTAGGTGGGCTGTCACTAGGAGTTTTAAGGAGGACAGTTCAGGGAGATAAATTCTTGCTCTGGGAATATGAATGAGTGATGATCTAGGCTGAAGGGATTCAAAGTCCAGGTAAATCAATGAAGCCTTGTGTGAACCAAGAGTGGTGGTAGTAGGAGGTGGAGTGGCCCAGTTGCCTGTGAGAAGTGCACAGAAAGCCCTGCCCCTCATCCGCTGGGCCCACTAAAGACCCTCACAGCTGGGGCAGGCTGCCTTATTGGCAGACCCTGTAGATTGCTATCAAAATCTGCTCCTTGGCCAATGGGTGTGTGTTACTTGGTACAGGGCTGGTTGGGTTGTAAATAATCCATTTGACAACGGTAATTATGGAACAGATCATGTCCCTGGGTATGAACCCACTTCCTGGGTCAGGGAGACAATCTAGCGTGTTCTCCCTCTAACTTGGAAAACATGGAAGTCTGCCCTGCTCTCCAGCATCCATTCTCAGATTCAGATATTTATTTGGGAATATATTATAGTCACATTTGGTGACAAAGACTTCCATATCTATTAACTCACCTATTTATCTCAATAACCCTGAATGATTATTGGCAATCTCCTATAGCTATTATCTCTATAATGATAGGTATAGAATCTGAGATGCCAAGAAGTTATGTGACTCAATTCAGTAATGGAGTGAGAGAACCAGGGTTTGAACTCAGAAAAACCCAGTGCTTCACATTCCTTTATTAGTGTTGAACCTAGCTTGGAGGCAAAGCAATTCTGTGTCTAGAAAAAGAGAGGCAAACAGAGGCTCTTACCCTCCAGAAGTTCAGTGATAAGTGGAGGCACAGGGTGAAGAGACAGGCATACAGACAACAAGCTGCAATGTACCATTGTAACCCTTACCATCCCAGGAGCCAGGTACTATTATTTTCCCATTTTACATATAAGGAAACTGAGGCACAAAGACGTGAAGTAACTGGCCCCAAGTCCTACAGCTAGAAGGGGGAAAGTAAGGATATAGACAGCAGCAGTCTGGCTCTAACTCTGTGCTCTTAACCCCGGCACTGTGCTGTTGCTCTGACCTGTCATGTCATTCCCTACTCCATGACCCTGCAGTTCCTCTAGGTTCCTCTTCCACAGTGATTCTCAACCAGGTGTGATTTTGTTCTCTGGGCAACATTCTTGATTGCTGTGATTAGAGAGCAGTTGGTATTGGCATTTAGTGAGCAGAAGTTCAGAAAGCTGCTAAACATACAAGAATGCACAGGACCAAACGTGCCAGTTGCTGTTGAATTGATGCTGACTCATGTCGACCCCATGAGTGTCAGAGTAGAACTGTGCTCCGTAGGGTTTTCAATGGCTATGATCTTTTGGAAGTAGACAGCTGGCTTTTCTTCTGAGATGCCTCTGAGTGGACTTGGACCTCCAACCTTTCGGTTAGCAGATGAGCACATTAACTGTACTGCCCAGGGACTCCAATGTACAGAACAGTCCCTCCAAACAAAGAATTATCCACCTCAAAATGTCAATAATGACAGATCTTGCTCTGCTAGAGTGCCTATCATGTTACTCTAAGTAATGACTTCTTATCAGTCTTGTTAGGTGTTGGTGAGCTTCCCTGTGCCTAGCATAGAGCTGGGCATATAGTGGGGATCTGTAACTGTTTGTGGGGTGAATGAATAAAACATTCAAATCAGGCTGACTGTATTGTATAATTCTGATCTTTATTCATTCTATCATGCATGCTGGAATGATTTTTTAAATGTCTGCAAAGAGGAACCAGATATTACTGTCCACAAGCTCACAGTCTAAAGAGAGGGTGGCAGAGAAGCACGCATAACTGTGAGCCGAGGCAGAAAGCAGAGATGTCTAAGACATGCATGAGGGATGAAGGAAGCTCAGCTCAGGCTTCTCTGACAAGTGTCACTTTGCAAATAAGGCAGTCGTTGGAGAGCTATAGGGTGCACTTAGATTTTCACTTTGAATTTTTCGAATGTGTGAACTCCATTAACGTTTGGAATAGGTTCAGAGGTTTAGTGATAATAAAAAGTATCTCCCACATCACTTCCCTGCTGTTCTTGTCCAAGACTAGTTTCCCTAGATCCTCCTTATCATGGATATCCATGATTGGAACTGGAGTACACAGACAAAAATGTACCAGCTTGCTGACTAATTAACTAAAGGCCTAGATAAATTACAATGTTATTTATCACTCAGTGACAGTAATTATTTCATCCATGTTTTTAGTACAATTATCTCCCCCTTCTCTGCACGGGTTCTGATGTTTCCTTTAACCACCCTCTCTGCTTGTGTGTTGGTGTTTTGCTCTGTCACTGCATGTGTATTGGGGGAAATAGAAAAGATGTCAAATTACAAGTAAACAAGTGCTGACGCACTAAACACCCAGTTTCATTTGACCTGTGAGTAAACTGAGTCCTGAGAGGCAGAGCCCAAGGAGACAGTGTCATCAAGAAACCTGGGATGGGACCTGGACTAGCAGGATACAGCTAAGATTGAGATTCCATGACAACTAATATTTATGATGTATGCAATTTTTTTTTGCTCACAATAAACGTCTAAGAAAAATTTTTGAAAGAATACCAAGAAATCTATCCTTTTCTTCAATATAAAATGGCTCCTCTTTAGTCTCGGATTCTGTGATGATTCTTTATCTATGTGTGGTGTGTATATATATATATATACACACACACACACATACAGGTAGTCCCTGACTTATGACATATTCAGGTTATGACGAACTACACTTACGGCCTTTTTTTTTTGCACATCTTATCATTACTGATATATATTACATACAATGTTGCAGCAAGTAATTTGCTGATGTTATCAAATGTTCACTCACAGGTGTTCAAAGATCAGATTTATAAAGATACTGATAATAAAAGACAACAATAATGAAAACTAAAAAATAAAAAGTATTTGACTTACGTCGGAACTGGCTTATGATGGAGTCGTCAGCTAGGAACCCATTGTAAGTTGGGGCTCCCCTCTATTGCCATCAAGTTGATTCTAACTCTTAGCAACCCTACAGGACAGAGGAGAACTGCCCCATAGGGTTTCTAAGGAACGGCTGGTGGATTCGAACTACTGACCTTTTTGTTAGCAGCTGTAGATCTTAACCACTGTGGCACCAGGTCTCCAAAGTTGGTGTATATAGTATTTTTCTGTATATAAATTTTTCTGAGTATTAAGTTGAATGTGATCAAAATCAAAAATATAGAAATTATGAAAATATATGTAAAAACAGGAAAAAATTACCCACCTGTCCAATATCTTCTCAAACTTAGATTTATATTATGATTAAAAAAAAAAAAAGGGAGGCAGCTAGTGTTTATTGTCTTTCATTGCTTTGTTGGTGTTGCTGTTGGGTACCATGAAGTCAATGCTGACTCACAGTAACCCCATGTGACAGAGTAAAAGTGCTCCATAGGGTTTTCTTGGCTGTAGACTTTATAGAATCAGATTGCCAGGCCTTTCTTTAACAGAGCTGCCAGGTGAATTTGAACTGTCAACCTTTTGGTGAACAGTCAAGTCTTAGCTATTTGTGCCACCACGTTTCCTATAACAGCTTTAATATCTGTTATATCTCCACTGGAAGATAGATAATATTTTCATTTTAGAGATGTGGAAATTGAGGTGTAAAGAGACTTGGCGACTTCCTCAAGGTGACACCATTAATAAATGCCGAGGCTGGGACTTGGACACTGACTTCAACACTCACAGTCTTAACCATAGTACAGGTAGTCATTGGGTTACAGACCAGAACTGTTCCTAAGTCTGTCTTTAAGTCGAATTTGTAGGTAAGTTATAACAGGTATATACGGTTCTTATTCAGCATCGGTTAGTCAGACGTTTGTCTTAGTATACAGTATATTTTACCTTTCAATGCATATAAAACATTTAAGAAACACTACCAAACCCCACAATGCTTTCTTAAGTGTCACAAAGTAGTGTATGTGTTCCTTATTATAAGCTATTGTATTTAACTCAAATTCTCAATATAATAGGCGGTGGTCCATTCTTCTTTTTTATTGTGCTTTAAATGAAAGTTCACAAATCAAGTCAGTCTCTTACACAAAAAACTTATATACACCTTGCTAAGTACTCCTAGCTGCTCTCCCGCTAATGAGACAGCACACTCTGTCTCCACCCTATATTCCCATGTCCACTCAGCCAGCTAGTGTGCCCCTCTGCCTTCTTATCTCGCCTCCAGACAGGAGCTGCCCACATAGTCTCATGTGTTTACTTGAGCCAAGAAACTCACTCCTCTATGGTGCTGCATTCTTAAGTAGGAGTTGTCCGTAAGTCGGACATTCGGAACCTGGGGACTACCTGTACTCCAGTGTTCCTTTTGGGAGTGCTGACTGCATTGGCTTTGAAGCCAGAGAGAAATCTGGATTCAGTATCCCAACCCCTCCCACCACTGTGAGAACTTAAGCAGATAATTTTATTCCTCTTTGTCTCAGCTATTTTTATCAGTTTTTTTTAAGGATAAACTCTATTGCCTTAAAATTATCTCACGATCGAGGCAGAAAAATATTTGAAAAGTATGAAATGTAAGTGACATTATTTAGGATGAGAGTTAGCATTGTTTTGTGGTTAATAATGCTGCTTTTGGATTGAGGGTACCTGTCTGAGCTGGTGAGTAGCCAGGCAGGGCATGGGAGCAACGTGCCCCAACTTCTCCCCACTGAATCTGACCCTCCTTGATGCCTACAAAGGAGGAGGAAGCCCCTGGAAATGTAAAACCTGCAGCAGCAAATTCTGACGGCATCAAACACAGCACTGCACTGTGGTATGCGGATCAAAGTGAACACATCTGCAAATAAACACATGGGGAAAATTGGGCCCATAATTCCGGCCATTAGGATTATAGTGCTGTGCGCACTGTGCTGACTGCTCATAATTACCATGTACTATTCTTTTCATACTCTGGAAATGGACTGTATGGACCACAAAATGTATTTCAAAAGACAGGCAATCTGTGGTGAGAATAGAAAGCTCCTTTATCTTTGTACAAAGACGCCTACATTTCCCAAACCTGGTAAGAGTGGAATGCCGATTCTCCTCGGGTAGAATTCTGATTAGAAAATGAACACGATTTGTTTGTTGTGGGCGTGAGTGTGTATGGGAGAGCGGGGAGTACAAGTGAGAAGGAATATCCAACTTGGCTGATTCTTTTTCTTCACCAAAGAATACTGAAGAAAACCCCACATCTGAAACCCTATGCTTGTGGAGGGCAATGTTCTTTGTCTAATTTTTTTTTTTAAAAGAGAGATTATGAGAGTCAAGGAGTTTATATTCTGTTAAAGGCTGGCAGTGTGATGAAGGGCCAACAGCTCCCTAAGGGTATGCTGTGTCCTATGATACATTTCAAGACAAGAGATTTTTATGGTCAAAAAATTTGGAAACAGAATCTATCATATTGCTCCACCTAGAGACTCATAAAGCGTTAGTACCTTTAGACCTTTGGGAGGTCCTGCAATAAACCAATTAATTCTGTGCAGTGATAAAGAGCTTCACTGCTAACTAAAAGGTTGGCAGTTTGAATCCACCAGCTGCTCCTTGGAAACTCTATGGGGCAGTTCTACTCTATCCTATAGGGTAGCTATGAGTCAGAATCGTCTAGATGGCAAGGGGTTTGTTTAGGTTTTCAAGTATATTCGAGCCTAGCACTTTTTTTCCCCCCTTGCACAACTAATACACTTCAGGAAATGTTGGTGTATAGGATTCATACCACAGTGCTGGGAGTCAGGACCCATGAAATTTGGTCTTGGTTTTGGTACTAACTTGCTATGTGATATCAGGCAAGGGATTTTTTGCCTCAGTTTACTCATCTAGAAAACCGGGTTAATCGTTCTGGTTCTCCTTATCACGGAAGGCTGCTGTGTGCATCAAATGCTATCATGGAACACATCCTCACTTTCAAAAGTTAGAAATAATATACTTTGTTGTTGTTAGGTGCCGTCGAGTCAGTGCCGACTCTTGGTGACCTTACATACGACAGAACGAAACACTACTAATTTCATGTATTACTGTACTTCTTGGTAATTATGTGATCATAAAAAAGTTTTCATCGTACTCTCATGTGAGAGAGTGGTTCTTTTATTATTGCTCCAGAGCCTAGCTTACCCTGACTAATATAAAAGAAACCCAAACCCAAACCCTTTGCCGTCGAGTCAATTCTGACTCATAAATAGTGACTTTTAATATATTAATTTCTTAGGGCTTTAATACCATCATCAATAAAATATTGATGATTATTAACTTATTGAAGGGTTGTTATAAAAGTAAATAACATGCAAAACACCCAAGTTTAAGCACAGTAGATACCAATAGGCAGTTCTCAAATATAGTTGTATTTTTTCCTTCATTATTTTTTAAGATTTAATATTAAAACATTGTCTACAATAAATTTATCTGAAATTATACCCTGAGATTTTAGTAACACAACAATAATAAAAATAACAGTACTAATATTATTATGGTGATGTATTTGCCATGTGGTGAGGGCCCTTCTTAGTGTTTTTATGTTGACATTATTTTTATTGTTCTAGAAACGCTATGTAACTTGACCACGGTGTTGTTGTTAGGTGCCATGGAGTTGGTTCTGACTCAGTAGAGACCCTATGCACACCAGAACGAAACACTGCCCGCTCCTGCACCATCTTCACGGTCGTTCCTATGTTTGAGCCCATTGTTGCTGCCACTGTGTCAATCCATCTCGTTGAGGGTCTTCCTCTTTTTCACATGGTATAGATCACGGTATAACGTTAGGTAAAGGGAAGAGCTGTATTTAGAATGCAGGCCTATTACGCTCTTATGTTCATGATCTCAAACCTACCATACAAGTCTATTTTGCCATACTTGAAAGTAAATTGCTATTTATTTACCAACTTGAACATTCCTATTTTTTCTCTTATTTGGTAGGATGGGGCCTGGATCGGAATGTTGGAGTTACGCAGGACGTGGAAGCCATACGCAGTACCTGTTCTCCTTCGTGAACATTTATGTTTCAGGGGGATGTGACCATGCTGGCAGTTCTAAGCCCTCATCATAAATCCTCATGCAGGGGCTGTTCTGGCCACAGACAGTTGCAGATTAGGCTGGACGAGGAAAAACCAAGCTTGGAAAATGTTCTTTGAAGCTGTATGATCAGATTATGATAATTTCATCAAAACCTATTTCAAAAAGCTAACATTTATCATTAGTTTGTGTACCTCCTAATTATTTCGTGAGAGTTTTTCTATGCAGGAATGATAAAAAAAAATTCTAGCTTGAGAAAGCTTTTAAATGCAGTGTGTACACAGCCAGATATATGGCATTGGCATATGGGTCACATTTGCATTTGAGGCTTATTTGAGACAGTTTCCTGAAAATGTCAGAGGAGATCACATATTTTAAAAGTCTGATATTAGTAATGAACATTAATATCTCTCAGTCACTTTCCAAAGCAAAATAATTTTTTTTTGGCCCCAAAATGGCAAGGAAGTACTTGCTAAGAGCAAAAAAAATTACTCAAGGTACACGAAGTTCAGAATACTTATCTCAAGATGATTCTATAGACTAGAACCCCTAAAGATTGAATTGTTGATTAGCGAAGGCACTCATTAGCTTCTGCATCCTCCAGTGCCCAGATCCCTTTGCCCTTCTGTATCTTCTGTCTAGGAGTCACTGGGTGGCACAAATAGCTAAGTACTGGACTATTAACCAAAAGAGCGTAGGTTCAATCCCACCCAGAAGCAACTCGGAATGGGGCCACCATGAGTTGGTATCAACTTGAAAGCAACTAACAACAACATCTTCTATCTGTTCAGCAGTATCGCCTTCCACCTACTGCCTCAAACAGAATACTGAGAGCCATTCTTGACACCAACACTTCTTAACCAGCAAAAATCAATCACTGAGCCCTATAGTAGATGCTTTTCAAATCCATCTACTTTCCTTCTTTCTTATATTCACTATGCTAATTGAGGTTGCTATCCTGTTTCCTTTGAACCAGGAGTCAGAGAACTACAGCCTTCAGGTCAAACCCAGAGTGCCTCCTGTTTTTGTATGACTCATGAGATAAATTTTATATATATATATATACACACACACATATATATATATTTACATTTTTTAAATGGTTGAAAAAATAAAAGAATAATATTTCATGACATAGGACAATTATATGAAATTCAAATTTCACTGTGTACAAATAATAAAAATTTTAGAACACAATATATGTTTATTCATTTATGTATTATTGTCTATGGCTGTTTCGGGGCTATAAGAATTGCAACAAAGACTGTGTGGCCTGCAAAGTCTAAAATATTTACATCTGGCCCTTTACAGATAAAACTGAGGATTCCTTCTCTGAACGATTGCTGCAGCGTCCTCACTGTTCTCCCTGCCTCTAGTCCTACATGTTCTGGTATGTTGCCCATTTATGCACGTGAACTCAGCTCTGACATTGCTGATAACCTGTCTAAGACCTTTGCATGACTTCCTAGTCCACAGAGCAAAAAGATCACTATTCAGTCTTTTATATCCTGGTTTCTGCTAGTTCCTCCTTCTCATCCAACATGCTCTCTGCCTCCCATTGATATTCCAGGTTCTCCAAATAAACTATAAACTATTTTTTATCTCCTCTTTTGTCTGAACTTCCTCTCTCTGCTTTTATACTGTTACTCATTTCCAAGTTCACCTGAATGATGCCTACTTATCATTATAGCTGAGTTCAAATGAGACCTTCTCCAGGAAGCTTCCCTGTCCCTCCACGCTCTCTGGGTACTCCAAGCACACTGCATCTTTCCTTTCTTTTTCCTTTCCTTTCTTCTGTCTTAGCACATTATGGTAGCATAGTAGTTAAGAGCTACAGCTGCTAACCAAAAGTTCAGCAGTTTGAATCTGCCAGGCACTCCTTGGAAACTGTATGGGGGAATTCTACTCTGTCTTATAGGGTTGCTATGTGTTGGAATTGACTCGACGGCAATGGGTTGTTTTTTTTTTTTTTTAAAGGAGATTCATGTTTTATATTCTCCCATTCCAAGTTCCAAACTGAATATCTGAAGTATTAGAGATGCTCAGTGATTGAGTTGAATAATCGATTAATTAAACGGATGATGGTTCACTGTACTGTTAAACTTCTATTCATATTTCAAGATTTCACTCTACAATTACCTTATACATGGGTCTTCTCTCTGATCATCCCCTTTGCCCATCCCAGAAATAGATATATTTTCCTCCAGGAATGGGGTATAAAGGATAGACCATAATATAAGAAATACATTTTACCAATAAAAAAGTCTGCACACAAAAGTAGTTTCTCAAATTTTCAGTAAAGATTACATTTCTTTAAAAATTTAATTATACTAGTTTTTTTTGTTGTTGTTGTTCCCTGAATAAACCACTTCTATTAGGTTAATTAGATAAAGGTTAAATGCCAAGAATAAAAGTGATTCCTAATTTTATAATATTAATCATCTAATAAGATTTAGTTTTTCTCTAGCTCAGAGTCTGACAGAAATTTTAAAACAAATAGAGCTTCAGAGCTCAGGTAATGGACTAACATTTTCTCTAGGGGCAATCAGTTTCAGCGTTAGAGTTGTATAATTCCAAAAGAAATATCCTGTCTCCCTTCTTTCTTTCTATCCACCTCTCTGCCTTTTTTATTTCCTCTACTTCCCTTCCTACCCGAACTCATTTTTGACAAGCTAAATGGGTTCCTTTCAGGCCTCGTACTCTATAATAGATTTCTGACAAAATCTCAAGTTGCAGTAATAATCAAAGTAAATCAGCTAAGTGACTATTTCATAGACAAGGGAGAACAGAGAAATCGCCAGTTGAGTGTAGAGTGAGAGCTCTAGCCCAGTTATACTAGAGTTTAGCCCTGAGCCATTTTTTAAAGTGAAATGCCTGAGTGCCTAACTAATTAATCTAGTCCAGTCAGAAACGGCTTATTTGCTTTCTGATTTTCAAGCCAGAAAATTTCATGAAACCAAAATCTTTGCTTCTAGGGATCTATTGCTCCTGTACTTTACCCAGGACAGTGCAAAATGGGAAGTATTTGGGGATGCTGTGAACATGAATGTGTATCTCCACAATCCCACTATGGGAATCGGTTCTAGGTAAATAATCCAAATGAAGAAACATCAATATATGCAAAAAGATATCCAATACTGCTCTATTTATACTAAGGAAACACTGGAGGCCACCTAAATTCCTGTTTAAACAAATTGCAATATATCCTTTTATAACATTATGCAAGCCTAATCATTAAATTGGTTATATTAATGCATGGAAAAATGCTCATGATATTAAAGGGAAGGAGCTGGTGCCCAATGTTATTAATTATATATTTTTTGTGTGAAAATACATTGCAAAATTGTCATGCTCCTCAGTTTGGATGGTTGGTTTATGGGTGCATTTTTCAATTTTATTGTCCAAATATTCTGTGATGTTGCTGTATTATTCTTATGATCTTAGAATCCAGCAAATGGGAATAATCCTTTTGGCTTATCATTTATATTTTCAATGTGCCATGAGTTTTGCATTTCTTTCAGAGTTATTGCTAATATTGAGTTTTTTTGAGTAATATATTTGGCATGGAGAATGGGAAGAAAAGATAGAGAATGAGCAGAGATTAAAAAGAAAGAGAATGATATTTGGGAAGGAAAACTAAAAAAAAAAAAAAAATATCAAATATATACGGAGGTGAGTTACAAGAAAAAAAAAAACAACAGTATTTCAAGATTGGACAGGACTTACAAGTCACCAGATCCTAACTTCCCATCCTCTCTATCTCTGTTTGGAACCCTTATCAAGGTTTATTTTTGGCATTTAAAAGCAATGGTGATAACCAAAAAAACAAAACCCACTGCCATCAAGTCAATTCTGACTCACAGTCACCCTATCCAAGAAGCCAGAAAAATGGTTACCTTTGGCAAAAGGCTAATGATGGGTAAAGGCAACAATGAGGATTTTGGGTGTGGGTATGTCCTATATCTTGATTTAGATGGTGTTCCCTTTGTAAATTTATTGAGCCATACATTTTTGATTTATGTACTTTTCTGTATATATGACATAGTCCAGTAAAACATATTTAAAATAAATTTTGTTAAGTTTCCACCATAATATGAAACTCAGAGAAAAAAGTGATTTAGAATTAGGTTTGTAAGTAACCTGTATGCTTAACCCAGCATAAGAGAGTCAACGAAGTATGAATTTAGGAAAATTGGAAATCATCAAAAATGAAATAGAATTCATAAAGATCAAAATCCTTGGCATTAGTGAGCTGAAATGGACTGGTATTGGTCATTTTGAATCAGACAATCATATGGTCTCTATGCCAGGAACGACGACTTGAAAAGGAATAGTGTTGCATTTATCATCAAAAAGAACATTCAAGGGGGCGGAGCCAAGATGGCGGACTAGGCAGACGTTACCTCGGATCCCTCTTACAACAAAGACACGGAAAAACAAGTGAATCGATCACATACATAACAATCTACGAACCCTGAACAACAAACACAGATTTAGAGACGGAGAACGAACTAATACGGGGAAGCAGCGATTGTTTCCAGAGCCTGGAGCCAGCGTACCAGTCAGGTACGGCACAAGCACAGAGACCTGCTCCACCCCCCTGAACTAACCCCGGGAGGGGGACCAGCCGGTTCCACGGGCGGCGTGGGACGCAGCCGGTAGGAGAAGTCCCCGGGAGGCAGTGACTGATCTTGGAGCAGAAAGAGCAGCATCCGAGCCGGGGAACCGTCTCGCACGGATTTGGACTGCACGCAGGTACGCCATAAACACGGAGAGTTGCTCCACCCCCTGAACTAACCCCGGGAAGGGGACCAGCCGGGTCGCGCGGGCGGCGTGGGACGCAGCCGGTAGGAGAAGTCCCCGGGAGGCAGCGACTGGTATTGGAGTGGGGAGAACAGCGTTCCAGCCGGGACACTCGGTCGCGGCACAAGCACGGGGAGCTACTCCACCCATCTGAACTAACCCCGGGAGGGGGCCTACCTGGTTCAAGGGGGCGGCACGGCCACGCGGCTGGAGGGAAGAGAAGTCCCCGGGAGGCAGCGACTGATTTTGGAGTTGAGAGTGCACCGTCCCAGTAGGGGAGCCTTGACGCTGGGCGTGGGGCTGGAAGCGGAGGATCTGACCGTGACTCCAGCGGGCCAGACCCCCTGGGGGCAATCTCCACACAGTCAGCACACATAGGCGACGCGCCCGCGGGAATCTCAGATATAACAGTCATTCCAAGCAAGACAAGCAACTCTGGCTATATTCTGAGGTGCTACTCTCCTATCTCTCTGTTCCCTCCCCCACCCTCCCCAGGCGGCTTCATTAACATCTGAATAGCCTGAGCCAGAGGGAGAACTCTGATAGGGATCTGATCGCAGTTTTTTTTAGCGGATTTTCTGGAAAAACTAGTTTCCCAGTGATGGCTCGGAGACAACAATCCATATCAAACCACTTAAAGAAGCAGACCGTGACAGCTTCTCCAACCCCCCAAACAAAAGAATCAAAATCTTTTCCAAATGAAGATACAATTTTGGAATTATCAGATACAGAATATAAAAAACTAATTTACAGAATGCTTAATGATATCACAAATGAAATTAGGATATCTGCAGAAAAAGCCAAGGAACACACTGATAAAACTGTTGAAGAACTCAAAAAGATTATTCAAGAACATACTGGAAAAATTAATAAGTTGCAAGAATCTATAGAGAGACAACATGTAGAAATCCAAAAGATTAACAATAAAATAACAGAATTAGACAACACACTAGGAAGTCAGAGGAGCAGACTCGAGCAATTAGAATGCAGACTGGGACATCTGGAGGACCAGGGAATCAACACCAACATAGCTGAAAAAAAATCAGATAAAAGAATTAAAAAAAATGAAGAAACCCTAAGAATTATGTGGGACTCTATCAAGAAGGATAACCTGCGGGTGATTGGAGTCCCAGAACAGGGAGGGGGGACAGAAAACACAGAGAAAATAGTTGAAGAACTCCTGACAGAAAACTTCCCTGACATCATGAAAGACGAAAGGATATCTATCCAAGATGCTCATCGAACCCCATTTAAGATTGATACAAAAAGAAAAACACCTAGACATATTATCATCAAACTCACCAAAACCAAAGATAAACAGAAAATTTTAAAAGCAGCCAGGGAGAAAAGAAAGGTTTCCTTCAAGGGAGAATCAATAAGAATATGTTCTGACTACTCAGCAGAAACCATGCAGGCAAGAAGGGAATGGGACGACATATACAGAACACTGAAGGAGAAAAACTGCCAACCAAGGATCATATATCCAGCAAAACTCTCTCTGAAATATGAAGGCGAAATTAAGATATTTACAGACAAACACAAGTTTAGAGAATTTGCAAAAACCAAACCAAAGCTACAAGAAATACTAAAGGATATTGTTTGGTCAGAGAACCAATAATATCAGATATCAGCACAACACAAGGTCACAAAACAGAACGTCCTGATATCAACTCAAATAGGGAAATCACAAAAACAAACAAATTAGGATTAATTAAAAAAAAAAATACACATAACAGGGAATCATGGAAGACAATAGGTAAAAGATCACAATAATCAAAAAGAGGGACTAAATACAGGAGGCATTGAACTGCCATATGGAGAGTGATACAAGGCGATATAGAACAATACAAGTTAGGTTTTTACTTAGAAAAATAGGGGTATATAATGAGGTAACCACAAAAAGGTATAACAATTCTATAACTCAAGACAAAAACCAAGAAAAACGTAACGACTCAACTAACATAAAGTCAAACACTATGAAAATGAGGATCTCACAATTTACTAAGAAAAACGCCTCAGCACAAAAAAGTATGTGGAAAAATGAAATTGTCAACAACACACATAAAAAGGCATCAAAATGACAGCACTAAAAACTTATTTATCTATAATTACCCTGAATGTAAATGGACTAAATGCACCAATAAAGAGACAGAGAGTCACAGACTGGATAAAGAAACACGATCCATCTATATGCTGCCTACAAGAGACACACCTTAGACTTAGAGACACAAACAAACTAAAACTCAAAGGATGGAAAAAAGTATATCAAGCAAACAATAAGCAAAAAAGAAGAGGAGTAGCAATATTAATTTCTGACAAAATAGACTTTAGACTTAAATCCACCACAAAGGATAAAGAAGGACACTATATAATGATAAAAGGGACAATTGATCAGGAAGACATAACCATATTAAATATTTACGCACCCAATGACAGGGCTGCAAGATACATAAATCAAATTTTAACAGAACTGAAAAGCGAGATAGATACCTCCACAATTATAGTAGGAGACTTCAACACACCACTTTCGGAGAAGGACAGGACATCCAGTAAGAAGCTCAACAGAGACACGGAAGATCTAATTACAACAATCAACCAACTTGACCTCATTGACTTATACAGAACTCTCCACCCAACTGCTGCAAAATATACTTTTTTTTCCAGCGCACATGGAACATTCTCTAGAATAGACCACATATTAGGTCATAAAACAAACCTTTGCAGAGTCCAAAACATCGAAATATTACAAAGCATCTTCTCAGACCACAAGGCAATAAAACTAGAGATCAATAACAGAAAAACGAGGGAAAAGAAATCAAATACTTGGAAAATGAACAATACCCTCCTGAAAAAAGACTGGGTTATAGAAGACATCAAGGAGGGAATAAGGAAATTCATAGAAAGCAACGAGAATGAAAATACTTCCTATCAAAACCTCTGGGACACAGCAAAAGCAGTGCTCAGAGGCCAATTTATATCAATAAATGC
Organism: Loxodonta africana; assembly: GCF_030014295.1. NCBI lineage: Eukaryota > Metazoa > Chordata > Mammalia > Proboscidea > Elephantidae > Loxodonta > Loxodonta africana. Next base: position 97,783,375 of record NC_087348.1, read on the forward strand.
ACACATACAAAAAGAAGAAAGAGCCAAAATCAGAGAACTGTCCCTACAACTTGAACAAATAGAAACTGAGCAACAAAAGAATCCATCAGGCACCAGAAGAAAACAAATAATAAAAATTAGAGCTGAACTAAATGAATTAGAGAACAGAAAAACAATCGAAAGAATTAACAAAGCCAAAAGCTGGTTCTTTGAAAAAATTAACAAAATTGATAAACCATTGGCTAGACTGACTAAAGAAATACAGGAAAGGAAACAAATAACCCGAATAAGAAATGAGAAGGACCACATCACAACAGAACCAAATGAAATTAAAAGAATCATTTCAGATTATTATGAAAAATTGTACTCTAACAAATTTGCAAACCTAGAAGAAATGGATGAATTCCTGGAAAAACACTACCTACCTAAACTAACACATTCAGAAGTAGAACAACTAAATAGACCCATAACAAAAAAAGAGATTGAAACGGTAATCAAAAAACTCCCAAGAAAAAAAAGCCCTGGCCCGGACGGCTTCACTGCAGAGTTCTACCAAATTTTCAGAGAAGAGTTAACACCACTACTACTAAAGGTATTCCAAAGCATAGAAAATGACGGAATACTACCCAACTCATTCTATGAAGCCACCATCTCCCTGATACCAAAACCAGGTAAAGACATTACAAAAAAAGAAAATTATAGACCTATATCCCTCATGAACATTGATGCAAAAATCCTCAACAAAATTCTAGCCAATAGAAGCCAACAACACATCAAAAAAATAATTCACCATGATCAAGTGGGATTTATACCTAGTATGCAAGGCTGGTTTAATATCAGAAAAACCATTAATGTAATCCATCACATAAATAAAACAAAAGACAAAAACCACATGATCTTATCAATTGATGCAGAAAAGGCATTTGACAAAGTCCAACACCCATTCATGATAAAAACTCTTACCAAAATAGGAATTGAAGGAAAATTCCTCAACATAATAAAGGGCATCTATGCAAAGCCAACAGCCAATATCACTCTAAATGGAGAGAACCTGAAAGCATTTCCCTTGAGAACGGGAACCGGACAAGGATGCCCTTTATCACCGCTCTTATTCAACATCGTGTTGGAAGTCTTAGCCAGGGCAATCAGGCTAGACAAAGAAATAAAAGGTATCCGGATTGGCAAGGAAGAAGTAAAGTTATCACTATTTGCAGATGACATGATTATATACACAGAAAACACTAAGGAATCCTCCAGAAAACTACTGAAACTAATAGAAGAGTTTGGCAGAGTCTCAGGTTATAAAATAAACATACAAAAATCACTTGGATTCCTCTACATCAACAAAAAGAACACCGAAGAGGAAATAACCAAATCAATACCATTCACAGTAGCCCCCAAGAAGATAAGATACTTAGGAATAAATCTTACCAAGGATGTAAAAGACCTATACAAAGAAAACTACAAAGCTCTACTACAAGAAATTCAAAAGGACATACTTAAGTGGAAAAACATACCTTGCTCATGGATAGGAAGACTTAACATAGTAAAAATGTCTATTCTACCAAAAGCCATCTATACATTTAACGCACTTCCGATCCAAATTCCAATGTCATATTTTAAGGGGATAGAGAAACAAATCACCAATTTCATATGGAACGGAAAGAAGCCCCGGATAAGCAAAGCACTACTGAAAAACAAGAAGAAAGTGGGAGGCCTCACCTTACCCGACTTCAGAACCTATTATACAGCCACAGTAGTCAAAACAGCCAGGTATTGGTACAACAACAGACACATAGACCAATGGAACAGAATTGAGAACCCAGACATAGATCCATCCATGTATGAGCAGCTGATATTTGACAAAGGACCAGTGTCAATTAACTGGGGAAAAGATAGCCTTTTTAACAAATGGTGCTGGCATAACTGGATATCCATTTGCAAAAAAATGAAACAGGACCCATACCTCACACCATGCACAAAAACTAACTCCAAGTGGATCAAAGACCTAAACATAAAGACTAAAACGATAAAGATCATGGAAGAAAAAATTGGGACAACCCTAGGAGCCCTAATACAAGGTATAAACAGAATACAAAACATTACCAAAAATGATGAAGAGAAACCTGATAACTGGGAGCTCCTAAAAATCAAACACCTATGCTCATCTAAAGACTTCACCAAAAGAGTAAAAAGACCACCTACAGATTGGGAAAGAATTTTCAGCTATGACATCTCCGACCAGCGCCTGATCTCTAAAATCTACATGATTCTGTCCAAACTCAACCACAAAAAGACAAACAACCCAATCAAGAAGTGGGCAAAGGATATGAACACACATTTCTCTAAAGAAGATATTCAGGCAGCCAACAGATACATGAGAAAATGCTCTCGATCATTAGCCATTAGAGAAATGCAAATTAAAACTACGATGAGATTCCATCTCACACCAGCAAGGCTGGCATTAATCCAAAAAACACAAAATAATAAATGTTGGAGAGGCTGCGGAGAGATTGGAACTCTCATACACTGCTGGTGGGAATGTCAAATGGTACAACCACTTTGGAAATCTATCTGGCGTTATCTTAAACAGTTAGAAATAGAACTACCATACAACCCAGAAATCCCACTCCTAGGAATATATCCTAGAGATACAAGAGCCTTCATACAAACAGATATATGCACACCCATGTTTATTGCAGCTCTGTTTACAATAGCAAAAAGTTGGAAGCAACCAAGGTGTCCATCAACGGATGAATGGGTAAATAAATTGTGGTATATTCACACAATGGAATACTACGCATCGATAAAGAACAGTGACGAATCTCTGAAACATTTCATAACATGGAGGAACCTGGAAGGCATTATGCTGAGCGAAATGAGTCAGAGGCAAAAGGACAAATATTGTATAAGACCACTATTATAAGATCTTGAGAAATAGTAAACCTGAGAAGAACACATACTTTTGTGGTTACGAGGGGGGGAGGGAGGGAGGGTGAGAGAGGGTTTTTTTATTGATTAATCAGTAGATAAGAACTGCTTTAGGTGAAGGGAAAGACAACACTCAATACATGGAAGGTCAGCTCAATTGGACTGGACCAAAAGCAAAGAAGTTTCCGGGATAAAATGAAGGCTTCAAAGGTCAGCGGAGCAAGCGCGGGGGTCTGGGGAACATGGTTTGAGGGGACTTCTAAGTCAATTGGCAAAATAATTCTATTATGAAATCATTCTGCATCCCACTTTGAAATGTGGCGTCTGGGGTCTTCAATGCTAACAAGCAGCCATCTAAGATGCATCAATTGGTCTCAACCCACCTGGAGCAAAGGAAAATGAAGAACACCAAGCCCACATGACAACTAAGAGCCCAAGAGACAGAAAGGGCCACATGAACCAGAGACCTACATCATCCTGAGACCAGAAGAACTAGTTGGTGCCCGGCCACAATCGATGACTGCCCTGACAGGGAGCACAGCAGAGGACCCCTGAGGGAGCAGGAGATCAGTGGGATGCAGACCCCAAATTCTCATAAAAAGACCAAACTTAATGGTCTGACTGAGACTGGAGGAATCCCGGCGGCCATGCTCCCCAGACCTTCAGTTGACACAGGACAGGAACCATCCCCGAAGACAACTCATCAGAAATGAAAGGGACTGGTCAGCGGGTGGGAGAGAGATGCTGATGAAGAGTGAGCTAATTATATCAGGTGGACACTTGAGATTGTGTTGGCAACTCTTGTCTGGAGGGGGGATGGGAGGATAGAGAGAGAGGGAAGCCGGCAAAATTGTCAAGAAAGGAGAGACTGAAAGGGCTGACTCAAGACGGGGAGAGTAAGTGGGAGTAGGGAGTGATACGTATGTAAACTTATATGTGACAGACTGATTGGATTTGTAAACGTTCACTTGAAGCTTAATAAAAGTTATTATAAAAAAAAAAAAAACGTTCAAGATCTATCCTGAAGTACAACGCTGTCAGTGATAGGATAATATCCATATGCCTACAAGGAGGACCAGTTAATACGACTATTATTCAAATTTATGCACCAACCACTAAAGCCACAGGTGAAGAAATTGAAGATTTTTACCAACTTCTGCAGTCTGAAATTGGTAAAACATGTAATCAAGATGCTCTGAAAATTATTGGTGATTGGAATGAGAAAGCTGGAAACAAAGAAGGATTGGTGATTGGCCTTGGTGATAGAAACGATTCTGGAGATGGCATGATTGAATTCTGCAAGACCAATGATTTCTTCACTGCAAATAACTTTTTTTTTTTTTTTTTTTACCCAGCATTAACGGTGACTATACACGTGGACCTCACCAGATGGAATGCACAGGAATCAAATTGACTACATTTGTAGAAAGAGACGATAGAAAAGCTCAATATCATCAGTCAGAACAAGGCCACGGGCTGATGGCAGATATTTCTATTCACGTGCTTTAATAAACTGTTATACATTAATGTCCTCTTTGGGCAACAATCATAAATAAAGTTTATTTCAGAAAACTTTAGTTGTTTTTTGGCCATGGTCTCACAGCCAATATTTAATGATATGCTCAATAGTTGGTGAAGTACCGTGAATGAAATAAATAGCTTCTTAGAGTTATAGACTCAAGTCTATAAAATAAGCACTGATATCACAAGTCTATATACTATCCTTCTACACACATGCACACACATGTACTTGCAAACACTTTAGAGATAAATATAGATTTTTCTTCCAGTAAATTATTCCTTCTCATTCAACAATCATCTATTATATGCCAGGTGCTTTGTTAGGCATTAGTTTTACAGAGGTAAAGAAGAGAATCCTTACCTGAAGGAACTAACAGTTTCCTGGAAAGACAAAAATTCAGACATTAACCTGTATTTCATCCTAAGCAGAATACCTTAGTCTACCTGGGAAAGTCAGGGAAGGCTACACTGAAGAGGTGATATTTTTTACTGAAACTTGAAGGATGAATAAGAGTTTGCTGGGTGGGTAATCTTGTAGATTGAGTCCTGCCTCATTAACATAACTGCCACTGATACCATTTTATCAACATCATAGAGGTAGGATTTACAACACATAGGAAAATCATATCAGATGACAAAATTGTGGACAGTAACACAATACTGGGAATCACGGCCTAGCCAAATTGATACACATATTTTTGGGGGACACGATTCAATCTATGTCAAGAGGCAATGTATTAAACTCCATTTTTGAAATTAAAGCTTTTTGAGTAAGGTGATAACATGTTTAGATGTTTGTGTCATAGATATTGTTATGCCAGCAGTGTGATAGATTGGAGAATGTGAGGACAAATAATAGTGAACAATTGTATAAGCAATAATGAAGGCCTCATCGGTGGGTATGAAGAGGAAAGAATAGATACGATTTATCTGTATTTACATAAAGGAAGTGGGGAAAGATAGAAATCTAGGACTGCTTCCAGGTTTCTGGCTTGTTGGACAGTATAGATAATGAAAGAATACAGGAGAAAAAGCTATGATGGCAGGGAAATAAATTCAGTCTGAGAGGAGAAGTTGAGTTTAATGTGCCCACAGATCATCCAGTTTGAGATATCAAGTAAAAAGTTTGGACTATATATCTGGAATTAAGTTGTGACATCTAGGCTAAAGAGAGAAATTAGGAAGTTATCTATAAATAGTAGTTGACGTCATGGTATACAAAATTTCCCAGAAAGGAATAGTAAGAAGAAAAAAAGGGTAAAGAATGGAGCCTTGGAAGACATCAATATCTGAGAAGCAGGAGAAGAACAGAAGCCTACAAATGAGATGGAGAAAAGAAAAAATCATCCATAGTGCCAGAAGGAAAGCTGGACAAGTGTGTTGTGGAATTTAATAGAAGAGAGAATGCCAAGAGAGAAAACGTCAAGAATGTTCAGTTCACCCAAGATGTGGGCTTGCAAAGCATTCACTGATTTTGGCAATAAGAGGTTGTTCTAGAGTTCTACATCAAAACCATTGCAGTGGAGTTAGAAGGCAGTTTTCAATGGTTTGAGGGTTGATAAACAGACTGTAAACTCAAGAACTTTATCCATCCAGGGCAAAATAAAAGGAGTTGCTAGAAGACAACCAAGGAAAGAGAAGTAGATGTTAAGCCTCAAGAAAGTTAAGGAACAGTGATATTCCCACACTGACTTTGGATTTAAATCTAGGTATTTCACATTTGAATGTTTTGAATGTTACAATCTTCAACTACTGTTGTTAAGTCATTAAAGGTTTTAAGGAGGATCCAGGTTCAAACCTAAAAAGAAAAGTATCATTCAATGGTAACTTAAATACCAACATTAGTAGCATAGCGGTCAAGAATGCTACCCTTAGCACTAGACTCCCTGGGTTCGATTTTCAGCTGTGCCAGGTAAATAGCTTTATATTTAACATTTTTAGTTATTTAACATTTTTTGTGCTTTTTCTCACCTATAAATGGGGGACACAGTTATTGAGAGAATTAGATATGTTGATAATTGTAAAGCACTATAAAAGCACTTAAAAACAGTGCCTGGTATACAATAAGTGCTCACAAGTATTTGTCGTTATTGGACATAGAACAAAAGGAACACATTGCAGAATATTTCAAGAGGCAACCAACAGTTTATGCTTATTTAAGTCAGATTTAGAAAAGTTTGTTCTACTTAAGGTGGGCAACTGAGGAGAGGAAGGGAAAGAGGCTCAGTTGTGAGTTCTAGTGATTGATAAGCTTTCTGCACGTCTGGGCTGAGCATAGCTTGTCAGCAGATAGCTTTTTCAGCTTTGTGTGCATTCTAGATTTCATTACTTTTCTAGCTTCTTGAAGACTTTGCAGGTTCAGAATAAGAAATATGGACAACCCTGACTCATTACTACTAAGCTGTTGATGTGTATACAAGATTTTATGTTTACCAAAGTGTTTTCAGGTGTATTTTTATATTTGACCTTGGAAAGCACCCTAATATTGATAACATTATTGATAGTGCTGCACCTGATACGTGTTTAGCTGGTAAACGGCACTGTGGGGGATAGAACCTGGATCTTCTTCCTCCTCAACACCAAGGTGGTACCTGGGAGCCTGAAATGCCTGACTAGTCAGTGAATACTCGCCATTCGTGACCCCAAAGGGCTAAAATCTAGATTTGATATAGCGTAATTGAAAGAGTATTTGTTAGTGGCATTGTGATACTTGCTTGTATGTTTATGTCTATGAGACTGTTGTTGTTGTTGTTGCTGTGGAGTCGATTCTGACTCATGGTGACCCCATGTGTGTAGAGTAGAATTGCTCCATAAGGTTTTCAAAGCTATGACCTTTCAGAAGCAGATTGCCACGCCTGTCTTCTATGGCGCCTCTGGTTGGGTTTGAACTACCAACCTTTTCTCTACATGTTGAACACTTATTCATTGTGTCACTCTAAGAGACTGTACCAATCATCTATTTTTCCTAGAACCTGGAACTACATAAGTGCTCAATAAATACTTATTGAGTTGAACTAAGTGGGGTGCCACCTATATTCAAGGGCATTATTAAGTAATAGCATTCCGGAACCCATGGATAACCATCTAGTCCTAGCATCAGCAATATTGCTTTTCTTTTTGAATGACTGAATTTCTTCGAAAGAAGGAAAAATGCCTTGGGGTGATTACAAAGTGTAGATCATTTTTCCCCTTTAATTCAAAGACTTGCTCCATATTGAGCAAATGTTTATTTAGGCAGTTGCTGGGGGGAACAAAAATAACAAGTACCATAGAACTCATTTAGATTAACATCTGTAAAAGGGGGTGATCTGCCAAGTGAACAGATGTTTCATGTGCTGAACCAAAATGGAGTGATGACTGAAATTATAATGAAGTGCTTAGATGCAGGAATAAACTTGTTAAAAGAAGAGTGTATCCGGTTGAAAGATCCTAGATCTGTTAAAAGATCTCTGTATGCTGGGAAGATAAAGGAGATTCTGCCAAGACTAGAACACAAGGCCCACTCATTTTGTGCCAAAATGGATTCACCAACACTCAGAACAAAGAGTTATACACTTGGAGGCATGATTAAATTGTCAAGGGAAAGTTTTAATCATACGTGAAATTAGTCTGCTACCACTGGTTAAGAGCTTAGTGTTTATGAGATTTGATACAAGGTGTCATCTTGACCTTACATAATACTTAAACACTAATTTTTTCCTATTTTACAGATAAGAAAGCTGAGGTTCAGATAGGTTAAATAACTTGCCCTGGGCTGTACAGCTAGTAAGAAGTGAAATTCAACTAGGTCTATATGGCTACTAACTCAAGGCTTTTTACACTATAATTACCTGTGTCTTCCTCAAGTGAAAAGAGAGTTGCTGAGCACATAAGCACAGCGCCAGGAAGAATGGGGATGGAACACCCTGGACTCTCCAGGTCCCAACATATACCTCACACTAACATCCCAAAGTGAGGCCTCAACACCCCCTAGGAAATAACATTTAACTGTCAGAAATCAGATAGAACTGTCATAGCATATGAGGCAAGCCTCGTCAATTATGAAACACTATTTACAATTCCACTGGTCTTTCAGCAGTGTAAACATTGCCAATTTTTTCTTGAAGTAGTAAATAAAAACCAAGGAAAAGATGAGTTCAGTCTCCTGAAGAGATTTATTATTACTATTGCCAAGGAATCTGAGTCCCTGTACCATTTGGACCAGGCCTTGCCCACAACTGAGCAAATACTCAGAGTGGGGAGCAGCTTCAGACACTGTGGGTGAACCGTGGGAATGGTCCCATGTGTAACTCTCACCCTGGGTTGGGCAAGCACTGCCCAAGGAATTATACGGATTATGTCACCTAATTATCACAGCAACACTGTGGGTTAAGTATTATTATTATTCCCATTTTATAAATAAGGAATGAGATACTCAGAAGGTTGAGTAAAATTTGTTTTCTTAAGAAACTTATAGTACATAATGAAAAAAACTCTACAATTCAATGTACTTCATTGGTGAAAACAAGCAAGTGTCCACCATACCTGAGGGAGAATCAGCTTTTTCTTTTACTGTCTCAGACCAGTCTTGTGGGAGGCAGGGCTAATTCAGGCTTCAGGAACAATCCACTGAGACTTAGTTTCCAGGCACCTGGCCATGATATAGTGTTTTCCTTCTGGTGATTATGTTCCCCTTGCCCTTCCCATGCCGGGGGCCCAATTGTTATAGCTGATATATATATATATATATATATATATATATATATATATATATATATATATATATTTTTATATCAGAATTGACTCGACGGCACTGGGGTGGAGGATATATATATATATCCTTTCCATCCCTTTATTTATTTATTTTTTATAATTTTCATTGTGCTTTAAATGCAAGTTTACAAATTAAGTCAGTCTCTCACGCAAAAACTTACATACCTTGCTACGTACTCCCAATTACTCTCCCCTAAATTTTTTTTTTTTAATGATACAGCCCACTCCCTCCCTCCACTCTCTCTATTCATATCCATTTCGCCAGCTTCTAACCCCCTCCACCCTCTCATCTCCCCTCCAGAAAGGAGATGCCAACGTGGTCTCAAGTGTCCACCTGATCCAAGAGGCTCACTCCTCACCAGCATTCCTCTCCAACCCATTGTCCAGTCCAATCCATGTCCAAAGAGTTGGCTTCGGGAATGGTTCCTGTCCTGGGCCAACAGAAGGTCTGGGGGCCATGACCACTGGGGTCCTCAGTCAGACTATTAAGTCTGGTCTTTTTAGGAGAATTTGGCATCTGCATCCCACTGCTCTCCTGCTCCCTCAGGGGTTCTCTGTTGTGTTCCCTGTCAGGGCAGTCATCGGTTGTAGCCAGGCACCATCTAGTTCTTCTGGTCTCAGGATGATGTAGTCCCTGGTTCATGTGGCCCTTTCTGTCTCTTGGGCTCATAATTGCCTTGTGTCCTTGGTGTTCTTCATTCTCCTTTGATCCAGGTGGGTTGAGACCAGTTGATGATCTTAGATGGCTGCTTGCTAGCGTTTAAGACCCCAGACGCCCCTCTTCAAAGTGGGATGCAGAATGTTTTCCTAATAGATTTTATTATGCCAATTGACTTAGATGTTCCCTGAAACCATGGTCCCCAAATCCCCGCCCCTGCTACACTGGCCTTTGAAGCATTCAGTTTATTCAGGAAACTTCTTTGCTTTTGGTTTAGTCCAGTTGTGCTGACCTCCCCTGTATTGTGTGTTGTCTTTTCCTTCACCTAAAATAGTTCTTATCTACTATATAATTAACGAATACCCTTCTCGCACCCTCCCTCCTTCCTCCCTCTCATAACCACAAAAGAGTGTTTTCTTCTCTGTTTAAACTATTTCTCAAGTTCTTATAATAGTGGTCTTAAACAATATTTGTCCTTTTGCAACTGACTAATTTCACTCAGCATAATGCCTTCCAGATTCCTCCACGTTATGAAATGTTTCACAGATTCATCATAGTACTTTACCGATGCATAGTATTCCATTGTGTGAATGTATCATAATTTATTTACCCATTCATCCATATATGGGCACCTTGGTTACTTACATCTTTTGGCTATTGTAAACAGTGCTGCAATAAACATGGGTGTGCATATATCTGTTTGTGTAAAGGCTCTAATTTCTCTAGGGTATATTCTGAGGAGTCGGATTGCTGGGTCGTATGGTAGTTCTATTAAGGAAGCACCAAATCGATTTCCAAAGTGGTTGTACCATTTTACATTCCCACGAGCAGTGTATAAGTGTTCCAGTTTCTCCACAGCCCCTCCAACATTTATTATTTTGTGTGTTTTGAATTAATGCGAGCCTTGTTGGAGTGAGATGAAATCTCACTGTAGTTTTGATTTGCATTTCTCTAATGGCTAATGATCGTGAGCATTTCCTCACGTGTCTGTTACCTACCTGAATGTCTTCTTTAGGGATGTGTCTATTCATATTTTTTGCCCATTTTTTAATTGGGTTATTTGTCCTTTTGTAGTTGAGTTTTTGCAGTACCATGTAGATTTTAAAAATCAGGCGCTGATCGGAAATATCATAGCTAAAAACTTTTTCCCAGTCTGTAGATAGTCTTTTTACTCTTTTGGTGAAGTCTTTGGATGAGCATAGGTGTTTGATTTTTCAGAGCTCCCAGTTATCTAGTTTTTCTTCTGCATTCTTAATAGTGTTTTGTATGCTGTTTATGCCATGTATTAGGGCTCCTAACGTTCTCCTTATTTTTTCTTCCATAATCTTTATCCTTTTAGATTTTATATTTTGGTCTTTGATCCGTTTTGAGCTCGTTTTTGTGCATGGAGTGAGGTATGGGTCTTGTTTCAATTTTTTGCAGATGGATATCCAGTTATGCCAGCACCATTTGTTAAAAAGACGGTTTGGGGGCCTTTGTCAAATATTAAAGGCTCATATGTGGATGGATTTATGTCTGGATTCTCAATTGTGTTCCATTGGTCTATGTATCTGTTGTTGTGCCAGTACCAGGCTCTTTTGACTACTGTGGCTGTATAATAGGTTCTAAAATCAGGTGAAGTAAGGCCTCCCACTTTGTTCTTCTTTTTCAGTAATGCCTTACTTATCCGGGGCCTCTTTCCCTTTCATATGAAGTTGGTGATTTGTTTCTCCATCTCATTAAAGAATGTTGTTGGGATTTGGATCGGAACTGCATTAAATGTATAGATCGTTTTTGGTAGAATAGACATTTTTATAATATTAAGTCTTCCTATCCATGAGCAAGGTATGTTTTTCCACTTATGTAAGTCGCTTTTGGTTTCTTGCAGAAGTGTATTGTAGTTCTCTTTGTATAAGTCGTTTACATCTCTGGTAAGATTTATTCCTAAGTATTTTATCTTCTTGGGGGCTACTGTAAATGGCATTGATTTGGTGATTTCCTCTTCAATGTTCTTTTTGTTGGTGTAGAGGAATCCAACTGATTTTTGTATGTTTATCTCATATCCTGATACTCTGCTGAACTCTTCTATTAGTTTCAGTAGTTTTCTGGAGGATTCCTTAGGGTTTTCTGTGTATAAGATCATGTCATCTGCAAATAGAGATAATTTTACTTCTTCCTTGTGGACCTGGATGCCCTTTATTTCTTTATCTAGCCTAATCACTCTGGCTAGGACCTCCAATGCAATGTTGAATAAGAGCAGTGATAAACAACATCCTTGTCTGGTTTCTGATCGCAGTGGGAATGCTTTCAGGCTCTCTCCATTTAGGGTGATATTGGCTGTTGGCTTTGTATAAATGTCCTTTATTATGTTGAAGAATTTTCCTTCTACTCCTATTTTGCTGAGAGTTTTTATTATGAATGGGTGTTGAACTTTGTCAAATGCCTTTTCTGCATCAATTGATAAAATCATGTGATTCTTAACTTTTGTTTTATTTATGTGGTGGATTACATTAATTGTTTTTCTAATCTTGATCCATCCCTGCATACCTGGTATGAATCCTACTTGGTCATGGGGAATTATTTTTTTGATATGTTGTTGAATGCTATTGGCTAGAATTTTGTTGAGGATTTTTGCATCTACATTCATGAGGGATATTTTCTTTTTTTGTGGTGTCTTTACCTGGTTTTGGTATCAGGGATACGGTGGCTTCATAGAATGAGTTTGGTAGTGTTCAGTCCTTTTCTATATAGCTGATATTTTACCTTTTTAATTAATTAATTAATTTTCTCATTTAATTCCCCATCTCTCAGTTCTCTTCTGTAACCACTTGGGGTTGCCATGAGTCAAAATTGACTAGATGGCAATGAGTTTTTTTTTTTTTTTTTTTACTATATGTAGAACAATGTCCTGTAGGGTCGCTATGAGTCGGAATCGACTTGATGGCACTGGGTTTTTTTTTCTTTTTTTTGGGTTAGAACAATTATTTATGTACTTTAAATTCAGTGTTTCAACACAAAAAGCTTGAACAGAGCCCAAAGGGTACAAATACTAAATGGATGACACATTTCAAAAGAGAAAAAGAAATCCAATTATTTAAAAATCATTAAAAAAAACATAAATAATATGTATCTAATAGTTAATTTTCAAGCATGACATACCATATAAAAAGTTTTTTGTCTTAGACAAATACGTGATGTAATACAAATCACATTTGTTGTTGTTGTTAGGTGCTGTCGAGTTGGTTCCAACTCATAGCGACCTCATGTATAACAGAATGAAACCCTGACTGGTTCTGTGCCATCCTCACAATGATTGCTATGCTTGACTCCGTTGTTGCAGCCACTGTATCAATCCATCTCATTGAGGATCTTCCTCTTTTTTACTGACCCTCTACTTTACCAAGCATGATCTCCTTCTCCAGGGACTGGTCACTCCTGATAACATGTTCAAAGTGTGGAAGACAAAGTCTAGCCATCCTCACTTCTAAGAAGCATTCTGGCTATACTTCTTCCAAGACAGATTTGTTCATTCTTCAAGCAGTCTACAGTATATTCAGTATTTGCCAAACACAGTGATGCAGATGCATCAATTCTTCTTTGGTCTTCCTTATTCATTGTCCAGCATTCACATACGCATAAGGTGATTGAAAATATCATGGCTTAGGTCAAGGTCACCTTAGTCTTCAAAGTGACATCTTTGCTTTTTAACACTTTAAAGAGGTTTTTTGGCTGCAGATTTTCCCAATGAATATGTTATTTGATGTGTTGTTACTGCTTCCGTAGGTGTCGATTGTGGATCCAAGTAAAATGAAATCCTTGACAACTTCAATATTTTCTCCATATTTATCCAGTTGTGGGGATTTTTATTTTCTTTATGTTGACAAGTAATCCATATTGAAGGCTGTGGCCTTTGATCTTCATCAGTAAGTGTTTCGTTAAGCAAGGTTGTGTCATCGGCATATTGCATGTTGTTAATGAGTTTTCCTCTAATCCTGATGCTGTGTTGTTCTTCATATAGCCTGTCTTCTAGAATTATTTGCTCAACATAGAGATTGAATGAGCATGGTGAAAGGATACAACCCTAACACACACTTTTCCTGATTTTAAGCCTCTCAGAATCCTCTTGTTCTGTTTGAATGACTGCCTCTTGATCTATGTATAGTTTTTGCATAAGCACAATTAAGTGTTCTGGAATTTCCGTTCTTCACAATATTATCCATAATTTGTTATGATCCACACAGTTGACTGCTTTTGCATAGTCAAGAAAACACAGGTAAATATCTTTTTGGTGTTCTCCACTTTGAGCCAAGATTAATGTGACATTAGCACTGATATCCCTTGTTGTTCCATGTCCTCTTCTGAATCCAGCTTGAATTTCTGGCAGTTTCCTGTCAATGTACTATTGCAACTGTTTTTGAATTATCTTCAGCAAAATTTAAATCACATGTGATACTAATGATACCGTTTGATAATTTCTGCATTCTGTTGGATCACCTTTCTTTGGAATGGGCATAAATATGGATCTTTTCCAGTAGGTTGGCCAGGTAGTTGTCTATCAAATTTCTTGGCATAGGCAAGAGAGCGCTTCCAACTTTATATTCGTTTATTGAAACATCATAATTGGTATATCGTCAATTCTTAGAGCCTTGTTTTTTACCAATGCCTTCAGTGCAACTTGGACTTGTTCCTTCAATAACATTAGTTCTTGATCATATGCTACCTCCTGAAATGGCTGAACGCTGACCAACTCTTTTTGGTACAGTGGCTCTGTGTACTCCTTCCATCTGCTTTTGATACTTCCTGTACGATTCAGTATTTTGCCAGTAGAATTCTTCAATATTGCAACTCGAGGCTTGAAGTTTTCCTTCAGCTTTTCAGTTTGAGAAATGCCAAGTGCTTTCTTCCCTTTTGGTTTTCTAACTCCAGGTCTTTGCACTTATTATTATAGCACTTCCTTTGTCTTCTTGAGCCACCTTTTGAAATTTTCTGTTCAACTGTTTTGCTTCATCTTTGCTCCCATTTGCTTTACCTGCTCTATGTTCAAAAGCAAATTTTAGAGTCTCTTCTGACATCTATTTTGGTCTTTTCTTTCTTTTCTCCCTTTTTAATGACCTTTTGCTTTTTTCATGTGTGATATCCTTGAAGTCATTCCACAACTCATGTGGTCTTTGGTCATTAGTGTTCAATGCATCAACTCTGTTCTTGAAATGGTCTCTAAATTCAGGTGGGATATACTCAGGGTCATAGTTTGACTCTTGTTGACTTGTTCTAATTTTCTTCAGCTTCAGCTTGAACTTGCACATAAGTAATTGATGGTCTGTTCTGTAGTCCGCCCGTGCCGTTTGTTCTGACTGATATGATATTGAGCTTCTCCATCATCTTTTCCACAGATGTAGTCAATTTGATTCCTGTGTATTCCATCTGATGAAGTCCGTGTGTATAGACGCTATTTATGTTATTGAAAAAAGGTATTTCCAATGAATAGGCAATTGGTCTTGCAAAATTCTATGGTATGATCTCTGACATCATTTCTATCACGAAGGCCTTATTTTCTAACTATTGATCCTTCTTGTTTGTATCCACGTTTTGCATTCCCATCACCAGTAATTATCAATGCATCTTGATTACATGTTTGATTAATTTCAGACTCCAGAAATTGGCAAATATCTTTAATCTCTTCATCTTTGGCATTAGTGGTTGGTGCATACATTCAAATAACAGTTGTTTTAAGTTTTACTCCATCCACATTATTAAAGTCAACTCTACTTTGAGGAGGCAGCTCTATCCATGTTGTATTTTGAGTGTCTTCCAACCTGAGGGGTCATCTTCCAGCACTATATCAGACAATATTCTACTGCTATTCATAAGGTTTTCATTGACTTTTTAAGTTTTTTTTTTTTAAGTAGTAGATCTCGCAGTCTTCTTCCTACTCTGTCTTAGTCTGGAAGCTCAGCTGAAAACTGTCCACCATGGGTGACACTGCTGTTATGTAAAATGCCAGCAGCATGGCTTTCAGTATCACAGCAGCATGCAAGCCACCACAGGACAACAAACCAACAGACAAGCAGTGGCAAGTCACATTATCACATTATCTCACTTAAATGTATGAAAGAAATGACCTTGTCATTTGAAATAACAATAAACTTTTGGTTTCTTTGATTTATGGGTTACTGAGGCACAAAAAAAAAAAAAAAAAAAAAAAATTTTTTTTTTTTATAGAGGCATAGGCATAGCTAGTTAGTTTCTCATGTATACTCACATAACTTGTACACATCCAAATGTATGAGAATGAAGAAAAGAAATTATATGTGAAGCTTGAAAAATTAGTTTTTATTGTTATTATTTCTATTATTTTCTCATTTCTTACCTTATCCCTGGTCCACTAGGTGGGGTGGGTCAATGTGATAAGGTGTGGGATATGTTTTCAGGTAGAGATTCAGTAGATGAGTGGATGCTTTGAAAGAGAATCATGCATTTTGCAAATTTTTACTTTTTGAAAAGCAAAATGCAAAGAGCTTAATAATGAAGTTTGGCAGACCTGGGTCTGAGACTCAGTTGAGATTCTGCTTTTAGTCTATTAAACACACATACACAAATAATAATGCTACTAAGCCAATTAAGGAACTCTGGTGGTATAAACATTTGAGCGTTAGGCTGCTAACAGAAAAGGTGGGGATTTGAACCCACCCAGTGGCTCTGAAGGAGAAAGACCTGGCAATCTGAATCCATAAAGATTATAGCCAAGAAAATCATATGGGACAGTTCTACTCTGTGCCATAGTGTCACCATGAGTTGGAATCAACTCGATGTAACACCACATTGAGCCCGTTAGGACAGGCCACTTAATTTGTGGGTTCCCTTACACCAAAATTCTTAAGAATTTCAAGATGGTCACAGCAGAACATTAAGCCAGGCATGGGGACTTTCTAAGTGTGGGCCCTGTGTGACCACAGAGGTTATAACACCTATGGAGTAGGCTTAGAGTCAGTTATAAGAAGTAAATGAGATTATGAAACGTGCCTCATGCATTTTCTGACTCATAATACGTTTTTTTTAATACGTATTGAATACATTTTAGTTTCTCCATGTCAATTTTCAAGTTGTTCTCACATAAACCCCACAATTCTAATGCATTTGGTTGCCTCTGTCAGAAATGGGCTTTTTACAGCATAGAGACAAGGCTGTTTCAAATGTAATTCATTTAGTTCTTACTTTGGGGGCCAAAGGAAAAAAGAAATGAGAGAGAAACAAAACCCAAAACATCCAAGTGTTGAAGAATTGAGATGTTTCCCAGCATTAGGTTGTCCCATGTAGCTCTGTTCCTATCTGAAAACTTACACCTTGAACCCATGTGCTACCTGGAATGCCAGATGGCCAAATTAAGGAACCAAATCATCAGACAGAAGGTTCTGGTTCTCAACTACAATAATCTGAGCACATCAGGGAAAGGGTATGGACAAACAAATTTCCTAACGAAGGTGGAAAAAACCCAGAACTTATTTGTCCCAGATGGCCACAAAAATGCACTCTTCTGGCTTTTGTAGGCCCTTCTTCTCACCTCCGAATTTGACTGTGGTATTAAAGAAGATGTTTGGTTCATGTAAGGCTATAATCATGGAGTTTTAAAAAACCTTCTCCTTGTGGAATGTATATGACATCTGGAATTAAAAAGGTATTCTCTTTTAATCACTGTTCAATCTTCCACAGGGGTAAATGAGTACACGGGTAGCTTCCAGCTGCCCAAACTGATTTAGTTAAATAATGTAATCTATTTGTACACAAATGTGGAATAAATGTCACTGAAGTTCCTTAGCGTGCAGTTATAATGAGTTATACCTTTCTCGGAGTGATTAGGAGTGTTTAGCTTTTTTCAAATGCATATCAAGCCTCATGATTGCCAATGAGCCAGGGACAACCTAAATTAGCCTCCCACAGCTGCTGACCTCTGCAGCTGCTGCAAAACCATTCCTTTGGGGGGGATAAGAGTCTTCTCTAAATGGTAAGTTTAGAGCTAATTTTTTTTCATTCCTGCTTAAGTGTAACGTTCAAATACAGCCTCCACAAGCCTCGGCCTCATCAGAGCTAGTTAAGGAAAGACAATCAGAATTTTAAGCTGAACAGGACCTTAGTACTCATTTAGTTCAAACATTATTTTGCAAAGGAAGCATATGAGACCTAGGGAAATCAAGCGCTTTGTCCAAGTCCACACCATGACTCAGTGTTAGAATTTATACTAAACTCCTGTCTTCTGACATCCAAGTCCCTGATTTTTCTCATATACGACCCTTCTTAGCTTTCAAACTCTTAAGATGACCAAGTACTGGACAAAGAAGAGGCAGGCCAAACAGCTGCCAATGAGTGCCAGGCCAAATGTTCTCTGTGTGACCTTGAGAAGCCACTTAACAAGTAGAAGCCTCCATTTCTCTACCCAGAAGTAGGAATACGACCGGCTTTCTAGGGATAGCATACTTTGTCATAGGCATTTTCCAGCATTTACTTCTTTGAATATTTGTCACTCCTTTAACTAACAGCTTCATTTCCTATTCATAAATTTATCTCCCCGAAGATCCTTGATTGTTTCTTAAATGACCAAATTAGAAAAAAAAAAAAAAGCTACTAAAAGATGGAAGATAAAGGAAGAATGATTTCACATATTGTCTTTTCTAAAGAGACCAAGAATGCAAGACTGAAGACAGCAGAAGCAACCTACTCAACAAAATGAGGTTGTGCCCGTTGCCGAAGAATATCTGTCTTCCTGTCTTGGTCAGATAACTGTGGAAGAAGTAGTTCTATCACCTTGTGCAAAGCCGATGCCTCTGCAGCATCTGTTGCCTTTCAAGAGAAAAAGTAATCATTGTGTGCTATTTGAATGTCTTCATAAATAAAATTTATGGCTACTAAACTGATCAGCCCTGCACGGTCTTAAAAGATCAATAGTGCTGTGTTCATTAGTCCTGAATTGAATAGCTCTCAAACTTTGGCCAGAAGATGGTAACAGTTTTTAATGATTTTTTGCCAGTTGGCATCAAAAGTGGATTCTATGTCACTGGTAATTTTCCTGGTTATCAAGGGGTTTTTCATTCCCTTGTCCAGCCATGAAGGTCAGAGAATTGTTCTCTACAAAAGCAACTGTGGCTGCATTCTTGTACTCTCAGGATAGAGTGCAACTGTCTGGCAGCTGCTTGATGACAGTTGTTTTTGCTCTAGCCCTACCTGTGGTGACGGGTATGTCATGACGCCTGCCAGGAAGCATCATGACATTCTTGAAGGAAAAGTGTTAGACTTGGGTTCTAATGCTAGAAGTATCACTTGCTTAGTGGTCTTGAGTTTGGAGAAGTTACTCGGTGTGGTAGATTGTTACTTTGAGGACCCCAATAAATCACACCTCTCACATGCATGCTCTTTTGCAGTCCCATTGAACATAGAACGGTTTAAGCATAAGTTATTTTAACTGTAGGCTACTTTAACCATAACCTGTTTTAAGTAACAGAATGTGGAAGAACTGACATTCTGCCTGTTGTTGAATGAATTCTTTTTATTTTTATTGTACTTTAGATGATGGTTTACAGAACAAGCCAGTTTCTCATTAAACAGTCAGTACTCATTTTGTTCCATGACGTTGGTTAACAGGCCCATGACATGTCAACACTTTTCCTTTTCAACCTTAAGTTCCCTATTACTAGCTTTCCTACTCCCTCCTGCCTCCTAGTGCATGTCCCTGGGCTGGTGTGCCCCTTTAGTCTCCTTTTGTTTAATGAGCCTGTCTAATCTTTGGCTGAAGGGTAAAATTCAAGAGTGACTTCATTACTGAGCTGAAAGAGTGTCCAGGGGCCATACTGTCAGGGTTTCTCCAGTCTCTGCCAGGTCAGGAATGCTGGTCTTTCCTTTTGAGTTAGAATTTTGTTCTACATTTTTCTCCAGCTCTGTCCAGGACCCTCTATTGTGATCCTTGTCAGAGCAGTCAGTGGTGGTAGCCGGGCACCATCTAGTTGTCCTAGACTCAGTCTGGTGGAAGCCATGGTAGATGTGGTCCATTAGTCCTTTAGACTAATCTTTCCCTTATATCTTTAGTTTTCTTCATTCTTCCTTGCTCCCGAAGGGGTGAGACCCATGGAGTATCCTAGATGGTTGCTCACAGGCTTTTAAGACCCCAGACACTACTCATTAAAGTAGAATGTAGAACATTTGCTTTATAAACTATGTTATGCTAATTGATGTTGAACGAAGTCTTAAGAAAGTTCTGGCAACTTCAACTTCTGCACTCTGGGGGAAGATATGTTCCAAGTAATAAGTCCAATGACCCTAAGACTGCTATAGTGTAAGGAAACCCAAGCAGGCATGCAGAGAGGCACACGTAGAAGAGAGCTGAGTTTGTGCAAGCAAATGACAGGCCTGTCTGCCTATCCCCCACTGCCACCCTCATCAGATAATGAGCTTCTTAAGAGCAAGACCAACTATGTGTACATTTGAATTTCTATTGTTCAGCCTGACTAGGCTTTCAGCAAATGCTGAATAAAAGAATGTAGACTGTTTATGGGGTCCCCATCAATATGTTACTGCCTATGGCTGCCCAGAAGGGAATAAAAGGAGCAAATGGCCACCAGGAAGACAGAATTTTTAAAAGTGTATCAATAGAAAAACAATTTGGCCAGAGGGATGTAAAAATTGTTACAGAAATTGAGAGGAGGGAAGAAAAGGAACTAGTACATGTTGAGCTTCTAGTGTGTGCTAGGACAACTGTGTTAGGACAGCCACAAATACTAATTTTATTAATTCTTCTTAGGTGTCCCATTAATTAATGCTTATTATGTGGGTGATGATCAATAAGATAGTGATAATAAGAACCCTAAAAGTAGAAGCAATTTACTTAATTTATTAAATGTTGAATTGTGCCAGATACCTTCTTAGTTGTCTACCATACTTTATCATATTTGACCTTCAGAAGGCTTCCTTTTGGTAGATACAATGTCCATTTTATAAAAGAAGAAAGCGATTCAGGGAAGTTAAAACGATTTGACCAGTCATGTAGCCAGGCAGAGGCAGGGCCAAATCCAAAGTCAATGGCATCTATGTGAAGTAGTTGCAACACTACTACACAACACCAGACAGAACCCACTGGATCTCATCATGAAATATGTGGCCAAAACCATTATTGCAAAGTCAGAATAGACCCACCATGTTGCTGAACCCATTGTGTTTTGTCAAACTTGGGTTATTGAAACCTCATTTGAAAGGAAAGTAAGTTGTGACAGCTGAAAGAGATCTGTAAAAATAGATGTTACTAAAGAGACAGCAAAGCAGTGCCTAGATTTTCCTGTAAACAGTAGAAGGAAATGCATGTGGCAGCCATAGCAATGCACCTTGGGACCTCCAATGACAGGGGGCATGACTGACCAGAGGCCCCAGATGCTGCTCTTTGATATTCTTTGCCACGTTTGTGCCAAGGCTGTGCCCCCAACAGGCTGCCAAGGACTGAATGTGGCAGGGATACTGAGGTAGATTAATCCCTGGGAGACTGGGACTACATGGACAACTGACTTTAGCTTAAGGACTCCCCAGTAGCTTTGCTGGACTTTTCTTATATTGCATGGCATTCACCATTCCATCCAACTTTCTCTCCCTCTCTCCATCACTCAGGGTCACAAATTTGCCCTGTGATCTGTTGGCTATCCTTGTCTCCCCTAGCAACCTCCCTGTTTCCTCTCACATAGGCATTTCCTCTAATAAATCCTTACACGCTTAATCCTGTCTTGGGATCTGCTTCTGGAAAAACCCAGACTAAAGCAATGCTGGACAGCTATGTCTCAGCAAATTACTTCAGTCTAATTTGGCTTTGACAAAGGTTTTTATGCAAATTGAGGAAATAATCATAAATCTTTAAAAATCACTTGTATATGATATAGACTCGGTGACATATAAAGAGATATATATCACATATAATGTGATACATAAAGAGAGATTTTTTTATATATCACATATAAAGTGATATATAAAGAGAGATTTTTAAATTATTTTACATATAGGATCTCACTCCTTCTTGACCACAACACTGCAGTGTGACTATCATCATAGATGAATAATCAAAAAACTTAGGAATTTCCCCACAGTTAAACAGTGGTTTGGTGGTGAACTAAACCACCAATTTAGGTCTCCTGACTTACAGTATTGTCATAGGATGTGGTATTCAAACACTAAAGCCTAAGTATATTTAGCATGAGTTGTTGCCCATCTCAATGCCAATTCCACATGAAAGTAAACTGCATTGTGGTCTAAATCTAATTAAAAGATTACACATATCTGAGAAAAGACATATGCATGTCCCCAGTACAGGCCTGGTAGTAAGTGTTTAATAGTGGGCAGTTTAATTAAATTGAAAATTGATACGCATGGCAAGGACTCAGGATGTTTACCAAGCATCTAATAACGTAAGCCCACCCAGTACCCAATAACCTAATAGCTATGCAAATTTGAATGGATTTCTTTTGGTTTTTGGATTTAAAATATCATGCTTGATTTTTAAAAGGAAAAATAGGTACACAGCAAAAAATCATAAATAAACAAGAGATGCCGGTAAACAATGGAAGCTGAGAACAGAAGGTTTTGTAAACCTACAGGTTAGAGCTCTAGCATTTGTACAGTACGTGGCAGCTTCCAGAGCACTTTCACACACACAACCTCTACAACAGTCCTGGGAGGGAGGCATGATCAACCCTTTTCTAGACATGGGCATGTGGGGCTCACAGAAGAAAATGAAAACCATTTGTCTTCCGTGAATGACCCTTTCTTTATTACAATAACAAGGAGTCCTGGTCAAAACTAAAGAGGATTGACCTGCCAGGGTAGAATGGGTGAAGTTACAGGGCCAGAAGCCTAAGTGAAGCCATTAGTAGGACTGAATTTGCACATCAGGGAGTGGCCTTTAAGAAGCACATTTCTATACTGGACATAGGAAGTCAGGATTCGAGAATGCTCAGCTTTGGGAACACTGGTTAATAATACCCTTGGCAGAAAAATGGGTACAGAAAAATGAGTCACCTATAAGTGGCTTCATGGCCATTGGACATTAATGATAGAGCAGTGTGATGACTGGGTTAGGAAGAAGGTGCCAAATACAATGTGGTGACTAGGCAACAAGTCAGTTTTTGAGTATACATGAGATCCTTTCCACCGAAGACTTTAAGGTGTAACTAAGTCATCTTTAATAGTGGGATGGATGTCTCGTATTTGCAGGTTCAGACAAACCAAAAAAAAAAAAAAAAAAAACCAAAGAGCCAGTAAAGTTTGGAATTTTACTTTTAAACTGACTCTCTTCTCCCCTTCCATGGACTAAGGAAATTCAAATTCAGGTTACAATACTATGATAGATATTTTGGGAGGCATCTTGGTTAGAGCAGAAAAACCCTGGTCTAGAATTAGACAGGCTGCATTTTAGTATGGCATCATAACTAACAAGTTATATAACCTTGAACAAATCATCCTGGCTTTCTAATTCTCAAAAGAGAGAGTTAGGTTAGAGCTAAAATGCCTTGAGGAGCCATGTAGGTAATATATATGTTTTATAAGACAATAGGGTGTTCAGTGATAGAACCCTCTCCTTTAATGCTGGAAACTCAGTTTTGATTCCCAGCCAACGCATCCCACAAGCAGCTACCACCATCTGTCAATGGAGGCTTGCATGCTGCTATGATGCTGAACAGTACTTCCAAGCTAAGACAGACTAGGAAGAAAGGCCTGATGACCTACTTCTGAAAATCAGCCAGTGAAAACTCTATGGATTACAACAGTCCAATCCACAGTGGATCATAGGTGTGGCACAGGACTAGGCAGTGTTTTGCTCAGTTGTGCATGTGGTAGCCATTTGTCAAGGGCCTATTGGGTGGCAGCTAACAACAACAAGGGGCCTTTATGAACTAAGGGGCATGTGTAGTACATACAAGTGCTCAAATTCAAACATTTTAAAACTCAGAGTTTTAGGGGGGTGGTGGTAGGGATAAACAGGTAGAGCACATGACATTATATATTTGTCAAAACCTGTAAGACTATAGATTACAGAGAGTGAACACCTATGCGAACTATGGACTTTATTGGTTCATCAGTTACAATAAATTTACCACACTAATGTAAGATGTTAATAATACGGGAAACTGTGTGAAGGAGAGAGGAAGTATATGGGAAATCTGTACTTTTGTACACTTTTTCCATAACCCTATGACTGGTCTAAAGTCTATCTAAAAAAAAAAAAAAAACTCAGTGGTGGAAAAAAATTGCAGGCCAAATTTGGTCTGTAGGTAAAAATTTCTGGACTAGATGTTTGTTACTCCAAATTTTGATTACTTCAAAGAGGAAATGAACAATTCTGGTGTCCTATAAAGGAAAACTAATAATTGCCAAACATTTCCTATTGTATGTGGAATACTGTTTCACACTAAACTATGTAGTTTTTCATATCTTTTATTCCTAGTCACTAAAGAAGCAACTTGAGTATATCCCACCTGAATTTAGAGACCATCTCAAGAACAGATTTGATACATTGAACACTAATACCCAAAGGCCACACAGGTTGTGGAATGACGTCAAGGCCTTCATGCATGAAGAAAGTAATAGGTCATTAAAAAGACAGGAAACAAAGAAAAGACCAAAGTGGATGTCAGAAGAGACTCTGAAAGTTGCTCTTGAACATAGAGTAGCTAAAGAGAAATGCTTGAATTTTTTCTTCAGCTCTTTCAGCTTGAGAAACACCGAGTGTATTCTTCCCTTTTGGTTTTCCATCTCCAGCTCTTTGCACATGCCATTATAATACTTTACTTTGTCTTCTTGAGAGGCCCTTTGAAATCTTCTGTTCAGTTCTTTTACTTCATCAATTCTTCCTTTTGCTTTAGCTGCTCGACGTTCGAGAGCAAGTTTCAGAGTCTCCTCTGACATCCGTCTTGGTCTTTTCTTTCTTTCCTGTCTTTTCAATGACCTCTCGCATTCTTCATGGATGATGTCCTTGATGTCATTCCACAACTCGTCTGGTCTTCAGTCACTAGTGTTCAATGCATCAAATCTATTCTTGAGATGGTCTCTAAATTCAGGTGAGATGTACTCAAGGTCATATTTTGGCTCTCATGGACTTGCTCTGATTTTCTTCAGTTTCATCTTGAACTTGCTTATGAGCAATTGATGGTCTGTTCCACAGTCGGCTCCTGGCCTTGTCCTGACTAATGATATTGAGATTTTCCATCGTCTCCTTCCACAGATGTAGTCAATTTGATTTTTGTGTGTTCCATCTGGTGAGGTCCATGTATATAGCTGCTGTTTATGTTGCTGAAAGAAGGTATTTGCAATGCAGAAGTCGTTGGTCTTGCAAAATTCTATCATTTGATCTCCGGTATTGTTTCTATCACCAAGGCCATATTTTCCAACTACCAATCCTTCTTGTTTCCAACTTTCACACTCCAATTGCCAGTAATTATCAATGCATCTTGATTGCATGCTTGATCAATTTCAGACTGCAGCAGCTGATAAAAATCTTCTATTTCTTCATCTTTGGCCCTAGTGGTTGGTGCGTAAATTTGAATAATAGTCGTATTAACTGGTTTTCCTTGTAGGCGTATGGATATTTTCCTATCACTGACAGCGTAGTACTTCAGCATACATCTTGAAATGTTCTTTTCGATGATGAATGCAACACCATTCCTCTTCAAGTTGTCATTCGCAGCATTGTAGACTATAAGATTGTCCGATTTGAAATGGCCAATAGCAGTCCATTTCAGTTCACTAATTTTTTTTAACGCCTAAGATGTTGATGTTTATGCATTCCATTTCATTTTTGATGATTTCCAATCTTCCTAGATTCATACTTCCTCCATTCCAGGTTCCGATTATTAATGGAAGATTTCAAAGGGTGGCTCGAGAGGACAAAGTATTACAATGACATGTGCAAAGAGCTGGAGATGGAAAACCAAAAGGGAAGAACGTGCTCGCCATTTCTCAAGCCAAAAGAACTGAAGAAAAAATTCAAGCCTCGAGTTGCAATAGTGAAGGATTCTATGGCGAAAATATTAAACAATGCAGGAAGCATCAAAAGAAGATGGAAGGAATACACAGAGTCATTATACCAAAAAGAATTAGTCAATGTTCAACCATTTCAAGAGGTGGCATATGATCAGGAACCGATGGTAATGAAGGAAGAAGTCCAAGCTGCTCTGAAGGCATTGGCGAAAAACAAGGGCCCCAGGAATTGATGGAAAATCAATTGAGATGTTCCAATAAACAGATGCAGCACCAGAGGTGCTCACTCATCTATGCCAAGAAATATGGAAGAGAGCTTCCTGGCCAACTGACTGGAAGAGATCCATATTTATGCCTATTCCCAAGAAAGGTGATCTAACCAAATGTGGAAATTACAGAACAATATTATTAATATCACACACAAGCAAAATTTTGCTGAAGATAATTCAAAAATGGCTGCAGCAGTATATCGACAGGGAACTGCCAGAAATTCAGGCCGGTTTCAGAAGAGGACGTGGAACCAGGGATATCATTGCTGATGTCAGATGGATCCTGGCTGAAAGCAGAGAATACCAGAAGGATGTTTACCTGTGTTTTATTGACTATGCAAAAGCATTCAACTGTGTGGATCATAACAAACTATGGATAACATTGAGAAGAATGCAGATTCC
Organism: Loxodonta africana; assembly: GCF_030014295.1. Classification (NCBI taxonomy): domain Eukaryota; kingdom Metazoa; phylum Chordata; class Mammalia; order Proboscidea; family Elephantidae; genus Loxodonta; species Loxodonta africana. Next base: position 97,809,859 of record NC_087348.1, read on the forward strand.
AGAACAACTTAATTGTGCTCATGAGGAACCTTTACATAGATCAAGAGGCAGTTGTTCAGACAGAACAAGGGGATACTGATTGGTTTAAATCAGGAAAGGTGTGCGTCAGGGTTGTATTCTTTCACCATACCTATTTATTCAATCTGTATGCTGAGCAAATAATACAAGAAGCTGGGCTATATGAAGAAGAACGGAGCACCAGGATTGGAGGAAGACCCATTAACAACCTGCGATATGCAGATGACACAACCTTGCTTGCTGAAAGTGAAGAGGACTTGAAGCATTTACTGATAAAGATCAAAGACCACAACCGTCAGTACGGATTATACCTCAACATAAAGAAAACAAAAACCCTCGCAACTGGACCAATAAGCAATATCATGATAAATGGAGAAAAGACTGAAGTTGTCAAGAATTTCATTTTACTTGGACCCCCAATCAGTGTCCATGGAAGCAGCAGTCAATAAATCAAGGGATGCACTGGGAAAATCTGCTGCAAATGACCTCTTCAAAGTATTAAAAAGCATTGATGTCACAATGAAGACTGAGGTGAGCCTGACTCAAGTCATGGTGTTTTCAACTGCCTCATATGCATGGAAAAGCTGGACAATTAATAATGAAGACTGAAGAATTGATGCCTTTGAATTATGGTATTGGCAAAGACTATTGAATATACTGTGGGATGCCAAAAGAATAAACAATCTGTCTTGGAAGAAATACAGCCAGAATGCTCCTGAGAAGCAAGGATGGCGAGACTTCGTCTTACACACTTTGGACATGTCATCAGGAGGGATTAGTTGCTAGAGAAGGACATCATGCTTGGTAAAGTAGAGATTCAATAAAAAAGAGGAAGACCCTCAATGAGATGGATTGACAAGGTAGCTGCAACAATGGGTTCAAGCGTAACAATGATTGTGAGGATGGCACAGGACTGGGCAGTGTTTTGGTCTGTTGTACATAGGGTCACTATGAGTTGAAACTGACTTGATGGCACCTAACAACAACAACATAGAAGCAACTGGGATAAGTGTTCTATATACAGTGTTCTCATGGTGATAGGGATTATTCAAAGATAATAAGAAGTCAAAGCCCAAGCTTTTGAGTTTGTGAGTAGACCTTTACTAACAGCAGAAGAATGACAACCAGTACAACAAAAAGAACCTAAGACTAATGGGCTTAAAGCACAGATATACTCTGTTAACCATAGAGTAAGGGATAAAACCTGCTGCCATCAGGTTGATTCTGACACATGGCAACGCTATAGGACAGTATAGAACTGCCCCATAGACAAAGGGATAAGCAGGTGGTAAAGAAAAGCTGGGGATCAGATGATAAGAGCTAAGATGTTTGTAGGAGCCCGAAAGAGGCCCCATACCATAGAAACCCAATAAGTTTAAAGGATGTTCCAAAGTAGACACAATTAATGATTGTCTTCCTAGGGTGTGCCCTGAAGGGTAAATGAAAAGCCCTGTGTCCCACACAGCAAATGAACAACAGAGTAGCAAATGCTGAGGGTGGGCTTTGCTTGGCAGCAGCCTTATACAGTCCTATGACTCCAGTATTGTGTGGGGAAAGTAGATACTAGATCTCTGAACCTCAAGGGAAAGGGAGAGGGAATAGCAGAGGGTGCAAAAGTGCTGAGGAAAAAAAAAAAAACAAAACAAAAACCCAGAGAGGGCTTGTTAATTGGAGAAGGGCTGGTATCAGAAAGAAGAAAATACTAAATAGGAAGACCCTGCTACTAGAAGGCATAAGCAGTGGATGCCAGTACACATGACCCTGGCAGAAAGGAGCCATTTGTTCAATGGCAGTTCCCTTCAGTGGATCTCATAGGGTCTTCCCTTTATCTGAGAGTACACCATAAATAAATAAATACTGAGCCCTAATGTGCCACTCACTGTGCTAGTTGCTAATCGTAAAAGGTCACGGTCTTACGTAAAGAGGCAAAATGCACCAAGAGGCGCCAGCAAACAGAGAAAAGAGTTAGAAGGAGCTCAGCAGGGAAAAAAGAAGGGAAGGCATTCTAGACAGAGGATGTGGAAAGATAGCAGGAGACGAAATCATGCCCACTCCTCAGAACTAGGGAAGGTGGAGTCCATTGCACTGGCAGGTTAGTTGATGATGGCTCACTTGTGTGTGAAGAGCAGAGAAGAGGAATAAATCTAAAGGAGTAAATAAAGCCCCTCCAGTCCTACGACTAAGCAAACCCCTAAGGTAACACAAAGGAAAATAGCAACAGACAAAATGACTATACAGTACCCCAGTGGGGGACCAATCACCATGTTAGGGAGGAGGATTGAAGGAACTGGGGCTCATTTCCTCTCAGGATGAATATCCTGTAAAGGTCCCCATTTCTTGAAGCTAAAATAATGTCTGGAACATAGTACGAGTTGCTGTTGAGTTGATTCTGACTCACGAGATCCCATGTGTGTCGGAGTAGAACTGTGCTCCACGGGGTTTTCAATGGCTGATTTTTAGAAGTAGATTGCCAAGTCTTTCTTCTGAGACATCTCTAGGTGGACTTCAACCACCAGTCTTTCAGTTAGCAACCCAGCACATTAACCATGTTCACCACCCAGAGATTCTCCCTGGAATATAGTAGGTTTTCTAAGAGTAAAATATGCTTGAAGGTCAGCTGGGATACCAAGACAGGTATTGAGTACTCCAAACTCTAGCTGCTTAAGGATAGGTTTGGAGTTAGTCCACACAACTCCTTCATTTGCTTGGCATGCTGAGTTCTTTGAGTCTGGGGTTGGAGGTGGCAGGAGGAAGTAAATGAGGGGCATGGGAGGGCAAGGCTGCAGAAACCAGACTTCGTTGCTTTTGCCACTTGGCCCGGGGCCAGCCTTGCTAATTATCCACATGGATGGAAATGATGGAAATAAGCTAAGTCCTCGTTACCAGCTGCTCCCAAACAACCTGCAGGTATAGCCCAAGTGACAGTAAACGGTCTGTCAAAACATTCGTCTTTATGGACACCTACCCTCCCTCAAACACTGAGGGATTGGCCAGCAACAAATTGAACACACCTGGGTCCAAAAATGCTTCCTGAGCAGAGTTAAAAGCCCAGCAGAATTTCCCTGAGGATCAGCACATATGTCTTGCTTTTTCTTCCATCAACTAAGAGAACAGTTTAGCCAAAAAAAAAAGAAAGAAAGAAGGAAACCCCCACAATGTCCTTAAGGAATGTCTCATTAATTCTCAGGTCTCCTGAGCACACACCTTCCCCCGGAGCAGCAGGGAATCAAGTGAAAGGCAGGGCTGGTTCACCAATAATAGAAAATTTGAGAAGACCAATTAAGAATTAAAAGTTTATTATAATTGGTGTTCTAAGTAGGTGGCCCATTAATTGTTAAAAAGAAAGAAAGAAAAAATAATAAAAATAAAATGCACAGATGAAGCTGAAAGTCGCTTTTTAGGCAGAACAATGAGATATTATTAATTTGTGTGATTGCTGTAGTAGAGTTTAATGAATTTTCTGGTTGAATAATCTTTGGGAAACTATACTGCCACTTAAATAAATATCAGCTAAATCAACACAAACAAGTGAAAAATAAGAAGGCCGAAGAGAAAATACTCTGTAAGACCTGGATTATCTGCTCTTGCTTCTTTCTCAAACACATCCTGACGTTGGTTCTGGAACCTGATAGGTTCCCTCTACCTAGAATGTCTTTCCCCAAGGAATCCTGTCATATGAATTCCTGATTCATGGCTAGTCCCCCTGCCACTTTGTGGGAGATACATTTCCTGCTTCACCCCAGAGAGACTGGTTCTCTACTACTTGTTTCCCCAGCACTTCATTTTGGCATTTATCATGTTATTTAACGATTAATTGTTTACCTTCGTGTTGTCTTAGTTTCCCAGCGCTGCCATAACCAAAAAGAAAAAAACATCACAAGTGGGTGACTTTAAAGAACAGAAATTTATTTTCTCATAGTTCTGGAGGCTGGAAGTCTGAATTCAGTGTATGGCTCTAGGAGAGATCCTTCCTTGTTTATTTCAGCTTCTAATAGCTGCCATCAATCCTTGGCATTTCTGAGCTTGTAGATGCATCCGCTATATCTGTCTGTCTTCCCACGTCATCTTCCCCCTATGTGCATGTCTCTGTGTCTATTCTGTCCTTTTTATAAGTTACTTCTCAGAAGTGATTAGGTTTAGGACCTGCCTTACTCCCTTAAGACCTAATTAACGTAACAAAAAACCCTATTTCCAAAAAGGGGCACCTTCACAGGTACAGGGGTTAGTACTTCACCATAAATTTTTGGTGAACACAATTCAGTCTATAACACCTGTGTATCCTGCTTTACCGTGGGCTTTTAATGGTTAATCATTATTTCTCTATTATTTGTATGCCTCTTTTGTCTAGCACAGTGCCTAGAATGTAGTAGCTTTTTAATAAATATTTGAAAGAATCACCATCCTCATAAACATTCTTTTATTATTTCAAGTCTTCAAGACTTGTCTGTTGTCGTTGATTCCAACCCATAGTGACCCTATAGGACAGAGTAGAACTGCCCCACAGGGTTTCCAAGGTTTTAGGACTTAGTGTCTACTATTCCTTATGTGTTGAAAAATAATTCATGTTGTTCCCCTTACTCAATATGGCCCACCCCTTTTTTCTACAAATTCCATTCATCAACCAAGATCCAGCTCAAGTGTAATTTTCAGAATCTCTTCCCTGATCATGACGGTCCTCATTATTCTCTTTGTTGCCAGATTTCCATCGTGCTGTCTCCATACCCTATGCCATCCAATTTATGCTTATCATCTTCCTTGCTTTTTTATGGAGGCTCCTGAAAGGATCTAGATAAAAATTACTTGCCTCAGAACTTAAAAATCGCATTGTATAAACTGTTACTTGGAATATTACTAATTCATTCTAAGCTTGTCCATTGAATACTATTAAATTCAAGCTCCATGCTTAGACCTGGAATGGTCAATTAGATGGAAGGCCTGAGCTCCCTGATGCCAGGGAGCTTATATGTTCTGAAGTCAAGGGCACCAGGGCCAAAATAAAAACTATTCTTGGAAAGTCTTATATTCATTATAGCCTTGTCATGCCTCAAGGATCAAAGAAGCTTGGGGAGACAGGCCTGTGGGAAAAGGAAGTAAGTCAAATCAGGGCACCAAGCCAAATCTATGATGGAACCTAGCAGGATGGAAAACCACAATTCTCTGCCCAAAGAGTAGGGCCTACTTGGGTAGGGCTTGGGTCTTTTCTTATCCCCAGAGAAACTTGGAAAGGTTTTGGAAACCCTGGTGATGTAGTGGTTAAGAGTTGGGCTGCTAACCAAAAGGTCAGCAGTTTAAATCCACCAGGTGCTTTTTGGAAACCCAAAAAGCAGTTCTACTCTGTCCTACAGGGTAGCTATGAGTTGGAATTAATCAGCGGCAATAGGTTTGGTTTTGTTTGTTTGGTATGTGGCTTGGTGAGCTTACATTTAAGTTAAAACAACACTAAGCCCAGAGACATAACTAAGTAGGAGGAGACAGTTCATAAAATTCCATGAACATTTATTTACTTGCTGTTTCTTGAGCATAAGCAAACTGAAATACACCTATTCGAGACTTGGGGTTATCTATTATTTGCAATGTCTCTTGCTCAGTCAGTCTTTGGGGCGGTGGGGATCAACGTGGGAAGTGCAAAGCTGAATCAGACGTAGTTCACAAGAGATAACTATATACTAGAACAAATAAAGCATGCTCATAAATTGGATTGAATGACATAAATCCCCAAAAGTCCCTTTGGAAGTATAGAGTCCTACACAAAGCTCAGTTTTCTCATAAATCACTGTAACACAATGCTCAGTGACACTGGTGAGACAGAGACAAAGTGCTATGGGGGACGAGAAGATGACTTCATCTCCATTAGCATCTTGCATAGTGTTGGACCAGAGTGGACACTCAATAAATATATATGGACTGATGGGCACCATTAGGCCCAGGAATGTATTTTGCTTCTATCCTCCTGGATTCTAAGGATAGGACCAAGGTTATTCCTTTATATTTCACCTTCTTTCCCTTAGATGACACCTGTAACATGATGCCAGCAGTATCATGAGGTAATATAACAACTTGGATCATATTCCAGCTCCACCACTTGCCAGTTATATGAGGAGAGCATTTTGTCTCAATTTCCTCAGCTATGAATGGGGTTAATGCTTCCTACCTTATATCATATTAAGTGTAAATTTCGTGCAGTGTATATACAACACAGAACACAGTTTTTGTATGAAGTAATGACCCCTCTGGTTTTCTCCCTTGGTTTTCAGGGCAATTCCAGCTAATAAAACTCTTAGTAACTTGTACTTTGTCTTCTCCTTCTATCCCCACCCTCATTATGAGCTTACCTCTGTGAAGCTGGACCTTAAATACAGGCATGAGGGTGACAGTTTGGATGGTAATAGAAGAATTAAAGGAAAATAGTTTCATGATTCCTAGTTCAATAGACAACTTTAAACATCACACACATACAAAAAAAACTTTATTCAGAAATATCTCATTTTTCCCCATTTTGGATTTATTAATTTTAGTTATTTAAAGAAAAACACCGGCTAGAGGTACAGCTTATAGTTAATATTTTTGTTACTTGTCATGGGGCTTAAGAAAATTATTGGGTTGTGTCAGAGGAAAAAGATTAAGATTACTGTTGTTTAAGTTAGTTTGTAAGGTATCATTTGGAAATGACAGTGTCACGGTTAAGGGCAAGAAATTGGTATTTAATAATTCTTGACTCAACCTTTTTTCCTTTTATTCATTCATTTGCCCAACAAATATGGAGAACTAACAAAGAAGAATGAGTAGATAAAAATAAAAAAAGTAGCATTTCATTCATTCATTCACACATTCAGTCAATCAGTAATTTAGTTCTTGTTATAGATCAAACATTGTCTGAGGTACTAGTGAAACAGTGGTGAATAAAGTAGTTACAATCCCTGCCTTTAAGTGGCTTATGGTCTGTAGTATTCTAGAGAGGGTGAATTAATTTTATGATATTAAAATACGAAGGAAATAGGGTGTTTTTTTTTTTTTTTTAAATAGATAATAATGCTGTATGTGGGAAACGAACCTGGCCTGGCATCACCTTACATAATGCAGGATAGCAACTTATATAAAGTGATCACTGAGGAAATAACATATAAACTGAATTCTGAATGTGAATTCCTATTAGAAGGACATATTCTTCAGCTTCTAGATGAAATTGGGAAGCCTAATTCTTTCAAACGACACAATGGATGCCATGCAGAATTTCTAGATGCATTCTCCTTTAATATTTACAAATTATTTGCACTATAAAACACTGACTCATATAAAAGGTATATCAATCATTTCAGCTAATAAAACAAACATACTTCTGGTAATATGGCAGAAGAGATTTTTTGAAAACATATCCACTAAAAATACTAGACACCGAATTATTAGCAATAAACATTTTTTAAAATCCCTACCCAAGCTCCCTGAAGCTCACTTGCATTTTCTCTTACATGTGCACACAAGGAAATTTCTAGAGACAGCAAAAATAGAGGAAACAAACTAGAGGGATAAGTAAATGCCAAATGTTTTGCTTGGGGACATTTGGCAAGGCCAGGTATCTAGAGTCTTGAGTTTTAATGCCTTTATGCCCACAAAGAATGGGGAGTTAGGACTAAGACTCCTACGTACAGTTGAGAACCTCAAAAGACTACACTCACATGAAAGGGTTTTTTTTGCGGGGGCAGGGGAGGGTTGGCAAAGGAAAGCAGAAGAATTGTGTGTTGGTATCAGTTCTGGGGGTGGTGGAAAAAAAAGTCTCAGTAAAAATTTGGCCATACCTAAAGCAACTTTGGAGTTTTAAACTATACCATGTGGTTTGAGAAACCTGAAGTATAAAATGTATTAATTGACTGTGCCTTATGGTTCCTGATAGTAGTAGCTGGAAATCCTCTTTAGAGAAGCTAAGCTACCAAGAGTGACAAAAACACAAACAGCAGAATTAGACACCAGAGACTTCATATTTTGGAATTATAAGAAATATAAGAAAACCTAAGATGAAGAAAACACGAAATTAAAAAAGATGAGTGCAAAATATGATTATGAAAAATGACTCAAAATATTTGAAAAGATCCGAATAGGACTCTCAGAAGTGAAAACCACAATCAATAAACAAACAAAAACAACGCAAAACAAGTCAAAATAAAAACAAAAAATTTGACTACATTAAAAATTTATTGAGAGAAATAAGATAACTGTCCATCACATAAAGTATTAAAAGATGAATAATTATTCTATAATAAGTGGCCAAAAATATGACCAAGCACCATCAAGAGACATATGAAAGAAATACGAGATGTTAAACTTCAACTGTAAACATAAAAAGGCAAATAAAAACTATCTTGAAATATCTTTTTAACATCTAGCATACTAGTTACAATGAAAAAGACTTGGCAATATCAAGTGTTGGTGAAGATATGGAGTAGCAAAAATTTGTATTCAGCAATAAACTCTGAGATATATACTATAGACTGAGAAAATATCACTGGTGCACACTGAGACACAGATGAGAGTGTTCATAGCATTACTCTAAAAATAAGGTACAAAAAGCTATAAACAACTTTAATGACTATTAAAAAAAAGAAAAACAAGCAAAAAAATTACAGTATATTCATTCAATGAAATATACACCAAAAATGAAGTTGAACAAAGTGAAAATGAACTATAGTTGTATTTGTGAATATTGATATATCTTACAAACATTGAAAAATAAGCTGCAGGAGAATATTATGGTATGAAGTCAATTAAGTGTATATATGTTGTTGTTAGGTGCCATTGAGTCAGCTCCGACTCATAATGGCCTTACGTATAACAGAACAAAATGTTGGCTGGTCCTGCACCATCCTCACAATAGTAGACTTATTTGAGCCAATTGTCATAGCCACTGTATCAGTCCATTTCATTGCAGGTCTACCTTTTGTTTGCTGACTTTCTATTTTACCAAGCATGATGTCCTTCTCCAAGGATTGGTCTTTCCTGATGAAGTGGAATGAAGTCTCACCAACTTCACTGGTTATACTTCCTTCAAGACAGATTTGTTCTTCTGGCAGTCCATGTAACATTAACATTCTTCACCAACACCATAATTCAAACATGTCAATTCTTTTTCAGTCTTTCCTTTTCATTGTCCAGTTTTTGTATGCATATGAGGCTATCAAAAATACCACAGCCTGGGTCAGGCATGCCTTAGTCATCAAAGTGACATCTTTGCTTTTTAAGATTTTAAAGAGGTCTTTTGAGCATATTTGCCCTATGCAATATACTATTCGATATTTTGACTGCTGCTTCCATGAGCATTGATTGTTGATATGCATGTATACATACACGCATACATGTAACCATATTAAAACTTGTGCAGGGGTATTATCGACACCAAATACAGAGCTGTAGTTTCCTCTGAAGGTGAGGGTAAGAAATGCCACCAGGGAAGGAAAACAGAAAGCTTCAACTGCCATGGTAATGCTTTATTTCTTAAGGAAAGTGATAGAACATAGTTATTTGTTTAATTATTCATCACATAATTTTTTTTTATATCTGTAATACTGCATAATACATTTTTAAAAATCTTCTAAGCTCTAACCCCAGGTCTAATATCTAAGGCAGAATACAATGAAAGGCAACTGTTAATATCCCACTCAGGGTCCTGTTCCAAGCCCTGATTCCCTAGGAGGCCAGGGGAGGGGTAAAATGATGAAAACAAGATGAACCTTAGAGGAGGAAGGAAGGACAGGGGCTCCAGGTGATACTGTTTTGGGTTACAGAGATTTCTTCTCTCCAGTCACACTTTCATGCAAAAGACCCTCAACTTTTTCCTTTAGGAAACCTTCCCTTTCCATTTCTTGAATTATCCTATCTTCCTTATTTATAGGTGGTGCAAAAAGTTTGCAATTGGCTACTTACCTAAAGGTTGGCAGTTTGAATGCACCCAGTGGCATCACAGTAAAAAGGCCTGGTGATCTACTTCCATAAAGTTTACAGCCAAGAAAAACCTATGGAGCAGTTCTACTCTGTAACACATGGGGTTCCCATGAGTCGGAATTGACTCGATGGCAATGGGTTTGGTTTTGGTTTTTAATATTCTACAGCTTCCTATCTTGAAATACAGTATTTGTGCACTTGTTCCTTCTCGTCTACTTTTCTTCCAAAGCTGGAGTGTGTATTCCCTAAAGCACAGTGTTGTATGGGCTCAACAGCATGGGTGGAAAGAAGAGGGAAGCGTGATGTAGTGGGAAGAATGTAGGCTATGGAATCAGGTAGACTTTGACTCAAATCACAGCTCCAGCTCCACTAGCTGTCCTGTCCAAGGTGAGTTACTTCACCCCTGGGAACCTCAGTCCCTCAACTGAAGAGACAGTAATAGAGAACATAGCAAGAGGTTGTGAAGATTAAAAGTGCCAATTACGGTGCCTGACCCAGAGAAGGCATGCAATAAAGATTAGTTCCCTCATGCCTTCAATTCTATTAGTTTGAAAGATCTCGAAGTATCTCTAGTAATGAGAGATGTATCAATGCCAGCATTACAGAAAATACAGGTTTAATGGTAATCTATCTACATAGCATGCCTAATTACTTTTGAATAAGCAGCCACTATACGGGGTTATAGATGATGATTTAACATAGTTAGCACCCAGGTAGAACCCTGCCAAGGGCCAAGGTTCATGACCTGGTAAAATTTAGCCTGTGAAAGTTCTCAAGGACACTGGGACACTTTCCCTGCCTCCACCACTGCAGTGCAGAACTCAAACACACTCTTGGATCACAGGGCCAACTTCCTGCCTCTACAGTGCCATTCATTCTCAAAATAATCCCTAATTAATATGAAAGAAAAATAGGCAAACTTCTTTACCATCCCCATCGCATACAAAAGTTTTTTTTTTTTTTTAATTTGAAGGTTTTTCAGTGTTTCACTGAGGATGTAAACCTTCTCATCTTTTAAATCCTACATTCCTCATGTCCACTACCCATCTGTTGATTTGTCTTACTGTGGTGACTTGTGTGTTATGATGCTGGAAGTATGCCACCAGTAAGTATTTCAAATACCAGCACAGCCACTCATGGTGGACAGGTTTCAGAGGAACTTCCAGACTAAGAAACTATTGTCAGAAGAAAGGCCTGACAATCTACTTCCAAAAATTAGCCAATGAGAACTCTGTGGATTACAACACATTTTGTGTGATATAGTGCTGGAAGATGAATCCTCTATGTTGGATGGCACTCAAATTACACAGTGGCCACAACAATGAACTCAACTGTGAATATGGCACAGGTCTGGTCGACAATTCATTCTGCTGTACATGAGATTGCTATGAGTAGGAGCCAAATCGAGGACAACTAGCCATAACAGCAATTCCCGATGCAGGTAAGCTTGTCTTTCTTGCTAGGGGGTTTCTGGAACTTATAGCCTAGGAATGTCATCTGTCATGGGCATTACACACTAACCAAATACACAAGCTGAATACTTCTTCTCCAGGATAACTGTCCATTGATTTGAAGATATGGTCCAGTCACCCTTGAGTTTTCTAGTGTCTGGGTAAAATACCCTTTCTTCTTTAAACTATTGCTCAATTTCTTAGGCTGGGTTCTGTAGAGAAGCACAATCAGTAAAGTACATATATATATAGAGAGAGAGAGAGAGAGAGAGAGATTTATATCAAGGAAATAGCTCATGTGATTGTAGAGGCTGGAATGTCCCAAGTTCGTGGATAAGGATAGAGGTTTCTCCTGATTCACACAGACTCAGGGGCTGGTGAACCTAAGATCAGCAGGTCAGCTGCTAGCTCAAGTCCCAAGAACCGGAGGTCAGATGAACAAGAGACAGCTGCAGATATAGAACAAGCCAAAAACCTTGCTAAGGTGAGCAGGAAGGAAGTAGGCTGCGGAGGTCAGAGAGATGAAGGCTAAGAGGGCGGTGAACCGCCACAGGCCCCTTCCCCACTGGTACCACTCAGCAGATTCCATCATGGGGGTGATCACATATCAAATTTCAACAGAGAAGTGATCACAACGTTATACAACTGCCAAAACACTGAGAATCATGGCCCAGCCAAGTTGACACACAATCGTAACCATCACATTTAAGATATGGTTTTGTCTCTTAAAATGGACAATAAAAAGATAGAATGTGTTCAAAGGTAGTGCCAGAAATTTAATGATATTCTAGATATTCAATATTTAGAATAGAACCTCAAAGAATTATTACCTCCCTTATTCTTTATACTAGTATTAATGGAGCCTAAGTTTGCCTACATTTGATGACATGGTTCCATTTCAGACTAAATACTGAGCTTAGTGGAAATTAAAATCCACATCTTCTTTACATGGGCTGCTAGACTGTGCCTGTTCCTTCTGCACCTGTTACCTCGACAAATATTAATTAAGTGTTCACCTTGTGCCAGGCACTGTGCTAGCTGCAGCAGATACAATTAAGATACAGATCCAAGTTTCAAGGTGTTCTCAGTCTAGTCAGGGCAACAGGAAATAAACACAGTGTGATAAGTTCTACAAGTATTTTAAAAAAAAAAAAAATTGCCGTCGAGTTGATTCAGACTCATAGCGACCCTATAGGACAGAGGAGAACTGCTCCATACAGTTTCCAAGGAACAGCTGGTGGATTTGAACTGCCAGCCTTTTTGGTTAGCAGCTGTAGCACATCATAGCTCTTAACGACTGCACCACCAGGGCCCCATCTACAAGTACGAGTGATTCCAAAGGACGGGACTATACCCAAGCTTGGAAAATTTGACAAGCCTTCCCAGATGAAGTGATACCAAAGAATGAATGAGAATAAGCTATGCCAAAAGGGTAGAGTATACCAGGTAGAGACAACATGGAATTAAAGCCAAGGTATTGGGCACTGTGGGTGTCAGAGAATTGTGAACTATATCGATCACCTATTGCTTGTGTAACAATGACCTCCAGATTAGTAGCTTAAAGCAACGACAACCACTTATTTTGCTTATGAATCTGCAGTTGGGGGAGGGCTTTTATCTTTTCTATGTGTCTGGAAGCAGGGGGTGGGGTCCCAACTGAGAACAGGGCTGAAGGATTTTCTTCCAAGATGGTTCACTCACAGGGCTGATGGGTTGGTACTTCCTGTCAACTGAAGCTCAGCAGGACTGAGGGCTGGGGTTCTAAGTTCCTCTCCCCATGGTCCTCTTCACGTGGCCTGAGCTTCCTCATAGCATAATGCCTGGGTCCCAAGGGTGAGGATCCCAGGAGAGACATCATCTCAAAAGTCACAGAGTATCACTTCAGCTATAGTCTACTAGATGGGGACATCATGAAGGCCCACCTCAGGACAAGGGGAGTGGCCACAGGCCCCACCTCTTCATGGACTAGTGGCAAGGTTCTGGAAGAGCATGTGTTTGGAAAATACAACCTAGCATATAAACAATTCAGTATGGTTGAAGTACAGATTATGAGAGGTTGGAAAGGGACCAGAGGTGGTACTAGGAAAAGTAAGTTTTAGTTTGTTTGACTTGTGGTTTTACTCCAAACCCCACTCCCTTCAATTCACATGTGTCCCCATTCTCTTTCCTTGGTGTTGCATTTTCTGTTGATATGTTAGAGGCAACTTGGAGAAACAAGCCTCTAAAATACTGGAAGATGTGCCACTATGCACAAGTAATAGAATGCTTTAATCTATTAATGGTATCAGTATGGAGACAGGAATATTTATTCTGTAAGGGAGAAACAGCAGGTCTGGTAGAGTATGTGAATGATGTGGAATCAAAAGAAAAAGGTTAGAGTCCTGATTCTGAGGTCTTGAACAAGCTGTAAAAGCTGATTAAGATTTAGTTCCCTCAGACTTCTGGCCAACATGGCGTCATAGACAGAAGCACCACACCTCCCTCTACAGCAAAGACCCAAAAAACTAAGTAAAACAGAGACAAATGTCATTCCTGGAACCCGAAGTGTCAAGTGCAGAGATAAAGAACTCAGCCAAGCACCAAATGGAATAAGAAACTGACAGAGGGCAGAGAGAGAGGAGAGATACCTGCTGAGGGCCCTATCGCTAACACAGCATGGATCCGCCATCTTGGACTCCTGTCAGGGATCGGCAGACAGGCAGCATGGCAAAGCAGCTTTGCAGAATTCCCAGCAGGAGACAGAGCACCCTGTAACCAGCAATATACGCTTTCCCACCCCTCACCCCTCATCCTCTCCCCACTGCTCTACCTCCGAGCTTGTTGGCTGGTTGCAGTGGCTTGGCTGGCTGGGAAGTGCAGTGTCTGTGCTGCTTGGATTGGCCCCACCCACGTTGGGGATCGGTGGGCAGGAGTACAGGAAAACAGCTTCACCAAGTTCCTAGCAGGAGACAGAGCACCCAGTAAGGAGCGATATACGCTTTCCTAACCTCCCCCTTCTTCCTCCCCCACCCCCCTTTGGCAGTCTCCTGGCTGGGAGGCAACTGCTTTGGCCGCAGGCTGCTTGGATTCACCCTGCCCACACTGGCCAGGCTCCTGAGCTGGTGTTGGTTCTTTCTCTCTTTTGTTTTCTTCTCTGCCTCCTACCACCTCCCCCTCCTTTCTCTGGAACACCTGGCTCCGCGTGCCATCCTGGCTTCTTGAAAGGCTGTGAAGCCATGCTGACTAGGGAACCACTCCCCTGGCCCATGACTCCATGCCAGTGGGATCGTTGGGGCTTATTTTGGCCTTGTTTTGCTTTGTTCTGTTTGTTTGTTTTCTTTTTCTTTTCACAGCTTGGGAGCCTCTTCTAGCCAGGCTGCACTTCACGGCTTAGGAGCTATTCCCCCAATCTGCGCAGCCATGTAGGTGGGATCCCTGGGGGCATTTCTTTTTTTCTTTCTTCTTCTCTCTCTCTTTTCCCCTTTCTGTCTTTCCTCATTTCTCAGTTCTCATCTCTCTACACTTATCTTCTTTTCCTGTCTCCTAAATACCTGGTGCTGTGTGACATCTATACCCCCTCTAGCCAGGCTACACCGTACAGCCTGGAAACCACTTCCCTGGTGTTAGCAGCCCCACCAGTGGGACTCCAGGACTCCTGCAGGCTTTTTCTTTTCTAAATTTTTATCTAGTTTTTTTTTTTCTTTCTATTTCCCTTTTTGCTTTTCTCCATTTCTCAGTTTCTTTTTTCTCCACTCCAATGGCAAGCTTCCTTAGCACTCTTTTGTTGTTGTTCTTTCTTTGCTTGTTCGTTTTTAGCTCCTGTTTCTCTCTCCTCTTTCCCATACTCCTATTAGCTCCACACATCACAACCTCCCCTCTCTTTCCTGCCTACCTGCACCGTGCACTGAATATCACACCCCCGAGCAGCACAGGCACAGCCTACTGGAACCTGCCCAGCACCGATTCCTGGCCCACCCTGTCAGCCCTAGTGCATGCCACAAACAACCAATGCCAGCCCCTCTCCTTAACCTGTGCCTGCTCTGCTGCACCATAGCTAATTGACTGGCCCTGCCCATTGGACAAGGAGGTGAAAAGTATTGTGACTACAGATGAGCAAACAACAAAGAACGCACAGCCCATCTGCTCAGACATAACCAAATAAAAAAGCAGGATGAAACAAACAAATCTACAATCAAGAAATGAAGAAAATAACTACTGAATGTCCCAAAGACAGTAGACAATATCAAAACATGTGTATATATGTATCTTATATATATATATATAAACAGGACAGCATAGTTCCAGTAGGCGTCTAAAATAAAACACCAGGTGACTTTCCAGTAGAAGAAAAGGCACTACAACTACCTGATGGGGAATTCAAATCTCTAATATTCAGAGCAATCGAAGAGTTAAAGCAAAAAGCAGAGAAAAATGAGGAAAAAATAGACAAATTTATGGAAAAGGCAGACAAATTCATGGAAAATATACAATAAATGGAACAATTCAGAAAAGTAATACAGGAACAAAATGCCAAAATAAACTCACAACTAGAAATCATAGAAAAACAACAATTAGAAATCCAAAAGATAAACAAGATTTCAGAAAGGGACAGTGTCATAGAAGGGCTAAAGAGCAGGTTTGAAATGATGGAAGACAGAATCAGCCAAATTGAAGACAAAAACTTGGATACACCTCTGTTTGAGGAAAAATTCAGAAAAAAAAAAAGAAAAATGAAGAAACCATGAAAATCATGTGGGATACAATCAAAAGCAAAAATTTGTGAGTAATTGGAGTTCCAGAACAGGGAGATAAAATGGAAAACACAGAGAAGATCATTGAAGAATTGCTGACAGAAAACTTCCCTAATATGAATGATGAAAAGCTGACCATCCAAGAAGCTCAACGAACCCCATATAGGATAGACCCCAAAAGAAAAACACCAAGGCATATCAAAATCATACTTGCTAAAATGAAAGACAAAAAATTCCACGAGCAGCTCGAGAAAAACAAAAAGTCACATACAAAGGAGAAACAATAACACTAAGCTCTGAGTATTTGGGAAAAACTATGCAGGCAAGAAGGCAATGGGATGATATATATAAAACCTTGAAACAAAACAAGACTAAAGGGGTGCACCAGGCCTGGGGCAGGGACTGGAAGGCAGGAGGGAAGAGGAAAGCCGGTAATAGGGAACCCAGGCTTGAGAACGGAGAGTGTTAACATGTCATGGGGTTGTTATCCAGTGTCATACAACAATGTGTGTACTAACTGATGAGAAACTAGTTTGTTCTGTAAACCTTCACCTAAAGTTCAGTAAAAGAATAAGAAAATTTGCGTGCACAATTTAAAAAAAATTTAGTTTCTTCATCTATAAATGTGCGATAGTAATAGTACTGAATTGCTGTTAAGAAAATAAAATAATGCTGTGAAAAATGTAAACTGTTATTAGTGATTTACGCATCTCAGATCAACCAAAGAATATAAGCTCCATTAGGGCAGGAATCTTATCCTTTTATATCCTGGTAACCCAACAGCCTAAAACAGTGCCCAGTTTATAGAAGATACTCAAATACTTGTCAAATAAATGATTGAATGGATCGCACATTCACCAATTCACAAGCCAGTGTGGGGAGCAGGAGGTGTCAGAATTCATTTCTCCAGGGAATGATGACTGGATGGGTCACTAGAAATGAATTAAGATCACAAACCCATTGCCGTTGAGTCAATTCCGACTCATGGTGACAGACTCACTGAATTGGAGATCTCAGAGATTATGTCAAACAGCCTTATATAATCACACTTGATAAAACACATAAGTTCACTGTGAGTCAGAATCAGCAACAGCATACAACAACTAAAATATGTAAACTAAACTCACTGCCTGCCGTCGAGTCAATTCTGACTCCTAGAGATCTTACTGGATAGAGTAGAACTGCCCCACAGGGTTTCCAGCCACTCCTTGGAAACTCTATGGGGCGGTTCTACACTCTGTCTTATAGGGTCACTATGAGTCAGAATTGACTCAATGGCAACAGGTTTGATATATGTGTGTGTATGTATATATATATATATATGTATATTTATGGAAACCCTGGTGGCATAGTGGTTAATTGCTATTGCTGCTAACCAAAAGGTCGGCAGCTTGAATCCACCAGGCACTCCTTGGAAACTCTATGGGGCAGTTCTACTCTGTCCTATAGGGTCCCTATGAGTTGGAATCAACTCGAAAGCAACAAGTTTGGTTTTTTTTTTTGGTTTATGTATACACATATACATATACAAAATAATGTTGTTATTAGTTGCTGTTGACTCAATTCCGACTCATGGTGACCCCATGTGTGCAGAGTAGAACTGCTCCATAGGGTTTTCAAGGCTGTGACCTTCTGGAAACAGATCGCCAGACCTGTCTTCTGAGGTGCTTCTGGGAGGGTTTGAACAGCCATCTTTTTGACTGGTAGTGGAGTGCTTAACGATTTGTGCCACCCACATAAGAACCTAAAGTCCAGAGGCCTGAGCTGATCAATTTATCACACACACGGCAAATGGCAGAACTGGGATAGAACTCAGTACTTCTGATTCTGTGTGTGTGTGTGTGTGTGTGTGTAGGGTGGTGTGTTTTATGTTATGCACTAGCACCATTGTTATGATTCTGGGTGGTGTCTATCCATATCTCGTTATATAGACCCCATAGCTGGTCCAAACTCTTAAAGATAGGAATATAGTTTATAAGGGAATCTTTGTAAGGTGGAATCACATTTATTATTATATAAGAGCCTTCTGATTTGCACACTCAACAGTCTTTTTGAATATTCATTGCCTTCTGCTACCTGGAAATACTCTTCAAGTCCCCATCTGTGTACCCGCCCTCAACAAAGTTGTTATATGGAGGCTGCCTACAGAGAACTCCAAGTAGAGCCTTGGGAAACCCTTCATTTACGTTAGAGAGTCTATAGCTGGTGTTAAAGTATGGTGTTACAGAGTATTAGCACTTACTGGGTGGATTTAGTCCTCATTGTGATAAAACTTTAAAGAATGAGGGGAAAGATTCATTGAAGGGGAAGTAATTATCATCTGAGGGTTTTTGTTTTTTTTTCTCCTCCTTTTCAATACCCGCATGATATTGAATACCTACAACAACCTTATGAAGTGAGTATTCTGAACCCAATTTTATACATCAGGAAACTAAAGCTCAAGAGTATTTCTACTGGGCCAGTGGCCCCAGTTTTGGCAAAAAAAGGGACTCTTTCTTCATTGCCATGATTCTCAACCTTGGTTACATGCTGGAATCACTCAAGGGACTTTAAAAATACTGATGCCTGGGTCCCAACCAGGCATTGAGGTTTTAAAAAGTTTTCCATATGATTCTAATATGGCATCAAAGTTGAGAACCATTGCTCTAGAACAGGAGATGATAAAACTTCTTTCTGTAATGGGTCCAAGATTAGAAAGTTTGGGTTTTGTAAGCCATACAGTCTGTCATAACTACTCATGTATGCTGTTGTATCACAAAAACAGCCATAGATAATACATAAATAAATGAGCATGGCTGTGTTCCAATAGAACTTCATTTACAAAAAAAAGGCAGTGGATAAATATGGTCCACAGGCTGGAGTTTTCTGACCCTTAATCTAGATTCTAGAGCCATAAATCATAAATTGGAAGGGTATATATTTAATTCCAGGTGATGTTTTATGGTAGGAGGGTTGGGTTGATGAGCGAGAACAGCTAAAGTTTAAATAACGCTTCTCCTAAGAGCCGATTCCTAAAACCTGCGAATGTAAAATTCTACTCCCTGCCCCCACCTCACTGGGAAGTTAATTTTCTGTTTTTAGAAAGGTTTATTGTGACTAATATTAAGATTTTTAAACAATAGTGCTACCTTCTGTTCAAATACTTTTGTATAGATATGTAAACACACACCCACTTTTATAGCTGATATCTTCAGAGCATTTTACACGAAAGAGTCACAGTCCATATCATATTTCTCCTCATGTATTTGAAGTAAATACCGGGGCATGCATGCTTATAATCTGTTACCATCATTTTTCAGACTGTTATCTTTGACAAAAAGTAATATTGCAGGAGCAGCCAGGGGTTTTGTCTTCCTCACTGAAAAGGCACACTCTATGCATTTAAAAGTATAATTTTGAGTTTTTCTATTTGGTTTAAGTGTTGGCATGTCTCTAGACTGGACAGAATTAAACCCTGGCCTCTGTTTTTCCTTTGACAAAATTATGATATGGCCTGGACTTTCCCAGCCCTATTCAGTCATGGAACCCAAGGTCCGGCCAGGCTTGATCAGGGAAGGGAACATATTAAGGGGGCCAGCACCAAGGGTGAGGAGTACTGGAATTTGTTGGGTTGCCACAAAGGCCTATGTGTGCAGGTAAGTAGAGGAGAACTAGGCATTTATGCATTCATGGTCTCTAAGCTTTTCATCACCCCATGCCTTGATGGACTGGTATATATAGACAATATCTTGTTTGCTGTCACTGCTGCCTCCACTTCTCAGTTCTTCACCAGTTTGTACTACACCCCCAGACCCCTGCTAAAATTGGGATTAGAGTCTGGCTCTAAAATTGAGCCTGATTGTCTGGGTCTGGTAATGATGATATTGAAGCATAATGATAGTAACAGCAAATACTTTGACAGCTTTCTATGTGTAGGTCTTGATCAAAGCATTTTACATCTCAGATATTAACAGGATATAGGCACTTGTGGGGAAGATACCACAGGCTCTTTTAAAATGTCAATATCCTGTTACTATATACGATGAGTTCCTTGCTCGTCTTATCATTATCTGGAAACTTGCTTTGATATGATTCCTGGGTAATTCTCCTGCCACTATTCATGCATTTTATCCTAGACCACACAAATCTGATTAAACCTCCTTGGCCTTTGGTGAGGATTGGCATTAAATCATTTCAAAACACTTCTTTGAAAACTATAGAGGACAGATAGGCAGAAGGTAGAGTCAGGCCTGTTGGTTCTCCAGTGTAGCCAAGGCCCGGGTTCTTCTAGCTCCTCATTAACTGACCTGAGGCCCCTAGCCTCCTTTACCTGTGCCTACTTATTAGCATGGAGGACATCCGGATGAAGGTCACTCTCCACCCTGGAGAAGGTTAGAGTCTAACTCAGCAGACACATATGTAAGCACATCTTCTCTTTACCGTTACCCGCATCACTGTCCCCAACACTGCCATTACTACCACAACCCTCACCAAAGCCACCACTGGCCCTGCTACCACGCCCACCATGGCCACCACCACCACCACCATCAACACCAGAATTCCTACCCTCACCCCTGCAACCTCCCACCCCCACCTCTGCCACCATGGCTACTGCTACCATGGCCACTGTCACCATCAACACTTAAACCACTGCTGTCACCACTACCACAGCCACCACCCCACCACCGCTCCTGCTTCCACCACTACCATTACCGCCAATGCTGCCTCCACCCCCATCATCACCACAAGCACCAGTGCTGCTTCCACCCTCGCCCCCACCACTGCCATCACAATCACCACCACCGCCATCATCACTTCCTTCATTTCAGCCACCACCATGACGTGTCTACTCTTTTTCAGGAAGCAGTAGTTTATCCACACTGCCCATAAATTTTACAACAACGCTCAAAATCAGTAATATAGGCTCGGTTTATAAATGAGGAAATGATGAGTCAGAGCAGGAAGACAAGTTACCTATAGCCGCACACCTAGTAAGGGTTGAGCAGGGATTTAAATCTGGCTTTACTGATTTTACTGCCCATAATCTTTCCACAGCAATAATATCTAATTGTTTACTCTGTACCAGACATTGTTCCATGGATTAGCTCACTTAATACCCTGAAAAGTGGGTATTATTTTCTCAGATAACAAGGGACATAAAGGCAAGTAAGGACAGAATCATCAAGTCACTTGGCAAAGGTCACACATCTAGTATTTGGCTAGGTTTCCAGTGCAGAGAGCAATCCCCAGAGCCAGTGCTCTTAAGGGGCTCTAAACTGTTTTCCGTGGACGCCACCAGAGTACTTACCAATGGAAAAACCATGTAGGCAGTGCTAGAAGAGAGGGGGATTATACATAGTGAGGAAGAAATCGGTTGACAAGTCTAATGGAGGAGCTCCACAGAGTAGGCATATTTGAGCTGAATATTCCAGGACACATAGGTGTTTACCAATCAGAGAAGGTTGGATAGCATTGCCATTGTGGATGTCTGAGCTGAAGAGACACTGGAGTTCCAGAAAAAAAGGTGTTTATTTCCCCCCATGGCTATCAGTTTGCCCAGCCTTAGATTTTACTTCTTGTATTTTAAGTAAGAGAATACTCTAAAAAAAGGAATTTCTTTGTGATGCCTTTCAAATTTGTTGTTGTTGTTGTTGTTAGGTGCCATCGAGTTGGTTCCTACTCATAGTGACCCTATGCACAACAGAACGAAACACTGCCGGGTCCTGTGCCATCCTTACAATCATTGTTATGCCTGAGCTCATTGTTGCAGCCACTGTGTCAATCCACCTCATTGAGGGTCTTCCTCTTTTCCACTGACCCTGTACTACACCAAGCATGATGTCCTTCTCCAGGGACTGATCCCTCCTGACAACATGCCCAAAGTATGTAAGACACAGTCTCGCCATCCTGCCTCTAAGGAACATTCTGGCCGTACTTCTTCCAAGGCAGATTTGTTCATTCTTTTGGCAGTCCATTCAATATTCTTTGCCATCACCACAATTCAAAGGCATCAACTCTTCTTCGGTCTTCCTTATTCATTGTCCAGCTTTCACATGCATATGATGTGATTGCAAATACCATGGCTTGGGTCAGGCACATCTTAGTCTTCAGGGTGACATCTTTGCTCTTCAACACTTTGAAGAGGTCCTTTGCAGCAGATTTGCCCAATGCAATGTGTCTTTTGATTTCTTGACTGCTGCTTCCATGGCTGTTGATTGTGGATCCAAGTAAAATGAAATTCTTGACAACTTCAATCTTTTCTCCATTTATCATGATGTTGCTCATTGGTCCAGTTTGTGAGGATTTTTGTTTTCTTTATGTTGAGATGCAGTCCATACTGAAGGCTGTGGTCTTTGATCTTCATTAGTAGGTGCTTCAAGGCCTCTTCACTTTCAGCAAGCAAGGTTGCGTCATCTGCATAACCCAGGTTGTTAATGAGTCTTCCTCCAACACTGATGCCCAGTTCTTCCTATAGTCCAGCTTCTCGGATTATTTGTTCAGCATACAGATTAAATAGGTATGGTGAATAGGTATGGTGAAAGAATACAACCCTGATGTACACCTTTCCTGATTTAAACCAATCAGTATCCCCCTGTTCTGTCTGAACAACTGCCTCTTGATCTATGTAAAATTTCCTCATGAGCACAATTAAATGTTCTGGAATTCTCATTCTTCGCAATGTTATCCATAGTTTGCTATGATCCACACAGTGGAATGCCTTTGCATAGTCAATAAAACACAGGTAAACATCCTTCTGGTATTCTCTGCTTTCAGCCAGGATCCATCTGACATCAGCAATGATATCCCTGGTTCCACGTCCTCTTCTGAAACTGGCCTAAATTTCTGGCAGTTCCCTTTTGATATACTGCTGTAGCCGCTTTTGAATGATCTTCAGCAAAATTTTGCTTGCGTGTGCTATTAATGATATTGTTCTATAATTTCCACTTTTGGTTGGATCACCTTTCTCGGGAACAGGCATAAATATGCATCTCTTCCAGTCAGTTGGCCAGGAAGCTGTCTTCCATATTTCTTGGCATAGATGAGTGAGCCCCTCCAGCGCTACCTCTGTTTGTTGAAACATCTCAACTGATATTCCATCAATTCCTGGAGCCTTGTTTTTCGCCAATGCCTTCAGAGCACCTTGGACTTCTTCCTTCATTACCATCGGTTCCTGATCATATGCCAACTCTTGAAATGGTTGAATAAATATCAACTAATTTTTTTGGTATAATGACTCTGTGTATTCCTTCCATTTTCTTTTGATGCTTCCTGCATCTTTTAATATTTTCCCAGTGGAATACTTCACTATTGCAACTCGAGGCTTGAATTTTTTCTTCAGTTCTTTCAGCTTGATAAATGCCAAGCATGTTCTTCCCTTTTGGTTTTCCATCTCCAGCTCTTTGAACATGTCATTATAATACTTTACTTTGTCTTCTTGAGAGGCCCTTTAAATCTTCTGTTCAGTTCTTTCACGTCATCAATTCTTCCTTTTGCTTTAGCTGCTCAACACTCAAGAGCAAGTTTCAGAGTCTCCTCTGACATCCATCTTGGTCTTTTCTTTCTTTTCTGTCCTTTTAGTGACCTCTTGCTTTCTTCATGGGTGATGTCCTTGATGTCATTCCACAACTCATCTGGTCTTTGGTCACTAGTGTTCAATGAGTCAAATCCGTTCTTGAGATGGTCTCTAAATTCAGGTGGGATATACTCAAGGTCATATTTTGGCTCTCATGGACTTGCTCTGATTTTCTTCAGTTTCAGCGTGAACTTGCATATGAGCAATTGATGGTCTGTTACACAGTAGGCCCCTGGCCTTGTTCTGACTGATGATACTGAGCTTTTCCATTGTGTCTTTCCACAGATGTAGTCAATTTGATTTCTGTGTGTTCCATCTGATGAGGTCTATGTGTGTAGTCGCCTTTTTATGTTGGTGAAAGACGGTATTTGCAATGAAGAACTCGTTGGTCTTGCAAAATTCTATCATTCGATCTCTGGCATTGTTTCTATCACCAAGACCATATTTTCCAATTACTGATCCTTCTTCTTCGTTTCCAACTTTCGCATTCCAATTGCAAGTAATTATCAATGTATCTTGATTGCATGTTTGATCAATTTCAGACTGTAGCAGCTGATAAAAGTCTTCTATTTCTTCATCTTTGGCCTTAGTGGTTGGTGCATAAATTTGAATAATAGTCATATTAACTGGTCTTCCTTGTAGCCATATGGATATTATCCTATCACTGATAGCATAGTACTTCAGGATAGATCTTGAAACGTTCTTTTTGACGATGAACGCAGCACCATTCCTCTTCGAGTTGTCATTCCCAGCATAGTAGACTATATGATCATCCAATTCAAAATGGCCAATACCAGTCCATTTCAGCTCAGTGATGCTTAGGATATCGATGTTTATGCATTCCATTTCATTTTTGACGATTTCCAATTTTCCTAGATTTATACTTCGTACATTCCTGGTTCCGATTATTAATGGATGTTTGCAGTTGTTTCTTCTCATTTTGATTCGTGCCACATCAGCAAATGAAGGTCCCGAAAGCTTTACTCCATCCACGTCATTAAGGTCAACTCTACTTTGAGGAGGCAGCTCTTCCCCAGTCATCTTTTGAGTGCCTTCCAACCTGAGGGGCTCATCTTCCAGCACTATATCAGACAATGTTCCAATGCTATTAATAAGGTTTTTCACTGGCTAATGCTTTTCAGAAGTAGACTGCTGGGTCTTTCTTCCTAGTCTGTCTTAGTCTGGAAGCTCAGCTAAAACTTTCTCCATGGGTGACCCTGCTGGTATCTGAATACTGGTGGCATAGCTTCCAGCATCACAGCAACACACGAGCCCCCACAGTACGACAAACTGACAGACACTTGGGGGCCTTTCAAATAAAAAAAAAAAAATACAATTTAATTTTCATTTTACTATGTTATGGATTTTATGTTTTATATCACCACTAAAACAGGGCCCTGGTGGTGCAGTGGTTAAAGCAGTTGACTGCTAATCGTAATTTCTGTGGTTCAAAACCATTAAGTGGCTCCACGGGAGAAAGATGTGGCAATTTGCTTCTGTGGAGATTTACAGTCTTGGAAACCCTATGCGGTCACTTTGAGTCAGAATCAACTTGAAAACAGTGGGTTATTATCACCAAAAGTGGGACTGGGCTGGCCAGAGATAGTGCTTTAGAATAATAATTTGAAATCTGAGCATTAGTACCGAGGTTGAATGTTTAAGAGTCAAACAAGGTACAACAACAAAAATTACTCTACATTTGGTGATGAAGTTAGGAAAGGGGGCACACTTTTCACAAGTGTATTTCCCAAGACTCTTCCCAACTGAAGATTTTGCTTTTGCCTTGATTAGTGACTGAGGGCTAAGAGAATCACAGAACATTAGCCATCCAGGGAAACTCTGAGCTCCCTCTTAAGACAGCACAATGGAGCAGGTGAGCACACAGACTCTGGATCTTGGCTAGTGACCTTGGCCAAACATTATGACTTTGACATCTGTCAGGTGGGGATAATACTAGCATCTACCTCATAACATTGAAAAGCAGATAAAATAAGTCAATGTTTTGAAGCACTTTGAATAGTGCTTTTCAATTTTTCTTTTTAGCACACAGATACTGAAACTTGGAGAGGCTGACCTCTGAAACCGTTCCTTGAGCAGGGGGCAGGAAAGCACCAAGGCTCAGATACTTTGACTCCTAGCTCATTGCCCTTGCAGTGAGCAATGCCTTCTGATTATTTGAGCATACTAGGAAACATGAGGCTGGTTCCAAAGCTTCTGTGGAGAGCCCAGATTTCATCAAACCCAAGGTAACAAGGTGAAAGAGTAGAGATTAAAGTGTTCCTGTCAAGCCACTCAAGACTTCCAATGCCCATCACTTACCCAAGGGAGTTTTACTACCTGTGGTTCCATGACAGTTCCACGCTGTTAAAGGTGTTGCCGAAGCTGCAGTTATTATAGTTATTAACATTTTATGAGCTTGTTATTCACCCCTTAAGCTCCTTAATATGAAGTGGTGCATTTTAAAAGCACAGCACATGCCTAATTGATTCTGATACAAAAAGGTTGCTAAACTCCTTAAGTTTCTGTCTTTACTTCTAAGTCTATGGATGCATTAATGGGGATGATACAGATTTATATACTTAGAAGTAGTATAAGACAGCTCAAATTTTTCCTGCTGGTGATTGCACTATTGTGTTATTCCAATGGAACATTATTCTGTTGTCGTGAATAGTGCCCTTTGTTTAACCTCTGGATTTTTTTCCCCCTTGCAGATGGAACATAGACTGCCAGGCTCTAAAGGATCCAGAATATCTACTTCACGCAATGGTAACTTATTTTCAGAACCTGGCTCTTCAGACTACTGATTTTCACCTATAGAATTTTGCCAATGACTTTTCTCAGCCTTTGTAAAATAAGTCTGTCTCATTTTTTTTTTTTTTTTTTTTAGGAAAGGTCTGGCCCAAAAGTTGAAAAGCTTATGCTTCAGCATTGTGTGACATTCTCTGATCTGTCTAATGGAATTAATAGCATTTGCCCTCTATGGTTCATAGGACTGTAGTGGGAGGCCACATGAAGATTAGAGCTCCGTTTCATTCATCCTCATTCCCATGATCTCTCATTAAAATATTAATGTGAAATAGGTACATGAAAAAGCTTTAAGAACACTGAAAGGAAACACAAGCAAAGAGGATTATTATTAACTATCATTCACTGGGCAGTTTACCTAATTCTGTTTTATATTACAAAAGGATTGAAGTTCAAATAAACTAAAATTATGTTGTTTTCAAGTTGAAAAATGAAAAGTGATGTTGTCCTTATGTTTACTACCATTCAGCATGCATTTGACATTTCTCTTAAACCATAGGAAGGGGCAGGGTGACCAGTGTTCTTCAGAGAATGGGTATATCAATATCATTAATACCAGAGGAAGTTGCTATTCTTCTCTTTCCGATTTCTTGCCCTCAGTGGGCATCAACCTTGGATACTCAAATGAGGGAAAACAGAAGAGTAAGAGACCCTCCTTTTCCACAGCAATGCGATGAAACTATTTGACAAGTTGGTTTTTCAAATACTTGCATCAATTAGGAAGTAAATGTGTCAATCACGATGGTAAGAACAGATCTTTCCTTCTTCCCAGAAATATTTATCAAGTACCTATTTTGGATCAAGTTCTGTGCTGGGCACAAGTTTCCACATTTAAGGTTCTCCCAGTTTAGTTGGGGACATAGGCATACGAACCTCCAATCACAGCACAGTGTGATGGTAATGAGTTTTAGGTTATTGCTGTCTGTAAGAGGCCAGAATAAGGATTGAAGGAGCAAGAGTCAGTGACGTATGGATAGAGGAAAATGTTTGAATGGGCTTGAGGGATGCATAGGAGCTACCCAGGTGGAGGAGAAATGGGGCAATGCAATTGTTACAGAGAGAAGAGGGTGTACAGAGGCAGCATGTTACATAAAAATGTGATACAGTCTAAGAATAACAAGATGTCTGATGTTCCTGGAACAACAGGGTTAGTACAGGAGAGTGGCGAGAGATGACACCGCAGAATTAGGCAGTGGTTGGGTCTTTGAAGGTCACGTGATGTTAACATCCCCATGCAGAGTAGAAATCTAGTGTCCTCTCTGATGTGGGCATTTGGAATCCATGAACTTGGAGATTCAATAAGAATTGTAGGATCTTAGTTAATGTCCTTCTTTATAAAACAGTAATAGTATTATATACCACACAGGGTGGTTTTGAGGCTTAAGTCTTTATAAAGTTCTGAACACAAAGCAGGTACTATCAAAGGGTCAGTGCCTCCAATATGCTCTAGATCTCATTTCCTCTCTTTATTTCAAAGCCTTTACTCCTGAAATCAATCCTTCTACCCCTGGAGACACTATTTTCTTCCTCTTTTTTGGATCATTACTGTCAGCCATGAAAATAAAAACCCACTCTGAGCTTTCTTTGGCTTAGGGGGAACAAAAAAAAAAAATCCTCCCTGCAACACATTCTTCTCCCATTATGGCCTGATTTTCCCCTTCCTTTCATAAGAACAGAAACCCTGGTGGTGTGGTGGTTAAGTGGTACGGCTGCTAACCAAGAGGCTGGCAGTTCAGATCCACCAGGCGCTCCTTGGAAACTCTGTGTGGCAGTTCTACTCTGTCCTATAGGGTAGCTATGAGTCAGAATTGACTTGACGGCAGTGGGTTTGGGTTTTTTTGGTTTCATAAGAACATTTCTTGAAAGAGATGTCTATTACTTCTGCCTATCCTTTATTGTATCACAATTTCTCTTCCAGTCAAGCTCCAATCCAGCATCTGCAGAGAATGTTCATGTCAAGCTTATCAATCATCACCAATTGTCACCTCTCTGATTTTTTACCCCTTTCCCTCTCAGCAGCATTGACGTGGTTTACATTTCCCTCTTTGGTGAAATATTTTCTTCTCTTGGCTTCATGGACATCTTGGTGGATAGCTTTGCTCCTATACCTCCCTTGTACTCCTTCTCAGTCTTCTTTGCTATCTCTAAAAGCTGGACTACCCCAGGCCTTCGTCCTTGGCCATTTTCTCTACATCTATTCTCTCATTCAGCCCCATGGCTTTCGATACCATGAACCCACATCTACATGTCCAGCCTGATCATTTCCCCAGGCTCACTAAGTTCTTAGAATAAAACACAAGCTTCTTACCATGGCTTGTGGAAAAGGAATGTCCCTATCTCATCAGTCCATACCACGGTTTCTGACCTTTTCACATGACACTCTCTACTTTGCCCGTTGTACCCTGCCAATATTAGCTTTTCTTTCTTTTCAATTCCTTGAACACACAAGCTTGCTTCTTTCTGCCATGGGGACTTTGTACTAGCTGTTCCCTTTGCTTGGGAAGCTATTCCTTCAGTATTCACACGTTTGATTCTTTTCAGCCATTTGCATTTCAAGCCTTCCATGAGCACCACGTTGAAGGTAGCACACCTTACTCATTTTCCCACGTCCTTATTCTAATTCTTTACATAGTGTTATCACTACCTGATAATTTTTTCTATTTTGATTGATTAGCTGATTTTCTTCCCTTCACTACAATGTTAGCCCCATGATAGTGGAAAGTGTGTTTATCTTATTGTTTTATCCCCAGTCCTAGAGTACTACCTGGCCACGGTAAATGCTCAACAAATATTTGTGAACTGAATGAAGGAACAAATAAACGTTAGTTCTCTTCCCACAAACCCTGTCAGCAATGCTGTTTGAGTGAGTGAATAAATGAGAGCTATTATGCTCCTCTTCCCCCAGGATCCAGCCTTTGCAAAAATCTATCACATGCATCGTATTTGAATTGCTCCATATGGTCTTTTCTTGGGTCACTGGGTTTATTTTGTCCTGAGTTTGTCCCACTGGCAGATCATCTTAATTTCTTTGAACTCTTTGACCTTGGTCCTTTCATCCAGAAGGAAATAGAAGCAGTAATTAGCAGCTTTCATTAACTATGGCTGCCCTTGAAGGGATAGGTGCCCCTTTCTAAACTTTCAGGGTCTGGAGGTTTCCTCCTGGGGAGGGTTTAACATGACTTCACGATGAAGTTACTTGTGAATATTTTGTCATGGAGGGCAAGCTTTTTATGTGCTTACAACATGCAGCCAATGTGGGAAGACTGAAGTTCAGGAAGAAGTTCGCAGAAATGAAAAAGTTACAGGGACATACCTGATTCTGCAGCCCAGAGTGGTTCTTCCAAATTGCATGACCTTGAACTAGTTACTTATTATTTTGAGATTCAGTTTCCTCATCTGTAAAGAAGGTATAACATTTACTCTACAGGTTTGCTTTCAAGGCTAAGTTGAGATCAATACTTCATTTTTTTTGTACTTAGTGTATTATTTCCCAGCACCGTGTGGGTGTTTGCTATTATTAATAACAACAGTGGGAAGAATAAAATTAACTTCACATTCTAAGAGCTGACTTGTTCAAAGAATGATTTAGTTTTCCATGAATTTTTACACAGAAGTTTTGTTCCAAGCATGTGTAAAGATAGAGTGGAGAAATAAATGATGATTACGGTTCATATGTAAAGCATAAATTGGCCTGGATAATTTTGACTTCACTTTCCTTATGGTGACAGTCATGTAGCTACCATCAGCTGAGCGCGACATGAAGGATGGGACACGCCTTTGCAAGGGCATTTAAGCCATGGCCATTAGGTAAGTGTGGTGTGTTGATGAATCTTTTTATGCTGGAATATTTTCCTTCTATTCAATCCAATTAATACTTTTTGAGCAAATTTATTGTACCATTCCTCTATTGACCACTTTTACATAGGTTTACAATATACTCTGTGAGGAAGGCATGATATAGTTTTACAGATGAGAAAACTGGTGCTCATAAAGTGATTAGTAAATGAGTAAGGTTATAGAGCTAGTATTCCAATAAAAAATGGTCTAATGTCTAGTTTGGTCTCCCATAGTCTTTGTTTCTTGCATCTTTGTCTCAGTTGTGGTCACTTTTCTTTCAACACAGAAACTAAGTCCTACCAGAATCATCTCTCTAGTAACCATTGGTAACTTGGAGGTGGGTTGACACATAGAAACATAGACAGTTACTGATGACTAGATGTTTACCATAGGTGTCACCCTCTCACTGACCTCTCTCCCTGCACGTTATACTACTTTCCCATTCTTATTTGGCATATATGTAATTGGAATCTCAAAGAACTACCCCAGATCCAACGACAAACACAAGTTGATAAAATTATCAATAAGTCCCAAAGACATTTCCTTTAAGCTTTACTCACTAGATTACCTCCCTTACTCAGTTAACAGCTTCTGTGATTCCAAATCTTGCCTTTTTACCTAGTTTTAATGACACAACTAGAGCTTGGTCAAGTAAAATACAAATTAGGAGAGCTCAGCTGGGGTTGCTAGCCACCAGCTCTGAGAGCCTGTGATCTGTCCCAGAGAGATAACGGGATCACTGTGCTCGCTGTTGCAGAATGTGCCAACAGCTGGGAGGTGCTGCGCTAGCCCTTTTCCAAATGGCTGAAATGAAACAATCTTAAGAGTAAAAAGGGACAGACTTGCCTTCTTTCCTTTTACATCAGGTTTTTCAAGGAGGCTATATAGAAAGTCTCAATGTTACTTTAGAAGAATTTCATTTTCAGATATCATCCTCTTTTCTTTAATCATATTAGTGCCTGACAGAAGGATGGGGGTATTGGGGAATAAAAGAACATGAGGCATAGAAGAAAAGAAAGGCAGGCATAGGAAAAGAAGAATGAAAGCGGAACATGGAAGTAGAAATGGTGAACTGGGGGGAAGGGGAAGAGAAATAATATTTATTGAGCAATGATGGCACCAGAAACTACCACGCAGATTCTACCCACCTAAAAACAACTCTGTGTAATTATCATTCACCTTTGAGCAAAAAAAAAATTTTTTTTTTTTTTTTTGAGATACAAGACACTGAGACCTAGGCAGCAGATGTAGGCTATGCTTCTAGTTAGAGGCAAAGTCTGGCCAGAAATGCACTTTCTTTTAATTCACTTAATCGTTGTAAAATCCCATGAAGTAAGTCATATTCTTCCCATGTCCAGAGAAGAGAAATGATGACTTGTAGTGGCCAAGTAAGTTGTAAAATAGTGACTTAAATTTAAACAGATTTCTACATTGTAGGACTCTTCAAAACTTCTACTTTACTAATTGTGACTCTGCAAGAAGAGGATATATTATATAATATCTATTTCACAAACTCTTTGTCCATGGATCTTTTTTTTTTTTTTTTTTTAATATGAATCATTTTAAAGGACTTTTGGAAATACCCAGAGAAAAAGAGAGAGTGCTTGGCTAAGAATGAGCTAGTTCAAAATCCAAAGCTGATATACATTGATTATTTGACCTTTTAGGTAAAACATTTTAACTCCATGAGCTTTATCTTGACCTCGTATGTTATTGTGGGTAAAATACTAAGAAAAGCTGCCTGTTATCACTGACAGGAAAACTCTCTCCCTTTTTCTTCTACTTCAGGTCCTTTATGGAAACCCTTCTGTTCTCCAAAGAAAGCTTTTCATGGTGGTGGCAGAGGGAGAGGAAGTGGAACCCAAAACTGTGCAAATAAGAACAATCACCATTAGCCAGTGTCATGGATTGAATTGTGTCCCCCAGAAATATGTGTCAACTTGGCTAGGCCATGATTTCCAGTACTGTGTGATTGTCCACCATTTTCTTATCTCATGTGATTTTCCTTTGTGTAGTAAATCCTACCTCTATGATGTTAATGAGGTAGAATTACAGGCAGTTATGTTAATAAGGCAGGACTCAATCTATAAGATTAGGTTTTTATCTTAAGCCAATCTTTCTTGAGGTATAAAAGAGAGAAGCCTGCAGAAAGACTTGGGGACCTCATACAACCAAGAAACAAGAGCCAGGAAAACAGCACATCCTTTAGACCCAGGGCGCCTGTGCTGAGAAGCTCCTTGATAGGGAAAGATTGATGAAAAGGACCTTCCCCCAGAACTGACAGAGAGCAAAAGACTTTCCCTGGAGCTGGCACCCTGAATTCAGACTTCTAGCCTCCTAGCTGTGAGATAATATATTTCTCTTTGTTAAAGCCGTCCACTTGTGTTATTTCTGCTATAGCAGTAGTAGATAACTAAGACAGCCAGCTTTCCTGGTAATTTACTGCTATGGTCTTCTTTATGTAAACTCTGGGCCCACTTCACTTAGGATCAAAAGTCCAAATGAGCTGCCTTGGTAGCACTGTGTCTCTCTACATTTATCTCCAAGCATGGAAAAGCACTGGCATTTTAAGACTTTTGTTGTCGTTATGAACATAGACTGGGACTAACTCTCAGCATAGCCACTTACTAGCTATATGACCAAGGGTAAGCTGTTTAGCTTTTTTGTATCATAGTTTCCTCGTTGGATGCAAGTGAAAATTAAACAATTTGATATGTGTAAAGGGCTATTTCCCGGACAAATCCTGTGTTTTTCTTTGGCTTTATTTCCAATTTTCCAAAGACAAAATGAGTACACAATTTGAATTTAAAAAGGCACCTGTTAGGCCTTCCATATAGTAGGGAATGCTCCACTTTAACTATATTCCTAAAGAGAGTTGGGCTCCCTGCTAGAAAGCTGATTGCATTGTCACTTTGTTAGCCAGTAGCTGTTGAGGTTGGGAAGAAAGAAATCCTTCTTTGTCAATCTGAAATCTTCCTTCTCTTCTCTGTCCTTGTGGTCTCTACTGATCCCTCTGCTGATCTATCCTGCTTTACTGACTAATTCAAATTCCTCTCTCAAGTCTCAACCTAGTCTTCTTCTAGGAAATTCTTCCATCAAGTCCAGGCTGAGTTAGGTAGCCCTGCTAGGTAATCCCAGGGCCCCTGTGCTCCTAGCACTTTAACATATATTGTACTTATGTGATCATGTATCTTCCCCAGCAGACCTTGTCTGCTTCCCTGGAAAGCCCAGTGAGGGAAGAGACAAGGTTATCTTGCTTACCACTCTGCCCATATCACATAGCTTATGCACAGAAAACAGTGTATACAAAAAAAAGTAATAACCATGGAAGAAAAAATAAACAGATGAAGATAAATGATTCAAATTAATTAGAGGCAACTAATCTGACTTCAAACCCATGTGCTTTCCACTAAGCCTCATTAGCTCCTAACAAAATTGTTAGGTTACCCAAATATGCTTGAAGTTTTCCAATCAACTAATCTATTAACAAAGCCACACTTCTTCTTTTTTTAATTGAATTCTGTGATTAGTCTTAGAAAGGTCCCAAGCTCTATTTTGTTCTTAAGGACGAAGTTAAGAAGACCCTTCAGTTCAGCTCATTTGAACAAAATCAATACCCTTAATATGAACCTGACATTGTATTTAAGCTTATGCCCAAGGGGATTATATTCAAATGCAAGAGTGTGGTATGCTAATAGACAGTTTTAGAACAAAATTATAACCCTATAATAGGTGAGCATGAAATCCATACTGTTTATATGAAAACACTAATGAAAATAATGGAAAAAAAAAAAACCCTATAAAACTTTAAATACATCATCATGAACATGAATAAATTAAAACATTAAACAGTTGTATCATTCATGGAAATACACATTTTCTTGCCTCTTGTGACTACTAGCCTGCATTTATTTAATTATAATGAACTCAGGCAATCTTACATATTTCAAAAACTCATAAAATAAAATGAAAATCCTTTGGGAGAACAAATATTTTAAATGGACAAAATCTTCAGTCTTTACATCACTTGTTTCCTGTGAAAAATTCTAAGTTGTAGAACAGAAGATGTTGTACAAAAATAAACCTTGGCTTCAGTAGCAGTATATATTTTGAACACAGCTCTTAAAATATGAAAATATTGAGTGCTCACTTGGCTTGGCATCTGGTTTTAAGCATAAAACCTGTGCAATTTGAATATACCTTTTTGTGGCTCATTACATTGTGAAAGTGTCTACCATGTAAGGATCCTTCAGCAGCTGAATGTTTAGCTTAGACTAGGGTGGGCAGGGGTTAGGTAAGGCTTTCTATACTCTTTTTTTTCTTCCTACAGACCCCAAGGACTCAGTCTTACTTACATTTTTTAACTTCCCCTACCTCCTTTAAGAGATAGTGTAATCAAAACCAAACCAAACCCTTTGCTGTTGAGTTGATTCTGGCTCATAACAACCCTATAGGACAGAGTAGAACTGCCCCATCAGGGTTTCCAAGGACCAGCTGGTGGATTCAAACTGTCAACCTTTTGGCTAGCAGCCAAGCTCTTAACCACTGCATCATCAGGGCTCCAAGAGATACTATAGTGCATTGGAAAGATTGTGGGCTCTAGAATCAGACAAATCTTTGTTTGAACCTTAATTCTGACAATTCTATAACTGATGTAGGGCATCATATACTTCTTTGATATTTGGTTTCCTTTCTGGCAGTGTGAAAGTACACATAACTGTGATAAAATCTATGTTTCCTGATTATACTGTTTAAAAACATCAGCTACCTTCTAGCCAGGAGTTCACAAATGCAAAAGTCCACATGCGCTAGCCAGTAACTTAAATGAGTAAAAGTGGGAAAAGTACAGAATGTAGACAATGATGAAAGCTCTGGAGAAGTGAACCTCACAGGACTATTCTGGAAGGAGCAGCTGTTGCTGTTCTCCCACTTTTGTTATTTTGAAATGGTAATTAATTAAAAAAAAAAAAGTTTTGGCTCCTGCTCAAGTGGAATAAAAAGGACCAAATTTACCTATCCACTCGAAAAAAAAAAAAAAAAATGAAGAAACTGCTGTTTTCAAGTAATTGGACATCGAGCAAAAAAGGACGATGAAACCTTCCTAAGAGATACTAAGAAAATAAGGTAAGCACTATGATTGCCACAGCCTATCATCTGGAGAGAGTTTCCAGGTCAAGTGGAGCCTGGCCATCTCTGATCTGAAAGACTCTGAGAGGCCAAGTGGCTAGAGTTCACCAGGCAGAGCAGCACAGAAGAAAACTCCACAGGGAGAGAGCTCAGAGACTCACAGTGGGTCAGCTCTTGAATCTTCCGCTGAGTACTGATCAGTACATGCACCTGAGGACAAGGAAGGCCCCACTCCAAATGATTAGAGAAGTAACTTTCCAATGGTCACAAAGGAATGGGAACAGTTTCTTTTTATCCACATCCTGAGTGAAAAATGTCATAATTCAGGGTGCAGCAGGTAGAATATACAGAAATGTTTTGCATCAAAAGTAGGACAAAACTAAAACAAGGGGAAAAAATTAAAATAAAAAAACAAAAGGCAGTTGCCCTCAAGGCTTGTGGCCTTTTCAAAGCAGATTGCCAGGCATTTTTTCCCAGGTGCATCTGGGTGGGCACAAACCATTGATCGTTCAGTTAGTCATCGAGCACTTAACAGTTTTGCCACCCAGGGACACCGTAGGGCACAAATAGCGCAAGTTAAATATATACAATAACAGAGCTTCAAAATACAGAAAATAAAAACTAAGGGAACGGCAAGGAGAAATAGATAACATCATATTTCAAATTAAACGAATAGAAAATGCGTAAACATATAAAAGACCTAACATTATTGATCAACCTAAATGACCTTTATAGACTACTCCACCCAACAATGTCAGAAGACATACTGTTCTCAAGTGTACTTGGAACATTCACCAAGATATACCATATCTTGGGCCATAAAATAAGTCTCAACAAATTTAGAAGATCTTAAATCTTACAAAGTTTGTTCTCTGATCCCAACAGAATTAAATTAGAATTCAATAACTGAAAGATATCAGGAGAATCTTCCAATATTTAGAAAAAAAAAAAAACTTCTAATTAAGACATGGGTCAAAGAAGGCATCAAATGAGAAATTAGAAAATATTTTAACCTGAGTGAAAATGAAAACCCATATCAAAATTTGTCAGATGCTGTCATCACAGCACTTAAAAAGAAATTTGTAACATGAAATGCCTTTCATTTAAAAAATAAAATAAAAAAGGAGGAAGGTCTCAGAGTCAATGACCTCAATTTCCACCTTAAGAAATTAGAAAAATAAGAACAAATTAAACTCAAAGTAAGCAAAAGAAAGAAGAAATAATGGTCTAAAATATTTTTGTTAATAAAATCATATCAATATTGGAAATAAAGCAAAAGTATGACTTCATGTCCTTTCAAAGTTATACAGGAGTTCTGTCTAGCAGGGCCACCCAGAGATTATTTAATTCACTAACGGCATTTACCTTTATTTCTTTTAATATATACTATTGGTTAGAACCCAAACTCTGTGAAATTACATGCTCATTTGTAGATTTCTTTCCAGTAGAACAATATTTTATAGTTTTATTGACCTGTAAGACAATTAACCAGTTTTGTATCTATTCCAATATTATTTCTTCAATGCCTATAAATTATAGGTCCCATATGCCACAAAAAGGGTTGGCTCAGAACACTGCACAAATTCATCATAGAATGATGGCATGGGAAGGGAATGTCATTTCCATTGAAAGTGTAGGATTCTCTTTATCAATAATAAATATCCTTATTTTTTTAAAAAATCTGACTTCCTAGGAACTTCAGTTCAAAATATAATACTTAAATGAAATGACTACCTTAATCTTATTCAGTATCAGTTTAAGGAACATGAATTGTAGAATCATATAAATCAACTGGGTTTGAATCAGAAATTAAGTCTTAGTATGGGCAAAAATATAGGTTAAGCTTTCCCAACTTTATCATTTGCCTCTGAAGATATGAATATTATTGTCCTAACTTTGTTGTGAGGATTGAGATTTTATGTGTATATATATATATACCCATACATATAATTTGTATATATGTATATATACACACATACACATATATATATACATGTATGTGTATAAATATACGTATATGGAAACCCTGGTGGTATAGTGGTTAAGAGCTATGGCTGCTAACCAACAGGTCAGCAGTTTGAACCCACCAGGCACTCTTTGGAAACCCTATGGGGCAGTTCTACTCTGTCCTATAGGGTCGCTATGAGTCAAATTGACTTGATAGCAATGGGTTTGTTTTATTTATATATATATATATACACACACACACACACACGCGTACATATATACAACACATATACACACACACACACACATAATATATACCACAGAGGAGGGTACACTATATTTGACAGATAGCCAGATAGCCTCTTCACTTATCATATGACCATCTGTTTTTCTCATTAAATTCTTTCTGAATAGGATCTCTGTACTTCCTATAATAATAACTAAGATTACTGAGCACACATTATATGTCAGGCATTGTTTTAATAAACTTTATATGTAGTAAGTTCATCTTAAAATGAAAACACGGTATCATTTATAAAAAAATTTTTGAAAGCTCACGTTTTCAATTATAAATGGATAAACCAAAACAAAACCAAACCCACTGCCATTGAGTTGATTCTGACTCATAGACACCCTGTAGGGCAGCATAGAACTGCCCCATAGAGTTTCCAAGGAGCACCTGGTGGATCTGAGCTGCTGACCTTTTGGTTAGCAGCAGTAGCACTTAACCACTACTCCACCAGGGTTTCCATAAATGGACAAGGATGGTCTATATGTACTGCATAACTGGGATGAGTGAGCAAATTAATGAACTGTTTGGGGATTGTACACATGTATAAAGTTACACATTTTCAAATCAGTTTTCCCTGCCACACCCAGAAGTCAGCATTGACTTTTCAGTATAAATATTTCCACATGTGTATGAATTACTCCACATTCTCATTCCCTCTCATGCTTTCAGGTATTTAAATGATACTAAAAAGAATAATTAATGACCATATACTATAATCAAAATCCAAACCAACCCAGTGCTGTCGAGTCAATTCTGACTCATAGCGACCCTATAGGACAGAGTGGTCCAGTGAACTTACAACTAAGATTTTTTTTTAACATACTCAGGGTTTTGGTGACATTTGAGTGATATACTAGAGTGGATTTGAGTTCTATTTCCATCACTAACTCACCAAGTGATTTGGAAAAGTTGCTTGAGTTCTGTGACTATAGGGACCCTTGTGAAATGAGGATGACGAAATTCACGCCACAAGACTGTTATGGAGAGTGTAAATTCAGATAAAGTGTTAGCACATGAGAACTACTCAAAAATGTTAGATTTTTAAAATATATATGCTACTATTATTGCTTTCTTAATCCCGTCTTTCTTCTTGATGGTTATTTTGTGAATTGTGGTTCTTTCAATTCATGCTCTCTATGACAACGTAAGTTTTGGAAGGCTTTGGACTTTTGTTAGATATCCTTTCTGAGTTCAACATGGAAGTTTTCATGCTGTGTTTATCTCTAGAAGCAATAACATATCTCCAGAGCTTTTGAAAGAAAAATTATTGTTAAAATCACTCATTTTAAATAAAATTTTAAACAAAGACTATTAATTATTATAGCTTGGACTGTGGAGCAACTGCTGTGGGTTGAGTATACATTTAAAGACATAATTATGTATCCTTAATGAGTTCTTACTTGTTTATTAAATTAAACTGAATCAATTTTACAGTGAAAATATGTTCTTTTTAGCTTTAAACTCTGAACTATGCTTCAGGGAGAGACCCTCACTTCTCAGTTACCTATAATTTTTGTGTCAAAATACCCGCTGATTTATTAGCTTATCACCATCTTCTTATGAAATTATGTGGAACTGTACTTTTTCTCAGAGCAGGGTTGAGGTAATTGCTTAGGTTTTAGCCCCAAATACAAGAATGCCTAGTCTCTGGAACACTCTAGGATCCGAGCAGGTAGTCCTTTTGCATCATAAACTGTTAAATTCAAAGTCTATCTGCTGCTAAACAGAGCATTTACTCTTTAAATTACTCTTCAAATGTACTTCTTTGAAGATAATAGTTTGACCTGATTTGGATAAATTTTTACTTAAGAGAACTGAAAAATAAAGTGGCCTAGATATTTCTGCTTCCGATATGACTCAGATCTTACTAGATGTGATGGCATATAATAGCATTATTTATAATAGTCTGGAATTGATCCCAATACCCATCAACTGGTGAATGGTAAACAAATTTGGTATATACATACAATGAAATACTGTTGAGCAATAAAATAGAACAAATAAGTGACACATGCCACAACATGTATGAACTAAAAAAAATTATGCTAAGTGAGAAAAGTCAGATGAAACAAGCCACGTATTCCATCTCTATGAAATAGTAAGGAAAAGCAATGAAGTTAAAAAAAAAAACATAGATAAGTAGGTACCTGGGACTGGGAATAGGAATGGGGATTGGCTGAAAATGGGCAAGATAGATCTCTTTGGGGTGGGAGTCATATTCCAAAACTGAATTGTGGTGAGAGTTTCACAAATCTGTACATTTACTATAAATCATTGAATTGTATACTGAAAACAGGTGAATTTTATGGTATGCAAATTATACCTCAGAAAAAATTTTAAAGTTAACCAAATAGTAATTATAGGACTGAAAAAGAAAATATCTGAAATAAATTTTCACTGGATAGGCTTAACCAAAAAATCGATGTGACAGGAAAAAGGGTCAGTAAACATGAAGTTAATCAGTGGAAAATCATCGAATTTGAAGAGAAAAAAAAAACTTGAGAAATATTAAGAGAGATTCAGAGATTTATAGAATAATTAAAAAAAGGTTTAACATACATGTAGTTGGAATCCCAGAGGGGAAAATAGTAAAGGATTGGGACAGAAAAATATCATTTAAACATATGGTAGCTACAAAAAAAAAAAAAAAAAAAAACCCAGTGCTGTTGAGTCGGTTCCGACTCATAGCAACCCTACAGGACAGAGTAGAACTGCCCCATAGAGTTTCTAAAGAGCGCCTGATGGATTCGAACTGCTGACCCTCTGGTTAACAGCCATAGCACTTAACTACTTCGCCACCAAGGTTTCCATGGTAGCTACAAAAATTTCAAATTTAGTGAAAGACAAATGCTTTAAGTTGACAAACTCAGCTAAAACAAAATAAGATAAATACAACAAAACCATGCATAGGAACATCACTGTCATATCTCTGTAAATCAAAGATCAAGAAAAAAATCTTGAAAGCAGTTGGAAGAAATTGACAAATTACATATAGATGTGCTCCACAACAATTTGAATGACTGTTTACCCCAGAAGAGCGTCGAACAACATCTTTAATGCACAGAAAGGAGAACAACTCCTCATGTAGATTCTATATCCAGCAACAATATTTCTCACAAAATGAAAAGAAAATTAAGACACATCCAGATATAAGAAAACTAAGGGAATTTCTCTCTGCTGGACTCACACTTTAAGAAAGACTACAGGAAGCCCTTCAGTTTGAAGGAAAATGATGTCACATGGAAACTCAGATGATTAGAAAGGAATGAAGAACACCATATCTTGTATATAAGTGAATAAAATGTATTTTGGTATTTTCTCCAAATTAAAATAAATACATGTGATTGTTAAAGGCATAATTATAACATTGTCTTGTGAGGTTTATAAGTAGCTGCAACATGTATGCCATCTAAAGCATAAAGAGTGGGAAGAGTATAAATTTATCTATATGGTTAGAAATCTTCTACATTTTATGTGAACTGGTACAATATTAAAGTAGACTGAAATTCTTAAGCGTATGCTAAGATCTCTACAGCAACCATGAAAAAACAGTGTAAAGAAATGAAGCTATAAAATACATAAATAAATTAAAATAGAATTTTAATATATTTAAATAATCAAAAAAGAGGATTAGAGAAAACAACAGCAGATGAGACAAATAGAAAATAAAGATGATAATAGAACAGAATTTCTCCATATTATTAATTTTAAATATTAGTGGACTAAACAGTTCAATTAGAAGTCAGAGACTGTCATACTACATATGTTGTCTATAAGTGATGCACTTTAAATATAAAGACACATGGTAAAAGTAAATGAATGAAAGAAGTATTAAACAAACAGTGAGCATAAAAAGGCTGGAATGGTTGTATTAAGATCAGATAAACTAGACTTCAAGAGAAACAATATTACTCTACATAGAGATGGTCACTACTTAAAGTAAAAAGTTAAATTCACCAGGAAGATGTAACAATTATAAATGTGTATGCACTTTTTTTTATGCACTTAATAAAAGTGTTTCAGAACAGAAGAAACAAAGTTTAAAAATGAAAAATGAGCAATTCCTCAATGATATTTTGAGATTTTAATACTTATCTCTTAGCAATTGATATAATAATTAGATTTAAAAAATATGTAGAAAATGTGAATAACACTATCAACTCCCTTGACTTAACTGATTTTTATAGAATAATCCACTCTGCATCTGCAGAATACATTCTTTTTACATGTCCATGGGAAAAAAAGTGAAGGAATGGCCTTCACTTCATTTCATTCACCAAGATGGGCCATGTACTGGGCTATACAACAAATCCCAGTAAATTTAAAATGATTAAAATAATAAAAGAAACCCTGGTGGCGTAGTGGTTAAGAGTTACACCAGCCAACCAAAAGGTTGGTAGTTGGAATATGCCAGGCACTCCTTGGAAACCATATGGGACAGTTCTACTCTGTCCTATAGGTCAGCTTCATGACCAAAAACTAATTAAATCAGAATATCATTATTTGGAAATTAAACAACACACTTCTAATATTTAAAAGTATTAGATAAATTTTAAAAAGCCTATTAAAATTTTTTTTATAGGCCAAATAATAAATCACAAAGGAAATTAGAAAAAATATTCATCCAAATAATAAACATAAAATGCGTGTGCTGCAGTTAAAGCAATCCTTTAATGGAAATTTATAAGTTTAAATGCTTACAGTTTAACAGAAGAAAGACCTAAAATAACCTAA
Source organism: Loxodonta africana (assembly GCF_030014295.1). NCBI lineage: Eukaryota > Metazoa > Chordata > Mammalia > Proboscidea > Elephantidae > Loxodonta > Loxodonta africana. Next base: position 97,852,282 of record NC_087348.1, read on the forward strand.
GCTTCTAACTTAAAAAGTTAGAATAAAGAGCACAGTAAACTCACAGTAAATGGAAATAAAGAAATAATAAAAGAAGTATAAGCGAAATAGAAAACAGAAAAGCAATAGAAATCAAAAGTTAGTCTTTTGAAAGTATCACAAAATTGATAAATCCCTCAATATACTGAACAAGTAAATAGGAGAACACTAATTGTCAATATTAGGAATGACATTTAAAGGATATTAAGTTAATTTTATGAATGACATTATGCCAGGGAAATATATAGTTTAGATGAAATGAGAAAATTTGCTGAAAAATAAAACTGATCAAAACTGACTCAAAATGAAACAATAATCTAATAGCACTATATCTATTAGATAAACTGAATGTTATTAAAAACAAAAACCTTTCCAAAAGTAAACTCCAGGTTCTGATAATTTAAGTGTGAATAATATCAAACATTTAAGCATGAAATAATGCAAATCCTTAATAATGCAAATTCTTTTAGAAGATAGAGGATGAAAAATATATATTCCAATTTATTTTATGCGGCTAGCAAAAAGACATCACAAGACCAATATCCCTTAGAAAACCGATATAAAAATACTTAGCAAATCAAATCTAACAATACCTACTAATGACAATATATAATGATTTAAGAAGGGTTTATACCAGAGATTGACTCTATTAAAAGGATAAAAACCCAAACCCTTTGCGGTCTAGCTGACTCCGACTCATAGCAAGCCCTGTAGGACGAGTAGAACTGCCCCATAGGGCTTCCAAGGCTATAAATCTTTACGGAAGTAGACTGCTATATCTTTCTCCCGCAGAGTGCTAGTGGGTTGGAACCTTGATCTTTCGGTTATTAGCTGAGTGCTTTAACCACTGTGCCACCAGGGCTCCTTATTAAAAGAAAAAAATAATTTGATCATCATAGTAGATTATGATAACGTATTTGTCAAAATTCAACACCAATTAGATTAAAAACTCTTTAACAAGAATACAACAGAAATTCCGCAATCTGAAATAGAATATTTAGAACAAACATCATATTTAATTGTTAAACATTGGCCACTGTTTCTTTAAGATCAGTAACATGACCAAGATGTCCCCTCTTACCAGTAAATGTCTACTCAACATTTACTGGAGGTCCAAGTCATTACAATCATGCAAGAAAAATAAAAGGCCAAAAGACAGAAAGGAGGAAGTTAAACTGTATCTGCATGAGCATGGCATGGTTGTTATATGGAAAACCCTAAGAAATCTACAAAATGATGACTAAAACTAATGAGTGAATTTAGTAAAGTTACAGAATACAAGGTTAATATACAAAAGCAGTTCTATTTTTTATATTCTTGTGTTGTGCAATTGGAAAATTAAAACAAATTAATTTCCAATCGTATTAAAAAACAAAATAGGAGTATTTTTAACAAAAGAAATTTTAAAACCACATCAAAATCTATGACATATTGTGAAAACAAATTTAAAAAGATCAAAATAAATGAAAAGATATACAATGTTCATGGTTGGGAAGGCTAAATTTTCTTAAGCTGTCAACTCACCCAAAATTGGTCTATGAATGGGTCACAAACAAAACCCCAGGGTGGTGGGGGTGGGGGAAGGCTCAGGTAGAAGTGGCCTATTCTTAATGTTGGAGGGGGAGAGAGCAGGTACAAAAGTTCTACCTATTGGCTGCAGTGTTTGAGAGTCTCTGCTTCTTTTAACTTCTCTACATCAGTCTTAACAGCCACCATGTCAGTATCTTACCTGAAAATCTTTTGTTAAAATGTGAATGCGTTTGGGTGAGGACATGATCTCTTGCTCCCTCTCAAGCTAGACTTTTCCCTATAACTGGACCTACATGCCTGATTTCTGTAATTCTTGGAATCCATAGAAATCAAGAATGAAGCAATAGCTGCACAAGGAAAATGGTGATGGGATGATGATTTGTACTGATTCTCCAAATGCCAATAATTGAGAACATTCAGGGTCTCAATCAGGGTCTTTTATTTAAACTTACACAGCTTAAGAGATGCCTATTAAGTCTTTTCGCTAACTCCTGGCTTTAACAAGTAAAGGTTCTGTAAACCAAGACCAGTTTATTGCTGGCAAGCTCAAAATCCTGAGATTGGAGTTTTCACAGGACTGGAAGAAAAGCAACGTTGACTTCACCTACTTAGTCTACTTTGCTTCATCTTCTGTCCACAAATATTTACTAAGCACATCTATGTGCAAAGCACTGGGCTGAATGTCAAGTATCTGAAGATGAGCAAGAGAAGTATCTGCCCGGAAGTGACTGGAGAACAAACTATACAGGGATAATCATGACATGAAATGGAATGTCATAGGCGCAGTGGTGATAAGGATGATGGTGCTTCCTACGTGCCAGACAGGACAGGAATTGAACATATCCATGTAGTCATTACAATACCAGTACCATGGAAAATAATATTACTAACAATTTCACAGCTGAAGAAACTGAGGCAACAAGTGGTTAAGCAATTTTCCTCAGGTCACATAGCTAATAAGTGACAGAGATGGGATTTCAGCTCGGACATTCTGTCTTTAAAGTCAGAAATGCTAAGGGAATACACAAGACAGAATCATTACCTTTAATTAATGGTAGTTAGTAAAAGCTTTGTGGGGGAAGTGATATTTGAGCAAGACTTGGCATGTGTACAGTGATTCAGGATTTGGACCTGTAGAGAACTAAAGGGCCTATATAGTTCTTCAGGGAGAAAGGGTGTGAGAGTTAGTGGAGACTCTGAGCAAAAGCACAAAAGTGTATGGTATGTGTGCTGTATATTTGCTCCCCCAGATTCAATCACTATCCTCTTCTGCCTTGCTCAGTGCTCTGGGAAGATGATTTCTACAAATCTAGTCACTGGGCCTCCCTTGCCCTCTGGTTGTGCTTGGCCAATGGAAGCCAACAGCAAGAAAGCAAAGGGTGAGAAAATAAAGTCCAGGATTTATTTTCCTTGCTCCTCCCTGCTGGACCGGGGTTTGATAGTAGCTGTGTTACTCTGCATAAGGCCACAAATATGAGAGGCAGGCCCTGTCCAAGGTTCCCTACCCACGCTTCTCCCAGGTTGCCTACCCGCACTTCTGTAACTTTCCCATTCACCCAACTCCCTTCAAGTACACTCCTCCTTTCCTGCAGTATGTTGTCTGATAGAGCATACTTATGAATGGAGCATGATCAAATATACTCTTTGGAACAATATGTATAGCCACAGCAAGAAGAATGGGTTATAGGGTGCCCAAATCAGAAGTAGTGGAAGTTGATGTACCAAATGGGTTAGGAGAGAAAAAGAGAGACCTGAACTTAGGTCGGAGTGGTGGGTGAGATTAGACGAAAGGCAAGAAGACTTAATTTATAGAATGTTGCTATGGCTGATGGCTGAATGTAAAAAGTTGAAGACATGAAGAGCATTGGGAATGATTTTGTGCAGCCTGGCTAGAATGCCTCAGAGCTGCAGAAGTTACATATGACCCCAGCCAAGAGGAAGCCAGAAGAAAGGATCTTGAGTCTGAGAAATCTTGAGCAAGACTGATACTCTCTTTTGACCCATTTTCCTCATCTGGGTATCTATGTAGCATAGCTTCTACTTCTCCCTAAGATTTCTAGAGTCTTTGCAGTCCCCTTCCCCACCCCCCCAACCCCCCACTCTGCCCCAATGACATACTATTGAATCCAGAAAAAAAAAAAAAAAACCTGTGAAGTAGGCAGGGCAGGTATTAGCATATCCATGTGAGAACCAGGGGAAATCTTTTCAAAACAGTGACGTGACTTGCACAAGTGACTCACAGAGGGAGGAAGAGAACTAGTAGTCCTGACTCCTCAGTTGTGTCTCTTCTGCTTCTAGGTTACCCATTTCTGAGGGTTCTTCAGAGGCTCCAAAAAGATGATGGGTTAAGAGTGCTTTGCAAAAGGGCAAGGGCCTGCTACACAATTGTTGGAATGCAACAGCAGGTACTCTGTGCCACTTTCTGCATTGAGATGGCACTTTTGATGCCTTAATATGTGTGCAAACTCAAATAATGGCCAGGTCTTCAAAGGGGATGAATTCCAGAGAGCACTTAAGTCTCTGAATTTCAGTTCAGGAAAAGGATCTCTGAGTATACACAAATACTACTACTACAAGTGAGCCCTGGTGGTGCAGTAGGTAAAGCGCTCGGTTGCTAATCGAAAAGTCACGGATCCGAACTCACCAGGTGCTCTGTGGGAGAAAGATGTGGCAGTCTGCTTCCTTAAAGACTGACTGCCTTGGAAACCCTATGGGGCAATTTTACTCTGTCCTATAGGGTCATTACATGTTGGAATCAACAAAGATGGCATTTTTTTCTTTTTTTTACTACTACTAATGATAATAATAAAAGTCAAAACCCAATATAAAGGAAGATAACTCAGTGCCTAAGAATTTGTAATGCCCATGAGTTAGGTGAGTAAGATGGAAAAGTCATGTGCTCTGACTGGAGACTCAAGAAATCAGTAAGACAAGCAGTTACCCCAAAAAGGACATTTCACCTTTCTACGGATCAAGAAAGCTGTGCTAAATCTTGTCTCTGCTATTGTAACATATTAAAATGGGGGATAGGGAGTGTTCTTCCCAAATAGTTTCATGGAATTCAGTCATTCATTTGTTGATTCATTAATGAAACAAGCAAGTAAAGGGGGAGAAATAGGGTGATATGATGGATGCTAATAAAATCTACAGTGAGAAAAGGATTCGGTGATTAAAAAAAAATTAGGAAAACTCAGAGTAAACACGTTTTAAAAGGTTTCTATAAGATAAGGCTTCCTAGAACTGTTAAAAGCTGATATTCATTGTGAATCTTCAAGGAGGGAGATGTAGTATACAATTCCCAAACACATTTGTCCCCAGAACCTCTGTTTTGTAAAATATAATTTAGGAAATGCTACAGTAGATAAGCTTCTGAGTCCTTGGTGGCCAGTTTGTTAGTGCAGCAGAAATGGAGGTGATATTTAATATCTGGTGAGCCATTCCTTTGTATTAAGCAATGTGCTGGTACACTTGCACACATAAAGTCATTATTAATTCTCACCAAAGCTCCTTAGGTAGATGTCATCAGCCACCGGCCCCAGTTTGCAGATTAAGACACTTGGACTCAGGGTAACTAATTGGCCCAGGATCACATAGCTATTAAAGATCAGGAAAAACCTGTAAAAAAATCCAAACCTGTTGCCTTTTAGTCGATTCTGACTCATAGCAACCCTACAGGACAGAGTAGAACTGCCCCATGGAGTCTCCAAGGAGCACCTGGTGGATTCGAACTGCTAACCTTTTGGTTAGCAGCTGTAGTAGCTCTTAACTACTATGCTACCAGGGTTTCCAAAGATCAGGAATAGGATGATGTTTTTCCGTAAAGCCCTTGCCCTTTCCAGAGCAACAGGATCATATACCTTGTTATTTACAGGGTAAAGCTGGAACTTTGATTTCCTTCTTGTATAATTTCTTCAAAATGTAGTCATGGCAACTGTTAAAGGCCATCTTATCTTACCCAATCACTCAGCCTCCAGTGTGCACTCAACCCAATCAGAGAGATATGTGACTGCACTAACACTTTCTCGAACTTCCCTTTTTACGTGCCCATCTCTAAGCTGTGAGCTCCTTGAAAGCAGGGCCTTGACATATTCTCCTTGAGGCTCTAATGTTAGAATACTTCTTGGCTTAGTGTATAGAATAAATGTGTAGATTTTGTAGGTCAAATCTCAGGGTCAGATGTTCTCCCTTGTGTGTAGCCAAAGTGCTTCTGCTGCTTCTTACAAATTTGGTCTCATTTTCTTTTCATAAGAGTCCTAGAAGGTTGGATACTCGCTTCCTGAAGGTGACCATTTCTAAAGCAAGAGCTGTGTTGTTTCTATCTCATCATATCTGAATGAAAAATACTCGTGACTTCAATTCAACTCAAATCCAAGTCCATCCAGCCTAATGCAATACAAGGCAAAATCCGATATCTTTTTGTTTCTTGTTTGAATCCATGGTAGCCTTTAGGGCCTCTAGAAGCAAGGATTTTCTCACTTGAGCCTCACCGGTTACTAGCACAGTGGATAGCACCTGGTAGTTCTCACTGTTTTTGAGTGAATGAGTAAATGAATGAACACGTGAATACATAATGTAAGGAGCAAGCATTGAAGTAAACAACAAATTTCAATTCCATGGCTTGATCTGTCAGTTACTTGTTGTATGACCTTGGGCAAGTCATTTAACTTCTCTGAGTTTTAGTTTCTTTATTTGTAAAATGGAGGACATAATGCTACCTTCCTCGGAGAGTAGTTGAGTTAAATTATGTAATGTAGAGAAATTGCTGAGCATGATGCCTGGCACATATAGATTAACCACTGTTGTTGCCATTGTGACTGTTATTACAAATTGTATTTGAATGAAAGAACAAATGAGCAAATATTTATTAAGTGCCTGGGTGTAGTAAAATCGATTAGATATGGGCTTCAGGCCTAAGTCTGCTCTCTAACTGCTGTGTGACCTTGGGAAAATAACACGACCTTTCTAAACCTGTTTTCTCATATATAATTGGGGATTAGTATTGTCTCTTTTTCAGGGTTGCTGATAGGTTCAATGATATAACGTATGAGAAAGCGCTTAATCAATGATAAAGGTCTAGTGAGCTGCTGTGATAAAGGCCTAGGGGCTGCTATTGCTTTCGTGTACCTAACACCATTCATTAATATGCCTGACAGAGTTGTCTGAGACACGGAAATAAAAACAAGATCACTCATGTGGTTTGAGCACAAGTGTAAAGAACAACCTTATAGGTTACTATTTGGAAAGCTATAATAGTATGCCTACTCTTTCTTCTAGAAAACATGAGAGAACAGACATTTTGCATGGTTCAAATTATTATGGTTGACATCCACAGGGAAAAAAATATTAATAAGACATATGGAACAAAACTAGTAGGGTTTTGTTTTGTTTCCTGATTTTCGACATGTGCAAGACTGTTGTCTATCTGCAGGTCATTGCCATCTCCTCCCGCTGGGGCTTAGTTTAGGGTTCCAGAAAGAGAAAAACATTGACTTTTATGATTATTCTTTGAAATGTAAATTTCTTTTGAACAAAGAAGGCCTAAAAATGAAACCCAATAACAAAAGTATTTTAGCATTTTTCAACAATAGAATTAAGGAAGACACAAATATGATTAAATTCGTACAGTGACTTACATTCAAGATGTTGAGCCAATGTGTGATGATTTAATATTAATCAAGGTTGATTATTGTGGATAAACACATGCAGGCTACCTCATGTTGGTTACTTTCTTTTAATATAAATCTCCTATTTCCTCTCTTACAGCCAATTGCTTCACTGACAAAATGGGAATAAAAACATTTAACTGTATGGGTTGTTGTGAGAACAACAACGTATTTATCTAGTACTCCCATAGCAAACAGGTTAAAACATTCTGACTTTTCCTTATTTCCTCAACTTGGATTCAGCTTTCTTTTCTTGAGTGTGTTATAAGTCCCAAAATGAAGCTAGAGGCCTGGCCAGAGTACCTATCTTACATGACACATGCTGGTCCCTTTTCTTCCTTACGTACTGCTTTCTAAACCATCAATCATTAGCTCAGGACTATACCAACTTAGATAAATCATGGAAATGGCCAAAGTTCCTACCACACTAGACTATAAATATCACCTTGTATTATTTATCTATTGTTGCATAACAAATCACCCCAAACTTAGTAGCTTAAAACTACTCCCATTTGCTATTTCACAGTTTCCAGGAGTTAAGAGTCTGTCACATTTTACCTGGGTCCTCTATTCAGAGTCTCACAGGCTGAAATGAAGGTGCCAGCCACCTGTGTCATCATCTGTGTGCTTGGTTAGGAAAGAACCATTTTCAAGATCATTCAGGTTGTTAACAAATTCATTTTCTTGTGAACACAGGACTGAGGGTACTGCTGTCTCTTACTAGCTGCTATCCAGGGACCACTCTTAGAGTCTAGAGGCTGTTCTCAGGTCCTTGTCATGTGGGTCCTTCATCTCAGCAACAGAGAATCTCCTTCATGTTGACTATCTCTCATACTTCAAATCTCTCTGGCTCCTCTTTTGCGATAAGTCAGAGGAGACTCTCTGCTCTGAACAGGCTCATGTGATAAGGTCAGGCCTATCCAGATAACCTCCTTATACGTGAGCAGCTGCCATATAATATAATCTGATCATTAGAGTATAACCCTTCATATTCATAGTCCCAGGGTTTACTCTGGGCTTGTACAACGGAGGGCAAGAAATCTTGGGGAATAACTTAGCAGTCCACCTACCACATATCTCTACTTAGAGATCCTGGCTGCCATGTCCCACTCTCCAGTTAAACCTTCCCAAAGAATTATGTCAAACCTCATTAAGATCATATTCATGTCCTTGCCACCTTCTTTGAAATCTGAGACTTGAGCAGGTGGCTCCCACAATGAAGTCATCTTCAACGGCCAATATATGGGTTGAAGTGTGCCCCTCACTCAAAAAAAAAAAAAAAAAAGTTATATTGATGTCAAACGTCGTATCTGTGTATGTAACCTTATTTGGAAATATGGTTCTTTGCAGATGTCATTAGTGAAGCTAACATGAGGCCATACTTGAGCAGGATGAGCTCTAATCCATTATGACTGGCATCCTCATAGAAAGAGGTGAAGAGACACAAAGAGAGGTAGAGGGAGGGTGGCTGTGTGAAGATGGTGTCAGATATTGGAATTATGCTGCCACAAGCCAAGGAGCACGTGGGGTTACCAGAAGCTGGAAGAAGCAAGAAAGGAGCCTAGAGCCTTCAGACAGAGTATGGCCCTCTAATACTCTGATTTTGGACTTTAAGCCTCCAGAACTGTGAGAGAATAAATTTCTGTTGCTATAAACCATTCAGTTTGTGGTAATTTGTTACTACAGCCCTTGTAAATGAATACAGCCAACTCAGTCCCTTTAACCCTACTGCCTATTGTTCCTACCATCCTCCTTTTCCCCACAGTTGCCATCTGTTTCACAGCTGAGCTAGCTTATGCAATGACAGTCAAGTATACACGCAGTTAAATATAGTACATTGTGACAAAGGCTATACTATTTATATTAGCAAATCCTCAATGTATACAATGGAAGGACTCATGGATTCTGCCAGGTGAAAGGGAGGTTGAGTGGGAGAGATTTGGCAGAGGAGTGACAGTTGTCATGGACTTGATATAGGATTAAAGTTTTATTAGGGGACAGGAAGAGTAAACGAATACTAGTGAGAAGTCAAGGAAGCCCAAGAGTGCAGGTTTAGTCTAGAGCTAATGGAAAGAGGTGTTTGGATTTAAGATTGAGTGACCAGGGGAAAGTTAGGAAAGGGACTTATACGCCATATTTAGTTTGAAATTTAACTTGGAAATCAAGTGTGCTCATCGGAGGTTTTCAAGGACAGGATAACCTGGTGAAATGTGTTTTAAGAATAGTCATCTTGGGGCAGAATGGGGTTGATTCAAGATGGAAACATTTAAGAGGTTGCTATAATTGGCCAATGGAAAGGCAAAGGCTGGGGTATTGGAGAAGAGATGAATGGTTTAGATAGTCACTTGGAGGTAAAATTAATACTGAACATGAAGGCTATGTGTGTAGAGGCTTCAAGAATTCTGCTAACCACACTACACAATTTTATATGCCACGTCATATAAATCATTTTATATTCTTCTGTAAGCTTGGCATCCTTCTGTCTGCTTTAATGATCTAGATCAACGTCCACACTTTCCTCCTTCAAGCTTCAGACACAATATTCCACTACACAGAGGCTCACTTCCACATGGATTGATATTAGAGTGAATACCTTCTCCACCCATGGACCCAGCATTACCACCCCTCCTCTCACGGATAAGATAGCCCAGGAGGATTTAAGCACCCTCTAAAAAAAAAAAAAGAAAAAAATTTTTTTTTTTCTCTTGTGTGTCAGATAACTTTCTCCAAGCACTCCAATGGGTCATTGTTTAAGAAGAATCTGGTCATTGTTTAGTGACATTTGCCTCATCGTTTGTCATAAAAATAACACTGATACCTAGCAAAAAACCACCTGTTGGAAATCCAATCTCTGGTAATAGAAGTAGAAGAATGGTTATCCCTTGGGGGCTACTGGTTATACGGGGACAGAAGGGAACTTCTTGGGTGCCAGAGATGTTGTGTATCTTTGTCTGGGTGGTAGTTCTATGGCTTTGTTTACTGTGTAAAAATTTGTTGAGCTGTACTTTTAAGGTCTGTTTGTGTTACTATATGTGAGGTATACCTCAATAAAAACAAAGGAAGTAAATAAATAAATAACCATGTGTCACTTCCAAAACTTATCCAGAAATCTCAGAAGGCAGGTTTTATGATCTCCATTATTAAAAAATTTGAGGCTCAAGGAGTTTCAGGGACTTCTCTAAAGTTACGTGTATAGCCAGAGGCAGAGTTAGAAGACAAACCCATGTCTTTCTCATTCCAAAGGCTGCACTCTTTCAACTACAAGAACAAGGGTTTTCAAGCTTATTTCTGTCCTGAAATTTTTTTGCCCCTCTCTGTCATACGGTGACCTCTCACACATATATGTCCTTAAAGTATGAATGTTAGACTTATTGTATTCTGATATCATTGGTTTACTGGGGCCACAGTCAGGTCACATCCCCTTGCATAGGAGAAATGTATCATCTTTGCATTAGCTTTCTAAGGAAAGAGGGCACTCTTACACAATAACTAGGAATCTGACGTGAGGGTCTTAGACTCACAAGAGCACTTCTGAAAGAGGAGGATGCTTTCTGCGATATGGAGTTCGGAAGACCCTGGATATGGACACCCAGTCTTCAAATGCATACAACAGGTTTCATAAATAAGATTGTCTAGCTTAGTGACACTTTGTATTCCATAGGCAATGTTTCTCTAAGTGTGATAAAACTACCTGTGTCCACATTTCTTCAAGAGATTCTAAAATACCTGGGCCTCACTTCAGACCGACATAACCAGGATATCTAAAACCTGAACCTTTTAACAAGTTTCCCCAGGTGTTTCTTCCAGTGCATATCAAAGTTTAAAAGGCACTGCCCAAGAATTTAAAAGTCATATATAAACATGCTTACTTCAGATAAACTCTGAACTGGGGAACTCTAGAGAGATTCTACCTTAAAAGAGGAGAATGGAAGTGACTAAAATAAGAAAGCCGTGAGAGAGATAGTAGAGGGCCTTTGAGGCCAGATCCCTAAACTCATCACAGAGATCCTTTGACTCATTCCAAACTTGAAAACCTGGTTTTTTTTTTTTTTTTTTTTAGGTGCAGAATACAAACTTTGCTCTTTTTCAAGGTTATATTTTGGCAAACACAGAGCCAAATAATAACATACAGTCAAGACAATAACAGAACAGTTCCATCATGCTCCAGATTTCTCTTATGCCCTTTTTAGTCTGCCCTCTCCCTACTTCCAATCTCTGGCAACCATTCATCCCTTTTCTGTACCTTTAGTTTTGCATTTTCCATAATTCCATGTAATTGAGATCATGTAGCCTTTTGAATCAGGCATTTTTCACTTTCCTAGCACAATTTATTTGATAATGCATATTCCTGTATTTTATGTTTTGGTAGTTCGGTCCCTTTCATTGCTGAGTAATATTTCATTGTATGGATGTGTGATAAAAGAGGAACTACTGGAGTCGGTGCCTTGAAAGGATAGCCTAATGATCTACTTCTGAAAAGACAGCCATTGAAAACCCTGTAGAGTACACTTCTATCCTGACACACATGGGGTTGCCATGAATTAGAGTCAACTCAACTGAAGGTGGTTGGTTTTCCCTGGCTCAGGTATGTGGAGGTAAGAGGTAGTAGGGTGAGGAGGTGGCAGGGGTGGGTAGGTGAGATCTCCCATTTGAATGTAAAGATAATAAAAAGCAACTGAATGACCTCTGGGATATTCCTTGTGACATTATTTATGGAGAATAATCCCCTAGATGGTCACACCTATAAGCTAGACACAAACTATATAGAAAGTGGCCATAGAATGCCAACATATGCTCATAGATTTCCTTCTATTTATTATGACTACTTTTATAATTTTCAGCCAAATCCGCTTTTGAAGAGGGTGGAGAAGAAGCATCCGAATGTCTGTTTTTACAACACATTACTTTGTTACAGAAGGTAGACAAAGGGAATATTGGTGAAACTGTAGTGACAGATCCAAGGGTCTGCTGTTTGTCATCTGTGGGCACTGGGCAAGCCCCACTACATCCTGGAATCTCAGTTTTCTTTGTCTAACTCCTTCCTTCTCTGCTCAGCTCACCTTCCCTAGGTCTTTGAAGACTCAAGTAGGGTGATAGATTGCCAGTAATCACTTGCCCTTCAATCAGTTTTGACCCCATGACAATCCCCTGTGCATCAGAGTAAAACTGTGCTCCATAGAGTTTTCAATGGCTGATTTTTGGAAGCAGATTACCAGGACTGTCTTCTGAGGCACCTCTGGGTAGACTCAAGCCCCCTACCTTTTGGTTAGCAGCTAATACCTTCACTGTTTGCATCAATCAGAGGCTTCGAGTAGATTACAGACTCTGTGAAAACTCTGAATTAGCTTATAAATGTTAATTACTTTTAGAGGCATTCATGTATGTGTTTTATCTTCACTAAAAATCTGTGTGACTTGAGGGTAGTAGTCCCCCACCCCCACAGTGCATCAAATAAAAGAAGGAAGTCAAACAACATTTGAAGGAAAGAAAGAAGGAGAATATTTTTAAATTCAAATTCTGATATATTTAATTAATATATTCAAATATATATATTTCCAATTCAACATCCAATTCAAATTCAGGCAGGTAAATTTGAAAGTCTTATTGTAGTAAATATTTTCCTAAACAATTTCAGGTGTGAGAAATAATTATTCTGATTCTGGTGAGTTGGAAAAGTTGAAATCCTTCATTTTTTTTCTTTTATTTAAAATGTTCATATTTGATATATACCCTAAGAACTACCAAGTTAAATTGTTAGTTATAAAGTAAAAGATTAATTCAAAACCAACTGTTTTAGTATAACACATCACTTTATTGTAATTAAAATTTACATATTGCATTCTTAAATGGGTGATTAAAATGTCCAAGTATGTTAAATATGAAATCTGTTAGAATTCTGATGGATCTGAAATAAAATTAACTCCTTTTATCGTTAAGGGTTAAACTGTCCACATCAGAATCACAGCATTCATTGATAAAATGAGAATAATCACATGATTTTTAAAAACAAAAAAAAACATTGCTGTCCAGTTAATTCTAACTTATAGCGACACTACAGGACAGAATGGAACTGCCCCATAGGGTTTCCAATGAGTGGTCAGTGGACTTGAATGGCAGACCTTTTGGTTAGCAGCTGAGATCTTAACCACTGTGCCACCAGGGCTCCAAAACATGGTTGTTGAGAGATTAGAATTCAATAACATCCACACAGTGGTTAGCAGAGGACCTGACACCATGATTGAGGGGTTAGTATGGAGGGTTTCCCTAGGCTAGGCTCTGAGGCTAATAAAGTTTGATTAAATACAACCCTTGCCTTCAAGAGGCTCACAGCCTAATGGGTATGTGTGTTGTGGTTGTGTGGAGTAGAGATATTAATTAAAAGCTAATTACTATTCAACAAGATAATGTTTTGCATCATAGATGTAGACGCAATGATACAAGACTATATATAAGACCAAGCACTGAACCTCGAAGTGTTGTGAGAAAAATGATCAGGAAAATCTTCCTTTAGGAGCTAATAACCTATGCGTTAACTTTTAAAAATTAAGTAGTACTTAAAAAAGAAAAAATATTATCATCAAGTCGATTCTGATTCATAGTGACCCTATAGGACAGAGTAGAACTTCCCCGTAGGGTTTCCAAGGAGTGGCTGGTGGATTCAAACTGCCAACCTTTTGGTTAGCAGCCAATCTCTTTAAATATGCACCTCCAGAGCTCCAGGTAATACTTATCCAGCCAAAAAATAACAGCAACAACAAAATGGGGAATTGATCTCTAGGAAGACTGTCTAAGTTCAAGACCGTGGCTCCACTACTCACTAGATGAGTAATCTTGGGCAAGATACTTAACTTCTCCGTGCCTTAACTTCCCTGGACACTACCTCACAGTTTTGTCATGAAGAATAAATGAATTAATACTTGTGAAATGCCTGCCACATTGTTGTTAGGTGCTGTTGAGTTGATTCTGACTCATAGAGACCCTATGTACAACAAAATGACACGCTGCCCAATCCCACACCATCCTCACAATTGTTGGTATGGTTGAGCTCATTGTTTCAGCCACTGTGTTAAACCATCTTGTTGAAGGTCTCCCTCTTTCTCACTGAGCCTCTACTTTACCAAGCATGATGTCCTTCTCCAGGGACTGAGCCATCCTGTCCAAAGTATGTGAGCCTGTAGTCTTGCCATTATTGCTTTCAAGGAGCATTCTGATTGTACTTCTTCCGAGACAGATTTGTTCATTCTTTTGGCAGGCCATGGTATATTCAATACTCTTCACCAACACCACAATTCAAAGTCATCAATTCTTCTTCAGTCTTCCTTATTTATCTTTCAGCTTTCCCATGCATATGAGGCAATTGAAAATACCATGGCTTGGGTCAGGCACACCTTAGTGTTCAAGGTGATATCTTCACTTTTGAACACTGTAAAGAGGTCTTTTGCAGCAGATTTGCCCAGTGCAATGTCTCTTTTGATTTCTTGACTGCTCCTTCCATGGGAGTTGATTGTGGATACAAGTAAAATGACATCCTTGACAACTTCAACCTTTTCTCCCTTTGTCATTATGTTGCTCATTGGTCCAGTTGTGAGAATGTTTGTTTTCTTTATGTTGAAGTGTAATCCATACTGAAGGCTGAGGTCTTTGATCTCCATCAGTAAGTGCTTCAAGTCCTCTACACTTTCAGCAAGCAAGATTGTGTCATCCACATAACGCAGGTTGTTAATGAGTCTTCCTCCAATCCTGATGCCCCGTTCTTCTTCATATAATCCAGATTCTTGGATTATGTGCTCTCACAAGACTAAATAAGTATGGTGAAAGGATACAACCCTGACATACACCTTTCCTGACTTTAAACTGCACATTATCCCCTTGTTCTTTTGGAAGAACTGTCTCTTGATCTACATACAGGTTCCTCATGAGCACAATTAAGTGTTCCGGAATTTCCATTCTTCACAATGTTATTCATAATTTGTTATGATCTACGTAGTGGAATGCCTTTGCATAGTCAATAAAACACAGGTAAACATCTCCCTGACACATAGAACTATTTAAACATTTTAAACACATAGGTAGGCTAGATATCTGTGTGTCATAAGGCTCTGAGACAGGAATGGAAAAACAATGTCACTTAGAACATTTGATATTAGACAGTGGCATAGGTATCCACTCATGCCCTTTCTTGGGAAGGATAACTAGATAGTGCCCAAAGATAGATATTTTGTATCATACTGAGCTGCTCTGTGAGTGCTGGGGTTTAGGGTAATTTTCTAGCAATAAAGGAGATGGCACTCTGTCTTGCCTCATGCCCCCCTTTATCCTTGCAATAAATCCCATTATTATGCCCTTTTGCCAGAGGAGGAAAATGAGGCTCAATATGTAACAATGTTACCAATAAATAAATAAATAAATAAAATAAATTCGCCAAGTGGCTAGATCTCTTAGTTTGGGGCTAAATTATACATTTTTTTTCCTGTTCTATGCTGCCATTGTCAATACTTTGAGAAATATAATTCAATCAGTAGTCTATGATAAGTTTGATTAAAATGTCAAGAGGTCTACCATTCAGAATGAAAATGAAGGATAAAAAACATATTTGTAGGTTTTACTAAACCCCACACTGTTGGAATATAATTTCCAACTGTTCAGCAAATCCAGGCTCACTCGTCTCTTTACTATTGTGCTAAGAACACAAAGTGATTGAAGGAATAATGTTTTCCTTTTTCTCTCCTGAAGCTTTGAGCTTAAAACCAGACACAGCATGTAGCTTTTGGTTCCAAAGCCAGGGTATTTGAGAGCTACCACACAAATACATTTTGCTTCATCTAAAATTGCTTCATCTAAAATTGCTTCATCTAAAATCTTATTTCCCAAGTTTGGAAAAACTGGCTACCCTCTACATTAAAAGTTTATTTGTCTGTTTCTGTTTTTCTACAACTCATAATAGTTTTTTTTTTAATCGGAACCACAATAATGCCTAATCTCCAGTAAGAAAAGATGCAAGGAAGGCCAAGCAGACTGAACTTGGTTCTTGCATTATCCTGTGCTGAAGCTTTGAGGAGGTAAAACTTGGCATTATCAGAGGCCTCAAAGGCACACCAGTTGCCAGGATGTACATCAAGGAACAAAGTAAAACCTTTCCTGAACAAGCGATTATCAAATTACAGACCTGTCACCAGTGCTTCCTGGGAAGGGTCAGCACCTTCCCTTGTTCCCGACAGACAAAGAATGTGTGACGGGCAGATCGATACTTCAGTTAACTAAACAGCTGGCTAATAACAGAACTGACAGCGCACAAAGGTTGGTTTGAAGACAATGAAATAAAAGTGCCTTTTTATAGATTTTTTTTCTTTGCCTATTCAACGCTTGGCGAGTCCTGCTTTTTCTTCTTTTTTCCCGCTAGATGAGGCTGATGGTGGTTTTAAGTTCAAATTTAAACGAAGAGGAGGCATAACTCCCAGAGAATGACATACATAAGGGGTGTGATTCGTTATGAATAAAGAGGTGGCAAAGAAAGGGAGGGAAGCTGACTGACTGATCAGCCTCCTGCGGGTGATGGAGGAGGCCCAGATCAATTGTCATTAACTAATTACTCTTCTCCTTTTGTCAGGATGAATTGGTTCATCCAATGTGTTTTCCAAGTGTGTCAGGTGAATTGCATTAAAAAAGATAAACAGCACTCTTTCTCCATACACTGTTGAAAAACTTAACAGCTTAATTGTTGTTCTGCTGATTAGCAAGGCAGCGCTGTGCAGTAATTAACGGCTAGGTCTGGGGCCAGGCTGTGCTGACTGAAGCTTCTTCCCTCACATCTTAGTGCTGGGGCCTCAAACAAGTTACTTAACCTCTCTGTGCCTCTGTTTCTTCACCAGAATAATGATAGCACTGTTGTGAGAATTTAAGAAGATAATTTACATTTTAAAAAGATAAAGGAGTCACGTAAAGTGCTTGGCATGGTGGCTGGCACATAGTAAGACAGTAAACATGCAACCATGTTTTTTTCTTTTCATGATTTTTTTTTTCAGTGACATGAGTTGTTGTGTGCCATCTAGTCGATTCTGACACATAGTAACCCTATATGACAGAGTAGAAATGCCCCATATGGGTTCCGAGGCTATAATCTTTGCAGGAGCAGACCTCCAGGTCTTTTCTCCTGAAGAGTGGCTGGTGGATTCAAACTGCTAACCTTTCCCCCAGTGCTTACCTGTTGTACCACCAGGGCTGTTTACTGACATGACAGAGCTTCATAAACATATATGGCTATATCTTTTTCAGTTTAAAATTTCCAGATCCTCCAAAAAACTCATTTGATGACTGATATTAATAATTCTAGAACCTTGCCTCTATACAGCACCTTATGGTTATGAAGAGATTTTCCTATCCAACAGCATTTTTAATTGTCACAAAATTCTGCAGCAGAAATTCGCTTGGGATTTCCATTGCAGGACAAACTGAGGCTCAGAGAGGTTATGTACCTAGTCAACGTATTCAGTCATAAATTGTGTATCTAACACTGGGGTAAACGTTTCAGATTCTGGAATTAGATCTCAGTTTAAATCCTTGCTTCAGCACTTCTTAACTGTGTGGTAATGGACAACTTGTTTAACTTTTTCTCTTCATCAGGAAAATAAGGATACCAACCTGTGCCTAGCTCATAGGGTTGCAGTGAGGAGTAATAAGGAAATAAAGCACTGAGCAGAAAACTTCACACTTAGTTACCATTCAATAGTTTCTACCTGTTCCACTATTATTATTAAAATTATTGTAATTGTCATCAACATCATCAGTAATTAGGTTCCATGCTTAATAGAAAACCAAAACCAAACCCATTGCTGTCAAGTCAATTCTAAGTCATAGTGACCCGATAGGACAGAGAACTGCCCCATAAGGTTTCCAAGGAGCAGTCGGTGAATTAGAAATGCTGACATTTTGGTTAGTGGCTGAACTCTTAATCACTGTGCCACTAGGGCTCCACATGCTTAATAGGACTACTATTATTATTTCTTATTATTATAAAGACTCTATCATCACTATTACCATTTCTTTTTTAGCCACGTATTTTTTTACCACATATCAAATGAAATAAGCTTATAAAGTAGTAGTTCTTTTGTTAAGCAATAGTCTTCTTGTTAAGGGTGAAAATTTTAACATTTTGGTCTATGCAATTCAATCCCTCGTGAATCAGTCTCCTTGAAGGTAATCTCATGTAACTTATGCTGACGACATGAAGTTTCTCCAACTGAAAGAAAAACTCAATATCCTGACCAGTAACCAGCTCTCTTTTAAAAGCTACCTGATGAGTAAAAGGAATCTAACACTTAAGGAACGTCATTCATACGACAGATTTTTTATTGAGTTCCCACTACGTGCTAAGCATTGCATCCAGAAGTAGGATTAAAATGGTAGACAAAAAGGACAGGGTCCCTCTCATGAATTTCATAATTGGTGGGGAAGCAGGATTAATAAATAAGTATCTGATTAACATCCATGACCAGGACTTTGAGGAAAGGAACCTGCACTTGTGAGAAATTCATCTAGTTCCCCACGGAGCTTTCGCTGAGGGTGCTTCAACTGAGTAGCTCTGGCAAATTATTAGCAGTTAAGCAGGAGGAGTGCAAAGGATATGGAGTGTTTTAAAAAACGGAGGAGTGCAAGGGATATGGAGTGCAAGGGATATGGAGTGTTTTAAAAAACGATAGGCATATGGTATGGCATTTCAGCATTTCTCAAACTGAAAGAACTGAAGAAAAAATTTAAACCTCAAGTTGCAATATTGAAGGATTCTATGAGGAAAAGGTTAAATGACAGATGAAACATCAAAAGAAGATGGAAAGAATACAGACAGTCACTATACCAAAAAGAATTTGTCAATGTTCAACCATTTCAGGAGGTAGCATATGCTCAGGAGCTGATGGTACTGAAGGAAGAGATCCACGTTGCACTGAAGGCATTGGTGAAAAACAAGGCTCCAAGAACTGATGGAATACCAATTGAGATGTTTAAACAAATGGATGCAGCGTTGGAAGTGCTCACTTATGTATGCCAAGAAATTTAGAAGACAGCTATCTGGCCAACCAACTGGATGAGATTCATATTTATGCCTATTTCCAGGAAAGATGATCCAACTGAATGCTGAAATTATCAAACAATATCATTAATATCACATGCAAGTAAAATTTTGCTGAAGATCATTCAAAAGCGGTTGCAGTAGTATATCAACAAGGAACAGCCAGAAATTCAAGCTAGATTCAGAAGAGGACTCGGAATTAGAGATATCATCGTTCATGTCAGATGTATCCTGGCTGAAAGCAGAGAATACCAGAAAGATGTTTACCCGTGTTTTACTGGCTATTCAAAGGCATTTGAATGTGTGGATCATAACAAGTTATGGATAACCTTGTGAAGAGCGGGAATTCAGAACATTTAATTGTGCTCATGAGCAACCTGTGATTTAAAGTCAGGAAAGATGTGGTCAAGGGTGTATCCTTTCACCATACTTGCTTAATCTGTATGTTGGACTATGTGCAGAAGAATGGGGCATCAAGATTGGAGGAAGGCTCATTAACAGCCTGCTTTATGCAGATGACACAATTTGCTTGCTGAAAGTGGAGAGGACTTGAAGCACTTGCTGAGGAAGATCAAAGACCACAGACTTCAGTATGGATTATACCTCAACATAAACAAAACAAAAATTCTCACAACTGGACCAATAAGCAACATAATGACAAATGGAGAAAAGATTGAAGTTGTCGAGGATTTCATTTTACTTGGATCCACAATCAACTCCCATGGAAGCAGCAGTCAAGAGATAAAAAGACTCATTGCTTTGGGCAAATCTGTTGCAAAAGACCCCTTTAAAGTGTTGAAAAGCAAAGATGCCACCTTAAACACTAAGGTGCACCTGACCCAAGCCGTGGAAGACCAAAAAGGAATCGACGTTTTTGAATTGTGGTGTTGTTGGTGAAGAATACTGAATATATCACGGACTGACAAAAGAACGAACAAGTCTGTCTTGGAAGAAGTACAGCCAGAATGCTCTTTAGAAGCAAGGATGGGGAGACTTCGTCTGACATACTTTGGACATGTTATCAGGATGGATCCATCCCTAGAGAAGGTTATCATGCTTGGTAGGGGATCCACAAAAGAGAGGAAGATTCTTGACAAGATGGATTGACACAGTGGCTGCGATAATGGGCTCAAACACAGCAATGATTGTGAGGACGGAGCAGGACTGGGCAGTGTTAAGTTCTGTTGTACATAGGTCACTATGTCGTACACTCGATGTCACCTAACAACAACGTACAATATACCATTCAATACTCAATAACATATATTGAGTTATGCTTAAGCCCCTCTTTACTATAGCAAATAGTAAAAGAACTAAAAGTTACTGTAGTATGATGACAAGGTTACTATGTCTATGGAAAAGGGAAGAGATGTTAGTGTGACAGAGAATGACCTGTTCTGCCCATGGAGGTGAGGAGATAGAAGATATTCCGAGTATCAACCTGACAAAGCCCATCCTGTAGAAATGACATTGTTTTCCAAGAAGCACCCACCCAATGTAAGGAAGGGCTAGGGAAGAGTGCTGTGCACCTCATGCTGGTCAGAACTTTGTCCTTGGTTTGGGGTTTAGGTATCAGAGACTAGCTAAGGGCTGTTGTTGTTGTTAGGTGCCATCAAGTCAATTGCGACTCATAGTGACCCCACGAGACAGAGTAGAAACCATGCCAAAGGTTTCTCTTCACTGTAATCTCTGTGGAAGCAGATTGCCAAGTCTTTCTCCCATGGAGTCACTGTGTGGGTTTGAATCACCAACTTTTTGGTTAGCAACTGAGTGGTTAACCACTGTACCACTACCAGGGCTCCTTAGCTAAAATTTAAAAAATCTGGAAGGTTCTTAAAGACCACTTAGTTATAAATACTCATTTTTCAGATGACTTAACTGTGTACCAGAGATATTAAGTGATGTGCTCAACATTACCCTCCCAGTTAGTAACAGATCGGGGTTTATACTCTGTGCCCTAATGTGCCTTCCCTAGCAAAAAGAGACTAACTGAACACACCTGCTCATTCGCCGTGAAAGGCTATTGATATTTTTCATTACACAGATATTTTACTACAAGATAAACATAAGACCATTTAATCGACATTGGCGGAATGACTCTGTGTGAGGCACAGGATTATAGAGACAGCTTAATATAAGCCTGGTGGCACAGTGGTTAAGAACTCAGCCGTTAACCAAAATGTTGGCAGTTCGAATCTACCAGCTATTCCTTGGAAACCCTATGGGGCAGTTCTACTCTGTACTATAAGGTTGCTATGAGCTGGAATCAACTTGATGGCAACAGGTTTTGATATATAACCAAGGGCACAAAATCAGGAACCAGATGGACCTTTTCCAATTGGCTTTCCAATTGTCTCTGGGTGACTTTGGGCAAGTTATTTGAGCCTTGATTTCCTTTCTAAGCCCTGTCCCCTCTCCCAAATGTGTATTTGGGCTGAAGAAAGGTAAAAGAGTGGGGACTGGGGTTATCAAGCCTGTGTGGCATCCAAAGGACAGAGCAGGGTTTGAAGTCTCCAAGGATGAGGACTAGAGCAGAGAATTCTCACATGAAACTGGGAGGAAAAATTACCTGAACTAGGTAGCCAAGAGCCAGTTCCAGCAGGAGTTGTAGACTGTACGGAGTAGTTTGGGCTAGATCAATAGGAAGGTGGGTGCAAGTTATTTGTTAATAATAAATCTTAGTGGATACAAAATTTTACCCACAAACTCAAGTGTACAGATCACTTATTATTTTTTTAAATCAAATCGAACACAGCTTTGTGCACCAATTTCACTAAGCTGGTAAAAAATTCAATCTCAGTAAATATCAAAGTACACTTGAAAAACTAACCAGTGGTCTTATGCAGAGTACAGCCGTTGGGAACGGCCCTAGGGGGGTTTTAGGCCACACCAGCCATGCTTATAAAAGGTCATTGTCTTGGCTCTCATAACATCTGGGATTTCCACAGGCTTGTTTCTTTTATGGCGTGTTGGACACCGAGGTCTTTGCCAAAGCCAGGAGCCCTATCACCCAAGAACCAGGCTTTTTGGTCTCCCAGCTTTGGCAAAGTTTCTTCGACCTTTGTGGGGAGCAAATGAATGGCTGAGAGTCCCTGGCATACCTAGGACTTGCAGGCATAGACCTCTGTGTCCTTCCTGCCTGGCCTTCCAGAATCTTCTCTTTTTCATCACCTCTCTGATTCTGTCTCCGACTCTCCCTTTCCTTTTACTCCCTTTACAACTCTAAAAGGCTCTTGATTTTTTCCCTGCCCATACAAAGGGTATGTTGTTGTTGTTAGGTATGTGGAGTTGTTTTCAACTCACAGCGGCCACATGTGACAGAGTAGAAGTGCCCCACAGGGTTCTCTTAGCTGTAATCTCTACAGAAGTACATCACCAGGTCTTTGTCCCAAGGACCTGCTGGGTAGGTTCAAACCCTCAACCTTTAGATTAGGGGCCAAGTGCTTAACTGTGCCATTAGGGCTCCTAACAAAGAGTATAATCACTTTAAGGAACTGGGTTTCATAAAAGCCAGGAAGAGCAGGTTCTCCTGGGGCAAGGAAATAAAAGGTCCTGGCCTCCTCCTTAGAATGGGGACAGAAACAGAGAGACACAATCACTAACAGCCCCAGCCCCATTCTTTCTGTCCATTCTCCCATTTCAGGGGAAACACACCACAGGTAATATCTCAGTGAATTATCTTGACACAATAGTTAAAGTGTCAAAATCCTGAATGATTTGCTTTTTACACATAAATGGGAGCCAGTTTAGGCTTATGTTTATCATAACGGAACTCCAGGCGTTCACATTCCAATATGCCTTTTTTAAGTGAAGGGAAAAGGATGAGTTCAGCATTTCTAGGAGTCTGATGGGAGTGTGTCCCGGGGTGACACTTACAGTGTGGTGGAAAGCTGAGGCTTTGAGAATATCAGCTGCCTTCGAGGCTCAGAAGGACAGCTCAGAACACTTTAGTCTGTGGGCTGCTGCGAGGATGAAGTGAGGTGACTAGGGAAAGCACCAGGTCCTCAGTAGGCGCTCCATCAGCTTGTGGTCCGCTTTCCTTCCCGTCTAACTTGCCCTGCTCCTTGGGAGAGTGCAGACTCGAGGGGATTTGCATAGGGCCTGTGGTTGCTTACAGCGTATCAAGTATTCCGAAAATGATTAGACTGCAGGTTCTGTAGTCAAAACATTTAAAATACCGTTAAACCTCTGCTTCCAGCTCTGGGGGGTTCCTGCAACCTACAGCTCACAAAATTTCTGTGTCTGCAGGGCTGCACAATATACTCCGGGCTCGACGCGATGCTGTACACGTTTCCGCGAAGTGATTTTGAGGAAGAACGCGGCGAGGCTCGCCTCTTATTTTGTGAAGGCAATTTTGCGTCACATTTCTCTCTCCCCTTGATTATGTATGTATGTTCCCTGTGATCATTTTTCATGGGGATAAAGAGGGCCTGTTAGAGTTCTGTAATCTAGTTTATTTAGATTTTTGCCTTACAGGCATCCAGCATAGCAAAAAAACACAAGCTCCCATGTTGCAAGGGACAAAGACAGAAAGGAAAAAAAGGGCATTTGTTAGATGACACCATGTATGCAACATGCCCTGTGTTCTCTAGACTGGGCTGGGTGCTTTTTCTCTACGATCTCTAACTAGCCAATCCTGTTTGAGAATCAGAGAGGTTGAATAACTTGACCAAGTACACACAGGAAGTCCCAGAGGTAGGATTTGAATGCAGCTCTGACTAGCTCCTTAGCCTGTGCTCAGGTTCCTGTGCAATTATTATGTAGCTACTAAATGCCAGGTGTTACCTAGGTCTAAGAAGCCCGTATGGTGCAATGGTTAAGCTCTCAGCTGCTAATTGAAAGGCTGGTGGTTCAAATCTACCCACTCTGCAAGAGAAAGACCAGGAGATTTGATTCCATAAAGATTACAGCCAAGAAAACCCCATGGAGCAGTTCTACTTTGTAAAACATGGGCTTCCACGAGTCGAAATCAACTTGATGGCACCTAATACCACCACCACCACCCAGGTCCCGGAAATGCAGAGGTGGGTAGATAAGATGATGATACCTGGATTTTGCATTCTGGGCAACAGTAGGCTTGTCTTACATGTGACTGTATCTCTAGGCACTTCCATGAGGTAAAGTGTTCTGGGAGCTTGAAGGGAGCAATCGCATTCTTTAGTGTACTTGGAAAATGTTTTCTGTGGGTCTTTAAGAATATGTAGGAGGAAGGGTATTCCAGATTCTAAGGGGGAGAGAGTTGTTACTTGAGCAGAAACACAGAATTGACACAATCTCCAGTGGGATATTTGAGACTAAAGATAGAAATTTACCTAACAACAGATGAATGAATAAACTATGGTACATACACACAATGGAGTACTTCACAATGATAAGGAACAATGATGAATCTGTGAAGCACCTCACAACATGGATGAATCTGGAGGGCACTGTGCTGAGTGAAATAAGTCACTCACAAAAGGACAAATATTGTATGAGACCACTACTGTAAAAACTCATGAAAAGGTTTACACACAAAAAGAAACAATTTTTGATGGTTTACAAGGGAGGGGAGAGGTGGAGATAGAAAAACACTAACTGTACAATAGATGAGTGATACATCTGGTAAAATAAATAAATAAAGATAGAAATTTAGTTCCTATAAAATCTAGCATAGGACTGAACTTAGCGTTCTTATTCTCAGCCTGTGCTTTGCCATATCCAAAGAGATATTGCTTTGGGCTTCTGTGATGTAATACAGGTGCTTCAGTTACTAGAGATGAAGTTCAAATCTTACCCTGGCTGCCAACCTTCCAAGTCAGGGTACACACAAGTGACTACAGGGAACAGGATACCAGGCAAAATATAACGAAGTAGGGAAGGGAGGTGACTGTCCATAGTGTCCCCAATAGGTCATTAAAGAGCTTCTGTTTAGCATTGCAGGCACATCATCATCATCCTTAAAACACCGATGGCTCTCCTCTGTTTGTGGGATCCAGGCCAGCCTCCTCAGTCTGGCATCAAGCTGCTCTCACAGGCATCCTCTCCAGGGTTACCTTCTGCCCCCACAGAGTAGAGAAGAGTTTCCAATTACCCCAGTCTCTTTCACACCTCCACGCCTGGGTACAGCCTCTTTCCTCCACTTATATCCACTTCCCTCTCTCCATCCGCAAAGGGGCATCCCTAAGTCATCATTGCTCAAGATGGACTTGAAAGTCTCCTCCTCAGTAACACCTTCCTCCTCTCTGCCAGGCAGTGTTTAGTTGTTTCCTCCCAAGTGCTCATATATCCTGTGTGGTTATTTTTGTGAAAATTCTTAGAATATCGTACCATAATTATCCAAGTACAAGTTTGTCTTCTCCTCTGACCCCCCTGTGCACCCCCAGGGCTTAGGAAGAGTTTATGGAACAAATGAATGAATGGGCAGGGAGTGACTGAGTGGGCGAGCGAGTTCTCCTCCCCACAGCCTGATGCAAGTCTTTGTCAGTGGGAGAATGAGTAGGTGAGGGAGTGAGTGAGCAGTAAGAATGAACGAATGAATAAATGAATTAACAGTGGAATGGAGATGTTGTCACTTGCTCTGACTGACACTCTATAACCACAGGTGGGCATGGGAAATGACAGGCACAGGGACACTTTCCTGAAACAGCTGTTGTAAACTTGACGTAGAATTCAGCAAGTGACAGATTATGCTCAAGCAGCCTCTCAGAGGGAAACAAACAAAAAAATCAGTTGACCTAAAAGAAAACAAAAACTACCTAAAAGAGGATTAAAATCTTAAAAAACAGTGTGTGCCTATACAATTTTATTGGTGAGCCTTTCAGTGGGTACATGGCACGACTTTCTAGCAAATGTTCTCTGTCTGCTACTATCTAGTCAGGCTGCCACATCTCTCCCCTCAGTTGTGCAGAGAAATGATACCGCTGTGTATTGTGGTAAACAGAACATTATAATAAAGGTAGCCTGCAGGAGTAGAAAAAGGCCACCCTGGACTGTGCAGGTATAGAGATCTAGATGTAAATCCAAACTAGGCCACTTACTACTCTGAGAAACTTGGACAAATTTATTTAATATCTTGCTATGTATAAACATCTCCTAATCTATAAAACAGGGAGAAGACCCCCAGCCATCATTGTTGTGAGAACTTAATGGTTCTTAGTAAGTGATTCCTGGGTGTCAGTCTTCTTCCAGCCTCCTTGTTCTCTTTGAAGAGAGAAAGAAAGAAAGAGAGAGAGGTGAGGGGGATAGAGGGAGATGGAGTCAACAGGGAAGTTGCTTCTGGAGAAGCAGAACTCGAGTTAAGGTTTTATAACTTTGGAAAGCCCTCACGACTCTTTGAAAAGATTTTCACATTTCTTATTTGTTCTTCCAAACATATCTGTGATGCAGGCCTCTGACATGGAACTTTAAAGCATGATCATGAACAATCTCAGGTTTGGCACCTCAGTACTCTTAATTCTCTTGGCATCATACACTCGTCTGTCTTCCCCTTCATTTGCTTCCCTGAGTTTCATTCATTTGTTCATCCATCTATCCATTCCTTCATTCATCCATTCACTAATTTATGCATCAGTCACTTATTTATTTACTCATTCCTTCATTATTAAACATAAAACGAATACCTCCTTTGAGGCAGGCACTGTGGTAGGCACATGGGTTACTGACATAATTGAAATTTTCAAGGGGATCGCTTTCTATTGAGTAACGAGATATACGCTCAGAGAGACACACACATACTTCTAAACAAAATGTTGGCTGCTATGAGAAAGCCATGAACAGAGAATTGTGGCAGCACAGAGGCCTGTGTGATTAAACCCTGCCTGAGATAAGCAAGACAGGCTTCAAGGAGGAGGTAACAGCAGAGCTCCAGTTTCAATTTCAGTAATGAGTACCAGTGGATCTCTTAGAAGAGCTCCTTGCTGGTGGCCTCCTTTAGTTATGCAATTATAAGGCAGTAGTATAGGCACCCATTCCACTGGGGAAAGATTATACCAGAAGGTTACTTGGCCAGACAAGGGTTGGCTTATCCCTTGTCATGCAGGGCTGGATGCTGGGGAGAAAAGGACAGGTTAATTTGCAAAAGAATTTCAGAGCCTTCAGAGAATGGAGGGACCAGATCCCAAACCCTATTGCAGAAATTTAAAAGTAGGAAAATATTGGCCAAGACTGGTGGCAGGAAAGGATGCTGAGGACTGTAAAGGAGACTTCACCAGGAAAGCAGGTGGAGTTGGGTTGGTGACCGTGGCTCAGCACAAGGCACAGGGGGTATTGGAGAGTTCTGGTTCTGACACAGTCTGAGGCTGGTTCTGGAAGCTCCTCATTCAGTGTCTTGTTTGTATAGGCAACAGATGAGCATCTACATGTCGGCAAAGATATCTGTAACCTCAGAGTCAGTGCAGGAGATCCCCCACAGCAGTAGCAGGGATCCAGCAAACTGTATCAGTCATGGTCTAACCCGGAAAACAGAAACCATTTCAAGTGTTTACAACAGTGGGAGTTTAATGTGGAAAATTTATTATGCAGATGACAGAGGAGCTGGGAAGCTAAGCAGAAGGCTGTGGGGTAATTTAAGATTAACAAAGCAGGAAGCTACAAACCGTCTTATGCTGGAGAAACAAGGGAAGGGAAGTAGGAGGTTTTATCTGATCCAGAACCCTGAAGCAGAGAGGAATGGGGAAAAACACCCTGGCTTCTTCTGTCTACCTTCTAATCTCCCTCTAGTGCCCCCTATTGGCTAGAATCAGTTAGGAGCCAGCTGACACAGAAGCCTGGAGGTCCCTCTTCCCATGTTGTAATCCACCGTTTCGCACTGTTTCAGAGCCCAGCAGGGGAAGGGTGCAAACGAATTTGTGGGCAATAGGCCCAGGACTGGCTCAGGGCATCCTCCCTTGTGGCATGGGTTCAGGCTGTGAAGAAGCAGCCTTCCACAGTGACACGTATATAGCAGCCAGGAGCCATGGCAGAAGGTAGGCTGATCAGATTCCAGTTCTCCTCTCTATTGGTTTTAGTACGCCCCTAAATTCTTGAATAATCCAAAGGAGAAATATGGGATATCAAGAAAGGACTCATGAAAAAATATCAGACTTATTATCAAGAAGGCCCACAAGTAGAGCTTGATGAATTAATTGACAAAGTAAAATGGTATTTGAAACAACACAAGTTAAGAATGAAGTGACATAGATTACATAAAAATAATTATAGCCTCTAATATTGAGTTCTTACTATGTACTAGGAGTTCCTGGGTGACACAAATGGCTAATGAGTTTGGCTGCTAAATGAAAGGTTGGAGGTTCAAGTCCATCCCAAGATGCCTTGAAAAAAAGGGCCTGCTGTCTACTTCCAAAAAATCAGCTACTGAAAACCCTATGGAGTACAGTTCTACTCTGACACACATGGGGACACCATGATTCAGAATTGACTCGATGGCATCTGGTTTATTTGCCAAATACTGAATTAAGTCTTTTACATAAATTGGTTCACTTAATACTCACTATATTATATTATATTATATTATATATATATATATATATATATATATATATTTATAACCCTCTCAGGTTTTACATATGAGAAAAGTGAAGTTTAATGACTTGGAAATAACAAAAGTAGATTTCCATCCCAGTTCCCTTGGAATCCAAATATATGCTCTTAATCACTATGGTATATGGCTGCAAGAAAAAAAAAGAGTTGTTCCTTAACATCACAGTGAGAAAGCAGCTTGTCTGGTTCCACTGTAAGGGGAGGCATCAAGTGCCATGCAGTGGAGAAAAGACTGCATATCACTAATGCAGTGTGACATCCCAGAAATCAGTATCAGGACACTGATCAAAATATATTTCCACAATGTGTAGCAGCGATGGTCTTCTTAGCTTCTGTAATTGGATAATCTCTAGTCTTGCTGTCCCCGATGCTAGACAGAAAAGTTTGGTACCAGGGAATTTAGCAGGGGGAAATGGGCTGAAACCAACCAGAAGCAAATATGAGCTGATTATTCTGCAAAATACGTCCAAACTCAGAGCTGTTACTCTGTGAGAGTCCCCTTAGGGATGGTGCAGAAGAGAAGCCCCACTGCCTTTAGCTCCTTTGAGTTAGTGCTGTGTAAACACAATGTGTTCAGATGATGGTTATGACAGTGTCCCATCAGCTAAGGATTAGTGAAGGCTCCAGGGAGCTGAGAATCAAGGACCACTGCAGAAACAGATGGAGATGGTCCGTGGTGGCAACCCCCAATGCAACACCAAGGCAACATCACATGTATTATCTCCTTTGAGCCTCACAACGGTCCTTCAAGAGAGGCAGGACAGATATTAGACCCCTGTTTTCTAAATGAGAAAACTGAAGCCCAGAGAGGAGAGGCAATTCACCTAAAATCATGTAGTAGAAGAGCTGGAGCTTGGACTCCAGTCTTGAGATACAGGCTTAGACCTTATTACCTTGAACTAAATTGTGGAAATATAGTTATGCTTTAATGCCTCCTTTATACCTATCTGGGTCTTGGAGGGTTGAAATGACAGATCGTCAAACAATTTCTCTAGCACAAGCATTTTAAACACAAATCGATGTTACTATATCAGCGATGTCTGCTTTAGCTACAGATAGCAAGATTATTCCAGAAAAGGGCCTCAAATTCATAAAGCTGACTCATGGGACACCAGGAAGAGAGCTGTAGAATGTAAAGGAATTTGCACCTCACTCACTATGAGCCACTCCTAAGATCTAGGCATTCGTAGACTCTCAACTCACTTGAAATACAAGTGTGGCCTCTTGAGAAGTATCTCCTTTCAAGCCTCACTGGATCATTTTATGGCTCAGAGTCCTTTGAAAAAAGAATTTCAACAGGAGGCTGTGAGCTCATAAAGATCAGGAGTGGTCCTCAGCCTGGAGGAGTCAAAAATGACTTCATGGCAGAGTGGCTGTTGCTTTAGCTGGGGTGCGGTGAGTATATATGACGGCTCATGAAGGATCATGGGGTGGCTTATACTAGCACTGCCATTTTCAGATCTTCTTTTTTTTTTTTTAACTGAATAAACATTTATCAAATACGTGTTTGTCAACTTTCTCAGAAAACTGAGACACATAGATGTCAAGACATTTTTAAAATCACCCAATAGACCTTGCCAGGGCCAGGTTTACAAGACATGTCTCCTGACTGGCAAGGCAGTATGCTCCCTGCTATATCTCTGCCCTGACCCTCCCCCTTGGAGAAAAGAAGCACTGAGGGACAGTAACTAGTAACTAGTTGCTGTAGAGTCGATACTGAATCATGGTGACCCCAAGTGTGTCAGAGTAGAACTGCCTCCATAGGGTTTTCAGTGGGTGATTTTTTTGGAAGGAGATTGTCAGGCCTTTCCTTCAAGGTGCCTCTGGGTGGACTCGCCTCATTCTCCTTGTTGCTAATGCTAGCTGTGAAAATGCCTGACACTGATATCTGTCATATTTCATGTGCAGGTAAAATAGTGACAAATGATCTATGTTGTAATCATTGAGACTTGGCCTAAAAATTAGCTGATTGAATTTGTCAGGCCTGACTATGGTTTCCTGAGCCACAGTAAAATCGCAATTTCTTTTGACATGAATTAATACTGAAACAGCTATTTAACCTCAGGTGAGGCTAGCCTCTCTAATCTTGGGCTGGATTCTTCTACGTGGAACTCAGAGAAAGGTTTTGCTAAGTCACCAGGAATGCTTCCAATTTTGAGCACTTATTATATACCAGGTGTAGCTTGCCCCCCTGCATATGTCAACACATATAACCTTCACAACAAAATGAGAATTGCTACATTTACTTTACATATGAGAAGGCTGGAAATATAAAAGTCGTTAAGTAACTTGTCCAAGGCTGCACAGTTAGTGAAGTGTAGAAGGCTCAGTTCACACCAGGTTTGTCCGATTCCGAACGTCATGTTCTTTTCCCTACACTGGTTCACCAGGGAAAGAAAGCTTTGAACGAAAAAACATCGAAAGGTGGAATTTTAGATTTTCAAGGAACTTTGTGTCGTGACTAAATTGAGTGTGACCTTGGGGTTGAGTGAGTCTTCAGTCACAGCGGTTGTCAGAGAAACAAGAAAAGCTGGAACTGAGCAGGAATAGGACTGGGGCCAGGAATTAAGCCGACCCAAAACCAGAATCTGTGTATCGATGTCAAGAGCAAGACTAAGGATGGTTCATGAAATCACTGGCATCGAATAAACAATGAGGTATAATTTCGGACCCATTTAAATAGCAAACATTAAGAAGCCTTTCAATACTAAGTGGTAAGGAGGTTAGGGACCAACATACTTTGCTATAAATACACCTTCATAGTACTTTGCTAGCAAGAATGTAAATTGGTATAATGACTTCGGAGAAAGATTGCGCATTCCTTTGTAACACTGAGCAATCACATACCCCGTAACTAGCAATTTCACTCCCAGGCATGCCCAAGAGACCCTCTTGCACATGTATAACAGGAGACATGTTCAAGAATGTTCATAGCAGTACTGGTTGGCATAGCAAAAATCTGGATGCAACTCAAATGCCCAACTTCAAATGAAAGAATAAACTGAGTGTGGTATATTCATGCAACAGAATATTATACAAAGTTTAAAGTGAATAATCTATAGCTATATACAATACGGTTTTTAGCAATATAATATTGTATAAAAAGTAATCCTAAAAGATTACATGCTGTATAACATCATTTCCATAAAATTAAAACCAAGTAAAATAAAACAAAATACTTTATATAAGGAAAACACAGATTGAGGAACACAAGTTCAAGGATAGTGCTATCTAGGGAGGAGGAGGCAGGGTGATGGGATGGGGAGGACGGCATACGTAGTTGTAGGCTTTTGTCACTGTGGCAGATTTTTGTAGTAATGGCCTTGATGTATTCATTCATCCCTGTATCCACACCTTGGTTGGTCCTTTCCCACACTGACTATGGGCTTGGTAAGAGACTTGTTTGGCCAATGGGATAAGAGAAAACACGATGGAAGTAGACTTGAAATATGCTTGGGCACTGAGTCTCCCCTCTCTTGCTTCTCCTGGGAGCACTGCAACCACCACCCTGTGAGTATACTTGGGCTAGCCTGGTGGAGAAACACGGCCCAGCCACACTGCCACCCCAGCTGACAACCAGCACAAACCAACAGTCAGCTCCAACCTCCCAACAGTGAGTGAGGCTATCTTAGACCATCCTGCCCAGATCAGAGGGACCACCTAGCTGAGTCCAGATAAACTGCTGACCTACAGAATCATGAACTATTGGTATTTTAAGCCACTGAGTTTTAGGTTATTTTATTATGCTGCAAAAGCTAACTGATTTAGTGTTTATGTAGAGTGGTTGTATATCTTAACACAGAGAGAGAGAAAGACAAAAAAAAAAAAAGAAAGAAGGAAGGAGGGAGGGAAGAGGAAGGGAGGGAGGGAGGAGGAAGGGACAGAGGGAGGGAGGGAGGGAGGAAGGAAGGAAGGCAGGCAGGCAGGCAGGCAGGCAGGCAGGAAGGAAGGAAGGAAGGAAGGAAGGAAATAAAGGAGAACATTACAGGAACCAATGACCAAGGATGAGAGTGTTTATTGTTAATCAAGGATTATAATTAATCCAACTCTGTGCACCTGAGGCTCATTTAAAAACAAACAATGACAACAAAATAAAAAACTCATCTCTTAGTTTAACTCTTACAGCAGCCTACAATCAATCCCCCTGGCTAGAGTGCCTTGCGGCTTGTGGCAGACTGCCTAGATTCTTGCCGTAGGTTCTTTTCTCTCTCTCTCTCAATTTTCCGGAAATGGTGAGGACTAGAAAATCTTGGAGGCTGATGTGGAGGATAACAAACCTCCTCTGATAGCTTAGGTTCCTGGGTGGCATTGTGGACATAGGGCTTGCATACTCTACTTACTTGGACTGTTAGATGAAACAGAAGTCAATTTATGTCTTGTCTGAAACACTGTAATTTGGGTATATTTGTAGCAGTGCAACCCAGTTTTTATCCCAACTAATAAACTCTTCCATACCAATCCCTCTACTATGCTACAGTGATTTTCCTGATATAATTTTTTTTTTTCCAAAATGGAATTGCATTTATTGTTTTTGGCTCATTGTAAAAAGTTCATACAAAAAATCTCTCTAAGCCAAATGTTTTGGAATTAATCCTTTATATTTTAATACATGCAAAATTAGTCATATCTACATTGATGAGATTGTACTCTTCATATTGTTCGATAACCTACTTTGATTATTTAATAATATATTATGGGTAT
The DNA here is from genome assembly GCF_030014295.1 of Loxodonta africana. Classification (NCBI taxonomy): domain Eukaryota; kingdom Metazoa; phylum Chordata; class Mammalia; order Proboscidea; family Elephantidae; genus Loxodonta; species Loxodonta africana. The sequence goes on from NC_087348.1 coordinate 97,885,777, forward strand.
CATTCCATATCAACTTAAGATATATATAGTAGTCCATCCAATGGATGTGCCATAATTTAAGAGTTTCCTTATGTAGTTTTAATTAACTTTTCATAAAAAATGTCAGGAACATCCTGACACTGGTTTCTTCGTATGCTTATCCAAATTATTTCCTTAGGATAATTTTTAGGAAAGAAGTTTCTGGGAGACAGGGTATTGAATGCATACAGTATATACCGTAACTGTTGAAATATTTTGAAGATTCCTCATTTCCCTTAAGATAAAGTCCAGACCCAATGGCCTGTAATTCTCGAAAGGCTGTTTCTTCCTAAGCTCTCACTGACCTTTTGAGCCTTTTCTCCCACTCCCTAGAATACCCTGTATTTCAGCCATATTTGAATATAGTCTTTTCATTGCAGGCATCAAGTTATTTCACAACTTTGGGACACCTCATGTTACTCATTCTGTCTTTAGTTATTTCATATTTGCCTACTCTAATACAAGAAACACACACACACACACACACACACCCCAACCTTCTGTGGTGAGCTAGCTTCTTTGTGTTCCTGAAGATTTAGCTCGAGCATTCTAGGAAGCCTTTTGTTATGCTTGCCCTCAACCCGATCAAATTCCCTATTCTGTTTCCCTAGCAACTTCTATCATAAGACTTATCACATTCTGCTATATATTGTGTTTACTTATTTATTTTCATGTCTAGACTATGCTATTCTGAGAGCAGAATGCATTTGTTTTCGAATTCCACTTCCCAGGGTGGGGGCTGGTATTTAATAGGCATTCAGTAGTATTTGTTGAAGGAATGAATGAGACTGCATATACACCTTGGTTTTCCCCAGGCATTTTAGTCTAGGGCTCTCTAAGTGATGTTTGCCAATATTCTTCTGGTCATAATTGTCGTTGGCCCTGGCATGGGAGTGGATCTAAAGCTGCAGAAGCAACCCATCAGTGATTCCATATAACCAGAGGGAATGATCAAGACAGGAACTGAAACTTTATATTAAAGTTTGAAGGCCATCATTTACTTGGAACTACAGCTCCTAGACCTAGGCTTCCTGAATGTTCCTAGGAAAGCTGATGATTCATAAATGTGTCATAGCCACAAATGAATGGCTATCCTCCTAGAAGAGAGTAATATTGTGTGTTGTTAGTGAGGAAGGGTTTGTTTAAAATACAAGAGAGGCAGCACGAGGTCTGGGTATTGCTTGACGTTGGAGGACAAATGTCTATACTGTGGATTACTGTTCCTCATTCCACTTACATGGGACAACAACTAAATTGACATAATACGCCGGAATTTAAATAAGATTGTTCAGATCATGGACTGTCATGGCTGGAGAGAATCTCTGAGAATCACTAGGCCACCTTCCAGATGAAGAAACCGAAGGCTAGAGCAGATAAGGTATTTGCTCAAAGACACACAGTGAGTAAGCATGGGGCCAGGATTAGATACTAGGTGTTTTTTACTCCCCATCCTATGGCACCACGTAGCACTGTCTGGCAAAATAGAAAACGTTGGCTGCTCCTTTTGCTCTTTCAAGAGACCAGTTTAAATTTATTTCAAATATACCATACTGCTCCTCCTAAAGGTAGCTAACCTAATTATCATATTGAAATGCAGAAGTGTTCTGGGAAAAGGAGAATTTAGGTTAAGTAAGCAATATTATAAATATCAATAGTGAGGCGGGGCCAAGACGGTGGACTAGGTGGACGCTACCGCTGATCCCTCTTGCAACAAAGACTCAGAAAAACAAGTGAATTGATCACATACATAACATCTAAGAACTCTGAACAACAAACACAGATTTAGAGACGGAGAACGAACAAATACGGGGAGACAGCGATTGTTTTCAGAGCCAGAAGCCAGCATACCAGTCAGGTGACCTTCGGAGCCCGATCTGGGGCAGAGCCCAGGGGGGCAGATGGCACAGACAAGGGGCCCAGCCCTAGCCCCCGAACTCATCCCGGGAGGGAACCCAGCCTGTTGGCGCGGGCAGCGTGGCGGCGCAGTCGGTGGGGGAAGTCCCCGGGAGGCAGTGACTGGTCTTGGAGCGGGGAGAGCAGCGTCCCAGCCGGGGAGCCGTCCTGTCGGGATTTTGGTGGGGAGAGGGCGTAGCGCGAGTGCAGGGAACAGCTACATTCCCCTGAAGAGACCCCGGCGGGGGCCCAGCCGTTCGCGAGGGCGGCGCCCACCCAGTTCGCGTGAGCCGCGCAGCACACGGGAGGGAGAAGTCCCCGGGAGGCAGTGACTGGTCTTGGAGCGGGGAGAGCAGCGTCCCAGCCAGGGAGCCGTCCTGCCAGGATTTTGGCGGGCGCGGGCGGGGCGTGAGCACGGGGTGCAGCTCCGTCCCCCTGAATTGACCCTGGGGCGGTTCCAGCCGGTTCGCGCGGGCCCAGCCAGTTTGCGCGGGCGGCGTGGCGGCGCAGCCGGTGGAGGAAGTCCCCGGGAGGCAGTGGCTGGTCTTGGAGCAGGGAGAGTGGCGTCCCAGCCGGGACGCGCACTAGCGCCTCAGGCGCGGAGAGCTGCTCCGCTCTCCTGAGCTGACCCCGGTGGGGGGAGCCCACCCGGTTCGCGGGAGTGGCGCGCGATGCGGCTGGCGGGACGGGGAGTCCCCAGGAGGCAGCGACTGATTTTGGAGTCGGGAGTGCTCCGTCCCAGTAGGGGAGTCTTAACCTTGGGGGTGGGGCTGACAGCAGAGGATCTGACCATGACGCCAGCGGGCCAGAACCCCCGGGGGGCAATCTCCACACAGCCAGTACATATAGGCGATGCGCCCCGTGGAAATCTCAGATATAAGAGTCATTCCAAGTAAGACAAACAACTCTGGCTATATTCTGAGGAAAAAAAAAAAAACAAAACACTCCTAGCTCTCTGATCCCTCCCCCACCCTCCCCAGGCAGCTCCATTAACATCCGAATAGCCTGAGCCAGAGGGAGAACTCTGATAGGGATCTGACTGCATTTTTTTTTTAGCCGATTTTCTGGAAAAACTAGTTTCCCAGTAATGGCTCGGAGACAGCAGTCCATATCAAACCACATAAAGAAGCAGACCATGACAGCTTCTCCAACCCCACAAACAAAAGAATCAAAATCTTTCCCAAATGAAGATACAATCCTGGAATTATCAGATACAGAATATAAAAAACTAATTTACAGAATGCTTCAAGATATGACAAATGAAATTAGGCTAACTGCAGAAAAAGCCAAGGAACACACTGATAAAACTGTTGAAGAACTCAAAAAGATTATTCAAGAACATAGTGGAAAAATTAATAAGTTGCAAGAATCCATAGAGAGACAGCATGTAGAAATCCAAAAGATTAACAATAAAATTACAGAATTAGATAACGCAATAGGAAGTCAGAGGAGCAGACTCGAGCAATTAGAATGTAGACTGGGACATCTGGAGGACCAGGGAATCAACACCAAAATAGCTGAAAAAAAATCAGATAAAAGAATTTAAAAAAATGAAGAAACCCTAAGAATCATGTGGGACTCTATCAAGAAGGATAACTTGCGCGTGATTGGAGTCCCAGAACAGGGAGTGGGGACAGAAAACACAGAGAAAATAGTTGAAGAACTCCTGGCACAAAACTTCCCTGACATCATGAAAGACGAAAGGATATCTATCCAAGATGCTCATCGAACCCCATTTAAGATTGATCCAACAAGAAAAACACCAAGACATATTATCATCAAACTTGACAAAACCAAAGATAAACAGAAAATTTTAAAAGCAGCCAGGGAGAAAAGAAAGGTTTCCTTCAAGGGAGAATCAATAAGAATAAGTTCAGACTACTCAGCAGAAACCATGCAGGCAAGAAGGGAATGGGACGACGTATACAGAGCACTGAAGGAGAAAAACTGCCAACCAAGGATCATATATCCAGCAAAACTCTCTCTGAAATATGAAGGCGAAATTAAGATATTTACAGATAAACACAAGGTTAGAGAATTCGCAAAAACCAAACCAAGGCTACAAGAAATGCTAAAGGAGATTGTTTGGTCAGATGACCAATAATATCAGGTACCAGCACAATACAAGGTGACAAAACAGAACGTCCTGATATCAACTCAAATAGGGAAAGCACAAAAACAAACAAATTAAGATTAATTCTAAAAAATAAATAAATAAATAAAATAATACACATAACAGGGAATCATGGAAGTCAATAGGTAAAAGATCACAATAATCAAAAAGAGGGACTAAATACAGGAGGCATTGAACTGCCAGATGGAGAGTGATACAAGGCGATATAGAATAATACAAGTTAGGTTTTTACTTAGAAAAATAGGGGTAAATAATAAGGTAACCACAAAAAGGAATATCAACTCCATAATTCAAGAAAAAAGCCAAGAAAAACGTAACGACTCAACTAACATAAAGTTAAACATTATGAAAATGAGGATCTCACAATTTACTAAGAAAAAAGGCTCAGCACAAAAAAGTATGTGGAAAAATGAAATGGCCAACAACACACATGAAAAGGCACCAAAATGAGAGCACTAAAAACTTATTTATCTATAATTACGCTGAATGTAAATGGACTAAATGCACCAATAAAGAGACAGAGAGTCACGGACTGGATAAAGGAACATGATCCACCTATATGCTGCCTATAAGAGACACACCTTAGACTTAGAGACACAAACAAACTAAAACTCAAAGGATGGAAAAAATATATCAAGCAAACAATAAGCAAAAAAGAAGAGGAGTAGCAATATTAATTTCTGACAAAATAGACTTTAGACTTAAATCCACCACAAAGGATAAAGAAGGACACTATATAATGATAAAAGGGACAATTGATCAGGAAGACATAACCATATTAAATACTTATGCACCCAATGACAGGGCTGCAAGATACATAAATCAAATTTTAACAGAATTGAAAAGTGAGATAGACACCTCCACATTTATAGTAGGAGACTTCAACACACCACTTTCGGAGAAGGACAGGACATCCAGTAAGAAGCTCAATAGAGACACAGAAGACCTACTTACAACAATCAACCAACTTGACCTCATTGACTTACACAGAACTCTCCAACCAACTGCTGCAAAATATACTTTCTTTTCTAGTGCACATGGAACATTCTCTAGAATAGACCACATATTAGGTCATAAAACAAATCTTTGCAGAGTCCAAAACATCGAAATATTACAAAGCATCTTCTCAGACCACAAGGCAATGAAACTAGAAATCAATAACAGAAAAACTAGGGAAAAGAAATCAAATACTTGGAAACTGAACAATACCCTCCTGAAAAAAGACTGGGTTATAGACAACATCAAGGAGGGAATAAGGAAATTCTTAGAAAGCAACGAGAATGAAAATACTTCCTATCAAAACCTCTGGGACACAGCAAAAGCAGTGCTCAGAGGCCAATTTATATCGATAAATGCACACATACAAAAAGAAGAAAGAGCCAAAATCAGAGAACTGTCCCTACAACTTGAACAAATAGAAACTGAGCAACCAAAGAATCCATCAGGTACCAGAAGAAAACAAATAATAAAAATTAGAGCTGAACTAAATGAATTAGAGAACAGAAAAACAATTGAAAGAATTAACAAAGCCAAAAGCTGGTTCTTTGAAAAAATTAAAAAAATTGATAAACCATTGGCTAGACTGACTAAAGAAATACAGGAAAGGAAACAAATAACCCGAATAAGAGACGAGAAGGACCACATCACAACAGAACCAAATGAAATTAAAAGAATCATTGCAGATTACTACGAAAAATTGTACTCTAACAAATTTGAAAACCTAGAAGAAATGGATAAATTCTTGGAAAAACACTACCTACCTAAACTAACACAATGAGAAGTAGAACAACTAAATAGACCCATAACAAAAAAAGAGATTGAAACGGTAATCAAAAAACTTCCAACAAAAAAAAGTCCTGGCCCGGACGGCTTCACTGCAGAGTTCTAACAAACCTTCAGAGAAGACTTAACACCACTACTACTGAAGGTATTTCAAAGCATGGAAAAAGACGGAATACTACCCAACTCATTCTATGAAGCTACCATCTCCCTGATACCAAAACCAGGTAAAGACATTACAAAAAAAGAAAATTATAGACCTATATCCCTCATGAATGTAGATGCAAAAATCCTCAACAAAATTCTAGCCAATAGAATCCAACAACACATCAAAAAAATAATCCACCCTGATCAAGTGGGATTTATACCAGGTATGCAAGGCTGGTTTAATATCAGAAAAACCATTAATGTAATCCATCACATAAATAAAACAAAAGACAAAAACCACATGATCTTATCAATTGATGCAGAAAAGGCATTTGACAAAGTTCAACACCCATTTATGATAAAAAACTCTTACCAAAATAGGAATTGAAGGAAAATTCCTCAACATAATAAAGGGCATCTATGCAAAGCCAACAGCCAATATCACTCTAAATGGAGAGAACCTGAAAGCATTTCCCTTGAGAACGGGAACCAGACAAGGATGCCCTTTATCACCGCTCTTATTCAACATCGTACTTGAAGTCCTAGCCAGGGCAATTAGGCTAGACAAAGAAATAAAGGTATCCGGATTGGCAAGGAGGAAGTAAAGTTATCACTGTTTGCAGATGACATGATCGTATACATGGAAAACCCTAAGGAATCCTCCAGAAAACTACTGAAACTAATAGAAGAGTTTGGCAGAGTCTCAGGTTATAAAATAAACATACAAAAATCACTTGGATTCCTCTACATCAACAAAAAGAACACCGAAGAGGAAATAACCAAATCAATACCATTCACAGTAGCCCCCAAGAAGATAAAATGCTTAGGAATAAATCTTACCAAGGATGTAAAAGACCTATACAAAGAAAACTACAAAGCTCTACAACAAGAAATTCAAAAGGACATACTTAAGTGGAAAAACATACCCTGCTCATGGATAGGAAGACTTAACATAGTAAAAATGTCTATTCTACCAAAAGCCATCTATACATATAACGCACTTCCTATCCAAATTCCAACGTCATATTCTAAGGGGATAGAGAAACAAATCACCAATTTCATATGGAAGGGAAAGAACCCCCGGATAAGCAAAGCATTACTGAAAAAGAAGAAGAAAGTGGGAGGCCTCACTCTACCTGATTTCGGAACCTATTATACAGCCACAGTAGTCAAAACAGCCTGGTACTGGTACAACAACAGGCACATAGACCAATGGAACAGAATTGAGAACCCAAATATAAATCCATCCATGTATGAGCAGCTGATATTTGACAAAGGACCAGTGTCAGTTAATTGGGGAAAAGATAGTCTTTTCAACAAATGGTGCTGGCATAACTGGATATCCATTTGCAAAAAAATGAAACAGGACCCATACCTCACACCATGCACAAAAACTAACTCCAAGTGGATCAAAGACCTAAACATAAAGACTAAAACGATAAAGATCATGGAAGAAAAAATAGGGACTACTCTAGGAGCCCTAATACAGGGCATAAACAGAATACAAAACATTACCAAAAATGATGAAGAAAAACCAGATAACTGGGAGCTCCTAAAAATCAAACACCTATGCTCATCTAAAGACTTCACCAAAAGAGTAAAAAGACCACCTACAGAATGGGAAAGAATTTTCAGCTATGACATCTCAGACCAGCGCCTGATCTCTAAAATCTACATGATTCTGTCAAAACTCAACCACAAAAAGACAAACAACCCAATCAAGAAGTGGGCAAAGGATATGAACACACATTTCACTAAAGAAGATATTCAGGCAGCCAACAGATACATGAGAAAATGCTCCCGATCATTAGCCATTAGAGAAATGCAAATTAAAACTACGATGAGATTCCATCTCACACCAACTAGGCTGGCATTAATCCAAAAAACACAAAATAATAAATGTTGGAGAGGCTGCGGAGAGATTGGAACTCTCATACACTGCTGGTGGGAATGTAAAATGGTACAACCACTTTGGAAATCTATCTGGCGTTATCTTAAACAGTTAGAAATAGAACTACCATACAACCCAGAAATCCCACTCCTCGGAATATACCCTAGAGATACAAGAGCCTTCACACAAACAGATATATGCACACCCATGTTTATTGCAGCTCTGTTTACAATAGCAAAAAGATGGAAGCAACCAAGGTGTCCGTCAACGGATGAATGGGTAAATAAATTATGGTATATTCACACAATGGAATACTGTGCATTGATAAAGAACAGTGACGAATCTCTGAAACATTTCATAACATGGAGGAATCTGGAAGGCATTATGCTGAGCGAAATGAGTCAGAGGCAAAAGGACAAATATTGTATAAGACCACTATTATAAGATCTTGAGAAATAGAAAAAACGGAGAAGAACACATACTTTTGTGGTTACGAAGCGGGGAGGGAGGGAGGGAGGGAAGGAGAGGGTTTTTTATTGATCAATCAGCAGATAAGAACTGCTTTGGGTGAAGGGAAAGACAACACTCAATACAAGGAAGGTCAGCCCAATTGGACTGGACTAAAAGCAAAGAGGTTTCCGGGATAAAATGAATGCTTCAAAGGTCAGCGGAGCAGGGGCGGGGGTCTGGGGACCATGGTTTGAGGGGAGTTCTAAGTCAATTGGCAAAATAATTCTATTATGGAAACATTGTGCATCCCACTTTGAAAGGTGGCGTCTGGGGTCCTAAATGCTAAGAAGCGGCCATCTAAGAGGCATCAATTGGTCTCAACCCACCTGGAGCAAAGGCAAATGAAGAACACCAAGGTCACACGACAACTAAGAACCCAAGAGACAGAAAGGGCACATGAACCAGAGACCTACATCATCCTGAGACCAGAAGAACTAGTTGGTGCCCGGCCACAATCGATGACTGCCCTGTCAGGGAGCACAACAGAGAACTTCGGAGGGAGCAGGAGATCAGTGGGATGCAGACCCCAAATTCTCATAAAAAGACCATACTTAATGGTCTGACTGCAACTAGAGGAATCCTGGCGGTCATGCTCCCCAGACCTTCTGTTGGCGCAGGACAGGAACCATCCCTGAAGACAACTCATCAGACATGAAAGGGACTGGTCAGCAGGTGGGAGAGAGATGCTGATGAAGAGTGAGCTAATTAAATCAGGTGGACACTGGAGAGTGTGTTGGTAACTCTTGACTGGAGGGGGGATGGGAAGATAGAGAGAGAGGGAAGATGGCAAAATTGTCACGAAACGAGAGACTGAAAGTGCTGACTCAATAGGGGGAGAGCAAGTGGGAGAAGGGAGTAAGATGTATGTAAACTTACATGTGACAGAGTGTTTGGATTTGTAAATGTTCACTTGAAACTTAATAAAAGTTAATTAAAAAAAAAGTGATTAGGCTTAAGACAAAAAAAAAATCAATAGTATCAACAATATCATAAATATCAACAGGTATATCAAAGAAATGAAATTTACTAAAGCTTATTCACTTCTAAAATTATGAAGACAATCATTGAAACACTGATGATCTAGAAAGTTCAACAACAGTTGTTCAACATGATTTTTCCAAGTGCTTTTTTGTGCTGGCCAATGTCCTGGGTTCTATGGATACCAAGAGAGGCAACTGGGGACATTTCTATGCCTCAAGATCCTCAAAATGATTAGTAACTAGTGTTGAATCACCTGAAGAAGGAAAATACTGACAACATAAATATTCTCATTGGTGTTATTTTGGATGCATTCATGAGGGCTGTGTCAAAACCTCTTGAACCATCTTTTGGAAGTAAGTAAATTAGCAAATACCAGTGTGTTGAGGAACCAACTAGAATGAAGTCATTGACCTTGGGCAAACATTTTACCATCTCTGTGCTTCCATGCAGGTATTTATTATAGAGCTATAGAACCTGTGGAGTCCCTGGGTGGTGAAAATGGTTAACATACTCAGCTGATAACTGAAAGGTTGGAGGTTTGAGTCCATCCAGACGCCCCTCAAAAGAAAGGCCTGGCAATCTAGTTCCAAAAAATCAGCCGTTGAGAACCCTATGGAGCACAATTCACTCTGACACACATGAGGCTGCCATGATTCAGAACTGACTTAATGGCAACTGGTTATAAAACTTACAGAAACTTTGGGGACCATCTAAACCAACCCCTTATGTAACAGATGAAGATATTAAGTTCTTACAACACTGATTTGTCCTCTGTTCAAAATTTTATTTGGAATAAGAGCCAGGATTAGGTCCCAGGTCTTCTTTCTATCATACTCTGATAGATTCTAGGAATTGAGAGATTAAGGCAGACCCCATGATATCTGCCGTGATATCTGCCTCCTGGTATTCATGTCTTTGTGTAATTCTCTCGCCTTGAATGGGTGGGACCTGTGAATTGCTTCTAACCAGTAAAATATGGTAATGGTGATCAGATGCCACTCCCTTGATGAAGTTACATTATATAAGATTCTTTCTTGCTGGCAGACTCACTGCAATTCTGTTAATAACTGACTGAGTTTGGAAATAGATTTTTCCCCAGTCAAGTCTCCAGATGACAATGTAGCCTGATCAACACCTTGATTTCAGTCTTGCAAGGCCCTATGCAGAGGGCCCAGCTAGGCTGTGCTTGTAGCCCTGAGCCACAGAAACTATCAGATAATAAATAATATGTTTAAATTGCTAAGTTTGTGGCAATTTGCTACATGGCATAAACAACTAAAACACTGGGTCTCCAAAAAAAAAAAAAAAAAAATCCAGAATTTCGATAAATCAAAAGGTACCAAAACAGTGAATTTTCCCAGTAAAATCATTACAGTCATGTGTTGAAAACACAAAACATAATGGCACTGATGTATTCGGAACTCAAAATGAAAAAGTGTGAGGTGTCCAATACAAAACAACCCAGATTTAACATTCTTTTTGAAGCTCTGTTTGCTGGTCTTCCATCCTAACCATAATAAGAACTTTATTCCATTGAACTGGCAATGGAAGCTCAAGTCCTTCTTGCATATGTGGAAAGCATTTGTACGCACAGAAAAAAAGAAAAATGTTAGAACATTAAGCCTATTGCTAAGCATGGGGGTAGAAGTGGATAAGGTTGGTAAAGATTGATTTGCAATAATTTAATAAAACTAAGGTATTATTACTAATGTATCAGAAGGTTATTATAAGAATCATAAGAATATATGGTTTCTTCCCAGATGAGGCCATTATATTAAAAATAATAAGATCTATGTCTCATTGGTGTCAGCCAAAGTGGTCAAATGTTGAACACTTGTGCTCTAAGAAGACATATGACATCTTTTTATAGCAGGGATGCCAAGTAGGTTTCATCTTGAATGCCAACTCTGATTGATTAATATTGACTGCCTATATCGGATTAGACTTCACCAGAGATTATGTTGTAATCATCCAGTAATGTCTGCCATGGGCCAGGGAAGGTGAAAGAGTGGTATGCATATTATTCTTAGGCAACAGATAGATTTGTGGACTTCATACTGAAATACACATAGTTTCAGTTCTGATAATCACATTCACGAACTTGGTATTTGAAGCACATCACCTAACCTCTCTGAGCCTGTGCTTCTCCAAACACCTATCATACTATCCAGTTCTGAGACTCATCAAGATTTTCTATCTAAAGGTACCCAGCACAGTGCCAGATCCTTATTAGATATTAAAAAAAAAAAAAAAAATTCAAGTTCCTTTGAGTCTTTGAATGTGAATAAACTAGGTAGGTGGACAAATTAACAAAGCTTAGGGATAAAAAGTGAAAGTAAATTCAACTAGAGATGATTTACAGATGCCAGTGGACTAGGGGAGATGGTAGAAGGTACCACCTCTGAGTTCACCTCTTTATGTGGTAATCATGAGATTCACACTACTTAGAAACTCACGTAAAATGGTGCCTGCTATCAACTCTTCCATCATAGCTCCATCAGCTGAATGACCTCTTGTATAATTCCAAAGGCAACATGGAGAAGTATGAGAAGTTCACACTTGAAGTGATTAGAAGAGTAGGGGTCAACTGATTACAGAGAGGGATCAAAGAGCAGGCAGACAAAGGGCTCACTTGCACCTGCTAAAAGGTAGAAAAACTCAGGAGTCCTTAGCTTTGAAAATGGGCATCTAGCTCAAAATTTTGACTGTGGGGGAATGCTCAGGTCAGGACAAAGGGTAATGACTTGGAAGACTCCCAGGATGGAACCCTCAGATTGCAAGCTGTCCACTGAAGGTAGAGGAAATCTCTGCTTACCCTGGGAAGAGAATTCCAAAGTACTGTGTAAGACCCCGTGATGGGAACACAGTGGTAAACTGCTCGGTCCTTGCCCTCAAGAAACTTAAGTCTCAAGGAGAGAGATAGCTAATAACTCAGTTAAATGTGCTATATGTCACTTTATACTGGGTGCTATGCAGTACAGAAATAAACAATATGCTATGGTAACACAGAAAAGCAACTAATTTTGAAAAGTGACTGGATCTAGCTGTGCCATTTTGGTTCACAAAAGAAATGAATTTTCCTGACTTAGGATTCCACTGCCAACCAGAGCAGTGGAATTTAACAACCCCATTATCAAATGGATTCAAGCAATGGATTCAAGTTCAAGCTATACCAATTATCAGACAAGTCACCTAACCTCTCTGAAACTCCTTTTTTTAATTTTATATGCAAAATGAAGCTAATCATAATATCTACTTCTTTAGTCCTTTGGAAACCCTGGTGGCATAGTGGTTAAGTGCTATGGCTGTTAACCAAGAGGACGGCAGTTCGAATCTGCCAGGTGCTCCTTGGAAACTCTTACAGGGCAGTTCTACTCTGTCCTGTTATGGTCGCTATGAGTTAGAATCAACTCCACGGCAGTGGCTTTTTTTTTTTTCAGTCCTTTACTAGCAAAGTAATGTTGTGTTAAATCCCACCTCACATGGTTGGTGTAAGGCTCACTTGGAAAAATGGCTATAAGCACATTCTGAAAATGATAAAGCGCTATAAAATGTAAATTAAATTCCTGAAAAAGTTAAACATAGAATTACCATATGATTTGGCATTTTCACTCCTAGGCATATATCTAAAGGAATTGAAAGGAGGAATGCAAACAGATATTTGTATGACAATGTTCACTGCAGTGCTATTCACGATAGTCAAAAGGTGGAAACAGCCTAAATATCCACCAAAAAACCAAATGGATAAACTAAAAGTGGCATAATACGGTGGAATAGTAGTCAGCCAAAAAGAAAAATAAAGTCCTGATGCATGCAGAAACATGAATGAATCATGAAAACATGCGGATTGAAGTCAGTCACAAAGGGACAAATATTGTATGATCTCATGTATATGAAATATCTAGGATAGGCAAGTATATACAAAACAAAGTTTATGACTGGGTTTTTATGCAAATAATGCACACTTTCTGCTTTTGTTTGCCATCCACTCCCTCCCCCAAGAAGTATTTTCACAAAGGCACTATACTAAATTTTTTTTTTAACAGCAACAGTAGAAAAAAAATGGGCATAGCTGTGCTTCAGAAAATACCTCGAGGGGAGAGGGAGTGGTTGACAAGCGAACATAAAAACCTGCACCATTTGCCTTTTAGGGTAGTAGTTACCACGGGTGTGTGGGAGGGATGGGAAAAGGGAGACTCATTGCTTAGGGGACACTGAGCTTCTTTCACCAACCCCAAACCAAACCCCAGTGCCGTCGAGTCGATTCCAACTCATAGCGACCCTATTGGACAGAGTAGAACTGCCCCATAGAGTTTCCAAGGAGCGCCTGGAGGATTCAAACTGCCGACCCTTTGGTTAGCAGCCGTAGCACTTAACCACTACGCCACCAGGGTTTCTGAGCTTCTTTTAAGGGTAATGGAAAAATTTCAAAATGGATAATGGTAATGGTTGAACAACATGACAAAAATAACTAACATTACTGAATTGTACACATGAAGAATGCTGATATGGCAAACGATTAGTTACATATATATTTATGACAATAAAAAGTAAATTATTGATGCTATTATTTTTTATTTAATTTTCAACATGACTAATTAAAACATAGGTTCTTTAAGTGCTAGAAGAGCAAATTTTTAATTCTGCCATTTCTTTTATAAAAAATATGATTATGATACATAATGCCATGCTCTGAACATGGAGTCAGAACAGTAAAAGTCCTAGAATTAAGGATGATTCCCTTGCCTTCCATCGCTTCTCTGAGTTCAGTGCAGCTTAACGGATTGCAAATGGTTTATAGACACGAACTACTTCTTTGTCACATTTCAGGACAGAGACACAATCCAATGTTCCTGGTCAAGGGAGAAAAAATATGTGTACGTATATTTGCTATATATTAGAGTTCACATGTCATATACTTATATATTCATTCATTCAATATATAATATGTATATATAAAAAACTGGAGCCCTGGTGGTGCAGTGGTTAAGCGTTCGGCTATTAACCAAAAGATCGGCAATGTGGGGCAGTTCTACTCTGTCCTACAGGGTTGCTATCAGTCGGAATCGACTCAACAGCAATGGGTTTTTATACGTAAAATTATAATATATATATTTATAATAATATATAAATGCATTTAATATATAATAATAATATACATATGTTATTCTATGCCATAAAGTTGGTACTGACTCATAGTGACTCCATGTGACAAAGTAGAACTGTCTCATAGGGTTTTCTTGGCTGTAATCTTGAAAGGGAAACCCTGGTGGCGTAGTGGTTAAGTGCTACAGCTGTTAACCAAAAGGTTGGCAGTTTGAATCCACCAGGTGCTCCTTGGAAACTCTATGGGGCAGTTCTACTTTGTCCAATAGGGTCACTATGAGTCGGAATCGACTCCACGGCAGCAGGTTTGGTTTGGTTTAATCTTGAAAGAAACAGATCATCAGGTCTTTCTTCTGTGGAGCTGTTGGGTAAGTTCAAACCGCCAACCTTTGGGTTAGCAGCTGAGTGCTTAACTATTGTTATAAGCAGGGCTCCTTAATAATATACATATATATGAATAAAATGTGAATCCCTTCTCTACTGTGCTCTCTCATTTAGCTGCTAAAATTGATCCAAGCTACACTAAACTCTGTGTAGCCTCAAACAGAACAAACCTTTTCCCAAGCCAGCATAACTCTGCAGCTAGATTAAACTATATCCTTTGGTATGAGCCTCTTTTTAAACTTTATTTATTTTTGTGAACATATCTCTTCATATTGTATGCAGGGGATGAATTTCTTAATTTGTCAGTCAATTAAAATGTGCTTTGATAAAGAGTAGAAAAGATCCAGCATTATCTCTGAGGACAAATGCACGTTACTTAATGTAACGGTCTATTTAAAATGTGGTTTGATTAAAACCAAATTCTCAGAAGGTACATTTAAGAGAGAAACAGGCAGGCTTATCAGACTAGAAATTTTTGTCAAAAGGATCAGTTCCTATTTTACTTCAATCATCTATTTTTGTAGTTGGTAATGTTTTCATACCTTTACAACATTTTATAAATGAAGTTCTTTTGATATGCTTTCAAAAGGCATTTAGTAGTGAAACCAACATTTTTTTTCACCAACTGTTCGTGGTAACTGAGAATGGTCTATAGAGAATAGGAAAATCGCTTCCCTTAAAACTTGCTCAGTAGGGATGAATGGTTGGATTCCATTTTTTCATAGCTTTGTTTCATTTGAACACAAATCTCTCCCTTCCCCCACACTTGTCTTTCACAAATGTGAGTCAAGGCCAATACTATAAAGAGTAGCAAACCAAAGAAAGCACAGTGAGGCGCTATTTTAGGTTGTAGGGGATATCTCACAGTGGAAAGAGGCAGAATACAAAATCTGAAAACCTAGAGTCAAATTTCTAGCTTCATGTGGTAGTTGGGCCTTGGGAAAGTAGCTTAAGCACTAGAAGTAAAATATTCTCAATTTCAATTTTTCTATCTGTAAAATGGAGAGTTAATAATAAAAAAATCCCTTTATTCATAGATTACATGTAAGATTCCAAAAATATCATTATCATCATCATTCACATTTTTGAATGTTTCTTATGAAACAAAAAAAAAATGCAATATGCAGTGTGCACTAACAATCACAACAGCCTTAGGAGATATGCACTAAACACACTGAAGCCCAGGAAACAGAGTGTTAGGGAAGTTAAATGACTTGCCCAAGGTTACAAGTCAATAAGAGGCACAGACTGGATGTGAATCCAAGCAAATGCTGAACAGTCTGTGAAGTCAACCACTACACAATACTACCTCCCAGGATTATGGATCATATACTTAGGAAATCATGAAACACTAGGCAAATGCATATGGGTTACTATTTGCAATTTAACTCAGGGCTTAGAAAGAAATAAAATGGCTAACAACGTAACTGTCACTTAGTAAGAGCTATGAGATGATACTTAGAACAATGTCAGTGTGGATCTTGATTTTATCATATGTTAAAAACTTCATCAAAAAAAGGAAGATCACTCTTCCAGTCTCTGTCAGTCCTATCAAGTTAGAGGCAGGTATGTAGTACTATCTTCTCACTTCATCTGTGTATGGCCACATGCAAAAATTATGCTGATTTATACCAAGTGTTGTTGAATTTAGGAACCCTAGTGGCTCAGTAGAAACCCTGGTGGCATAGTGGTTAAGAGCTATGGCTGCCAACCTAAACAGTTGGCAGTTCAAATGCACCAGGTGCTCCTTGGAAACCTTTTGGGGCAGTTCTACTCTGTCCTATAAGGTCGCTATGAGTTGGAATTGACTCGACGACAATGGGGCTGGTTTTTCAGTGATGCAGTGGTCAGCAGTTTGAACCCACCAGCTGCTCTGTGGGAAAAAGACGTGGCAGTCTGCTTCCAAACACCCTTGGAAATCCTATGGGGCAGTCCTATAGGGTCACTGTGAATCGGAGTCAACTCAAAGGCAGTGGGTTTGGTTTGGTTTGGATGGTTAATTTAACATAATCACTCTAATTTACCTCATTTTAGGCCTACTACTACTACTACTATTTACTGAGCATCCACTATGACTTAGTTCATGGGTCAGTGTGTAAAACCAGGGAGAAGGGTCAAGAACCTTGAGGGAAGTATTAGATTTCCTTAGGAAGAGAAGAAGGTAAATATATTCTAGACTGTGGACTAGCGCATGCAAAGGTAAGAAGGCCAAAGAGAAAAGGGGATATTTGTGCTGAGGATATACTTCCTGTCTGGGATTCAAGGAAATCAGGTGTTGTCCTCGTGTCTGGGGAGTGGGTGAGAGAGGATGCTGGGCTAAAAATAAGGTCAGGAAGACTAGGCCACACCGCTTAAAATGCTGGTATCCTTATCTGTTTGCTTGAAATGTCCTATTAAATGCCATCAGGAGAAAACCTCATATGACCCGGAAGAAAGTATGATCACAAAAATGTAAACTGCTAATGATATGAAATTACAGCACTGGGTTTAACCTGTACCTTTCACTCAGGATCGTGGTTAAAAGCTGGAACCGTCAAATTCTGAGTGTCTGAAGAATATCTGCAGAAGGGACATGGTTCTCCAGCAGAGAGGGACCCTCTTCTTGGTCAGTGGTTTAGGTGGAAAAATACACATATCGTTTTGCTTTAGTATTTTATTTCAGTGATGGTTTTGCAAAAAGTCACGCTGGCCATGTCTTAAACATCAGACTAGTATTTTAGATTCAGGCTATTCTTGAGAGTTCCTGAACTTAGAAACTCTAGAGCTTGGAGAGGAAACCCCAAGATGAATTCAGCTGTCAGAACTTCTAATGATATACTCAGACAGAATCTAACTTGCTCTACTCCTTGCCAAGTATTGTGTAGGAACTTTCCCATCAAAGGTCTTATTTAATCCTTAGGCCTCAGTAAAGTAAGTAATCCCATTTTACAGATGAGGTTATATACGGCTTTGAGAGTTTAGGGGACTGGCCCATGATCTCTTGGCTAGCAGGGAATAGAGGAGGCCTCCAGCTCCAACATGTATCTTACTACATCCTGACTCCCATTACTGGTTTGCAAAACACTCGGATAATTAGTGCCTTGAACTTAATGATCTTAAACCATCTTGAACCAAATCTCTGAGATGACCTCAGATCCAATTTGTTGTGTCCCTTTAGCCTGTTAGCCATTTATGTGTGGCCACTTCAAGTCAATGATAAGGCTCGAGTAGCTTTTATGTGCTAGGCATCATGCTAGGTGATAAGGGCACAAAGTTGGATGGGAACCAGTTTCTGCCCCAGAATATTTGTTTATTTATTCAACATATATTGAACACCTTCTCTGAGCCAGGCATTGAGTTAGATTCTTGAAGAACAGTAGTCAACATGTAGCTATAATTGCTAGAATGGCTTATAGTTCAATGAGGCTCATTTACCTGTAAGGCTTCAACTCGTGGCAAATGCCCCTTCAATTATTTTCCCATTGAGGTGAGGGATTTTTACTGACTCATACACATTTTTTCACCTGATAAGTAATATCACATACTAATCAGATTTCTATCATGGGATGAAAGGTGGAGAATGAGATGAGATTGCATATTTTAGAATCTAGATCTATAGCTCATGAAATATCTCTCAAGATCCGAAATACTACTGTTGAAGAGGCATGCTTAAGAAAATATTTTTTAATGAAAATGCACTCATCACTTCTAATCATTAAGGAGTTTTTCCTATGAAGAAAACCCAGCTCAAAGTGGTAGTCAGTCTTTGACTACAGAACACTTTTGCCCACTCTTTTTGCTAGGAAGTTTCTGAAAATGTCCTTGAGAAAAGAGTACCAGGACAAAGAAGGGTTAACCACAAACCAAATTAATAATAACTAAAAAAAAAATCTAATCAAGCCATCAGTGGTATAGAAACACATCATTTAACATATCATCTATTTACAAAGTGAGTTTCAATGCAAGGTTAGATAAGATAGCTCTTTACATAAGTAGATGGCATATTTATTTAATAAGTATATACAGTGGGTGTCTCTCCTATAAAACCATACTATGTATTTTCTATCCAGATATTGTACTTAACTGGATAGAAAAATAATTATTTATTATGAGAAAGATTAAATATCTTTGGAGTAAATGAGTTCTGGGAAATATGTTTAAGAGATAAAGATTGAGGTGCAGCTTACAGGTTGCTTTCAGAGAGTTATGATGAAATTCCTCAAGTTGTCTATCTGCTATAAACAATAATGGAAATTATTATCTTGGCCCTTTAGAATTACAGAGCCATTAAAAGCAAAGCCACTAGAGATGGGAGGAGTTTACTGGGAAGGGTCATGAGAAAGCATACTAGTGTGATGGAAATGTTCTGTCTTGACGGGGACAAGGTTACACAGATGTGTGCATTGGTCAAAATGACTGAACTACGAGGTTCAGATCTGTGCATTTCATTGAATGTAAACTACTTCAGTAAAAATACAGACTAAAAATTGACAAAAGGGAAGCTAATAAAGAGAAAGAATACTTAGTTCTTAAGGCCCTTGCTTGTACCTTATTTAGATCCTCTGTCTTACATTCTGTGGAGGTGACTCAAGACAGATTGAATATCAATCTGTTGGTTATGCTGAAGTGTGACCCAAGATCTTGGGCCAGACCTTACTGTTGAGATGGCAGAATGGTGGAATTATTGTGTGTGTGTGCTAGTATTTTGTATATGTACCCACACGTATCCCATTCCTTCTTTTGAGTATTTTTCTTCATGTCCAGAAAGGGAATAGTAACATTTGCGCTACCTTACTCACAAAGCTATGCTTTGGTTCAGTGAAACTACAGACTTCAAATAGCTTTGAAAACTCGATACTGAAGAGCTATTTGTGTCCACATTATTATTATTGTTATTTTTTTTCCGATCCAAAGGTTATGCAGGGGGAGTTTATAACTGGAGGATAAGCATCCCTGCATCATCTACGAATTTTCCTCTCCTCAAATTTCCCAGGTTTCAGATTCCTCAGCTGATGCCTCAGCAGATGAAGTCATTTCCGGATGTTTCTTTCTTTGGTCAGGAGGCGCTCTGTTATCTTCTTTCATTCAATATGTATTTACTGATGTGCTATTTCCTGCTGTGACTCTGTAAATATGGGTCTCATTTTTTCTGGGTCTGTGATATAACCTGGTTCCTGAGAGAATAAAGCTGGAGATCAGCCTCTGAGATAGAACTGTGTGGCCACGTTCCTCTGCACCATGCATCTGCCTCCAACCTCAATAAACTGGGCAAACTGCTCACCTATGGAAATTGGAAAAAAGCTTTTTTCCTCCAAGACTGGAGAATCCTAGCCCGCTGAAGGGAATGGAGTGGTTGTTTCTCATGCAAATAGAGCTCTGTTGTTCTTATAGTCAAAGCTCCAAAATTTTTTAGCTGCAAGAATGTAGGGAGTGATGGTTTAAACAAACTTTACAAAAACAACTTTCCCACCATGAAGATTTTCTGTAACTCATTTGCTTTTATATGTTTTTATATACCTTTACAGCCACCACAAAGGTTTAGTTCTGTTCTTGGAATTGTGGTGACCCCACTCTTGAGGATAATTGGAGGAGAGTGAAATAAGGATTGGGAATATCAAAGAGAGGTGACATGGAGTAAGGGCAGAGTGTTTTTATGTTTTGTAATAAAGTCTTGGAAAAAATAAAAGAAGCATGGAAGTGTGAGTTGGGAGGGAGCTTACACATAGGTAGGGTAAGAAGAGCTGACAACGTAATTATTGGCCTGAACTTCTCAGTAGCTGAGCTCAGAACACAACCCTCGTTTTCTAAAGTATACCCAGCTATTTACTAGTCATCCAGAACTTTTCTCATCTCTAGTATCCATAGTTCCTTGGTATTTTGGAACAATCATGAGAAGAGACAGTGAGAAATTCTCAGTTCATAAAACACAAAACAAAACAAAACACTGGCGTTGTGTGTGGAAGAGAGACACAGAAACAAATGCTTCTTGCTCTGCATAATATCCACAAAACAAATGTACAAGTGTATCCTAGAAACGGCAGGGGAACAAAACCCTGAAACTTTCAAGAGGTAGTAAATGAAAATTAACTGCACAGCAGTCATTATTCCTAAATTAAAAAATTTAGAAGGCATAAAATATCATTAGTGCTATCTATATTGAGTGTTCTGTCATTACTGTTTTATTTTAGTAAACATAAAAAGAAAGCCTTTTATAGGCTTTACTCCCAATCTTTCCACTAAGTCTTTATTTTTCATCACGTCTTAATTTCTTTAAATTTAAATCATCCTCCCATGGCATTTTGCAGACTCTTAACGGTTGGAAAAGGACAATGGCACCCATTATAAAACTGTGATTACTAGTAGTAGTGTTGCTATTCTTATGGAGACAGCAGGGAGAATCACATATCTTGACAAATATGAGAAGAACTACAGTTTACAAATTCCCTGAGCCTCAGTTTCCTGATCTGCAGAGTCTGTGCCTGTGAGGGAAAGTGATGGATCCCATAGTTGCTAAAGACTCTTCCATCCCTAACTTCTCAGTCAATTCATATTTCTCACAGCTCTAAGCACAAGGCGACGAGACTGGGGAACAAGACCTTCAGTACTCTTAGTAAGTTCTCAAGACCAAGTTCGCTTTTACAAAGTGTGAAATTACTGGTAAAAATAGAAAAATAGAAAAAGCATTCCTATTTTCATGGCTTTCCATTTTCTTCCCTCCCTCTCCCCTTCCTCCTTTTTTCTTTGTTTTTGATATCAGATAGTCTGATATTGCTCTAAATTTCTTTTTCAACCCACCTTTGCCCACTCATCTTGCAATGGGTAACTAGCTCAGCGTTCTGGCGCTATGCTAGGGGTTGTTGCCTCCATGTATTTGCTCATTCCCTTCTCCCATTCAGGAAAGCCCTTCCCTTTACCTGCCTAGAAAAATTGTACCTTTCCTTTGTGGGAGCCCTGGTGGCTCAGTGGTTGAGAGCTATGACTGCTAACCAAAAGCCTGCAGGTCAAATCCACCAGCTGCTCCTTGGAAACCCTATAGAGTAGTTCTATTCTGCCCCATACGGTCATCATAAGTTGGAATTGACTCGACAGCAATGTTTTCTTTTTTTTTTTTTTATGTGCTGAGTGCAAATGCCCACTCTCTTAAATCTTTCTGATTAGAGCCAATCTTCCTTCTCTTCTATTCTGTAAAGCACTTTATAACTCTTGGAAACACAGACTCTTATTACTGAAGGAGTTATTTTGTTCTTTTTTATATGAAAGTTAAAATAGCATATGTTTTTCTTCTTAGATTGAGAGCACCTTGAGAGCAAAAAACTAGATTTTATTCATATTTGTACCTCATGCAAGTGTTTAGCAAAATGCCTTTAAGGAAGTTCTAAGAGGAGTACCAGCATAAAAGAAAAAAAAATTTTTTTAAGGGTTAGGAAATTAGGGTTGTGGTTTTAGGAGCTTTGTCTGCTAACCATACAATCACAGACACATTATTTAAACTCTGTTCACCTCAATTATCTCCTGTAATATGTGGATAAAAAATATCCTTACCATGCAGAGGATTAGAAACTCTGGGGGTGTAGTGGTTAAGTGCTACAGCTGCTAACCAAAGAGTCATCAGTTTGACTCCACCAGGCGCTCCTTGGAAATGCTATGGGGCAGTTCTGTTCTGTCCTATAGGGTCGCTCTGAGTCGGAATCGACTCAATGGCAATGGGTATGTGGAGGATAAAATTCTAAAGTGATTTTAAAAACTCTAAAATACTATATTTCTTCAAAGATGAAAGGTATTAATGTTGTTCCTATAATTTTATATTATGGTCGTCACTCAATGACTATTAAATGTGTCTTGAAAGAATGAAAAGGCAAAAATAAGTAGATAATAAATGTCATATTTGAGCTCAGTTATCACAGGATGGAATGGCTATATACATTAATCTCTCTCCCTTCCCCAAACTTCATTAAAATAAAGCTAAAGACATCTTTTGCAAGATAAAAACGAAGAGATCAAGAGCAGGCAAAGGATTTAAACAAACTATTTGAAATCTGGAGGTGGATGGAAGTGCAAAAGCTGATGTAAGGAAACAGAGGACATTATAACCTCTACACTTGGAGACGAATATACCAAATAGAAACCAGCAAGTCCCCTCTTGAAGCCCTGGACAGAGTTGCAGCTTGAAGCTTTCAGGAAGGCATCAGTGAGGACAGGGGCTGGAAATAAGATGGATTAATTAAAATCTGGGTGCAGAGCAGTTATTCTTCATAGCCTCTTTTGCATGCCTATTTGCAGAGAGTATTCTCCCTCTCTTTTTCTACCTCCATTCCTTCATTCTCAGGAGACCAGAAATTTCTACTCTAGAGAAACTGAACCATAGAAACTATGGACTCATATACATTCACCAGGTACAGGGGAGAATGAAGATGAGGTGTAAAGACAAAAATGCAAGCGGAGGAAGCAGAAGTCTGCATTTTGAATGGTCTACCTTGAATGTCTTTCTTCTCCCTGTTTTGAAATGCAAGGAAAAACATGAGATCTCCCAAGCTAGAGATGGAAGAAAGAGACTCTGGGGTGGTGGGGTGGGGGGAGAAAAACATGCAAATAATGACATATGGGGGTTCTCCAGTGTGTGTGGTGGGGTGCTGCTTGCATTGCATTTTCCTAAAGTGAAGCCCAGGGGTCACAACCAACTCCTGGCCTCCCTGCTTCCCCCCTACCCCCACCACCTCCGAGAATCTTAAACCTTCTTTTTAGTGTCTTTTATTGAAATGTGAATGAGCATCTAATGAATAATGCCTTCAATATGACGGGAAATAAATAGAAAAGCAAGAGTCAGAGAGACTAAAGAAACAAGTTGGAAAAAATTTCTAATGAAACTATAGTTAACAGAGAGATCCCTTTGCCATCTAGTTGATTGCAGCTTATAGTGACCCGTAAAAACTGCCCCATATGGTTTTCAAGGAGCAGCTGGTGGATTTGAACTACTCAGCTTTTTGGTTAGCAGCTAAAGCTCTTAATGACTGTACCACCAAGGTTCCTGCTCAGAGAAATAAAGATATTGAATTCTTGAAAAGCACAAGATGTGATAAAAATGTGTAACTGGAGAAAAAAATGTTCTGAATAATTAAAAATGTGATTGCTTAAATTTAAGAAAAAAATCATTAGATGGATTTAAAGTTGCAGAAATTCTTCCAAAGGTTGAACAAACAAATTTGGAAGTATAGGAAATAAGCAAAAGAAATCAATTGGGGAGATCTACCATCCAACAGAGGATCCCTGGTGGTGCAGTTCTTAAGCACTTGGATGTTGACTAAAAGATTGGAAGTTCAAATGCACCAGCTGGTGTGTGGGAGAAAAATGCAGCAGCCTGCTTTCATAAAGATTATAGCCTTGGGAACCCTATGGGGCAGTTCTACTCTGTCCTATAGGGTTGCTAGTAGTCAGAATGGACCCAATGACAATACATTTGTTTGTTTTTTAGCATCCAACAAATAAGGTGCCTTGAGGGCACACTCAGCAAACAAGGACTAAATAAGGAAAGAGGAA
Organism: Loxodonta africana; assembly: GCF_030014295.1. Taxonomy (NCBI): domain Eukaryota; kingdom Metazoa; phylum Chordata; class Mammalia; order Proboscidea; family Elephantidae; genus Loxodonta; species Loxodonta africana. Next base: position 97,910,133 of record NC_087348.1, read on the forward strand.
TGTATGTGATTCAGGAAACGCGGTATCTCACCCTGGAGCAGGGTAAGGAGAAGGCTTAGGGTAACTGGAACATCATCTGTTATACTAGACCAAGAAGACTGAGGGTTCCAGAAGACAGGTCTCCATGTAGGAAAGGAAAATGACAGATTATTTGATATCTTAAAAAAAAAAAAAAAAACTGGTAAACGAGAAAAACATATTTCTGAAGAATTGATGACATATAGAAAACTTATGAAATGATAATTTATTAAAAAAGTATATAAGAAAATAATCACAAACAATTTGAAATGGTCGTGAACAGTATCTACTTAGTTGTATTTTATTTTTATCAAATCCTTGATGTGATTTAACCAAAAATTATAACAAAACTATTTTTGGAGAATGGGAAAGGAGAAGTGCTTGTGTAAGAGAGCCAATATCTCATCTATTAGAACACAAGTAAAAAACTGAATAAATTAAAAAATAGTAATGTAAACAATTTATTTGAACATATATTGATTAATACTAATGAAAACAAATTGGTGAATGGTTTAAATATGTGTGAGTTTGAAAGCTGGAAAGAGGTAAGTTAGGGTATAACTTTTTTTTTTGTTTTTGTTATCTTAGTACTATTAAATGTCAAATCTTGCCATGTATCAATTTTATGATAATAAAAATGAATTAAAAAAAATTTTTTCAGAAGTTCCAGATTTGAGAAGGAAAAAATATGTTGCTGTAAAACTTGGTCATTAAACAAGGAATTCCTTCAGCCTGTTCACACTCCACAAGCCGTGGATTAAATGCACAGAAGCAATGACTTCACAGGCCATTGAGCGTTTTCAGGTTTAAATAAATCTTCCACAATTAGAACCTCTGTGCAATGAAAAGTAAGTTGGTAAGCTTATTGGACTGACAAATTTGAAATTTCTAATTAGTGCAGTTCATTCTGAGTACATGCTGGAGTAGTTTCTTCTTTTTGGATTATTTATTCTGATTTTTGGAAAATAACAAGACAATTCATTACTCAAAATAACAACAATAATGCTGTGAGTCAAAATAAACTGACAGCTTGGAAGTACTCCAAGAAATGGTTGCCCATGCTTGTATCTGAGAGGGAGGAATAGTAATAGAAACTAACATTTAATTGAGAACTTACTATGTGTCAGGCTTGCTCATGCAACTCATTCTGCCCTCACAAGAGCTCCATGAGGCAAATTACCACTTTCTTTTTTAGAGAAGAAGACACTGAGAACCAGAGAAGTTGATAACTACCTAGGTTCATACGACACTAAGTGATGGAGCTGGTATTGGTTCCCAGGTCTTCCTTACTCCAAGGCACAAAGTGCTCTTCAGCGCCTGCTTATGCTGTCTCTCAGGACAATGGTTCTCCAGCCCATCATTCTTTAATATCTAACACAGGGGTGTGTCTCAAATGGACTACTGATGTTTCAAGATATGATCTCCTCAGCCCTAAAGGATACTGAGTTCCTTTTGGGATGAGGAGGTAGAACTTTGTCCATTTATTCAAGTGTGTCACAAATATCATCATCATCTATGCACATCATGATGCAAAAAAGGCTGGAAACCCTGCTTTAAGTGGTGGTAAATCAGCCCCCTTACACTTCAGTTTTCAAGATTTCTCTACTCAGACTTTTCAAAATCAATCTTGGAAAAGCATTGCTCTGGGCAGATAACTCTGTGCTGAAATAGAAACTTTTGATTTGGGAGGGCCACATATATCAACCACATAATTCAATACCTTTATTTTTTAAATAAAGAACTGAGCCTAGACTAGAGAGCAAGGGCCACCACTTGGCCCTCCTCAATCCTGGGAAGCAGGGCAGACCTCACAGGGAGAGCAGGTATGCTGTGACTGTGATCTGGTCTACCCCTTTAGGGTTCTGACCAAATGGCATCACAGCAGATGGCTGCTGGTCCATATTTTCCTTTTCTGAGGAGAGGGCTGAGTCTTATTTATCTTTGTGTGCCCAGCACTAAAATAATGTCTAAACCACAGTCAGAACTCAGTATTTGTTAAATAAATTAATGAATAAACAACTGTGTTCACAGAATTTGAATTCAAGCTTCATTCCCCAACTTGCTAGCTGTCTGACCTCAGACAAGTCATTAATATTGGCAAATGGGGATAATAAGATGTATGTCCTAAGTAATTATGAAGATTATATAAGATTATAACACTAACAATGATAAAATAATAACAGCAGCTAGTGCTTAGTGAGCATTTACTATGTGCCAGGCAAAGTTCTGAATGTTTTACAGTATTAACTCATTAATTTAAAATGTCTTTTTCTTAATTAAATATTCTGCACATGTGGTGAACGATTATAGCTCCTTCACCAATGTATTCCCCGTTGTATCAGAATTTAGTCTGGGGCATATTTGATTCCCATATCTGGTGCTGCTTTAGAAGCAGATGGAAACGTGCAGATGACTTAGTCCAAGACAAGGAGTTAGACCTGTTATCCTGCATCTCTGTGAAATTAGCACTGGAGAATGGAGGAAGTGATAGGGGATCACATTTCTTATAACGGGAGGCTCTATCTGCCTTAAGAAAGAGAGAAAATTAGTATTCTCCTAATAGACAGAATGTCAAAGAAAAGTTCAACCTTCTTCATAATACTGTAATTAGTATTTCATATACTATAATTTTAGTCTTCATGAGATAAGCACTTTCTAAAGAAATTTCAATACCTATATTGCTAGTGCTAGCAAAAAAAGCAATTTAAAATGACACACTTTAATACATAATAGCTGCCCCAACCTTTCGATGTAGCAGCGTGAATATCAAATTCTCTGAAAGCGAATGAGGTTTGAGGTGCCTTCAAGGGGTGAGTGCCTTTATAAGGAATGGGATGCATATCTGCTGAATGGAGCCAATCTCAGCCTTTTGGGTCTTTTGCTGATCAGGCGGATGAGAAATTTCGCTTAAGCCAATCTTGTAATTTAAGCAGGCTGAAACACAGGACATGCTAGGAACATAATAACATTGCTTGTACCTAAGCAGGAGGATGAGTACTAGTCTATTTTGAGTCACCTGGTGGCGCCGTGGTTAAGAGCTTGGTTGTTAACCAAAAGTTCGGCAGTTCAAATCCACCAGCCATTCTTCGGAAACCCTATGGGGCAGTTCTACTCTGCCTTAAAGGGTTATTATGAGTCGGGATTGACTCAATGGCAACAGGTTTGGTTTGGTTTCTTTCATGCGCTAATGCGTCCCTTTGAATTGTGAGGTTGGCAAAGAACACTGAATATATCGTGGACTGCCAAAAGAATGAAAAATCTGTCTTGGAAGAAATATAGCCAGAATGCTCCTTAGAAGCAAGGATGGCGAGACTACGTCTCACATACTTCAGACATGTTATCAGGAGGGATCAGTCCCTGGAGAAGGACATCATGCATTGTAAAACAGAGGGTCAGTGAAAAAGAGGAAGACCCTCGACAAGATGGATTGACACAGTGGCTGCAACAATGGGCTCAAGCTTAACAACAATTTTGAGTATGGCGCAGGACCGGACAGTGTTTCGTTCTGTTGTACATACGGTCACTATGGGTGGGAACAAACTCGACAGCATGTAACAACAATCTAAAAACAACAAATGGGTCCTTGGGTGGCACCAATGATTAAGCGCTAGACTATTAGCTGCAAGGTTGGCAGTTCGAACCCACCCAAAGGCTCTTTGGAAGATTCTTCTGGCGATCTGCTTCCAAAAGGTTAATCCAAAAAAGCCCACTGCCCTTGAGTCAACCCTAAAGGACAGAGTAGAACAGCCTTATAGGGTTTCCAAGCCTATAATTTTTAAGGAAGCAGATTGCCGCATCTTTCTCTTACGGAGTGGCTGGTGGATTCCAACTGCTGACCTTTCCATTAGCAGCCGAGTGCTTCATTACCCCATCAGCAGGGCTCTCCCTAAGGTTATAACCTTCAAAACTCTAAGGAACAGTTCTACTTTGCACACATGGGGTTGCCAGGAGTCAAAATTGACTCATAGGCAGCTAACAACAACCATGTGCTAGGTATTGTGTGTTACACCAGTATGCCATTTAATCCCTGTTCTATAGGTTAGAAAACCAATGAGCAAAAGGGTATAAAGGAAACAGCATATGTAAGAAGACCAGTTGGTATTTGAATCCATGTCTACCTAACTTGAAAATCCAAGCTCTAAACATTGTATCAGATTGTCTACCAAATATTATTTGTTGGGTGATCTTATCTCCTAGTTATATACACTGAGGGTAAATCACTGAATGGGGTAACAGTGGGTACCCAGATTTTCCAATGTATTTAAATAGCACTGGCAAGGATGCATATTCCCTGAAAATGCCCAAACTGGTAACATAGCTAAGAGCTGGAATAAAGAAATACTATCATTAGCTTGTGATATTATATGCTGTTGAGTGAAGACTACCTGCAGTTATCAGGACAAAAAGGGTTGGTGATTATAAATGCTCATAAACATCCCCAATATGTACCTTTTCTGAAGAGGGAAAGGCAATATTGCTTTGGCATTGTACTATCTTTCTGTGAGTTGTTATTTCAACAGATAACTTTAATAATTTTCTAGACAGCTATATGAACAGATTAAGGCATCTACTGGGGACTGCAGGTTGGTAGTAATTAAACTGGGTTCCCTCCACTTGGGTGGTACTCCTAACCAGTGCTAATGATTATTATCACAGCAGGGTCAGAACAAATACCAACCATTATCACTAGAAGAATGAGGAGAAAGAAAAAGAATGACAAGGAGAGAGAGGAGAGGTGGAAAGAAGTTGAGAGAGGGAGGAAATAAGATGAGGATACTCACCTGTTAGCTATTATGTCTTGTTCATTTATGGGCCCTAGCACGTAGCACAGTTGCTGGCAAATAATTGATCCTTAATAACAAATTATGAGTGCATGAAGGGATTTATGGGTAGATGAATAGTTAAAAGTTAAGAATTACCCATATAATTCAATTCTAGTTTAAATGCTGTCTTTATCAAGGGATATTTCCAAATTCTTCCAGTTAAAATTAATGTCCCTAGTCTTTGGGCTCCCACAACACATTATAAACCTATGTGTTTTAGAACTCATCAGTTTGTCCCCTTTTCCCACCCCACCCCCAGTGCCTTTGAGCCGATTCTGACTCATAGCAACCCTTTTAGACATAGCAAAAATCTCCTAGCTGATCTCTTTGCCTTTGGTCTTACTCTCGTTCTGCACAGCTGTCAAGGTGAACTTTCTAAAATGTTCATAAGATAGTATCACTCTTCAGCTTTAAACTCATCGATAGTTCTTCTGTGAAAATAAACACAACTTTTCAGGATGAGTTTAAATACTCTACACAACCTGGGAACTTGCCTATGCAACAAATCCAGCCTTCCCAACCTCTCATCATGTATCTCCCTCTGGGTACTCTATTGTGCAGGAACCACTGATGTTTCAGATGCCCTAGCCTTAATCAGTCCCTTAGTGGCACAAACAGTTAAGTGCTTGGCTACTAATCTTAATGTTGGTGGTATGAATCCACCCAGAAGAAAGACCTAGCCATCTACTTCTGAATGATCACAGCCATTGAAAACACTGTGGAGCAAGTTCTACTCTGATACACATGGGGTCACCATGAGTCAAAATGGACTCCATGGAAACTGGTTTGTTACTTTTTTGGTTTTGGCTTTAATGATGTTGTGTTTGCTGCCTGTCAATCCCTGGTCCAGAGTTCTAGCTACGTCTTTACAGTGACCCATGACCATGCACATACACACACTCAGTGTGGAAACCCTTTTCTCTACTCTTACAAGGGTTAAAAACGTCCCTCGCCCCCTTCTCTCAAACTCCTCTTGTTCTGACCCTTGTGCTTGAAAATTTTAATTCTTCTAACGTATGCCTTAGATGGTTATCATAATGAGATGTATCTTGTAATTATTATACACATTAAAACACTACCAGGAGGCAGTTCCAGCTGTGGATAATCAAGAAGTAGCTTCTAGCAGATCCATCTTTCTATAACTGTAAACTCTTGGGGAAAGCTGCGGAACTGATGAGAGCAACCAAAAGAGTCAGAAGCAGGAGGGGGTATCTATACTTGAGGGAATAGCACTTGGAAAGGTCCCTGTTTTTTATGGCTTCCTTTCTAAGGGTAGGCCTCCGTTGGCACCATACCAGGTGGCTAAAACTCAGTTGGAAGACATGCAGTCTTACTAGCGCGAACAACCAGCAGAGCGAGGTTATCGTGATGACAGTATGGGAAAGTGAAGGAGGGAATCCAAGAAGGAAAACAGGGGGAAATTAAATTCTTCCCAAACTGAGTGAGATTAACTTTCTGAACTATAGAGGAGGCTCAGGGTAGATTCAATCAACCCTAGTATGGTAAAAGAAGCAAACAGATTTCACTTGATATGCACCAGAAGGAAGTCAAAGTTTGAACTTCGTGTTTAGACAAGGTAATAAATAAATATACAAATAAATTTATAAATAAATTAAATACATACATATATATATACATCCCCTTGAGAGGAACATAACAGAACCCAGAGTTTTTATGATATATAAGCCACAACATTTGAGGCACAATGCAAAATTATTACACGTATGAAGAAACAGAAAAATATGACCATACTCAGAAAATGCAATCGACGGAAACCAATGTTCGGATATGGCTGAATGTTTTGTAACTTTGGTGAAACATAGGTGTACAGTTGAAGAAACCCAGTAAAACTCAAGCAGGATAAATGTAAAGAAAACCAGATCTAGTAACATCAGAGTGAAATTGTTCAAAACCAAAGATAAAGAGAAAATCTTTAAAGTATCTAGAGAAAAATAACTCATAACATATAGGGTCACAATGATTTGAATTACCAATGACACAAACAATGGAGGGCAATAATTAGAGGAAGAGTATTTTTAAAATGCTGGGGGTTCGGGAAAAAAAAAAAAAAAAAAAAAGGCCAAGATACTAGACCCAGAAAATGAAAAATTACATCTTCTTCAAACATGATGCTGAATGTAAAGATATCTCAGATAAATGAAAGCTGAGAGAATTTGCCACCAGCAGACCTATATTACAAGAAATGTTGAAGGAAGTTCTTAAGATTGAAAAGAAATTATAAAAGATGGAAATTCTGGTAATCAGGAAGAAATTAAGAACACTGTAGATAGTAAATACATGGATCAATATAAAAGACTGAATTTCTGCTTATTTTCTCTAAAATACATACAACTGTTTAAAGAAAAAACAGTAATACTGGTTATGGAATTTATAATAAATGAATGTATATTAGAATTCAAGCATAGGAGAGGTGGCGGTTTTAAATAAAATCACATAGTTTCAAGTATCTTACATAAAATGGTACAATTTTAACTCTAAATAGACTGCACAAGACTGCATATTTAGTCCCTAGAATAACCACTAAAAAATTATACAGAGATGTATAGCTAATAGGGCAATAAATTAATGAAATTCTAAAATAACATTTAATTAACACACAGAGGGCAGTAAAGAAAGAACAAGAGACAATAGGTGGGACAAATAGAAAATACATTATAAAATGGTAGACATAAATCCAATCATAACTGAAATTACATTAAATTTAAATGGACTAAAGATCCCAAAGGAGCCCTGGTGGCATAGAGATTAAGAGCTCAGATGCTAACCAAAAGGCCCGCAGTTCGAATCCACCAGCAACTCCTTGGAAACCCTATGGGGCAGTTCTACTCTGTCCTATATAGTCACTATGAGTGGGAATCGACTCGACGGCAACTGGGTTTAAGCACCCCAAATAAAAGGCAGTGTTTTTCACAATATAATAAAAATGCAAGACTCAGTTCTATGCTTTCTAAAAGTGATTGACTTTTAATATAAAGACTAAGATAGGTTAAAAGCAATGGAGACTTCAGGGAACTTCTAGCTCAATTGACATAACACAGTTTATAAAGAAAATGTTCTACGTTCTACTTCGACAAGTAGCATCAGGGGCCTTAAAAGCCTGTGAGCAGCCATCTAAGATACTCCACTAGTCTCACCCCTTCGGGAGCAGGGGAGCATGAAGAAAATCAAAGATACAAGGGAAAGATCAGTCCAAAGGACTACGGGCCACATCTACCACGGCCTCCACCAGACTGAGTCCAGTACAACTAGACGGTGCCTGGCTACCAGAAATGACTGCTCTAACAGGGACCACAGTAGCGTTTCCTGAACAGAACTGGAGAAAAATGTACAACAAAATTCTAACTCACAAAAAACGACCAGACTTACTGGCCTGGCAGAGACTGGAGAAACTCTGAGAATATGGCCTCCAGACACCATTTTAGCTCAGTAATGAAGTCACTCCCAAGGTTCACCCTTCAGCCAAAGATTAGACAGGCCCATAAAACAAAACAAGACCAAAGGGGCACACCAACTCAGGGGCAAGGACTAGAAGCCAGGAGGGGACAGGAAAGCTGGTAATAGGGAACCCAAGGCTGGGAAGGGAGAGAATTGACATGTCGTGGGGCTGTTAACCAATGTCATAAAACAATATGTGTACTGTTTAATGAAAAACTAGTTTGCCCTGTAAATCTTCATCTAAAGTATAATAAAATATATACAATGGAGACTAAAATACAAGATGGTATTCTAGATTGGGTCCTGGAACAGAAAAGAAGGTGATAGTGGAAAAACAAATGAAATCAAAGTAAAGTATGAATTTCAGTTAGTAGTAATATATCAATGTTGGTTTCTCAGTTTTGACAAAATGTGAATATTAGGGGAAATTCGATGGGGATATAGGGGACCTCCCTATACTACATTTAAAACTTTTCTGTAAAACTAAAATTATTCCAAAATGAAAGTTTATTAGAAAAAAAAAAAAAGTAACTGGAGAAATAAATAAATAAAACCATGCAAACAGTAAGCATAAGAAGGCTGGACTGGCTATGTTAACATCAGATAAGTTAGACTTCAACACAGAGTGCTAACAAGGGTAAAGACGAACATTTCACAATAATAAGACTTGATCAGGAAAACATAAAAATAGTAAATATGGATATGCCTAATAATAGAACTTCAAAATTTATAAATAAAATTGTGCAGAATTAGAGAGAAATACATACGTACATAATCACAGTTGGAGGTTTTAATACCCCCTCAGAGAGATTTAATACACCCCTCAGAGTCGGAATCGACTCGATGGCACTGGGGTTTTTTTTTTTTTCCAGAGAAATTGAGAACAACTAGATTAAAAAAAAATCAATGATCAGAAGATCTGAACAATAGTATCAACTACTTTGCCCTAATTAACGTTTCTAGAACACTATATCCAACATCTGAAAAATATACATTCTTCTAAAGTGCACACAGAAGATTCACTAAGATAGAACATATAATATGCCCTAAAACACATCTCAATAAATGTGCACAGATTGAAGCCATATAGTATACGTTCTCTTATTAAAATAGAATAAAATTGGAAATCAATAATAAGATAGAAAAAATCACAAATATTTGGAAAGGATAAAATATATTTCTAAATAATCCATGGGTCAATGAAAACAGTCACATAGAGAGTAAGTAAATATTATAAGCTGAATGGTAAGGAAATACATTAAGTACTTTATTCTTTTAGATAGACATTATTTCAAGTGTATAATTGTTTCAGTGGGGTGCTACAGTTCAGTGGTTAAGACCTGGATTTAGCCATCTGCCTCAGTGTGAATTCCACTTTCATCCATTAGCTGTACTGTGGTTTGAGACAAGTTGTTATTTAACCTCTTTTTCTGTTTCATCTTATGTAAAATGAGTATTCCTTCCAAAGCATTGTGAGAATTATTAGATGAATTGATATGGGTAAAGTGCTTCTTAGATAATGCTCACCCTTTTCCTTTTCTTTATCTTGCCCTTCTATCTATCTTTTCTCCAAGATGTTGCCTGCTATATGGGGTAGAACTCATTGCTGTTGAGTTGATTCTGACTCAGAGTGACCTTATAGGACAGACTAGAACTGTGGAGTAAAAGGGTAAGGCTTTTGACAATTAATGGCAGAAAGAAAGTTGGAGGTTCTTGGGTAAGTTCCTTGGTCGTTTCTTTCCCTAGAAGCCTTTGAGGATGAAGCCTATAGGTGATGTAACCCACAGCCCACAGTGGTCTGCAGGCTGTCTCAGGCTCACCTTGTGAGAACCTCCTGAGGTCTACCTATGATTTCTATCCTTACTTGGCTCTACATACCTACTCTGAGTAATCACATTAGCATGAATAAGCTACCTCTTTTTGGTGGGATACCTTGGTCAAACGCTGAGATATTTCCGAGTTCATACCACATGGAAACCCAAAGCAACCTGTCAAAGCTAAGCCTCAGAGTCCCCCTTTGCATGACCACACTGTTAATTAAGGGTCAGCCTATGATGTGGCTTTCTCCCAAAGTCCCAAATGATAAATAGGAGCAATATCTCTCTCCACCCTTGATGTTCCCCTTTTTAGCTGGTATATGTATGTCATGGTTTGAATTGTGTCAGCCAAAAATATCCACCAACTTGGCTAGGTCATGATTCCCTTGTATGATTGTCTACCATTTTATCTTCTGATGTGATTTCTCTGTTTGCTGTAAATCTTTTCACTATGATGTAATAAGATGGATTAGTGGCAGTTATATTGATGAGGTCTATAAGATTAGTGTCTTAAGCCAACCTCTTTTGAGATATAAAACAGAGAAGTGAGCAGAGAGACAGGGGGACCTCATACCACCAAGAAACCAGTGCTGGGAGCAGAGCACGTCCTTTGGACCCGAGGTTCCTGACCTGAGATGCTCCCAGATCAAGAAAAGACTGGTGACAAGGACCTTCCTCCAGAGCCAATAGAGAAAGCCTTCCCCTGGAGCCAGCGCCCTGAATTCGGACTTCTAGTGTACTGGCCTGTGAGAGAATAAGCTTCTCTTTGTTAAAGCCATCCACTTGTGGTATTTCTCTTATAGCAGCACTAGATGACTAAGACAATGTATGCCTTTCTCAGGGTTTCCAAGGAGCAGCTGGTGGACTCCCACCATAGATCTTAACCACTGTGCCAGAGAGGTTAAGGGTAAGATGAACTTTTTCTTTTTTTCCTCACCATCCTCTATGTCAGAATGGACCAGTCTTTTCTTTTACTTGCTTTATATGAGACCCTCCTCTGTCTCTCCTGCACCAAGTGTCATGACCTTGTCACAGGTGGAAAAAGTGTCTTCTCTTAGTGGACTCCAGCTGAGTTCTCCACATTTGGTCTTTGCTATGCCAGAGGACCCCCACGTGTCTGTCAGTTTGTTGTACCTTGGGGGCTTGTGTGTTGCTGTGATGCTGGAAGCTATGCCACCCTTATTCAGATACAAGCAGGGTCACCCATGGAGGACAGGTTTCAGCTGAGCTTCCAGACTAAGACAGACTAGGAAGAAGGACCTGGCAGCCTATTTCATTTTACTTGGATCCATGATCAACAGCCATGGAAGCAGCAGTCAAGAAATCAAAAGACACATTGCACTGGGTAAATCTACTGGAAAGGACCTCTTCAAAGTGTTGAAGAGCAAAGATTTCACCCTGAGGACTAAGGTGAGCCTGACCCAAGCCATGGTATTTTCAATCACATCACATGCATGTGAAAGCTGGACAATGAATAAGGAAGACTGAAGAATATTGAATATACCATGGACTGCCAAAAGAATGAACAAATCTGTCTTGGAAGAAGTGCGGCCAGAATGCTCCTTAGAGGCAAGGATGGCGAGACTGTGTCCTACACACTTTGCAAACGTTGTCAGGAGGGATCAGTCCCTGGAGAAGGACATCATGCTTGGCAGAGTACAGGGTCAGTGGAAAAGAGGAGGACCCTCAACGAGGTGGATTGACACAGTGGCTGCAACAACGAGCTCAAGCATAACAACGATTGTAAGGATGGCGCAGGACCGGGCAGTGTTTCGTTCTGTTGTGCATAGGGTCACTATGGGTTGGAACTGACTCGACGGCACCTAACAACAACAATGCTAAAGGAAACAAAAGAATATAGAAAAATCCTTATTCTCAAAAAGTTTAGCAAGACCCTGTTTTACATGTCTGAAGCTGAAATTTTCTCATTCTTTTTATTTTCCTTTTTTTTTTTTTCTTTTTGCATTTCTCTGTTACAAGTCACTAAACTCTACCTAGGAAAATTAATGTCTGTATTTTACTAGAGCAAAATGTCATGTATTCAGAAAGAAAGAAGAGAGGAGCTCAATAATAATATTTAAAGTATTCCTCCCACTATAGAACCTTACTGTAAAGGCCAAATGAATGTAATAAAGAACTATAAATGAACACATGTTCAAGTTTCACAAAGAAAAAAAAAATCAAAACTCTAAAAAAAAAGGCATTTTATACACCTGAGTAATAATGAGCATAGTAAAATTAATTTCTATTCATTATTCTTTGTTGCCTGGAAATATTTCAGGATCACCTACAGTTATTACAAGGCAAATGTAAATTTAACTTTTATTTTTTGTAGATTATTTTTATTCAATGGACCACCTTTGTGTGTGTGTGTGTATGTGTGTGTACATAAAGTGCCTAGTCCTCTGAACAAATATTCAATGATTTTCTGATTTTCATAATCTTTAAGTCATTTTATTTTCCTAAATTAGGATGAAGAGTTGCTCATTAATCATGTCCATTTAATCAGAAACTCTGGCTATTAAAGAAATTTAAAAACATAATAAATATGGTAATTTATAATTGCCTTTTAGTATTTTCCTAGACACTTTGATTCTTATTTATAGATATAGGACACAGATTCAGATATATAAAAATTAAAATCTTTACTGTGAAATAGATATTATCAATCTATCAACCTCATTTTAAAGACAAGAAAACTGTTTTCACAAGATTAAATAATTTGTCTAATTTAACACAGTAAATAGAAAATTTTATTCAAACTTGAATGTTTGAACTCAAGTGTATCATTTGCTCAATAAATATCTGACAAAAAGGAAATGATGGAAAAATAGTGGCTGTATCTTGATTATGGTGACAGTTTTGCTGTTGTATACATATGTAACCCATATTCATATGTTAAAACATATCTATATTGTGCATAAACTTTTTTTTTATATTGTGCATATATAACATATAATTATGCAGTTTACCGTATGTCAATTATACCTCAATTCTGGTATTTGAAAAAAATGGTAGTCACCATTCAAGATAGTCTTTATCCTTAGGGTGCTATAATTTTACATATAAAAATATGCTCTTTCTTGTCTAGAATGATCCATATGGTAATAGAGTTAAATTCCAACTCGTAACAATCCAATAGGACAGGTAAAACTGCCCCATTGTGTTTCCAAGGCAGTAAATCTTTATGAAAGCAGACTGCCATGTCTTTTTCCCGTGGAGCTGCTGGTGGGTTTGAACTATTGACCTTTCAGTCAGCAACCGATCACTTAATCATCGCACCACCATGGCAGATGATTACATATGGAAATATTTATAGATATGTGTATATACAAAGGAGTCCCTGGGTGCCACAAAAAAGTTAAACACTCTACTACTAATCAAAATGTTGGCAGTTTGAACCCACCCAGAGGCACCTCAGAAGAAAGCCCTAGTGATCTGCTTCTGAAAAGTCACAGATTTGAAAACTCTGTGGAGTGCAGTTCTACATTGTCTGAAACACATGGAGCTGTCATGGACGGGAATCAACTGGACGCTAAGTTTTTTTTTTTTTGTGTGTGTGTGTGTGTATATACATAGATTAATATACACTCAATGATACCTTTGTGGCGATGAGCAAACCTAGTGCCCAGATCTTGGTCTCCAAAACTATTCTCTAATAAAAAGAACCAGGGCCCCTTGGAGCAATGGCCAAGTCCAGGTCTGAAGCAAGAAATATACATGATGAGCCTGGACCATCTTATAGAGCCAGAAAAGAAGGACATACTCAAAAAACAAAACAAACAAACAAACAAAAAAAACAACCCCACAATGATGGGTGTATGTCAAAAGGACATATGATCAAACTAAAAGCTCTTCCATTGGTCAATGTTGGGACAACTTGACCAACAAAATAAATAAAGTGGTATTGGATTATAGCCCTATGAGTCCAGTATTCAAAAATCCATACTCGTAAAAATGACTGAATAAATGGTGGGACATAGCAAATGCCTCATGCAGAAGAATTTCACATAATTTATATAAGTACTCCCCCCTTAAGGGGGGGAAACATAATTCTCCACTCCTTAACTATGAGCTGTGCATACTGACTTTATTTTAAAGAGTAAAGTATGGAAAAGGAGAGTAAAATGAGTAAAAGTGGAGAAACTTGGCAAACACTACCCCAAGTCAGGTGATCAATGTTAACATCAACAGTGATAAGTCTTACTGATCTGATGTGATGAGAATAGCAACCTGTCTCTGTGATCTTCCTCTCCAAAACACATTAACATAGTCTAAATATAAGAAAGACAAATCCCAACTGAGAGACATTTTACAAAATATATGACTGGTAATCAATCTTCAGAACTGTGAAGGTCATCAACCACAGGGTAAGTCTAAGAAACTGTCACAACCAAGAGGAGCCTAAGGATACCTGCTTTCTAAATGCAATATGGTATCCTGAATGGGATTTTGTAACAGAAAAAGGACATTGGTGTAAAAGTGATGAAATACGAATAAAGTATAGACTTTAGTTAATAATGATATATCAACATTGGCTGATAAATTGTGACAAGCACGCCATACTAATGTAAAAAACAAACCAAATCCATTGTCGTCGGGTTGATTCCGACTCACAGTGACCCTACAGGACAGAGTAGAACTGCCCGGTAGAGTTTCCAAGGAGCGCCTGGTGGATTTGAACTGCTGACCTTTTGGTTAGCAGCTGTAGCACTTAACCACTATGCCACCAGGGTTTCCATACTAATGTAAGATGTTAACTAATAGGGGAGGCTGGGTGCAGACAGTGTATAGGCGGGTGGGACAGACAGAAACTTTGTACTATCTTTGCAATAATTCTGTAAATCTAAAACTTTTCTAAAACAAAACATTTATTAAAAATACATTCCTATAGATACATTTGCAACAATCACCCAAAAAAAAAAAGAGGAATTGCTGAGGCTGCCTGTGTACAACCAAACACCTCACAGGATTTGGTTCCTTAGTTTGGAGGTTTAGGGTCATGGTTTCAAGCGACATTCCAGTTAACTGGTTAATTGGCCTAATACCGTATTTAGTACTCCTGTTCTACCTCCTAGTTTGTCGCCCAGTGCCCGGGGTCTTAAAAGCTTGCAAGTGGCCAACTAAGGCACAAAAATTGGTCTCTGTTTACCTGGAAAAAGAGGAGGAAGGAGAGTCAAGAATAGGAGGAGGATATGGAATATGCATCTAATTGCCTCCATGAGCAACTACCTCCTTTGCCATGAGACCAGATGAACTGGATGGTACCCAGCTACCATTACTGAACATTTGATAAAAAATTCCATAAAAGAATCCTGATCAAAAGGGGAAAAATGCAGAACAGAATTTCAAATTCGCATGGACTCTAGACTTTCTGGAGCTATGGAGGGTTGGTAAACCCTTGAAACTATTGCCCTAAGATAATCTTTAAACCTTAAATAAAAAATATCCCCTGAATTCTGGCCAAAATGGTGCCATAGACAGAAGAACCACACAGTCCCTCCACAGCAAAGACCCGAAAAACGAAAGAAAAACAGGGACAGATGTCAGTCCTGGAACCCAAAGTGTCAAATTAAGAGATAAAGATCTCAGCTAAGCACCGAATGGAATAAGAAATTGACAGAGAACAGAGAGGAAGGAGAGATACATACAGAGATCTCTTATCACCTAATGCAGCACGGATTCACCATCTTGGACTCCTGTTGCAGATCGGCAGAGAGGGAGCACGGGAAAGCAGTTTCACGGAGCTCCCAGCAGGAGACAGAGTACCTGGTAACCAGTGATATATGCTTTCCTAACTACCACCCTTCTCCGCCCCCCCCCCCCCCCCGCTTCCCACCAGTAGTCTCTTGGCCTGGTGGCAACTGCTTCGGGCCCTGGACCACTTGGATTCACCACACCCACACTGACTGCCATTTGTCTGTGGCTGGTGTTGCTTCTTTCTGTTTCTTTTGGTTTCTTTGTGCCTCCTATCAGCTCCACCTCCTTTCTATTAAGCACCTGGCTCTGTGTGCCATCTTTGCTTCCTCTTGAAAGGCTATGACGCAACACTCAACTGAGGAATCACTCCCCATGTCCTTGACGCCACGCTGGTGGGATCCCCAAGGTTTTTTTTTAATTTATTTTCTCTTGCTTTGTTTTCCTTTGTTTTGTTTATTTTCTTTTTCTTTTCACAGCTTGGGAGCCCCTTCTTGCTGGGTTGCACTCCATGCATTAGAAGCCACTCCCTCAATCTGCCCAGCTGCATAGGTGGGATCCCTGGGGGCATTTCTTTTTTCTTTTCTGTCTCTCTTTATTTCTCAGATCTTGTCTCTCTATACTTAACTTCTTTTCCTGTCACCTGAATACCTGGTGCTGTGTGACATCTACACCCCCTCTAGCCAGGCTGTATTGCGCAGCCTGGGAGCCACTTCCCTGGTTTTGCAGCCGCACCAGTGGGACCCCTGGGGGCTTTTCTTTTCTTTCTTTTTCATTTTTCTTCCAAGTTTTTATCTAGTTATTATTTTCCTTTTCCCCTTTTTTCCTTATTGTATTTCTCCATTTCTCAGCTTCTCACCTCTCTACTCCAACAGCAAGCTCCCTTAGCACTCCATTTTTTTGTTTGTTTTTGGCTCCTCTTTCTCTCTCCTCTTCCTCAGATTCATATTATCTCCACACATCACAACCTCTCCCCTCCTTCCTGCCTACATGCACCATGTGCTGAACATCACATCCCCAAGCACCAACATCCCCAAGCACCACAGGCATGGCCTACCGAAGCCTGCCTAGCAATGATTTCCAGTCCACCCTCTTGGCCCTAGTATGTGCCACAAACAACCCATCCTAGCCCCTCTCCTTCTGCTGGACCTGCCCTTCTGCACCATAGCTGAGTGACTGGCCCTGCCAATTGGACAAGGAGGGAAAAAGTATTGTGACCACAGATGAGAAAACAACAAAGAAGGCACAGCCTGCCTGCTCAAACATAACCAGATAAAACAAGAAAGCAGGATGAAACAAACAGATCTACAATGAATAAATTAAAAAAATAACAACTAAATGTCCCAAAGACAGAAGACAAAATCAAAACATAAAAAAGAAAACAAAACAAAAAGACAGGATTAAGTAGGTATCCAAAATAAAACACCAGATGGATTTCCAGGAGAAGAAAAGGCACTAGAACTACCTGACAGGGAATTCAAATCTCTAATATTCAAAGCTATCCAAGAGTCGAAGCAAAAAGCAGACAAAACTGAGGAAAAAATAGACAAATTCATGGAAAATACAGACCAAAAAAAAAAAAAAAAGAAAAATTCAGGAAAATAATACAGGAACAGAATACAAAAATAAATTCACAAATAGAAATCATACAAAAACAACAATTAGGTAAACAAGATTTCAGAAATGGACAGTGTCATAGAAGAGCTGAGGAGCAGGTTTGAAATGATGGAAGACAGGATCAGTGAAATTGAAGACAAATATGGGTACAATTCTGTTTGAGGGAAAATCAGAAAAAAGAATGAAGAAACCCTAAGAATCATGTGGGATACACTCAAAAGCAAAAACTTGGAAGTGATCAAAGTTCCAGAACAGGGGGAGAAAATGGAAAACTCTGAAAGGTTCATTGAAGAATTGCTGACAGAAATATCATGAATGATGAAAAGTTGATCATCCAAGAAGCTCAATGAACCCCATATAGGATAGATCCCAAAAGAAAATCAGCAAGGCATATCATAATCATACTCACTAAGAGCAAAGACAGATAAAAAATCCTGTGAGCAGCTTGAGAAAAACAGAAGGTCACATATGGAGGAAAGACAATAAGCTCTGATTATTTGGCAGAAACCATTCAGGCAAGAAGGCAATGGAATGACATATACAAAACCTTGAAAGAAAAAAATTGCCAACCAAGAATAATATATCCTGTAAAACTCTCATTCAAATATGATGGTGAAATTAGGACATTTCCAGATAAACCGAAATTAAAGATATATGTAAAAATCAAACCAAACTAAACTTAGAAGAATTATTAAAGGGAGCCCTTCAGTCTGAGAACAAATGACGTCAGACCACAGTTTGAATCTAGGATGGAAGATTGTACCAGCCAGATACCAACGTAGAAAATGAACTCTCAAGGACTATCCAAAACCAAAATAATTACAACAGGGAACCAGAGAAGTTAATCTGTAAATGACAACAATGTCAGAAAGATAAAAGAGGGAATAAATGGTATAAGTATAGAACTTTCTAATGTAGAATAAGGCAAGGCAATACCTGTAATAATAGACTGGTTCAAACCAAAGAAGATAAGGGTAAATCTCAAGGTAACCACAGAGAAATTTAACAACAGACTAATGAAAATAAAGAAGAAAAAAAATAAAGTCTCAATAAAAACAAAATCTACAAAAGCAAAAGAAACAAAAAATAAATCCACAGACAAAAGGAATTCAGAACAGGAGATTAAGAACAAAGAAAACGTCAGCACCACACACACACACACAAAAAAAAAACACTATAAAATGACAGCAATGAACTCACACCTATCGATAATTACACGGAATGTAAATGGCCTAAATGTACCCATAAATAGACACAGAGTGACAGAATGGATAAAAAAACAGGATCCATCAACACGATGTCTACAAGAGACATACCTTAGAAACAAAGATGTAAATTTATTAAAAATCAAAGGATTGAAAAAAAATACATGAAGCAAATAACTACCAAAAAAAGAGCAGGATTGGCAATACTAATCTCAGATAAAACAGACTTTAAAACAAAATCCACCATAAAAGACAAAGAAGGGCACTATATAATGATTAATGGGATGATCCGTCATGAAGACTTAACCATAATAAATATCTATGTACTCAATGACAGGGCTCCAAAGTACATAAAACAAACTTTAAGAGCACTGAAAAGAGAAAATGACAGTTTTACAGTAATAGTAACATACTTTACTCTTGGTAAAGGACAGAACATATAGAAAAAAACTCAACAAAGATACAGAAAAGCTGAAGGGCATGGTCAGCCAACTTGACCTAATAGACATATACAGAACACTCCATCCAACAGCTGCAAAGTACACATTCTTTTCCAACGCACATGAAATATTCTCCAGAATAGGCCACATCTTAGGCAACAGAGCAACCCTCAACAAATTCCAAAACACTGAGATAATAAAAAGTACCTTGTCTGACCACAGCACCATCAAAGTAGAAACTAAGAACAGGAAGAGCAAGGGAAAAAAAAATTAGTTATACAGAAACTGAATAACACCCTGCTTAGAAACCACTGGGTAATAGAAGAAATCAGAAATGAAATAAAAAAAAAAAAAATTCCTAGGATCAAATGAGAATGAAAATATATCATACCAAAACCTTTGAGACACAGCAAAGGCAGTGCTTAGAGGCCAATTTATAGAAATAGATGCATACATCAGAAAAAGAAGAAAGGAACAAAATCAAAACACTAGCCACACAACTTAAACAAATAGAAAGAGAACAGAAAAAGAAGCCCACAGCGACCAGAAAAAAGGGATAAAAATTGGAGCAGAAATAAATGAAATAGAGAATAGAAGAACAATAGAAAGGATCAACAAAACCAGAAATTTGTTCTTTGAAAAGATTAACAAAATCCACAAACCACTGGCCAAATTGACAAAAGAAAAACAGGAAAGGACACAAATAACCCAAATAATGGGGGACATTACAACAGATCCAGCTGAAATAAAAAGGGTCATAACAGAGTACTATGAAAAACTATACTCCAACAAATATGAAAACCTAGAGGAAATGGACAAATTTGTAGAAATACAGTACCTACCCAAACTAACACAAAATGATGTTGAAAATCTTCATAAACCAATAACAAGAGATCGAAAACATAAAAAAAAAAAAACTTACAACAAAAAAAAGCCCTGGCACAGATGGCTTTACTGGAGAATTCTACCAAAGATTCAGAGAAGAGCTTACACCAGTACTACTCAGACTATTTCAGAACATAGAAAAGGAAGCAATACTTCTGAATTCATTCTATGAAGCCAGCATAACCCTAACCCTGATACCAAAACCAGGCAAAGACACCACAAAAAAAGAAAATTACAGACCAATACCTCTCATGAATATAGATATAGAAATTCATAGCAAAATCCTAGCCAATAGAATTCAGCATCATATCAAAAAAATAATGCACTACAACCAAGTAGGATTCATACCAGTTATGCAAGGACGGTTCAACATTAGAAAATCAATCAACGTAATCCACCACATAAATAAGAGGAAAGAAAAGAATCACATGAACATCTCAATTGATGTAGAAAAGGCATTCAACAAAGTCCAATACTCATTCCTGATAGAAACTCTCTATAAAATAGCCATACAAGAGAAATTTCCCAACATAATAAAGGCCATCTATGCAAAACCAATGGCCAACATCATTTTTAATGGAGAGAGGCTGAAAACATTTCTCTTGAGAACAGGAACAAGACAAGGATGCCCTTTATCACCACTCCTATTTAACATTGGGCTAGAAGTTCTAGCTAGAGCAATAAGGGAAGAAAAAGAAATAAAGGGCATCCAAAATGGTGATGAAGAAGTTAAACTGTCCCTATTTACGGATGATATGATACTACAAGTAAAAACCCCAAAAGACTCCACGAGAAAACTATTGGAACTAATAGATTCATCAGAGAAGCAGGACACAAGGTAAACATACAGAAATCAGTTGGATTCCTATACACCCATTAAGAGAATGATGAAAAGGAAATCAGGAAAACAATACCAATTATAATAACCCCTAAAAAAAAAAAATACTTAGGAATAAATCTAACCAGGGATGTAAAGGACATATACAAGGAAAACTACAAAACTCTACTGCAAGAAACCAAAAACATACCATGATCATGGTTTCATTACCAGTGATAATGGCAGTTATATGTCCATGAGCTCCAGTCAAACCTTTCAGCACCTTCTAGAAACATGTGGCTTCTAGCCTGAGATAGGATGGAGTCCAAAGTAGACACAACGAAAGCTACTCTGTTCCTTTTCCCTTCCCCTTCTGTATTATCCTGAAAGACATAAATTTATTTCAGGGAGTCAAAAGAACTCACTTTATCATTTTGCCTTTGTTAAAATCCCCTTTTACCTACTTATGACTGCTTGATACATGAGACTAATAATAGGGGAAAAAATTATAATCACTCCCAATGAAAGGTATCAGCTAACTGGGTTATCAGAAATGTTCCCTAGTGCGGGCCTCGGTGCCAGGATTCCATGTGTTGAGGACTTTGAAGTGCTGGATTTGATTTTCCCAGCATGCATCTTTCCCTAGCCCTGCAGAGCTTCCTTAGAAATTCCACAGAAGGTTGGAGAATGCAGACAAAATTGCATACTGAGCGGATTAGGCTTCTATACTCAATTCTTTTATTGGAGAGAGGTATTTTTGGAGGGGAAGAGCAAAGTCTATCTTCTCTCTAATATATCAGCCTTTCCCTAGGCCATGTAAAATCTGCTGAATGGTGTCAGAACAACGTGCTCTGCAGCTTTGGCCCATGAATCATCATGGCGGGGTACTAGTTCTTTAAGCTTGAACCTTAAAATTATGAAGACGAGTTCACCTTATTTCAGGCTTCGCACTCTGGAGTTTATATTAAGAAATAAGGCTGAGGGCAGAGCCAACACGGCACCCTAGACAGACACATCATGCCGTCTCTCTGCAGCAAAGACCTGAAAAATTAAATAAAACAGACACAGACATCAATCCTGGACCCCTAAGTATCAAATGAAGGGATAAAGAACTAGATCAAACACTGAATGGAAGAAGAAACTGAAGGAAAACAGAAAGAATAGAGATATGGAGTGGAGGTCCCCTACCAACTAACATAGTATAGTGTTGCCATCTTGGAGCACAGCCAGCAATGACCCCAGCAGGGAGTACAGGAAGAAGGCAACTTCATGGAGCTCCTAACAGGAGGCAGAGCACCTGGTAACCAGAAAAACACACTTTCCCTCCTCTCACCCTTCTGCTCTGTATGCCCTTCCCAACGGGCTATGCCATGCCACTCAGCTAGAGAGACTCTAGCACACTGCTAGCTCAGGCCTACCCCACCCCTACCCAACAGCTCCTGTCACACAATTTTTTCCCTTTCTTTCTCCATCCCGCCTACTCCTGTACACCACCTCTAACCCTTTCTGCTGGGCCACACTTCACCACAACAGGTAGAGAGAAACAGCAGCTGCCAGCCTGGGTCCACCCTGCCCCAACTGCTGCCTCATTTTTTCCCTTTCCTCCCTTTCTGGCTCCCCTCCACCTAGCCCCATTGCCAACTCCACCCCTTCCTAATGGGCCATGTACAGCTACTCAGCTAGGGAGACACCAGCCCACCACCACCCTGGGGCCACCCCGCCCCCATCTGCTGGCTCACAGTGTGCCCTCCCCCCCTCCCCATTCTTACTTTTCTTTCTCCTTCTCACCTAGCCCTGTACATCACCTCTACCCTCTTCCATGGAGCCATGCTGCAACACTGTGGGTAGAGAGCCACCAGCCTGCAGCCAGCTCAAGTCTGCCCCAACCCTATCTGCTGGCTTCCACTGTACCATTTTCCCTCTCTCTTCCTTTTCTCCCTCCAACTTAGTCATGTATCGTACCTCCACCCACTTCCTGCTGGCCCCTAGGTCCTCCCCAGCCCCATTCTCTGACTATTTTTTTCTCTTTCTTTTCTTTTCTTTATTCCCCAACTTAACCCCATGTGCCACCCCCCTTCCCACTGGCCCTTGACAGGCTACCACAGCTAGAGTATCCCCAGCTCAGGCCCACCACTGGACAAGGCCCACAGTGGCCCTCCCCTCCTGCCAGTCAACCAGTTGCTGAATAGAGGGAGGTGAGCTTGTATAACTCCCAGTCTGACACCCCCATCTATCTGGTGACAGGATGTGAATGCTCCTACGTCACTAGACCAACATCAGGAGGCAGACAGTGCCCACCCACTCTGCCCTCAGTCACCTCACCAAACCAGTGTACAGTGAAGTTGGCTCACTTTGCCTGCTGCTGCCCACCCAGAAAAGCTGATGAGAGCTATCATGCTCACAGATGAACAAGCAGCAAAGCACCCATGGCCCCACACCCTGACATACCAAACCAAAACAAAGAAGCAGGACAAAACAAACACACAATCAATAAATGCAGAAAGTAATACCTTAATAACAGCAGAGAATATAAGCATATAAAAACATATTAAAAAAGCAGGATAAGATGGGTCCAGGAAGTGACCAAAACAACTCAGGTGACCTTCCAGTAGAAAAGAGGCAGTGGAACTACCTGGTATGGAATTTAAAAGACTAAAATTTAGGGCTCTGTAAGAGATGAGGAAAGAGACCAAGGAAAACACAGACAAAGTCAAGGAAAAAATAGACAAAATCATGGAAAACAGACAAAACCAATGAAAACATAACCAAAATCGAGGAAAACACAGACCAAGCAATACAAGAATTCAGGAAAAGAATACAAGAACAAAACATCAAAACAAGTAAACAATTAGAAATCACATAAAAACAGTAACTAGAAATCCAGAAGATAACAAAATTTCAGAAATACATAATTCAACAGAGGGTTTTAGGAGCAAATTTGAAACAATGGAAGACAGCATCAACACAATTTGAAGCCAAATCCAAGAACTTCAGTTTGTTTGAGGAAAAACAAGAGAAAAGAATAAAGAAAAATGAAGGAAACCTTCAATCAAAAGCAAAAATTTGCATGCGGTTGGAGCACCAGAACAGGGGAGAAAATGGAAAACAGAGGGAAGACTATTGAAGATTTGCTGGCAGGAAGCTTCCCAAATATCATGAAAGACAAAAAGCTGATCATCCAAAAAGCTCAACAAATCCCATATAGAAAGACACCAAGGCGCATCATAATCACACTTGCCAAAATCAAAAACAAAGAAAGAATTCCAAGAACAGCTCGAGAAAAAAACAAAAGGCCACTTACAAATGAGAAGCAATAATCTTAAACTGTGACTGCTTGGCAGAAACTATGCATGCAAGAAAGCAATGGGATGATATATATAAAACCTTGAAAGGAAAAAAAAAAAAAAAGCCAACCAAGAAAAATGTATCCTGCAAACACTCTCTCAAATACTACGGCGAAATTACGATATTTCCAGATAAGCAGAAATTAAGAGAATTCATAAAAGCCAAACCAAATTTACAAGAAATATTAAACAGAATCCTTTGGTTAGAGAACTGACAACATCAGACAACAACTGGAATCTAGGACACAGGACAGCATCATCCAGATACCAACCTAGGTAAAGAGCTCTCAATAATAAAACAAAGCTAACCTGTTATTCATTGCCATTGAGTTGATTCCAACTCATAGCGACCCTATAGGACAGAGTAGAACTGCCCCATAGAGTTTCCAAGGAGTGCCTGGTGGATTTGAACTGCTGACCTTTTGGTTAGCAGCTGTAGCACTTAACTACTACACCGCCAGGGTTTCCAACACAAAACTAAGAGACTTAAACTAGGGAAACAGAGACATCAACCTGTAAATGACCACAACGTCAAAATAATAAAAATGTGGATAAATGGTGTAGGTATAGAACTTTGAAATGGAGATGAAGTCAAGGCGATATCAAGTAATAAAAGACTGGTTCTTAGGAAGATAAGGGTAAATTTCAAGGTAACCACCAAGAAAGCTAACAAACCTACTTGTCTGAATAAAAAAGAAGAAAAACATAAAGTCTCAATAAACAGAAAATCTATTATAACAAAAGAAAAGAAAATCCACAACAAAAAGAACTCAGCACAGGAAAGGAAGAGGAACAGAGAAAATCTCAGCATTACAAAAAAGTACAACAATATGACAGTGATAAACTCATTCCTAAGGATAATTACACTGTATATAAATGGGCTAAATGCACCTATAAAAAGACAGAGAGTGGCAGAACGGATAAAAAAACATGACCCATCAATATGCTGTCTACAAAAGATACACCTTAGACCCAAAGACATAAATATATTAAAAATCAAAGGATGGAAAAAAATGTATCAAGCAAACAGTAACCTAAAAGGAGCAGGAATGACAATATTACTCTCAGATAAAACAGATTTTAAGAAAAGTCAGACTTAAAAGACAAGGAAGTACATTACATAATGATTAAAGGGATAAACCATTAAGAAGACATAACCTTAGTAATTATTTATGCACCCAACAACAGGGCTCCAAAATACTTAAAACAAAATCTAACAGCACCAAAAAGAGAAATAGTGCCACAATAATAGCAGGAGACTTCGACACACCACTCTAAGTGAAAGAGCATCTAGAAAGAAACTCAAAAAAGATACAGAAGATCTAAAGGCCACAATAAACCTACCTGACTCCGTAAACATATATAGAAGGATCCAACCAACAGCTACAAATATACATTCTTTTCCAATGTACATGGAACATTTTCCAGAATAGACCACATTTTAGGCCACGAAACAAACCTCAATAAAACCCAAAACATCAAAAGAATACAAAGCATTCTCGCTGATCACAAAATGCCATAAAAGTAGAAACCAATAACAGAAAGAGCAAGAAAAAAAAAAAAAATCAGATACAAGGGAAACTAAGTAACACCTTGCTTAAAAATACTTTTTAAAAATAACTGGGTAATAGAAGAAATCAAAGATGGAATACAAAAATTCCTAGAATCACATGAAAATGTAAACACATCATACCAAATCCTTTGGGACACAGCAAAGGCAGTGCTCAGAGGTTAATTTATAGCAATAAACACACATATCAGAAAAGAAGAAGAGGCCAAAATCGAAATGTTGGCCAGATAACTCCACAAATAGAGAACAGCAAAAGAAGCCACAGACACCAGAAGAAAGGAAATAATAAAGACTAGAGCAGAAATAAATGAAACAGAGAATAGAAAAACAATATAAAGAATCAACAAGACCAAAATTGGTTCTTTGAACAGATTGACAAACCATTGGTCAAACTGACAAAAGAAAGGAGAGGAAGCAAATAACCCACATAAGAAATGAAATGGGGGACGTTACAACAGGTTCAACTGAAAAAAAGGATCATAACAGAATACTACGAAAATCTGTACTCAAAAATTTTGAAAAACTAGAGGAAATGGACAAATTTCTAGAAACGCATTACCTTCCTAAACTAACACAAACTGAGGTAAAAAATGTGAGCAGATCCATAACAGGAGTAGAGATTGAAGAGGTAATAAAATGGAAACTCCCAACAACAACAACAACAACAAAAAAGCCCTGGCCTGATGGCTTCACTGAAGACTTCTATCAAACATTCAGAGAAGAGCTGGTACCAGTACTACTCAAACTATTTCAGAGCATAGAAAAAGAAGAGACACTCCCGAATTCATCCTATGAAGCCAGTTTAACCCTGATACCAAAGCCACTACAAAAAAAAAGAAAATTACAGACCAAAATGTCTCATGAATATAGACACAAAAATTCTCGACAAAATTCTAGTCTGGATGTCCATTTGCAAAAAAATGAAACAAGACCCATATACCTCCAGCCATACACAGAAACTAACTCAAAATGGATCAAAGACCTAAATATAAAAGCTAAAACAGTAAAGATCATGGAAGTAAAAATAGAGACAATGCTAGGGGCCCTAATACATGGCATAAATAGTATACAAATCATAACTAACAATGCACAAACACCAGAAGAGAAACTAGATAACTGGGAGCTCCTAAAAATTAAGCACTTAAGCTCGTCAAAGGACTTCACTGGAAGAGGAAAAAGAGAATCTATGGACTGGGGAAAAAAAATTGGCTACGACACATGCAATGAGGTTCTAATCTCTAAAATATATACAATATTTCAGCACCTCAATAATAAAAAGACAAATAATCCAATTGAAAAAAGGGCAAAGGTTATGAGCAGACACTTCACCAAAGAAGACGTTCAGGAGGCTAACAGGTATACGAGGAAATGCTGGTGATCATTCGCCATTAGAGAAATGCAAATAGAAACTACAGTGAGATATCGTCTCACCTTGACATTACTGGCATGAAACAAACAAACAAAAAAACCAGAAAATAATAAATGTTGGAGTGGTTGTGGGGAGATTGGAAATTTTTATGCACTGCTGGTGGGAATATAAAATGGCACAACCACTATAGAAAATGATGTGACACCTCCTTAAAAAGCTAGAAATACCATATGATCCAGCAGTCCCATTCCTAGGAATATATCCTAGAGAAATAAGAGCCTTCACATGAATAGACATATGCACACCTGTGTTCACTGAAGCTTTATTCAAAATAGCAGAAAGATGGCAAAGACATAAATGCTCATCAACAGATGAATGAAAAAACAAATTATGGTACAGGCATACAATTGGAATACTATGCAATGGTAAAGTACAATGATGAATCTGGAAAACATTTCACAACATGGATGAACCTGGAGGGCATTATGCTGAGTGAAATAAGTCAATCACAAAAGGCCAAATATTGCATGAGACCACTATTTTGAACACGCAAGAAAAGGTTTACACAAACAAAAACAGAATATTTGATGGTTACGAGGGAGGGGAGGGGCAGGGAGGGGAAATCACTAACTAGATAATAGACAAGTGTGAAAGGAAAGACAACACACAATACAGGGAAAGTCAGCACAGCTTGACCAAGGCAAAGCCGTAGAAGCTTCCTAGACACAGCCAAACACCTGGAGGAACTGAGTTCCTGGGGCTGAGGCCTAGGGACCATGGTGTTGAGGGACATCTATGTCAGCTGGCATAACATAGTTCATAAGGACAATGTTCTATATCCTACTTTAGTGAGTAGTGTCTGGGGTCTTAAAATCTTGTAGGTGGCCATCTAAAATATATCTATTGGTCCTGTCCAGTCTGGAGCAAAGGAGAATGAAGAAAACCAAAGACACAAGGAAAATGTTAGTCCAAAGAACTAGTGAACCACACCATCCACCAGCCTGAACTCAGGAGAACTAGAAGGTGCCTGGCTACCACCATCTACTGCTCTGACACGGCTCACAATAGAGGGTTCTGGATAGAGTGGGAGAAAACCATAGAACAAAATTCAAATTCACAAACAAAGACCAGACTGACTGGTCTGACAGAGACTTAGAGAAACCCCCAAGAATATGACCCCTGGACACCTTGCTAACTTAGAACCGAAGCCACTCCTGAAGTCCACCTTTCAGCCAAAGATCGGACAGGCCTATAAAACAAACAATAAGCCACATGTGGAATGTGCTTCTTAGTTTAGTCAAGTGTAAAAGAGCAAATGGGCAACACCTACCCAAAAGCAAGAAGAGATGACAGGAAGCGGCAGGAAACCTGGACAAATGGACACAGGGAACTTGGGGTGCAAAGGAAAAACGGGAGTACTGAGACTCTGCAATGTCACAAAACAATTTGTGTATAAATTTTTGAATGAGAAGCAAATTTATGCTGTAAACTTTCATCTAAAACACAATTAAAAAAAAAAAGAAATTAGGCTGGGCTCTGGATAAATTAGATTTGAGCTACAGAGTGCTGTGAAAAGAGCGTGGGTCTTGTGGTCTGAGAGATCACTAAGGTTGTTACCTAGTGCCTAGAGTGGCATTAGACAAGTCTCTCAATTTCTCTTGATATTAGTTTATGCATTTATTGGTCGAATGGGTTATAATTTACCCATTCTTTGAAATAGTTCTCAGGATTAAATGAGGAAATTGAGGAAAAATGCTTACACCTGGCATCTTGTAGGTGTACAATGCACAACAGCTCTCCATTTTTCATTGGCTATAAACATTGACAAATGCTCCTCAGTTTAGAATGATCAGTGGTCCTTCAGGTGGTGCCCACCTGTGAGAAACAGAGGCCAGGACTTCCCAGATGTCCATTCTTTCAGCAAGGCGGCTGCCACGCCTGTGCAAAACAGCAACCAGCCTAGGAGCTGAGTTTATAGGGAACTCGGAGTTAGTTTGATGGAAATGAGCGGTAATGTGATCTTTTAGAGGCAAGCAATAATAATACAGGGAGATCCTGATATAATGTGATGTGAAATTGCTAACGTAATAAAATTATATGACATTTCTGCCTTGGTGTGAGTTCTGTCTGTGAGTTACACTGCTAAAGAAATGGGTTCGGGTAAGTGAATGAATAAGGTTTTCCCTTCATCTCAGAGAGCAGTCTGAACATTCTGTGCTCACATGGTTGTCCTCCACAACTAGAACTGTCTTAGAGCCGAGGGTTCAAGTCCTGGTTTGATCCTTTATCAGCCAACAGGCTTCGGGCAAGCAGAGAAAGCTCACCTATGAACTTGAGATGCTGTTTAGTGCACACATGAGAATCAGTGGAGTATAGTGATTAAGAGTGCAGTTTCTGGAGCCAAATCGTCAAGGTTCAAATCTTGACTCTGCCACCTCGAGGCTGCGTGACTTTGGGTATGTGAGCTTCAGTCTCTTCATTTGTAAATTTGGACAAATAATACTACTAATGTTCAAGGTTGCTATGAAGATTATATGTGTCAATACAATAAAGCACTTTGAACAGAGCTTGACACGTTGCAAGTACTCAATTAAGATGAGCAATTATGTTTTAGACATCTTAGACCACTAACAATTCTATACACAATAATAAGTTTTGGCTTGTGAAATTGGGCATAATTCCTTTAGAGTTAAGCCAAATATAAATATATAATTAATATATTGAAAATATAAAACAATGCTACCCCTAGCAGTATACTTATAGTAACTCATCGTGGTTAGTTTTTCTACACTTTTTTCTCTGCTATAATACTGTGAGTTATTTCTTGAGAACAGAGACTGTGTTTGGTTCACTTTTGCGTTCAGAGCACCCAGCATGGTGCCCAGAATGTACTAGGTAGTCAATAAAACTTGGTTAAAAGGTTGAATAAGGAATTGACCGCATAAATTGATGAATGAAGCAAAGAATGCCTGGGGAATCCAAACCACGTGCAATGCATTCAAGGCCTCCCCTTACCTATGTCCCCATGTCTGTGTGTCTTTTAGAGCTCATTCATTCTGTGTTGGGGCTAACGATAAATGGTGGGCTGCCTTTCATGCCTAGACACTCCCCTTCTCATCACATCCGGTTTTGTTTATGTAAGCAAAAAAAAAAAAAAAAGCATTATATTTTTATGAGCCTTGCGATTTATTCTGTTTTGTTGTCAGACTTTTGGGAATACATTCTATAAACTTTATTGAGACAAGATATCTAGAGACGTTTGCATATGTCTGAGCTCAGCACAATATTACTTTTTAACGCACTTTTGAATTTGCAGGCAGAGGATACAATAAAAAATGTAAAACAGCAGTAGTTGGGGCTTTTTTATTACCTGCATTTTGCCTTCCTGTTTCAAAACAAACAAGTGCCCCATTCAGATGGGATAAACTAATAAGCATTAGTTTGGCACAGTTACAAATGGAATATTTCTGTTGTTGAGTCACAAATGGAGTTTTACTCCATGACAACTAGTACAGGGCACAGGGTGGATAACACTCCTGTCAGTTGAGAGCAACGGCCAGTACCCTGGTCCATATATATATTAAGAAAGCATCCATTCAGTATCCGGCAACAAGGAGGATAATTACAAATAGAAACTCACAGATATCAAAGGAACTTATTTCTCTCTCGGGGAGGAAACTCAGGCCTGGGCTGTTTAAGGACATACCTGGGTCACACACCAAATGTCTTATCCTATTCACACACTGTGAAAGAAATAGGGCATAAATTAAAATATAACACCCAAACCACAGGACAGGGCTGGGAGAGTGAAACAGGACAACACAGGACAGGGCTGGGAGAGTGAAACAGGACAACACAGGACAGGGCTGTGAGAGTGAAACAGGACAACAAGGGTAGGGGGGTGGGGGGGAGTCAGACATCAAGCACAAAGGAAATGCACTAAGGTGATGACGAATTTGAGCAAAACCAATCAAACCAAACTCATTGCCACCAAGTTGATTCTGACTCACAGCAACCATATAGGACAGAGTAGAACTGCCCCATAGAGTTTTTAAGGAGCAGATAGTGGATTCGAACTGCTGATCTTTTGGTTAACAGCTGTAGCACTTAACCAGTGTGCCACCAGTGCTCCAAATCTGGTGTGAGTCAAAACCGGCAGGTTAGTCTGGGGTCAAATAAGACAGATATTAACAAGAAGACAAGGCCTGGGAAAGCTAAACTGGGAAAAAGAGTTTAGACTCAGGATGAACTGGAGTCAACCCCTGGCTTTTTATCAGCCAAAAGACTTCGGGCAACACTTGGGAAAATACTACCGAAAAACTCAGGATGTTGCTTAGCACATACATGAGAAGCAGTGGGATATAGTGGTAAAAAGTGCAGTTTCTGGAGCTGAATTGTTAAGGTTTGAGGCAGGATTGTGAGGCACAGGGTCTGCTGGCACCCAGGCCTGGCCTCACAAGCTGGTCTCTGTCGTAAAGGTGACTCTCCCAGCTAAGAAGAGGCAGCTGGCAGGCTGCATTCTGATGCTGATCTGCTATCCCCAGCCCTTTGTCTTAGACCAGGTCCACCCACCATGAGGTTAGAAGTTATTTTATTTTTTCTTTTCTGAAACCGGCTAATTGCAGGTTAACGAACCAAAGTTTTCTAAGGGAATTGACCCCTGAAAACAGAATTTCAGGAGAATTATAGAGGAACTTTAGAATCCTGGACCTCAAAGAATCCAGTGGTCAGTGCTTTTGACCCAGGTGGTTTTACGGCAAAATGAAGGGAATCGAGACGTTAAAATTAGTGCTTTTTAGGAATTTCAAGTAAAAGGGGGAAAAAAGTCTATCAACAATGGGAATTCCAGAACACTTAATTGTGCTCATGAGGAACACTTACATAGATCAAGAGGCAGTTGTTCGCACAGAACAAGGGGATACTGATTGGTTTAAAGCCAGGAAAGGTGTGCGTCAGGGTTGTATTCTTTCACCATACCTATTTAATCTGTATGCTGAACAAATAATGTGAGAAGCTGGACTATATGAAGAAGAACGGGCATCAGGATTGGAGGAAGACTCATTAACAACCTGCATTATGCACATGACACAACCTTGCTTGCTGAAAGTGAAGAGGGCTTGAAACACTAATGAAGATCAAAGACCACAGCCTTCAGTATGGATTACACCTCAACATAAAGAAAACAAAAATCCTCACAACTGGACCAATAAGCAACATCATGATAAATGGAGAAAAGATTGAAGTTGTCAAGGATTTCATTTTACTTGGATCCACAATCAACAGCTGTGGAAGCAGCAGTCAAGAAATCGAAAGATGCATTGCATTGGGCAAATCTGCTGCAAAGGACCTTTTCAAAGTGTTGAAGAGCCAAGATGTCACCCTGAAGACTAAGGTGTGCCTGACCTAAGCCATGGTATTTTCAATGGCATCATATGCATGTGAAAGCTGGACAATGAATAAGGAAGACCGAAGAAGAGTTGAAGGCTTTGAATTGTGGTGTTGGTGAAGAATATTGAATATACCATGGACTGCCAAAAGAAGGAACAAATCTGTCTTGGAAGAAGTGTGGCCAGAATGCTCCTTAGAGGCAAGGATGGTGAGACTGCATCTTACATACTTTGGACATGTTGTCAGGAGGGATCAGTCCCTGGAGAAGGACATCATGCTTCGCAGAATACAGGGTCATCGGTAAAGAGGAAGACCTTCAATGAGGTGGATTGACACAGTGGCTGCAACAATGAGCTCAAGCATAACAATGATTGTAAAGATGGCGCAGGACCGGGCAGTGTTTCTTTCCGTTGTGTGTAGGGTCACTAGGAGTCGGAGCCGACTTGATGGCACCTAACAACAACAACAACATCAACACTAACTTTTATTTTTACATATAATGAATTTTATAGCTTACTAAGTGCCTTCTCATTCTTGGCCATAACCACTGATAAAAGCAAGGGCGGGGAGGTGGTTAATTCACAAAGCAGGAGTGGCACAGCTAGGATTTTAATGCAGGTCCCATGCACTAACTTAGTGGCTTTTCCCTCCCATTGCATGGCCCCTAAGATTATCTATGTGTATATTAGTGACGGAGCGCAGCGGTTAAGAGCTTGGTTGCTAACCAAAAGGTCAGCAGTTCAAATCCACCAGCTGCTCCTTGGAAATCCTATGGGGCAGTTCTATTCTGTCCTGTAGGGTCTCTATGAGTTGGGATCAATGATGGCAATGGGTTTGGTTTTCTGGTTTTTTATAAGTGAGGGTAAGGGGGAAATCTTGCTGTTCATAAAAATAATTGGATATGATCTTGCCTTATTATTTTTTCTTTTTTTATGTTAGATGCAGAAGTTTGTACCTATATTTAATAGTCATTAGTCCCAAAAATATATGCACATCAACTGCTAGCCCAGACTACTAAAGGTAAAGGCGGTTGGGAGACAAGGGGAAAAATTACAGTGATTAATATAGCCCTGGTTTTAGAATTAGACCATCAAGGTTAGTATCCAAGCTCCATCAATTATTAACTACGTATTTTATAGAGTTAATATCAGAAAACCTTCTTCCCTACCTCTCCTTGCCTTCCTCCTTATCCCTGCCATGGCTGAATTAGAGGCTGCTCTTCCTGTTTATAAAATACTCTGTATGGCCCTTGTCATATCATTTATCACAGCACCAGAAATTGAGTTTCATGAGCACAGGGCTGCATAGGTTTGCTTTTGTATCACCAAGATCTAATACAGAGCTTGACATATGGTAAGTTCTCAATAGGTATTGGTTTACATGCCAGCTATCTTTTGTTTGTTCCTCCATATCTACCCTCCATGCATCCCACCCTGCTTGCTGCCTCAGGAGGCTGACCTGTATGGGCTACATTAGCAGGGCTCTCGTGCCCTCTGGCTTTCATTGTATTTATTTATCGAATGGGGAGCCCCAAGTGGAGATCAACCAGCAGTAAGAGGGTGAGGTCAGTGTGTTTATCCTTCTGATTGCTCCCCTGAAAGGGCCACTAGGGCTGGATCTGTCTTTTGATCAAGGTCAACTCAACATGCCTCTTTCTCATTCCAGGTTCTAGTAACCTCTCCTTCCCCTCAATCTTTCAGAACTAGGGTATGGCACCTCCTCTTCCATTACTCCCAAGCTCCTACACTGTTCTCTGTGGTCCACTATATTCTGTCTATACTTTTATATTTAGTTTTCTTAATAGCAAGCCCTCTTTGAATCATTGTAATTTAAGTATGCATTCATTTCATGCTTGATCTAATTGAATGAATACAATTTGTTCTTAACCTATTCTAAGCCATGATTTTCTTACCTGTAAAATGGGGGTAAAATGCCTAAAACAAAGGCCTATTGTGTAATTAAGCCAAGTAATATATGTACCACACTTAGCATAATGCCTCACATATAGTAAGCACTCAATAAATATTCAATTATAATAGCAGTAATATTGGTAATAAAGACAGGTGATTTGATATGATCACTTAATCTGAGTACAAAATACATGGTGATATTAGAGCTAACAGGCTTACTGAGATCTTAAAATGTATCATTAATTTATTAATTCATTTATCAAGCGTTTACTGAGGACAGTGCCAATACTAAGTGCTGGGAATGTAGAGATAAAAGAGACAGATTCTGTCCATTCCTGTTACCATCACATTAGCCATCTATTATCTCTCACCTTGACAATGACAACATCCTTCTAACTTGCCTCCCTGCCTCAACTTTGTCACTCCCTGCATTCCTTCCACCTTCCACATGATAGTCTTTTAAATCAGACTATGCTTCTTCCTTGTTTAAAATGCTATGATGCATTCCCAAAGGTTTTCTAATTAAGACCACAATCCTGTGGCCTTGTATGAGTTTGCCCTTACTCATCTACTTCCTTATCTTGAGATACTCTTAAATTCACTTGCTGACCTTCAACCATACTGGTCTTGCTTTAGTTCTTACAACCACCAAGTTCTCATCTCACTTGTCCTTCCTTATGTATGAGCACTTATTTTCCTCCAATCTATTTACTTCCCCAACCCTCCCATCTACTCAGGATCTCCTGTATTAGCCTTGTAGCACTTATTCTTTTTTGAAATTGAATTCTTTGCAATTATGTGGTTAATAGGTTTTCCCCATTTGAGAGTCTGCCTTATGATGGCAGCAACAATGACTTTGCTCACCAGTGTATTTCCTGTCACCACTTAAGTGTTCAGTGACCAAGATGTGGTTTTTTCCTCAGCAAAGCTCATAATTTGTTCGCCATGGCCTGACTCCCATGAAGAATGGGGAAAAGCAGGAACTTTGTTTTGATTCTGGACCCTAAGTAGGAAGTTCCCATGAAAGACCTAGAAACTAAGAACTACTCTTGGTTTGTTTAAAGAATTTGATACCTAGAATTAGAACATGTGAATTTAAGCTCTACCTCTTCTCCTTTAAGGCTAAGTCAGCATGAGCAAGTAACTAGCCTTTTGGAAAGTCAGATTTTCTTTAAAATAAGAATAATAACAAGTAGCCTGTAAGATTTCTGGAGGATTGAGTGACATAAAATATTAAAAGCACCTAGTGCAGTGCCAAACATCATGCTTGGTAAAATAGAGGGTCAGAGAAAAAGAAGACCCTCAGTGAGAAGGACTGACATGGTGGCTGCAACAATGGGCTCAAACATATATAATATCATTGTGAGAATGCCGTAGGACCAGGAAATGTTTTGTTCTGTTACACATAAATTGCTATGAGCTGGAGCCAACTCAACATCACCTAATGACAACAGTACAATGCCTGCCACAGAGTAGAAACTCAACAACTTTCATATTTTTACTTGTTATGATCTTTAGTATTATCATCCTCACCACAATAATTGCCTTATTCCATGAATGGAAGACTTGTGGAAACGTGTGTAATAATAAGGGGACATGCTTGTTATATATGCAGGAACTACCCACTATCTATCTCAATGACATGCAGAATAAGAACTTAAAAATTTACACATTATGATTAGAAACCACCTTTTTGGAAATTTCTCAAAGTCCTCTGACCTTAAGCTAGGGAAGCAAGCTTAGAATTGAAATTAGAAACATTAACTATTACAACAGAAATGTATATAGTGGCAGTGCTGGAGTCAGAGAGCTAGAACGAGAGGAGGCTATGAAGAAGTAAGTTACAGTCATTTTAGACCTTTGAGGTAGAAGAGCTCTCAGTGATGTCAAGGCCCATGGTGTCCATGGAGAAGGAAGAGCTTGAAGCTGGGAGGAAATTTATATAATATGTATATATATATATATATATTATATATTTTATATATATGTATATATACACACACACAAACATACACACGCATATACATACACTATATATGTTGTCATTGTTAGCTACCCTAGGTACAACAGAACAAAACACTGCCCAGACCTGAGCCATACTCACAATCATTGTTACACTTGAGCGCATTATTGCAGCCACTGTGTCAATCCATCTTTTTGAGGGTGTTTCCTTTTTTCTCTGACAGTCTACTTTACCAAGCATGATGTCCTTTCCCAGGGACTGATCACTCCTGATAACATGTCCAAAGTATGTGAGACACAACCTTGCCATCCTTGCTTCTTAAGGAGCGTTCTGGTTTTACTTCTTCCAAGACAGATTTGTTCATTCTTTTGGCAGTCCATGGTATATTCAACATTTTTCCCCAACACCACATTTCAAAGGCATCAGTTTTTCTTTGGTTTTTCTTATACATTGTTCAGTTTTCACATGCGTATGAGGCAATTGAAATACCATGGCTTGGGTCAGGGGCACCTTAGTCTTCAAGGTGACATGCTTGCTTTTCAACACTTTAAAGAGGTCCTTTGCAGCGGATTTGCTCAATGCATTGAGTCTTTTGTTTTCTTGACTGCTGCTTCCAAGGGTGTTGATTGTGGATACAAGTAAAATGAAATGCTTGACAACTTCCATCTTTTCTCCACTTGTCATTATGTTGCTTATTGGTCCAGTTGTGAGGATTTTTGTTCATGTTGAGGTCTAATCTATACTGAAGGCTGTGGTCTATGATCTTCATCAGTAAGTGCATATATATATATATATATATATACATATACAATAAAATTGTGGGTGTATATATATTTTTTTTCTTAATTTGTCCCTCAAAAGCATTGGCAGGTCTTTGTTTTGTATTCCTCTGCTAGATTTTCCTATCATGTAATCTTCATTGGATTGTTGAGTATTTTACAGTGTTAGAGAGCTGGAATGGGCACAGAATGTGGTTTCTTCAATTAGATCGATGCTTTAACACTCCTCATTGTGATAATCAGTCCACATTTGATTCAAACATAACTCTTGAATTCTTGAAAATCATTCAAACATGTGGATAGATGTCAATAATACAAGAAGAGCCCACGGTTAATTTTATGTCCCCTGACAGTCTCTTTTTCTGTCTCTGTCTCTAGCCATGCCCTAAGCAACCTGGGACCCAATTAATTGCAAAGTATGAAGCCAGCAAAAGAGCAGTGCCTTAAGGGTCTGACAAAGTTGGACAGGAAGTCTAGGCTCACCTCTAGTCAGAGGTTCACCTCCCTGGACCCAACGTTGATCAATGTCTCTATCTTACCTTAGATTTAGTCTTATAAGTTGTTTCAAATCCTTAATAGACTGAGACAGAGGGAAAAAGAAATATTTATTATGTGAGTTTGGGTTATTCTGTTAATTTCCCTGAACCTCACTTCCTTTGTATATAAAGAAGAGATAATAGTGCATACTCCACTGGGCTATGTATTAATACTCTGTTTTATTACAGAAAGAATTTCAGACAATAAAGACATTTTATGAATCATTAAATGAGACAATAAATATAAACTATCAAAGTTTTTGGAATGAGATACACAATCATTTCTTGTTAATCCTGCCCCTTTGCTGAATTTTTTTTCCCCCTCTTCTAGATAGAAATGGAAATATTAAGTAATTAGCTTCCTCTCTCCCTCCCTTCTTCTCTCTCTCCCTCTATCCTCACTTTCTTGGCTTTCTTAGCTTTTTATTGAAACAAATGCATTGAGGTGATATTATGTACAGGGTATGGTGCTACATGCTGGGGACATAAACACAAAGAATGGAAGATTCCTAACTCAAAGAAACTTAGTCTATTGAAAAAAAAAAAAAAAGGAGGAAGTTAGTTTGAAATGTGTTATAATAAAGATATTACAAAGCACTATTCAATCACAAAGGACAGATTCAAAGGGAAGGTGTCTTAGTTGTCCAGTGCTGTTATAACAGAAATACCACAACTGGATGGCTTTTACAAACAAAAATTCATTCTCTCATGGTTGAGGAGGTTAGAAGTCCAAATTCAGGGCATCAGCTCCAGGGGAAGGCTTTCTCTCTCTGTCGGCTCTGGAGGAAGATCCTTGTCATCAACCTGCCCCTGGGTCTAAGTGTTTCTTACAGCAGGGATCCTGGGTTTAAAGGATGTGCTTCACTCTTAGCTCCTCTTTCTTGGTGGTAGAATGTCCCTCTCCTCTGCTCACTTCTCTCTTTTATACCTCAAAAGAGATTGACTCAAAATACAACGTAATCCTGTAGATTGTGTCCTGCCTTATTAACATAACTGGCCTTAATCCTGCCTCATTAACATCATAGATGTTTGGATTTACAACATGCAGGATAATTGTATCAGATCACAAAATGGAGGACAACAACACAATACTAGGAATCATGTCCTAGCCAAGCGACATATATTTTTGGGGAATACAATTCAATCCATAACAGAAGGTAACGTTTGAACTGAATCTTAAATAGTGAGCGTGAAGTCACTTTCAGTGTAAGATAATGTCACCTATGACTCCATCTGGTCATTCCGATGGCACCTGCATTTGTATGTTAGAGGAAGGAGCCCTCCATAAAGATTGGTTGAATTCTAAACAAAAACCATCTTCTTAAAGGTGACCATATCCACCTAAGCAGCAAATGTTTGTGGGTTTTGTTCTCAATTTGGCAGATGAAGGCTTGAATGGCCTCAAAGAAAAGCAGATTAATTGGCCCTGCACATCTGTCTCGTGCCCCCTCCAGCCTGCCAGGTTTTGTGGAGAATCAGGGATTGCTGGAAATCAGTTCACCTGCCTCCTCCTTCCTCTCTTTTGCTATGTTTAGTACTGTCCTTGAAATCAGAGAGGAAGTTAGCTCTGAAGATACAGCAACCTGCAATATTTGAGGAAAGATCAGATCTCTGTTATTTATTGGAACCTCTCTTCTCTCCCACATACATCCTTGCGATATAATCTGGATAATGAAAGTTCTACTGCTTCTATTTCCACATCTATTCAAGAGTTCTCCCCAGTCACTGGCCCTTTTGAAAAGAAGCCTTATATTACATTCTAACATCTTTATTGACGCTCATATTGAGTAGCTTGGAAACGTGTAGCTGATAACTCTATTTTGTCTTTGCCTTTTTCAGGCTTTTGCAAGCAAAAGTCTTATCCAAGAATGGCTTGGGTTTTCTTTCTGTCTTCTTCTTTCTTTTTTTTAAACATGGAGATTATCTACACCTATACCTATGTCTCTATTTGTCTCAATTACAAGCCTCTCTTTTGATAACAGGATACCTGCTTCTTGGGAAAATGTTCCTTCCTCCCATTATAATCATACAGTCCTAGTGGGAACAATGAATCACAGAGCTTTGACTCCATGATATGAATGTGAGCGTATAGTCCAGGGTAGGCCAGGCACAAATCTTCTCCAGGAATATTCAGGTTAAAAATAAAGAAACTGTCCCTTTCTTCATTGTGGTCTAAACTGGCAAGATGTGAGTCCCAGGGGCTGCTTGCAACCATGGTTCCAACCTGGAGGAGCAAATTGGTCTGAGAGATGAAATAAAGCTGCAGAGAAAAGTAGGGATGGAACATGGACAGAAAGAAACTTGGTGGAGTTTCTAACCCTAGATCTACTTTTATTCAGGCCTCTCTTTATCCCTACTCTTCTGTTTGGTTGTATGAGTCAGCAAATCCTCCCTTCCAAATACTCTATGTTAAATATCTGCAACTTGCAGCCAAAATCATCCTATGTCCTCTATTATTCTTACATTTTTGAGGGAGTTGCTTGATGGGGTGGGGTGACTGTGTTGAAAATCCAAAGTGAAAGGTAAAAGGTTACAAATCAAAGCAGAATCCTGAACTGGGAAAAGGAATCATGGAAAGATCATGGACTTTAGGGCCAAATTGAGCTGAGGTTGAAACCTGGCTCCTATAATAAATTGTTAGTTGTGTAACTACAGATAAAATCATTTAAACTCTTTGAACCTCTGTTTCTTCATCTATAAAATGAATGTAATATTAACTATCTCTAATGAACTTCTATTACTATAAAGGGAAAGATCTTTGTATGGATCTCATTTTTCCCAGTTCCCAGCACACAGTAGGTGCTTAAAAGTTGTAGTTCTACAATCCTGTTACTGGATTAATGGTTTATATTGATTATATAAAAAAAAGAATTAAGAATATATTAAACAGAGGTATAGGATTCCAATTGTGGGAATTTGAGAAGGGTCAAGGAAGGCTTTATAGAGGTGAAGTTATGTATAACTGGAGCTTAAAGAATTAATTTCATTAAGGGAAGGAGCTTGTTGTTGTTAGTTCTAACTGAATCAATTTTAACTCACAGTAAATTAATGTGTGCAGGGTAGAACTGCTCAATAGGTTTTTGAAGGCTGTAACTTTTTGGAAGCAAACCACTAGGCCTGTCTTCTGAGGCACCACTGGGTGGGTTCAACTGCCAACATTTCAGTTAGTAGTTAAGTGCTTAACCATTGGCATCACCCAGGAACTCCAGTGAAGAAGCTAAGGATATACAATTTCGAAGAGGTACTAGGCTGATATGGTCAAAATAAATTATAACCTGGTAATGGTTCACCTCGATCCACATGATTCCTCTAGGATTAGACTAATACCATATACTTTAGACAAATAATCAGTTTACCAATTTGGGATTTCGTAAGTTTCAGTATAAGGGTAATTTCAAGCTTATGTTCTCTGATGACAGAATAGGAAGTAGATACGCTAAACTGTGAAAAAGGTTGGATTTTTATACATTAAGAATCAAATGGGTCAATGTTCAGATTGACATTTGACAATAAACACTGAGAAACCAAACATTTGATCAACATAATGCCATTTAGAAAATATGTCATAATTTGCTTGTTTGTTTCTTTTCCCAACTAGATGGCAAATTCTTTGAAAATAGGGATTGCAGCTCCTTATCATAATGTCTCCAGTGTCTGTCACATAATAGGTATTCACAAAATATATGGTGAACAACGAATAAAATCACAACACATACTGTATTCTATGTGAAAAATCAACCAATATGCAATCCTGTGCTTTCACATGTATTAAGCTTGTCACATAACTCTGCTATTGAAAGTCAAGAGATCCAAAATTGAATTGCAAGTAAATGCGAACTATTGGTTTTCCTGCTTTCACCTTTGCATTCCCCTCTCCTCAACTGAGAATGCACATGGTAGCCAGTGGGAGCCATTTAAAAGGTAAGTCAGGCCCTGTTATTCCTCTGCTCACAACTTCTAAAGCCTTCTGTGGTTGATTAAAGATGACTGTCACGTCTTGCTTCTCCTCCCATCTGAAAGTTGAGTCTAATTCTAATACCCTCCCCTTGAATCTAGTCTGGCCTTAGTGACTTGCTTGACCAATGGAATGTGGCATAAGTAATGTTCTGGGACTTCTGAGTTTAGGGTTTCCTTTTCTTCATACTGACGACTACTGACATCTTATATATGTATTTGATTACTGTCTGTCTCTAGGAATATATAATAAGCCTTACGAGGAGAGAAAATTTGTAAGCTGTATTCTCGATGTTTAGAACAGTTCCTGCCACATCGTGGGCACTCAGTGAATATCTGCTGAATGCATAAATTGAATGGAACTTACAAAATTGAATTGTTAGTATCACACTCATGACATAATACTCTAAAAACATTCCCCTTCCCTGGTAGGAGATAGGTTGATTGACTTAATTGTTATTTCCTCTACTTAAAGTGCATATGGTCTCACTTAATCTTCCATTTTTGCCCTTCAAACCTATGTGTTTTTCATTTTGTCAGAATAATCAAAACTATTGCACTTGACTTTGCCCTTCAGTCACTAACAGAAAAATTACGAACAGTTAATCATGTCTGAGGGGGATCTCTTCCTCCCTTTACCTTTCTTTATGGTAGGGTTGGACTTGGTTATTCACTTGAATAAATAACTCATATTAATACATATTTTAAACTTATTTCTCACAGCCTTTGTATATGTGTTTTTGTTCTTCTCAGTTTTGAGTAAGGCGGCAGTCCTTATAACTTTATAAGGAAAAGAGAAGAAACAGAAGAAAAAAAGTAAATTGACATTGATTCAATGTCTACCATATGTTAGACCCTGTGCTGGAATTTGCACTTTGCAAAATATCTAGCCTTTCTTTTTGGTTTCCCAGGATGCAAGCCTATTCTAATATTTAAATTTTTAGCAAGCGTTTGCATGTCACACAACATTGCAGACATAGGTTAACAGATGTTACTGACAATATCAGACAAAAAATATTGTCAATTTTTTAATGTTTGTTAGTACAAATATATAATGATATACTTCTTTTTCTTCATGTGTAAGTCTCAGGTAGCCAGAGAACTTCACTTTTCTAGCAAATTAACTTGATCCCTAGAATGGAAACTACATGAGGGCAAAAACTTTGCTTTGTCCATTTCCTAACCCAGTGCCAAGTCCGTA
The DNA here is from genome assembly GCF_030014295.1 of Loxodonta africana. Classification (NCBI taxonomy): domain Eukaryota; kingdom Metazoa; phylum Chordata; class Mammalia; order Proboscidea; family Elephantidae; genus Loxodonta; species Loxodonta africana. Next base: position 97,952,922 of record NC_087348.1, read on the forward strand.
GTGGATATTCAATAGACGTCTGTTGTTGAAGGAATACTATTAGTTTATTAGAGCATTCACCTATCATTACTGGCCTAATAAAAACATTCAAAGCACAACACAGTATAATTGTTATCATAATAAAGAAAACATTTTCCTCTACACCTTGAGATGTCCAACCCAATGATTAAACCCTGCATGGCCTCATTTTTCTAGACTTGATACAAATATGTCCATGTCCAGTTGAAAGTATGTTCTCAACATACGCAAGTACCATCACTAAATATGATTGTTTTCTCTTTTTCTGGTCTCTTAAATACAGTGATCATCTCCCAGAGACCATCAAAGGCTAGTCAGAAGCAAATGCTCTAATCCTGGCTATTCAAAGATGATTGCCCTAATTCTTTTGTTTCCTTTTCTCAATCTCATAAATTCTTGCCTTTCTTATTCTTTAACTATCACTTTTCTGAAGTGATCATCTGGTCACGTTGATTTGGTGCCACCCACCCTTACTCCGTCCATACACATGCCCACACTTAGCAATCATCACTGGATTCTCTACTTGCCCTTCTCTCTACCAGTGGGAGCTGCAGCACTGTCTGAGACCATCCCTCCATTCACTTATTTAGGAATATTTATCGAAGAACTACTCTTGATCAGACACTCTTAGCTCAAAAATAACAGGTGCTGAAAATACAGAGGCGAACCTTATTCTTGGTCCCTTAGAACTCTCACTAGTTGAGCCAGCATACTTTCTACACCACATATTAACAATCCGAGTTTTCAGCTGGAGGGAGTGGCCAAATAATGATAGTCCTCAAAGAGACAAATATTTCCATGAAGGATCCACTTTTTTTTAAAGTGAAGCAGTAGTAGATCTAGGGCACATATTGAAAGCATACACTATTTTCAAAGGTATATAATATTAACATATAGATAGGCCAGCATTGCAAATAATAGCATCTTTTAGGCAATACAAAGAAAAGACATGGAAAATAATAACAAATGTCCATGGTATGTTTAAGAAATTCTCTATTGTTGAGAGGATGAATATTTATGAATTTATAAATCACACTATCTCCAAAAATATCAGCTTTGGCTCCCTTTTGGTTAACACATGAGACGGGGTGGGAGATACGTGGGTCAAAAACATAAATCCATTAATATCTCGAAAGTATTTATTTAGTATCTACTCAGGTGTGTGCTGTGCCAAGTACCAGCATAAAGTGGTTAATTAGGTTATCCTGGAGATGGCGCTGTACAAAATGTAGTATATAACACTGCACAGGAAGTAACAATCATGATGATGACACAGAACTGGGCAATGTTTTGCTCTTTTGTACATGGGATCACCATGAGCTGGCGCTGACTTGATGACAACTAACCACTAAGCCCAAAGATGAAGAAATTAAGATTTTTATCTGTTTCTATAGTCTGAAATTGATTGAACATGCAATCAGGATGCATTGATAATTACTGGTGATTGGAATGTGAAAGTGGGCAACGAAGAAGGATTGGTATTTGGAAAATACGGCCTTGGTGATAGAAATAATGCCAGAAATTGAACGATAGAATTTTCCAAGACCAATAACTTCTTCATTACAAATACCTTTTTCACCAACATTGACTATACACATGGACCTCGCCAGATGGAATACACAAGAATCAAATTGACTACATCTGTGGAAAGATACGATGGGAAAGCTCAATACCATCAGTCAGAACAAGGCCACGGGCTGACTGTGGAACAGACCATCAATTGCTCAGATGCAAGTTCAATTTGAAACTGAAGAAAATCAGACCAAATCCACAAGACCCAAAGTGTGACCTTGAGTATATCCCACCTGAATTTAGAGACCATATCAAGAACAGATTTGACAAGTTCAACACTAATAACCGAAGACCAGACAAGTTGTGGACTGACATCAAGGACGTCATACATGAAGAAAGCAAGAGGTCATTGAAAAGATAGGAAAGAAAGAAAAGATGAAGATGGATGTCAGAGGAGACTCTGAAACGTGCTCTCGAACATAGAGCAGCTAAAGCAAAAGGAATAAAAGAACTGAACAGAAAATTTCAAAGGACAGCTTGAGAAGACAAAGTAAAGTATTATAATGACAAGAGCAAAGAGCTGGAGATAGAAAGCCAAAAGGGAAGAACATGCTTGGCATTTCTCAAGCTGAAAGAACTGAAGAAAAAATTCAAGCATCAAACTGCAATAGTGAAGAATTCTATGGGGAAAATATTAAACGATGCAGGAAGCATCAAAATAAGATGGAAGGAATACACAGAGTCATTACACCAAAAAGAATTAGTCTCTGTTCATCCATTTCAAGAGGTAGCATATGATCAGGAGCCGGTAGTACTGAAGGAAGAGGTCCAAGCTACACCGAAAGCATTGGTGAAAAACAAAGCTCCAGGAATTGACGGAATATCAATTGAGATGTTTCAACAAATGGATGTAGTACTCACTGGTCTATGCCAAGAAATTTGGAAGATGGCTACCTGGCCAACCAACTGGAAGAGATCCATATTTAAGCCTATTCCCAAGAAAGATGATCCAAATGAATGTGGAAATTATCAAACAATATCATTAATATCACGTGCAAGCAAAATTTTGCTAAAGATCATTCAAAAGCAGCTGCAGCGGTATATTGACAGGGAACTGCCAGAAATTCAGGCCGGATTCAGAAGAGGACATGGAACCAGGGATATCATTGCTGATGTCAGATGGGTCCTGGCTGAACACAAAGAATACCAGAAGGATGTTTACCTGTGTTTTATTCACTATGCAAGGCATTCAATTTTGTGGATCATAATAAATTATGGATAACATTGCGAAGAATGGAAATTTCAGAACACTTAATTGTGCTCAAGAGGAAACTGTACATAGATCAAGAGGCAGTTGTTTGGACAGAACAAGGGGATACTGAGTGGTTTAAAGTCAGGAAAGCTGTGCTTCAGGGTTGTATGCTTTCACCATACCTATTCAATCTGTATGCTGAGCAGATAATCTGAGAAGCTAGACTATATGAAAAAGAACGGAGAATCAGGATCAGAGGAAAACTCATTAACAACCTGCATTATGCAGATGACAGACACAACCTTGCTTGCTGAAAGTGAAGAGGACTTGAAGCACTTACTAATGAAGATCAAAGACTACAGCCTTCAGTATGAATTACGCCTCAACATGAAGAAAACAAAAATCCTCACAACTGGACCAATAAGGAACATCATGATAAACAAAGAAAAGACTGAAGTTGTCAAGGGTTTCATTTTACTTGGATTCACAATCAACACTCATGGAAGCAATAGTCAAGAAATCAAAAGACTCGTTGCATTGGGCAAATCTGCTGCAAAGGACCTCTTTAAAGTGTGGAAAAGCAAACATGTCACCTCGAAGACTAAGGTGCCCCTGACCCAGGCCATGGTATTTCCAATCACATCATATGCATAAGGAAGACCGAAGAACTGACCCCTTAGAATTGTGGTGCTGGTGAAGAATATTGAACATACCATGGACTGCCAAAAGAACAAACAAATCTGTCTTGGAAGAAGTACAACCAGAATGCTCCTTAGGAGCAAGGATGGTGAGACTGTGTCTTACATACTTTGGGCATGTTCTCAGGAGGGATCAGTCCCTGGAGAAGGACATCATGCTTGGTAAAGTACAGGGTCACTGGAAAAGAGGAAGGCCCTCAACAAGCTGGACTGACACAGTGGCTGTAACAATGAGCTCAAGCATAACAATGACTGTAAGGATGGTGCAGAACAAGGCAGTGCTTTGTTCTGTGGTTCATAGGGCCTTTATGAGTCAGAACTGACTGGACCACACCTAACAACAACAACAAACATGGTGCTGCATGATGGGGGGTCATTTTTCCTCTAGGACCTCAATCATGAAGCTGTTTCTTTCACAAAGAAGAGTACAACATGCTTACTGCCTTAGGAAAGCTAGATGCTCAATGAGGAGCGTCAAATGAAAGTGGACATAGAGCATACAGATATAGACAAAGAGACACAGAGGTTGGCAATGCTAGGCAAACAAAGAGAAAAGCTTTTTGCTAGTCATGAGTAATTAGCATCAGGCATTCAGAGAACATCAGGTGGATGGATTTCCATAGATATTAATTCATAAATACTTATAATTGAAGTAAACCTGAGTGATCACAATAAAACAAACTGCCCAAACACAAAGGTAACATCATAACACAGATCTGCATAGAGTGATGTAGAACACACAAGGGAGGTTTAGCAGAATACTCATTGGAAAGATTTCAAAGCTATTACAAGGAAATTCACAAAAGAAGAAATATGAATGGCCAACAAACCTAATTATATAATTAATCAAATATATGAATATAAATAAAATTAACAAGGTGATAACTTTGGCCAATTTGACTGGCAAATATTTAAAAAAAAAAAAAAGGTTAGTAAAAATACAGATGAAATGGGTCCCTTTAAACACTCTACTTTGAAGGCAAACTTTATTGTAATCTTGTACCTTATTACACCCTTTTTGGAGGCAAGTAGTAATTGACTCGACAGCACTAGGTTTGTGTTTCTGGTTTAATAAATAGTTTAAAAATATGGTATGCATATACACTTTGTCCTAGAAATTTCACTGCCAGAAATTAATCCTAAGGGATAACTGCACAATTGCAAAAATTTGTGAACCAATATTGTGAATCAGGGCATTGTTTAGAATCAACCTAAATGTCCATCACTAAGGGTCTAGTTAGATTATTGTACATACATAGGACCAAAAACTAGCCACTGTTAAAATATGTTTTAGCAAAGAAATAAATTCATGATATATTACAGATTGAGAAGAGAAGATTACTGAGGATCATATAGGAGGCCAAAACCCATTTCCGTCAAGTCAATTCCAACTCATAGTGACCCTATAGGACACAGTAGAACCGCCCCATAGGGTTTCCAAGGAACGCCTGGTGGATCTGAACTGCCAATCTTTTGGTTAGCAGCCATAGCTCCTAACTACTATGCCACCAGGGCTTCCTCATATAGGAGGCAGATACCATTAATTAAAATGCTTATACTTATATAGATATAAGTATAAGGAATGTCTAGAAGGACTTTAAGTAATTTTATTGTTGATGATTTTTGGGCGGTAACATTTTGAAGGTTTATTTTTTGTTTCTTCCTTTTATTTTTCTGTATTGTTGAATTTTTTTAATAATAATCATTATAATTTCAAACTCTCCAAACTGTGCAATTATTAAAAGGTATTACGTTGCATATATTTATACTTTGGATTGCTACTGGTAATTAATAACTTTTATTCTACCAGGTATATTCAGGCACTTTTACTACTTAATCTCAGAGACTTGTTGATTCGATCATCTCAAGATAAATGAGTCATCTCTAAAATTATGATCCCAAGCATTTCATTCTCTGACTACCTCCTAAACTTTGAAGTTGCATTCTCATGTATCACAACTCCAACGATTCTTTGACCTCAACTAGACCTCTAATCTTTTGGTCCCATCGTTTTTCACTACACAACACCCTTCTCATGTCCTCTCTTTCCTCCTTAAACACCTTGATTCTTTCATTTGTTCAGGAGTCTGTGAGGTCAAAACTATCTTCATAATAATACTAAATTACTATTTGAATGTTTTACTGTGTTGACATTTGGGCTTACGTTGCAAAAGGAATGGTGGGTAAAACTGCTGTCTTGGTGTGAATCAAGATACTTGTACCCAAAAATGAGGGCTTAAAAAACAAACAAACAAACGCAAATTAAGAACGTTAACATTTTTGATGTAGCAAGAAAAATATTAGTTTTGCTAAATCTTCACCTTTGAGTGTGTCTGTTTTTACTATTCAGTGTGAAGAAATGAGAACTACTCATACAGCATTTCCACAGCTTACCAAAGTATGGTGTCTCAGAAAAGGCCCCAGAGCAATTGTTTGAGCAGAGGGTTAAATTGAGTGTTTGTTCATGGAACAGCATTTTTACTCGCAAGAAAAAGTAGCAAAAACCTGGATATACAGAGCTGGGTATTTTATAGACATTTTCTCAAAAGTGAATGAAGTGAGGTTGTCACTTAAGGAAAACAACTGACAGTATTTGTTGGCAATGATAACATTCAAGCTTTCAGATTTAAGTTAGAATTTTTGAAAATTGTTGTCTGCCACTATGAACTTATTGTTCTGATGAGATCAGTGTTTTATTGTATTTATTTTACAATCTCTTTTCATTTTATTATTTTAAGCCTCCACGTGTCATGTTCTGGTCTTTCTGTATAACAGCCTGTCCTTGTTTCATAAACATTCATTGTTGTTTTGTGGATGTAACACTGTCCCTTATCTCCCTGAGAAGGTTGCTTATACTTACGCTCTCCGCTGCTTACCCTATTGACTTTCTCCGTTGGTTGAGTTTCTTGGATGTTATAATGGTTCTGCAATGATGATACCAAAGTGTGGTTTGGAGGAAGAAGGTTTTAGACCTCCCACTCCAATAATTTCCATCACTCTTTCCCACAAAGCTGCTAACAATCAATATTAATATTACTAATGTTGCTGTTGTGTTGTTGTTAGGTACTGTTTAATTGGTTCTGACTCATAGCAACCCCACGCACAAGAGAACAAAACACTGTCCGGTCCTGCAACATCCTCACAATCTTTATGCTTGAGTCAATTGTTGCAGCCACTGTGTCAATCCATTTCTTTGAGGGTCTTCCTCTTTTTAGCTGACCCTCTACCTTATCTCGATTTTATCACTTTTGATAAACTACAGGGTCAGCAAAAAAGAGGAAGGCCCTCGTGTGGTGGATTGACACAGTGGCTACAGGAATGGGCTCAAGCATAGCAACAATTGTAAGGATGGCGAGGGACCAGGCAGTATTTCATTCTGTTGTGTGTAGGGTCGCTGTGAGTCAGAACTGACCCAACAGCACCTAACAACAACAATTACTTTACCAAGCAAGATGTCCCTCTCCAAGGACTGATTCCTCCTGATAACATGTCCAAGGCATATGAGATGCAGTCTTGCCATCCTTGCTTCTAAGGAGCATTCTGGTTGCACTTCTTCCAAGACAGATTTTTTCCTTCTTTTGGCAGTCCATGGTATACTCAATATTCTTTGCCAACACCACAATTCAAAGGCATCGATTCTTCTTTGGTCTTCCATATTCATTGTACAGCTTTCACATGCATATGAAGCAACTGAAAATACCATGGGTTGGGTCAGGCGCACCTTAGCCTTCAAGGTGACATCTTCACTTTTCAACACTTTAAAGAGGTCCTTTGCAACAGATTTGCCCAATGCAATGCGTCTTTTGATTTCCTCACTGATGCTTGCATGGGTGTTGATTATGGATCCAAGTAAAATGAAGTCCTTGACAACCTCAAACTTTTCTCCATTTATCATGATGTGACTTATTGGTCCAGATGTGAGGATTTTTTGTTTTCTTTATGTTGAGGTGTAATCCATACTGAAGGCTGAGGCCTTGGATCTTCATCAGTAAGTGATTCAAGTCCTTTTCACATTCAGCAAGCAAAGTTGTATCATCTGTATAATGCAGGTTTTTAATGAGTCTTTCTCCATTGCTGATGCCCCATTCTTCTTCATATAGTCCAGCTTAGATTATTTGCTCAGCAGACAGATTTAATAGGTGTGGTGAAAGGATACAACCCTGATGCACACCTTTCCTGACTTTAAACCATGCAGTATCCCCTTATTCTGTTCAAACGACTGCCTCTTAATCCATGTACAGATTCCTCATGAGCACAATTAAGTGTTTTGGGATTTCCATTCTTTGCAAAGTTATCCATAATTTGTTATGATTCACACAGTCAAATGCCTTTGCATGGTGAATAAAACATGGGTAACATCTTTCTGGTATTCTCTGCTTTCAGCCAGGATACATCTGACATCAGCAATGATATTCCTGGTTCCACAACCTCTTCTAAATCCAGCCTGAATTTCTGGCAATTCCCTGTGGATATACTGCTGCAGCTACTTTTGAATGATCTTCAGCCAAATTTTGCTTGCAAATAATATTAATGATATTGTTTTATAATTTCCAGATTCAGTTGGATCACTTTCTTGGGAATAGGCATATATATGGATCTGCTTCCAGTAGCTGTCTTCCAAATTTCTTGGCAAGGAGGAGCAAGCACTTCCTGTGCTGCATCCATTTTTTGAAACATCTGAATTGGTATTCTGTCAATTCCCGGAGCCTTGTTTTTTGCCAATGCCTTTGGTGCAGCTTGGACTTCTTCCTTCAGTACCATCAGTTCCTGATCATATGTTACCTCCTGAAATGACTGAACGTCAGCCAATTCTTTTTGGTATAGTGACTGTGCATTCCTTCCATCTTTTTTTGATGTTTCCTGTGTTGTTTAATATTTTCCCTATAGAATCCTTCAGTCTTGCAACTCAAGGCTTGAATGTTTTCTTCATTTCTTTCACCTTGAGAAATGGTGAGTGTATTCTTCCCTTTTGGTTTTCTATCTCCAGCTCTTTGCACATGTCATCATAATACTTTGTCTTCTTGAGCTGCCCTTTGAAATCTTCTGTTCAGGTCTTTTACTTCATCATTCTTTCCTTTTGCTTTAGCTACTCAACGTTCAAGAGCAAATTTCAGAGTTTCTTCTGACATCTATTTAGGTTTTTTCTTTCTCTCCTCTCTTTTTAATGGCCTCTTGCTTTCTTTATGTATGGTGTCCTTGATGTCATTCAACAACTCTTCTGGTCTTCAGTTATTAGTGTTCAACATGTCAAATCTATTCTTGAGATGGTCTCTAAATTCAGGTGAGATATATTCAAGGTTGTACTTTGGCTCTTGTGGACTTGATCGAATTTTCTTCATTTTTGACTTGAATCTGCATATGAGTAATTGATGATCAGATCCACAGCCTGCCCCTGGCCTTGTTCTGACTGATGACATTGAGCTTTTCTATCGTCTCTTTCCACAGATATAGTCAATTTGATTCCTGTGTATTACATCTGGAGAGGTCCATGTGTATAGTTACCATTTATGTTGGTGAAAAAACCTATTTGCAATGAAGAAGTCATTGGTCTTACAAAATTCAATTACTCAATCTCTGGCATCGCTTTTATTACCAAGGCCGTATTTTCCAACTGCAGATCCTTCTTTTTTGTTTCCAACTTTCGCATTCCAATCACCAGTAATTATCAGTGCATCCAGATTACATGTTCGACCAATTTCAGACTGCAGAAGTTGGTAGAAATCTTCAGTTTCTTCATTATTGGCCTTAGTGGTTGGTATGTAAATTTGAATTATAGTTGTATAAACTGGTCTTCCTTGTAGGCATATGGATATTTTCCTATCACTGACAGCACTGTACTTCAGGATAGATCTTGAAATGTGTTCTTTTTGATGGTGGATGCAATGCCATTCCCCTTTGTCATTCTCAGCATAGTAGACCATATTATTGTTTGATTCAAAATGACCAATACTGGTCCATTTCAGCTCACTATTACCTAGGATATCGAACACATAATTTATATTATGTGTTCCATTTCATTTTTGATGATTTCCAATTTTCCAAGACTCATATTTCATACATTCCAAGTTCTGATTATTAGTGGATGTTTGCAGCCGTTTCTTCTCATTTTGAGTCATGCAGCATCAGCAAATGAAGGTCCTGAAAGCTTGACTCCATCCACGTCACTAAGGTCAACTCTACTTTGAGGAGGCAGCTCTTCCCCAGTAGTATTTTGAGCACCTTCCAACCGAGGGGATCATCTTCTGGCACTATTTCAGACAACGTTCCACTGCTATTCATAAGGTTTTCACTGGCTAATTCTTTTGAGAAGCAGACCACCAAGTCCCTCTTCCCAGTTTGTCTTAGTTTGGAACTTAGCTGAAACCTGTCCTCCATGGGTGGCCATTGGTATTTGAATACTGGTTGCATAGCTTCCAGCATCACAACAACACACAAGCCCCCACAGTATGACAAACTGACAGATGCGTGGGGGAATATTAGTAATAATATTCTTTAATAGAAGCAGTTGACATTTCATATTCTTTAATAGAAGCAATTGACAAAAAAAATTGACAAGTAACAACTAAATAATTGCATCTTTAAATAGCTTTGTTAATTTGTTCACCTGTAACACAGACTCTAAATAAAAATCAATGCTTGCTGTACAAACCCAGATTTAAATCAAATACGTGAGCTGTTTCTTCCAGGAAAATTAGTGGCCTCGAGTCCTTCCTTTACTCATTATTATTATTATTACCGTGAAGTTCTTTTTGTAGTTCAGATTCCCTGCTAGGCTATCTTGTATCTTTGTTTCTGTCACCTGCTTTGGGATGAGCTTGAATGGCTGCCAGGGTCTTTAATTCTTTTTTTTTTTTTTTTGGTAAGAGTATGAGGTAGACCTTCTTCCCTATTTACTTCTCCCCTTAATAATTTTATTCGGTTCTATGACCTTAGGTACCATTCATAGTTTGATGAATTACAAATATATAACTGCACCCCAAATCTTTCTCACTTTCATATATCCAAGGCTACTGTAATATCATCCTAATATCTCATGGTCATCTCAAACCCAAAATATCCAAAACGTTTTTAAAACAGAGCTTTTTGCCTCCCCCATGCAAAATGTTCCTCTCCCAGTCATTCCCTCCTAGTAAACAACATTGCATTTACTAGGTTGTTCAAGCCAAAAAACTGAGGAGTCATTCTTGCTTATTCTGTTTCCTTTCTCTACTCTTCCCTGCCCTTCCCCGATATTCAGTCCAACATCAGTTCCTATTGTCTCTGTCTCTGAAACTGACCCCAAACCCATTTACTGCTCTTTATCTTTCATGGCCACTACTCTAGCCCATGCCATCTTTGTCTCTTGTCTGGGTTACTTCAAGACCTTCCTAATTTATTTCCCTATCTCCACTCTCAGTCCGTTTCCATTTATTTTGTACAAAGCAGCTGAAGTAATATTTCAGAAACAATTTATATCCTATCACTATCCTCCATAGAATGCCTCAAGGGCTTTTCTATTGTTCTTTAGAAAAAAACACAAGCTTCACAGCATACTGGCAACATAATCTCCCCTCTGCCTACTGCCTACTATGTTGTATTCTTACCCTGGCTCACTTGTGATCAAACTACATTGGCCTTCTTTCTATCCATTTATTCATTCAGCATGACTGAGTAACTTGTATGCACCAGGCAGTCTTATCCAGCAGTGAACAAAAAATTTTGTGCCCTCAGGAGCTTATATTTCAGTGAGGGAAATAGACAATAAACAAATAAATATGTAATATCTGATGGAACAACTGTTATAGATAATAAGAAAGCAAGACAAATGCAAGAAAGGAATAGAGTGGTTGAGGCTGCTCTATTTTAGACAGTGTAGTCTGGAAAGGCTGCTTGGGGGCTATGATATTTCAGCAGAGATCTGAATGAAGAAAAGGTGTGAGTCAAGAGAATTCTTAGGGATGACCATTCGAGGGAGAGGGAACCAAAAGGTCAAATGTTCTGAGATGGGAGTTTGCTTATGTTGTGAGAAACAATAAGGAGGCCAGTGAGGCCGGAATAGAGTGAATAATAGACAGGTAAGAAGTGGGGTCACAGAAGTATAGATGAGCCAGTCCATGTTGGCTTTTGAAAGAACTTTGGCTTCCACATCGATTGAAATAGAAAGTGCCTAGGAGGACTCGATAGATGGTCCTGGATCGAATGGGAGGAAAACGTACAAGACTCAAATTTCCAAAAAAAGCCTATACTTACTGGACCAGTACAGACTAGATGAATCTCTGAGACATTGCCCTGAGATATTCTTTAAACTTGGAACCCAAACCAATCCCAGAGGTTCCCTTTCAGCCAAATGACAGATTAGCCCATAAAACAAATAATATCACCCATGAGTATTGTATGAGTACTGTGTTCCTCAAAATAATGTTCTAGATGAAAAAAACCAAATGGTTAAAATTTACCCTAGGTGAAAGATGAGAAGGCTTGGGGTTGGTGGGGGGAACAGAACAGCCAATATGAAAATAAAGAGAATGCTGATGTGTTGTGAGGAATGCAACCAGTGTCACTGAACAATATGTATAGCCACCGATAAAAACTCACTGCTGTCGAGTTGATTCTGACTCATAGTGACCCTACTGGACAGAATAGAACTGTCCCATAGGTTTCCAAGGCTGTAAATCTTTATGGAAACAGACTACCACCTCTTTCTCCTGCAAAGCAGCTGGTGGGTTTAAACTGCCGAACTTTTGGTTAGCAACTGAATGCTTACCACTGCACCTCCAGGGCTCCAACAATATGTATACAAATTGTTAAATGAGGGTCTAATTTACTATGTAAACTTTCACCAAAAATACAATAAATTATTTTTAAAAAAATAGAAAAAAAAAAGGGAATATCACAATAAAGCAAGTCACACAATTTTTTTGGTTTCCCAGTGCATATGAAAGTTATGTATATACTATACTGTAGTGTATTAAGTGTGTGATAGCATTATGTCTTAAAAAAATATACATTCTTTCATTAAAAAATACATTATTGCTAAAAAATACCGTCATCTAAGCCTTCAGCAAGTTGTAATCTTTTTGCTGGTGGTGGGTCTTCCCTTGATGTTGATGGTTCTGATTGATCAGGGTGGTGCTTGCTGAAGGTTGGGGTGGCTGTGGCAATTTCTTAAAATAACACAAAAATGAAGTTTGCCTCATAGATTGACTCTTCCTTTCAGAAAATATTTCACTGTAGCATGAGATGCTGTCTCATAGCATTTCACTCACAGTAGAACTTCTTTCAAAATTGGAGTGAATTCTCTCAAACTGTGCTGCTACTTTATCAATTAAGTTTCTGTAATATTTTAAATCCTTTGTTGTCATTTCAACAATGTTCACAGCATCTTCATCAGGAGTAGATACCATCTCAAGAAACCACTTTATTTGCTCATCCATAAGAAGCAACCCTTCATCTATTAAAGATCTCTCATGAGATTGCAGTAATTCCTGATTCTCATTCTCTTGCTATTTCCATCACATCTGCTGTTACTTTCACCACTGAAGTTTTGAATCCCTCAAAGTCATCCATGAGGATTGGAATCAGCTTATTCTACATTCCTGTTAATGTTGATATTTTGACCTCCTCCCATGAATCACAAATATGCTTAATGACATCTAGAATGGTGAATTCTTTCCAGAAGGTTTTCAATTTACTTTGCCCAGATTCACCACAGGAGGAGTTATCTATGCAGCTATAGCCTTATGAAATGTATTTCTTAAATAATAATACTTGAAAGGGAAAATTACTCCTTGATCCATGGTCTACAGTATGGTTGTTGTCTTAGCAGGCATGAAAACAACATTAATCTCCTTGTATACCTCCTTCAGTGCCCCTAGGTGACCAGACACATTGTCAATGAGCAGTCATATTTTGAAAAGAATCTTTTTTTTTCTGAGCAGTAGGTCTTAACAGTGGGCTTAAAATATTCAGTAAACCATGTTGTAAACAGATGTGCTGTCACCCAGGCTTTGTTGTTCCATTTATAGAGCACAGGCAGAGTAGATTTAGAATAATTCTTAAGGGCCCTCAGATTTTCGGAATGGTAAATGAGCATTGAATTCAATTTAAAGTCACCAACTGCTTTAGTCCCTCACAAAGCCTTTTCTTTGAAGCTTTGAAACCAGGCATTGGCTTCTCCTCTCTAGCTATAAACATCCAAGATGGCATCTTTTTCCGATATAAGTCCGTTTTGTCTATACTGAAAATCTGTTGTTTAGTGTAGCCACCTTTATCAGTGACCTTAGCTAGATCTTTGGGATAACTTGCCATAGCTTCTATATCAGTACTCGCTGCTTCATCTTGTATTTTTATCTTATGGAGATGGCTTCTTTCCTTAAACCTCATGAACCAACCTCCGCTAGAGTCAAACTTTCTTCTGCAGCTTCCCCACCTCTCTCAGCCTTCATAGAATTGAAGAGAGTTAGGGCCTTGCTCTGGATTAGGCTTTGGCTTAAGGGAATGTTGTGGCTGGTTTGATCCTCTATCCAGACCACTAAAACTTTCTCCATATCAGCAATAAGACTGTTTTGCTTTCTTATCATTCGTGTATTCGCTGGAGTAATGCTTCTAATTTCCTTCAAGAATTTTTCCTTTGCACTCATAACTTCGCTAACTGTTTGGCACAAAAAGCCTAGCTTTCAACACGCCTTCCTCACTAAGCTTAATCATTTCTAGCTTTTGATTTAAATTGAGAGTTGTGAAACTCTTCCTTTCACTTGAACACTTAGAGGTCACTGTAGAGTTATTAATTGGCCTAATTTCAATATTATCTTGTCTCAAAGTACAGGGAGGCCTGAAGAGAGGGAGCGAGATGGAGGAACAGCTGGTCAGTGGAACAGTCAGAACACACACTACAGGTATTGATTAAGTTCACTGTCTTATATGAGTGTGGTTCATGGGGTCCAAAAACAATTACAATAGTAACGTGGAAGATCACTGATCACAGATCACCATAACAGATGTAATAATAATGAATACATTTGAGATACTGCAAGAATTACCAAAATGTGACACAGAGACAAGATGTGAACACATGCTGGTGGAAAAATGGCGCCAACAGATTTGCTTGAGGCAGGGTTGCCACAAATTTTCAATTTGTAAAAATCGCAGTATCTGCAAAGCACAATAAAGCTAAGTGTAATAAAAGGAGGTATGCCTGGAATGGATTGTATGTGAGGTGGGAAAAAGAGGGGAATCAGGATAACTCCAAGGTTTTTGGAGATGGGTGGCAGTGAAAATTTCTGAGATAAGAAAGAGCAGGGTTGGAGCAGGTTTTACAGGGAATGTATTGGATAACAGTTTTAGGCATGTTAATTTTGAAGAGCCTGTTAACCACCCAAGGCTGGCTGTTGAGTAGGCAGTTGGATGTAAGAGTATAGGTGTCAGGAAAGAGATCTGGGCTAGAGAGATAAATGTGGGAATCTCACTGTGTAAGTGCTGTACAAGATGAAGAAAGTAAATGAGATCACTAAGGAGGTGAATATAGGCAGAAAAGAGAAAGGGCCAGGGGTGAGCCTCAGGGCACACCCACATGTCACACTCTTTCCCTCTCTCAAGGTTTTGCACATGCTCTTTGCCCTGCTTGCCACCTGTCCTCTATTCTTTCAAGGAGCTATCTCCTTCTTATCTCTCATCTCTCAACTGTAAAGTCCTTGGAGAGGTTATTCCTGACTACCGCCCTAGTGTTTGCCCTCCATCCCTGTCACTATCACAATACCCTATTTATTTTATTTCTACCATGTGTGTTGTATTATTTAATTATCTTTGATAATTTGGTTACTGGGCTATGTCTGTTCCATCACTAGAATGTAAGCCCTATGACAGCAGAGTGCCTTGTTTATCTTATTACATGTTTTGTATTCACTGCGTAGAATAAACCTAAAACCAAACTTGTTGCCTTTGAGTCAATTCTGACTCACAGCGACCCTGCAGGACAGGGTAAGACTGCCCTGTTGGGTTTCAACTGGTGGATTCAAACTGCTGACCTTTATAGTTAGCAGCTGATCTCTTAACCACTGCTCCACCAGGGCTACGTTGCATAGAATAGTGCCTGATAAATTGTAGATGCTCACCACATTTTTGTAGGATGAATGAAAAAATCTCTTTGCCAAAGTTCTGATTCAAATAAACTCTGCAAGGTTTGCAGTATATGTTTTCACACAGTAAACACTATCTGAAATTCTGGAAAGTGGTATACACTTATAAGCAATTCGCCTTACACAATTCTGTCATAACAAGTTTATTTGTCAGGACTTGTTACACATTACCCTAAGGATATAAAAGGCATTGAGTAACTTCCAAGTTTCTATTATTCTCCTGTTAGTGGAAGAAAGAGACCTCTCAACACATTTGACATCAAATGTTACAGTCAAAAGTACAAGTGTTTGGTGCTTTGGAGTCAGAAAACTATAATTTAACTCCCAGATACACCTCTTTCTCAGTTCAGCTTTCTCCTCTGTGAAATGAAAACAGTGATATCTAATACCGTTAGGGGGTTGCTGGAATTAAGTGAGATTTAAGGATTGGAGAGTAACTGCACATGCGAGTTAATAATCAATGTGTGTTTATTTGCATTGTTGAATTTGCTCTTGCTTTGGTGTTGATTTTCCCAGAGGAATACTCTGAGACAAGGATTAGCCTGCAGGGGGTGTTTGGGACTCCCTCAGGATCAATACCCATGGAAGGGAGCCGAAGGAAGTGCTATCAGTGAGAGAAAGCTGTAATGCTTCACAACAAAAACCTCAGCTACTCCACTGAGTGGTCTGAAGCTGGAATGGCCCTTCAGAATTACCCCTGTTGGGGACGAAGGCCAGATCTTTATACCTCTACGTCACCCAATCACTGGATGCAGCTGCCAAGGAAAGGGCTGGTGGCCTTAGAAGAAGTGGCCTGGACGAGAGTAAAAGCTGAGTTCCACACTCCTAGCAACTGTTGAATAAGATCTTTGGCTCTGGAGAGGTATCTATGTGACTCATCACAGTGTCCATTACACTTAGCTTCTAACATGAATCCATAGAAAAGTTATTTATTCAACAAATTGTTATCAAATGCCTGTGTGTACCAGGCATACAGTGGGCATCGGGTGTAATAAAAACCAAAAACCAAACCCACTGCCGTCAAGTCGATTTCAACTCATAGTGACCCCACAGGACAGAGTAGAACTGCCCCATAGGGTTTCCAAGGAGTGGCTGGTGGATTTGAACTGCCGACTTTTTGGTTAGCAGACAGCCTCTTAACCACTGTGCTTCCGGGGCTCCTTCAGTGTACTAAGATGATTTAAATCCTATTCTTGCCCCTGAGGAGCTCACAGTGAGCAGAGCGTGAGAGAACATGGTTGCAATGAAGGCACGTTTTCTACATACCCATCAGCTGAACACAAGTTAAGAGAGGCACAACAGAAATGAACTCCAACCTCAAGTAGAAACTCTGGAGTTATTTCCAACCTTCCTCTCACCACATCCTTTTGTATCCTGTGGCATTTTGCAATTTCATCTTTTCCTTTAATTTTCTATAATAGCTGCAAATCAGGAATATCATTATTTGGTAACCACATAAAGGGCATAACATTTCCCATTTAAAAAATAATTCACTACTCCAACGTTAGCTGAATAATCTTTATCAGGAATAGGGAACTGCAGGCTAAGAATACATTGATGTAAAGCCATCTAGCCAGTTGCTAAAAGGAATACAAATAGATTCATAAGTAATGAGATGATTGACCTTATGCCACTAACAGTAAGTACTTTCAGCTAGAAATTTCCCTGTAATTGTTATAATTAAGGACACCTTTCTGAGCCTATACTTTTTGGATATGTGGAAGTCATGTACATGCCATGAACTCAGATCAATGAATGCTTGTCAAACTCTATAGTCACAGCCTTTCTAGGCTTCTTATTCCAACCACTGCAGATATGGCCAACTCTTAAGAAAGAGAATATTTTGTTCTTTTGAAATATGAGTGGATTTAAAAGACAGCAGGTGGCTGAAATTGGATGGAATGTTCAAATTTTAATTAAACCAACAATGCAGTTGCTAATCATATGAATAGGAACAGTATCCTTGAAGAAATAAATGACTGAGTCTAGTGAGAAAGGGGAACAAGTTAGATATTTTTCAGGCTATGTTAGAAAACAGAATCATAAAATTTTAAAGTTAAGTCAGTCATCTCTTTCAGGAAGTGTTTTCCATACTCCTGGGTACATTATGTGCCTCTGTGGTATGCTCATACAACAGTCTGTGCTTCCCTTGTAGATGGAAGTTGTATGTAAATAGGAAGAAGTTCTCTGAGACTTCATGAGAACTCAATGCACAGAGCAAGTAGGTAATTATATATATATATTTTATTTCATGTTGTTGAGAATACACACATTACAGCATACACCAATTCAACAGTTCTACATGTACAATTCGGTGACATTGATTACATTCTTCTAGTTATGCAACCATTGTCACCCTCCTTTTCCTCATTGTTCCTTCTCTATTAACATAAACTCACTTGCCCCTAAGTTTCCTATCTAATCTTTGGAGTTGCTCTTGTCAATTTGATTCCATACAGATCTTAAAAGAACACAAGGCTCAAGGCAGATTTTCTTTACCAGATAAGTTAAACTATTGTTTGGCTTTAAGAAGACTTCAGGGGATATTTTTGGTTTAAAGTTTAAAGATTATCTCAGGGCAATCGTTTCTTTGGAACTATGTATTTGATAAGATCTAATAACCAAAATATATATAAAACTTTGACAACTTAACAACAAAAAGACAAATAACCCAATCATAAAAGGGGCAAAGGACTTGAATAGACATTTTATCAAAGAGGACATTCAAATGGACACCAAACACCTAAAAAGATGCTCAATATCATTAGCCATCAGAGAGATGCAAATCAAAACCACAATGAGATACTGTTTCACTCCCTCTAGGATGGTTAAAGTCCTGTTGGTACAGTTGTTAAGTGCTCGGCTGCTAAACAAAAGGTTGGTGGTTCAAACCCATCAGAGGTTCTGTGGGAGAAAGATGTGGCAGCCTACTTTCATAAAGATTACAGCCTTGGAATCCCTATAAGGCAGTTCTACTCTGTCCTATAGCTTTGCTATGAGTCGTAATCAACTTGATAACAATGGGTTTGGTTTGGCTTGATTTAAATAAAATAAAACAGGCTAAAAAAAAAAAAAGGAAACCCTGGTGGCATAGTAGTCAAGTGTTACAGCTGTTAACCAAAAGGTCAGCAGTTCGAATCCACCAGGCACTCCTTGGAAACTATGGGGCAGTTCTACTCTCTCCTATAGGGTCGCAATGAGTCGGAATTGACTCAACAGCAGAAGGTATAAGATTAAAAAAAAAATGTTGGCAAGGATGTGGAGAAATTGGAGTCCTCATCCACTGCTGGTGGGAATGCAAAACGGCACACCCATTGTGGAAAACAGTCTGACAGTTCCTCAAAAAGTTAAAAGTAAAACTACCATTAAAAAAAGAAAAAAACAAACCTGTTGCTGTCAAGTCGATCCAGCTCACAGCGACCCTATAGGACAGGGTAGAGCTGTCCCATAGGGTTTCCAACAAATGGCTGGTAGATTTAAACTGCCGACCTTTTAGTTACCAGCCAAGCTCTTAATCATTGTGCCACCAGGATCTCAGAGCTGCCCTATAACCCAACAATTCCACTCTTAGGTGTACACTCAAAAGACTTGAAAGCAGAGACTCAAACAGAGATGTGTACACCAGTGTTCATTTACAGCACTATTCACAATAGCCAAAACACAGAAACATTCTAAATGCCCATCAGTGAATGAATGGATAATCAAATTGTGGTACCTATGCACAATGGAATACTACTCAGCCAGTAAGAGGAATGAAGTGTTGATATATGCTACAATATGGATTGAGTTTTAAGACATTACGCTGAGTGAAATAAATCAATAACAAAGGGACAAATATTGTATGGTCTCACTTATATTAAAAAAAAAAGAAAAGGCTAATGTGTAGAGAAGAAACTTTCTTAATGGTTATCCGGGCCAGAGGGAGGGGAGAAGAGGGGCTAATGCAGCACTGAGTTTCGGTGTATGGTAGTGTAAAACTCACATGTATTATGGGTTAGGTTGCAAAGCTGATTCATGTAATTGCTGTCAATAAGTTATACACCTATAAAAAGTTGAACTGGCAAAAGTTGTGTGGTAGACTGTATGTATCATTGTTACAATGATGACAAAACAAAAGAATAGCTGCTGAGGCTGCTTATGTACAACCAAATACCTCATGGGATTTGGTTCCTTAGCTTGGAGGTTTTGGGTCATGGTTTCACGGGACATTCCAGTTAAATGGCCTTATATCATGTTTAGTGCTTTTGCTCTACCTCTTAGGTAAATGTTATTAAGGGTCTCTTGTGATCCTTTTGGAAACCCTGGTGGCATAGTGGATAAGTGCTAAGCCTGCTGACCAAAAGGTCCACAGTACGAATCCACCAGGCGCTCCTTGGAAACACTATGGGGCAGTTCTACTCTGTCCCGTAGGGTCGCTATGGGTCGAAATTGACTCGATGGCAATGGTGGTTTTGGGATGATCCTTTCAGGTTACATAATTATTACAAAGATATAATATTTATCAGTTGTCCAGTGTGTATCAGACACTTTTTGAGCTACTGATACATTATGACCTCATTAAGTCTACACAACAGACTTTCCAAGCAGGTATTATCATCTCTGTTTTACAGGATCAGAAATGTGAAGTACCAAGGTCATACACCTAAAATACAGTGGCACTAAGATTCATACCTAGTCCTAGTCCTATCTGACTTCAAAAGCATTCAGCATTGGTCTTGAGCTCCTTGAGGCCAAGGGAAAAAAAAAAAAATTGGTGAAAAGATTTGACGGACATGGCTTCTCTTCAGGGGTAGCCCATACGGAGAGTTCAAAACAGAGTAGTTAATAAAACACTTTCATTTTCATTTCATTCTTGACTTTGGCAATATTAATATTTGGGGCTGGAACTGTCTTGTGCATTAAAGGATTTTTAGCTTCATCACTTGCTTCTGCCCACTCGATACAGTAGTACCACTTCAGTTATGACAACCCCAAATGTCTTCAGACATTGCTGAATGTCCCTTGGGATGGGGGGATAAAATCATCCCCTGCTGAGAACCAGTGTTCCACAGGAAGAACACATATTCTCTGTTGTGTCTTCTACAAGAAGACTGTGAATGTATGTGTGCCTGTGTGCGCGCATGTGTATGTGTGTGTATTACAGGAGTCCGTCTAGTATGTCTATAATGAACTCCATCTGCAAGTGAAGTGAGAAAAAAGGAAATGTAATGAGTTGTTAAAATGCGCTAAAGTTTATATTTAAGTCAAATGGGATCGGCACTTTCTCTGAGCAAAATGTGAAGATGGAAGACAAAAACAAAAGTCTTAACAGAGGGGCTTCTATGCTGCATGAATCAGGCCCTGAGGTCCCACTCCACTAAACTTCACACTGCACGTTTCTTAATGGCCACCAGGAAAACTAGACACCAATACTGCCCCCACCGTACACAAAACTCCAGATCTTTAACAGTGTGGAAAGAAACCATTGTGCGCCTAACATCAGTGCAAATTATACCATAAATATTCATTAAAACACAAGTCTGGAAGCACATGCTACTTTTACAGATGATGAAGCAGAAAGCAATCAGAGGAAGCACACTATACTGAGGAGGAAGTGGAGGTAGATTCTGCGAAGTGTCTAAGGGAGTGGGAACTGCAGGGAGAAAGGAGCTACATTTATGGAACCTCTGTATCTGAGATGTGCAGTACCAAAAACCGAACCCAGTGCCATCGAGTTGATTCCGACTCATAGCCACCCTACACTACTAGAAAATACTAGTAGGTATTTAATACATAATTACAGTTCTGTTTTTATAGTTAAAGGAACCAAAACGTTCACTTATTAAGTACTTATTGGCACTGACCATACAAACCGATCCTCATAAAAATAGATGAAGTTTCATCCTTGCCTTGCTACATGCACTAGGCAATGTTTTTTGGCTTCTCATAGGCTCTGCCTCATTTATGATGATCATAACCTCCAAAAGTCAGCGTAATTCTTATTTTAAAGATGAGCCAGTCAAGGCGGAATGACTTGCCCAAGGCAATAAAACTAATAGAAAGGGGCCAAAATTTGAACGCAGGTCTGCGAACTCCAAAGTCTATATTCTCTCAGTCACATTGCAGAGATTGTAAAATGTAATATATTTTATGGTAGTCCATATTATATTCATTGATGTTCAAAATAATTCTTTTGGATAGGGAAGACAAGTATTTTGAGCTTTAATAACAGATGTGCAAACCGGACCTTATTCCTATTCCAAAACCAGTACATTTTTCATTGATCTTATTAACAGCTTCAGACCAAAATCAAAGAAAATGGGTAGCATTTTTAAGGTCCATGTTGCCTGTGTCTCAGTGATTGTGTTCAAATCTTGGCTTCACATAGCATTTTAGCAAGTTGCTTCTCTGTACCTCACTTCCTTTATCTGTAAAATGAGAATAACAGAAGCACCTACTTCACAGTGTGGATGTGAAAACTAAGTGAGATTACACATATAAAGAACTTAGTGTATGACACATAATAAAGGATTAACGAGTGCTAGCTATGAATGTTCTTCTTTTATTTAGTAACCATTCCTCTAGGATCTACTGTATGCAAGGTGGCGCATCAGTTAGCATGGAGATATAACTCAATCATTCAGCAAATATTTACTGAACACCTATTATGTGCTAGGCACTATACTAGGTGCTTGGGATACATCAATGAACCAAACAGATACATGAATGAATGCATTATTGTACTTCTTGAATGCCTTTCAGTATAACTCATATACTAATATTGGAGTCTTGCCTATCTAATCCTTAAATTGGTTGTCACTGTCAAAACCCGTTCTCCCAACCTTCCTCTGTCACATTCTTTCATCCCTTCCTAGTGTGCTGGGTCTCCAAGCAGGCGCAGGAACACAGATGGTATTAAACACACACACATATGCTCCCTCCTCAGTCTATGCAGGTGTTGAGCAAACGTGTTTATAAATTATCTAATGTAATCCTCATAACAGCCCTATGAAGGACACTCTTTTGTAATGTTCACTTAACAGATGATAAAAATGAATCTCAGAGAGGCTAAGTAACTTGCCTGAAGTCATGCAGCCAGAGTAACTCATTTGTCACTGGAAATAAACCATCTAACTTCAAACCCCTGACATATGATCTTTTTGTATTTGCTTTTTTGCTCTAGTCAAGGACTCCTGTCAGTATTTCATCCATACCTTCTTCTTGGGAAACAGTAATCCTTTAACCTGTTGCCATTGTCGAGTTGATTCCAAATCATAGAGACTCTAAAGGACAGCGTAGAACTGCTCCACAGGGTTTCCAAGGAGCGCCTGGTGGATTTGAACTGTTGACCTTTTGGTTAGCAGCGTTAGCTCTTGACCACTATACCACTAGTGTTTCTAGTAATCCTTTAGGGAATGAAAATGTAACTCTACCTTTTCAAGAGTAAGAGAACCCTCTTTGAAAATGAAAGCTTGGTACTCACCTAGATTATAAAACTAAGAAGTTGAAGAAACATGATTTGAGTTCAGATTTGACTCAAAATATGTACATGTGTATTTTCCTTGCTGAGCTTATATTAGCAGCAGTGGGGCTAGGGATCAGAAGGAAAAAATAGCACGAGCTGTTCTTTTTGATGTTCTCTCTAAATGAGGTTAGGCATGTGCCCTATAATGCACAGTGAATGAATATTTTTATAAATCCTGTAATTATCTTTGGAATACATTTATATTTTTGCCTTAAATTTGTTCATTCATTTAAATGTAAACATTTAAAATACATCAAAAATTAAATAACCCTATTATGGCCTTTTTTTTTTATTTTAAAAATAAAATCAAGCCTCAAAAATGCAAATTCCCAGAGGACTATCCATTAGTGAGGAAACAAGCTGAGGAGTTATTAATTTTCTCAACGTCACAGAGCAAGTTACAGAATGGAAGCAGAGATGGATTGTGCCAGTTGTTGGGAAGAGAACTGGTGAGGGCAGGAAGGACACCTGGCTTCTTAAATTTGGGGCTGGGAGTGAAACAGTGAAAACAAGAAAGGAGGAGAGAATGAAGAAGAGAAGAATCCATGTGGAGGATGGAGAGAGAAAAGGCTTTGGGGTGGCAGAAAGGTATGACATATTGGGAAAAGTAGATAATGAAAAAAAGCTGAAAATAATACCATTGGTTAGGCTGAGTCTTATTTAATGACTCTTAGCAAAAAACAAAACAAAACCCGTCACTGTCCAGGCGATTCTGACTCATGGAGACCCTATAGGACAGAGCAGAATTGCCCCATCGGGTTTCCAAGGCTATAAACCTTTAAGGAAGCAGACTGTTACATCTTTCTTCCACAGAGTGGCTGGTAGGTTCAAGCAACAGGCGTTTTGGTTAGCAGCAGAGTGTGTAACTACTGTGCCACCAGGGCTCCTACGACCTAACAGGCACTAACGGTATTAGATTTTTTTTAAAAAAAAATTTGGTTGGTTAACTACTTTTAGTGGTACACTACCAAAATGGGCTGGGCTGGGACCAAAATTAATCTGAAGCACATGGGGCCACCAACTTTATAAGTATTATATAAATAACCCTGGAATGGAGATTAATTATGAGTAACTAATCCAAGAAAGTAATTGATGAGCTACATATATTCAATATTCATTCAATTTAACCTATTTCACAAACATTTAATGAGCATGTACTGTAGGCTAGAGACTATATCTCAGAATACAAAGATGGGACCCGTTTCCTCCCTTCAAGGAACTCATAGGTTGGTCTGGTAGAAAGAAAAGTAACTACTCACATCACAAGATAGTATCATAGCTGAAATAATAAAAGTATGCATAATGTTCCACCCCAGTGCCGTCGAGTCGATTCCAACTCATAATGATGCTCCATATTTTTACGCAAACAATGAGCATTCTACTTTTTTTTTTTGCCAGCTGTGCTCTCCCCCGACGAGGTACGTTGCCGTAAAAAAAAAGTTAGCATAGCACACTTACTAAAATACCTGGGAAGAGGGAGGGTGTAGTTGGCAAAAAAGCATAGAACATTCACATTATTTGGGTAAAAATACGGTATACAGAGGGTAGGTTATAAACTATCTATGAATGATAATTAAAAAAAAGTTCAGGGAAGGCATCATCTGGGCTGATGTTTGAAAAATGGTTGATGTTTGCCATGCAAACCATGAATGAATATTTTTGTAAATATGTAGTCACAGAAAAGCCTGAGCAAAAGCCCAGAGTATGAGACAACAGAGAATATTTAGGGATAATACCATGCATCATTTCTTATCTGACAATGTCCATTATGATTACCTATAGATACATTTCAAAATGAAGGCTCCAAAGTCCCTCCCTGCAGTAGCATCAGGATATGAGTATGTGTATTTTGAAAAAAAAAAGATCTTCAACATGAATCTGCCAGATACCCCTTCTTAGGAGTCACCTGAGCTTTCTAATAGAGTATAAAATGTGGAACAGGCACAAGAGTCAGGAGAAGTCATTGCAGAATAGCAAAATAAACATAGACATTAAATACAGAGATCTTTCAATTCTTTTTTTTTTTTCTTTTCAATGATACAGTTATACATCTCCATGTGTGTTACATATCTTGCAGTGATTTTAAATAGACCTTTAAAGCTTCTAATATAAAGAGATTCCACTAGTAAACAGAGTATTACATTCCTTTTTATTTTATTAAGGACTACAATAATCTTTTTCATGGAGTTCACAGTTTCTTTTTAACCTGGAAATGGTGTAGTTGTTTGGAAGTGACATACGGGTATATGAATAACCTCCAAACGAGGCTACTAACCTAATTATTCTCTCTACCGATGGAGCTTCTCTTCCCTTGTCTCTCCAGTACTATTTGGGCAATTAACCTTTGGCCCTGTATATTTTTCTTTCCAGTGTGGTTCTCTAGGAAAATGAGAGCAAGAGACAAATTAACATGAACCTGTTTTCAAGTCATTAAACTAGACTGGTTTTAAAATATGAGGAAAGAGTGATAGGAATACATTTTCCATAGTGTTTGTTTGGGTGTTTGGTATTTTCAAGTTGATGGTCTACAGAAACAGAAAATAAGGCCCCTGACTGATGGAGGTGACATAATTTTAATAGATATTAAATGTCATATGCAAAGAGTTGACATGTCTAATTGAGTTTTCTCTGATATTAATCAAATTAACTGACGTGAGAAGTTTCTAAGCCTAATGAACATAGGCTGCTGTCCAAACCAGCTATCATCCAAATATATGTAAAGATGGACAGACCTAATTGTGTTTTATGAGCTGGGCATTTGGACCCTTGGAAAGAAGATTCAGTTGAAAGGAAGACCTTGGGGCTTTGTATGTTGTAGTTTATAACTTGTATGTCTTTCTCTGCAAACAGATAATGAGTTGTACAGAGGAGGGATTGTATCTTATTACACATCCCTTCCTATGCAACATCCTTAGGGCCCCAGTCTGCCTGTCAAAGGGGAGGTGCCTAGGGAAGGTTTGATGAGGGAACGGATACAAGGAAATACATTCCTTACAGTATTCCCCCGATTGGGAACTCTTTTGCATTTTAATTTTCTTCAAAGTCTTTGTTGACTGTAGTTTCCTCAAGGGTGGAAACAATCCCATTCTTCTGTGTTTCCACCACCCAGATGGGCTTTAAATAAGGAATATGTATATATTCCTATAGGGTCGGTATATATATATTAAAATATATATATATATATATAAAATATGCATGTATATATATATATTTTCAATTTACAGATCCACTCCCTACCTCTCTCCAATCTGCTCTCTTCCAAGGTGGTTGACCTCTGTGGACTACATCAATAGTCTCCTTTAGGCTGTGATTTTTGGTTGGTTTAGTCAATGGTGGTCTCAGCAGAAGATGAAAGGAAGGTAGGGAAGAGGGTGAAGTTGTGTTATTTATGCCCGGGTTTCCTCTCTTTAAGGGTTGCCTTAGATAGGCTTTATCTCTCCACCAGCATCACTGATCCTCTCAAAGAAGCCCGTTCTACACCACTCTCTTCTTCCCGACTGCAATAACATCTCCTGTTCTCCTTCCTACAGGCTTAATGATGGTAACACTTCTGTTGTCATTATCCTGGTTGTTGTACAATCCTGTCCAAATTAAGCCCACCTTGAATTATCTAATTTTAATTTGTCATTTGTTGCCTGTTGGGACCACGACTTATATAATAAGTTGGTCAGATCTAGAGGTCAAGGTGGAATATGACTTAGAAGGGGTGGAGCTATACAGTGAGGAGGCCAGGGAAAGGCTGTTACAGCAATCTAAGAAAAAGCGGCAACTACTGCAGTTCTACTGGAGCTACTTTTGTTATTATTTTATTTTTAAAAGTATGTTGTCATCTCCAGCCTATGAGCAGTTTTTTGTAAGCAAGAACTTTGTCTTAGTCACTCTTCTCTCTTCCTCCCCTCTCCCCTTCATTCCCCCCTACCATTCCTCCTTACACACACACACACACACACACACACACCCACTTACACAGACCAGGGCCTACCTGCCACAGGGCCTAACCCAGAGAAGAGTGAAACCCTAGCATAATCTCTAATTTGGATACAATACAATTAATTCCCATCCTCCGAACCAGGCACACCCAGACCATATCATTTACCTTGTAATAACACAACCCTGCTTTTTGTGAGGGTGAATATTTTTTTTTAGTCTACTTATATTAATATGGAAACCCTGGTGGTGTAGTGGTTAAGTGCTATGGCTGCTAACCAAAGGGTCGGCAGTTCAAATCCACCAGACACTCCTTGGAAACTCTATGGGGCAGTTCTCCTCTGTCCTATAGGGTTGCTATGAGTTGGAATCGACTTGACGGCACTGGGTTTGGTTTTATACTAATATAACATCTTAGGTTTGCTGAAGGAATAATGAAAAACTAAATACTGGGAATTGGCCAGAGGGAGTCTGACCTTAAAAACGCAAATGAAACTGTATCACTTAGCAAAGCAAAGGCCTTACTACTTTTAGACTATCTCTCACTGTTGGGGAAGTCAGTTGATTTATAGGTTAAGGTTTATTTTATTGGTGGTCACAACTTGGGGGAAAATAGCATCTGTAACATAATCACTCCATAAGTCCCCTTTTTAATTTACAAAGTATTTTTTATATCCTTTATCTATTCGATCCCACTGTTCTGTTAGACTTCTTCAAGAGAGGAATTAGTTCTCAGCTCAGGTCTTCTGACTTTCTGTCTTTCTAGAACACCCAGGCCCCTCTTTCCAAACTACCTTGACTCCCAAGATCACATTCTGCTTAACTAAATTGACACACTTTAAAAGTGGTGGCCCTTTAGTTGAGTGATAAACTTAGTAGTCAACAGGAAGGCAACCTGAATTAGTGCTATCACCAAGCTATTATGAGAAACAAAAAATTAGCATAACATCAATTTTAAAAAATTTATGTTCAATAGTTTTGCATTTAACAAGCTTCACTCACTCAAATTCAATATTTTCTGTTTCTGCTTCTGGAAAGTGAGAAGCTGTTTGTGGCATGCTAAAATGACTATTCTTTCAGAGAGGGGTGGGGAAAGAGTGGGGGAGACAGACACAGAGGTCACATAGAGAGAGAGAGAGAGAGAGCTAGCACCAGACACAGTGAAATAAATTCAACCCTGGGAGCACAAACCAGATGAAACAGTTCTCCTAGGGAAGTATGTACTTCATTTCTAGAAATTTTTAGACTTCTCAAGCAGGTTTAGCATTCCAAAAGCAAACTTCTGAGCTTTATGTAATGTTGGTTGATTTATTTATTTGACAGAGGACAATGCAGATGTAGACAGGACAAACCAAACCAAACCAACTGCCATTGAGTCAATTCTGACTCACAGCAGACCCTATAGGACAGAGTAGAACTGGCCTGTGGAGTTTCTAAGGAGTGCCTGGTGGATTTGAACTGCTGACCTTTTGGTTAATAGCCATAGCACTTAACCACTACACCACCAGGGTTTCCAAATAGGACATAGATGGGACCAAATTCTTGCTTAATTTTGTACAAGCTGGGTAACTTCTCTGAGACTCAGCTTCTTCATATGTAAAATGGAAATATTAATGCACCTTTCATATGGATGTTGTGATGATTAAACAAAATAACATAGTGAACATTCTTAATTCAGTGCTCTGTTTGCTGTGCATGACTCAGCTTATAACTTTAAATGCCCTGGAAATGTCCTGTATATTATACACCCACACAATATACACAAGGTTCCATCAAGGTGGGTGAGTTGGAGGAGCTTTTCTGTTATTCCCTGCCATCACTTGGGACCCGGCTGGTTCCTGCTGCACCCCAGTTTCTGCCGAGTTCTTGGTGCTTAACTTTGCCTCCTATTGATGAATGTGTATCTGTTTTTAGAATATGTTTTTGGCATTTTATTTCTCTGAATAGGGACTTCAGACTCTCCAAGACTGAGGTTTAGGCTAACCTGTTTCTAACTGCTTTAAGTAGGCAAACATGACTCATTGTTAGCTGTTTGAAACCCAGTTCTCTACGTCAATCTTTTTGGCTGGACTATTCTTTGTGGTAAAAGAACATTCGGATTTGTAACAGATGCTTTGTTTATGATGGTTAAATTTGAAAATAAGCATGCATTTTAAATAATTACAAACCCCTCCTGAATTTACTTGATGCCTCTATTAATGTTGTTGTCGTTAGGTGCGGTTGAGTCAGTTCCAACTCATAGCAAGTCCATGTACAACAGAACGAAATAGTGCCTGGTCCTCAGTCATCCGCACAACTGTTGCTACGCTTGAGCCCAACGTTGCAGCCACTGTGTCAACCCATCTTATTGAAGGTCTTCCACTTTTTCACTGACCCTCTGTTTTACCGAGCATGGTGTTCTTCTCTAGGGACTAGTCCTTCCTGATAACGTGTCCAAAGTGAAGTCTTCTCATCCTCACTTCTAAGGAATATCTGGCTGTTACTTCTTCCAAGACAGATTTGTTTCTCCTTCTTGCAGTCCATAGTATATCCAATATTCTTTGTCAACACCATAATTCAAAGACACAAATTCTTCATCAGCCTTCCTTATTCATTGTCCAGCTTTCCCATATATATGAGGTGATTGAAAATACCATTGCTTGGGTCAGACACGCCTTAGTTCTTAAAGTGATGTCTTTGCTTTTTAAGACTTTATAGGGGTCTTTACAGCATCAGATTTGCCCGATGCAAGGTATTGTTTGATTTCTTGACTGTCGCCTCCATGGGCTTGATTGTGGATCCAAGTAAAAAGAAACCCTTGACAACTTCAATATTTTCTCCATTTATCATGATATTACTTATTGATTCAGTTGTGAGGATTTTTGTTTTCTTCATATTGAAATGTAATGCATACTGAAGTGGTGGTCTTTGTAAGTGCTTCAAGTCCTCTTTGCTTTCAGCAAGCAAGGTTGTGTCACCTGCATAATGCAAGTTGTTAAGAAGTCTTCTTCCAACGCTGGTGGCACGTTCTTCTTCATATAGCCCAGCTTCTTGGATTATTTGCTTAGCATACAGACTGAATAAACATGGTGAAAAGATGCAACTCTGTTTTATACCTTTTCTGACTTTAAACTATGCAGTATACCCTGTTTTGTTTGAACGACTGTCTCTTGGTTTATGTACAGGTTTCAAATGAGCACAGTTATGTGTTCTAGACTTCCATTCTTTGCATCTTATCCATAATTTGTTATGATCCACACAGCTGAATGCCTTTGTATGGTCAATAAAGCACAGGTAAACGTCTTTCTGGTATTCTCTCCTTTCAGCCAAGACTCATCTGACATCAGCAATGATATCCCTCTTTGCATATTATCTTTTGAATCCAGCTTGCGTTTCTAGCAGTTCCTGTCATTATACTGCTGCAACCTTTTTTGAATGATCTTCAGTAAAATTTTACCTGCATGTGATATTAATGATTTTATTTGATAATTTTTGCATTCTGTTGGATTGCCTTTCTTTGGAATGGGCACAAATGTGGGATCTTTTCCAATAGGTTGGTCAGGTAGCTCTCTTCCAAATTTCTTAGCGTAGATAAGTAAGCATATGAAACATCTCAATTAGTATTCTGTCAATTCCTGGAGCCTTGCTTTTCACCAATGCCTCCAGTGCAGCTTGGGCATCTTCCTTCAGTACCATCATTTCTTGGTCATATGCTACCTCCTGAAATGGTTGAATGTAGACCAATTCTTTGTGGTACAGTGACTCTGTGTACTCCTTTCATCTTCTATTGATGCTTTCTGCATCATTCAATATTCACCCCGAGAATCCTTCAATATTACAACCCAAGGCTTCAGTTTTTTCCTCAGTTCTTTTAGCTTGCAAGATGCTGGGGATGTTTTTGCCTTTTGGTTTTCTAGCTCAGGTCTTTGTACATTCCATTGTAATAGTTTACTTTGTTTTCTTGAGCTGTCCTTTTTTAGTGCCCGTGTCCTCTCTTACCTGCTGCCCCTCATTGTTCTCTGAGTGTCCAGAAGCCAGGAAACTCAAGATACAATTCAGTTACAGATAGAGAGATAGGATTGCTTAGTGGGAGCCCTCTAGATACATCTTAAATACCACCCTAGAAGTTACCACTTTTTCTCCTTAGCCCAAAGATAAATTTAATGTTGTTTGAAGATCATCTTTACCTAGTATTAGTGATGGAGCTTATATTTCTTAACCAACCTGGGACTTTGTTTCTTCGTGTATAAAGTGAGGGAAATAAAATCTACCTCCCGGGGTTGTTGTGAAGATTAACAGTCATTTATTCCCAGAACAAGCTTACTGTACAACTTCTGTGTGCCTGGCCCTGAGCTCAGTGTTGGAAACACAAGGATAGCTGACACCTGGTTTTAGCATACCAGAATCTCAAAGTCTAGAAAGGCAAATAATGAGACAATTAGGAACCCTGGAATGAGTGCTTAGATAAAGGGAACGCTTGTGTTATGCAGAGGCCTTACTAATTTAGGCCTAGAAGGGACAGGGATGGCTTCCTGGAGGAAGATGCATCTGAGATGATGCCTGGGATGATGCGTATGAGTCCTTCAAGCACAGGTAGGTGCATGTATGTTTTGGGGAGTCATTTAATTTGGAAACATACAATGGTGATGGCTGCACCAGCTGATGAACACAGTGTCACTGAATTGTACACGTGAAGAATATTGAAATAGCAAATGTTTTGTTACATTTATATTTAGCACAATAAAAAAGGGCCGTTCCAAGTAAAAACAGGAGATTTGTAGAGCTATGGAGGCCAGTCAGTTTGGACTTTGAGTAAAGTTGAAGGGTAGCCTTTGAAGAGAGAAGTGGTGAGGCGGGTTAGCACATTGGTCCTCCCTGTCTCTCTTTACTCCTGTTGCCCTAATTTAGATTCTTGTTTTCTCTTGCTAGAGAGTTTTGATCATCTTCTAAAGGTCTTTTAGACTCTAATCTTGGCCCCTCCATACTGCTGAAAATTATTATGACAAATATGATGATGTGGCTCTGCTGTTAGAACACTTTAATGATCTTCTGTCATTTCAGGAGCCATCCTGCTAAGTTCTTCCTGGAGACCTTCAAGTCAAGAAATGCTCTGGGGTTGAGAGTGGGGAGCAGGAGTGGTAGGGTGGTGGCCATGAAGGGTTCCACGGTAAAACATGGAAAGCATTCCATTTTATTCCTTCCTTCTGGGTATTCAGAACACAAATCAGGATCTTAACAGCTCTGAGGAGTCCTGCGGTAAAGAAACCTTTTTTGGTTTAACCCAAAATTTCCTAGTTATTTTTTTATCATTGAAATTATTTTATTCCTCCCCCGCCAATAGCATCCATTATCATGCTACAGTAGGAATTTTTCACAGAGCCCAGTGTGGGAAGAGCTGGCCTGGGAGATTAAGTGCAATCTCCTGAGAAGGGCATACATTTATGATCTGGCTCCTTATTTCTTCAGCACCCACATTCTCCTCTTTCACCTTATTTTCCAGTCCCACTGAATGACTTGACATGACCCAAACCTATCATGCTGCTGTGAGGAATCGAGGTGTCTCCTGGGAGAGCTCTCAGCTAAAGGGGAGAAGGATATAGATGAAATGAGCTTGACCCTGGATCAAGACTGTAGTCTTTGGAGGGAAGAAGGAGCTCTAACTGCAGCATATTGGGTGACATACCATCCCCAACCAGCCCATGGATGCACGCAGGATCTGGTGACTGAAATCCATGTGCTACCTGGGTGAATCTGCACAATGATTTACCTCTCTAAGGCTAATTTTTATTTTCCTCATCAATAAAATTGGTATGAATTGACACAGTGGCTTCAACAATGAGCTCAAGCACAACAATGACTGTGAGGATGGTAAAGGATCTGGCAGTGTTTCAGTTTATTGTACATAGGGTCGCTATGAGTAGGAACTGACTCGATGGCACATAACAACAACATAAAATTGATATAACAATAACTCTCACCTCATAAGGCTACTGCGTAGATTAAATATAAAATGCCTGGCATAGTGCTGGCACATGGTAACCACTCAAAAACAATTTAGCTCTTATTTATTACTTGTTATTGTTAGTCACTGCCTACTAATTAATTAGTAATAATGTTAATAATATAGTGCTTACTATGCGTCAGACACTGTTCTGAGTGCTTTGCATATATTTATTCACTTAATCTTTACCGTAACCACATTATGAAGTAGGTGTTACTATTATCCCCATTGTACAGGTAAGTGAATAATTTCACAAGTCACACAACTGGTAAGTGATAGAGCCAAGATTTGATGCCTGGTAGTCTGACTCTAACATCTACACTCTTAACTACTACCCTAAATTATAATAAGTAAAACAGGAAAAGAGCTGTTTCAATACAAACTTTGAAAGTGGTTTGATTGCACACAAGAGCAGCCCTGTTTTGGGCCCTTGCTTATAGAAGGGAATACAAAGGAAAGGGAGAAAGACAAGCTATTTCACTCTGCCAGATATTCTTGCACAGTTTTGGACATAACAGCAATGACCGTCTAGAGTAGAATTTCTAAATGGAACAAGGGGATTCAAAGTGTCAATCTTTGGTTAGCAGCCGTAGCGCTTAATCACTGTGCCACCAGGACTCTGTACAAAAGGGTACACCCTGGAAATTTCCAGAAATACTTCTAAGAGTTTTGTAGGAAACAAGAGGTTCCATGCCAACAGATTGAATCAAACACCAGTGGCACTTAAGCTAATGCGGTTATTATAATCCGCCAGGGGCTAAGTCAAGCTCCAGTTCTCCTGGCCCTGTGGACACCCTCCTGGTTCTAGACTGCGTCCTGAACGGATCCTTTCACTCATACCCACATGCCTTACTGCTTTTAGGCCCTAGACGTGAGGGCTATTCAACAAATACATTTTGAATTATAGTGAAAAACTAAAAAAAATCCAAGTTTAAAACTATGAAATCCTTGGAGTTACTAGTCACCTGATAGTGTGGGGCCTCGTATTTGACTTTTTTAAAAAAGCTGTCATGGAATAAATATAATTTGCTTCCAAAATAATTTTATGCAGTTTGGAATTGACGCAAGCAGCTTGCAATGTATGAACAGCTTAAAATTAATGTTTGGCTTTTAGCATTTTATTAAGTTGGCTCAAAACCAATCTAATTCCCACCCCAAAAATAAATAAATAGAAATAAAAAAAAATACTACTTTCTTCCCTTTAAAGTTGAGAGAAATGGTGGAAATTACCATGTCTCCTTCAAAGTGGCAAAAGCAGAGTGGTAGGCCTTCTGGACTTGGAGACAAATGGAAATAACAAGTCTATTTTGGTCAGAATTTGGTGCCTAAACACCCTTGCTCCTGCAAAGCTGTCTCTGGTTTATGATTTGCTTTTGGCTAGAAAATCAGACTGGTGAGGGAAGAGTTGTACTCTGCTGATGGATTCTGAAGCCCAACCTGTTACCAGTGGGGTGACTTGACGTAAGTTAGACAGCCAGCGAGAACTTTCTGCACACCCACCATGTGTAGCCAGCATATGGTGGGTACTGTGGCTACACTGGTGGACAAGACTGACAAAACTGACCTGATCTGGTCTCTCTCTTCAGGGAGTTAGTTCACAGTCTATCTAGGAGATTCTAAGAAAGCCAGTTAACCTCACTGAGCCCCACTTTCCTTTACAGGAAAATGAGTAGTAAAACTCTGGTATTTCAGAATGTGTGAAGGACCTAGTAGAGTTCTTGGGTGGCACAAACTGTTAAGTGTTTGGCTAGTAACCAAAAGATTCGTATGTCAAATCCACACAGAGGCACCTCAGGAGAAAGGCCTGGCAACCTATTCTGAAAAAAAAAGCAACCTTGAAAACCCTACAGAGCACAGTTCTGCTCTGAAATATATGACATAGGGTCTCTATGAGCCTAAATTGACTCGAAGGCAACTAGTTTGGTTTTTTAAGGGCCTAAGTGGTGCAGCAGTTAAAGCTCTTGGCTGCTAACACAAAGTTCAACGGTTCAAATCCACCAGCTGATCTGTGGGAAAAAGATGTGGCAGTATGCTTCTGTAGCTTTACATCCTTGGAAAACTAAATGGGATTATTAGGAGTTGGAATGAACTTGATGGCAGTAGGGTTTGGTATTTTAGCATACTACACACCACGCTGCACATAAACTCCATTTAGATCTTCCCCACCCACATTCTTCTACCTACTGGGACCTATGCCTGGGAATGCGGTCTTTCCCCTCCTGTTGCAAAGACCCTGGTTCATCTCCATGCTTGATGCATTTCACACACCCAGACACTGACTTTTAATCCACTTTGGGCCTGTGTTTATCCTGGCTTCTGTTTCTCTCTGGCACCTGCTTCCTCTGTGTGGTCCAGTCCTCTCACATGCTAACCTTCTCTGACTTGCTTTGGACTTCTGGCTTTTCTTCCAAGAAAAACCTCAGCAGGTCTATCCCACCTTAGGTCTATAGTTTCCTGGGATTCCTCCCCCACCCCTAGACATGTTCTGTCACAAGTACCGTGACTGGAAGTGCTTCCTCCTAAGAGCCTAATATCGGACAACTTTTCACCTCCTTTTATTTGAGGCTGGAATGAGTTGAGTCTCAGGCATCTAAGTCGTACACTTGATTCACGGAGACACCTCGATTCCTCATTTCCTGGCCTGAAGTTTTCAGACTACGGAGAGAGAAACACCTGTAGATATAAGTACTTGGCCCTGAATCATGAATGACGGGAATCCTAGGAAGCAGTTAAGTGGTTATTTAGGAAAACCACAGAGTAGGATGGAGGCTCAATGAAACTAGTTGGGCCTGCGAAATTGTCCAGAAAATTTCAGAGGATAAAGAATTCCAGACTGAATTTGTGATGCTTAATGTCCTGTAGCCAGGGCAGGCTCTCAAAGTCCAAAGCCTATTTTGTAGGAAAGAGGGTGGGGGAATTGTGGTCTCTGCATTCAGTTTAAGGAGTAGAGGTGACATTGCTTCACTCTCCACACTGTGTTGTTCATTCATTCATTCATTCCGTTGTCAACAAATATTTATTCAGCTTCTCTTCTATGTCTCATGGCCTATTACAGTAGTTATGAGCTATGGCTGCTAACGAAAATGTCGGTAGTTTGAATCCACCATCCACTGCTTGGAAACTCTGTGGGGGCAGTTCTGCTCTGTCCTAGCGGGTCACTTTGAGTAGGAATCAACTGGATGCAACAGGTTCATAAGGCAGACCTAGACCCAGCCTTGCCCTCATGGATCTTACATTCCCCTCAGGGGGTAAAACATCATGTGAACAAGTATATGCATACAATAATATAAGTAAATATGGTACTGAAATAGTGACCAAGAAGTGCTATTTCAACTAGGATAGGCAGGGAAATATTGCTTTGTTATTTCCTACCAGGTACCTGGCATTAGACTAGGGGAGGTTTTCTCAAACTCAGCATTATTTTAGTTGGATAATTCTGTGTTGTGGTGGGGCTGTCCTGTGCGTTTAAAATGTGCAGCAATCCCGTAGATGCCAACACCGTAGATGACAGTAGCACCCTCTCATAGCTGTGACAATCAAAAATGTCTCCAAATATTGGCAAATATCACTGAGCTGTATGGATGATCATTGATTTTTGGCTTTTTTCTTTGTTATTCCCAATGTGAATAACAGGCTCAAAGATAATGTCCTTTTGGTTCCATAACATCTGTTCCCAGAAAAGGAAAAGCTATAAGGCTAAACTGTAAAATCTCAGGTGTAGAACAAAGATTTGGGTCCCTCTACCCCCATTATAACCCTATGGGGCAGTTTTACTCTGTCCTATAGGGCCACTCTGAGTCGGAATCGACTCAACGGCAACGGGCTTGGTGTGGGTTTCGTTTACTCCCATTATATCAGAAGGAAATCAGAACAGAATAATGGGATGACAATGGGCCTCAGACTGGCAAAGAGTTAAAATCCCACTTACTAAAGACCTTTGACAAGTTACAAAGCCTTATTGCTCCTCTCTCTCCTCATTTGTAAATGGGTCTTACAATGTCTACTTCGCAGGTCACAGGTGCAGAAGTCTTTGGTATGAGGCTTAGATGAGATGACATTTGTAAAGTACCTGGACATAGTAGGTGCTCAATGAATGACAGTGTTTTTGATGGTTATTGTCATTTTGATCAGTAACTTGGGACACATTTAAATCTGTTCTCTAGTTTGAACTCAGTATGAAAACTGTTGAGTTGCTGGAATTAATCAAAAGAAAATTGTTTAGTAGGTTTTTAAAAAATACATTGTTATTATCATTATTATTTTTCACAGCTAGCTTAAAACCTTCAATAACACTTAAACTTGAAGCTTTAGTAAGGAGGGTCCCCTGTCTCCCCTGCCGTGGGCGCTGGGGAGGCTAATGGCTTTTTGAGACCTGCAGCTCTATGCACACCACTGGCTCAGGTCATAAGCTAAACTAGGTGGAATCCAGTGCAGTGAACAGACTCTTGGTGAGTTGTCTACAGCTTTGGGCTCTCAGCCTAAGCAGAGGGGAGTGTAATGCAAGCAAGCGTGGTGTTGTAGGACCCTGTATTTAGCCAAGACAGCCCTGGATGTAAATCCTAGCACTGCTGCTTACTCACTGAGTGGTCTTGTGCAATTCACTTTACCCCCAGTCTCAGAGTCCTTGTCAGGAAAATGGGCATGATGACGATACCTCTCGCCTCATGTCCTGGACTTGATAAAATGAAATAACTGACATATAAGTGCTCCTGAAATGTTTTGTGCTTTCATTAGCTGTTTTACTGTCATTGAGACTTACTATTGTACAACTGTTTTATAAACCAAGGCAGGAGCAGAAGGAAATGTTGTAAAACATAGGAAACTATTTGTCAAACTCTGATGACCTTAACTTCATTCTGAGAATGCAGTTGACTCTCAAGAAGGGGCCTTGCTGAGAAGAAGCAAACCAACTGGCAGAGGGAACATTATGTGTTTGATAAAATCACTCCTTACAGAGCTTTCATAAACAATGGTGGTTTCTAAGCCAGAATCCTCATGTTAAGAACTCCAAGTATCCTTAGGCATTCCTTTGATTTGAAATTTTTAAGCCATGGAGCCATTTACTTGCAATGAATCTCTACTTGGAAGGCCTATATGTAAAAGTTAGGCTGATGTAAGTCTGTGTTGGGGGTGGGGATAGGGCAAAGAACACAGTTTGAAACCAATGATCTAACCCACCAGGTGACGAAAATAAGACCTAGGTAGTTGGTGCAGTAAGTCAAAGACAAAACAGTGGAGACTTGCATGTTGCTTATGGTGCTGATCAGGTTACAGCGAAGCTTCCAGACTAAGACAGAAAAGAAGAAGGTCTGCAGATTTAGTTCAAATATCACCCAATGAAAGCCGTCTGAATCACAATGTTTTGATCCACAACCAGTCACAGGGATGGCACAGGACAGGGCAGCGTTTCTTTCCCTGTGAATGGAATCGCCATGAGTAGAGGGCCAACCTGACAGTGCTAACAAGATATTCTTGCAAATAGCAAATACCACCATTGTTGTTTTTACGAGGCAGTAACTTGGAGAGAACCTTAAGTGAATTCATTTTCCACACCTGACTTAACTACACCATATTTCACTTTGTGCAAGAAAGAGACAGCCTTCTCTATTCCTTGAGGTACCCTCACCAATTCCAAATATCCCTCCCATCCACCAAAATTCTTGAGCTTTGAGAAAAGGGAATGATGAATTGAATTTCTTTTTCACCCTCTTCAACCGTCTTT
Organism: Loxodonta africana; assembly: GCF_030014295.1. Classification (NCBI taxonomy): domain Eukaryota; kingdom Metazoa; phylum Chordata; class Mammalia; order Proboscidea; family Elephantidae; genus Loxodonta; species Loxodonta africana. Next base: position 97,991,648 of record NC_087348.1, read on the forward strand.
CCAAGCTTAAACATTCATCTGGGAGGCCCAAGATGTTTTTCTCAATAAAGTACCCAGAAATAGTCCCTGGAACAAAAAAATCTAACCATTTGCTAAATCCCATAACTCCACTAACGTTTCCTCTTCCCCGAATTTTGAGTGCTGTTGCAAAATGCTCACTAAATAAGTGTGAATAAGATAATTATCTACTTCCATTTCTAAAAAGGCTTGATGGCAGGTGGAGTTAGTAAGACAGGGCGCTCATTTTCAGCAATAACTTTGTAAATATTGTTTTCTCCTATTTGGATGTAATAACAAATAATTTCCATTTTTCAGATAAATGCTATCAAGAGGATGCTAATTGGCACGATAATGTCTTATCATTCACTCTCCAAGTAGTAAATTTTTAAAATAGCCAATTCAAGGAAGAATCCTTTCAGGAAGAAGATTCCTACTAAGGGTGCCAAACTGAATTTGGGGTTTCCAGGAACTGAGATGTTGACCAGACAGTCACAGATAACATGACACATAGCTTTTGTGGAGATAAAGATGCTATCTGATCCCCATCTAGCCTGCCTCCTTTTCTGAGTCAGGGTGACATCTCTATTTTGCCTTTCTAAGCAGCTGAGCTACATTTCAAAAGATGTCTCAGTGGTGAGGGTGGGCTGCAGACTAGGTTATCCAATTGAAGAATCATGCAATTTATTTCTTTTGTATTTTTGTTGCTTTGCTAATGGAAGGGGTTTAAAATAATTTTCTACAACCTTCTCCCAAGACTTTCTTCCTCGATCTCTGGGTCTAATCAATATTTTACAGCATCATCGTGTCACAACCAAAAGAGCCCTTAGAAATGATCTAATCCATCTCCTTCTTTTAAAGACGGGAAACTGAGGCTGATCCCAGGTGAGTGTCTCGTTTCTGCTCAAAGAGTCAGTTAGTGGTAGAACTGGTGTGGACACCCTCTTTCCAGTGCTCCTAACATCTTTTAGCATGGCTGTATCTCACACTGGATTCTACAGTGCATGATTTTCTTGCAGTCTCTCCATTGTCTAACAGGCCAATAAATATCCACTGATATTCTCTGGCTTAACACAGAGAAATGAGTCTTGTGGTGGGCATGAGGTCTGTGGCCATCGCCACACCCCAAAATGAAGACTGATGTGAGTCGAGGAAAATGAGAATTCAGGTGTCGGGTTGTAGTGGTTGCTCTGGAACTTATCCCACCCTGTTCCTCTTTTTGGTTCTCTTTATGGTTTCCTGAAGTAAAACATTTTCATTCTCATATCGACTGACTTATTTTGAAACAGTAATTTCTCCTTTAATGTACTGGGTGACTCACATTGCCCTTACATGAAAAAATTTAAATTATATACCATTTTTACCCTACCCCAGATTTGAAATGCAGTTAATTTATGTTTATTTTGTTGTTGTTGTTACCATTTTTTGTTTATTTGCTTGCTTTGTTTCATTGCAAAGATGCTTGCCTCAAATATAGTAGGACTCAATGAATATTTGTGGAGTCAATCAATAAATTGATGACATATATGGAATAGTTTGCAATGTGCGTGTGTCTGAGATGGCAAAGTAAATAGATAAGGAGAAGAGAAGTTAATTGAAATTGGGAGTGAAAGGTGTAGAGTAGACATCTTTTAAATGGAAAAGAAGTGTAATTTGGGGTTAAGGACTGAGGTTATAGACTTCAGTTTCATTAGCTGAAATTATGGTCCAGCTCCCTTCTAGCTGTGTTATCCTAGACAAGTCATTTAATACCATTGATCTTATTTACTCGTCTCTACAAAGCAAATAATAATAATAATACCTATCTTATAAGGTTATATAAGGATTTAGACAAGATAACATATGGAACTCGACGGCAATGGATTGGTGGTTTTAACATGTGGAAAACACATATTACAATGCCAGGCATACTGTAAGAGCTCAGAAAAGGGTATCATTTATAAAGCATCATTAAAGACAATATGCAGACTGCATCTCAATTTCACTTTCTTCTAAAACAAACAAAAAAATCTAGAGCTGTTGCTTGGAGCAAGGCTCAACAAAGATAATTTTGGAAGGTGGGGTACATCATCCATAGACGTAGTAAGGAAGAATGGTTACTGAATGGCCATATATCTTAATAACTAGTGAGTGCACGTATGTCACTTGAGAAAATTAGGATTATTAATCTTTTCATTTTATGGATGAAAATACTGAGGCTTAATTTTACATGGACAATAAGAGCTAGCATAGACATAGAAGAGAACAGACATTGGATGTGATGCAATGTCTGTGTGTCCCATAATCCTCTACTCACTTTACAGCATTGCCTCCTCTCAGGGAGAAGGGAAAGTGGTAAGGTGAGGCACAGGTGAGATGCAGCTTGAAGCTGGAGATGAGGAATAGTGAGGGGGTAGAATTCCAACAACAGTATTTTCTCAGGAAGTTAGAAAAAGTCTTCTGCTTAGAGTAAGCAGTACAAAGTAAGGGATTGGCTGGGCAGGAGTGGAAGAGAGAGCGGCAGAGGAAGAGAGTTGAAATTTAGTATAATTGTTGGGGGGAAATATGAGAGGGAGTTAACATGAGATGGGGGAATGAGCAGTCTTAGCTGGACTTTTCTTTGTAATCTTTTCAGAATCATCTTTCCACCCACCCTCCCCCAGAGATAGTGCCACTGAGACTGCCCATTTTCCAGTATTGCTCCCAAGTATGATTCTAACTTGAGTAAGTAAAAGACCCCTGGCTCAGTAATGGGTGAGTTTCCTTAGTTCTAAAATCCAGAGATGCAGACGTGCCTTTGGGTTACCAGTGACCCTCTTGGCTGGAGGAAGACTACAAACCATGGGTAGACTTTGAAGGAGGTTTGCACCACATCCTGAAGCCTAGCAATTGTCAAGTTAAAAACCTTTCACTAAAGCAGATGCTCTCTCCTTTATCTCTCTCTCTTTTTTTTTTTGTCTTTAAAGTTTGGAGGAAAATAATTTTGAAGTCCGTTCCTTCATTCCTTTACCAATTTATTCAACATTTATTTGGCAATAGCTATGTAGTAAATGCTTTCTTATGCCATCTCCGTTTCATCTCAAATCTGCACTATGGGGTGGATTTTCTTCTCCAATTTTACAGGTAGCCAACACGTTCAGAGATGTGGAGTGACTTGGCCCAAATGACCCCAGTGGTTGGTGTCAGAGCTGATTTGAACTCAGGGTTGTCTGCCCCCCTCCCACACCTGTGCTCCTTTCATTGTGCTGTGGTGAGCTGTTCTCCTTGTACCATCACACTGTGGGAACTATGAAGACTGGTTCTACTGAACTTGTTCTTAGAAGGCCAGAGAACCACAGAGCAGGTTCCACAGGACTAGTGGGTAGAGACATGTCCTTTTGTGCCCTTGGACTTTGTCTTTCCATTTTGTCCTATGGCCAACATATTTCCACATTCTGAGCCCTCTGAGAACCTCCAGGGCTCAGATTTGAGTGATATCCAACCCTAAGAATTATCACAGTAATTAATTAATTACTACCCCATTACTCTGGCTTGCATTTACCACTGAATATCTTAAGCCTTGCTGTGGGGCTTTTGGGTGAATTTTAATATGAGGGTATGTGACTTTTATCTACAAGATGGTTTTGGTTTCCCACTTAATCAAAAATACTACATGCTAGGAAATAAGGTGGCAAGAGAGAGAAAAAAATAGACTTCTTTAATTTTTCTTTTCTAAGTCTTATTATTGCCCCACTACTGAGTTTAGATGGAAACCCTGGTGGCATAGTGGTTAGGTGCTATGGCTGCTAACTAAAGACTCAGCAGTTCAAATCCACCAGGTGCTCCTTGGAAACTCTATGGGGCAGTTCTACTCTGTCCTATAGGGTCGCTATGAGTCGGAATCAACTCGACCGCAGTGGTAGTGGGTACTGAGTTTAGAGCTATTTTGGAAACTCCTATCATTAAAATTTTGGCTACTTTTGAAATGAGGGACTCAGGATTACTTAAGAAGAAAGAATTCAGACTGATCTTTGGATAAAAAGGTCTTTTTTTTAGATAAGTCCTAATTGTAAGTATAAGAGGGAGGGAAGGAAGTAGGGGGAGAGAGTGGGGAACACACAGAGAGAGAAAAGGACAGAAAGACTAAAATAAAAGTAAAAAAGCCAGACCCATTGTCATCCAGTCAATTCTGACTCATAGTGACCTGTAAGACAGAGTATAACTGCCACTTAGGGTCTCCAAGGTTGTAAATCTTTACAGAAGCAGACTGCCACATCTTTTTCCTATGGAGTGGTTGGTGGATTCCAACTGCCAAATTTTCGGTTAGCAGCCAAGTGCTTAAACACTGCACCACAAGGGCGCCTTTGAGAGAAAAAGACTAAGGAGATGCAAAAAGAAGGGCAAGAGAAGAAGGGAGGGAGAAAGGCAGGATGGAACCGAGGGAAGGTTCTTGTGCAAGCTTGATAACTGCATCCCTGACTCTGGTCTTTCTTATATTACCTCTATGCTCCCAGTGACCTTTCCTAAAACACAAGCATGATTAGTTGGTCATGTTCCCCCCTCTACTTTATGGATCTCTATTTCCCACTAGTAAAAGTCTAGACTCCTACACGTCACAAATAAGGCCCTTTCAAGCTTGACTTGCTTATCCCTCTTGCCCTACCTCTGGCCCTTCCTTCCTCTCACCTCACACTTCATCCACACCGAAGGGCCTGCACCTGTTCCAGCAAAGTTATTCAGGACCATGCACATTGGAGGGGTCCCCTTTCCTCCCATCTGTTTAGCAAGCTCTGAGCATCCTTCAGGCCTCATTTCAAACACTGGTTCTCTCATAAAGGTCCCTTGATTCTTTCAGTCAAATTTGGCCTTCTTTTTTAAAGTCATTGCACTATGTGTGTGTGTGTGTGTGTGTGTGTGTGTGTGTGTGTGTGTGTGTATTTCTATTTTGGCAAGAGCTTCATAAAACATCACCCTTCTCCTGTCTGCCTTTCTGTTTAGCCAAGAGACTGTGAACTACAGAGAGTAAGGTCATGCTTCCATTTATGCCTTTATTTTATGCCCCTATCCTTTAGAACAGTATCTAGAATTAAAAAATAATAATAATAATTTAAAAAGGTTTTCATTGAGTTCTCAAAGATGGGTGGGATGAACAAAGGAAGTAAGGAAAGAAAAAATGAAGGGAGGGAGGAAAAATGAAGGAATCCATTTTTTCAGGAGTAAATTAAACTGTCCTGTGCTAGGCAGGGTGCTAAGTACATTAAAGATGACACCTTCCTCAGTTCTCACAATAACCCTGCAAGGTGTTTTTTATTACTCCACATCTCAGTAAAGAAATGGATGCTCACAAAGGTGGGGCACTTTGCCCATGGTCACCACTGGAAACTTCAAAACTGGAATTGGAACCTGGATCTGTCTGTATCCAAGGTGTTTATTATCTAGCTTTACTGACTCAGTTGACCTCTTAAATGCATTGTCTTTTCCCAGGCTTCACCACCTTGTCCGTATTTGATCAAAGGTGTTCTCAGAACTTTGTTGTCTTGAAACAACAAAATCATTCTTCTACACTTCTTTTAACACTGTAACTTGACTATTTGGGCATGGAATTGAAAGATTAGAAAAATCGGGCACTACTTCATTCCCCATCTACTTAACACAGTAACAGCTAATATTCATTGAGTGCCTACTATATTTCAGAAACTGCTATGATCTTTATATCAGCACCTCTAAAAAATTAACGTGCATGGGAAACACAGGGGTCGTATTTAAGTTCTGCTTCAGTCCATCTAGGGATGGGGGGCTATAATTATGCATATCTAACAAGCTTCGTGGGGATGAGATGCTGCTATTCAGAGGACTACATTTTATGTAGCAAGGATTTAGAACACTGGAATCAGATAGTCCAAGTGAAACTGTGACACTGGTAAAGTTAACCTCTTTGTGCATGAGTTTGCACATCCATAAAATGGGAAAGACAAGAGTATCCACTTTATCATAGTACTGCTGTGAGGATGAAATAAAGGGCATTTGTAAAGCCCTGAGAATATACTACACATACACAATAAGCAGAGCCTGTAATTATTTCCTAGTTATTGTTGTCTTTTAAAATAACCCAGTGGTTCTCAAAAGGACGAGGGGTGATTTTATCCCTAAGAGATATTTCACAATATCTAGAGATATTTTTGGTTTCCACGACTGTGTGGGGGCTATTACTGGCATCGAGTAGGTAGAGGCCAGAGATACTATTAGAAATCCTACAATGCATAAAACAGCCCTCACAACATGGAATTATCTGGTCCAAAATATCAATAGTGCCAAGGTTGAGAAACCCCGTGATATCTTAGGGATTAACATTGCCATTTTGCAGATGAAGTCCCAGAGGTCCAAGAATATGACCAAGCCCACATATTTAGTAAAATAGAGCTATTTTGTGTGAAAATACAGACCTGAGGTTGCTGTCAATGGAGCCTCTTCAGTTAGTGTGTGTGAGGGCATACACCTGTATCTTCATGTTGTCGGACTCTCTTTTTAACTTCTAGGGATATAAGCCAGCTTTAAGCCAGAGTTGTTGAATTTCATACGGAAGTAGAATCCCAGAAGAGGCCATTCAGATGTGAACTATTCTTCACAGAACCAACAGAGCCACACACCATTCGTGGAATTCAAATCCCCTCATACAAAGCCAGAATGATTATTTTTTTTTGAGAAAATGAAAATCCATATGAGTCAGAGTTTGGGCTTCGATGCATGTTTCAAAACTTGCACAAATGAACAATGGGGATTTATTGTTATTATTTTTCTAATTTCAGCATGGCACACATGACACCTTTTGCAACCAACTTCTTCTTGGATTCTATAAACACTTCTAAATTGTCACTACCCCTCTTAAAAAGTCAGCTGGTTAAAAATTTTATAGAGCTAAAACCCAAAACTTCTCAGACAGGTTCACTCAATTCATACTAGCCAGCCAACTAATCAAACAAATAAATCATACATAAAAAAAATCAACTCATGACAAAATAAAACTATAAAATTTTTTAGCATGATGAAAAAAGTTGAGTTTCTCATTCAGCTCTGGGTTGACTCTACCACTGATGGCTGTATGACTTCCACTTTGGAGCTGAGCACTGGTGTAAATAAATACATGAACAAAGCAAAAATCATTAAAAAGACAGGAGAGAAAAAAAAGACCTAAATGGATGTCAAAAGAGACTCCGGAACTTGCTCTTGAACGTCAAGTAGCTAAAGCAAAAGGAGAAATGATAAAGTCAAGAAGCTGAATGGAAGATTTCAAAGGGCATCTCGAGAAGACAAAGTATTAGTATGACATGTGCAAAAACCTGGAGATAGAAAATGAAAAGGGAAGAACACACTTGGCATTTCTCAAGCTGAAAGAACTGAAGAAAAAATTCAAGTCTTGAGCTGCAATAGTGAAGGATTCCATGGGGAAAATATTAAACGACGCAGGAAGCATCAAAAGAAGATGGAAGGAATACACAAAGTCATTACACCAAAATGAATTAGTCGATATTCAACCATTTCAAGAGGTGGCATATGATCAGGAACCGATGGTACTGAAGGAAGAAGTCCAAGCTGCACTGAAGACATTGGGAAAAAACAAGGCTCCAGGAATTGTTGGAATATCAATTGAGACATTTCTACAAATGGATGTAGCGCGGGAAGTGCTTACTTGTGTATGCCAAGAAATTTGGAAGACAGCTACCTGGCCAACCAACTGGAAGAGATCCATATTTATATCTATTGCCAGGAAAGGTGATCCAACCAAATGTGGAAATTATCAAATGATATCATTAACATCACAAGCAAGTAAAATTTATTGAAGATCATTCAAAGGTGACTGCAGCAGCAAATCAACAGGGAACTGCCAGAAATTCAAGCCAGATTCAGAAGAGGGCATGGAGCCAGGGATATCATTGCTGATGTCAGATGGATCCTGGCTGAAAGCAGAGAATAGTACAAAGATGTTTATCTGTGTTTTATTGACTATGCAAGGCATTTGACTGTGTGGATCATAACAAATTATGGATAACATTGCAGAGAATGGGAATTCTGGAACACTTAGTTGTGCTCATGAGGAACCTGCACATAGTCCAAGAGGCAGTCTTTTGAAAAGAACAAGGGAATTCTGCATGGTTTAAAGTCAGGAAAGGTGTGCATCAGGGTTGTATCCTTTCACCATACCTATTCAATCTGTATGCTGAGCAAATAATCCAAGAAGCTGGGCTTTATGAAGAAGAACAGAGCATCAGGATTGGAGGAAGATTCGTTAACAACCTGTGTTATGCAGATGACACAATCTTGCTTGCTGAAAGTGAAGAGGACTTGAAGCACTTACTGATGAAGATCAAAGACCACAGCCTTCAGTATGGATTACACCTCAACATAAAGAAAACAAAAATCCTCACAATTAAACCAATAAGCAACATCGTGCCAAATGGAGAACAGATTGAAGTTGTCAAGGATTTCATTTTACTTGGATCCACAATCGAAACTCATGGAAGCAGCAATCAAGAAAACAAAAGACTCATTGCATTGGGCAAATCTGCTGCAAAAGACCTCTTTAAAGTGTTCAAAAGCGAAGATGTCACCTTGAAGACTAAAGTGCACCTGATCCAAGTCATGGTGTTTTCAGTTGCCTCATATGCATGTGAAAGCTGGACAATGAATAAGGAATATTGAAGAAGAATTGATGCCTTTGAATTGTAGTATTAGAGAAGAATATGAATATACCATGGACTGCCAAAAGAACAAACAAATCTGTCTTGGAAGAAGTAAGACCACAATGCTTCTTAGGTATGCAAGGATGGCAAGACTATGTCTCACATACTTTGAACATTGTCTCAGTGATCTAATAGCACTTAGTTGTCTAGTACCACTATAACAGAAATACCACAAATGAGTGGCTTTAACAAAGAGAAATTTATTCTCTCACAATCTAGTAAGCTGCAAGTCCAAATTCAGGGTGCCGGCTCCAGGTGAAGGCTTTCTCTCTCTGTCAATTCTGGAGGAAGGTCCTTGTCATCAGTCTTCCCTTGGTCTGGGAGCATCTCAGTGCAGGAACCTCAGGTCCAAAGGACACACTCTGTTCCAGGCACTGCTTTCGTGGTGGTATGAGGTCCCCATATCTCTCTGCTCGATTCGTTCTTTAATATCTCAAAAGAGATTGGCTTAAGACACTATCTAATCTTGTAGATCTCATCAATATAACTGCCACTAATCCATGTCATTACATCATAGCGATAGGATTTACAACAAATAGGGAAATCACATCAGATGATAAAATGGTAGACAATCATACAATACTGGGAATCATGGCCTAGCCAAGTTAATAGATATTTTGGAGGGACACAGTTAAATCCCTGACAGACATGTTATCAGGAGGGATCAGTCCCTGGAGAAGGACATCATGCTTGGTAAAGTAGATGAGGAAGATGCTCAATGAGATGGATTGACACAGTGGGTACAACAATGGGCTTAGGCATAACAACAATTGTGAGAATGGCACAGGACCAGGCAGTGTTCTTTTCTGTTGTACATAGGGTCACTATGAGTCAGAATCAACTTGATGGCACTTAGCAACAACAAAAATGAAAATTTTAGAGCTGAAAAATATAGTAACTGTAATAAAAAAAAAAAATGCTAGATGGACTCAACAATAGAATAGAAATGGAAGAAGTAGTAAATTTGAAATTGAGAAAAAGAAATTACCCAATTAAAAGTACAGTAAGAAAACAAATGGAGCAAAAATGAACCACCCTCAGAGACTTGTACACAATATGAAGTGATGTGGCATATATTTAGTTGTAATTCCAGAAGAATAGAAAAGGTAGAGATGGTCAAAAAGAAAAATAATTTGAAGAAATAATGGCTAAAAACTTCCTAAATTTGCTTGAAAATATTTAATTACAGATCCAAGAACAGCAATGAACCCTAAATAGGATAAACAGAAGAAAATCATCCTTACGCTTATCAAAGTCAAACTGCTAAAAGGTAGCAATAAAGAGAAAAACGTTAGAAGAACAACTCCATCTAAACAAAATAGAACAAAACAAAAATCCACATGTTATATTCCGGGGAACAATGGTGATAATGATGGCTAACTTCTTGTAAGAAGCTATGGAAGCTATAATATGTTGGAAACTTTCAAGTGCTGAATGGTAAGACAAACAAAAAACATGGTAAACAAGAATTCCATATTTAGAAAAGCTGTTCTTCAAAACTGAAAGCAAAATAAAGATATTTTCAAATAAAGAACTTAGAGAACTTATTGCTAGAAAACTTGTACTACAAGAAATGTTAAAATAAATTCCTAAGTCTGAGGGAAACGGCACTAGATGGTCACTCATATACACTAAAAGGAAGAACACAAAAAAATGTAAATATATTCTTAAATATTAAAAACCCTCTCTGTCTTAATTTATTTAAAATACTTATGACTGTTAAAAAAAATGTAACAATTGCATAAGAACTGGTGGAATAAAAGGAAATATACCTATGAAAGTTTCTTATATTTTAAGTGAAATAATTAAATATTAAGTAATTAGATTGGTATATGTTATGGATTGAACTGTGTTCTTCAGAAATACGTGTTGTAAATCCTAACCCCCGTACTTGTGGATGTAATATCATTTGGGAATAGGGTTTTCTATGTTATGTTAATATAAGGCCATATCGGTGTAGACTGTGTTTTAAGCCAACCACTTTTAAGATACAAAAAGAGCAGATTAATCTGTATGGGATCGAATTGACAACAGCAACCGGAAAGATTAGACAGGAACCTTAGGGGGCTGTGAGTTTATGTTAATGAGGAAGGAATAGCTCAGAAAAGAGGGTGAGAATGGTTGTACAACTTGAAGAATGTAGTCAGTGTCACTAAATGGTACATGTGTAAACTGTCCAGTTGGTGTGTTTTGCTGTGTATATTCTCAAAAAAAAAAAAAGAGAGCAGATTACGTAAGGAGGCAATAAAGCACAGAAGAAGGAAAATAGATGTGATGCCATGTGAAGATCACCATGAACCCAGGAACAGAAGCTGCAGAGATAAGGACCTTCTCCCAGAGCTGACAGAGAAAGCCTTCACCTACAGCCTCTACCATGCATTCAGACTTCTAGACTCCTAAACTGTGAGAAAATAAATTTCTGTTTGTCAAAGCCACCTACTTTGTGGTCTTTCTGTTATAGCAGCACGAAGAAACTAATATAGTATAAATTTAAGACTCATATGTAACCCTTAGCTGGCTTTACTAGCTGTATATTCTAGGGCCCTTCAGAGGCTTTGATTTTTAATAATCTATAAAATGAAAATAAGAAACCCTACTATCCAGAGGGTTATTGTAGTAACCCTTTAATATGGATTGAATTGTATTCCCCCAAAATGTGTGTCAACTTGGCTAGGCCATGATTCCCTGTATTATGTAACTGCCTACCATTTTTTCATCTGATGTGATTTTCCTATATGTTATAAATCCTATTTCTATGATGTTAATGAGCTGGGATTAGTGGCAGTTATGTTAATGAGGGAGGACTCAATCTACAAATTAAGTTGTGTCTTAAGCCTATCTCTTTCGAGATATAAAAGAGAGAAGTGAGCAGAGAGACAGGGGGACCTCATAACACCAAGAAACAAGAGCCAGGAGAATAGAGCCTCCTTTGGACCTGGGGTCCCTGCGCTAAGAAGCTGCATGGCCAGGGAAGATTGATGATAAGGATCCTCCCCTAGAGCTGACAGAGAAAGAAAGCCTTCCCCTGGAGTTGGCACCCTGAATTTGGACCTCTAACCTCCTAGACTGTGAGAGAACAAACTTCTGTTTTGTTAAGGCCATTCACCTGTGAAATTTCTGTTACAGCAGCACTAGATAACTAAGACACCCCTGAGGTTATTCAGGGAACAACCTGCATGGCTTTACACAGCAGTCCTGAATTTAGCACAGTAATTGGCATATAATGAGAACACAGTAAAAATTTTCAAGTAAACCACCCATCATTCAGTGAGTTAATCACATGTGAATCAAGATGGATCTATTTTACCCTAAAATTTGACCCATTCCAGAAACCGTTTTTTAAATGTAACGAGTATTAATTAAGAGCCATTTCAACAAATCCTTAATCAAATATATCCCAGCTCTGTTCTAGTCATCAAAGGAAGGGGGCAGTTGAGTTTAAAACATGGTTCACATTCACCACTCTATAGAAACTGCCACAGTTTTGATGTGGTAAAACCCGTGTGAAATTGGGCACTCCAGATTAGTAAGCAAACACAAGAAGCCCATGTGTCATACCTTGCTTACTATAAGCTTACTGGTTACTCCACCCCATACGTCCACCAGGAACTTCCATGTTGCCACATCCATTAGTCGCATCTATTCTGATTTTACTTGGCCTCTCAGCAGAATTGAATAGTTTTCCTTATCGAAACCCACTTTTTCTCTTGGCTTCTGTGGTTTTTCTCCTGCCTCAAAGACCATTCTTCCTTAGTCTCCTTTGCTGGCACTTCCTTCTCTAACCCCTTGCTGTTGAGTCGATTCTGGCTGATATCAGCCACCCTGTAGGACAGAGTAGAAATGCCCCATAGGGTTTCCAAGGAGTGGCTGGTGAATTTGAACTGCCGACCTCTTGGTTAGCAGCTGTGGCTTGCGTAGCTCTTAACTACCGGGCCACTAGGGCTCTGGATTTTCTCTAAAGGATTCTAAATGTAAAGTGGTCTTTGGGCTGAGTCCTTGAAACTCTTCTATCTACAGTTTCTTCTGAGGTCAGTGGTTCGCAAACTTGAAAGCATATTAGAGACATACAAGTAGCTTTTAAATTTCAGAAGCTCCGCCTACACCTGAAACCAATTGCATAAGTATCTTTGAAGGTAGGACTGTCACATCAGTATTTTTTAAAGCTCCCAGGTGGTTGCCATGTGAAGCCAAAGTTGAGAACCTCTGCCTGGGTGATCCCATTCATTCTACAGCTTTAAGCACCATCCATATGCTGTTGATTTCCAAATTTATGATTCTAGCCCTGGATCAGATTCCTCACTCTAACTCTAGCACTGACATCAGTCCCAGGCCCACTCCACACACTCCTGGCTTGTTTTGGCTTTAGCACAAGTTTTTCATGTTAGATAAAAATTGCCTGGATCCCATGATCCTCACCCAGAACCTGGTTCAACTTCTTATTGTCACCCACTTGTTCCCCAGAATGACTCACCCCCCACTAGGGGAGGCATTCATATCATTTGTTAACGTTTATAATAAATGTGGGTGGTGGGTGCGCCCCACTGGGCAGGCTCAGGCCCCACGCCCAAGGCATACCCCCTCCCAGCTCAGCCCCCTGGGGCTCCTGCGTGGTGGGACAGGGGCACCCCGGGCTTCAGGGCCCACCTTCTTCCCGTCTCCTCCTCAGAGAAGCCTCAAGATGGGGGGTGCGAACACTTGTAGCACTGCCTGTGCCCCCACCCCAGCAAGGCGGCCCCAGGGCTGTGGGATAGGTCAAGAGGACTCAGGCTTGGGCGGGTCAGGCTCTGGGCTCACTTTGATGGCCCCTTCCCCAGAGGCCCCCCAACTCCATTCTCCCAGGACCTGTGACCCTGCACGGCAGGTGGGAACCCCAGGAGTCAGGGGAGACCCTCCAGCCCCTGCCTCTTTTTTTATAATAAATGCTCACTTGTATTACATGTCCAACCATGTGATAGACGGTGTACATGAAGTTTTATATATTTTATCTCATTTATTCCTCGTTACAACCCTTTGAAGGAAGTATAATACACCATTTTATAGATAAGAAAACAAAGTCTTAAAAAATTGAATGGATTTACCCAAAATAACATGATCCATACGCAGAGGGATGAGGCCTTAAACACAGATGAATTTTACCCCAAAGCTCACGCCTAATCCTTAAGGGCACTGCTGCCTGCCTCCCCTTCACTTTGGGCCGAATAAACCACATTCCTGTCTGAGAATGTAGCCTCATTTCCAATCATTATGGACTATAGAATCTTTGGATTTATAGAAAGTTGGGCTTAGGTAGGGCTGTAGAGATCTTGGAATTCAATTCTCTTGTTTTACAGATGAGGACCCCAAGGTCTTCAGAGGGAAAATTACTTTCCCAATGTCAAACAATGAATTAGTGGCCAGACAGGAATTTAAATTAAGCCTCCTATGAATCCAGCGCTCTTCCTAGAGCACCACGTTGCCTCCCACTAAAATGGGGTGTTTCTAATAATTTATTTTTCCCTTCAGCTTAGTCAAGGGTCCTTCATAAAACAGGCTATGTGTTGTTTAGCTGCATAAAATAATTATTTGTTAGATTTGCTGAACTCTTTTTTACCTTTAATTCCAGTCAATTCAAATAGCCATTGCTTGCCAAGCTACTTTAACCACAGAGCCCTTATGAGGTTTATTTGTTTCTGAAGTCTTATTTTCTGAGGTAAATTAATGATGTGTTACTCCCAGAGACTTTATGGTGCTTATCACTATATCACTATATTAGTTCACATCAAAAAAAATCATAGAGAGCTATTTTTCAAAACCTGACTAAAATAGCCTAGAGAAATCCTAGTAAATTGGGGGCTTTGAAATATCAACGCACATATGGATTGCATATTTCTCCTAAAGAAAATGTTTTCATTTCACATTAGGTAAAAGTTTTCCTTAAAAAGTTGTCACTTCGCATATGAAAAGATTCATGTCTTCTTAGTCTGGTTTGTAGGATCTAAGGGATTGGTAGCTCCTTTGCAAACACCATCGTGCTTTGTAGGTGGTGGCATGGTATGCAGACAGGCTTCTATTCGAATTTCTGATCAGCCAGTTACTAGCTCTGCATACTTAAATATGTGCTTTGAATTCTCTGTCTCAGTTCTCTATCTATAAAATGGGTATGGGAATGTTACTTACACCAAAGTCGAGTGAATTAAGTGAGATAATGTAAATAAAATACCTTCAGAGTGCATGTACCATGATTTAAAAAAAAAAAAACCACAGTGCCTTCAAGGCAATTCCGACGCATGGCGACACCACGTGTATCAGAGTAGAACTGTGCCCATATGCTTTCTATTTATTTCTTTTGTTGTTGTTGTTGTTGTTGAGAATATACTCAGCCAAATATACACCAACTCAACAGTTTCTACATGTACAATTTAGTGACACTGATTACATTCTTCAAGTTGTGCAACCATTCTCACTCTCCTTTTCTGAGCTATTCCTCCCTCATTAACATAAACCCACTGCCCCCTACGTTTCCTATTTAATTTTTTGAATTGCTATTGTCAATTTGATCTCATATAGATAGCTCTTAAAAGAGCTCAATGCTCAAGGCAAGCCTTTTTTACTAGTTAAGCTATTGTTCCGTTTTAAGATGACTTCAGGGGATATTTTTGGTTTAAGGTTAAAGATTATCTCATGGCACTAGTTTCGGAGGTTCATCCACCCTCCATGGCTCCAGAAAGTCTAGAGTCCATGAGAATTTTAAACTCTACCTACATTTTCCCCCTTTTGATTGGGATTCTTTTGTGGAGCCTTTGATCAAAATATTCAGTAATGGTAGGCAAACATCATCCAGCTCTTCTGGTCTCATAATAAAGGAGGCTGTTGTACATGGAGGCAGTTAGCCACACAGTCCCTATCTTCCTCCTATTTCTGACTCTCCTCCTTTCTCTGTTGCTCCATATGAATAGAGACCAATTGTTGTGCCTAGGATGGGTGCTAGCAAGCTTTTAAGGCCCCAGACACTATGCAATGAACTAGGAGGAAGAACTAACTGAAGCACTAAACACATCATTAGGACGATTAACTGGGATGTCCCATGAAGCCATGGACCTAAACCTCCAAAACAAGGAAACAAGCCCTGTGAGGTGTTTGGTTGTACATAAGCAGCTTCAGCAGCTACTCTTTCTTGTTTTGTTTTGTCGTTGTTGTAAATATATCTATTATACAACTTCTGCAAATTCTATTTTTTACAGGTGTACAACTTATTAACAGCAATTACAATAATTGTCTGTACAACTCTACCCCTAATCTATGCAATTTTTCCATCACCATTAAGCTCCATTTTACCCCTTTCTCCTATCCTTGGTAACCACTAATAAACTTTTGTCTCTATACATTTGCCTTTTCTTGTCTTTTTATATAAGTGAGGTCATACAATATTTGTCATTTTGTGATTGGTTTATTTCACTCAGCACAATGTCTTCAAGTTCTACCCGTACTATAGCATTATCAAGACTTCACTTCTCCTACTGGCTGAGTAGTGTTCTGTTTTATGTAGGTACCACATTTTGTTTATCCATTCATCTGCTGATGGGCATTTAGGTTGTTTCATCTTGTGTATAGTGCTGCATTAAACACTGGTGTATAAGTCTCTTTTTGAGTCTCTGCTTTCTTTCTTTTGGGTCTATACCTAGGAGTGGAATTACTAAGTCATATGGCAGTTCTATTTTTAGCTTTTTGAGAAACTACTGCCCTTCTTTCCACAATGGTTGTACAATTTTTCATTCCCACCAGTAAAGGATAAATGTCCATATCCTCAGCAACATTTGTTATTTTCTGTCTTGTTTTTATCTTAGCCATCCTAGGGGAAGTATTGACCGTTGAATTGTGTCCCCCCAAAATATCTGTCAACTTGGCTAGGCCATGATTCCCATTATTGTGTAATTGTCCACCATTTTGTCATCTGATGTGATTTTCCTATGTGTTATAAATCCTGTCTCTATGATGTTAATGGGATGGAATTATCGGCAATTATGTTAATGAGGCAGGATTCAACCTACAAGATTAGGTTATGTCTTAAACCAATCTCTTTTGAGATATAAAAGAGAAAAGCGAGCAGAGAGACATGGGGACCTCATACTACCAAGAAACAAGAGCCAGGAGAATAGCGTGTTATTTTGATCCTGGGTCCCTGCACTGAGAAGTTCTCAACAGGGGAAGATTGACGTAAAGGACCCTTCCCAAGAGCCAACATATGAGAAAGCCCTCTCCTGGAGCTGACACCCTGAATTTGGACTTGTAGCCTAGTAGACTGTGAGAGAATAAACTGCCATTTATTGGAGCCACTCATTCACTTTATTCATTCACTTGTGGTATTTCTGCTACAGCAGCACTAGGTAACTAAGGGAGTGAAATAGTATTTCATTATAGTTTTGATTTGCATTTCTCTGATGGCTCATGATCCTGAGCATCCTTTCATATGTTGGGTGGCCATTTGAATGTCCTCTTTGGTAAAATGTCTATACAAGTCCTTTGCCCATTTTGTATTTGTGTTATTTGTCTTTTTGTTGTTAAGTTGTCAAAGTTCTATATATATTTTGGTTATTACATTCTTGCCGGAATGTAATAATCAAAATATACATAAAACTTTGACATCTTATAGGGGTTCTGAAGATTTTCTCCTGGTTGGTAGCTTTTCTCTTCACTTTTTTGGTAAAATCTTTTGATAAGCAAAAGTTTCTTAATTTTTACTATGTCCCATTTATTTATTTTGTCTTTTGCTGTTTGTGCTATTGTTATTGTATTAGATAATCCATTGTTGAAAGCCACATCTGAGAGCTTTGCCCCTGCTTGTTCTTCTAAGCATTTTATGGTTTTAGTTTGTACTTTTTGATCCTTAATTCATTTTGAATTTGTTTTTGTGTATGGTGTGAAGCATGGATCCTGTTTCATTTTTCTGCATGGGGAAATTGAATTTTCCCAGCACCATTTATTGACGAGACTCTTCTTTACCCATTGAACGGATTTAGCCCCCTTGTCAAAAATCAGATGTCCACAGATGTGTGGGCTTATTTCTGGACTCTCAGTTCTATTCTATTGGTCTGTATGTCTAATGTTATACCAGTACCAAGAGTATTGATTACTGTAGATGTATAAGTATGTTTTAAAATCAGGAAGTGTGAGTCCTCCTACTTTGTTCTCCTCTTTCAATACTGTTTTAGCTATTCGGGGCCTCTCGCAATTTCCATATAAAGGTGAGGATTGGTTTTTCTTTTTTCTCTAAAGAAGGCTGTTGGAATTTTGATTTGGATTGCATTGAATCTATGGATGGCTCCAATAAAGAGGCAAAGAATGGCAGAATAGATTAAAAAAAAATCCAACTATATGTCATTATATAGACAGAGACACACATTAAACCCAAGGACACAAATGAATTGGAAGTGAAAGAATGGAAAAAATATTCCATGCAAATAATAACCAAAACAGAGCTGGAACGGCAATGTTAATATCACACAAAGTACACTTTAAGACAAAATTTGTCAGAAAAGATAAAGATGGATATTATGTAGCGATAAACGTGACATTTAATCAAGAAGATTTAACAACCAAAATATATATGTACCCAATATCAGGGCACTTAATTACATAAAGCAAACACTGATACAATTGAAGGGAGAAATAAATAGCACATTGGCCCTTCCCACCCATGGGTTCTGTATCCATGGATTCAACCAACTGTAGATTGAAAATATTTAAAGAAAAATAAGAAAGTTCCAAAAAGCAGAACTTGACTTTGGCACCTGCTGAGTACTATACTGTATCTATGTGAATGAAGTAACATGCAGCCATACTCTGCTGTAACCTCCTGCCGTTTCACAGGTCCTCAGGCTCTCTCCAGCACTTGTTTTTTGAGCATTGTTTGCCTTGTGTCTTGCCCGTTCACTACGTGTTGTATGCACCTTTTGTTTCTGTGAAAAATGGCTCCTAAAAAGTAATTAAGTGGTCAAAGCAATTCCTCAAATCCTATGTAAAGGGGTTAAGGAGAGAGAAAGGAAGGAGATTAAACCCGGTAAGGGATGGCTGGCTAGCTACGTAAAGAACTACAGCCTCAAGAGCTTGAAGATATTGGGAGAATTGGCATCCACCGATGCTGAAACAGCATTAGCATTCCCAGAGGAGCTCCATAAACTTGTTAAAGAGAAAGGCTACCTTCCAGGGAAAGCCCTAAATTGTGAGGAAACAACTGTTTGCATTGTACTAGGTATTATAAGTAATCTAGAGATGATTTAAATTATACAGGAGGACGTACACAGGTTATATGTAAATACGGTGCCCCTTTATATAAGGGACTTGAGCACCACAGGTTTTGGTATTCATGGGGTGTACTACAACAATAGTTGGAGACTTCAATAACTACTTTCAGTATCGAACCAAACATCTAGAAAGATGATCGACAAAAAACCTGAGAACCTGAATGACACTACAAACCAACTAGACTTAATAGATATACATAGAACACTCCACCCAAAACCAGCACAAAATAAATTCTAGTCTAGTGTACATGGATCACTCTCCAGGATAGACCACATTTTAGGTCACAAAGCAAGTCCTGATAAATTTTAAAAGACTGAAATCATACGAAGTATTTTCTCTTACCACAATGGAGTGAATCTGGAAATCAATACAGAAAAAAGCCTGGAAAATACACAAATATATGGCAATTAAACAACACACTATTAAACTACCAATAGGTCAAGGAAGAAATCAAAAGAGAAATCACAAATTTCTTAGAGCCAAATGAAAATAAAAGCAAAATATACCAAAATTTATGGGATGCTACAAAGGCAGTACTCAGAGGGAAACTTATAGCAGTAAGTGCCTACACAAAAAAAAGATTAAAGATTTCAAATCAACAGCCTAATTCAACAACACCAGGAACTAGAAAGAGAAGAGGAAACTAAACCTAAACCCACAAGAAGAAAGGAAATAATGAAAATCAGAGTAGAAAGAAATAAAATTGAAAACAGAAAAACAAGAGAGAATCAATAAAACCAGAAGTTGGTTCTTTGAAAAGATAAATAAAATTGACAAACTTTTGGCTAGACTGACAAAGAAAAGATGCAAATAAAATAAAAAATGATAGAGGGAAATTACAACTGATTTGAAGGAAATACAACATTATGACAAAATCTTATGAATGGCAATAAGCTGGATAACCTACATGAAATGGACAAATTCCTAGAAGCTTAAAATCTACTCAAACTGACTCAAGAGGAAATAAAGTCTCAACAGACCCACAACAAGTGAAGAGATCAAATCAGGATCAAAAACCTCACAACAACGACACACTTCACTGGGGAATTCTACCTAACATTTAGAGAAGAATTGACACCGATATTCTTCCAAAAGATAGAGAAGGGAGGAATACTCCATAATTCATTCTATGAAGCAAACATAACCCTGATACCCAAACCAGACAAAGAAATCACACACACACACACAAAAACACAAAACTACAGGCCAATATCTTCTACGAATAGAAATTAAAAAATCTTCAACAATATACTAAGTGAACAGAATCCAACAGCATATTAAAAGAGTCACACACCATAACCAAGTGAGATTTATTCCAGGAATGCAGGGATGGTTCAACATTAGAAAATCAATCATCGTAGTACACCATATCAATAGAACAAAGGAAAAGAACCACATTATCATCCCTACGGATGCAGAAAAAAACTTGATAAAATCTAACACCTTTTCTTGATGAAAACCCTAAAGGAGATTGGAAGAGGAGGGAAATTCCTCAGTAGGATTCAGAGCATATATACAAAGGCAACAGCCAATATTACATCTAATGAAGAAAGACTGAGAGCTTTCCCCTTGAAATTCAGAACAAGACAAATATGCCCATCCTCACCACTTCTCTGTAATATTGTATTAGAAGTCCTAGCCAGAGAAATAAGACAAGAAAAAGAAATAAAAGTATCCAGATTAGAAAAGAAGAAAATTATCTCTATTTGTGGATGATATGAGCCTATCCATAGAAAATCCCAAAGAGTACACAAGAAAACTTCCAAAGCTAATATATAATTTAGCAAAGTAGTAGGGTACAAGGTCAACAAACAAAAATCAGCTGGATTTCTATACACCATTAATGAGAAATCTGAAAGTGAAATTAGGGAAGCAATTCCATTTACAATAGCATCTAAGAGAATAAAATATTTATTTTCTAACCAGGGATGTGAAGGACTTATGCAATGAAAACTATAAAACACTGCTGAAAGAGATTAAAGAACACTTAAACAAATGAAAAGATGGTCTGTGTTCATGGATTGGAAGACTTAATATTGTTAAGATGTCCATATGCTTTTTAATGGCAGATTTTTTGAAAATACATTATCAGGCTTTACCAAAATACCTCTGAGTGGACTCGAACTTCCAAGTTTTGCACCATAATAGGAGTTGAATAAATGTCATTTTCCTTCCCTGAAAAGACTGAGCTCATTTTTCTTAGCCTAGACTCAGTCACTTTTCAAAAGTACTCTAGATAGGCTCTACCTCTTTTCTTTTATGCCATTAATTTACTAGTAAACACCTCCCAATTGTGTGACAGCTATGCTAGACACTGCAAGAAACTCAGTATCCCACCTCCTTCTAAGAGGTGAGAGTCTAGTGTGGAAGTCAGGCTAATATGCTAGAGCTCACTAAGAGTTCCAACAGGTAAGAACTAGGCACTGTATAACCTCATGGTCATTCTAACTAGTTCTTGGCAATCACAAAGATTTCCTGGAGGGAGTAACATCTAAGCCCAGCATTCAGTAATTCTCTTCTAGTTCTGGGTCTGGGTCCATCTAGTTTCTCTGGGGCTAGGGCAGGTGGTCAGAGCATTTCTTATAGAAACCAAAGGCAGCAATGAAGAGGTATTGCTTATGTAAGACATAACAGTATGTGTGTTTTAGAAAAGTCTGCTGAAGTAAGATGCCAACTAAACATCAGTGGCTGGGGAAGTGGAAAGGAGAGTGTGTCCTCCTTAAGGAATGACCTAGGGAGAAAGGAATGGAGGTCATAAACCCTAATCTGGCAACCAAGAAGTCCCCGGAATTCTGCTTGACATTTTTCTCTCTTATTAAAAACAAAAAAAAAAATCCGTATCATAAAACTATGGAAGATGTCTTATCCACGTTTTTATATAGGAACGACTAAGTCCCTGAAAGTTTATGTTGCCTTGCCCAATGCCACACACTATTTTAGTGGCCAAGGCAGGGATTTGGATTCAAGGAATCTCATTGTGCAGGCTGCCTGGACAGAGACTGGCTATCAGGGTCTTAGCCAAGTGGTCCAGGTTCAGGGCAGCAGGCTGCAGAGCACAGAGCTGCAATGGCGGAAGGCTCTGCCACATAAGGCAGGGGTGCAGAAAGCAAGTTAGCCCAGAGCACACCGTAAATGGTTTGAGCGGTAAGACTAAATCAGAAAAGAACTCTGCCTTCTGCTCAAAGATGGAACTCTAATAAAAGGTCCTCATTGGCTCAAGAATGGGCAGATTGGGGCAGGCGGGGGCAGACTCTGTCCTGTGTGTATGTGTTTGGTAGGGGGATAGGGAAGTGGGGGGGTGGGGAGCAGGGGGTGCGGTGTAGGGGGCAGGGAGAGCACTCAAGAGCCACTGCAGAGGACCTGCTCTGACATCCTGGGGCTTATTAGGATGATTTTACTCAAACTGGCAGCATGTCATCCAGTAGTAAGAGGGATTAAGGGGGTTGTTCCTTATTTAGAAGGGGAAGATAAAGTTGCTGACTGAGGTATGTTGTAGATAATGAGAACAGGGGTTAGAAAAAAGAAAATGGAGGTTGAAGGTAGTGAACTGCTGAGTCAGCTCTCTGATACAAAATGGAATTAAAGAGTTTTCTTTCTCTTTCTGACAGAATGGATGCTGAGGCTTTTTTTTCCCCCTTATTAATCTAAAAGATTCTCTTTAGAAAAACAATGAAATGGAAATGCAAATCAGGAAATTTCCTGCCACAAAACATCTTGACAAGATGGAAGATGGGTAAGGCTGTTACTGAGATTGTGCTCAGTGGGGAGGAATGAATAGGTGTCCTTCTCCCACTAGGGAGATACATTTTTCCATCCCTGTGCGAAAGACGGACCTAGGATGTAAAACAAACAGGGAAGGAGAGAAGGAAGAAGCACATTAACATTTACTGAGTGCTAACCAGAGCCTGGAAACCTTGATAGCATAGTGATTAAGAACTATGGATGCTAACCAAAAGGTTGGCAGTTTGAATCCACCAGGTGCTCCTTGGAAACCCTATGGGGCAGTTCTACTCTGAATCAGGATTGACTTGACATCAAAGGGTTTGGTTTTGATTTTTTTTTACTAGAACCAGCAAGGTACTCAATGATATGCACATATTATATCATCTAATTCTCATAAAAGACACCTTGGTTTTTTTGGTAGATCTATTGGAGTTGCTCGTTGGTGTAAACAGTTAATGTGCCAGGCAGCTTATTGAAAGGTTGGAGAGGTTCATGTCTACCCAGAAGCACCTTGGAAAAAAGCCCTGGTAATCTGCTTGCAAAAAAGCAGCCATTGGAAATCCAATGCAGCACAGTTCTACTCTGACATACGTGGGGTTGCCATGACTCAGAATCGATTTGAGAACAATTTTTTTGGGGGGGAGGGGGTGTATTATTGTACTGAAAGAAGAAAAACTATATGAAGAAAGGTTGTCCAATGTGGCAGACCTGGATGCAGACCTAGGGTAGTCCTGCTCCAAAGTTCAGCTTACTGTCACTGTAACTCATCGTCAGGATACTATCATTGTCCTTCTCTACCCTCACAATGTCAGAGAGGTGGCAAAAATGATTCTTAGGTTACTGGTTTACGCATGTGAGCAAATATTGGAGGAGCCATTCTCTGAGGTAGGGAGACTAGAAGAGGACCAAGATTTAAGTTTCAGAGTAAGACCTTCCTCTAAAGGAGACATGGAGGGAGTGGTTTGATCGCTACCAGGAAAACCAGAAGTGTGTTTTGCTATGAGGACAAGGGTCTCATTCCGAAGCACCCGTTCAGCCAATTTGGAGGGCACACAATCTGCTGATCGTAATCCTTTTGTTCTTGAGTCTAATTAACCTGAGTTCAAATTCTAACCCTACCCCTCAATTTTTGGTTGGCAGTAACAAGATGACTGGAGCCCTGGTGGCACTGTAGTTAAGAGCTACGGCTGCTAACCAAAAGGTTGGCAGTTGGAATCCACCAGGAGCTCCTTGAAATCCCTATGAGGCAGTTCTACTCTGTCCTGTGGGGCCTCTATGAGTCGGAATTGACTTGGCAGCAACGTTTTTTTTTTTTTGGCAAGATGATTAACTTGCCTACATTTAGACTAGAAAACAGAAACAATATTACTTCTTTGCAAAGTTCTTGTGAGAATTACATACAACGACTGTTGAAGCATGAATCACGTGGAACCGGATGTCAATAAGTCAATTCTGACTCATGATAACCCCATATGTGTCAGAGTAGAACTGTGCTCCATAGGGCTTTCAATGGCTGATTTTTCAGAAGCAGATAACCAGGACTTCCTTCAGAGGTCCCTCTCGGTAAATTCCAACCTCTAACTTTTCAGTAGACAGCTGAACGCATACACCATTTGCAATACCCAGAGACTCTTATGAGCCACATTGCCTGGTCTATATTTTGTAACCAAAGCATAGTTGCTATTATGTTACAATTGAAGAAAATTTTTTCAGTTCGTTCTCTATCCTCTGGAATATGCTTTTCTGTCTCTTTATCTCTCCAAGGCCTTTTTGTGCTTTAAACTTGGCTCAAGGATCTCCAAATCCTTGAAGCCCCCTTCAAACTATTCTAAAATTCCACTGATTCTCCTTTTCTGAATTTTTGGATTTTGTATATTTCATTCACCGCATGTGTATTGAACACCTACTATGTGCTAACCACAAAGAGAAATAATAAGGACAAGGCACTGCCTTGCCCTACTTATACGTGACAAACACAATGTGATCTCATATTTTTGTTTAAAAATGAGTATGCGCTTCACTTTCCAGGTTACGAATTGCTTCAATATACATAATTTAGTTTGATGTTCACAAAAGCCCTGTGGAAAGGCAGAGCAAGTATTAGCTGTCTTATTTCCTTTTCTAAGTCTAGGCTACCTGGGCCCTGCTCCTCACCCTTTAGTCACCTGGTAGGCAACTTCGCCATAGACCTTATTAGATTGTATGTATTTTGTCTTCCCCACTTATCTGGTGGCTCCTGAGCACAGAGACCATTGGTTATTTACCTTTTTTATTTCCAGTGCCCAACTAAGTGCCTGGTGCAGAACAGGTAGTTAATAGATATTTGTTGCATGAATTATGGTACTAGAGTTTGAGCGAGTTTTTCAAACCTGTATAATAAATCAATAGCAGATCTGGTGTTAGAATACAGTTTTTCTTTTTCCCAGTTTGGTTCTCCCTCCATTATGACATGCTATCTCTTATTAATTTCATGTTTCTATGGTGAGCTTTTAAAGCAGATGAAAAATGTCTCAAAGAGGCCAGTGTGTTAAGAGCATACTAAGTGCTCATAATACACCTGTTAGTGAATGAAAGGAGATGAGGACTGAGGAATGATATTTATCAAACGTTACCATGTACACAGGGTCACTATGAGTCAAAATGAACTCCATGGCAATGGGTTTGGTTTTTTGGGTTACCATGTATACGGAAAAGTTGTCTTATTTAATATGCACAGCAACTTTATGAGAAGCAAAACCAGTAAAGCGTATAAATATAGAGAGTTATATCAAGGAAATGGCTCAGAAGATTGTAGAGGCTGGAACTTCCCAAGTCTATGGGTCAGGCTTCTCGTGATGGATTAACCACAGGGGCTAGCGAGCCCAAGATCAGG
The DNA here is from genome assembly GCF_030014295.1 of Loxodonta africana. NCBI lineage: Eukaryota > Metazoa > Chordata > Mammalia > Proboscidea > Elephantidae > Loxodonta > Loxodonta africana. Next base: position 98,017,217 of record NC_087348.1, read on the forward strand.
AGATCAGAAAGCAGGGCTCTTGTTCACAGGCTGTGAAGATTGATGAATCCCAGAGATCCGCAGGGAAGACCATAAGTAAGCTGTTAGATAAAGTCCAAAGAACCAGAGGTCAGATGAACAGCTGCTGGATCCAGAATGAGCAAAAGCCCAAAAGCCTTGCCAGAGTATCCACTTATATTCATTGCAGGTGACATGCCTAAGGAAACTCCCTTTCAACTAATTGGCTACTCATAGCAGATCCCAAGATGGAAGTGATCACATAATATCAAATTTCATTATGGAAGTGATTACACCATCATACGACTATCAAATCACTAAGGATCATGGCCCAGCCAATTTAACACACAGCCTTAACTGTTACATGGGGCTACCATTTTAAACCCAGTTAGTTTAACTTCAATGCCTGTTCACTTTTCACTATAGTCCATGTGTGTGAACAAACAGATGAACAAATGAATGGCTGAATGCTGTCATTCTTCAAGAGCTTTTCAGTAGAGACAGAGCCTAAATATGACGGCTTTTAAAAGTCAGAATCTGAACTTCCCAGTCTTCAAACTGTAATTTTTACTCTTGTGGCTTTGTAATTTTTTTTGTCATTTTATAAAATGACTTTGATTAGGAGGGGATTGATCATTTCCTAAGACTGTTTTGTAAGAAATGCCCAAAGCCACTCAGTGTCTCCTGTTGGTACTTATTTCTCTGTGTTTTTGATAAAATATAATTGTCTTAAGTCTCTCAGGATTGATTAGATGGAATATTCAAAAGGAAAGTTGTCTTATTACTGACCCTGAATCCTTTAGTTAATAAGTCTTTTTTTTCTAATTTTACTTCAAAGATGAAAGTTTCTTAATTAACCATCAGAGGTTCTCTAAAGCTAAGTATATTAAAATCATATTATGCCTTCCTGAGGCTCTCCTTAGATTTTTTATTAAGCAAAGCTATTGGAAGCAAAGATATGAGGGTAATTGTATCTATATATAATAAAGAGAAATATACTTACGAGTTTTCTATTCTAATCAACATCACTGCCACACTGGAAAACTCGATTATTTTGTAATATTTAAGAATGCTAATAAAAATGAATATTATTTAGCCAAATCTTGTTAGCTCTGGAAATAAGAAAGAAGAATATTGACAGAAAAAAAAAAAGGTCCAACTTAATTCCAAATGTCATTTAGTGAATGAATATCAAAGCAATTTAATTCATTTCAATAGTTACTTACTGATCACCTGCCATGTGCCAAACAGTCTATCTAGGTCCTGGAAGACAGAAAAATAAATGAAAACTTTGATGCTGCCCTCACTAAGCTCACAACTTCACAGGAGACTTGATTCTTTAACTGTAACACAAGTGAGACATGTGCCAAATAAGATTATGAGCAAAGCAGTAGGCTGCTGGAAAAATGGCTCACTGAGGAGAAAAGAAAAAAAAAAAAGCACTGATTTGCCAATTTCCATAGTACAAATATTTCTATCGTGGCCAATTTTAAACTTCCAACAGTTTAAAAACCAGCTAAGAACTTTCTTCTCATTAGGGGCACTGAGTTTCCGTTAATGGTGGTGGAATAATTTGGAAAAGGATAGAGGAAATTGTTGCACAATGTGATGAATGTAATCAATATTACTGAATTAGTCAAGGAGCAACTGTTCAATTGGCAACTGTTTTGTTGTGTACATTTTTACCACAATTTAAAAAAAAAAAAAAAAGTCCTGTCGAAACAATTGGCTCTCACAAGCCAGTACATACTTCTGGAAGTGTGGTGGAATCGTAAAGGATGGCAGGGATGAATTCTGCCTGGAATGGGCCTGGGAAAGCATTCTTCTGAGCAGAAGGAATTTGAGTTAGGCCTTGAGGATGAGAAGACTGGAGAGCAGAGTATGGGGAAGAAGAATACTCCATCAGAAGGAACCAAAACAAAAAACCAAACCCACTGCCATCAAGTTGATTCCGACTCACAGCGACCCTACAGGACAAGATAGTACTGCCCTATCAAGTTTCCAAGGAGTGGCTGGTGGATTTGAACTGCCAACCTTTTGGTTAGCAGCCGTAGCACTTAGCCACTACACCACTAGGTTTATCAGAAGGAACAGCATATGCAAATTAAAGAAGGCGAAGGATTAGAAGTGTGCTGAGCATGCGTAATCAGGCAGAGCTGAGGCCAGGGTTCAGCTGAGGAAAAGCTGTTACACTGGGGCCAGGTTAATAAAAATCGTGAATGCCAAGATTTTGTCTATAGAAAATGGGAGTCTCTGGAGAGGGCTCAGAAAACCTATTTGAAGAACAACTGCCAAAATTACCCAAGCACGTATTACCCAAAACCCAGCGCCGTTGAGTCGATTCCGACTCATAGTGACCCTATAGGACAGAGTAGAACTGCCCCATAGAGTTTCCAAGGAGAGCTTGGTGGATTTGAACTGCCGACCCTTTGGTTAGCAACCACAGCACTTAACCACTAGGCCACCAGGGTTAGATTCTGTCAAATGGCCGGGAATTCTGCAAATATGGCTATTTTAGAAATGACTGATTACTGGGTGGAATTTTATTGTTTTTTCAAAGATTTTCACTTATTTAGAAGCATGGTCAGAGGATGGAGGAGAAAGTAAAAGAAAGATGGAGGTAAGAAATTGAAATGCAGCTGTTTAAGTAATACAGGGTTTTTTTTTTTTTTTAAGTAATAGATGCTTATTATAGAAAATAGGAGATTTAGGTATAAAAAAGAACAAAAATTGTCTTCCTATCACCAGTAGCTAGCCACTTTTACAATTTTGATACTCATCTTTCCATTATGTTTATGAGTGTGTTTATACGCATACAATTCTTAAACTTGAAAATCATTTTATATTGTGTTTTATTAAAAATTCTCATGAACAATGCCTCAGTTTGGTATCTATTATTCTATAATTCATTAATAATGATTGTATAGTATTTCATTGCATGGAGGTAACTTATTTTGTTTATCAGATCCACTAATTATGGACATTAAGGTGATTTGAAATTTTTTTACTATTCCAACCTGTACTCTAATAAATTTTTTTTTTTTTTTTTTAATTTTTGGCACACATTTTGACAGGATACTTGAAGTGATGTAAATGCAAGATTTTGTTTGTGAAAAGTAAATTTTAGGAAAATAAGGAAAACAAACACCACACTGCTTTGCAGTTATTTCACTAATCACCTTGCTGCCCTTAGCATTTTCCAGTCCTTGGTAGAACTCATTGCTGTCCTGGTTGAGCAGTCTTATATATTGTACAGATGGAACCAAGTTCCTACATGTTTCAGGGCACACATCATCTTTCTCAGATGCCAGCTGAACACTGTTCTGTTGCTTACCTCTTCCTTTGTGCTATCCCTGCAGTACCACGTTTTATGTGACAAATGTCTAGATAGCCATATATCCTCCACTACATATTAAATATTACACTTAGATTAGTCATTGGTCTCATACCTGTAAGAGGTTTGTCTTATACAGCTGTATTCTGGCACTGAACTGAGGTTACTGATGTAAGAAGTGGCCATTTTCTTCAGTTTTTAGCCAGTGGTTCCTTTAGGGGCAACAAGGGGAATAAAGTTTACACAACACATTTTTGTTAAGGGTTGACTGTGTACCAAGCACCGGGCTTAGGAACTGTAAACTAAATTTTTGTTCCAGACTGCTGAATGCCTTGGACTTAAGCCTTAGCTATTGGTACTTACCTTACAAGTGACTTTAGTTAAGAAAGGGTCTTCAACAGGGAGATCAATGTATGGAACTTGGCACAAGCAGGAAGAAACTGCCTCTTATAAATGGCTACTGCTTGACTATTTGGGGGGTAAGAACATTTTTTTTCTCCAATTGTTACACTGAATTAACGCAACGAATTTGGGAAACATCTTTGTATCTGCTACGTGCCAGACACACCACTTGAAACAGAAGGGAAACAAAATAAAAGCACTGACTTTCCTGAAAGAAATACATGGCCTATGTGATGGTTAATTTTATGTGTCAACTTGGCTAGGGTATGGTTCCCAGTTGTTTGGCCAAACACTAGTCTAGTTGCTTTTTCATATTGTAGTCTAATGTACATTATACTGTAGTTACTTTCAGAATGTCATTTAACGTAATATAATCAATCAGTTGAAAAGGAAGTCTCCCTAGTGTGTGTTCTGCCTCTAGCATATAAACAGATATTTTATTACTCTCCTGTTGCCTGACCTACAGGATGAAAGCCTGCAGGAATCTCCAGCCTGTTGTCTGACCTATGAATTTTTCCTTGCCAGTCATTTCTCTAGAGAACGCTAAAACCCTATTTGGGAGTAAAATAGATAAGCAAGCAAAATAATGTGTTAATATGTGATGATAGAAACACTCACAAAATGCAGAGACATGATGGAACAGAGACTAACTGTGAAGGAAGAGGAGGCAGGAAACGATCAAGAATTGCTTCATGTGGAGGTGACACCTGGAATGGATTTTAAGGTGTGGATGAAAACTATTCAGGTGGACATAAGGGAATGCATTTCAGAGAGAAGAAATAATATGAGCAAAAGCAGGCTGACTCAAAACAGTATATATGTGTACTTTGTTAGTGCTGTTAGGTGCTGTTGTTGTTCTCACTCATAGTGACCCTATGTACAACACAATGAAACACTGAATGGTCCTGCACTAACCTCACAATCATTACTGTGCTTGAGCCTGTCATTGCAACCACTGTGTCAATCCATCTGGTTGAGGGTCTTCCTCTCTTTCGTTGACCAAGCATTTTTAAATATATATGTGTATATACACATACATATATAAAAACATTATATAGATAGATAGGCCTCTCTCTCTCTCTGTCTCATATATGTATGTGTGTGTGTGTGTGTGTATATATATATGTATATCTATCATGAAGGATACTACACGTCATCCAAAGAGTGGACTTTAGGAGTGTTACATATGGTCAGATTTGTGCTGTACATTAAAAACATGGACAGTACTGTAGAAGATAAATTATAAGGTGACAAGGCTGAGAAAACCTGAAATCTAGGTTCAGAGAAAATGGTGGCCTGGATGAAATTAATGGCAATGGAGGTAAAGCAGATGAGACAAATATGAGAAGTGTTTAGGAGATATGAATGGAGAGAACTTGGTGACTATATGTGGGAGAGTGAGAGGGGATAGTATATGGCTTCCTAATTTCTGGCTAGGGTGGCTTGGTGACTTGGTGAATGAAGGAGGTATTTTAAAGAGATGGAAAAACAGGAGGAGAATTAAGTTTCATGAGTTTAGCTTTGGAATTAATGGTTTTGAGATACTGTGTTGATATCCAATTGAGAATAAAACCAAACCAAACCCGTTGCTGTCAAGTTGATCTCAATTCATAGTGACATTATAGGATAGAGTAGAATTTCCCATAGGGTTTCCAAGGAGCGGCTGGTGGATTCGAACTGCAGACCTTTTGGTTAGCAGCAAAGCTCTTAGCCATTATGCCACCAGGGCTCCCTGTTGAGAATATCCAGGTAAAATTGGGTTGTATTGCTGGACCTTGCAGAAGATTATTAGGATACTGTGAATCATGAGACGGCAAAAGGTTAACATTTTTTTTTTTTAATGTTACAACGTTATATCAAGATCACAGCTTATATCATCTACCATGTACAATTAAAGGCTAAAAGACTTTGCAGCTTCACGGTTGGAATCTATGTCTCTTCTTACCTGCAGCAGAGACCTATAGGGTATCTGGAGTAACTGCTGAGAACTCAGTGTGTGCCATCTCCTAATTAAAGATCACTGCCAAGTTAGTGGTGGAAACAGAGAAGAGGTAAAGCGCATTTATTATCAAACAAAACACACCAATTCTAGTAGTAATTCTGATTGAAGTGGTAGCATTTGTCATAATCGGCTTTTGCTTTCCTTTAGAGAACTACATTTTGCATGAAAACATGAGTAGTTGTCTTTTTTGCTTGGATGTTCAGATGAAGTAGACTTACATGATAAATTCATTCATTCAGCCAACTGACTTTTATTGTGTGCCTATTATTTAAGGTTCAATTATTTTTTTATTTGGGGACCAGGAAGGACAAAAGTTTTAGTGCTAAATAAGATATGATCTTGGCTCTCCAGGAGCACACAATAGTTGTCTTTCTTATTATTGTGGCCATTTATTATTATTCTTATTATAGTCATTAATTAATAAAGATAATGGTTACAATTTGTTTGTGGTTTTAATGAGTAAAATCTTGGTTTCCCTCTTCCTTTCTTATGTAAAGTATATATAACCTTAGGCTAAATTTTCTTCTCTTTGATTCCTTTCAACCAGGAAGCAACGTAATGTAATACAAGGATTCCTCCTGACAATGCCTAAGATCATATATAGGGGACTTATTTTTTTGTAGATTGAAGCTCTGGAAATTCTGATTCATTAAGCCTGAGGCATAGAGTTGATGGCTTTGTGCTTTTACAAGCACTTCCAGGAAATTTTGAAACACATGCTTGATTAGCACGCTTTCAGTAACAATGAGGTAGAAGCAATGAGTATGGAACTCTGAGTTTGAAGTTGGAGCAGTAAGTGTGGAACCCTGCTGAATGACAAGGACTGTGAGGTGTAGCTAAACAGAATGTCAATACTAACAACTTCATCATTGGCAAGCAGTGTGACTTTGGATAAGTTTTTATGAAAACTGTTTTAGCCTAAGCTTATTTATCTCTGAAAAATGAAACTATGGCATATTTTTGTAGGATTAAATGAAATTCTGAAAGTGAAATAATTTATATTTAATGCTTAATGTGAGGCTTTCTTCCTCCCTTCCCTTTTCATATCCGAATTAGTACTCTGTTCTGTGCCCCTAACATAGAACTTAACCTTTCTCCCTTTTATTAGAATTTTCTTTGTGTATCCTTTAACTTTCTCATTTGACTCTGGACACATTGAGGACAAGGGTTTGGTCTCACCTTTTTTTCTATATCCTCAGAACTTGGCATACTGCAGGTAGACCCTAAGTTCCTTTTCTGGGAAGTTATCATTAGACCCTGATACTTACCTATACTTCATACTCTTGTACCAAAATTATTTTAATTTGCTTGAAAAAAATCACTCTTCCCCAAGCCCACTAATGCTTCTTCGTCTTTCTTTTTATAGTATAACAAGGATCACACATTCCTTAATTCCATAATCAAGAGGAAATGGTGCCTAATTTCAATCAAAAAATGATAGAATCAAATGCCTGTTTTGACAATTCACACAGATTCATCAATGTGTTGGCCAAAGAAGGACTACAAGACGGGCTATAGCCTGTAAACTGGCAAGTTCCTTTACTTTGTTAATTCTGATTCTGTTTATGAGTCAGGATTGACTCGATGGCAACAACTTTTTTTGGTTTATTAGTTCATTGAATAGTTATACTGTGTGCTGGGCACTATGCTGGGTAGCAGGGGTCTACAACAAACAAAACAGCCCTTATGTTCAAGGAGCTCTTGGGCCAGTAATGATGACAAGCCAATAAATAGACAATTTCAACCCAATGTAGTAAGTACTCCACTAGATAAAAGCAGAGGGGTGTTTTGGGATTCCTGACCCAGTGTCAGGGGATAAGGGAAGGTTTCCTCAAGGTGATTATATTCAACAGAAAAGCTGAAGGAATAAAGAGTTGCAGTGCTAAAGGGATGGAAATGTGCTCTGGGGGGAAGCAATAGCATGCATAAAGACTAGGGGATGATCAAACACTTGATGAATCCTGGCTTGAGGGAAGCGGTTGGAATGGTAAGTCTGAAACCCTGTTATGGAGAAACTTACTTGCTCAGTCTAAGGAGTCACCTTTGTAATTAATATAAAGGAACATTATCCAAAAAGCTTTAAGTATACACCTGACATAATCATAATTGTGGCTGTAAGCTCACATTTGCTGCCAACAATAAATTTAGCTCTTAAGTGAAGTTTTTTTTTTTTTTTTTAGTCTTCACTGAAGGCGTTTATGTATCTTTCTAAGCAGTTTGTGCTTAACTTGCACAATGACTTGTGAATTGATGTTTAATAAGGGCTAGTTTTACTCAATAATTGAACATAGTAAGTGTCATCTCAAAGAGGAGGGCTTTTATTTATTTTTTAAGACAACATTTTGTATTTAAGATCACATTAGAAACTTCTAGTATAAAATGGCTTCTGGCTGATATTACCTTACATGGACTCTCTTAATTGCTCACTTTCATCAGTCAGGATAAGCTGGTTATGTTGTAGTAATAAACAATCGCCAACTTTCAATGACTTAATGTAAACAAAATACTATCCATTCTACAAGTCTATTGTGAGTGAGTGGTAGATGAACTTTGCTTATTTCAGTCACTCTGGTACCTAAGCTGGTAGAGAAACCACCTTCTTGGAGTCAGCTTTCTGGTAAATGAGAGGTAACAGAGAGCTCTGGAAGGTCTTACAGTGTAGCTCACAACTCATTGTCCAATGTTGCCCTTATGCAAATACAATTATTACCACAGCAGTAAAATTGCTGGAAAACCGGAAAAGACAACAGCTCGTACTACTACTTAAATCAAGGTCTAACCAATACCCTTTTGCTAGAGTCTTGGCTGTATTTTCCAACTATTGATCCTTCAACCTTATTTCCAACTTTAACATTCCAATCACTAGTAATTATCAGCGTATCCTGATTGCATGTTCAATCAATTTCAGACTACAGAAGTTGGTAAAAACCATTAGTTTCTTCATCTTTGGCCTTGCTGGGTGGTACGTAAATTAGAATAATAGTCGTATTAACTGATCTTCCTTGTAGATGTATGGATGTTATCCTATTACTGACAGCATTGTACTTCAGGATAGATCTTGAAATGTTCTTTTTGATAATGAATGCAACACCATTCTTCTTTAAGGTGTGCCTGACCCAAGCCAGGGTGTTTTCAATTGCCTCATATGCATGAGAAAGCTGGACAATGAATAAGAAAGACCCAAGAAGAATTGATGCCTTTGAATCCTGGTGTTGGCAAAGAATGTTGAATATATCTTGGACTGCCAAAAGAATGAACAAATCTGTCTTGGAAGAAGTACCACCAGAATGCTCCTTAGAAGCAAGGATGGTGACACTACATCTCACATACTTTGGACATATTACCAGGATGGATCAGTTCCTGGAGAAGAACATTATGCCTGGTAAAACAAAGGGTCAGTGAAAAAGAGGAAGATCCTAAATGAGATGGATTTTCACAGTGGCTGCAACAATGGGCTTAAGCGTAATGATTGTGAGATGGCAAAGGACCACGCAGTGTTTTGTTCTGTTGTGCATAAGGTCGATATGAGTTGGAACTGACTCGACAGCACCTAACAACAACAGAGTCTTGGAGAAGGTTTTACCATCTAGAAGACCAATGTTAGTTCTAAAGATGTTAAGTAAATGGGTGACTTTCCTAGGTTTATGCTCATGAAACTGAGAATTTTCATCTGTCTAAATTTGTCTGAGGTATCTCCATCATTCTCACACTATCTTCCCCTTGACCCAGAGTCCCAGTTTTTCTCAAATTAAGAACTCAGTAACTATCTATCTACTTTAAAATACTTTTCCCTCTCATACTCCTAATCTTTCCATATAGAATCAGAGGCTGCAATCACCAGAAAATAACAGGGCAAAGAGTGCTATGTAGAGAAGGTTCATATTTTTCCTTCAATTCTTTTGACCCCAGTCTTTCTTTGATGAGACTAAATATTGGTAGCATTCAACCAACTCTCATTCCCACGGCCCACAGAGCGTAGTCCTGCAGTGTCTAGTATAAAGGCAAAACTGTAACCTCGTATTTCTGCCTGGTCTTATGGGAGCAATTTCTTCCAGAAGGGAAAACTGATGGGAAACCTGGAAGTGGAGTAGCAGAAAGGTTGTAGAAGCATGCAGAGTTGGATCTAAATCTGCCTCTACCACTTATAGCTGTGTGGGCTTCAGAAAGTTAACACCTAGTGCCTCAGTTTCCTCTTCTGTCAAATGAAAATATGAACGGGTCTTAAATCGCGAAGTTTTGTGATAAGATGGTACATATAAAATATACAGCAAACGTCTGGCTAAAATTATCATAGTTATTATCATACTTTGCAAGCAGCCAGAGAATGTGTTTCCCAAGTTATAGTCTCTTCATTTGGTAGCTTTGGATAAAAAACAGAATTCTTCCCGTAAAATCACCTTTCTTGGTCTTCCCTAGAAGCCACGTGTGCTATCTCTAACAATCCTGTGTAGAGATTAGGGTTTTTGTTACCCTCTGAATGTCATTCTAGTAAGAGCTATTTCCAGCTTCTGTAGCAATAATCAGAGCCCTGGTGGTCTAGTGGTTAAGTACTATGGCTGCTAACCAAAAGATTGACAGTTCTAATCTATCAGCCACTCCTTGGAAACCCTATAGGGCAGTTCTACTCTGTCCTATATGGTTGCTATGAGTCAGAATTGACTTGATGACAACGGGATTTTTTTTTTTTTTTTGGTGGCTGTAATCAGAAGCTGAAACCTGTGAAACCAAAAATAACAAAGAATGATAGTAATTTTTGTTTTCTGAGAGTCCACAGATTCAGGGAGATAACTGTTAAGTAAATAAATACTATGTGTCATGGACTGTTCTGGGCTTTTTCCCTGTGTGATGTGTGCAATTAAGTTTACCCCCAAATTTGGTCTTTGTCTTTGGTTCCTGAGAGGCAATCTCTAAACCCTCAGGTTTTCTAGAGTAATGGGAATCTTTGTTATGTTAAAGAGGTGGCTCTTGGGTAAAGGCTGGTCATGCCAGGAAGACCCACCCTGTGATATCAACCCGGCCTTGGGGTGGGGGGAGTGGAGTTTGAGTTCAACCACGTGAGCAATGATTCTATCAATCATGACTCATAATGAAACAAACAAACAAACAAAAATGCTGGACACTGAAGTTTAGGTGAGCTTTCTGGTTGGTGAAAGACATTCTTATGTGAGGTGATTTGTTCTTTGGGACATGGTAGCTTCATGTCAGGAACCCTCCCAGACCTCACCCTATGTGTTTCTTTGTTTGTATACTTTTTGCTATAATAAAACTATAATCAGAAGTATAGCACTTTCATGAGTCCTGTGAGTCATTCTAGAGAATTATCAAACCTGAAGGGGTAGTAGGAACCCCTGAATTTACAACCAGCAGTGAAGGGGCCCTGAGGACTCCCGAGTTTATGGCTGGCATCCTGAGTGTGGTCGTAGGAGCTCACACATTTGTAGCCAGCAGGTCAGAAGCGAGGATGCTATGAGGACTCCCAAACTTGCAGCTAGCATCTGAAGTCTCGACCAGACCTGGCAGTCTGGAGTACTGTGCCCTTTAACATGTGAGATTTGACCTACCTCTAGTGGTTAGGGCTAAAAGAAATAGAACTGCATTAGCAACTGATGTCAGAGAGGATATTTAGAGTTGTTGTGTGTCAACGAAGGGATAGACACTATGCCCTGCTAAGCTGTAAATTCTAGAAATGCAGATCCCATGTCAATCTTACATAATCTGAACTTAAAAGTGAGGTTGGCATGTAATAGATGCTCAATAAGTATTTGAATCTATCAAGTCACGCAGCACCATGCTAGGTACCCAGCAGACCTACAATAGATGGTAACATTAAATTCTCTGAACTCCAGATTTCTCATGTGCCAAACAAAGGGGTGAGTCTCAGGGCTTGCAAACTCAAATGCTTGGAGTGACCTGGTAATGTTAAAATAAGTGTGTAAAGGCACCTGGAGAGGCAGAAAGCAGTGGTGGGGCTTTTGGCTAATTAGAATTAGACAAGCACCCCAAGGGGATTCATGTACAACTTTTTTTTTTTAACACCAAGCATACCAAAGAAAACCCATCCCCTCGAGAACAAATTTATCCTGCAGGCTGCTTGCTCGTGACCAGTGGCAGTGATAACTAAAGTCCTTCTCTGCACTAATATTCTGTGGTTGTCTGAGCCAAAGCACTCCTGGAGTATTGCTGCCTGTCCTCAGCTTAGCTGCTGCCAGCCTTGTTAATTCCTCTTTTATTTATTTATTTTTTTAATGAGATGCTTAAAAAGGTATTCATGTAATTGCAGACGACTCCGTTGCATTATTTGTCAGGGATGCCTGTCTCACCAGTAACTGATTTTGAATTCCAGATGATGCTATTTATGTCCAATCCTGGACATTAGGTCAAATGGCTGAACTGTGGCTTATTCACTTACATCTCAGACACGAGGCATCACTAGATCCAGGAATGAATCATCCCTGATGGGGTCTCTGTGACATACAGCTCCAGGAACTCATCATTTAGATGTCAGTCACTCCTTCCTCCTGGCTCCCGATGTCTCACAGGTTTTCTGACAACAATTAGGGGGCCTAAAATCACTCATAATCACAATCACACCTGCCTTGCTTATTGGCTCACAGGCAATTTACTTCTCTCAGCTCTTCTGTCACACAGCAGACCCCAGGTGTTACTTTTCCAAACTTCATTTATAGACATTCAATCTGACAGCTTCCCTGAAGTTATTATTCTGCCCCCTATTTTCTGATATTGATCCCAAATGTTAGGGTAAAGTGTAAAAAAAAAAAAAGTAGCTAGCCATCCAGGTGCTTAGGAATATCCTAGATGTGTAGCATATATAGACATGCCTCTGGGTGATGGTTGTGATTTTAAGCTCTGGGGTTATGTTGAATTGGAATAGAAATTTTCTATCACCTTCCTTCCTTGGCATATCCAAAGCTCATTAATATCTCTGCTACCAGAAATATCCATCCACACCTGAGTCACCTTTCAGCAGCTCATAAGACATAGCTTCTTTCTTTCTTTCTCCCCAACAGTCTTCTATAAGAGGACTGAAATAGCTCTGAGGTTTATTTCCCCACTGATATGACTCATGCTGCCACTCCTCTCGGAAGGCAAAAACAGTTTTTTTTGAAACAATAATTTCAGTTTTGTAAAAAACAATAATTCTCTTTCCCTATTGCAATAACAGTAATAACAATAACAACCACCATGAATTCCTGGATATCTAGAAATTTTTAGGCATTCAGCTAGTGAGTATAAATATGCTATTTAACCTTAAAAAAAAAAACAAAACACTAAGATGTTCGTCTTTCGTTCCCATTTTATAGCTAAGAAAATCTAACCTGCATTAAGGCTCACTTTCTTAAGATCATACATAAATGACACATTTGGTATTCAAATGCAGTCCTGCCTGATTCCAAATAAAACCATTAACAACAGTAGCTGTATGTGTCACCTTGCCGTAGGTCAGGCTTTTGGCACACACTATTCTACTGGTGGCATAGTTGTTAAGTGCTACGGCTGCCTAACCAAAAGGTCGGCAGTATGAATCCCTCAGGCGCTCCTTGGCAATTCTACTGGGCAGTTCTACTCTGTCCTATAGGGTCGCTGTGAGTCGGAATCAACTCGACGGCAGTGAGTATTTTACTTAATCTTCACAACAATCCCTCTACGTTTAAGTTTCTCCCCATTTCATGGATCAGCTATTATTCACTTATTTTTATTTTTGTTGCTTCAAAATCTGTGTTTCTGCGCTTGCTCAATTTTCATACTTCTTTCTTAATTTTCCCCAATTTAAACACTGGTTTAAAAATGTCTTCCTATATTTTTTAATTTAGTGGATATTTGATGCGTGCAAAATATTGCTCAGGTTTATACAGATAGCGTAAGGGGATTACACCCGTTGGTGGTATTTATTCATTCCCTATTTAGCATTCCCATAAATCTTTCAAGTCTTTTCTTTTTTATCATTTCCATGAAACTCTACTTTGTATGAGAGTTTCTCCACTTCAAGGCTTCCACTTCCCATGTCTTAAAGAATGACAGCCTTTGGGAATCTGAATCCCAGCTCATACCGTTATTAGATGTATGATCTGAAAAAATTTAACTTATTTTCTCTTTTTCTTCTGATTATTATAACCCTGCAGATGGTGCTTGAGACATAGTAAATGCTCAGTTAAACTTGACTGAATAAATGAAATAAATCAACCCAGGAGCTCTGCTTTATGTGCATAGCTTCTGAGGTGAGTGCCCTACTAGGCTTACCCTAGACCTGGCTCTGTATGCCATTTCTCTTGACAATTGTCAACTACCATGTCTTCATGTACTGTTCAATTCCTTCATGTATTCATTTAGCAAACTGCACCAAAAAAAAAAAAGTTTCTATACGGTCTGGATTGCTGGTCTTCTTGTAACCTCGTTAAAAACAAGTCCTCGGTGTTACAGAGCCTGGGGCAGGTTCAGCAGCCCACACTTGAATATTAATGAGTGGGGAATGGATGATTTTATGATTCCTGACCTTTCCGCTTTAATCCATTAGAAAGTATAGATTGGTTAGTAGTTAACACAACTGGGCAAAAGCTGTCTAAGTGGAAAATTGATCCTGGTAAGTGCAGGCATAGTGTTTCCACCCGTTAATGCTTCCCATTTTAGCATGTTGAACTCTTGCTTGCTGATGACTCACGTTCGTGCTCCAGTGTGCCAAGCTGAAGGTGTAAGAGCCTTGGTGTGCACTGGCGGAGCTGTCATTTCTTTACATGTTAATCAAAAGGATAAGTTGAAATAAATGGCATAAAAAATCAGCAGATCAGCACCAGGCTCTAGGAAGCAGCCCCTGCCTTTCTTTGGTCGATAGGTCTCCTCACAGAGAATGTTTTCGCAGAGTACTTGTGAATATCAGGAGTCCCTGGGTGATGCAGTTAAAACACTCAGCTGCTAACCCAAAGGTTGGGAGTTGAGTTCACCCAGAAGTTTCTCAAAAGAAAGGTCTGGCAATCTACTTGCAAAAAATCAGCCATTAAAAATCCTGTGGAGTACAGTTCTATTCTGACATGCTCCTGGGATTGCCAGGAATCAGAACTGACTCAAGGGCAGCTGGTTTTTGTTGCAAATATCAATGCAAGTTCCTATAGTCATTGGCTCCATTGAGAAGCCAGTACTGGCTGCTGCCACGTCACCACTGAGGGCATCTCAGTGAGAGGGAACATACTTCAGTGTGGTGGGAAAGGAAAGGGGAACCTGAGTTTTTGACCCAATTCTGTCTCATTCACTACCGTTTTCTGGACTTTAATTTCCTCATTTGAAAAATTAAGGTCTTGGAATCTGTGATCTTTAAAGACCAGCTCTAGAACTTTGTGATTCCCATTCCAATTCACATGTACCTTCGTATCTGCCTTTAACTAGATCAGGGTAGTAAATAACTTCATTTCGAGGACTAAATCTAATTAATTTGTAGTGTCTGACTGAAGCTCTGTGTTAAGGGATTTACAAAGCTGCATCTGACCCCAAGGAGCCCTGGTGGTGCAGTGGATAAACTCTCAGCTGCTAACTGAAAAGTCGGGCATTCAAAATCACCAGCCCCTCCCCGGGACAAAGATGTGGCAGTCTGCTTCTGTAAAGATTTACAGCCTTGGAAACCCTATGGGGCAGCCCCACTCTCATTCTCAGTCAGAATCAACTTGACAGCCATCTTTTTTTTTTTTTTTTGGCTTATCTGACCCCCAGAGGGTAAGTTCCATGATATCTCAGTGGAGTGGTGTGAACTGGAGATGAGATGGTGGCTCCCTGCTTTCATTATAATTGTTTTCCTTACACTAGATTGAGATCATTGAGATAGAGGCTTCTGTTCTTTCATCTTTATAGTCCTGACATCCAACTTAAGGCTGTGAAAATAACAGATGTTCAATAAATGGTGAAGGATTCAACAAAGGAATGAAAAAATACCACTCATGTAGTTCTACCACTCTAAGGAATTTGAAGATACGGAGTATTTCTGTAAATGCCTGCATTCCCTTTGCCCATCACAGTACTTGGCCTGCTGTAGTTCTCAGTAAAGTAGGATGAATGTTTGGGTGGATGGATGAATTCTATAGCAGAAAAGGGGTAATGACCTGGTTTTTGAAGTCAAAGTGTTTGTGTTCAAATCCTAAGCC
Organism: Loxodonta africana; assembly: GCF_030014295.1. Taxonomy (NCBI): domain Eukaryota; kingdom Metazoa; phylum Chordata; class Mammalia; order Proboscidea; family Elephantidae; genus Loxodonta; species Loxodonta africana. The sequence goes on from NC_087348.1 coordinate 98,033,097, forward strand.
TACTGTTTGCTAAGTGTTATCTTTGTGAAATCTTCATGGCTCTATAATATTTTCATAGTGCTCTTAAAAAATTCAAAGACATTTTGAGGAAGAAAAGCAAAAATATCCTTATCTACCTTCTGGACGCTCAAGAGCAAGTTTCAGAGTCTCCTCTGACATCCATCTCGGTCTTTTCTTTTTTTCCTGTATTTTCAGTGACCTCTTGCTTTCTTCATGGATAATGTCCTTGATGTCATTCTACGACTCATCTGGTCTTCGGTCACTAGTGTTCAGTGCATCAAACCTGTTCTTCAGATGGTCTCTAAATTCAGGTGGGGTATACACAAGATCATATTTTGGCTCTCATGGGCTTGCTCTGATTTTCTTCAGTTTCAGCTTGAACTTGCATATGAGCAATTGATGGTGTCTTCCACAGTCGGCCCCGGGCCTTGTTCTGACTGATGATAGTAAGGTTTTCCACTGTCTCTTTCCACAGATGTAGTCAATTTGATTTCTGTGTGTTCCATCTGGCGAGGTCCATGTGTATAGTCGCCTTCTATGTTGGTGAAAGAAGGTATTTGCAACGAAGAAGTCGCTGATCTTGCAAAATTCTATCTCCGGGATTATTTCTATCACCAAGGCCATATTTTCCAACTACTGATCCTTCTTCTTTGTTTCCAACTTTCGCATTCCAATCACCAGTAATTATCGATGCATCTTGATTGCATGTTTGATCAATTTCAGACTGTAGCAGCTGATAAAAATCTATTTCTTCATCTTTGGCCCTAGTGGTTGGTGTGTAAATTTGAATTATAGTCATATTAACTGGTCTTCCTTGTAGGAATATGGATATTATCCTATCACTGACAGCATTGAACCTCAGGATAGATCTTGAAACGTTCTTTTTGATGATGAATGCAACACCATTCCTCTTCGAGTTGTCATTGCCAGCATAGTAGACTATATGATTGTCCAATTCAAAATGGTGTGTCAGAGTTGTATTCTTTCACCATATCTATTTAATCTGTATGCTGAACAAATAATACTAGAAGCTGGACTATATGAAGAAGAATGGGGCATCAGGATTGGAGGAAGACTCATTAACGATCTTCGTTATGCAGATGACACAACCTTGCTTCCTGAAAGTGAAGAGGACCTGAAGCACATACTAATGAAGATCAAAGACCACAGCCTTCAGTATGGTTTACACCTCAACATAAAGAAAACAAAAATCCTCACAACTGGACCAATGAGCAACATCACTGATAAATGGAGAAAAGATTGAAGTTGTCAAGGATTTCATTTTACTTGGATCCACAATCAACAGCCATGGAAGCAGCAGTCAAGAAATCAAAGATGCATTGCTTTGGGCAAATCTGCTGCAAAGGACCTCTTCAAAGGGTTGAAGAGCAAAGATGTCACCCTGAAGACTAAGGTGCGCCTGACCCAAGCCATGGTATTTTCAATCACATCATACGCATATGAAAGCTGGACAACGAATAAAGAAGACCGAAAAAGAGTTGACGCTTTTGAATTGTGGTGTTGGCAAAGAATATTGAATATACCATGGACTTCCAAAAGAAGGAACAAATCTGTCTTGGAAGAAGTACGGCCAGAATGCTCCTTAGAGGCAAGGATGGTGAGACTGCATCTTACATACTCTGGACATGTTGTCAGGAAGGGTCAGTCCCTGGAGAAGGACATCATGCTTGGCAGAGTACAGGGTCAGCAGAAAAGAGGAAGACCCTCAACGAGGTGGATTGACACAGTGGCTGCAACAATGAGCTCAAGCATAACAACGATTGTAAGGATGGCGCAGGGCCAGGCAGTGTTTCGTTCTGTTGTGCATAGGGTCACTATGAGTCGGAACCAACTCGACGGCACCTAACAACAACCTTCTGGAAGGGTGTGGTGTGGGGTAGGAGGCCACAAAAAAGTGGGACTCAACAGCCTACAACCTCTTCATCATCTCCAGATGATTTTCCAAAACACTTTATAGCAAACATTCCCTCTTCACAACCAAGTTCAAGGTGGGAAGCAGTAAATTAATCCTTTTGTTTAGTTCAGGGCCTAAATTGAAGTTTATTCTCAAAATTACATATGTTTTTATTTAAATGATTCTCCTTTTAATCCCTTTGTAGCCATGAGATTTTTGAAGACCCTACAAAAGACTACCACCAGCAACGCTGGATTATAGCCTGGTAGGATTGTGAACTCCTTTCTTTTGTACAATCAACCATCTCTGTACACTAGATGGCGTACATGTAAGATGCATCAAGGGAGCTGTACCAAGCTGTTTGGACTAGTGCAGCAGTATGGTTGACGCTAGAAGGAAAGGAAAATGCCTTAACTTAGGTCACAAGGTGGATTAGCTGACTAAATTATTGTATGTCAAAATGGCTAGCCCAAAATCTGAAATAATGTTGATGATCAGTATTTCAATCAACTTCTTTTAGTGTATAGCTTATGACTGTTTACAGCACTGACAATACACACGTTACTTATACTCATCTCAGGAAATTTTCACAATCTTCTTCATAACCATCTCTCTCACTGCCTTAGTTGCCAAGTATGAATTTTCTCCCCACTTACAAACAAGATACATACCTACAGAACATATCTTAGGGAACATCTTCCTTGTGCCAGGAACTGTGGTATGTACTTTGTAGGATACAAAATGAACCAGATATTGTCCTATAACCGAGTCTGATTAATCTAGTATAAACAGAGAGGAATGCAGGACCATGCAGTAATGTTACCCATTTGAAACCTCATGACAAAGGTACTATTATTATTTACGTTGTATAGATGAAAAAACTGAAGTCCAAAGAAGTTAAAAAATTCATTGAAGGTCACAGGGTAGGTAAATGGCTGAGCAGGAAGATAAGTTCTGGCAGTTTGAACTCAGAGTCTTCTCTCTAAAGTGGCTCAGAGGGAAAGGCTGGAAAAAGGAACTGTATGGAGTACCCTGGTGAGGTGTATACCTTGTCAGCAGTGAGTCAGAGAAACTTCGTGAGAAAACTCAGCTTGGTTCTGCCATTAATCCCTTCAACCCCTAGATATAATAATGGCAGTTCTCAGTTAAATAGTTTGTGTGCCTGCTTAGATTTCTTACCAGATCTCTCTCCTTCTAAGATGCACGTCTGCATAAACCTACAAGGATGTCCCCCCCGCTCCTAGCAGTCCAATTAGCCTAGCCTGACACATTAAGCCCACATGTCTGAGAGTGACAGACAATGCCATTCTGTTTGTCTTGTGTAAAGCCTCATTACTTCCTCTGTTTAGGGAGGCTTGCTCAATGTATTGACAACCTCCATCAGGAAAATCAACTCTACTGTAGAGGAGGTGAGAGTATTCAGGAAAAATTTCTGCCTGTAGATAAAGCTGGTAAGTGAGACTGGAGAGTAAAGAGTGAGAAGACTCTGGGTACTTGATACTTCAGCCTCGGAAGAGCAGCCATGAAGTTTGGAGCCAAGGAAACTGGGCTGAGATCAAATCTCTGTTATTTTTATTTCTATGCCTTAGATAAGTTACTTAAAGTTTTTGACTCTCAGTTTCCTGAATTCTAAAATTATGATAATATTGAGCATTATTATAAGGTTGAAATAAGGCAATTAATATATAGAAAGTGCCTAGCATATTTCCTGGCACATAGTAGGTGCTAAAATATGGTAAATGTCATGATTATCAGTCATCATCATCTTCGTCTTCCTCATCAATAATAACACAGAATATAAGCCAAGATTGCTACATGCTCTTTCAGGATATTAGGATCTAGTGCCACTGGGAAAAATTTTGGTTAAAGCCTTGTTGTAGGTTGTAGAAAAGATTCTTTCTAAGTTCAAATATTTGCTTATCCTGGAGGGGAAAGAGAGCTTGCTTTAGAGATTAGCGTGAGATCCAATTTTAAATTTTTTATTATGGAACTGGGAATTCTAAATAATGCCCTAGATATTTAAATACCAACATTCCCTAGACAGGAAGTAGCCAAACGCATTTTCTGTTGCTTTCAGCAAATCGAGTTAGTGAAAAGCTCAATTTACTATGAATTGTGGGAGGGGCCTGTGGAAAGAACCCTGACTGGGAATAAAAAGAGATGTGATCTAGTCAAAATAACACAATTAATATTTGTACTGCCCTGGTGGCATAGTAGTTAAGAGCTTGGCTGCTAACCAAAAAGTTGGTAGTTCAAATCTACGAGCTGCTCCTTGGAAACCATATGAGGCAGTTCTACTCTGCTCTATAGGATTGCTATGAGTCGGAATCAACTGGATGTCAACAGTTTTGGGTTTTTTTGTTTGTTTGTTTTTGGTGGTGCAGTGCTTAAGGACTATGGCTGTTAACCAAAAGGTCAGCAGTTCCAATCCATCGGCCACTCCTTGGAAACCCTATAGGTCAGTTCTTCCCTATCTTACAGACTCAACTCAAAAGCAACAGGTTTTATAAAGTTTGAAACACATTTCATAGCATTTGACCTTTACCATGACCCTATGCACTCATGTTATCATATTTTCATACACCCAGTGCCTCACTAAATCCTACTATTTGTGTGCCTTCATTATTTCTGAATTCCACCCCTTCTCCATCACCACAAATACAGTCCTAGATCAGGCCTCACTATCTCTTACCTGAAGTACTTCAATAGCCTTCTCACTGGTTTTCCTTCCTCAGTTTCACACTTTCCATTTAAATGTCTATCCTTATGCTGAAGGCTCTTTCTAAATCACAGATATGATCATTTCACTCCTCTGTAAAAGACTTGTCAAACTCCATGACTCCAAATTTCCATGATTTCCTTCCTTCCTTCCTTCCTTCCTTCCTTCCTTCCTTCCTTCCTTCCTTCCTTCCTTCCTTCCTTCCTTCCTTCCTTCCTTCCTTCCTTCCTTCCTTCCTTCCTTCCTTCCTTCCTTCCTTCCTTCCTTCCTTCCTTCCTTCCTTCCTTCCTTCCTTCCTTCCTTCCTTCCTTCCCCTCAGTGTTCTGTGTTGGTTAAATTCTGCCTCTCAAGTCTCACTTTAAAGCTGCAGTAAGCTCAGCTGCTTAGGCAGAGGCAGAGGTGGAGGACCCAAGCAGTACTTCTTTGCTCCTTGTTTCCCTGCTTCTTGTTTCATTTCCTGGTCCCTAATCTATGAACCACATTTTGAAATGTCACTGGCCTGTAAGATAAAGTTCAGATTCCTTAAATGGGAAAAAAAAAAAGTCCATGTTTAACCCACTGAGCACCTGAGGGAGGAATTACCCCATGTTACGAAGGCAGGTGGGTGTTCTATGACACAGAGCTGAGCAGATGAATTTGGGGAGGGGAGAGTGTGAGCAACTGGACGCCCACCTTTCAGCCTACTCTCTGATCATATGTCACTGTTTGCTGTTACCTGAATGATATGTGTGTGCTCACATCTTAGGAGCTTTGCCCAAGTTGGATTGTTTCTCAACCCATTACCAAAAATACCATCTCCACTCTGAAATCTCTCTAATTTCCCTGCTTTTCCTTTAGGCTATCTGTTTCATCTTAAACATCCTTCTTTTATACCACTTTATGCTTCACTGTATGATACCACGTATCACACTGCACTGACACTGCATTTTTCTTATCTTTCTCTGCCACTATACTTTAAGGACAGGGAGCAGGCCTTATGCATCTTTTGATCACAACCACAGTCACTGGTATGCAGTAGGTGCTCAATAAATATTTGTTGAACTGGAGACCAGGATTTATTTCACAAATAAACAAATGTGCAGATAGCATACAACCTGTTGGAGATGATTATTTGCTTCAAAAAAGGATGTGGTTGACAAGAAGTGAATTAACAACTCTCCTCAAAACACAGTTATTGTATTATGAGAGGTGCACTCTCACCTAACGAAGTATGCTGACTAAATTTGGGGCTGGAAACTTATTTTGGAAACTACATGAAATAGATAATGTGTATATGGGGAGGAAGAAAGTTAAGGAGAAAAAAATGGATTGGCAGGACACAGGGCTTTCTGCAACTGTAAGCTGTGCCCTCAGTAATTTGAGCTCTTGACCAAGAAAATCAATGTATAATGTCCATAGCTGATGTGTGGACGATCACCATAGAAACAGCATGGCTCCCAGGATAAGTCAAACCTTCACTGTGACCAAATCAGTGTAGTAGTATATTTTAGGAAAGAATATAGAGATCCAAAGTGGAATGACCCCTTATGAAGAAAAAGAAAGCTGACAGATAACGCAATCCTCAAGGGGGGATACGCTGAATCCAGAAAGCATGAACATTGTAGTTGCAAGAGTAGTAATCTCTTTGGGGACAGAGATGTTGCTTCATTGGGTCTTATTTTAGTTCTAATGACAAATTTTTGATAATCTTTATTTCTTCAGTTTGTCTATTTTTCCTTCTTTCTTTAACAAACGGATACGAAAACAACCATTAAAAATGTATTCTGGAGTCAAATAGATTTGGACTCATGTACTAGCACTGTCCCTAACTACGGACTTTGGGTGTTTAACTCTGGAAGCTGTTGTCTACCCATATTCCCTTGGGTCTTCTCATTGTAGTGTACTACATCTGCCTGAGAAGCAAAGATGATGGGACTTCATCTCACACACTTTGGGCATGTTATCAGGAGGGACTAGTCTCTAGAGAAGGACATCATGCTTGGTAAAGCAGAGGGTCAGTGAAAAAGAAGACCCTCAACCAGATGGACTGACAGACTGACACAGTGGCTGCAACAATGGGCTCAAACATAGCAATGATTGTGAGCATGGTACAGGATAGGGCAGTGTTTTGTACTGCTGTACATAAGGTTGTTATGAGTTGGAATCGACTCCATGACACCTAATAACAACAACGAAAACAACACATCTTCCTTTCAACTGCCTGAAAGCTTTCTCTGATAGATGGAACACAGAATAATGCCCCACCCACCCACCTACCCCCAGCATCCTGCAACTAATGACTGATGAGAAATGGTATACAAATATACCTACTCAACTCCCTTGCTCCTCCAAAGAATTATCTCTCAGGTATGCTTCCTACACTGACTGTTAAAGAGTTTTCCCTGTGGGATGAAGTTCTAGTTGCCCACAGTGGGAGCTGGCTGGCTAAGGAATCCTTTATTAGTTGCTTTCCCTACCCTGACATATTTTCCTACTCCTTCATGTGTATTTCCTGGGGTCAACTTCCAAATAGACTGCTTGCAATTGAATTTTAAGAGTCTATTTCTGGAGGACCCAAACTAAGACAGTGACTTACCCTCTTTTAGTATCATTTTCCTTTTCTGAAAATGATGACAAAGGTACATAAATGCACGTTAAAAAGATTAAATGCAAAGTGCTTAGCACAATGCCTAGCACATTTTAATGTTCAAAAAAAGGTTGTGTGTCATTTTTATTGTTGTTAAGAGCTCAATATGTGCTAGATATGTTAGACACCTTGTCAGGTGCTGTGGATAAAATGGTGAACAAGATTCTAACCATCTCTGCCCACTTGGAACTTAGCGTCTCACAAAAAATAGGTTAACTCTAATGCCTCATGATAAGTACTATATGAAGAAGCATACGCTGTTATGGGAGAATATAATAGAACTTAGCCTGGTATGGGGTCCCTGGAGAACACTTCATGGGAAAGTTGACATTGAAAGAAAGATAGGAGTTGGCCAGGTAAAGAGCGTGTGTGTATGTGTGTGCATGCACGCAAATACGGACGTGTATGTGCACACGTAGTTCTGGATAGATTGCGTTATATGAGCAGAGAAAACAGCAGGTCAAAATACCTGTAGATATGAGAAAGATAGAGGGAGGTAGAAAGGAGGAGAGCAGAAGAGAGAAAGATTGCCCATAAATGCATTCAGGGAACAGGAAAAACAAAACAAAACAAACAAAAAAACCCTCTAATTTAATCCCATATTCATCAAACAACCACTACTTCAATTTCAGAGTTTTTTTGATACTGGGAAAACAGGCATATGACTTAGTGAGCAAACAATGGCATTTAATTATTGAAAGGAATGTGTTTCATGCTTAAGTGAAGAAAAGACATTGACAGGTATTCTGGTTTATTTTGAATTTGTGTCTTGTGTCACGACCCTGTAGGGTGAGTCAAATTCCTGAGTTACATCAATTCTGGGCCACTCACAAGATGGCATTTATGAAGCTCTAAGGCTGAGAATGCCACAGTGAGGTCTGGCATATTCACAGGGTGATGCGTCCCAGGAGGCTTCTTATTGAGGTGGCCTCTTCTGAGTGCATGCTCAACTTGACTTTGTGCCTTCATTCTAGGCCAGCAAGCAGCCAAACCCAGTTGCCCTCAAATCACTTTCGATTCATGGTGTATCACTGTGCTTGGTAAGTTTTCCAATGGCTGTTTTTTTCAAAACTAGATCTCAGGTGACTCTGGGTAGACTTGAACTTACAATATTTCAGTTAACAGCTGAGCACAATTAAGTGTTTGTACAACTCAGGAACCCCCAGCAACGGATACTCACTCCCAATTCTAGATTTTCTCTTCTAATGCCAGGTGTCAGCCATAGGTGAAAGCCTGAGCAATCTTCCTTCCTCAAGTCCTGGGCCCTGGAGAAGTCAAAAATCAGAAGGCTGTGGTGGGGGTGAATTAAATGTTATGTGGAGGCAGCTCTGTGAACTTTTATAAGGGACAGTGCCCAATAAAGGCATGTTATTATTATTGCTTCTGGCTGTAGACACTGGGGCATCTGAGACCCCTTGCTTTTTAAATGTTTTCTTTTTTTTAGTGGTTGTAAGGAAACTTATCTGCTTGCAGGTATTACTCTGGTAGTCTATCTTCGCTAATGTTGAGTAACTTTAAGAGCCAATGGCCATTGGAACCACCACTGCTCAGGCATCATCAAGAAGACATATGTTTTATTCTTAATTGGGTGGTATGGATTATTTTTCTTTTTGGTATTACTGGAAAGGGGTATGAGTGGATTTTCCAGTATGGCACAATAAAAATAAAATTTGATTGATTAATTCAATAACTATGATGAGGGAGCGTCTTGTGTGGCAGTGGAGAGGAAATACACAATGCCCTACAAATAGAGGCTGCATAACTCACGTGTGTTGGAGGGAGACTTCTGAGCTACATTCTGGCTTCTTGGAGAATAGCTCGCTCTTGGAAATACAGGTCAGGTTGAATGACTTATTTTTCTCATGAGCTTCATCTAGTGAGTTATAAATATGGAACATTAGAGCAGAGACAATAAATCATTTCTATAAAGCTGTTTAATGAGTCACCCTCCGTATGTGCCATGGTTATGTTTGCAGAAAACACTCAGTACCTGCCTGTGGGTGGGATTCAGAGGAGCCCTGACTCCAAGGCAAGGCCTACTGAAGGAGTCAGTGTTCTTTCTGCATAGCACGGATTTTCAGTTGTGGTCATGGAACTCATGGCGTTGTAGGCCAAATTCTGTGTGTGCCTATTTTTCTGTGTAAACAGCTATACTAGCTTCTCCAAGATGTCTGTAACTCACCGGAAAGTTAAGAGCTATTTCAGTGGAGTATAAACTCATGGATTAGTGGCACTGGAAGGTATGTTATATTTTCAATGTATTTGTGAGTCTAACATGTCTCCCCACCCCCCAGGTATATTATCTAAATCTTTAACATATCTCAAAAGTGTCTGTGATAGAAAAAGGACTCCAGACTTTCTGGAGCCAAGGGGGCAGGATGAACACTTCAACTATTGCCCTGAGATAATCTTTAAACTTAAACCAAAAATATTCCTTGAAGTCCTCTTAAAACTAAATACTAGTTTAGTTTAACTAGTAAAAAATGTCTGCCTTGAACATTATACTCTCTTAAGAACCATCTCTATGGAATCAAAGTGACAACAGCAGCTCAAAAGGTTAGATAGAAACCTTAGGGGGCAGTAAGTTTACATTAATGGCGGAGGAACAAGTTAGAAAAGCAGGATGAGAATGGTTGTACAACTCAAAGGATATAATCAATGTCACTGAATTGTACATGTAGAAACTGTTGAATTGGTATATGTTTTGCTATGTATGTTCTCAACAACAACAACAAAAAAATTTTTTTTTAAGTCTTACGTCACTGATTTAAAGGGTATCTGCATAAGCAAACTGGGTGCAATAAGGACTCTTACTACTCCTTCAGGACTCATTTTAAATGTAATTTCTTCTTCTGGTCTCCCATAACACTTCACACATATGTAATTGCATACATTTCTTTTACATGCCTGCTGTCTGATTAGTGTTGAAAATCCTCAGGGACAGAAACTCAGTCCTTTTCAGTATTTCACTCCTCGGCCATAGTATGAAGTAGACTCTTGGTAAATGTGTATGGACTGAACTAGGAGAAAGGACACCCTGTGTGGTAAGAACTGCATCAAGGGGGATACCAGGAGGCCAAAGTGGAGCTCTGTATTAGCCATGTGGCTTTCAACTCTTAAGTGATAACTACCCTGCTAATTTAAGCAAGGTAGGGAAATTATAACTCCCTGTAACCAAATGGTGGAAAAGAAAGGGATGGAGTTGGCTTCCAAAATAATTGGATGCAGGGGCTCAAATTGAATCAAGAAGTTCATCTCTCTCCTCTACTTCTCTTTCTGTATTGCCTCAATTTTCTCCCATTGCAGGTGGCAAGGGGTTAAGCACTTGGCTGCTAACCAAAGAGTTGGCGGTTCACACCTACCAGCCATTCCAAGGGTGAAAGACGTGGCAATCTGCTTCCCTAAAGATTACAGCTTTGGAAACCCAGTGGGACAGTTCTGTTCTCTGGGGTTGCTATGAGCTGGAATCGACTCAACAACAACGAGTTTAGTGGTAGTCATGTCTAACCTACTTAGTGTTTCACATTAAGTCCTTTAAACCTGCTTTCTTTCATCTTATAAATGAAGAAACAAAATCAGAGAGGTCAATTAATTTGAATAATATCACACAGCTAGAAAGCAAAAGAGTCAGGACTTAAACCTTTCAAAATGTGTGTGTAGACATGGGATGGCCTGAGATTTGATGTTTTATATACCTTTATTTAAATATTGTGGCTCCGTCCATTGTATGAGTGATCGTACGTGAGTAATTGTGCCTCTCTGAGCTCTTCTCTTCCTAGAGGGAGAATAATACCAACCCCTCAAAGGAGATCTGGATTTAGATCGATCGATCGATTGATCTATCTATCTATCTATCTGTCTGTCTGTCTGTCTGTCTATCTATCATCTCTCTCTCTCTCTATTATCTATCTATCTATCTACCCATCAAATTATGTATTTGCAAATTCTTGGCACACAGTAGGTTGTTGATAAATATTGAGAGTCAGGTCTATGATGCATCTAGCAACTGTACAAAACACAGCTATGAAATAAATTTTCTGGAAAACCCTCTCATTGGCTTGCTTTTTGTCAACACTTATTTCTTCTTTTCAACATTCTCGTCCACTGTTTTGTTGTATTTTATTGTTGTATTCAATGTGCTATTCCAAATACATACATATATCCCTTAGAAAGATTGCTCTTTAATTCCTTCAAAATTGATTGTTAAGCACTTAGTATATGCCAGCCACCGTTCTAGTCCCTGGGGAATACAGTAGTGAATAAGAGAGTCCCAGCCCTCATAGAGTTTATATTTGATAAGAGAGCCAGACCACAAGCTAGAAAATAAACAAATGTATAATAAAATTTCAGGTTGAAAACATCTGTGCTGTTTAGGTTGAAAAGATATGTTCAGCAAGGGGGCAGAGAATAAAGAGAAGATAGAATTTTAAAAGGGATAGAATAATCTTTTCTGAGAAATTTCTATTTTAATAAAAACTTGAATAAAATAAGAGACGGAGTCAAGGGATGGGTATGTTAGAAGAACACTTCTAACAAAGGACAGCACATGCGTGCAAAGGGTCTGGGGTAGGAGCTAGTTTGGCTTCTCGAAGATCTTCAAGAAAAGTAAAGAAGTACTGGAAGCAGTAAGAACTGATCAGATCTGAAAAATACTTGGAAGGTGTAGCTGACAGGATTTGCTTATGGAAAGGAGGAAGGTATAAAAATTATTTAAGCTTTCAAGGAACACAGGTATTCATAAATCTGTTTTCTAACAATTGCCAACATTTACTGAGCACTATGTGTCTTGTGTGTATGTGTCTTGGGCTGTGCTAAGTGCTTTGTTTTCATTATTTCATTTAATACCTGTCTCCTACCTTACATGTTTTGATTTTATGTGTCTTATGTATTTATTTAATAATTTATATATTTATTCCTCTGCTTATGTTTATGTACATCCTGATCTCCTTGGCTTTGTCCCCCAACTCCTGCCCTGGGGTTAACCCTTAAAACTAATGGCAGATTCAACTTAAAAAATAATAATAATAATTAATCCCCAGAGTTTCCCAGGGGAAGGCTTCCACTCACTCACCAGTTCTTTGCTCTTGTATACTTCAGATAATCACTCTGTCCTTCCAAGCCTTGGCCTGCCTGACTGTGCCCACCCCAGACCCCTGGGACAAGAGTTCAGCACTTCTCTTACTGGCATTCCTGTTTTTAACATTGTGAATTTAAATATTTTTTGTATATTCATTACACCTAAGGAACAGGCACAGTGACTTGCGCTGCACTGAAAAATTTAAAAACAAAACTTCTTTTGCTCTTTCCAAATAAAACTTCTTTAATCAGGTCTCAAGTGGATGTTATGAAAATAATAGAAGTTTCCTTAAGTCCATCTCTTGGAGAAAGAATCAGAGTATCTTGTTCAGTGGTTTTCAATACCTGAGTGTTCATACAGTAAACCGTCTTCCTTGTCAGGTTTATTGATACAGGTGAGCGTGACTGTCAAAATCCACACTTGCTTTGGCCACGACATGATTTCATGGAAAAAAAAAAATTTTTTTTTTGTTTTTACTACACTATGGCAAGAAATTGCGCATCCATCCAGTGTAACAAAAACGGCCACCTTCAAAATGAATGAGGTTGATCTTTATGCATAATGCAGTTCTCACGCCTTAAAGTCAAAGCTTTATTGTCCAATATTTTGGTAATTTTTCTGTGAATAATAAAATCAATAAGTAACACCCTCATCTAAGTTTTGGATAATGTTTCACAATGAGTAAGTGCAGATGTAAACTGAAGGAAGAATTAAGGGTCATTGATAGTGTCTGGGACTTGCTCCTGACTTTCCTTCTACAGACTGCCTGTGTCTAAAAACCTTATTGATTCAATGGCATATCCCTGGAGACTAGAGCTGAGAGGCTGGCAACCACACCTATTAGCCTGCTGGGTACCATGATATGCTGTATACCATCCCACAAGCAGTAGAGAAACATCATACGTTGGAATCAGGAGTAGGCTGTTGTTCTTAATCGCCATCAAGTTGGCCTCCAACTCATGAAGGACCCACGCGCAACAAGATGGAACCGTTGTGATTCATAGGCCTTTCACTGGCTGATTTTTGGAAGTAGGCTGCCAGACCTTTCTTCCTAGTCTGTCTTAGGCTGGAAGCTCCGTTGAAACCTGTTCAGCATCATGGCAACATGAAAACCTCCACTGACAGATGAATGGTGTCTGTACTTGAGATGCACTAGCTGGGAATCGAACCCAGGTTTCACACACTGAAGTTGAGAATTCTACCACTCAACCACCACTGCCCTCTCAGAAGTAGACAGTAGTTCCGAAGGCAGTGTATACTTGGTGTTCCATCACTGTGCTTATTAAACGGCATTATATTACCTGCGTTAACCTTGATTTTGTTCCTGGCTCTATAACTTGTCTAAATTACTTCACTAGCTAAAGCCTTAGTTTTGCCACTTGTAAAATCAGCAGACTAGACCAGATAATTTCTTATGTTCATCCAAACTGTGATTTTCTGGGAAGATGGCTATTCTTAAAAACATAATTTCAAGGGTAGCACAGTGGAAGCTAAATTGAGGAACATTTGGGCCCAAATGAAATCTGTTTTATAACCAAGTACCAAGTTTAAAAAATTAAAATAGCAAATTAAAATCTTCATAAATTCTGCAATGCAAAGACATATGCATTCACAGCTGGGCATGATAAAAAAATAATAATAACCCTCCTTTAACTTCCAATCTTCCCAATATAATAAAGGATAATCAAGTTTGAAAGTTACAGAAGAAAGAGAAAATAACATTGGCTCAATAACTGAGAAAGAATAATAAAAAAAACTCCTTTAAGAACTATTTGTCCCGAAGACATCAGGTCCTTAGTGATTGGACGTAATTCAAGCATTCAAGAAATTCATAAATACATTTATCATAATATGTTCTGGATAGTAGAAGAAGGGAAATTATCCAACCCATACCCGATCTCCAACGCTGATAAAACAGCATGCAACAAAGAAAATGAAAGCAAAATCTAAATTATGAGCATAGATTCAAAAATTTAAATTAACTACTTCAAAATAGAGTTTAATAGTATATTACCAAACCAATAACCCAACTTTCAATACAAAGAAATTGAATAATGCTATAGAAGTTTATCAGTAAGCTAATAATAAAAAAGGCAAAAGTAGATGATTACTTCAACATTTCTTAAATATATTTGATTAAATGTAATAACACTTTTATTTTTCAAGTTAGAATAAAATAATGCTTTTTTTAATATGACAAATGCCGCTATTTTAAACCCCATGCTGGATGACTCTTCATTAGGCTGCACCCTAATTTAGGCTTGTCTCTAAATTGGAGACAAATAAAGTTTGCCCACTTTACCCTATTATTTAACATTATTTAAGTAGGTCTGGCTTGTGTAATAAGGCAAACAAAGAAATAAAATTAATATATATTAAACAGAAAAAACTATCATAGATCTATAAACCTTGTCTGAAATTCCAATATGCAAAATCTTGTGAAAACCGAATATTTGCAACATTCGCTTGATACGAAAGCTTACTTGAGTCCATATAAAGCAAATTAGTGTGAACATTTTTACTGCTGCAGACATATTAATATGTTTGATTAGGGGTTTCTTCTCTAGACCCTACTGAGGGTGTTATGGAATATGCAACATATTATTCAAAATTCTAAATTCTAAGACATATCTGGTCCCAAGAATTTTATATAAAATTTTGTGAATCTCAGTGATACACAGATACTGCGATTTTATACCAAGGGCAGTTTATAAATCCAGTAATATTTTTTAGAATTAATAAAACTATATAAAATATTTAATATAAGTGGTTGGAGTCAACAAATCTAGTGTTAGCACTCTTTATCTATCTGCCTACCACCCACATTGGTGAGGTGCTTGAGGGCATGGGCTACAATTGTTTATTTCTCTATAACTTGTGCCTAGCATATTGACTGACATTGAAAATGTACAGATAAATGTTATTTTAAAGAGTAAGAGATGAATGTATAAATGAGCAACTCATTATTACTAAGTTTTCTAATTTTTTATTTCGATGTATAGATTTCACATTTTTTTTCCTATGAATTGCTTATTTGACATTCAGTTTGGCCAATTTTTCCACCAAGATGTTGATCTCTTTTTGTAAATTGTTTTGTTTACTATAAATATCAGGCATGATATCTATACTGAGGCATTGGTTTTTAGATTCTATCTTTCAGGTCTATATTGGGGTGTTTTCTTCTTTTGCATTGATATTTACAACATTTTCTTCCCTAATACCAAGATATAGAGTTATCAGAAATGGAACTAAATGGAGGAAAGGGAAAGCAATTGTTTTTTCCCTGGTTGATTTTTAATAAGGTTTAAGACACTATACTGAGATGACTATCATTAAAAAAAGGAAAAAATAGAGACAACAGAATAAAACAGTATTTCATTTAATCTTTACCCACCTTAATCCTTGAGGTAGGTATTGCTATTACATTTTGTAACTAAGAAATACAGGGCTTAAGGAAGAACGAAGAAAACTAAAGATACAACAGAAAGATTAGTCCAAGGGACTAAAGGACCACATCTACCACGGCCTCCACCAGACTAAGTCCAGCACAACGAGTTGGTGCCCAGCCACCACCACTGACTGCTCTGACAGGGATCACAATAGAGGGTCCCAGGCAGAGCTGGAGAAAAATGTAGAATAGAATTCTAACTCAAAAAGAAAGACCAGACTTGCTGGCTTGACAGAGACTGGAGAAATCCTTAGAGTATGGCCCCCGGGCACCCTTTCAGCTCAGTAATGAATGAGGTCACTCTTGAGGTTCACCCTACAGCCAAAGACTAAACAGGCCCATGGGACAAAACAAGACTAAAGGGGTGTACCAGCCCTGGGGCAAGGACTGGAAGGCAGGAGGGAGCAGGAAAGCTGATAATAGTGAACCCAGGGTTGAGAAGGGAGAGTGCTGACATGTCATGGGGTTGTTAACCAATGTCATACAACAATGTGTGTACTGTCTGATGAGAAACTAGTTTGTTCTGTAAAGCTTCACCTAAAGTACAATAAAAAAAAAAAATTAAATAAAAATAAGAAAAGAAATACAGGGCTCAGAGATGCAAAGTACCCAAAACCTCATCATTTGTAAATGGCAAGTCCAGGATTCACGTTTCAATTCCGTTTTCTTACCTCATCAGTACAGTGCTTTCCATCAATCGTTAACACGAACTGCTTAAACAAACTAATGTTTATAAAGCACTACATGTAGGGCCTTATGTATAAGAAGCTGTCAATATTTTTTCAACTATGAACTCAGGAATAGAAAGATTGAGCCTGTACACTTGGAAAACCAGTATTGGGAAAACGCCCCAAAGGAGGTAGGATCTGAGGAAGCAAGCCCTGGACTTACAGGGTAGAGTTCACATAGGAGGCCAGACAGCATCTTCCCCCTTCGTTTTTAATGGGAAATTCTCCGTAACTGAGTGAAACTCAGATTTACTTTTTCCTGCCCCAAATGACAAGCAGGATCTCAAGAATTTAATACTGGCCTTAATTACTTAAAATGTCTTAATAAATGGGGGTAAGGCCTGGGGGAGAAAAAGGAGAGCTTATCTCTGAAAAGAATCCGAAGGGTGAAAGTGGCCTTGGCAGCAGTACTCAGGACAAGCACTTGAGACAATCATAGAGCATCACTCTCTTCTCTACCCAGTAACAGATTGATCTGCAAGACTGAGATCCCTTCTCCCCAACTCACAGTCTTCATGCTCATTTATCCTGTCTAGCACTCATACCCTTCTTTCAGATGAGGCCCTCCCTGGTCTTCTCCCAAGACTTCTTGGTTAATGCCCCCACTGTTCACAGTTCCTTTACCAGGGCAGGCTGTAACTTCCTGTATCCTATTTCCTCCACCCACTCTTCAGTTACATTTATCTAGAATTTACTCATTGACAGGTATGGCCCAGCCCTGTCTAGGCCCCAGGAAAACAGACAATTAAAACAAAGACTTGGGTCTCAAGAGCCTCACCTGTTACAGGGAGCAAGATACATAGAACTAGATGGTTTCAATCCTCAAAAAATATGTCCAGTGATTTAAATATATACAAGCTCTGAATGTTTCATAGACAAGGTTGTCAAATAGTTTCACAGAGGATCTGATTGTAAACAGGATTTTGAAAGGGGAATAGGAGTTTTTCAGGCAGACAAGGCAGTAAAAAGGAAGCAGCATTTCAGGCAGAAGAATCAGCATGTTCAAAGATATGGCATGTGCATAAACATAAAAATAATGCACAAAGAGAGAGTGTAAGGAAAAGCTAGAAGCATGATCATAAACGACGTGTTTTTTTTTGTTATGCCAAGGAATTTGGACTTTGATGCAAAGACAACGAGGAATCAAGGGTTTATACTCGTTACTGACACAGGTCCACCTGCTTCAAGATGATCTCAAGACAGGTATCACCCACAATTATGTCCCACAAATGGAATAGAATTCCCCTTTATACAGGCATTTGTACAGCCCACAACTGGATTAGCTGGATATAGACTTTGGACACTGTCTGTTAAACTGACTGTCTTCCACTGCAAGGCCAAAGCCTGCGGCAGAAGTCTTTTTTTGATTTTACCTTTCCTGTCCCCATGGAAAGGAAACCCTAGTGGCCTAGTGGTTAAGTGCTATGGCTGCTAACCAAAGGGTTGGCAGTTCGAATCCGCCAGGCACTCCTTGGAAACTCTATGGGGCAGGTCTACTCTGTCCTATAGGGTTGCTATGAGTCAGCATCGACTTGATGGCACTGGGTTTTTTTTTGGTTTGGTGTCCCCATGGTATTAGTGGTCTTACTAATGAAGTGTATAGTCCATGGGCCAGCAACATCCGTATCACCTGGGAGCTGGTTAAGAATGCAGGATCTCAGGCACCACTCCAGGCCTACTAAATAAGAATCTGCATTTTAACAAGCTCCTCAGGGAGTCATGTACACAGTAAAATCTGAGAAGCACTGCAGTGGGATTTCATTGTAAAGTCTGCTTGTGTTGTGACAGATCAACCGTTCTTCACGTTCCAGGCATTCACAGAGGGGAGGGTAGAGGTATGGCAAGAAGCTGACATCCTTGAGGATCAGGCCCTGGGTTAATACCTGAAGCTGGGCTAGAAATATCCCATGTTATTTCATTTCATTTTTATAACAATCTTGCAAGTTTTATTCTCAAGTCACAGAAAAATAAACTGAAGCTCAGAAAGTCTAGGGTCATGGAAACATCCTAAGTGCCCATCAACGGGTGAATGGATGAACAAATTATGGTATATACATACAATGATATACTACACAACTGTAAGAATAATAACGAGTCCATGAAACATCTAATAACATGGATGAATATGGAGGACATTATGCTGAGTAAAATAAGTCAATCGCAAAAAGTCAAATATTGTATGGTTCCACTATTAAAAAGTCAAGAATAATTATACGCACAGAAAGCAAAGCTCTTTGATGGTTACCAGGGATAGGAGGGAGAAGGAGGGGGAATCGCTTTCTAGATAGTAAACACTTGTTACTTTTGGTGATAGGAGAGGCAATCACAAATACGGGTGAAGTCAGCACAACATGATCAAGGTAAATAAAGACACTAAGTACACCAAAAAAAGGACAATTTTGGTAAAAGATACAACATACACAATTCTGTAAAAACAATCAAAAAGTATATGTGTGGTTACTCAAGTAGATAGGGATGCACATATGTGTATAGGAAGCCATGCTCAAGTAAATGCACACGCATGTATAGGTGTATCTAAAGGTATATGTATATATATGTTTGTGTCTGCTACATATATACCCACATATATAAAAAAAAACACATCGGGGGCACAGTTATGGAGGCTTCTAAGACATATTCAAACAACTTGCAGGACTGGCTTACTGGGTTAAGAGGTATGTCACCCGCATAGTCTCAGGGGACAACTTAGTCAATTGGAATAACATAGTTTACAAAGATAATGTTCTACAACCTAGTTTAATAAGTATCATCTGGGGTCTTAAAAGCTTGCAAGTGGCCATCTGAGATAAAATTATTGGTCTCTACTCATAAGGAGCAAAAGGTAATGAAAGAAACAATCCACAGGACCAATAGCCCATATGAACCACAACCTCTTCTAATCTGAAACCAGAATTAGATGGTGCCTGGCTACCAGTACCGACAATTCTGACCAGGGACGTAATAGAAGGTTCCAGATAGAATGAGAGGAAAATGTAGGACAAAACTCAAATTCCTAAAAAAGGACAGACCTACTTGACCAATATAGACTTGAGGAACCCCCAAGACTATCACCCTAAAATACCCTTTTGGAATTGAAACTACTTTGCACGTCACCTTTCAGCCAAATAATAGATTGCTTTATAAAACAAACAATATCATCCATGACTAATGTGCTTCCTTAAACAATTAACTATATGAGACCAAATGGTCAACATTCACCCAAAAGCAAAGATGAAAAGGCAAGGAGGGGAAGGGAAGCAAGATCAATGGAAACAGAACAAACAGAATAGAAATAATGAGAATGGTGAGACACTGTAAAAATTGTACCCAGTGGCACGGAACAATTTCTATAAAAATTGTTAAAAAAAATTGTTAAAGGGGAGACTAATTTGCTATGTGAACTCTCACCTAAAACACAATAAAATATTATTTAAAAGAAGAAAAGAAAGTTTAGAGTGACATAGACAGGATCACTGAATCATATCATATGTCCTCTCCTTCAGAACTTTTCAGGAATCCCAAAAAGAATGAGTCCACCATCTCTATCAATTCTAAAAACTGAGGCCCCGAGCCAGAAAAAAAAAAAAAAGAGGTCTTTTAATCCTCCAACAGAGGGAATTGCTGGTTCAGTGGCGGAATTTTTGTTTTACATGAGGGAGAATAAGGTTCGATTCCTGGCCAGTTCACCTTCACCTCACGTACAATCATCACCAGTGTATCAGTCGAGGTTTGGGTGTTGCTGTGATGGTGAACAGGTTTCAGTGGAGCTTCCAGACAAAGGTGGGCTAGGAAGAAAGGCCTGGCAACCTACTTTCAAGTATCAGCCAATGAAAACCATATCGATGACAATCGTCCGATCTGGACAATGGTCCAGACTATGAGGATGGCATAGGACTGGACGGCGTTTTGTTCTGTTATGCATGGGCCACCATGAGTTGGGGCCAACCCGAAAGCAGCTTACAACAACAAATCATTCAACAGCCAACTCTCCATTCCTGCTAGCCTCGCACTTCCCCTTCTTCTTCTCTACCAGGTTCAGTCTCCAGCTGAAATGCAAATGCTGTCTTGCAGGGTTAAAATTTTCCCCAGGCTCCCCCTCAGCTTGCCCTTTTTCTCCTACACAAATACTGCAGGTAGATTTAACATTCCATGTCTCACACCTGAATTCTAGATTCTCTGTCAGCACACTCCTATCTGAGAGAGAGAAATCAAACAGTTGGAAAGTAGCCTGTCCTCAGAGAGGGAAGCAAAAGCAGGTGGATTCGACATAACTGCCTAACAAAGTGTATTTATGAACATCATTGGAACAAATGTCTCCCCATAACTGCAGCTATCACCTCCTAATGTCACATCACAGAGACACTGGAAAACAAATAGGGCTTATAACCTGATTTCTATCAGCTGGTAATGGCATCACCCACCTCCAGCCTCCCCAGCTAGGCAGCACGTGGCTCACAGCTTCCTTCTAACTTCTAAAGCTCTTTGGGACTAAAAACAAAGAAATCAAACAATATTAAAAACAAAACAAACAAAAAAATACTAATTATATCAGTAGGAAGTTTCTTAATGCATCAGAGAATTGATCGCCTTTTAAGATGGCTTAAAAGTGCTAAGATGAATTCCCGGGACTCAAATTCCTTGGAAATTGGTCTGGCCGTGGGATAAATGCAACCATTTTGATTTGAAAGATTCAAAACTATTCTTTTGTTAGAGTTTTAGTTTTCTGAATTTCTTGGCTGTCCTTTGGTATATACTTTCTCTGACCTCCCTACTCAGATATTTCCTCTATCCATTCCTTGCTCTCTATTTCTTTACCAACTACGCTTATCCAGAACCCTCCTTCCTTCTTTTCTCACTTGGAATGTTGCAGAAGCTTGTTGCTGGTCTCCAAGATTCTAAGCTCTTTACAACTTGCGCTCTGTTTTATGTTATCATTGTGTACATATGCGTTTGATTTCTTACTGAGAATGTGAACTTCAAATCAAGAACCAACCATGTCTCTTTTACCCTTATGCCTCCAAAATGTAGCATAGAACATAGCATATGTTATGGAATGAAATTGAAATTATTATTCCAAGAAGGATTAAAGACTATGTTGCAATGGCTGTGTCTCGAGCACCAACAATGTGTCGTGGGAAACCAATAAAGTACCAATCCCTTCTTTTGATGAAGGCAGATTTTACCGACCATGAAGGAAGATATCTTCCCTGCTGCCCCAGCTGGCTCAGAGAACAGCTGCTCATTTTTCTTTCGCAGTCAAGGCTCATCCAGGATACATGAACACAGGGAAAATCACACATTTTCATTCAGGTGAATTTATATTAAAATAAATATCAAGTCTTAAATTAGTACCAAGAAGTCATACAAGTTCTGCCACAGGGGTTTGTGAGGGTCAAAGAAGTACCCATTCTGTCAGCCTCGTGATGCAAAAAATCTATGGGCTGATCATATGTGTTTAATTCAAATCAACTTCATGAATTGCAGATATATTTATTTTAAATGGTAAATTTTATGAATTCTAATATTACAGAATTGCAGTAATCTTTCTCCAACTTGAAGTGCTTATTAAATACAATTCTGGTTTATGTCAGTTTATTTCTTTATACTTTCCTGGCAACCTCAAAAACTTATGTTTCAAAATATTTGTCATATCTTTGGCAATGAAGACTTTTCTTAAGATTTAATAAGAATGTGCCAGGAACTATGCTAAGAGTATTTTAATGTATCATCTCATTTAACTGCACAAAATATTTAAAGATAGATACAATAAAACCCCATGATAAATAACCCATGGTAACACAATTTCATATATAACATCATTGGTAATTGGCTTCCATCCTCTGCCCAGCCTGTGTTTTCAAAAATAGGCTGGTTAAAGCTCTTATTCTCCGCACATGGAGGTAACACTGGGGAACAAAAGGGCATTAAACACTGTCTGAAAATCATGGAGGTTGAGGATGGTCCTTGCATCATCAGTATTCTATTGGCTCACCCTTAGGACAAGCTGACTGAACAACCTATTGTTGTTTTTGTTGCTGTTGTTGGCTGCAGTAGAGTCGAATCTGACTCATGACAACTCTCTGTGTGCAGAGTAGAATTGCTCCTTAAGTGTTTTCAAGGCTATGATCTTTTAGGAGCAGGTTACAGACCCTTACATCCAAGGCATTGCTGGGTGGGTTTGAACAGCCAAATTATCAGTTAGTAGTCCAAGTTCCACCACTTGTCTGTCACTTTGTCATACTGTGATGGCTTGCATTTTGCTGCGATACTAGAAGCAATACCACCGATATTTCAAATACCAGCAGGGTCACCAGACTAAGGTTTCAGCAGAGCTTCCAGACTAAGAAAGACTAGGGAGAAGGACCTGGCATTCTACTTTAAAAAAATTGGCCAGTGAAAAACTTATGAACAGAGGAACACTGTCTGAGATAGGGCCAAAAGGTGAGCCCTTCCGGTAGGAATGTACTCAAAATATGACTGGGGAAGAGCTCCCTGCTCAAAGTAGAGTCAACCTTAATGACGTGGGTAGAGTTAAGCTTTTAAGTCTTTCATTTGCTGATGTGGCGTGACTCAAAATGAGAAGAAACAGCTTCAAACATCCATTAATAATTGGAATGTGGAATATATGAAGTATGAATCTAGGAAAATTGGAAGTTTTCAAAAATGGAATGTTTGAAGATAGATATCTTAGGCATTAGTGAGCTGAAATGGACTTGTATTGGCCATTTTGAATTGAACAATCATATTGGTTTTGTAAAACCGATCATATGGTCTATTTTGCCAGGGATGACAAACTGAAGAGGAATGGTGTAACACTCATTATCAAAAAATAAAAACAAAAACATTTTAAGATCTA
Source organism: Loxodonta africana (assembly GCF_030014295.1). Classification (NCBI taxonomy): domain Eukaryota; kingdom Metazoa; phylum Chordata; class Mammalia; order Proboscidea; family Elephantidae; genus Loxodonta; species Loxodonta africana. The sequence goes on from NC_087348.1 coordinate 98,056,466, forward strand.
TCCTGAACAACACTGTCAGGAACAGGATAATGTCCATATGCCTAAAAGGAAGATCAGTTAACATGTCTATTATTCAAACTCAGGTATCAACGGCTAATGCCAAAGGCAAAAAAAATTGAAGATTTTTACCAATTTATACAGTCTAAAATTGATTAAATATACAATCAAGATACATTGATAATTACTGCTGATTGAAATGTGAAAGTTGGAAACAGAAGAAGGGCCAGTAGGTGGGAAATATGGTCTTGGTGACAGAAACGATGCTAGAGATTACATGATAGAATTTTGTAAAACCAATGACCTATTTATTGGAAACATCTGTTTTAAAAACATAAATGGTGACTATACTAAGGAATTAAATCAATTACTTCTGTGGAAAGAGACAATGGAGAAGCTCAATATCATCAGTCAGAACAAGGCCAGGGGCCAACTGCAGAACAGATCATCAATTGCTCATGTGCAAGTTCAAATTATAGACGAAGAAAATTAAAACAAGTCCATGAGAGCCAAAGCATGACCTTGAGGACAACCAACTCGAATTTAGAGAACATCTCAAGAAAATATTTGATACAACGAACACTAGTAACCAAAGACTAGACAAGTTGTGGGATGACATCAAGGACATCATACGTGAAGTAAACAAAAGGTAATTAAAAAGATAAGAGAGAAAGAAAAGATGAAAATGGATGTTAGAAGAGTCTGCTCTTGAATGTAGAGTAGCTAAAAAAATGGAAGAAATGGTGAAGTAAAAGAGCTGAACAGAAGATTTCAAAGGGTGGCTTTATGATGACATGTGCAAAGATCTGGAGTTGGAAAACCAAAAGGAAAGAACATGCTTGGCATTTCTTGAGCTGAAAGAACTGAAGAAAAATTCAAGCCTTGAGCTGCAATACTGAAGGATTCTACAGGGAAAATATTGAACAACATAGGAAGCATCAAAAGAAGATGGAAGGAATACACAGAGTCATTCTACCAAGAAGAATTAGTCGACACTTAAATATTTCAGGAGGTAGAATATGATCAGGAACCAATGGTACTGAAGGAAGAAATCCAAGCTACACTGAAGAAGTTGGTGAAAAACAAGGCTCCAAGAATAGACAGAATATCAACTGAGATGTTTCAACAAACAAAAAAAGCACTGGGGTGCTCACTCTTTTATGCCAATAAATTTGGAAGACAGCTACCTGGTGAACCCAATGGAAGAGATACATATTTGTCCCCATTCCAAAGAAAGGTGATTCAACAGGATGTAGAAATTATTGAACAATATCATTAATATCACAAGCAAGTAAAATTTTGTAGAAGGTCACTCAAAAGTGCTTGCAGCAGTACATTGACAGGGAACTGCCAGAAAAGTAAGCCAAATTTAGAAGAGGATGTGGAACAAGGGATATTACTTCTGACGTCAGATGGATTTTGGTTGAAAGCAGAGAATACCACAAAGATGTTTCCCTGTGTTTTATGGACTATGCAAAGGCATTCGACTGTGTGGATCATAACCAATTATGAATAACATTGCGAAGAATGAAAATTTCAGACAAATGTGCTGATGTGAAATCTGTACATAGACCAAAAGGCAGTTGTTCAAAAAGAAAAAGGAGATACTGCATGGTTTAAAATCAGGAAAGGTGTTTGTTGGGGTTGTATCCTTTCACCATACTTATTCAATCTGTATGTTGAGCAAACAATCTGAGAAACTGGACTACATGAAGAAGAACGTGGCATCAGGATTGGAGAAGATTCATTAACAACCTGCATTATGCAGATAACACAACCTTGCTTGCTGATAGGTAAGAGGACTTGAAGCACTTACTCGTCAAAATCAAAGTCTTCAGCCTTCAGTATGAATTACACTTCAACGTAAAGAGAACAGAAATCCTTACAACTGGACCAATAAGCAACATAATGATAAATGGACAGACTACTGATGTTGTCAAGGATTTCATTTTACTTGGATCCAAAATCAGCGCCCATGGAAGTAGTGGTCAAGAAATCAAATGATGTATTACATTGAGAAAATCTGCTGCAAAAGACCCTTTAAAGTGTTAAAAAATGAACACATCTCTTTGAGGACTAAGGTGTGCCTGACCCAAGCACGATATTTTTCAGTTGCCTCATATGCATGCAAAAGCTGGAATAAGGAAGAGTAATGAAGAACTGGGGCATTTGAATTACGGTGCTGACGAAGAATATTAAATATACCATGGACTACCAAAAGAGTAGTCTGTACAGCCAGCATGCTCTTTAGAAGGGAGGATAGTGAGTCTTTGTCTCATGTACTTTGGACATGTTTCCAGGAGAGTTCAGTCCTTGGAAAAGGGCATCATGCTTGGTAAAGTAAAACATTGAAGACCTTCAAGACGGATTGACACAGTGGTTGCAAGAATGCATTCAAACATAGCAGTGATTGAGGATGGTGCAGGACTGGGCAGTGTTTCATTCTTTTGTACATAGGGTTGCTATGAGATGGTACCCACTCTATGACACCTAACAACAACAGCAGTCCAATGCTTAACCATTTGCACTACCTACCTAAATTGTAGGAGGTTCCAACTAACCATGTGAAGCAGAACTGCACTCATTAATACTTAAGCTGCTATGAACACCTACCTACAAAAAAAAAAAACCAAACCCACTGCCATCGAGTTGATTCCGACTCATAGCGACCCTATAGCAGATGGTGCTAATTCACTGTTAGGAGCTGAAGGGATTTGGATAGTGGGGATGAACTCTTCAAGCTTCTGGCCAGCAGACTATGCAGACTCTTCCCAGTTATTTCATTAGCGCAATTCCTTGTTTTCCATGTTTGAGTGTTAACTGTACTATTATCCCCTTTTACAGGTGAAGAAAGTGGGGTTCAGAGAATCAAGAAACTTGCTCAAAGCTTTAATAGTAGTAGATAGTAGATTCTGGAAAATGATCCTAGGTGAGTCTTATTCCAAAGCCCATACTTGTCATCACTAAAACTATGACTTCTAATACTAATCATCTCTAAACATGTCCTGTGAGTCCAACACTGCAAAGAACTTCCTATGCATTATGTCATTTAATGCTTAAAACCACCCAACGGAATTGAAGTAGTGTCTCCCCATTTTAGAAATAGTGAAACTTAAGCTGCCTGTGGTTAAGTAACTTGTCCAAGGCTTGGCAGCTTGTAAACATCTGAGACAAGACTCAGCTGAGATCTCCATGAAAACAGAGCTATCGAGGAATAAGGGGGGTTGAATTAGAAAAAAAAAGATTTAAGGAGTTAATTTGGGGGTGGGAAGAACAAAGTTTTCGCGAAGAAGTGTTGAAAGGGACAAAGGTAACCAAATGTAAGCTTTTCCCAACCCACCCCCCCCGAACATAAAGGAGGTGACAGCATATGCTTTAAACCTGCATCTTGGGCAAAGCGTGGGACTCTGGAGGCTGACAAAATCAACCCTGGCCATAGAATCAGAAAGACTCTGAATATTTGGATAGAAAAGATACAGAAAGGCTAAATGTGTCTTAGCATGTACTTTTCCACAGCAAAGTATAACAAATACACAGGCTGAAAATTTCTCCTGGGCTGGTGATAGTAAATGGAATTGAATTCTACGATGCCTCCTATTTTCAATGGGAGATGCATAAAATGTCATTGGCATTCTCTTTATTGGGTGTGCTGTCTTTATTGATTTATTTTATTGAAGATGAAAATACATTTCAAAGTACTTTCTGAGGGTCACTGTGACCTCAGTGCCCTAAACACTTTTTTTTGTTGTTGTTGTTTTTGTTCCTAATACTGACTTAAGGTGTTTCAAATTCTTCAGCTAAGAAGACAAGCATGGCTACAAATATTTCCTGAAACCTAACCGTGCAGGTAGAGACAGGTTGCTGCCCTTATACCTATTTTGACCAAGAACTATTCCCCGAAGTACTTTGAATGCTATGGGGTCCCCAGGAATCTACCATGGAGGTGGGGCCTTAAGCACAGCCCGGGAAGCTAGACCAGTATCTTCGCTACGTCCTGTCAAATTGCATCCATTGAGTTAGGTTAGGAGTTAAGATGTTACACGATATGACCAATGGAATCAGAAGCAATAACATGACCTGTCAGCCAGTGCTTCCTGACAATTTTGGGGTAAAGACATTGCCTGCTAGAGTGCTGAGGAGGGTGGTGAGGGTGGCTAGAGTCAGGGAGTGGCAGAAAAGGGCTATTTCTTTCTCTATTTACAAGAGTGGCCCTTGGTGAGGAGGGGATGGTAAACGGTCTTTTTTTCCTAGTTTTATTTGAGAGTTTTCCTTGCAAGCTACAATACCAAAAGCCTTTTCTCATAGGGCGAGAGTTGCAAGAAGCCATGTGCTGCATTTCAGAAGTTGGATGGTCTCCCAGGAGCAGGGCAAGAAAGATTTGTGAGGCCTTCTGTTTCATAAGGGTAAGGGAGGGTCACCTCAGCCAACCCGGTGCACAGACAAGGCCAGGAAATGCAATTGGAGGTTGAGGACACCTGGCGCCACCTCGGAGGTGATTGAATCGTGGCTTCTGTTTGTCGGCACTGGGGCCACAGGGCTGGTCTGAGCTCAGCGCAGATGAATCCCCTGACATCAGCAGTCAAGAAATAGATGCAGCTCAGCTCCTGTCTGAATCCTGTAGACGCCATTCTGGACCATGTCTGACAGGACTGATTTACAGCCATGTTGTCTTACAGACACTCTACTTCCAGAAAATGCAAACAAGGAAGGGATTTCAGAGAGAGCACCTCATACTACACATACCTTGAGAACTCTGATACACTCCAAATTTGCAGTTGGTCACTGCTGGTGAGCTCCTAATCACTGGACAGTTCTCCCCATTTGCTCTAATTTTAAGCTTGCCTGACCACACACTGACCACACACAAGACTATGGAGACAAACTGAAGTCTTGACTTTATCCGGGTGAATCACTCTGGACTCCCCTCATTTATTCAAGGCTAGATCCATACCAGCTCCTATGGAATTACAGAGGCAATATAGTGTGGCCATTGGGTACATGGGTTCCAGAGCCATATTACTAGTCGCCGTTGAGTCGATTTCAACCCATGGCAACCCCATGTGTGTCAGAGTAGGACTGTTCTCCATAGGGTTTTCAGTGGAAGATTTTTCAGAATCAGATTCACAGGCTTCTCTTTGGAGGCACCTCTGGGTTGACTCAAACTGCCCGCCTTTCTGTTAGTAGCTGAGCACTTAATGATTTGCATCATCTAGAGACTCCATATTACCTGAGCTCAAATCCTGGCGCCACCACATACTGGTTGAATGAACTTGGGAAGCTTATGTGAATGCTCTGTGCCTCAGTTTTCACATCTGCTTAATGGGGATGATACTGGTAGTGATTTCATTTTAATGAGTTAATGTGTGTAAGCACTGAATGTGTCTGGCATATGGTAAGTACTCCATGAATATTAGCCATGTCATTTCTGGCTCTTGGCTCTGCCTGCTTCTTTTTACCTTCTTAAGGGCAGTTTTCTTTTTGCACTTCAGTTCTGGAGCTTCTATTTGTTCTCTGTTGCTTGAATCTAGCCATCTCTTGAGGACTTTATCTTGGAGTTCCATGGTTTGGCTCAGATCCAAGTAAAATTTCTCTCTCTAGTTAACTCTTGAACCTCATTTTTAGCTTTAGGCTTCCTGGAAACCTGCTTCCCTGAATTCAGATATGAAATTCAGTAACCAGCTATCTGTGGCTGAGAGCCCCTACCCAAGCCCATTCTCTTGGAGGCTTCTTAACATAACTCATATCTTGGCTCTTTCCTCCCATGAACTGGTTATTTATATTTAAAGAACTAGCTCTGAGGCTTTCCTACTCACCTGACCTTATTCCTATGGCACATCGCAGGTATTCAATACATATTTTTGACCCACTCTCTAGATCTTTTTCTAGGTTTAGTCAACTAGTCATGAAGGAATTTTAGCCCCCTGGTTCCTCAGCAGTATCAGTTCATTTACTCACACTCTTCCCAGGGGCAGTTTCCCCCAAAATAAAAGCAGCCTACTAAGCACCATGTGGAATTCTCATTTAGAAGCTTACATTTTCTAGAGTTTACCACATATCCAACCAGGCTTTGTTTATCTGTAAGCAGTCTTACTGCAGGGGTCTACTTGCTGCCTGGCAAACATGCTCAAATGTACCCCCTTGCATGTGAGAATTCCTAATGAAGTATTTTAGAAAGGTTCCGGAAAATTAAGCAAAAAATAACAAATCTTACATGATGGAATGACATATGGAAACTATAACCCTGAACTGTGTCTCTCTATGTCATCCAGGTGGTAAAACACCTGGAAGTCACAGAATACTGTAATCTTTGCACAGCTGCAGGACAAAGATACAGTTAATCCCAGTATCCAAACTAGGTACTATTTTGTGAGCAGAAAATATGACTAGATTATCGTGTATAAAGGCAGATCTATAAAAAATACATCATGACCTAAGCATGAACCACTATTTCTGAGTCTTTCCATTAACATCATTTCTACTTTTCCATTAATTTAGTCATCAGCAATTACATGTGGAAGACCATATAAGAGCAGGTTCCAAAGGTTCAAGGGAAAACTAGAGGAGGAATGTTTTAAAATGAGAAAACTTTATCTATTAACATAAATTTTTCTGTGAAATGGAAAAAGCCCAGCATTATATGATTTTCACAGATGCATGCTAAAGTTCAGGAGAAGACACACCAGTATTTGCTGCCCTCAATTACTCTAAGTCACTACAGGGTTGGGTAGAGTGAGGGGATAGAGACTAGGAAAATTTTCCCTCTAGAAACTCACTAAATCCCTGGCCCAGCTCTCTTTCTCTTGTGTTCCCCTTGCAGGCCTCTCCTATCATGGGACACTCAGTGGTTTTTTGGGGTGGTTGGATCAGATGTCTTAATGAAGATGGCCTTCCATTGGTCATACTTAGCCTCTGGACCTCTGAGTCTTAGAAAAGAACATCTCATTGTTCTTTCCATGCTCCCTCAAAGAATCCTAAAAGACTTTTCTTGAAGATCTAGCCCTGTGAGAAAGCCTTCTACCCTCTGCATCTCACTCCATGAACCTTTCTCCTCTCAAACTTCTCTTTTTGGTTGCTTCAGAGATACCTCTCTGCTTCATTAGGTTGTGCCTTATGGTGTTCTCTATACCACATAATTTTAGCCTGGCTTTTATTCTTTATCATCTGAATTTGGGTCTTCCTTTTTATCAGATGACAGACTTTCTGCTCCACTGGTCCAAAGGGATTCAGTCATATACTCATATGTAAACCAAGCAACATTTTCCACTCTGGTGTTCATAAGGGACACTCCAGTGAGTGGAGAATCAGCAATCAGTATTCTGATCAGGCCAGAAATCTAGCAACCCAGAGAATGGGGGCTTTTCTAAAAATGTCTGAACATTCTCATACCCCTGTCGATGATAGAGGCCAAACACTATTTCTTCCACTTTGTCATGTTTTATGCCATGTAGAGTGTCTGCTGGACATAGGAGAGTCCAGAGACCTACAGAATGTTTCATATTGGGACTTTGCCCAGTAGGATATACCATAAGGGATAGTGACAAAACCACTTTGTCTGATCCTTTAACTTTGGAAATACGGATGTGAGATATGCTTCAGGATTCCACAGCAGCCATGAGACAGACAGAAGTGGAGGCTGCTGTAGTAGTGAGAGTGGTGGCAGGAGCTCATCTCTCTCTGAGTTACAATGGAGGATGAGCTAGAGTGGGAGGTTTTTCTCAGCAGTTATAAAGGCTTGTCAAGGTGAAGAGGTCCGGGGCTTAATTCGTGGGTCACTATTATATCCTGAATGTTGCTACTATATTATTGCTGAGATGGTTGCCTCTGTACCCCTACTTTTTCAGGTACTCTTAAAGTAAGCCCCCATCAGCTGAGGTAACTTGAACGTGAGTGACTCTTTTCTTTACAACCCAAGATGGCTTTATATTCACAGGGATATATAACACCTTCTCCTCTGGGATTCTCTCTCCTGAAAATGGATTGTAGTCTAAATCAAGGACCAAAATATAAAGAAGCAGACACTGCCCAACAATACTTATGAGTTTCTTTTAAAATACAGTACCGTATTTTCACATATGCCCTGCTCAGTACTGATCACTCTGAACTAAAAAGAGTTTAAAATGTTAACACACGCAAAAAAGAAAAATGCACGGATATCATCTGATAGCCAAATATTTTACTTAAATTTGCTTAGGTACAGCTCTTCCCATGTTCAATTACAGTTCATTTCAGACGACTTAAACCTGATCTGTTAGGATATTCTAATTACTAGACCTTTCCTTTGCATTGCAAATAAACGCTCAGTCTTTTCCTTCAGGCTTCCACAGTTCTTAAGAAAACACTTCACCAGGAAAAACCAATCCATTGAAGCCAAAGAGATTAATGCATTTCATGTCAGTCACCTTTACCAACTGCAATGGAGCCTGCTGGCAGAGGTCTGTGAGAAGAACACTTTCTAATCAACAGGATTTTTCTCAAGCAAGACAAAAGAGAAAAGGAAAATAACACCACAGTCATTCTCTTCTCCTCCCCTCTCACCCACCAATATGTTTCTGCAAACCACAAACACAACCACAGAAAAAGTATAAGAAAATTTATATATATATATATACACACATATACTTTTTTTTTTTTTACCTTAATATGCATTTCCATCAAGGTCCAAGAAGAACATTGTAACTCAAGCTGTCTCGTGAGCAGCAATACTGTCCATCCTGAGAGTGGGAAAAAAAAAAAAAAAGACAGACATGAAAACTCAGAGATTGCTTGCTTTTAAATCTGGTGATTCATAGTTTATAGAAGGAAATAAGGGGACGGGAAAATGAATAAGGGCTCTTCATGGAAGTGGTACAACTAATAGCAGTAGTTTGCCTACAAACCACTAATAGATGGTTTTCTCGGATCTTTCTTCTTAAGATTTCTGGGAATATAGGCTATTTCTTTTGGAAATACACTTGTATGCAGTGACTTCCTGGTGGGCAGTGACAATAATATGGAAGGGAGAGCAGAGAAGTTTTTGATTCAGAAGTGCTTGGCCGAGTTATTTAACTGCTATAAGCCTCATTTTTTTCGTCTGTAAAATGGGGCAATAGTACCTATCCAAAAGGCCTGTGGTAGGGATGGAGTAGGAGAAGACGCACAAAGCTCCCCACACAGCGCTTTACACATAGTAGTCACTGCACACATTAGTGGTAATTGTCTCCAGTCTCCTCTACCCCATCCCAGCTCTTTGTTCTCTTATAATGACTTGAACACCTTATTATGGTGTTAGCGTTACGAAATTTAACCGACAAGACATAAAATATCTCATTGACTTATAAAGGTGAAGAAAAAAAAAAAAAGATGACAATTATCTTCACATTTAATAATAATAGCTAAATAATGTGACTGTTTCCTATGTGCCAGACCTTGTACTAAGAATGTATCCCAATCATTGCTTTAACTCTCACAACAACCATATGGGGAAGATAAATATCAGGAAACAGGCAAACAGACGTGTCTTTCTTTTTCAGATTGCACAGCTACTAGGTGGTAGAGCTAGGATTTGAGTGTGCACAGTCTCCCCTCCTGACCTGCTGTCTCCCCAGCCCCATCATACCGGCTTCACCACACTCTACATGGCGGACCCGTCACATCCTCCAAATGATACCACATATTCAATTTGTTTTTTTTCTCCCCTTTCCTATTCTCCTTTCCTCCTTTTCCTTCCTTATTTTTCTCCTCTTCCTTTCCTTTCTCCCTTTCTTTCTTAATCTTAATTTCCTGTTTTGCTTGTTTTGTTCTTCAGTTTTGTTTTGACAGTCTAGGTAGGGCAGACATTGATCACTGCAGGATTCCTAAAGGGTCACTGGGTTCTGCTCTTGGCCTCAGTCTTTTGCTAGCTGTCATCTCGCATTAGTCACTTAACTTCTTTGAACACTAGGTTTCTTGTTTTTTCCTTTGTAAAATGAATGGATTGGACAAACTGATAAACAAATGCCCTTGCTAGTGCATTGGTCCCTTGACTATCTACTTTGGAAGCAATTTTATATCAGGCTAATGTCAAGATAGTCATAAATACATCAGCGTATAAGCTCTAAAATGCTCATAAGTTCACTTAAATTTCTGTGAGGAAAATTATATTTACATACGCTCTTTAAAGAATTTACAAATGAAGAAACTTAAGTTCAATGATGTTAGGTGACGTACCCAAGGTCACACAGAAGTGGCAGAGCCAAAATTTGAATCTGAGTTTATCTGTCTCTAAATCCAATGTCTTTGTACTATCCCAAGCTTACCAGAAAGTACTATACAGAAAAGTTAGGTTAATTGTCTCGAATTAGTCTCATCTCTGATATTTGACTCAAAATTTGGTATGGTAATAAGTATAATAATAATAATAATAATAATAATAGCTAGTGCTAGTATGTAGTGTGAGAGTATTATGCACCAGCCAGTGCTGTTGGGACTTTACATATGTTATGTCACTCAGTTCTCCCATCAAACCAAGTGTCAAGTACTATTACTATCATCTTTTGATGGACAAGGAAATTGAAGTACTAGGACTAACATTACTTGTCCAAATTATAGCACTAGTAAGTAGGAGACCCAGAGTCTGAACCAAGAGCAACTAAAAAATTGAGTTGCGATTTATTATGCTCACTGGCATATGACAGTTATGATACACTTAAAGTTAATAAGCTGCCGTTGTGAATATTGGAAGAGAAAGTTGGAGAAGGTTAGTGTGAGGGTGAAGCATGAAGACAGCCTTGTCATTTGGTAATTCACAGATTCCAACAGAGGAGAAGGATTTCTTTTTTAGAAAGACTTGCCAGGGACTGTGAAGAAGGTACCTCCTGAACTGTTTCCCCATTAAAATTGCCAGCTATTGTCATTCTGCTCTGACAATGAGAATAGAAGTGACAAAGTGAATTTCAAGGGACAATGTTTGCCAGTGAGATGTGCAGTATGTCCTTCACAATTAGGGAGTCAGGCCTACGTGCAGTCTTCCCATTGGGCAGAGGAAATCTGAGCTCAAGGAAGAAAGCAGGTGAAGGGAAACAGCAGATGAGGGAAAGAAACCCTACCTATTTAGCTGAGTCCAGATTGAGTGAGAAAATGCCTTCCAGATGCATTCTAAACACGGCAACACAATTAGGATGGAGAAGGCAGTCAAGTCTATTTGGCTTCTGCAGGGGATTTGTTTGTATATTCTAATTGCATCATTGTTTAGCTTTATTTCATCTGGAACCTGGATGCCAAATGAGTGTATTGATTAACCTGTCATAGATGCATATTTCTCAATTAAAAGCCATCAAGGCTTGTAAAATCTCAACCACATCACGACCAATGAGTGGATTTTAGTACTACTGTGAGTAGTTACATTAGAGCCGCCTTATATTGAATGTCAACTACAAGCCTGGCGCCTTACATGTGCTGGTTTATTTAATTGCCACAACCCCCTTCCAAGCAGATATCATTATTTTCACAACATTTAAGTGGAAAATTGCTGCTGTTGCAATTGTTGGGTGCCTTTGAGTTGAATCCAACTCATAATGAATACATGTGACAAAGCAGAACTGCCCCATAGGGTTTTCTTTGCTGTAATTTTTACTGAAGCAGTTCTCCTGGTCTTTCTCCTGCAGAGCTACTGGTGGATTCGAACTATCAACTTTTGGTTAGCTGCTGAGAGTTTAACCATTACATCACCAGGGCTTCTTAAACAGGAAATAAATGCTCCTAAAGATTCAAAACCTTTCTTAAGACCACAAAATTTGTAAGTTGTAGAGTAGGGATTTAAACCCACATCTTAAACAATCCAAATTCCACATGACTCTCTGCTACACAAAGGCAGTGCAGTATGCTGGTTAGGAGCATGGGCTGTGATATCAAGCTACTTGGCTTGACATCCCAGCTCTGTCACTTACTAGCTCTGCAATCTTGAGCAAGTTTCTTAACGTCTCTGTATCTCAGTTTCCTTATCATCCCAAGTAGAACCAGGGAAATAATTTTTAACTCACAGGGCTGTTGTTAGGATAAAATGAGTTATTATTTGTACAACATTTAAATTAGGACCTGGAATGAGGAATAACCATTATTTTTACATCCTCTGGATACTGCAAAAAAAAAAAAAATTGTAAATCTTTGACCTTCAAAAACTTGCTATTGGCACTTTATACTTCCAAAGACTTTGCAACAATTCAATTTTCCTCACAGCGGCCCAGGGTTTTAGGTCAGACCACTGTCTCTCACTCTCAGGCTGAGACGTGAGAAGCCACTCTGATGAAGTATTTTCAGTTCAAATAATTTTCAGTTCTTATCACATCTGAAGATACATATAATAATGCTATTTGTTTTTATTTCTCTACATACTTTGGACACCTTAGGTCTACTCCTGCCATCAACCCTGCAATTGAGTGTTATTATCTCCATTTCACAGATAAAGATGCTGTGGGCCATAAAACTGAGGACATTTACCCAAGTTCATATAGCTGATAAGTAGCAAGGTTGGGATTTCAACCTAAACCTGAGTGTCTCTCAAACATGTTCTTGCCTACAATCAAGACACTTGACCACTGACCTCTCCTTGTCCTCTTGGTGAACACTTACTCATCCTTTAAGATTCAAATCAGATGTCACTTTCCCTGACTTCTATCTATCCAACACACATTTTATGGTGCCCTTCTACATCCCAGACACTCTGATGGGTGTCGTATGTATACAGTAGTGAACACAACATATGGTCTCTGTTTGCATGAAGCTCACAGCCTAAAGCAGGCGGTATGTAAGTACACACTTGATATATCCCGGAGGAAAGAATTAGGGTGCTAGAGGGTGCAAAGATGGAGAATATTGAGGACAAGAGGCCAATTGATGGTTTAGGAGCCCACTGAGGAGATGACATTTAAGCTGAGATGAACAATGGGAAAGAGGCATGATGTAAGCAGTGGGGGAGGAGTTCCTGACAGAAGGAAGAGCATGTGCACAGATCTTTAGACAAAATAAGAACATGGGAGCAGGAAGAAAGAATGTATAGTCCGAGGAGAGTGAGGTTAGGAGAAGATGTTGAAGGAATGAGCCAGATCCTCCAGGGGTCTAGTGTGCCTCAGTGAGGTGTCTGGATTCTGAGCCCTGAAGAATCTTGGGTAGCACTCCTTGATTGATAGTCACTAGCACATTGCATGGATATTATATGCTTTCTTGTCTGTTTCCCACTCCAGACCTTGTGCTCCTTAGGACCCTAGGACAGTATTCAGGACAAAGTAGGCATTTAGCAAACTGAATGAATGAGTGGGTGGATACATGGATGGATGGATGAATGGATTTGTGGATGGACTGCATCACATAGTACTGTGATTCTATAAGAATCTCATTGAAAGATAAACATAATAAGCCTTGAGTAAAGAAAGAATTCTTCCTTCCTGACTAAGAATATAATGTTTAATATGAAGGTAAAATTTCATACAAACTCATTAATAATGATTTCAAGACAATGCATTTGGACTGTGTTTTCCAGATACATTTGTTTTAATTTTCATTACATTGTCTGTATATTACAGAAAAAATTAGCAGGAAAAGGGAAGCAACTGGAGGGACAAATTGTTAGGAAGGGCAGAGCAACAAGTTGGGTAAACAAGTCTAATATTTTTATTTATCACATTTCTTCTTTTATTTTTCCTCATTAAAATCACTTGACTATCTATTAGGCTAAGAAATTCTTTTTCCCCCTGCAGCCTAAATAACTCCTATTCATTCTTCCAGATCCGAATCAAGTTTTCTTACCCTGGGAAGCCCTACCTTGTCTTCTAGGCTCCCAGCACACCATATCCATTTCCTTACACTTCATGAAATACTATACTACATATATATATGTATATATCTAAATATATATGTGTATATATATATGTATATAATTTCTTCAGTGTAGAAATTAAGCCCTATACTTTGTAGTGACTATTGAGTAAATTAATAAATTAATTATTCTCTGTAAGCATTCTCTTTTTAATGCAAAATGCTGCTAGGAAACAAGCAAAGGGAACAGAAACTTATACTTAAGCCCATGTGCTAGACACTGATGTGGGTATTTTGCATGAATCATTGCGTTTAGTATTCATAGCAGCCTTGGTATAATTATATGTGTCTATATTCCCATATTACAGATGAAAAAACAGGTTCAAAGAAGAAAAGCTATTAGTTCATTTTAGTGGGAATTAATTTGCATTCCTGAGGGAGACAGGATAAGTCATGGAAAGCAACTAGAACTGTGGAGTTGGGGAGACATTTTAGAAAAAGAAGGAGAAATAATGCTGAACTGCTTTTGCAATGAGAATCTGAGATGAATCGCTGGCCACCAAGACCCTAGGCTGCCATATGAAGCACTACAGCAAAAAGGGTGAGTATGACTACTGTAGCCAGCCTACCTGGGTTGAAATCCCAGCTTTACCAATTTCTACCTGTATGACCTTGGAAAAGTTGTATCACCTCTTCATGATTTGTTTTCCCGTCTGTAAATGGTACCCAACATTGTGCCTGGTACTTGGCAAGCTCTTAGTAAGGATCTTCTAAATTAAATATATTTAAATAGTATAGCACTTAACCTCATAGGGATATTATAAGGATTAAATGGAGCAACATATATGATGAGCTTAAACTGTCCTTGGCACTTAGAAAGCATAAAAGTGTGAGACATTATTCTCTGATGCTTTCATCAGTGACAAAGAAAAAGACAAGTTACTTTAAATAATGAGTATTGCCTTGTGAGACACGGGTACCTTGGATCCTGATCAAAGTAGGATGATCAAAGAAGAGGGGGCTTGACAAACTATTGAAGGGACCCAGGAATATGTTATCTATTGTGGAGAAGAGAACACAGATGCAACATTACAGCTACCAGCTACTTAACACTGACCTTCTCACAAGACATTTTGCCGAGTGCTCATCAGCATCATTTCATTTATCTTTCAACCGTAATGCTAGGAGATAGGACCTCTTTAAAAACATTTTATTTACATTGTTCATTTTACTCCTGAGAAAAATGAGGAAAAAGGAACTGATATAACTTGTCCATGGTTACAAAATCAAAGAAGTACAAGAGCTGGGATTCAAACAAGATTCATCTTCTGTCAAAACTTGAGTTCCAAGTCCCAACACTGTGCTACCTCCCCAGGTCTACTTCTTCCTCACGAGGGTTTGTCAGCTACTACGTTATCCTACTATGAATGATGTCCTCCAACAGCCAAAGACAGTGGAATAGGGAGTCAATTTATTCTGTGTTATTCTAGAGGGCAGAATGAATGTAGCATAGAAGAAATGAACTTTGCCACAACATAAGAAAAGATATTTTAGTTATAATGAGGTCCCTGAGGAATCAAGGAAATATCAGTGTACAAAGAGTTACAGAGGCATTGAATTCTGACTCCATTTCTTACCAGTTAGGAGAATTTACGTGTCAGTCCTCAGTTGTCTCATATATAAAGTTAATATAAGAATGTTTATTACACTTGGCTTTTGGAGAGTAAAATAAGGTTATATGTGCAAATTGCTGGTACTTGGTGGTCAACATATACTTGCACTTTCATTTGCCCCACTGTTTAAGCAATTAGAGCTATTGAATAATGCAGTGGGAGGCATTGATTCTCATCCCAAGTTGTCTCGCTGAAAGCTTACAGGCATAGGGTGGATAGCTAAATGATAGCGCCTTGTGGTGCCAACTCAAACCTCAGTGGATAGAAGAGCCTACAGGAGCCTTCTAGTCTAGAATTCTATGAAATTAGCTGGGACAGATAAATGCAGTGGATGATAAAACCAGTTTTCCAGATGAATCAACAGTTTGACCAATGTGTTAAGATTAAGGTGATGAATGTAAACAGAGATTGAGTATAAAGGTCTGTATTGGAAGTAGAAATAAACAACAACAACAAAATCTTGCCTGTATAGAATGAGTTACGGATTGGTCATGATGTGAGTGAAAAAGAGTTGGCGTGCTTTATAGATCACCAGCTTATGGTGTGACTCAGTTTTAAAACAAAAAATAGACTTAACCAATCTAGGCTGAATCACATTTTCAGATGCCAAGATCTAGACCAGGGAACTTATTCTTTCTTTTTAACTGACCAGATCTAATTGAATGTATCAGTATCTCCATCATCTCTCTCTCTCTAATACCTAGATTTTGTATGGTAAGTTCTTTTAGAATAAGGACCTGAGTTACTCTTCTCTGTTTCTTTAGCTTCCAACACTGTTTCTGGTACCTGGTAAGCTTTTAGAAAAGGTTTTCTAAACTCAAGTAAATACTATCAGAGCTGTCAGGTGCAAGAGGATCTAGACTGATTTGGGAAACTTTCAGAAAGCAAAGCAAGAGCAATGAGGAAAAGAGTTAGGATGGAAGTGACTTGGAGGAAGCCAGGAATAAATAAAGGAACAGATTGTATAGTCAAGAAGACTAAAGTTTGAATCCTGGTACCATGACCTCATTTCACTCTAAAACTCTAAACAAAGGAATTCAACTTTAGAACCTGTTTTCTCACCTTTAATCAGTAGATAGGACTGCTGGTGGTGTAGTGGTTAAGTGCTCCGCTGCAAACCTAAAGGTCGGAGGTTTGAACCCACCAGCTGCTCTGCGGGAGAAAGATGTGGCAGTCTGCTTCTGTAAAGGTTATGAGTCAAAATTGACTTGACGGCAATGAATTTGGCTTTGTTTTTGGTTAAGCCTGTAGATATCAGCACCTGCCTTTACAGCGGTGTTGGGAAGACTAAATTCATGTTTGTTGGAAAGTGCAGCACTGTGTCTTACACATAGTAAGTGATCAGAATGCTTTTTCTCCTTCCTAATTCCTTATTCCCTCAGGTTTCTCCCCAATACCATACCTCTTTTCATTGCCACTGAAAAAACAAGTGAATTTCCACAAAATTGCTCCAAACCATTTCATCAAAGTTTTCCTCGACTTAATATACCACCCCTAGAAGATAAACACTAGGGTTCTGTCAGCAAAGGCAGGCTATACATCCAGAGAAGATAGTTCATAGTAATTTTGTCAGCAAAATTGTAACAATAGAGGCCCACACAACCCTTCATCTCTGTGTCAGTTGTCTTGAAAGGGCAGATTACTTTTTCCTCAGTCTTGGCATATCCAATTAAGGTACACTTACAAGCCAGGCAGGTGTAAAGTGCAAGCCAGCACTTGTTCGCATTAGCAATTATCGATGGAAAACTACCTGAATGCAAAGGCTTGGCACCGATGTTGCCCTGGCAACCATTAACCTACAGATGCTCGGCAGACGCTAACATGACAGCTTGACATATCTGCCCATAAAAAAGATGGCTTCTCTTTCTCCATTTCCCCCGATTACTTTTTGGGTTTGTCACTGTAACCACCCAAAGAACCTGCTTTTTATCATCTGGTTGGCATTTGGGAAACTACCCCAGACTCAAGTTGATATTTTCACTTCTTTGAAGAATTGAATATCCATTATGTGTCAGGCTCTATGCTAGGTAAGCTACTTTCAATCTAGAATAGTAAAACTCATTTTCATGTCCTTTCCTCTCTTCCTTCCTACCTCCCTCCCTTTTTTTTCCTTCCTCCATCCATTCATTCATTCACACATTATTAAGAGACCCCTGTGTGCCAGGCACTGTGCTTAACGCTTACGATTTAGATGAATAGGAATCAGTCCTGCCCCCAGGGAATTCTTAGTTACAGTGATAAACCATAAAGACACACAAACCATAAGGTAAAGACAAATGTGGCCAGAAGAAATGTTGAGAACCATATCTTATAAAGATGTTATGAGGCCAAAATTAGAAATTACTGCAGAGATTTGAAAAGGTAGAAGTAGAATATCAAAAGAAAAATGCAACCTTTATAATTCACATTGACATTTTACTTATTTATCCATTTATTCATGTATTTATGCATATATTTTTGGATAAGGCAGTGTTAAAGAAACCCAATAATAATAAGTTTGAGAAAAAATGAGAGGATCAGAAACTGAGAAAGAGAGTGGCTAAGGATAGGCTGGAGGAGAAATTAGCATTTATTGAACCCAACTACAAGCCAGACACTATATTTTCTCGTCTTATTCGACTTTCACAAAACTTAGGAAGACAGTTTTCTCCTCCTCTTCATTCTTCTTATTATTATTTCCACTTTATAGATGATCAGATGAGGAAATTTCTGCCTCAGGAAAACTAAGTCACTTGGAATTAACACTCAGATTCAAGGAGGTGTCTAACTTCAAAGCCTGTGCTCTTGTTCTATGCCATGAGGGATAGAGAAAATGCAAATTTATGAAAGGTAGACAGAAAGAAATGCACCAGAACCATGGCACTTAAGGAAGAGACAATAATAATAATAGTTGGCACTAAGGGGTATCTATTTTCTTTGTAAGTCCTTGATTCCGGAATACTTAACCTTTGATCTAGCAGAGACTCCAACAACCAAGACACACCAATTGCCTCTTAACAGTGTTTTTAGCTCACTAACAATCTCCATAGAAAGAGCTTTCAAAGGGATTTTTAAAGAAAAGGTAAAATTGGTGAAAGGAAAAGAATGATTTTAAAATATGGCTACATGGCACAATTACAAACCTGGTAAACTGAAGATACAGTGACACTGAGGGAAACAAGGCAGGAATTGGCATGGTTATTCCTTGTCTTGTGGATGAGAAAACTGGCCTCAAGGCAGCTAACTATTTGCCTAAGCTCACATGTCTCTGACTTAATTAAAACCAACAGGCACTCCCCTTTTCCTCAGTACATCCATGTGTATTAAGACAATTCACCAGTAAATTTTAATTTAAGAAAATGTGATTGTTTACTATTGGCAATGCAGAGTTTATGTCCAGAAGTAATAATATTCTACAACCTCGATGCTCAAAGGGTGGTAGCATCAGGATTACCTGGGAGCTGGTCAGAAATGCAGAATCTCAGGCTCTGTCACAGGCTTACTGAATTTTAACAAGATCCCCGGCTGATTTGTGTACATGTTAAAGTCTGAGATGCTCTGCTCTAGGGTCTACCAGAGAGGAAATGGCATGGTACTATTAAAAAGCAGATGGGCTTTGGGCTAGATCCACCTGAGTTTAAATCCTAATACCAATACCTGAGCCATGATCATGATTTGGACAGCTAGGAAAGGAAGGGGAAGGCATTCAGGGAGAAGCAATGACATGGGTGTAAGTGAAGAGGTGCTACTGGGTTGGGCACATTAAGGAACAGCAAGTGACCCACGTGGCTGACTCGTGAAGATAAGCTAGAAATAGGATTTGGTGCCGGGATAAGGTATTAACTGTTATTTTGTGGTCTATGAGAAGCAGTTAAAGGATGATACCACAGCCACAACAAAACAAGAACTGTTTTACATACTACTTCAGAGTTTAACTATATCTGGTACAGAGGTGCTCAATAAATACTTGCTGCCCGTCTAAATCAATATGAAACCTTTTCATGTCCATCATCTCATGTAGTGCTTACAACCACTCAGAGATATAAAGAACAGGGATTCTTTTTTACATTTTTATCATTACCATCTTTGATTTTATAGGCAAGAAAATGGAGGTTTGGGCTTGTAAAATGATTTGCAAAAAGTTATACTTTTTTTTTGAATTCCAGAAGTCAGGCTTCTGGAATTGTTGGATCTAGATCTCAATCCAAAGTCTTGGGACTCCAAAAGTATGTTCTCTCCAGTCAACAGGCCTCAGCTTTTTGGCTTTATACTTTTGCAAGTTGTCAACTCAAATATAATACTGAGAACTAAGCATGCACAGGGAGTGAGGGAATGAAAAGATGCTCTAAAGTGCCCTAGTAACCAGTTATTTCTCCATAGAAGTCCACCGTGTGGCTTTCAGGGTCATCAATCCTCATATCAGTCAAAGGCAGGAGAATCACCTGTGCTAATTGGTGCTAACAAACTCCCTTTGCACACCTTGCTCTGCTGTCATGGTGGATACTGTTTCTAGACAGCCCAAGAACTATTCTTCCTTCTCCAGTTCTAATTATACTTACCACATTGCATTTCCACTCAAAGAAAATGGCATAGATTGTATTTGCAGGGTTTTAAACAATTTAACCTGTGGGAAGACTCACTGAGGGGGGAAAATCAGTAAAGCAAAGAAATTGGTGACCAAAGATTTAACAGATTCATTCTAAGCCTCATTCAGATTACTGGTTACTGAAGTTGCCTCTGTCAAGTTAATGAGTAGGGCATGAAAAAGAAAGAATTTCAGGATGAAAAATGGTTGTTGCAGAAGACTGTGGTGCAATGAAGCACCTTGGACTGTGGAATCAAATTGAAACAAATACCAGGTTCTGGTATTAAGATCACCACCACTCCCCGCTCACCAACTAGTTAAGGTTTACCAAACACTTGTGAAGTGCCAGCCAGTGTTAAGTGTTTCCACAGGCATCATTTCATTTCATCCACACAACTACTTTGTTATTATCGCTACCTTTAAACTGAAGATGTAAGGTCAAGAAGTCATAGGGCTTGCTCCCAAGTCACACAGTAAAAGGGATTGAGTATTGTTTCAAGCCCAGTCTTGTCCATCTCTATAGGCCACTCACCTGACCATCACATTTTGTGGCATCTGTGTGAGTTTGATGATGTCGAGTCAGTTGTTTGACTTGTCAAAGTCTCACAATTTAAAAGCAAGGATATAATACATGCAAAGATCAATAGCTAATGTATGTGAAAGTTCCAGAAGAATGCATGAGACACAGTACATATTCAATAGATATCCTTTTCTCTCTTCCCCTCTTAAGAAGTCTTATTAGAAAAAACAAAACAACCAAAAACTTTCATCTAAACATGGTTCTATATGGCTTGCAATGGTTTTGATTAAAAAAATCATCATTTTTATTAAAGCTAATCAACACCATTTTGAGTTCCCAGACTAGTTTTGTAGGGAGCTTTGATGGGACCCTGGGATCTGTCCCATAACACAAGAGGCCTCCTCATTTTCAAAGTGGGAGGTAATAGTGCTTCAAAGACTGCCTGCTAAGTTGCACCAAAAATACTATTGACATTTTGGCAAAGCAGCTTTGATTTGGAATGTCTCTAATGTTTATTCTCGGGTCTAGATTTGGGTAACCAGTTGCAAAGTTTCAGGTTCTTCATGAATTTTCCCTTCATTTTACTTGACTTTGGAAGAGAGAAGTAACTCAAATGAAGCAGTGCTGGGTTTTTTTTTTTTTTTTTTTTTCATATTCATTAATAAAATGGGAGGAACACCTTTCCAACTTGGCTGTGAAACTCAAATGAGATAAATGCTATAGTGGGCCTAACTCATTGTAGGAAACCCTGTTGGCATAGTGGTTAAGAGCAATGGCTGCTAACCAAAAGGTCAGCAGTTCCAATCCACCAGGAGTTCCTTGGAAACCATATGGGGCAGTTCTACTTTGTCCTATAGGGTTGCTATGAGTTGGAATCGACTCAACAGCAGCGGGGTTTTTTGTTTGTTTGTTTTTAACTCAACGTAGGTGTCAACTAGTTCTTAGTTTCTATTTTCAAAGGTCTTGTGAACTCCCTGGATGGTGTAAACGGTTAATGCACTTCACTGCTAATCAAAAGGTTGGAGTCCACCAGAAGGTGCCTTGGAAGAAAGGCCCAGCTATCTACTTCCGAAAAATCAGCCACTGAAAATCCTATGGAGCACAGTTCTATTCTGACACACATGGGGTCACCATGAGTCAGAATCAACTTGATGGCAACTGGTTTGTATGTGTGTACAAGAGGGCCGTGAACCAGCTGTTTCTTCGCTACTAAATACACTTAACAAGGATCATTCTGAATAAAATGTTTATGTAAATCATTTTCCTGGGAATGACTGTTCTACTGTGCAAATGAGGCATTTAAAGGTAGCTTTGCTGTTTGAAGACAAGTGCTGATAGGATAGACGATGGCCAGCTAATTTTCAGAAGGTCCTTGAAGGATCCCCATAAGGAGCAGAAGTTGATACATAAAATTCAAGAGGAAGGAGTGATTCAAGCAGTAGGGATATTAAGTCTCGAGAGAAGATACATGTGTGTCAGTGATTCTTTGCTGTTATCAGATAAATTGGCGTTTGTTCTAAGGAGTAGGCCAAACTGGGAAACCAGTTCTCTGTAGTTGACAAAAGAGGAGAGGACTGAGTCAGTGAAGCGTGGAAATAGGGAATGAGACAAATGAAAGAAGACAGTTTGAGTAACGTGCGTGGTTACACTCTAACAGACTTTAATAAGAAAGGTTGAAGACCATGCACCCCTGATATCGCCCTGACCTACTAAGAAACTGCCTTCATCATAGAATTTTAAGATTTTTGATTGAACCCCAAATTCTGGTACTTCAAAACTATGTGACCTTTTAAGCACTTTGAACTCCAGAATTTATTTATTTATTTATTAATACCTAATGTGACTATTTGGTACTTATTCTGAACTAGGTATTTTTCCCAAATTCTCCACAAAAGAATTCTGAGACAGCAATTACTATTTCTATTTTTATATGAGGAAGCTGAAGCTTAGATAATCAAATAACTAGCAAATCCCATAATCAGCAGTCCCACCAGAGCCTGGAGGCAAACCTCGAATCTGTCTAATTTTACAACTTACGCTGTTGTCACTATATGTCATTGACCCTCTCAGAGAATTGGGTAAGATAATGAACAAGGCTGTGCCTACCACATAATTAGCCCTCAATAAATGTTTGCTGAATTTGAGGCCAAAATGATAAAGAATCTTCAATCTGGTATTATATACCACATGTAATTGACTTTAAAGTGATATAAGAAATGGTTTGATAAAAAATAGTATACAGTATGAATGAACAGTAGTCTCCATGACAGACCGGACATGCTTTTTAAAGATGCTGCCATTGTTCAAAGTATTTCTAAACTCTCCCAGATGAATCATAGTGAAAGTTTGAAATGCAGACTATTACATACTTACATTGGGGCAAATTGTTATTTTTTGGGAGGAAGCCTGGAAGTTTGAAGCAGTGGGTTTAGAAATTCAGGCAAGCAGCCATAGGATTGGGGGAATGCAGTGGGCAGGAAGGAGAGTCAGGGAAGGAGAAGCGCAAACAAGAAGGGTTGTAAGATCCTGTTCTGCATTCACCAAAGAAGCTCGTTTTATATATTAGAGTTCTTAAAAGTTTGAAAGCAAAATTTCTCGATTTTAAGAAGATATTTAAAAGCCATTTGTGTGTAAACAAGGCTTGGGCCGCGGGGTCAGAAAGATCTGCAGGCAAATCTCATCTCTACACTGATGCCGGCTGAGCTCCCTTCACCTCTGAGTCCCAGGTTTCATAACTGTCCACGGGAATAACAATGTCTTCCTTATTAGATTTTTGTGAATGTTCAATGAGGTGATGTATGTAAAGTCGCCCCTACCATATTGCCTGTTACATGGTAACAGTTCAAACAGTATCTGTGCCCTGACGTTTTTTCTTAGGTTCTCTGATTCTTACTTGTAAAAACAGTGACTAGGAGGTTCTGACAGATGTTATGACCTTTCTACCACACTGCTTCTTTATATGATGTGATATATTTACCTTTTGAAACATAATTTAATTTTAAAAGTATGATGTTGTGAACACTTGAGACCCAGTCGAAGTCATTCAATCAGAAAAAGGTCATGTTAACATATAAATATTGAAAAGTGATAATTAGGCAAGGAAAACAGCAAAACACATTAAAAAGGCATGGAACAATTTTTAAATGTTAACATCCTAATTTAGTAATGTTTACACTATGTTTAGTAGTTTTATTTCAAGCCAAACTTTTAGTGTGAAAAGAAGGAAAGGATTAACTTAGAAGCAGCTGCAGATACACACAGACACACATACACACAACTGAGTGACTGCTATTGTAGGATGTGGCCGTTATAACATTTCTTTCTATTACACACAAGGTCACTAAGAGTGGAGACAACTCAATGGCACCTAACAACAAAAGAGCCACTTACACAACGAAATTCTACCAAATTAAAAGAAAAAAAAAGAAGTACTAGGAAGAAATCAGGACACTATGATACCCAGTGTATTATTTGGCAGTTGGCAAACCTCGCAGGTTCAGCAATCTGGTCTGGTTTTCTATATGAAGCCCTTCTATCTGAGAAAGAAATGCTTAGAAAGTAGGTCCAGAGCAACAGATTTAAGTACTGAAGCTGTTGTTTATTGGCTGTACGTGTGATTTAACTCCCTTGAAACTCTTTCTTCAACTGTAAAATGGGAGTAAAATTAACATGTGTACCATAGAGCTGCTGAAATAAGTAAAGCTATAGTACTTGGCACACGGTTATTAATCATAAATGTTAGTTCTCTGCTCCAATCCTCTTTTCTGAGGTGCCAGAAAATACTAATTTCATGCTGCATGTGAACTATATAATCCTTTTAAACATTTGTACTCATTCAGTATTACTTATATTTGATGTTACGTGATTTTGTATATAACACATTATAAATGTGCCAAATACTTCCACAATTATTAACTAAATTGATCTTCACCAAGAGTATGTGAGTAAATTAAACAAAGTTGCTCTTGTCACTGTAGGGCAAATGAACAAATGAAGGCATAGAGGGCAAACTGAAGCAGGCCCACAACTAAACCCTAACTCTCCCAGTTCTGAGAAACATGCTGGTTCTTCTGCTTCTAGCCATGACAGATTACTTAGAATCAAACTAACCTACCCATTGGTGGTGATTGGGTCGGGGGAGACTCTAAAACCGGACAAAATATATGAGGAAACAGTTGTCAGGAACTGGGCACTAGGCAATGCAGCACTGGGATTCCTGAGAAAAGGGATACATTTAGGCTGAGCCCCACATTTGTCCCAACTTTTTGCCTAGGACATTTTCTGGACTTCAGTGCACCAAAGTGGAGCCCAAAGCTGAGCATGGCAGAGCAGGTAAAACCAGATTTGGAAACTGACGATGTAGATGGAATTTACAGGGCAGAATACTAGAGAATATGAAAGTGTACAGGGAGTGGGCTACAGAAGCATGACTGAGTGTTCCTCAAGGGACCATTAGGCTGTGTATTCTCAGGGCAAGAATACAAGAAGCCTACCAGAAAGTAGCTGCCATGGAGCTGAGAGTTAAACAGAGCTACTAGTTATTGCCTAGGACTGGGAGATGTTAGAGTTCTGTGCCATACAAACTGTAAAGACCTTGCTGAGAACTCCAAGCATACAGGAGAGACTCCAGAAAAGCCTTGCCTCAAGAATTAGGACAAATCAAAACAGACCACCCCTTAATAGAGAATAATTCAAAGCCTGACAGAATCAAGTGGATCTGTCAGTAACTTAACCACCTAATAGAATAAAATTTGCCCCTTCAAAAGAAGACAATATAATTCTAACATCTTATAATATGCTACTCACAATGTCAAAGAAGAGAATGTAACTCATGAAAAAAAACACACACACACACGCAATAAAGAAAGGTCCTTAAGCTAATCAAGATTTTGGAATTAGTAGATAAAGACTTCAAATTACTATTATAATATGTTCAAGGACTTAAAATATTATGTAGGATTAATACGCTAACAGATTGGGAATCTCAAACGAAAAATAGAAACAATAAAGAGGAAATTCTAGAACTAAGAAATAAACTGTAGTGCAAAATGTACTGGATAAGCTTAAGGGCAGGTTGGAGACTGAAATATAATGCATCAGTGAACTTGAAGACAGATTAATTGAAATTATCCAATCTAAGAGCAGATGTGTAGATATGAGTATCAGTATTGATGTAAATATATATTACAGTAGCGGATATATGTATGTATATGTACCCTTTGATGTCAAGTTGATTCTGACATATAGCGACCCTATAAGACAGAGTAGAACCGTCCTATAGGGTTTAAAAGGAGCAGCTGGTGTATTCAAACTGCTGACCTTTTAGTTAGCAGCTGAGCTCCTAAACACTGAGCTACCAGGGCACTGTATATATTACAGTAACACATACACACAAACATATATATATATAGTGTAACACATATAGACACACACACATATAAAGAACAAGAATTTCTGGGTAGCACAAATGGTTACGCACCAGACTACTAACTGAAAGGTTGGTGGTTCAAACTCACCTATGGGCACCGCACAAGTAAGTCCTGGCAATCTGCTTCTGAAAGGTCACAGCCTTGAAAACCCTATGAGGCAATTCTACCCTGCACACATGGGGTCACCATGAGTAGGAACTGACTTGACAACAACTAACAGCAACTAACAGCAACTATATATGTATACACAACAACAGCTATATAAGTATAAACTGAGCCTCAATGACAAGTAGGACAATATCAAGTGATCTAAGTGGAGAAGAGATAAAGAAAGCAGCAGAAAAACTATTGGAAAACCAGAATATTTCTAAAATTTGATGGAAAATATCAACCACCCCCCCCCAACCACACACACACCCAAGAAGCTCAGCAAACTATAGTACAACACATGTAACAAAAATCATACCTAGGCACTTCGTGGTTGAAGCACTGAAAACCAAAAATAAAATGAAAAATCTTAAAATCAGTCAGAAGAAGAGAAAGGAAGACAAAGAGACAGAGAACAAGAGTATACATGACAAATGACTTTTTGTCAGAAATAATGGTGATTATTTTATAAAAAAAAAAGGAACAATATCCTTAAAATGCTGAAAGGAAAAGCAAAAACAAAAAAAACTACCAATCCCAGAATTTTATATGCAATGAAAATGTCCTTAAAAAGTACATGTAAAATAGAAATTTTCACGTAAATAAAAGCTGATAAAAATTGAAAGCCAGAACATTGTACTATAAGACATATAAAAGAATTTTTTCAGACTGGTATCTGATGAGAACTTGGATCTACAATAAAGGAATCAGGATCATCAGAAATTGTAAGTATGTAGACAAATGTAAAACATTATCTTACCCTCTTCTCTTAATTTTTTTAAAATACAACTGACTGTTTAAAGATGGTTTTTAATGTATATAGAACTAAACTATGTAACAATAGTACAAATAATCCAGCAAATGGGATTATATTTAATTTTTTTTTTGTATTTTAGGTATAATATTAATCCTGGATGGACTGTGATAAATTAACAATGCGTACCATAATCCCTAGAGCATCCCCTAAAAGAAATACAAAGAACAGTCAAGAAATTAAAATGGGGTAATAAAAATACTGAAACCAAAAGAATATAGAATAGAAAGAGGAACAAAAGACAGATAAGGCAAATAGGAAACAAATAGCAAGAAGACTTTTACTTAATCACATTAATAAATACATTAAATATAAATGAACTAAATACTTCAGTTAATAGATACTGTCAGACTATATAAAAAAAATAGGTTTCAGCCCTATGCTTTTCCATAAAGAGACACATCGAACTATATAACCACAGATAGGTTTGAAGTTAAAAGAATAGAAAATGATATACCATTCAATCATAATCATCATAATAATAATAATAACTAGTGCAGTTATATTTATATGAGACAAAGTAGACTTCAAGGCATGTGATATTACCAGAAATAAAGGACATTTTGTAGCCATCATTTCATCAGAAAGACATAATAACTGTAAATCCTATAACTTTAAAAACTTTAGGGTGTACTAAAAAAGCAAATTAAACCCAAAACATGTAGAAGGAAGAAAAAATAAGGACAAGAACAGAAATCAAGGAAATAAAAAAAAAAAAATAGAGAAAAATGACTAAGCCAAAGTTAGTTCCTTACAGAGATTAATACAATTGGAAAAACCCCTAGCAAGGCTTATCAAGAAAAAAAAAAAAAGAGAGAGAGAGAGAAAAGTCAAATTATTAATCAGGAATTACAGAGAGAGCATCACTATTGATTCTACAGACATGAAAATGATGATTTGACAGTGTTTGAAACAATTTTGTGACAAAAAATATAACAACTTATTTGAAGTGGACAAATCTACCAAAATGACTGAAAAAGAAATAGAAATCTAAATAGCCATATGTCTACTAAAGAAAATTGAATTCATAATATAAAACATCCCTATAAATAAAACCCCAGGCCTAAATTATTTCACTAGTGAATTCTACAAAATATGAAAGTAAGAAATAATTCTAATCTCTCACAAACTATTTCAAAAGCCCAGCGAATATGCTGTTTATTCCCTAATTGTCCACTATTATTTCAGAGCTTTGCTTTTTTTGCCCAGCTCTATTCCCTGGGAGGCTAACCCTTGTGGAAGTCATTGCTCAAAGCTCTTTGCTGGCTGGCCTGCTTTACAGGAGATCATAGGATGAGAGGAGAGAGAGGTTTGGATGTTTCTTCCCTATTCCTTCCTTGCTTCTATGCTGTGTCTATGACAGCTTCTATCCCACCAGTTATCTCCTCCTTCCTTGTTTCAGATCTCACTAAGCTCTGAAATACCACTTCCCACAATTGTTTCTTTGGCTCTAGCTTCCAGCTACTGGTAACCTGTGTGTCTCATCACTTTTTCTGTTCCTTTAACTTTGCCCATACCTCTTGAAGTAATCCTATGAGGTATCATTGTTATCCTCATATTACTAATGAGGACGACGAGTCAAGTGAGATTAAATAATCTGTTCAAGCTTATTTGGGAAGTCTAAGGAGTGTAGTTAGGGAATTGTTCCTGGAGGAGGTGTTGCTTGGGCTGGGAGGATGAGTAGGTATTAACTAAGCAGACAAGACTAGGAAGGCTATTTCTGGTGGGAAGAAGAGCAAAAACGAGTAATAGCTACTATTCATTGAGTATGCACTATGTGCAGTGATTTATGTTAAAATCTTGGCATGCCCAGTATCATTTAGTCTTCACAACAATTTTGAGCTAGGTATTACAAGTCTCAGTTTACCAGTGGGTCAATATATCTTACTCAAAATCTTAAAACTAGTCATTGAAAAAGACAGTTTGAGTTTAGAAAACAGCTTGGAGAATAGCACAGGGACCATAGAGGTTGGGTGGAGATCATAGAGGTTGGGTGGGGAAGTAGTGGGTTGGGATTTAAGACATAAACAGAGAAAAGATCACAGAAGACCATAAAACACATGTAAAAACACAAGAAAAATTTTTTAAGATTTTTACAGTGCTTTAAGTGGTACAGGGCAGTGGTTGGTTGTAGCCGGGCACCATCTAGTTCTTCTAGTTCTTTTTTTTAAGTGAAAGTTTACAAATCAAGTCAGTCTCTCCCGCAAAAATGTATATACACCTTGTTACATACTCCCAATTACTCTCCCCCTAATAAGACAGCGCACTCTCTCCCTTCTCTCTTTTCTTGACCATTTCACCAGCTTCTAACCCCCTCTACCCTCTCATTTACCCTCCAGGCAGGAGGTGCCAACATAGTCTCAAGCGTCCACCTGATTCAAGAAGCTCACTCCTCACCAGCATCCCTCTCCAACCCATTGTCCAGTCCAATCCATGTCTGAAGAGTTGGCTTTGGGAATGGTTCCTGTCCTGGGCCAGCAGAAGGTCTGGGGGCCATGACCACCGAGGTCCTTCCAGTCTCAGTCAGACCATTAAGTCTGGTCTTTTTATGAGAATTTGAGGTCTGCATCCCACTGTTCTCCTGCTCCCTCAGGGGTTCTCTGTTGTGTTCCCTGTCAGGCCAGTCGTTGGTTGTAACCGGGCACCATCTAGTTCTTCTGGTCTCAGAATGATGTAGTCTCTGGTTCATGTGGCCCTTTCTGTCTCTTGGGCTCTTAATTACCTTGTGTCCTTGGTGTTCTTCATTCTCCTTTGATCCAGGTGGGTTGAGACCAATTGATGCATCTTAGATGGCTTCTTGCTAGTGCAAAAACATTAGAATTTTATTCTAAGGGCACTGGGGAGCCATGGGAGGTTTTTAGGTATAATTGTAGCTCGGTGAGATTTATACTTTCTAAACATCTTTCTGTGGCCAGTATGGAAGATGAATTATAGTTGGGTGAGACATGATGCAGGAAAGGTAATGAACTTAATTTTAAGGATTCACTCTCATTTTCCCACAAGACTTGGAGAATAAATCCCTAAGAAGTCACATATTCAAGAAGTGGTGGAGCAAGGCCTAGATCTGGGTTTCCAGTAAATGTTTCAGTGCTCTCCCCACAGGAAACACTAGAAGCGTCAGAATAGGAACAGAGCAAGCTTTGGTCAGTGCCTTGCAGATCTTGCAAAATCATTTTCTGCTACCAACATAGAGATGGATCCCTGGTGATGGAGTGGTTTAGAGCTCAGCTGCAAACCAAAAGGTCGGTAGTTCAAATCCACCATTGGGTCCTTGGAAACCCTATGGGACAGTTTTACTCTGTCCTATAGGGTTGCTATCAGTCAGAATCAAACATAGGGACAGTCAACAGTGCACCAAGTCTATCAATTCTCCAGAGATCCTTATATTCACTAAAGGGAATAAAATTTTGTTGCAAGGTTCCCTTTGCCAGGTACTGTGTTCGATAGTGATTTAAATACATTAGGCTTAATCCTTATGGCATTTCATCATTCATTTTGCTGATGAGGAAACTGAGGCTCACAGAGATTAAATAGCATAACTCATAGCTGATAAATGAGAAAGCTTGGAACTGACGTGATTCAGTTTGAAACCCCGTTCTTTTCTCTGTTCTATTTTCTCTCATTAACAGGCATGGAGACCACAGGTTGTTACTTCCCAAGACATACTGGCCCATGGACTGAAAGCACGAACATTAGAAAAATGCTGGTAAGTCCGTAAATTTCTATGGCACCATACATCTTAAAGCATCCTCTTCGAAATCATTCATGTAGCTCTCACATCACTACTGTGAAAAAGGCTGAACAGATCTTCATGCAAGCTAGATGCGGCTCAGAGATATCAAGTTTCATGGCCAAGTTCACAGAGCTAATAAATGATCAAGGCTGAACAGGGCTAACATCTTAACTCTGGTCCTATTTTTTATAATAATGATAATAAAAAATAGAAAGGTAATGAGTACTTTTTTCCACAATCTATAGAGCTCATACTTGGCAAAGAATGATTCTGTTTCTTTGATGATAATTTGTTTATTATCGAGGGAAGGAAATTTCCATTATTTTAAACAGTCAACATGCACCAACAAACAAGGCCCCACGTCTTCCCAGATTGCAAGTTCCTCTTTTCTTCTCTTTGTCTTTCTAGTTTCAAATTAAATAGAAGCTAGAAGTAAACTTTAGAGGTTGCTTAACAACTAAAATGGAATGTAAACATATACAAAACCCTAAAGAAAATTAAAATTCAATCTAAATTCATCTCTTTATTTCAATGTGCTCATTAGTCAAGAAGAAATGATTGAAACTGTAGCGAGGTAACGTGAGTCACTAACAAAATAACATATCAATCATTTTTAATTAGCATACTTTTTTGTAATCTAAAATAGTTTCCTTTTCATTTCAAAGGAGTCCTTTCAGCTGCTTTTTTAATTGCTTTTATTCACACGATAAGGAACCTAATTGCAGTTTCTTTTGTAGATTTTCTTTCTTTTCCTTTTGCTTTAAGAGGGAGGAAATTGAGGAAGGAAGAATGATGTTTCTAACTCAAAATAGGCCTGTAGTAGAAAGGAGATTAAAACTCTTGGTTCCAGGTCTAAAATATTCATTCCCAGAAGATGTTCGCCCATCTAGAAGATACCAATTAGTTATCATCTTTTTTCTCCCCTTTCCTCTAGCTTTTGGAGTCCTGGCTGGTGCAAATGGTTAAGCACTCTACTACTAACTGAACGACTAGCAGTTCAAATCTACCCAGAGATGACTTGGAAAAAAGGCCTGGAGATCTTCTTCCAAAAAGTCACAACCTTGAAAACCCTATGGAGCGTAGTTCTACCCTGTCACACGTGATATCTCCAGGAGTAGAAGTCAACTCAATGGCAATTTTTTTTTTTTTTTCTGGTTTTGGTTTCCTCTAACTTTTGTTTCAAAACACATGCTGGAGACAAATTACTTGGGTTCATCTCCTTATCAGCTGTGTGAGTCTTGGGAAAATTACTTAACCTCTCTGGGCTTTATTTTCTCTTCTGTAAAATGGAATTGTTGTGAGAGCTAAACGAGCTAATATTTGTGAAGTGCTTATAAAACTGCAAGGCTCTATTCTCGTAGAAAGACCAGACTTAATGGCCTGACTGAAACTAGAAGGACCCCGGTGGTCATGGCCCCCAGGCATTCTGTTGGCCCAGGACAGGAGCCATTCCCAAAGCCAACTCTTCAGACAGGGATTGGACTGGACAACGGGATGGAAAGGGATGCAGGTGAGGAGTGAGCTTCTTGGATCAGTTGGGCACTTGAGACTATGTTGGCATCTCCTGCCTGGAGTGGAGATGAGAGGATAGAGTGGGTTAGAAGCTGGTGACATGGACACGAAAAGAGAGAGAGGAGGGAGGGAGCAGGCTATCTCATTAGGGGGAGAACAATTGGGAGTATATAGTAAGGTGTATATACATTTTTTGTGGGAGAGACTGACTTGATTTGTAAAATTTTACTTAAAGCACAATAAAAATTAAAAAAAACTGTAAGGCTCTATAAAATATTTTATATTAATATTATTATCATCCAGTTCATTGCCAGTTGTCTCCTTCCCTTCATTTCTCTGACTACACCTTAATTCAGGGAAGTCACTGCTGTAATTGTTAAGGGCTTGAGTTTTGTCATCAGAAAGATTTAGGTTTCAATTCTGACCCCTGCTCATTTGCTATATGTGATCTCAAGCAATTAGCTCCCTTTCTGAACTTCAGTTTATGTTTAAATTGAGGGTAATATTTGTTTTTATCTCTAAAGGATGTTCTTCCACCTGGTTCAAACTATTCTATCCCCTGACTCCATATACCATTATCCTATGCACCCAAACAGGCTACCCCAACTCAAAGGCTAACTCTAGCGTACAAACATCTCAACTTCTCCCTTTTGTGAATACTCACAGTCCTATATCAGTATATTTCTTCTCTTTTTTATCTTGGATTATAGCTATTTATGAAGATCATACTTATTTCCTATTAGCCTGCAAGGTGCTAGAAGGCAGGACTAAAATCATATTATCCTCACCTCACCCAAGTCACTATTGTTGATAGAACTGAATTGGTTCCATAAGACATGGACTTTATTGAAGAGGGTATGAGTGCCATAGGAATAAAGTAATCACAAGTAATTTTAACCATAAAGGGATACACTATAGTATCTTGTGTCAGGATTACTTACATTCCAACCTTATTGTCCTGATCTAAACTGTACCGTATGGCAAGAACAACCTTCTCCAAATGTTGCTTCCCATAGTCACTGACTTTCAAAATCCTTTTCCCATTGTTACTGTTTCCTTTGATTCTTATCTCATAATCTCTCCACCACCACTCTAAATCCATGCTAATTTCTTTCCTGGGCATTTTTATCCATTCAACCATCTATTTAGCCATCCATATTTCTATCCAACCACACAACCATCCAATCACTCAATAATTTTTAACCCACTTCTAATGTGATAGACACTGTACGAAGCACTGAAGATATAAAAATAAATAACATGACTTCCAGGCTTCCAAGAGGTATTGAGGCACTACAGTGTAGGAAAATTCAATTTAATTCAATTACAATTGATTGGGCACTCACCACTTATCTGGTTCTGGGAATGTGAATGTGAAAAAAATGGTCATGGATCTCAAGAAGCTTACAGACCTAGTGAGGAAAAGCAACACTTAGAAAAGCCTTGTAAGTGTCCCAGTGTATTAGATTTTAAGATGCAAATATCAGATAGATGTGGAATTGAATGTGGTCTCTATCACGAGAGGACTTGATGACCTGGATAAAGTTGCTCAACTGCTCTAATCCTCACTTTTCTTACTTCTAAAATGGGATGTGATAGTATTACTTTGAGCATCAAGTAAAATAATATAGATTAACTGCTTGTTATATGGTAGTTATTTTTGGAACTGTTACAGTAGTAGTATCTTTGTAGAGTCACTGTGAGAAACAAATGGAATAATGGATGAGAAGCGCCCAGCTCACAGTAGGTGTTCAATGCTTACTATTAGGTTCTCTATCTCCTTTCCTGTAACTTATTTGGTCTTCATAGGCTCCATATTATATTCTCTATGGTGAACGCTATGGGTCAGAGTCCCATCTCCTTCTTATGATTTTCTCTCCTCACAGGTTTCTGCATGCAGCAGTTCAGTCTTGCTGTCAGCTCCAGCTTCCATGTTATCCTTAAACACTTGACAACCTAATCCTTATCACAGAAAGAGACAAGACCATCATTTCAGCTCTAAGCAAATCATATGCTACAAAGTGATCCACTGTGGCTCCCACCCATGGCACCCCATTTACAGCATCACTGCCCTGACAGGTAGATTAAGAAGCTGCTCAGCCGCACCGCATTGCATCCCTGTCCTCAAAAGGGAAGTTAACAAGTTACAGAAGGAAAGCAGACACTCATTCATGAAATGGAAATAGGAAATACATTCTATTTTAGAAAAAAACAAACCCTGCTTCTTCAGATACACTTTAATTATTATTATTATTATTATTATTATTATTATTATTATTATTGTCACATACAATAATTTATCCATGAACCATTTACTGAGGCTATACCATGGACTTGGGCTAGTGCTAGACAATGACAAATCAGAGATGAGTAATGGTCTGTCTCAGCTCTCAAGGACCTCACAATCTAACAGAAAAGACAGGCAAGTAAAGAAATATTAAAATTCATTCGAGTGTTATATGAGAAGAATATACAAGATGCCGACTAGAACTTTATCTGGCCATGCCAGAGAAGGTTTCATAGAAGAGGTGACATTTGTCTCAATCTTTGGAGAATGAGTAGAAGCTGAAGCTATACCTATTTAATAAATGTTATTGAGCAATTGTTACATACTAAGCAATATGCTAAGTTTTGAGCTACAAAGATTAATACGACAGTATTTAAACTCCAAAAGGAATTCACAGCTTAGTAATCAAGATGTTCCAGAAGGAGAGGATTAGTCGCCAAGATGTGTGGTAACATGGCCTACAGGGGAACAGTAAATAGTTCAGGTTTAGGGGTAATAGAGAGTAGTTGAAGATGAGCTTGGTGGCTGATAAAAGAGTTCTCTAAAAAAAAAAAAAAAGTGATACATCAGATGAGTCTCTAGACTTTATCAGGAATATGTGAAGTGGGGAGCAGGGGGATTGATTGATTAAGAACCACTGGAGTATCCTGAGATTGTCAGTGAAGTCAGGATAAAACCAAAAAACCAAACCCAATGCCATCATGTCAATTCCAACTCATAGCAACTCCATAGGACAGAGTAGAACTGCCCCATCGGGTTTCAAAGGAGCTCCTGGTGGATTTGAACTGCTGACCTTTTTGGTTAGCAGCCATAGCTCTTAACCACTACGCCACCAGGGTTTCCAAGGTTAGGGTAGTGGGGATTATTCTGCACAAGAACTGAAATGTTGGGAGGCAGAATACGATGTCTGGATTTGACAGAATAAAGAAGTCCCAATAAGGACCAGATTCAGAGAATAGCCAAAGAGTATGTGGCTCAAGTTGAATGAGACCAAAGTCATTGAAATTTGGAAGGTTAGGAGGTAGGGTGACAGGATGTTGTAGGGACCATCCACAGAGATTTATAAAACACCTGATATGATGACAAAACTTGTGGTATAGAGTAAAAGTCAAGCACCAACCACCTTTGATGAATATAAGGAAATGACCAGGAAGGCGGTGGATGACCCTGGAAGAGACAGAAGATGATACAGTAGAATTAGCTTTAAAGGAGGGTAGAGAAGTAATGATTTAGGAGGAGGTCTGGGGATCTAGAAGAATTTGAACCTCTTTACCACCAGGCCTGTGATTAATGAGCTGTTCGTTCATTCGTGTGTGTGTGTGTGTGTGTGTGTGAGATAATCTGCAAAGAAGTGGATTGGGATGTAGAAGAGTAGGCTTCGTGTAGCAGGAATGTGAGGAAGCAGAGTCCTTGGGAGGGGAACTGCCTGAGGGGATGGAAACAGCAGATCCTTAGAATCCGATGACAGAGCAGTGTTTACAGTAATGAGGATTTTTTTTTTTTACAAGAAACAGTTGTTCATTGACACTCTCTTGATCATACTTACAGAAATTCAATTTCACAACTACTGTTTATACAGGAAAAAAAAGGCAGGACTCACTTAACAAAAACAAAGTAATTTCCACTATTGTCAAGCCATCGATTCCTCGTATTTTTAGTAGCTGGTTATTAAGGTGGCCAGCTTAGGATTTCGCTGTTTGTCCTATCTCCTGCCAACTTTGCTGGCATTTTACTCTTCCACATTTCCTTCCCCAGAGGGCTAATAATAGAAAAGAAAGAGAAAGTGGAGAAACAGTGCTGTTATGCTAACTTGTCTATCCCTTGGTATTCTCTTTTCAGATCTTTTGTCTCATTTTTTTCTCATAACATGCCTGAAACTTTATGAACATCAGAATGGAAGGGTGCGTTTATTTAAATTGCTGGGCCCTACCAGCAGAGATTCTGATTCAGCAGGTCTGTGGGTCTGGGGAGGGGCCATAGAATTTGCATTTCTAACAAGTTCCCAGGTGAGGTGGATCCTGCTGGTCCCAGAGCCCACCTTGAGAACCACTGGGTTACAGAATTCAGGAGATCTGAGTTTGAGTTCTGGGAGGAATGTAATTATGTATCTTGGTGAAAGTACTTAAACTCTGACTCAGTTTCTTTATCATAAAAGAAGAATATAAACTGTATCTTCCTCTGATGTTGGTTATGATAATTATGGAAATTAATGAGTATGAAAGCTCTTTGTAAACCCAAACCCGTTGCCGTCGAGTGGATTCCAACTCATGGTGACCCTACAGGACAGGGTAGAACTGCCACATAGAGTTTCCAAGGAGCGCCCGGTGGATTCAAACTGGTGACCTTTTGGTTAGCAGCCGAAGTAATTAACCACTACACCACCAGGGTTTCCTTTGTAAACCCAAAAGTATATAAAATACTCGTTTAAATTTCCACTACTTTACAGTGGGAAACTGAAAGAAAAGAAAATTCAATTAATTTTTGAATGTGAATTATGTGTTGAGAGGGGTGGGGGATGGGCACTGAAATTAGATCCCAATTTCCTGACCACACATTCAATGATCTTTTTTTGCCCACAATCCCTCAATAAACACAGATAGGTTGGACATAAATAGCTCGTGTGAAAAGATTTAATTCTGTTCCTACTTTACCATTTATTTTTTTACTGTTTATATTTCACCAAATGGTTAAAGACTTTGCAAGTTTTAGCTCTAGTCTTTTATGGCAGCTCGATTGGCATATTCAATTGCCTACTTGATATATTCTTAAATGTGTCACACACATCGAAAAATGATTAGAAAAAATTCAAATTCTTCATTCTCCTCCCCACTACCACTCCTAGACTTCCCCATCTCAGAAATACTAACTTTTTCTTAATTGCTTAATCAGACAAGTTCCTTTTCCTCATCCCTCACATTAATCCATCAGCAATCCATCATCTCTCTCCTGAATTAGTGTAATAGTTTCCGAAAAGTGTCCAGGCTTATCGCTTTTGTTCATGGAGCAGAGGAGTTGCCTTTTTAAAGTGTATGTAAGGTGATGTCCCCCTCTTTAACACCTTTCAAAGACTTCTCACTAATCCACACTCTTTCTCTTGGTCTTGGGTCTTGTCTACCCAACAACCCCTGGCTATTTCATTCTTCCCTTACCGACTATAAACAAGTCCTTCTGCCTTGCTTCTACTCTCCTGTTTTCACTCTGTCCCTGTCTCCCTTAGTCATTTTGTTTTTGCTGTCTTTTTGAAAGTACAATAATTGATAAATGCAAAAGAACATGTGACAAGTATGTAAGTTATAAAAAGTAATAAACATCTATAAATCTACCACTGTATTTCACATATAGAACTTTTGCTCTATCTATATGTTTGTCCCCATACAAATTGCTGACTCTCATACCACCACGCAGAGGTACACATTTTTCTAAATCTTTGTTTAAAATTCATTTGCTTAATCATGTATGTATCTTTTATGTTTGCTTGACTTTAAGCTTTGTTAAAATGGTGTCGTATAGTAAGTCATCTTCAGGAATTTGCTTTTCATTTTCAACATTATGTTCCTGAAGTGTATTCATTTTGTTGCAGTAGCTGTAAATCTCTCATTTTCTCTGTCAGATGATATTCCATTGTGTAAGTATGCTAAAATTTATTACACAACAACTTATTCTCTTGCTGATGGATATTTTGGTTATTTCTACTTAGTTGCTATTATCAACAACACTGCTATAAACTTTTTTTGTACATGTCTCCTGATGTATGAGGGAGGATAAATGCCCAGAAAAGAGCCCTAGTGGTTCAGTGGTTAAGCACTAGGCTGCTAGCTGAACGGTCAGTGGTTCGAACCTCCCCAGCCTTCCCATGAGAGAAAGATGTGTCAGTCTGTTTCTGTAAAGGTTACTGCCTTGGAAACTCTATGGGGCAGTTCTACTCTGTCCTTTAGGGTCCCTGTGCCTCAGAATTGACAGCAATGGGTTTTTTTGTATGCCTAGAATTGGAATTGCTGGCTTATAGAGAATACAAATGGAGCCAGATTGTGTTTCAAATGGCTGACCTATGTACAATGCCATAGCAGCATATATTCAGAGTACTCTGAATCCCATCTACTCCAATCCTTGTTTTATCAGAATTCTTAATTTTCACCAGTTCAATGGGTATAAATTAGGATCTCCTTGTAGTGTTAATTTACTTTTTCCCAATCACTAATAGGATTGAGCATCTTCTAATATATGTATTCAGTCTTCATGTTCCTACGTTTATAGAATAGATTTCTTATTCCAATTCTCTTACCATTTTGGAGTCTTTGTTTTCTCATCTACTGAGCAGAGGGAAACTTTTTATTCTTCTCACCAGGATTCTATATAACTGAGATGTCTTTTAAAACAGTGGTTCCTGAATACCAGTCCTTGGACAAGTGCCTACTTACCTAGTCAGAATTGACAGAAAGGTGGGAAGGGAGAAAGTAGTAAAACTCAAATTAGTAAGCTCTTTGAACCCAAATGCCAGTTCATAGGTCTGGGGTAGAGACGAGGGTTAATGTGACAAAAATTTATTTATATTTTAAAGCTCCTCATATGATTTTCTTACAGACCCCATGGTTTGAGCCTTAGAGCTCTAAAGGCCTATATAGGTACAAATTATATTTACATTGAGGTTACTATCAATACTACGTATCATATACTTTGGCGATGTTATCAGGAGGGATCAGTCTGGAGAAGGACATCATGCTTGGTAAAGTAGCCGGTCAAAGTAGACGGTCGCTGAAAAGAGAAAGAGCCTCAACAAGATGAATTGACACAATGGCTGCAACAATGGGCTCAAGCATAACAATCATGTAAATGGCTCAGGACTGGGCAGTGCTTTGTTCTGTTGTACATGGGGTCGCTGTGAGTCGGAACAGACTTGAGGGCATCTAACAACAACACTATTAATACTACTGAGACTAAAGAATTAACTGCAGTGCCTGTGGAAATTAGAGTGGAGGGGATAGAAAAGGTATATTCTAAGGACCCTATATAGTTCTGTACATGTGAATATAAAAAGTCAAATCAACCAGAGTCATTGTCTAAGTGATATCACTGAAATTTAGCAATCTCTCCACTCTTCCAATCACAACATTTCTTGAGTCTCAGATGTACAAGCCATCCTCTTGGCCTCTTGTTGGGAAGAAAAGCCTGGAGGCAAGCATCTAGCACTATATTAAAAGGAAGATAAAATGTGTGCCAAATAAAAACCCATTAAAGTAGAAATAAGCACCATGATGAACCAAAAAACCAAGCTGGTTGTTATTCATTTGATTCTGACTTGTGGCAGCCCTGTACGTTGCAGAGTAGAACTGCTCCATAGGGTTTTCTTGGTTGTAATCTTTACGGAAGCAGATTGCCAGGGCTTTCTTCCACGGCACCACTGGGTGGGTTCCAGCCACCAACTTTTTGGTGAGCAGTTGAGCGGAAATCATTTGTTTCACTTAGGGAAGTGCCAGAGCAGAGATTGAATAAAGAGCTGTGGGAGTCTAGAAGAAAGCAAGATTGCTTCTGGCTGATAAATTGAGAAAAGTTTCCTACAGTACGTGGCATTAGAGGAGGGCTTTGAAGAATGAGAAGTTTAGATCAGCAAAGATGGAGGGTCAGAGTGAGGTCAAGAAGTGACCATTAGCAGTAATATTGGGTGGCACATTGCACACTTACAGGAAAACCAAAAGGCAGATCTGAATGCCACAGACACATCTGACTTGAGATAAGCAGGGTAAATGCCCTTATATGGTATTTGCAAGGTGAGCAAGAATTTGACTGTGGGGCTGTATTAGTGTAGCAGTAGGAAATAGATGGCTCTCAAATTAGGAAATCTGAGGGGTATAACGAATACACTGTTTACAAAGGAATGGGTGGGGGGAGAATGCAGTGCTTTGCGGCTTATAACACCTGGGAGCCATTTTCACTACCCCTGGGCCTGGAAGGGTGCAGGGGGAGAGGTTTCCCAGAACCGGAGACAAAAAGAGATAAAAAGAATACCTGACAGAGAGATATGGATAATCTGAGATGTCCCTGCAGAAATAATAACTGGTTGCCATGAAGTTGACTCCACCTCATTACGACCCAGCTCACGGAGGCTCCATGTGCTTCAGAGTAGAACGGTGCTCCACAGGGTTTTCTACGGCTGATTTTTTAGAAGTAGACTGCCTGGCCTTTTTTTCCCCTCCGGAGCCCTTGGGTGGACTCAGACCTCCAACCGAGTTGGTTAATAGCCTAGTGCTTTTTTTTTTTTTAACTATTTGAGGAGCCCCGGTGGTATAGTGGTTAAGAGCCTGGCTGCTCACCAAAAGGTCAGCAGCTTGAATCCACCAGCTACTCCTTTGAAATCGTATGGGGTAGTTTTAGTCTGTCCTGTAGGGTCACTGTGAGTCAGAACCACCTCAGCAGCGATAGGGTTAACCATTTGCCCTGCTCAGGGACTCAGGGGAAATAAATATCCCAGCCTCTTTTCCGCTCTCTCCCTGATATCTGCCTGTGCTCCGTTTTTGGTTGAAGCCAGAGGGCATATACATGTATTAATGCAGTCCATACTTGGGAGCAGCATATGTTGACTGAGATCACTACACCACAGAAACATGCCCCCAATTCTTACCATCTCATTATATGTCTATTCCTACTTGCTGCAGAATATCTCCTCAAAACCCTCTCACTATATATTATGCATTTTTGTCTTACATTCTTACTTTTCGATCATAATTATTGTTATCAACAAAAATGACCATGTTTAAAATCAACTTATGCATTATTGGACGCTTTGTGTTTACTCGTGGCCTACTTCTCAGTTGTTTGAAATCTCATAGCCTTTCCCAATGACAATAAGAGGGAGGTAATTACAGCACACTACTCAATGTCATAAGCATGAAGCATTTTTGATTATGGGATCATTATATGCACGTGACATCAAACAGAATGTACTGTGTATAGATAAGGGAAACCACAAAAGCATCTTTTGGGAATCAGCAAGAACACGGAATAATACAAAGTCTCATTCATACATCAAATTAACTAGGATGCTAATGATTTCTGATACAGTAGGAGGGCGTAGTCTGCTGTGGCTATTTACACTTTTTTCTTAGGGCAAGTCATTTACTTCAAAGAGGACTTTTGATGGCCGTGGTCTTAGTGTGCCCAGCTCCCGTTTCTCCACCTCTTAAAGAGGAACATGACTATTTTTATAAGGTTTACTTTTATATTTAAGTTACAAGGTGTGCATATATATGTTTCTGGTCCGAGGTACTACATTTGGTAATGAGATCAGGACTAAAAAAGGCAGGCATGGCCTTTGCCCTCATAGAGCTGACAGCAGGCAGGGTAGATTATCTCTCCCTCCCTTCTTCAGCTGTAAAGCTGTAAGAATGTAACCCCAGAGCTGCTAATCACCATGTCACTTGCCATGTGGGAAGAGGAAGAACTCTGAGAAGACAAAGACAAAATCCAGAGGGAAGGTGAGAAGAGAAAAAGTTGTTGGGGAATGCTAGGTCAGTCTCCCCTCAATGGGTTTCCACGTTGGTTGCCTTCCTGAATCTCACCTTCAGATTCTATAAAGCACCTAAGTCTCCTTCCTGTAAATCTCTTTTGATTAACAAGGTTTGAGGTGAATTTCTGTTACTTTCTAGTGAAAAGTCCTGCCTGATACACTGCCAGGGCTGTGCAGTTGCTATTCTCTCTGCTAGGGATGCTCTTCTCCTTGGAACATTCATAGCTCACCCCCTTCATTTCCTTCAGGCTTTGACTCCAATGTTGCCTTCTTGGTGAGGCTTCCTGTGGCCACCCTTTCTAAACACACCCAAGATACCTTACCTCTCTTCCCTTTTCAATATCTAATATATCATATATTTCACCTAATTATCTTATTGATCATCTATCTACTCAACTAGAATATCAGTAGGGATTTCTGATGGTTTTGTCCACTGCGTATTCCCAGTGCCCAGAAAAGGCACAGACATATTATTTGTTAAATAAATAAACAAATGAATAGTAAATACCTCCTATGCCAGACTCTTTTTCTATACTCAATTGACTCAAACATACTAATGATCATGAAGATGGCACAGGATCAGGCAATATTTCATTTGTTATACATAAGGTGGCCATGAGTTGGAGCTGACTTGATGGTCACTAACAATATGCCAGACACTGGGCTCAGAGTTTGGTGTGTGGAGTTTAATTTAACTCACATATCTTTTTTTTTTTGGTAAAGATGAATGGAAGTTACTCCTTATATTGAAGTGTCCACCTCATGAAGTTACTCATTATATCGAAGTGTCCACCTCATGAAGACTGTCAGCCACCTGAGGGCAAGGGCCATGCATGCCTTTGGCAGACAGAAATTTCAAACAGGGAGGCACTCATCTCAGGAGAGGAATAGCAGGATTAACATACATTACCAGGAAGCAAAAGGTCAGGATGCAAGCAATTTATTTCTGGGAAGAATGTGTAAGGATGTAAGTAATTTGTTCTTACGAAGAATGTGTATAAGTAAACTGGCTGGTGGCACTCACCTACGAAATAAAACTCACTCCCCTCAGCCAAATAGCCGACCTTTACATTTCAAAGGACTACAAAGCTGAAGTTGAATCATTCATTAAGGCCCTACCTTTCCTTTGTTCTGTATGCATAAAAACCTCTAACGCAATAGACGGTGGAACACTTTGTATTTTTACTCAGTGCTGTCCAGCTCGAGCTGTATTGTTCCTCAATAAAACTCGTTTTCTTTCACTCCTAACAGAGTATGAGATTTTCTTCTTTAATATTTGTTTAGCACTGATCCCATTGCCTAATGTAGTACCTAGGACCTGAAACATATATATGCAGACCTCATATCTTAAATATATAAGTATACCTCATAAAAATAGCCATATTCCTCTTTAGTCATGCATCTGCTATAATCTCAGGGACACTGTAAACAGCGTAGTCACCAAGGTCTCCCTTTTGGGGTTGGTTACTGGCAAGTTTTGAGCAAAACAGATGACCTATTTGCAGCCTCGAATTGTACTGACTCCCCTTTCTGCCAGTCTCTTTCTTTTTTCTTTTCTCCCTTATTCTTAAATCATATTATCATGTCCTTGTAAGCCACCTTGAATCCTTTCTAGAACAAGGCGGAGAATAAGTTAATTAATTCACAGATTCATTTAAATCTCACAGCAACTCAGTGAGGTAGTTATTAGTTCCCTCATTACATGGAAGAGGAAACTGAGCCTCAGAGATATTAAGAAATTTGTCCAAGGTCACACAACCAGTAAGCGCCAGAGTCAGGATTCAGATCCACAACAATGGGGCTCCGTAGGATGTACTTTCCTGCATTTCTCAAGATCTGTAACATCTCAGGGCTGCTCTGAGATGAGGACTAGTGTAGCTGATATTGGACAGGGACACAGAAGACTGAGGGCCAAGTCCAGGCCTATTCGCTTTTAGGCCACTCTGACCTTGGGGTGTTATATATTTTCTGAATCTTGTTTCCCACGTTCAATGGAAATGGTGATGCATCCCTCTTCAGTACTGTTAGAGTTCCATCTAGGGACTTCCATCCAAGAAAGGACAAGGTCTGAGAGACAGTGGTCAGAAATCCTGAATCAGGACCCCAGCTCAGAACTGGCAAGTTGTGCCTAAAGAATAGCACTTTCATATCCATTGTTATTTTATGTTCATAACAAATGAAGTTGAATAGCGATCATGAGCCTTGTATGACATGAATCTAATTGTTTTCTATGTTAGGGGCATAGAAAACCCAGCATCCCATTAAGTTGGGAGGCATTAGATATAATG
Organism: Loxodonta africana; assembly: GCF_030014295.1. Taxonomy (NCBI): domain Eukaryota; kingdom Metazoa; phylum Chordata; class Mammalia; order Proboscidea; family Elephantidae; genus Loxodonta; species Loxodonta africana. The sequence goes on from NC_087348.1 coordinate 98,100,698, forward strand.
GACAGAGAATGGACCTTAGGCTTAGACATATTTTGGGTAATACTCCAATCTGTCTGCTTTGCTCTGTGATTTTTGAACTACTCAACCTCTCTGAGTTTTATCTCTTCTACAAATCAATGTGTATAGGAAAAATAGTCAGAATATTTGCTATGCATGTATTTATACTTTGAATTCACTTAAAGAATGCCCAGTGCACGTAGTAGCTAGCCAAATTTTTCTTCTCAAATTTCTTTTGCAAATGCCACCCTATTCTTAGGACCCTGTGGGAGTTGGTCTGGTTCTTGTAGAACACAGATTTTCAGGATGCTTAATTTAAGTATGGTATTCAGAATATTCTCTCCCCAAACATAAAATTTCCTGAGGAGGCTTATATGGGAATAAGTTCAAAAACCCCACCTTGTTCATTTATTCATTCATTCATTCTGAAGACATTCCTGTCAGCTCTGGTCCAGTCACCATAGCTAATAGGAATAAAATAAAGTTTTGCTTTAGAGCTGCTCACACTCTAAGTGAAGAAAAAGAGAAGGAAACAGTGTTATCTATGACATAATAAAGGAATAGAGAAGGTGTGATGTGATTGATTACTTTTGTGTGGCCTTTATAGCTATGGTCTTGTAACGCCCACCCAGGTGATTGGATGAGACTTTTGATAGGGTAATTGTGGCCCACCAAAGGGATTGGTCAGCTTTGCCTTAAAAAGAGAGCCAATCCCAGAACAGAGAGGTGGATCCTACCATTACCAAGGAAGAACAGCCAGGAGCAGAGAGTGCATCTTTGGGCCTGGGATCCCTGTGCTGAGAAGCTTCTGGAAGCAGAAGACCGAGAGAGAGTAAGTTGTAACCTTGAAGACGGTGAGAAGTGGTGGCAGGAGAGACCCAACGGCAAAAATGTGGCAGCAGGAGACTGCGCAGTGGGCTTCCCGGCCCACAGATAGAGAAAGCTGAGTGCCTTTGGGAAGTGGCCTGGGGGGGCTAGGGAGAGGCGTGTCTGCAAGCAAGGTTGGGAAGAGGCTATCCTGATGGAAGAACTGCATCCTGAGTGTTCCTGAGCCTGAACTGTAACCTGCTTACATCCCTAATAAACCCCCAACTGTGAGTATAGTCTGTGAGTTCTGTGTGACCATTGCAACGAATTATCGAGCCCAGCAGAGAAGTAGAGATTGTGTGGGAGGGAAGGTTGGTATCAGAATTGGTAAAGATGGTGGAGAGAGAAGGCATGTCTGACCCCCACCTCATAGGAATCAGCCTTGGGCTGTTGGTCTTGATTCTCCTTTCCACTTGCGAAGTTAGAGGAGATGAGATGCCGCCCCCATGCTGTTTTTACAGAAGGTCTTACAGGAGCCCAGTAAACCCATCCTTGGAAGATCAAAAAACTCAACTTTTATAGAAGATGCATAAACTGAGGCACCTTTGACTTTGTGATTGAGCTCTAGGCTCCACTCTGCCTTCCTAATGAACTCTGAGGAGTATTTGACAGCTGTGTGTGAGGTCTCTTATTTCAAGCATGAACTCAGCTGGCGTGCTCCTGTCCTCCCCAGGGCTCTGCCAATGGGCTTTCCCATTCCCTTGCTATTGTCCTCAGAATGAAGCCGTGTAGTTTATCTGGGTTTGGTGCTTTACCAATTTTTGATGGTTCTAATTGCCTTGTTATCTGCTTCTTTGCAATAATAAAGTCTCTTAATATTTTATTTTTCCTCTAGGGAGAAGAAAAAACTCTTTCTTTATAGAATCATTACTGTCTCTCTCATTTGTATTAAAGGAAAAAAGAAATTGTTCCATGCCAGGGAGGTCTCAGATATACCTACTCTACACCGCACAATGGCCCAGTAATACGATTACTAGAATCCTAGGGATGTTCTGGTCCAACCATTCACTTTTCACTGTGGAACCTGGATTCCAGAACTGAGAAGAGAGAAGGTGACTCAATTAGAGTTTCCTAACTTCAGCTTGCCACACTATTCCACTTTCTCTGAAGGGCCAGGGCTCATCTTAGCTGCCCTCTCCAACTGCTGTGTCTGCTGTGATCAGTTGCCCCCATCTTGCCCAGTTCACTCTTTTCCTGCTACTTCTTACTAAGCATGTAAGGGATGCTAGGCATTGTGATCATTGCTTTATGTCATTTGCCTTTAGATTACAAAGGTACATTTTGGACCTTTGTACGGCGATACAGTCATAATGGAGTGAATTAAAGGAACCACTTTGAAGAGCCTGATGATACATCCTTGGATGAGTGGATGATCTGGTCACTCCAGAGAAGGAAGCACATCCTTTGCAGAACAAAGACAGCATGAGACCTAAAACTCTTTCCCAACCTCTCTGCTAAAACTCAGATTCACAAAACAATTGCCATTTGAACATCTCCCCATTCCCTATCTCTACTAAAAGCAGCACTATTCACTCACTATTAGATCTCTGTTGTTGTTGGTTGTGGTCAAGTCAGTTCTGACTCATGGCGACACCGTGTGTGCAGAGTAGAACTGCTCCATAGGGCTTTCAAGGCTGCGACCTTTAAAAAGGAAATTGCCAGGCCTGTTTCCCAAGGTGTCTCTGAGTTTGAATTGTCAAACTATTGGCTAGTAGTTGAGTGCTTAACTGTATGTGCCACAAAGGAACTACTGTTGGGTTCCTAGGTGCCACAAACGTTTGTGCTCTGCTACTAACCTAAACATTGGCAATTAGAACCCACCCAACGGTACTGCAGAAAAAGGCCTGGTGATCTGCTTCCCATTAAGATTGCTGTTGTTAGTTGCCATGGTGACCCCATGTGTTACAGAGTAGAATTACTCCATAGGATTTTCTTGGCTGTAACCTTAATGGAAACAGATCACCAGACCTTTTTTCTGGTACCACTGGTAGGTTCGCACCACCACCCTTTAGGCTAGCAATTGGGTACAAACTGTTTGTGCCACCTAGGGATCTTTCATTAAGATTACGGGCAAGAAAACTCTATGGAACAGCTCTACTCTGTAACACATGTATCATAAGTTGGAATCAATGTAAAGGCATTTTTTTTTTCCTTATTCATCCACTTGACCAAACCAGAAGCATACTGTTCACTCTAGATTCTTGCTTTATCCCAATCTTGCATTTGTTTTCAAGTGTGGGTGACATAACCTTTATTCACCTGTTGCAATCAGTAGGTATAACCTACTTGGAAAAAGCATGCAGTATGCCCAAGTTGTGGACTCCCTATGCGGTGCAAATAGTGAACTCACTTGATTGTTAACCAAAATGTTGGCTGTTCAAGTCCACCCAGAGGTGCCTAGGAAGCAAGACCTAGGATCTACTTCAGGGAAAAAAAAAAAAAACAGGCATTGAAAATCCTATGGAGCCCAGTTAGCTCTACTCTGACACACATGGTGTAGCCATGAGTTGACTCAGTGGCCAGTGGTATTGGTATGCTCGAGTTTACACAGAAACTAAGAAAGACAGCAAGGATTCAACCCCAGGCATTAGTGTAATTTCTTTTACTATATCATGCAGAAAAAGAATGGAGAGAACTTAGAAGCCTTTTTTAAGCAATTCATTTAATCTGTGATTTAATTTCTTTGAACCCCAGGTTCTTCATTTATTAAAACAAAAAGGGAGAATAATTCTTTCCCTGTTTATTTTACACTAAAAAGAAAGCCAGAGATTAAACAGAAAAAAAAAAATGCTTTGCAAATTTTAAAAGCAATTTTTGTTATTAAATCTAAACAAACTTTTTTTTTTTTAACTAGAAGACAAAAGGAGGATCTAATCTTTTAAATCAAACACAGTCTCAAAATGCTGACAGCTGGCAATTTGGGAACAAATTACAGCTCCGAATCAAAGACAAATGGAAAGCATTGACAAGCTACATGATCTGGAAAATGGGAAGAGAGAGTAGAGTTTTAGAAAGAGGGGAAGAAACAATTGACTGAATAATTAGAAAACAGAAATGACACATTAAGAGTCTCGGCAAACCACAGAGAAAGGGACATTGGTGGGGTCATTAGAAGACTTTTTTTTTTTCTTCATTTCTTTCTTTTAATACAGCCTAAGTGAACAGATGCGAAGGGGAAGGGTCAGACTGTTAAGAAAGGCAGCAGCAGTACTGAATAGAAAAAACAAAAACAAAATCATTATTTTGCATTGCAAATTTAGAGTCCAACACAAGTCCAGATGCAGTATCAAGCTGATAATGGTAGAATAGACTCACTGGGAAGGAAAAGGATTATTGCTTCAGTCACTCCTGACAAATCGAATCCAAGGTGAAATCCAGAGTTCCCTTCCTTTTGGGCGTTATTTGGACTCTCAGTCCGAAGGGCTTTCGTGGCTTTCTATCTGGCTGCTTTCCTGAGTTGCTTTCCTGACTCACTGGGCAACACGACCTCTTTCTGGAGTCAAGAGACCTGGATTTTAATCTCAGCTGTGCAATCAGCAAACTGTGTGACTTCAAGCAAATCATGTAACTTCTCTGAGCTTGTTTCCTCGTCTGTAAATGGTGATTCTCATACTTTCCCCCTGAGCTCTCAGCACAGTTTTGAGAACCAAGAAGGAGGCAGTAGAGTATAGTGGTTAAATGTATGGATTCTGGAGTGAGGCTTCCTGGATTTGAATCTCAGCCTTACCATCTGTGTGACCTTGGGCAAGTGACATAAATTCTCTGACCTCAGTATTACCCTTTGTAAATTAGGGATAACTGTAGCATCTATATGGGGAGCCCTGGTGGTGCAGTGGCTAACAGTGTTGCTGCTAACCAAAAGGTCGGCATTTCGAATCCATCAGCCACTCCTCGGAAACCCTATGGGCCGGTCCTATGCTGTCCTATAGAGTCACTATGAGTTGGAATCAACTCAATGGCAACAGATATGGTTTTTTTTTGGTTTGGTTTGGTAGCATCTATCTCAATCAATTGTCACAGAGATTAACTGAGTTAATACAGGTAAAATGCTTAGAACATTTAAGCATGTTAATTAATATTGTCCAAATGTGAAAGAAATTTGAGCTATTAAAAGCCTTGTCAAACATGAGAGGGTAAGGAGAAAACAATCTTAGATTAGTGATCTTTTATATATGCCAGCTTCACTGATGAAGCCACACAGAGCTCCAGGGTATCACCAGTTGATCCAAGAAATGAATTCCAGAGAGGATAGAAAGAGGAAAAACAGAAAATATGAAAGAAAAAAGGAAATGTTACTCAGAAGATGTTAACAGAAAACTGGCATCTGGCAGATTCTTATTCTTCTTCTAAAACCCACCACAGGTAACATTTTCTGACGGAAGCACTGTTTAAAAAAAGAAGAAAAAGGAGATCATGGGCGGGGCCAAGATGGCGGACTAGGTAGATGCTACCTCGGATCCCTCTTGCAACAAAGACTCGGAAAAACAAGTGAATCGATCACATGCATAACAATCTACAAACCCTGAACTACAAACACAGATTTAGAGATGGAGAACGAACAAATACGGGGAAGCAGCGACTGTTTTCAGAGCCTGGAGCCAGTGTCCCAGCCAGGTAACCTTGGCGCTGGGCTTAGGTCTGGGCCCAGGGGAGCTGAACTCAAAAATCTTGTGACAGCGCAAACAAGGGGTGCAGCCCTACCCCCCTGAACTGACCCCGGGAGGGGGCCCAGCCAGTCCGCGCAGGCAGCGTGGCGACGCGGCTGGTGGGAGTAGTCCCCGGGAGGCAGTGACTGGTTTTGGAGCCGGGAGTGCAGCGTCCCAGCTGGGGAACCTTGGCGCTGGGCATTTGACTGGGTGCTGTCACGGCACAAGCACAGGGTGCAGCCCTACTCCTCTGAACTAACCCCCGGAGGGGACCCAGCTGGTCTGCGGGAGCGGCACAGCAACGCGGCTGGCGGGACAAGAAGTCCCTGGGAGGCAGCGACTGATTTTAGAGCCGCGAGTGCAGCGTGCCAGCAGGGGAACCTTGACGCTGGGCTTTGGACTGGCAGCGGAGGATCTGATCGCGGCTTCAGTGGGCCAGACCCTTGGGGGCAATCTCCACACAGCCAGCCCACAAAGGCAACACGCCCCTCGGGAATCTCAGATAAAATAGTCATTCCAAGAAAGATAAGCAACTTTGGCTATATTCTGAGGTGCTGCTCTCCTATCTCTCTGAACCCTCCCACACCCTTCCCAGAAGGCTTCATTAACATTGGAATTTCCTGAGCCAGAGGGAGAACAGCTCCGGCTCCGCGATGGCTTTGCTTTTCCGTCCCCTTTTTTTTTTTTTTGGTCTTTTCCTAACCCATTCTTCCGGCCTGAGAGAAGGAACCACAAAAAACCCAGGGACCAAAAATCCATCCCTAATTGGGCTAAAAAGACAGAACCAGCTACAGGCAAGCATATATGATCCAAATCTCGGACTTTCATCCTTACAGGGAACAAGGTGGTGGTTATAATCCAAAGGCAGTTCTGATAGGGATCTGACTGCATTTTTTTTTTAGCGGATTTTCAGGAAAAACAAGTTTCCCAGGTCTGATATCTCTGCTTATTCAACAGAGCCCTAACTGACCCACAACAGGGAACTGAGGGCTGAAGCTCCCCCCAGACCACCTAGCCTTTTGCCTTAGAGGTCTAAGGAGGGTGACATCTACCAATCAGTAGAGGTACTTGCATTGGGGGCCTAAGGTACAGCTGCAGTGCCCTCCCACCAAGGTGCTATAGGAATAGAGACACACCTACCTCACTGACACTTGGGGGAAGCCTGTCAGCATCCTGCCCCCCGGAGGATGAACCCCAGCTGCTAATAGAATCTGGTACACAACTATCACCACTACTTCTTGAGGTGGATAGGTGTTAGGGTGCAGCGCACACTTGATGACCCAAAATCAGATTCTACTCAAGAATAATGAATAGACTCAGGCATATATATCTGGCAACAGCCCAAACCAGCTGGTAATAGGTCATAAGTAAGTCAAGGGCTACAACAAACAAGACAGCACAATCTAGTAGCCCATCCATGTATATTGAAAGAAAACAAAACAAGATAAGACTCAGTGAGCAATTATAGAATAAACCACTACTATATCTTTCGGAGACAGCAGACGATATCAAACCACATAAAGAAACCGACCATGACAGCTTCTACAACCCCCCAAATAAAAGAATCAAAATCTTTCCCAAATGAAGATACAATCCTGGAATTATCAGATACAGAATATAAAAAACTAATTTACAGAATGCTTAATGATATCACAAATGAAATTAGGATAACTGCAGAAAAAGCCAAGGAACACACTGATAAAACTGTTGAAGAACTCAAAAAGATTATTCAAGAACATAGTGGAAAAATTAATAAGTTGCAAGAATCCATAGAGAGACAGCATGTAGAAATCCAAAAGATTAACAATAAAATTACAGAATTAGACAACGCAATAGGAAGTCAGAGGAGCAGACTCGAGGAATTAGAATACAAACTGGGAAATCTGGAGGACCAGGGAATTAACACCAACATAGCTGAAAAAAAATCAGATAAAAGAATTAAAAAAATGAAGAAACCCTAAAAATCATGTGGGACTCTATCAAGAAGGATAACTTGCCTGTGATTGGAGTCCCAGAACAGGGAGGGAGGACAGAAAACACAGAGAAAATAGTTGAAGATCTGCTGACAGAAAACTTCCCTGACATCATGAAAGATGAAAGCATATCTATCCAAGATGCTCATCGAACCCCATTTAAGATTGATCCAAAAAGAAAAATACCAAGACATATTATCATCAACCTTGCCAAAACCAAAGATAAAGAGACAATTTTAAAAGCGCCAGGGAGAAAAGAAAGGTTTCCTTCAAGGGAGAATCAATAAGAATAAGTTCAGACTACTCAGCAGAAACCATGCAGGCAAGAAGGCAATGGGATGACATATACAGAGCACTGAAGGAGAAAAACTGCCAACCAAGGATCATATATCCAGCAAAACTCTCTCTGAAATATGAAGGCAAAATTAAGATATTTACAGATAAACACAAGCTTAGAGAATTTGCAAAAACCAAACCAAAGCTACAAGAAATACTAAAGGAAATTGGTCAGAAAACCAATAATATCAGATACCAGCACAACACAAGGTCACAGAACAGAACATCCTGATAACAACTCAAATAGGAAAATCACAAAAATAAATTAAGATTAATTAAAAAAAATGCTCATAACAGGGAATCATTGAAGTCAATATGTAAAAGATCACAATAAGCAAAAAGAGGGACTAAATACAGGTGGCATAGAACTGCCATATGGAGAGTGATACAAGGCAATATAGGACAACACAAGTTAGGTTTTTACTTAGAAAAATAGGGGTAAATACTAAGGTAACCACAAAGAGGTATAACAACTCCATAACTCAAGATAAAAGCCAAGAAAAACGTAATGACTCAACTAACATAAAGTCAAACACCATGAAAATGAGGATCTCACAATTTACTAAGAAAAAAGGCTCAGCACAAAAAAGTAACTGGAAAAATGAAATTGTCAACAACATATATAAAAAGGCATCAAAATGACAACACTAAACACTTATTTATCTATAATTACGCTGAATGTAAATGGACTAAATGTACCAATAAAGAGACAGAGAGTCTCGGACTAGATAAAGAAACACGATCCGTCTATATGTTGCCTACAAGAGACACACCTTAGACTTAGAGACACAAACAAACTAAAACTCAAAGGATGGAAAAAAATATATCAAGCAAACAATAAGCAAAAAAGAAGAGGAGTAGCAATATTAATTTCTGACAAAATAGACTTTAGACTTAAATCCACCTCAAAGGATAAAGAAGGATACTACATAATGATAAAAGGGACAATTGATCAGGAAGATATAACCATATTAAATATTTATGCACCCAATGACAGGGCTGCAAGATATATAAATCAAATTTTAACAGAACTGAAAAGTGAGATAGACACCTCCACAATTATAATAGGAGACTTCAACACACCACTTTCGGAGAAGGACAGGACATCCAGTAAGAAGCTCAATAGAGACACGGAAGACCTAATTACAACAATCAACCAACTTGACCTCATTGATTTATACAGAACTCTCCACCCAACTGCTGCAAAATATACTTTTTTTTTCTAGCGCACATGGAACATTCTCTAGAATAGACCACATATTAGGTCATAAAACAAACCTTTGCAGAATCCAAAACATTGAAATATTACAAAGCATCTTCTCAGATCACAAGGCAATAAAACTAGAAATCAATAACAGAAAAACTAGGGAAAAGAAATCAAATACTTGGAAACTGAATAATACCCTCCTGAAAAAAGACTGGGTTATAGAAGACATCAAGGAGGGAATAAGGAAATTCATAGAATGCAAGGAGAATGAAAATACTTCCTATCAAAACCTCTGGGACACAGCAAAAGCAGTGCTCAGAGGCCAATTTATATCGATAAATGCACACATACAAAAAGAAGAAAGAGCCAAAAGCAGAGAACTGTCCCTACAACTTGAACAAATAGAAAGTGAGCAACAAAAGAACCCATCAGGCACCAGAAGAAAACAAATAATAAAAATTAGAGCTGAACTAAATGAATTAGAGAAGAGAAAAACAATTGAAAGAATTAACAAAGCCAAAAGCTGGTTCTTTGAAAAAATTAACAAAATTGATAAACCATTGGCTAGACTGACTAAAGAAATACAGGAAAGGAAACAAATAACCTGAATAAGAAACGAGATGGGCCACATCACAACAGACCCAAGTGAAATTAAAAGAATCATATCAGATTTTCACGAAAAATTGTACTCTAACAAATTTGCAAACCTAGAAGAAATGGATGAATTCCTGGAAAAACACTACCTACCTAAACTAACACATTCAGAAGTAGAACAACTAAATAGACCCATAACAAAAAAAGAGATTGAAACGGTAATCAAAAAACTCCCAACAAAAAAAAGCCCGGGCCCGGACGGCTTCACTGCAGAGTTCTACCAAACTTTCAGAGAAGAGTTAACACCACTACTACTAAAAGTACTTCAAATCATAGAAAATGACGGAATACTACCCAACTCATTCTATGAAGCCACCATCTCCCTGATACCAAAACCATGTAAAGGCATTACAAAAAAAGAAAATTACAGACCTATATCCCTCATGAACATAGATGCAAAAATCCTCAACAAAATTCTAGCCAATAGAATCCAACAACATATCAAAAAAATAATTCACCACGACCAAGTGGGATTTATACCAGGTCAGTGTTTTTTTATGCAAGGCTGGTTTAATATTAGAAAAACCATTAATGTAATCCACCACATAAATAAAAGACAAAAACCACATAATCTTATCAATTGATACAGAAAAGGCATTTGACAAAGTCCAACACCCATTTATGATAAAAACTCTCAGCAAAATAGGAACTGAAGGAAAATTCCTCAACATAATAAAGGGCATCTATGCAAAGCCAACAGCCAACATCACTCTAAATGGAGAGAACCTGAAAGCATTTCCCTTGAGAACGGGAACCAGACAAGGATGCTCTTTATCAGCGCTCTTATTCAACATTGTGCTAGAAGTCCCAGCCAGACCAATTAGGCTAGACAAAGAAATAAAGGGCATCTGGATTGGCAAAGAGGAAGTAAAATTATCTCTATTTGCAGATGACATGATCTTATACACAGAAAACCCCAACGAATCCACCAGAAAACTATTGAAACTAATAGAAGAGTTTGGCAGAGTCTCAAGTGATAATATAAACATACAAAAATCACTTGGATTCCTCTACATCAACAAAAAGAACATCGAAGAGGAAATAACCAAATCAATACCATTCACAGTAGCCCCCAAGAAGATAAAATACTTAGGAATAAATCTTACCAAGGATGTAAAAGACCTATACAAAGAAAACTACAAAGCTCTACTACAAGAAATTAAAAAGGACCTACTTAAGTGGAAAAACATACCTTGCTCATGGATAGGAAGACTTAACATAGTAAAAATGTCTATTCTACCAAAAGCCATCTATACATACAATGCACTTCTGATCCAAATTCCAATGTCATTTTTTAAGGTGATAAACAAATCACCAACTTCATATGGAAGGGAAAGAAGACTCGGATAAGCAAAGCATTACTGAAAAAGAAGAAGAAAGTGGGAGGCCTCACTCTACCTGATTTCAGAACCTATTATACAGCCACAGTAGTCAAAACAGCCTGGTATTGGTACAACAACAGGCACATAGACCAGTGGAACAGAATTGAGAACCCAGATATAAATCCATCCACGTATGAGCAGCTGATATTTGACAAAGGCCCAGTGTCAGTTAATTGGGGAAAAGATAGTCTTTTTAACAAATGGTGCCGGCATAACTGGATATCCATTTGCAAAAAAATGAAACAGGACCCATACCTCACACCAAGCACAAAAACTAACTCCAAGTGGATCAAAGACCTAAAAATAAAGCCTAAAACGATAAAGATCATGGAAGAAAAAATAGGGACAACCTTAGGAGCCCTAATACAAGGAATAAACAGAATACAAAACATTACCAAAAATGATGAAGAGAAACCAGATGACTGGGAGCTCCTAAAAATCAAACACCTATGCTCATCTAAAGTCTTCACCAAAAGAGTAAAAAGACCACCTACAGACTGGGAAAGAATTTTCAGCTATGACATCTCCGACCAGCGCCTGATCTCTAAAATCTATATGATTCTGTCAAAACTCAACCACAAAAAGACAAACAACCCAATCAAGAAGTAGGCAAAGGATATGAACACACACTTCACTAAAGAGGATATTCAGGCAGCTAACAGATACATGAGAAAATGCTCTCGATCATTAGCCATTAGAGAAATGCAAATTAAAACCACGATGAGATTCCATCTCACGCCAACAAGGCTGGCATTAATCCAAAAAACACAAAACAATAAACGTTGGAGAGGCTGCGGAGAGATTGGAACTCCTATACACTGCTGGTGGGAATGTCAAATGGTACAACCACTTTGGAAATCTATCTGGCGTTATCTTAAACAGTTAGAAATAGAACTACCATACAACCCAGAAATCCCACTCCTCGGAATATACCCTAGAGAAATAAGAGCCTTCACACGAACAGATATATGCACACCCATGTTTATTGGAGCTCTGTTTACAATAGCAAAAAGCTGGAAGCAACCAAGGTGTCCATCAATGGATGAATGGGTAAATAAATTGTGGTATATTCACACAATGGAATACTACGCATCGATAAAGAACAGTGACGAATTTCTGAAACATTTCATAACATGGAGGAACCTGGAAGGCATCATTTTGAGCGAAATTAGTCAGAGGCAAAAGGACAAATATTGTATAAGACCTCTATTATAAGACCTTGAGAAATAGTATAAACTGAGAAGAACACATACTTTTGTGGTTACGAGGAGGGGAGGGAGGGAGGGTGGGAGAGGGTTTTTTACTGATTAAGTAGTAGATAAGAACTGCTTTAGGTGAAGGGAAGGACAATACTCAACACATGGAAGGTCAGCTCAACTGGACTGGACCAAAAGCAAAGAATTTTCTGGGATAAAATGAATGCTTCAAAGGTCAGTGGAGCAAGGGGGGGGTTTTGGGGACCATGGTTTAAGGATACTTCTAAGTCAATTGGCAAAATAATTCTATTATGAAAACATTCTGCATCCCACTTTGAAATGTGCCGTCTGGGGTCTTAAATGCTAACAAGCGGCCATCTAAGATGCATCAATTGGTCTCAACCCACCTGGAGCAATGGAGAATGAAGAACACCAAGGTCACACTACAACTAAGAGCTCAAGAGACAGAAAGGGCCACATGAACCAGAGACCTACATTATCCTGAGACCAGAAGAACTAGTTGGTGCCCGGCCACAATCAATGACTGCCCTGGCAGGGAGCACAATAGATAACCCCTGAGGGAGCAGGAGATCAGTGGGATGCAGACCACAAATTCTCATAAAAAGACCATACTTAATGGTCTGACTGAGACTAGAGGAATCCCGGCGGCCATGGTCCCCAGACCTTCTGTTGACACAGGACAGGAACCATCCCCGAAGACAACTCATCAGACATGAAAGGGACTGGACAGTGGGTAGGTGAGAGATGCTGATGAAGAGTGAGCTAATTATATCAGGTGGACACTTGAGACTGTGTTGGCATCTCCTGTCTGGAAGGGGGATGGGAGGATAGAGAGAGTTGGAAGCTGGCAAAATTGTCAGGAAAGGAGAGACTGGAAGGGCTGACTCATTAGGGGGAGAGCAAGTGGGAGTACGGAGTAAGGTGTATATAAACTTATATGTGACAGTCTGACTTGATTTGTAAACGTTCACTTGAAGCTCAATAAAAGTTAATAAAATAAAAAAGGAGGAGAAGGAGGACGAAAGGAAGGGAGAGAGGGAGAGAAAAGGGGAAAGGGAGGGAGAAAAGGAGAGAGAGATGGAAAGAAAGTGAGGAAGAGAGGGAGAGACAGCGAGAAAGAGGAAGGAAGGAAGGAAGGGAGGAAGGGAGGAAAGGAGGCAGGGAGGCAGGGAGGCAGGCAGGGAGGCAGGGAGGTAGGGAGGCAGGGAGGCAGGGAGGCAGGCAGGGAGGCAGGGAGGCAGGGAGGCAGGCAGGGAGGCAGGCAGGGAGGCAGGGAGGCAGGGAGGGAAGGATGTTTAGGCTATGACATCAGACTGGTTGGGTACGTCCTTGGTTCCACCTCTTACTGTCTGTGTGGTCTTGGGCAAGTTACAAAACCTCTTTGTTTAGTTTTCCATAAAAAGAGAGAAGATGGTAACAAGATTTAGTTCACGGAATTTTGAAAGAAGTAAATGAAACAACTACATAAGGCATTTAGAACACTGTCAAGTACTTACCAAAAGTAATCAGCGACTCTCAGCTGTTATTATTTCTGACCCCTGAAATATATCCAGCACTGTGCATGGCATGATACAGGTAAACTATTAAAAATCTCAGAACTAAACGCTGAAGCAAGTGGAGCCCAAGGGCATTAAGTGATTTGTTCAGGACCAGAGCTAGGATTCTAATCCAGCCCTTTCTGGTTCCCAAGTCCCTGGCTCCACAGCTCTGCTCCACTGCCTTCTAAATGAATCCCCAGGTGTAAATCACATTCAGTCCACCACGTAGCACATCCCTTAACACCCCAAAATAGAACTTTTGCACACGGTGAAGAAACACAGCAGTATGCATAAGGCCACATCGTTATTTTAAAGGCAAATTTGAACAGTTAATAAAAATTATAGCAACTATAGTTTATTAAATGCTAGATACATTAGACACATATTATCATCATTATCGTCATCATTGCCATCATCTTTATTTTTTTTTTGATCACCTGTACGTGTCTGGCGCTGTGTTTAATGTTTTATATCTCTGTTTCTCAAAACTTAAAGTAATAAGTATCACTTAGCGATCTTGTTAAAATGCAAATTATGATTCAGTAGGTCTGGGAAGTTTTAGACTCTGCATTTCTAACAGCTCCCAGGCGATACTAATGCTGCTGGTTTGTATGCATCGTTTAGAGTAGGAAAATTTTACAGATTTTTTTTTTAAACTTGATCCTCAGATTAGTGCTGTTATGAGAATTTTACAGAACTACTATGCCCATTATACTGAAAAAGAACCTGAGGCCCAAGGAGGTTACATGCCCTTCCTCAAGGTATAGCTATGAGTAGACAGAGCCAGAATTCAAGCTGTCATTTATTTGAATCCAATGTCCTATGATGAGTATAAAAACCTTCCCGCAAGTACATTGTAGAGTATAAATAATCTCTTTCAAGTTTTAATACTTCAAAATATTCATATGTATTTTAGAAACAGAACAGTTTATATTTTCCTGTTTATTTAAAAAACGAACAACATAATTTGGTATCAAAATAATGTAAATATACATCCTTGTCCTCTATAAGACCAAACTAGTAGGAAAGCAGAGAAATAAAAAAGTACTTAAAATATAATATGAAGACAATCAGTGCTGGCAAGGGCATAGGAAACTAGGGACTTTAATACGTTCTCGTGGGAGTATCAACTGGTACAGCCTTTCTGAAAGGCAATGGGACGATTTTCATCAAAATCCAAAATATGAGTCTCAACTGATACAGCAATTTCTTTTCTAGACATTTTTCCTAGAAAAAGAGACAAGTGAAGATATATATATAAAGATGTTCATTGCAGTATTGTTTAAAAATAGTATGTAACTTAATGCATCTCAGATATAATTGAAAGAAAATTAGTTAAATAAATTACTGTTTATCCACACAGTAGACTACTACAGATTTAGAAGAATAAACTAAATCTACAGGAATTGACATGGAAGATTATCCATAATATATTTTTAAGTAGAAAAAATGAGCATGTTACTGAGCAATATGTCTGGTAAAACTCCTTGTGTAATGAATGTCTATATATAAAGTGCACATACATATGGTGCTTATCAAGGGGTGGGAGGAATAAAATAACTTTCACTTACTCGTTCATGCAATTCTATTTAAGATTTTACTAAGTGCATATGCTGATTCTATAACTGGCATTAACTACAGGGATATAGCCACGATGGAACGAAACATTCACTGTTGGGAATATTGTGACGGTTGTTCAAAGCATTACTGCAAGGGAGAGGCAGGAACTCTTCTATCTGCTTGACCAGATTTGGGAAGCTCACAGTAAAAATAATATATGTTTACTTTGCTCATTAATTTTTATTATGTAACATTAATGGTGGAAACCTGGTGGCGTAGTGGCTAAGTGCTATGGCTGTTAACCAAGAGGTTGGCAGTTTGAATCTATCACATGCTTCTTGGAAACTCTATGGTGCAGTTCTACTCTGTCCTATAGGGTCGCTATGAGTCGGAATCGACTCGATGGCAGTGGGTTTCGTTTTTTTTTTTCGTTTAACATTAATGGTACCCACTTTTACCATTTAAATACATAATTCATAATTAAAATATTAATGACTGCATGACATTTCATTGAACTGGTATACCATGATTTATTTACCCAGTTGTCTGACATTTAACCTGCAACAAATAACATGGTTCTTCTTTTTATAATTTTAAAATTATTTCTTTTACAATAAATTGCTCAGAGATGAATTATTAGGTCACAGTTTATGACTCCATTTTTTCTTTCTCAGAAAGGTCAAATCTCCATGACCACTCACTGTATATGGTATGCAGTTTTGATACAATGTCACTAGTATTTGGAATTATTGCTTTGAAACAAAACATTAATTTTACAGGATACAAAACAGGCTTGTTACGGTGCCATATTTTAAATATTCAATTGCAAGTGCTAATGAATCATTTATTCTGCATTAGTGTAGAGAATAAGGGAATTTATTAGCTTCCAAGCTTCTGTATGTTTGTGTGTTTAGACAAGCTGCTTAATCTCTCTGTACTTCTGCTTCTTATCCATAAAATGAGAATAATATAGTTTAGATGGTTATATTTTTGTGAGTATAAAATGAGTTAATACATGTAAAGCACTTGGACTAGTGCCCAGTACATAATAATCACTCCATTTATGGTAGGCATTATTACTATTCTCCCCGTTGTTTTTATGCATAGTACAAGTTGTGGTACTATATAGATAGAATAGGAGTAGGGGTTTTATTTCCTATTATGAGAAATGTTAGTTTAAATCATTTGGGATACAAATGTTTCTCTAATTGACTTACGTGTATCCTATTTACATATATACCACTTTAATTTTTATTAAAACCACCTAGCCACCTCTTAATATGTAACTTTGGGGAGGAACTTCATTCATCAAATGATGAGAATGGACATATGTTGCAGGATCTGTGTGAGGACTTGGAATACATTACATAGTGGAATAGAGAAAAGTTCATCCTCTTAGAGGCTAATATAAGAATTACCTCAGGAGGGTGGTCTCCTTTGTTTAGAAGCTGTCATGATAAGCCTACTTGAGGTAGGCATCAAGGTTTAGAGAAAAAAGGGAAACCATTCTTCTTGGGATAAGGGAAGGAATTGGTTCCTGAGAAGAAGGGAGGAGAGGAGAGTGATGGGGTTAGGGGGATAGAAGTACGGCAAAGATTTGTACTGACACCTGTGGCATCCTTTGACACCTCGAATTTTTCATCAAATTCCTATACTCACAACTTACGTGGAGTGAGTTTGTTTTAGTGGGAATGGCAGAGTTTGACATGGGGCAGTGCAAAGAGCTCCAGGGAAACCATTCCCAGAGTTTAGCAAGGGGTTGTGTGGGAAAGAAGACACAGCATTAATGGGATTTCTCCCATTAAAATGTGGTCGTCCCAAGGCCATGGATATATGGGATTTTAAGATCCAAGGAGGCGCCGCTTAGCATCTGGATTGCATGAATGCATAGATTCCATATGGATATTATAGATACGTGGAACTAGCATCCAGATTATATGGATGCATAGTATGCCTAGGGCGGTGCCTGGTGCTTAAGAATTAATATGTCAGTAAATTGTGATGTTATTTTACAACATAAATATTTTTATCTTGCTTTACAGTTAACTATGAGTTTTCACGTACATTATCTCATTTAATCTCTTTTGATTTTTACAACAATTTCCTTTATCAGGTATACTTGGGGCAAATATTTTTCTTAATCTCTTGTTTTCTGTTTCATTTTCGTTATGGTATTTTTTTCCATTATGCACATATATTAAAATTGTATGTAACTGAATATCTTGATCTTTCCCTTTGTGGTTTCTTCTCCTGCTTCAAACCTTAGAAAATCATCTTTCCTCCAAGAAGCTGGTAAGTGTTTAACTGTATCTTCCACTAGTAACAAGTTGCTCTTTGTTGGAAAATATTTTTGTTTTTCAAAAGTTTAATTCTTTCCATTTATGCATTCACAGAAGCAACTAAATATAGAAGAGGGAGAGCTTACATTTCGTGAACATCTATGAACTTTTTAATAGCTAGGTGATTTACAAGTAGCCGCGGTGGCACTATGGTTAAGGGCTCAGATGCTAACCAAAAGGTTGGCGCTTTGAATACACCAGCTGTTCTGTGGAAAAGAAGATCTAGTGATCTGCTCCCATAATAATTACAGGCTAGGAAACCTTAGGGGGAAGTTCTACTCTGTCCTATAAGGTCACTATGAGTCAAAATGGACTCTATGGTGCACAACAACAGATGATTTACACAAGACATTGCTTAACCCCCACAATAACCTGTGAGGCATGTTTGACTGTGCGATTTTACAGTAAATAATGCCAATATTTACTGAGCCCTGACCTTCTGTAAGGCTCTTCTCTAAGCATTTTGCAGTTCATTTTCATAGCAGCCCTATCACAGAGGGACCACCATCATCCTCATGTCACATATGAGGAAACTAAGACAGAGAGCCAAAAAGTAGTCAAGTCATTTTTTGAGGATACAGAGGCAGCAGGGGGCAGAGCAGAGAGCTATACCCTGTCAGTCTGATTTCAGAGATTCTTGCTGAAACACCGTCTAATACAGAAAACCCTGCAGCTTGGAGAGGTTGAGCCAGTCACTCAGCTATTAAGTGGGTCTCTCTGATCGTACAGTCTCTGTGCTTTTTAAATTGTACTCTCTGCATCAACCTCCCTACCATCTCAGATTAGACAGTCAAGATGGCAATGTCATCCGCACACATTCCGCTAATTGTACTCAACTTCTTGAGATACGTATATAAACCAACCTATAAGGCCGTGAGTGAGATACTCAGAAAAGTGGGAACTTCAGTAAGTGCAAATATGCTTCACAGTGCTATTTCTACCAAGGGGTTTATGTGCCTGGTAAAAATTAAATGGCTGTGTGATAAATTGACCATGAGATAAAGCAATTTTCAAGGGAATAGTGAGAGAAGGAACAAAAATGATTAAGAAAATGGGACTAACTGGGTGAGAAAAGATTAAAGGAGTTAACTGTGTACAGCTGAGCTTGGAGGACTGAAATACCAGCAAATACCCAGGCATATGGAGGTCAAAGGCAATTCCAAGGATTGGGAGGGCAAGAATTGTTTTATATGTTTCAGGCATTACCCAAACTAAAGAAAACTTAATAGGAAAATAAATAAAAGCACTAAATAGATGCAGTTTTACAAAGCATTCACATTACACCTAGGTCATATAATCAAAAACAAGAGCAATCAAGGAGAGGCTGGGAGAAATAAGTCACTGGTTGCTAAGTGGCCATTTCATTGTGCTCTCCCTTTACTGTATGCTCAGTGTTGTCAAAAGGCAGAATGGCAACCACAAAGTCCCTGTTCTCTTGTACTCTGCCACCAAGCACCCCCTCGCTCTTTGTGCTCCAGCTACATTGGTCTTCATTCTGTTTCTTGACCAAGTCTAGCATCACCTCCCTTAGGGCTTATGCAGCTGTCATTCCACCTTCCTAGAATAATAATAGTAAAGATAATAATATATTTTTTTAATAACTTTTATTAAGCTTCAAGTGAACGTTTACAAATCCAATCAGTCTGTCACATATAAGTTTACATACATCTCACTCCCTACTCCCACTTGCTCTCCCCCTAATGAGTCAGCCCTTTCAGTCTCTCCTTTCTTGACAATTTTGCCGGCTTCCCTCTCTCTCTATCCTCCCATCCCCCCTCCAGACAAGAGTTGCCAACACAATCTCAAGTGTCCACCTGATATAATTAGCTCACTCTTCATCAGCATCTCTCTCCCACCCGCTGACCAGTCCCTTTCATTTCTGATGAGTTGTCTTCGGGGATGGTTCCTGTCCTGTGTCAACTGAAGGTCTGGGGAGCATGGCCGCCGGGATTCCTCTAGTCTCAGTCAGACCATTAAGTTTGGTCTTTTTATGAGAATTTGGGGTCTGTATCCCACTGATCTCCTGCTCCCTCAGGGGTCCTCTGCTGTACTCCCTGTCAGGGCAGTCATCGATTGTGGCCGGGCACCAACTAGTTCTTCTGGTCTCAGGATGATGTAGGTCTCTGGTTCATGTGGCCCTTTCTGCCTCTTGGGCTCTTAGTTGTCGTGTAGCCTTGGTGTTCTTCATTTTCCTTTGCTCCAGGTGGGTTGAGACCAATTGATGCATCTTAGATGGCTGCTTGTTAGCCTTTAAGACCCCAGACGCCACATTTCAAAGTGGGATACAGAATGATTTCATAATAGAATTATTTTGCCAGTTGACTTAGAAGTCCCCGCAAACCATGTTCCCCAGACCCCCGCACTTGCTCCGCTGACCTTTGAAGTATTCATTTTATCCCGGAAACTTCTTTGCTTTTGGTCCAGTCCAAATTGAGCTGACCTTCCATGTATTGAGTGTTGTCTTTCCCTTCACCTAAAGCAGTTCTTATCTACTGATTAATCAATAAAAAACCCTCTCCCACCCTCCCTCCCTCCCCCCTTCGTAACCACAAAAGTATGTGTTCTTCTCAGGTTTACTATTTCTCAAGATCTTATAATAGTGGTCTTATACAATATTTGTCCTTTTGCCTCTGACTCATTTCGCTCAGCATAATGCCTTCCAGGTTCCTCCATGTTATGAAATGTTTCAGAAATTCGTCACTGTTCTTTATCGATGCGTAGTATTCCATTGTGTGAATATACCACAATTTATTTACCCATTCATCCGTTGATGAACACCTTGGTTGCTTCCAACTTTTTGCTATTGTAAACAGAGCTGCAATAAACATGGGTGTGCATATATCTGTTTGTATGAAGGCTCTTGTATCTCTAGGGTATATTCCTAGGAGTGGGATTTCTGGGTTGTATGGTAGTTCTATTTCTAACTGTTTAAGATAACACCAAATGGATTTCCAAAGTGGTTGTACCATTTTACATTCCCACCAGCAGTGTATGAGAGTTCCAATCTCTCCGCAGCCTCTCCAACATTTATTATTTTGTATTTTTTGGATTAATGCCTGCCTTGCTGGTGTGAGATGGAATCTCATCGTAGTTTTAATTTGCATTTCTCTAATGGCTAATGATCGAGAGCATTTTCTCATGTATCTGTTGGCTGCCTGAATATCTTCTTTAGTGAAATGTGTGTTCATATCCTTTGCCCACTTCTTGATTGGGTTGTTTGTCTTTTTGTGGTTGAGTTTTGACAGAATCATGTAGATTTTAGAGATCAGGGGCTGGTCGGAGATGTCATAGCTGAAAATTCTTTCCCAGTCTGTAGGTGGTCTTTTTACTCTTTTGGAGAAGTCTTTAGATGAGCATAGGTGTTTGATTTTTAGGAGCTCCCAGTTATCGGGTTTCTCTTCATCATTTTTGGTAATGTTTTGTATTCTGTTTATACCTTGTATTAGGGCTCCTAGGGTTGTCCCAATTGTTTCTTCCATGATCTTTATCGTTTTAGTCTTTATGTTTAGGTCTTTGATCCACTTGGAGTTAGTTTTTGTGCATGGTGTGAGGTATGGGTCCTGTTTCATTTTTTTGCAAATGGATATCCAGTTATGCCAGCACCATTTGTTAAAAAGGCTGTCTTTTCCCCAATTAATTGACACTGGTCCTTTGTCAAATATCAGCTGCTCATACGTGGATGGATCTATGTCTGGGTTCTCAATTCTGTTCCATTGGTCTATGTGTCTGTTGTTGTACCAATACCAGGCTGTTTTGACTACTGTGGCTGTATAATAGGTTCTGAAGTCAGGTAAGGTGAGGCCTCCCACTTTCTTCTTCTTTTTCAGTAGTGCTTTGCTTATCCGGGGCTTCTTTCCCTTCCATATGAAATTGGTGATTTGTTTCTCTATCCCCTTAAAATATGACATTGGAATTTGGATCGGAAGTGTGTTAAATGTATAGATGGCTTTTGGTAGAATAGACATTTTTACTATGTTAAGTCTTCCTATCCATGAGCAGGGTATGTTTTTCCACTTAAGTATGTCCTTTTGAATTTCTTGTAGTAGAGCTTTGTAGTTTTCTTTTACATCCTTGGTAAGATTTATTCCTAAGTATCTTATCTTCTTGGGGGCTACTGTGAATGGTATTGATTTGGTTGTTTCCTCTTCGGTGTTCTTTTTGTTGATGTAGAGGAATCCAAGTGATTTTTGTATGTTTATTTTATAACCTGAGACTCTGCCAAACTCTTCTATTAGTTTCAGTAGTTTTCTGGAGGATTCCTTAGGGTTTTCTGTGTATATAATCATGTCATCTGCAAATAGTGATAACTTTACTTCTTCCTTGCCAATCCACATACCTTTTATTTCTTTGTCTAGCCTAATTGCCCTGGCTAAGACTTCCAACACGATGTTGAATAAGAGCGGTGATAAAGGACATCCTTGTCTGGTTCCCGTTCTCAAGGGAAATGCTTTCAGGTTCTCTCCATTTAGAGTGATATTGGCTGTTGGCTTTGCATAGATGCCCCTTATTATGTTGAGGAATTTTCCTTCAATTCCTATTTTGGTAAGAGTTTTTATCATGAATGGGTGTTGGACTTTGTCAAATGCCTTTTCTGCATCAATTGATAAGATCATGTGGTTTTTGTCTGTTGTTTTATTTATGTGATGGATTACATTAATGGTTTTTCTGATATTAAACCAGCCTTGCATACCTGGTATAAATCCCACTTGATCAGGGTGGATTATTTTTTTGATGTGTTGTTGGATTCTATTGGCTAGAATTTTGTTGAGGATTTTTGCATCAATGTTCATGAGGGATATAGGTCTATAATTTTCTTTTTTTGTAATGTCTTTGCCTGGTTTTGGTATCAGGGAGATGGTGGCTTCATAGAATGAGTTGGGTAGTATTCCGTCATTTTCTATGCTTTGGAATACCTTCAGAAGTAGTGGCGTTAACTCTTCTCTGAAAGTTTGGTAGAACTCTGCAGTGAAGCCGTCCGGGCCAGGGCTTTTTTTGTTGGGAGTTTTTTGATTACCGTTTCAATCTCTTTTTTTGTTATGGGTCTAAAATTTAGTTGTTCTACTTCTGAATGTGTTAGTTTAGGTAGGTAGTGTTTTTCCAGGAATTCATCCATTTCTTCTAGGTTTGCAAATTTGTTAGAGTACAATTTTTCATAATAATCTGAAATGATTCTTTTAATTTCATTTGGTTCTGTTGTGATGTGGTCCTTCTCATTTCTTATTCGGGTTATTTGTTTCCTTTCCTGTATTTCTTTAGTCAGTCTAGCCAATGGTTTATCAATTTTGTTAATTTTTTCAAAGAACCAGCTTTTGGCTTTGTTAATTCTTTCAATTGTTTTTCTCTTCTCTAATTCATTTAGTTCAGCTCTAATTTTTATTATTTGTTTTCTTCTGG
Source organism: Loxodonta africana (assembly GCF_030014295.1). Lineage (NCBI taxonomy): Eukaryota > Metazoa > Chordata > Mammalia > Proboscidea > Elephantidae > Loxodonta > Loxodonta africana. The sequence continues at coordinate 98,123,808 of NC_087348.1, forward strand.
TGCCTGATGGGTTCTTTTGTTGCTCACTTTCTATTTGTTCAAGTTGTAGGGACAGTTCTCTGCTTTTGGCTCTTTCTTCTTTTTGTATGTGTGCATTTATCGATATAAATTGGCCTCTGAGCACTGCTTTTGCTGTGTCCCAGAGGTTTTGATAGGAAGTATTTTCATTCTCCTTGCATTCTATGAATTTCCTTATTCCCTCCTTGATGTCTTCTATAACCCAGTCTTTTTTCAGGAGGGTATTGTTCATTTTCCAAGTATTTGATTTCTTTTCCCTAGTTTTTCTGTTATTGATCTCTAGTTTTATTGCCTTGTGGTCTGAGAAGATGCTTTGTAATATTTCGATGTTTTGGACTCTGCAAAGGTTTGTTTTATGACCTAATATGTGGTCTATTCTAGAGAATGTTCCATGTGCGCTAGAAAAAAAAAGTATACTTTGCAGCAGTTGGGTGGAGAGTTCTGTATAAGTCAATGAGGTCAAGTTGGTTGATTGTTGTAATTAGATCTTCCGTGTCTCTGTTGAGCTTCTTACTGGATGTCCTGTCCTTCTCCGAAAGTGGTGTGTTGAAGTCTCCTACTATAATTGTGGAGGTATCTATCTCGCTTTTCAATTCTGTTAAAATTTGATTTATGTATCTTGCAGCCCTGTCATTAGGTGCGTAAATATTTAATATGGTTATGTCTTCCTGATCAGTTGTCCCTTTTACCATTATATAGTGTCCTTCTTTATCCTTTGTGGTGGATTTAAGTCTAAAGTCTATTTTGTCAGAAATTAATATTGCTACTCCTCTTCTTTTTTGCTTATTGTTTGCTTGATATATTTTTTTCCATCCTTTGAGTTTTAGTTTGTTTGTGTCTCTAAGTCTAAGGTGTGTCTCTTGTAGGCAGCATATAGATGGATCGTGTTTCTTTATCCAGTCTGTGACTCTCTGTCTCTTTGTTGGTACATTTACTCCCTTTACATTCAGGGTAATTATAGATAAATAAGTTTTTAGTGCTGTCATTTTGATGCCTTTTTATGTGTGTTGTTGACAATTTCATTTTTCCACATACTTTTTTGTGCTGAGGCGTTTTTCTTAGTAAATTGTGAGATCCCCATTTTCATAGTGCTTGACTTTATGTTAGTTGAGTCGTTACGTTTTTCTTGGTTTTTAATCTTGAGTTATAGAGTTGTTATACCTTTTTGTGGTTACCTTATTATTTACCCCTATTTTTCTAAGTAAAAACCTAACTTGTATTGTTCTATATCGCCTTGTATCACTCTCCATATGGCAGTTCAATGCCTCCTGTATTTAGTCCCTCTTTTTGATTATTGTGATCTTTTACCTATTGACTTCCATGATTCCCTGTTATGTGTATTTTTTTTTTTAATTAATCTTAATTTGTTTGTTTTTGTGATTTCCCTATTTGAGTTGATACCAGGACGTTCTGTTTTGTGACCTTGTGTTGTGCTGATATCTGATATTATTGGTTCTCTGACCAAACAATATCCTTTAGTATTTCTTGTAGCTTTGGTTTGGTTTTTGCAAATTCTCTAAACTTGTGTTTGTCTGTAAATATCTTAATTTCGCCTTCATATTTCAGAGAGAGTTTTGCTGGATATATGATCCTTGGCTGGCAGTTTTTCTCCTTCAGTGTTCTGTATATGTCGTCCCATTCCCTTCTTGCCTGCATGGTTTCTGCTGAGTAGTCAGAACATATTCTTATTGACTCTCCCTTGAAGGAAACCTTTCTTTTCTCCCTGGCTGCTTTTAAAATTTTCTGTTTATCTTTGGTTTTGGTGAGTTTGATGATAATATGTCTTGGTGTTTTTCATTTTGGATCAGTCTTAAATGGGGTTCGATGAGCATCTTGGATAGATATCCTTTCGTCTTTCATGATGTCAGGGAAGTTTTCTGTCAGGAGATCTTCAACTATTTTCTCTGTGTTTTCTGTCCCCCCTCCCTGTTCTGGGACTCCAATCACCCGCAGGTTATCGTTCTTGATAGAGTCCCACATGATTCTTAGGGTTTCTTCATTTTTTAAAATTCTTTTATCTGATTTTTTTTCAGCTATGTTGGTGTTGATTCCCTGGTCCTCCAGATGTCCCAGTCTGCATTCTAATTGCTCGAGTCTGCTCCTCTGACTTCCTAGTGTGTTGTCTAATTCTGTTATTTCATTGTTAATCTTTTGGATTTCTACATGTTGTCTCTCTATGGATTCTTGCAACTTATTAATTTTTCCAGTATGTTCTTGAATAATCTTTTTGAGTTCTTCAACAGTTTTATCAGTGTGTTCCTTGGCTTTTTCTGCAGTTATCTTAATTTCATTTGTGATATCATTAAGCATTCTGTAAATTAGTTTTTTATATTCTGTATCTGATAATTCCAAGATTGTATCTTCATTTGGGAAAGATTTTGATTCTTTTGTTTGGGGGGTTGGAGAAGCTGTCACGGTCTGCTTCTTTAAGTGGTTTGATATGGATTGTTGTCTCCGAGCCATCACTGGGAAACTAGTTTTTCCAGAAAATCCACTGACTGGTATGCTGGCTCCAGGCTCTGGAAACAATTGCTGCTTCCCCGTATTAGTTCGTTCTCCGTCTCTAAATCTGTGTTTGTTGTTCAGGGTTCGTAGATTGTTATGTATGTGATCGATTCACTTGTTTTTCCGTGTCTTTGTTGTAAGAGGGATCCGAGGTAGCGTCTGCCTAGTCCGGCATCTTGGCTCCGCCAACAAGATAGTAATATTTTTATGCCAGATTCTGTTCTGATGTCTTTAATTTCTTTATTTTTCACAACTCTATATGATAGGTTTTATTATTACTCCAATTTTACATCTGTGGAAACTGAGGCATAGAGATTTTAATAGCTTGCCCCATCTCAGACAACTAGACAGTTTTTCCTCCATGTTTCTTCATCTTTCCAACTCTTTTTCATTGTTTAAGTCTTAGTATTAATGGTGCTCTCTTAAGGAAGACCTTCCTCATCATTGCATTCCAACACTAGTACACACTCTCAAAGTAGCCTTCACATAAATGTTACTACATGAACATTTCTATTCACTTAACATCTTTCTTTCCTGCAGGTTATAAGCTCCATGGGGAGAAGTGCGGTTGTCAGTTTGTGAAGTGGAGGCACATAGTAGGTCTTTAACAAATATTTGTTGAATGAACAAATGAATGGATGAATGAATGAATAGGATATTAGAGGTGATGGCCCTGCTCTCTTATATGGTCAGTCCATGTCTGAAATTATAGCTTCCATACTTTAAAAATGGCATATACCAATAGGAATGTGTTCAGAAGAGAGTGCTAGGTGTCTAGAGATGAGTATAAGAGTGGTGGCTCAAAGCTATGTCATAAAAAGAATGGATAATAAATGAAGGCAATTTTCCTTGGGGAAAAAGGTTACGGAGATATGTACAATTATTTCACCCCCACGCATCTGTCAGTTTGTCATACTGTGGGGCTTGCTTGAGTGTTGCTGTGATGCTGGAAGCTATGCCACTGGTATTCAGATATCAGCAGGGTCACCCATGGAGGACAGGTTTCAGCTGAGCTTCCAGACTAAGACAGACTAGGAAGGACCGGCAGTCTACTTCTGAAAAGAATTAGCCAGTGAAAACCTTATGAATAGCAGTGGAACGTTGTCTGCTATAGTGCCAGCAGATGAGGCCCCCGGGTTGGAAGGCACTCTAAAGACGACTGGGGAAGAGCTGCCTCCTCAAAGTAGAGTTGACCTTAATGACGTGGATGGTGTAAAGCTTTTGGGACCTTCATTTGCTAATGTGGCATAACTCAAAATGAGAAGAAACAGCTACAAACATCCATTAAAAATTGGAATCTAGAATGTAGGAAGTATGAATCTAGGAAAACTGGAAATCTTCAAAAAGGAAATGGGGGCGGAGCCAAGATGGCGTAATACACAGCTGCTTCTGGCAAGCTCTCTTTACAACAGAGACCCAAAAAAACAAGTGAAACGAGTATATATATGAGAAGCTAGGAGCCCTGAGCATCAAAGTTAAGCTTAGAAAATGAACAGAGGGGCAGCGGGAGGAAGAGACCATTCAGAGGCGGAGAGGAGCTACCAGACCTGAATCACGGGGAAGCCTTCAGGCACCATTCCCGGAGTGGCAGCAGTGGACTGGTACTAGCATTCACCCACAGTTTCCTCAGGGAGAAGCAGCCATCCATACAGCCTACTCACACCTCTGGAACCAGAGAATAGTGGCGCCCTCAGCAAAAGCTAAGTACTTGCATGTATTTTACCGTGCCTCCCCACCGCCAAGCCAGCTTCAGCGGTTAAATTCCCTGGGCCTGAGACAGACACGGTTGGGCACCTAGACCCATCCTCCCGGCCTTGGAGAAGGAAAAAAAATTGCAGTTGGGGGGAAAGATAATTTGTCAACTCCACTAACCAGGGGAGCTCAGGATAGAAGTGGCTCCTGTCCAGGCATAAACGGTCCATGGACTTTGAGCACATTTCCTTTCTGCATGGACCTGTGTGGGCCTATTTCAGGAGAATAGGCCCTTGTTGGTAGACTCCAACTGTTTCAGCCATGCGGTGGAAAGGTGAGTGTTTGATGTTTCACTTTGCTTTGCCTATTAAACAGCATCCTCACCTACCCACATGAGGGGCCTAAGGACTCGTTGCTTCACCAAGGTCACCCAGCCACCCGCAACAGGGGTCCAGTGATAACTGCTACCTTCCAGTCTTTGCAACCAAAAACATTGGGTGCCCATGGTCCATCTGCAGAACCTACCCACCTGCACACTCTAGGGAACAGGGTTGTGCTTTCCTCAGGCACTAGGGAGTTGGTTCTCAGCACCCTGCCTTGTTCAGAGCATGGCCCCCTGCTGTAATCAGATACTGGTACATACACCAATCACCTCTGCTCCTCTAAGACTGTAGGACAGAGCCTGTACCACACACTTGATCATCTGCTACCTAGACACCTGAGCTGAATTCGTACAAGAAAAGTGAATGAACTCCTAGGCTGATATACCTGATAACAGCTCTAGCCATCTGGGGACAGGACATCAGAGTTCCAAAGATGAAAATAATCAAGCTACCTCACTCAAGCAACCCATCTGGGCATACCAAAACAAAACAAAGCAAGAAGCTACGACACAGTAAGCAAGCATAAAATAATGCAATAACTTATAGATGGCTCAGAGACAACAGTCAATATCAAGTCACATAAAGAATCAGACCATGATCACCTCAATAAGCTCTCAAAACAAAGAATTCAGGGATCTTTTGGATGAAAGTGCATTCCTGGAATTACCAGAGCCAGAATACAAAAGTTTAATATACAGAACCCTTCAAGACATCAGGAAGGAAATGAGGCAATATGCAGAACAAGCCAAGGAAAAATTATTCAGGAACATAATGAAAAAATTAATAAGCTGAAAAAATCCATAGACAGACAGCAATCATAAATTCAGAAAATTAACAGTAAAATTACAGAAGTAGACAACTCAATAGAAAGTCAGAGGAACAGAGTTGAGCAAGTAGAAGCCAGAATTTCTGAACTTGAAGATAAATCACTTGGCACTAATATATTTGAAGAAATATCACATACAAGAATTTAAAGCAATGAAGAAACCTTAAGAATCATGTGGTACTCTACCAAGAGAAATAACCTACGAGTGATTGGAGTACCAGAACAGAGAGGGCTAACAGAAAATACAGAGAGAATTGTTTAAGATTTGTTGGCAGAAAACTTCCCTGATATCGTGAAAGATGAGAAGATATCTATACAAGGTGCTCATTGTACTCCACATAAGGTAGATGTTAAAAGAAAGTCACCAAGACGCATTATAATCAAACTTACCAAAACCAAAGATAAAGAGAGAATTTTAAGAGCAGTGAGGGATAAACGAAAAGTCACCTACAAAGGAGAGCCAATAAGAATAAACTCGGACTACTCGGCAGAAACCATGCATGCAAGAAGGCAATGGGATGACATATTTAAAAAATTGAAGGAAAAAAAATGCCAGCCAAGAATCATATATCCAGTAAAACAATCTCTTAAATATGAAGGTGAAATTAGGACATTTCCAGATAAACAGAAGTTTAGGGAATTCGTAAAAACCAAACCAAAACTACAAGAAATACTAAAGGGAGTTTTTTGGTTAAAAAATCAATATCAGCTATCAATCCAAGACTAGAATACTGTGCGGAGCAAACAGAAGTCAACCCAGACAGGGAAATAAAAAAAAAAAAAGCAAGATTTAAAAAAAAAAAAAAAAAAGGCTCAAAACAGGGTAACAGCGATGTTATCATATAAAAGAAGACACTGTTAAAACAATAAAGAGATACTAAGAAATGTAATTACAGATCTTCCATATGGAGAGGAAGATACGGTGATACAAAGAAATAAAAGTTAGGTTTAAATTTAGAAAAGTAGGGGTAAATAATAAGGTAACCACAAAAGAGACAAACTATCCTACTTATCAAAGTAAAATACAAGAAAAAAATAGAGACTCAGCAGAAACAAAATCAACAACAATGAATATGAGGAAAGGACAATATATGAAGATATCTACTCTGCACATAAAATTAAGTGGGAAAAAGGAACTGTCAACAGTACACAAATAAAAAGACATCAAAATGATAGCACTAATTTTATACTCATCCATAATTATGCCGAATGTAAAAGGACTAAATGCACCAATAAAGAGACAGAAAGTGGCAGAATGGATTGAAAAACATGATCCATCTATATGCTGCCTACAAGAGACACACCTTAGACTTAGAGACACAAACAAACTAAAACTCAGAGGATGGGAAAAAATATATCAAACAAACAAAAAAGAGCAGAAGTGGCAATACTAATTTCTGAAAAAGTAGACTTTAAAGTTAAATCCATCAGAAAGGATAAGGAAGGACACTATATAATGATTAAAGGGACAATATACCAAGAAGATATAACCATATTAAATATTTATGCACCCAATGACAGGGCTGCAAGATACATAGAACAAACTCTATCAGCATTGAAAAGTGAGATAGACAGCGCCACAATTATAATAGCAGACTTCAATACACCACTTTTGGTGATGGACAGGACATCCAGAAAGAAGCTCAATAAAGACACCGGAGGTCTAAATGTTGCTGTCAACCAACTTGACCTCATAGACATATACAGAATACTCCACCCAACAGCAACCAACTATACTTTCTTTTCTAGTGCACATGGAACATCTTCTAGAATAGACCACATATTGGGTTATAAAGCAAGCTTTAGCAGAATCCAAAACATTGCAATATTACAAAGCATCTTCTCTGACCATAAGGCCATAAAAGTAGGAATCAATAACAGAAAAAGCAGGGAAAAGAAATGAAACACTTGGAAACTGAACAATACCCTGGTCAAAAAAGACTGGATTATATTATAGAAAATATTAAAGATGGAATAAAGAAATTCAGAGAATCCAATGAGAATGAAAACACTTCCTATCAGAACCTTTGGGACACAGCAAAAGTGGTGCTCAAAGGTCAATTTATATCAATAAATGCACACATAGAAAAAGAAGAAAGGGCCAAAATCAAAGAATTATCCCTACAAGTTGAACAAATAGAAAGAGAGCAACAAAAGAAACCCTCAGACACCAGAAAAAAAACTAATAAATATTAGAGCAAGACTAAATGAAATAGAAAACAGAAAAAACGATTGAAAGAATTAACAAGACCAAAAGCTGGTTCTTTGAAAAAATCAACAAAATTGATAAACCATTGGCCAAACTGACAAGAGAAAAATAGGAGAGGAAGCAAATAACCCGAATAGATGGGCAATATTACAACAGACCCAACTGAAATTAAAAGAATCATATCAGATTGCTATGAAAAATTGTACTCTAACAAATTTGAAAACCTAGAAGAACTGGATGAATTCCTGGAAACACGCTGCCTACCTAAACTAACAGAAAAAGGGGTAGAACAACTAAATAGGTCCACAACAAGAGAAGACATTGAAAAGGTAATCAAAAAACTCCCAACAAATAAAAGCACTGGTCTGGAAGTCTTCACTGCAGAGTTCTACCAAACATTCAGAGAAGAGTTAACACCACTACTACTAAAGGTATTTCAGAGCATAGAAAAGGATGGAATACTACCAAACTCATTCTATGAAGCCACCATATCCCTGATACTAAAACCAACCAGCTAAAGACACCACAAAAAAAAGAAAATTACAGACCTATATCCCTCATGAACTTAGATGCAAAAATCCTCAACAAAATTCTAGCCAATAGAATTCAACAACATATATAAAAAATAAATAATTCACCATGACCAAGTGGGATTCATACCAGGTATGAAGGGATGGTTCAACTTTAGGGAAATAATTAATGTTATCTATTTTTTTTTTTTTATCACATAAATAAAACAAAAGACAAGAATCACATGATTTTATCAACTGATGCAGAAAAAGCATTTGACAAAGTCCAACACCCATTCATGATAAAAATTCTCAGTAAAATAGGAATAGAAGGAAAATTCCTCAACATAATAAAGGGAATTTATACAAAGCCAACAGCCAACATCACCCTAGATGGAGAGAGCCTGAAAACATTCCTCTTGAGGTCAGGCAGCAGACAAGGATGCCCTTTATCACCGCTCTTATTCAACATTGTGCTGGAGGTCCTATCCAGAGCAATTAGGCTAGAGAAAGAAATAAAGGGCATCCAGATTGGCAAGGAAGAAGCAAAATTATCTCTATTTGCAGACGACATGATTTTATACACAGAAAACCCTAAGGAATCCTCCAGAAAACTACTGAAACTAATAGAAGAGTTCAGCAGATTATCAGGATACAAGATAAACATACAAAAATCAGTTGAATTCCTCTACACCAACAAAAAGAACATTGAAGAGGAAATCACCAAATCAATACCACTCACAGTAGCCCCCAACAAGATAAAATACTGAGGAATAAATCTTACCAGAGATATAAAAGACTTATACAAAGAAAACTACAATACACTTCTGCAAGAAACCAAAAGAGACCTACACAAGTGGAAAAACATACTTTGCTCATGGATAGGAAAACTTAACATTACAGAAATATCTATTCTACCAAAAGTGATCTATACATTTAATGTAATTCAGATCCAAATTCCAACGACATTCTTTAATGAGATGGAGAAACAAATCGCCAACTTCATATGGAAGGGAAAGAGGCCCTGGGTAAGTAAAGCATTACTGATAAATAAGAACAAAGAGGGGGGCCTTACGCTACCTGACTTTAGAACCTATTATACCACCACAGTGGTCAAAACAGCCTGGTTCTGGTACAACAGATACATAGACCAATGGAACAGAACTGGGAATCCAGACATAAATCCATCCACATAGGAGCAGGTGATATTTGACAAAGTCCCCAAAACAGTTAAATGGGGGAAAAGACAGTCTTTTTAACAAACGGTGGTGGTATAACTGGATATTCATCTGCAAAAAAAATTAAATAAGACCCATACCTCACTCCATGCACAAAAATGAGCTCAAAATGGATCAAAGACCTAAACATAAAGTCTAAAACAATAAAGATCATGGAAGAAAAAATAAGGACAACATTAGGAGCCCTAATACATGGCATAAACAGTCTACAAAACATTACTAACAGTGCAGAAGAAAAACTAGATAACTGGGAGCTCCTAAAAATGAAACACCTATGCTCATCCAAAGACTTCACCAAAAGAGTAAAAAGACTACCTACAGACTGGGAAAAACTTTTTAGCTATGACGTTTCCAATCAGCACCTGATCTCTAAAATCTTCATGATACTGCAAAAACTCAACCGCAAAAAGAGGAAGACCCTCAGCAAGGCAGATTGACACAGTGGCTGCAACAATGGGCTCAAGCATAACAACGATTATAAGGATGGCACAGGACCTGGCAATGTTTAGCTGTGTTGTGCATAGTGTCACTATGAGTTGGAACTGACTCAATGGCACCTAACAACAACAACAACATAATTATTTCAAATATCCAAAGGACTCCATATGTTGAATGAATGAAATGATCAACTGCCCCGTTGCATTAAATCTGCTTACCAATACCTAAGACCACTTTACCGCCTACAAAATAAAACAAAACAAAGATTAATGCAAAGGGGGAAAAAATACCAAGTTCCATAAACAAACAAACTGAAAAAACAATTAACTTTTTTGGAGCAAGTCTGTGGAGTAGTATAAAAGAGAAAAGTCTCCAAACTGGGGACATAAATTTTGAGGAACACCAACCTAGACATGACAAAAATTCACATGCCATAGAAATGGGAATATTTTTGAATGGTCAGTATTGAATTAACTTGGATTCATCAAAAAGTAAATTGAAATCAGTTCCCCGAATTTTGCTGTAGATGTTTTCTACACAGTGATCATATTTGATTACCTGAGCTTTCAATCATTAGTGGAACCCAAGGAGCAACCTAGACGTATTTAAGAATCGGCAGTTAGTTTAGTCAATTAATTGATGCCTTTGAATTGTGGTGTTGTCAAAGAATATTGAATATACCATGGACTGCCAAAAGAACGAACAAATCTGTCTTGGAAGAAGTACAACCAGAATGCTCCTTAGAAGCAAGGATGGTGAGACTGCGTCTTACATACTTTGGACATGTTACCAGAAAGGATCATTCCCTGGAGAAGGACATCATGCTTGGAAAAGTACAGGGTCAGCAGAAAAGAGGAAGACCCTCAACGAAATGGACTGACACAGTGGCTGCAACAATGAGCTCAAGCATAACAACGATTGTAAGGATGGCCCAGGACCGGGCAGTGTTTCGTTCTGTTGTGCATAGGGTCGCTGTGAGTCGGAACTGACTCGACAGCACGGAACAACAACAATTAGTTTAGTAGGTAGGTGCCCTATCTTGAGGGCCGTCAGTTTTGAGGAGATGCCTGATTTAGCCTGAATTTTACACAATAGTTATATTTACGTATTTACATAAGGAGTAGTAATTCCTTGGCCTTACATTCAAGCCTTTAGGTTCTGACTTTCAATGCCCATACTATGCAGCAAACCCTCTGCTGAAGCCAGACTAATAGATTGTTCCCTAGGTATCAAGATGAGCCCCTCATCTCTCACCCATCTTTTCTGCCTTTTCTTTGCCTTATTGCTTATTTACCTAGCTCCTCAATCCTTTGACCATACTTATGTTCCCCAAGCAGCCTTCCCAGATCTCCCCAACTCAGGGATCTCTCAGAGTCTTTGGTGATCTTCTTAGGCTCGGTTTAGCATTAAATTACATGATGCCATGAAAAGTGATTCACCAGTATATGGTATATTTTATTTCTCTGACAATATTGTTCTTGTTTTTAGGTGACACAGAGTCAGTTCCGACTTATAGCGACCCTGCATACAACAAGTAGAACAAAACGCTGGCAGGTCCTGTGCCATCCTCAAAATTGTTGCTGTGTTTGAGCCCATTGTTTCAGCCACTGTGTCAATCCATCCCCAGTTGTATTTTGAGTGCCTTCCAATCTGAGGACCTCATCTTCCAGCACTATCTCAGACAACATTCCACTACTATTCTTAAGGTTTTCACAGTCTAGTTTTTTCAGAAGTAGATCACCAGGTCCTTCTTCCCAGTCTGTCTTAGTCTGAAGTTCTATTGAAACTTGTCGACCATGGGTGACCCTGCTGGTATTTGAAATACCAGGCATATTTTCCAGCATCACAGCAACATGTAAGCCACCATAGTGTGACAAACTGACAGATGAGAGGTGGCGGACAATATTAGTATTTAATTGAAGACTATTTATTTCTTTTGTTTTCAACAGCCAGCGGGGAGCTGTACAAAAAGTAAATAATTGTTAATAAATCCATGGTGACTTTACCTGGGTTCATAAACCAAAGATTTAAAAAAATATTTTTAAACTACCATATTTTCCTCATCAATATCCTAACTAATTCCAAAAAAATTTGAGACAGACTATAAAAAATGTCAAACACATGTTAAGATTTCTGAGGAGAGAAACTTCAAGTTGTAAAAAGAGAAAGCACCAGGTTATGCTAACCATGAGGGTTAATATTGCGATGAACATTAAAACTGGTTCTGATTCTCTTTGCAGCCCAGAAGATACATGACGTGTTACATAATCTCTTACAATCTGATAACATGTAGCAGGCCAGTTCTTTTTCATTTTCCTTATACTAAATTCTAAAGTAAACTTATCTCTTGGGATATTACATAAGGGTTCATTAGATAAAACAAGGAATAATGTTTTCAATATATTTTACAACAAATTTATAAATGATCTTCATGATTTTTTTCTCCTTCTGATGTTTGCTAAAGACCAAAGGTGTACTTAGAATCGAGACTACTTAGAGATTCATAATATTTTCCTTATATAACTTCTTAAATATATATATATATTTTCTCAATGGGGTTTTTGAGGTAGACAGTTTAGAGAGTTTTTCAATATCTCCATCATTTGCCATTGGGCTCTTCATTTTATCACTGATTTATGAAGCTTAACTACTGGAATCATAGTCAGCTGAACTCTCCATTGTTATACCTTTATACTCATCTGATTTACATTTATTGGTAATAATTAGAATAATTAATATCTACATAGTACTTGAAAGTCTAGAGAATACTACGCATTATTGATATTACAACCTCTCTTTTTATATGAGGAAACTCTCAGGATAAGAGATGAACAACAGATGCCCGAGTCCAGTCTGCATTTATAATATTTACATTAACGAACTAGGGAAGCAAAGATGGTACTGATAAGGCTTCTGTTCTTCTCCAGGATAATCCATTTTGAAATAGCAGTGCCATCTAGTGGTTATTTTGGACACAGACGAATAAAGAAGTTTCAAGATGGCTCCTGGAGAGTGCAATCAATTTTTTATGGTCTCCTGACATACAGTATCAGCGAGTAGAGCATTTCCTGATAGCTGACAGATTCTGACCTTTCAATATGGAAAGTGCACCACATCTGCCCAGACTCTGTTGAAGCTATTGATCCTGATAAATGATTTGACCTCAACCAGTGGTTCACCTCCACTTATTTAATGCACAAGGAAGCCAGCAATGTAGTCTGAAGAGGTCAAGTGTGCTTAGGAAAGACTGTTAACACAATTTCAGAAAGAAGTTGACCGGTATGCACAGATCCCACAAGTAAATGCACAGCCATGTTTTCCTGTTCTGCTTCCCAACAAAAGGGGCACCGAAATGTCCCACAAATAAGATGGAGGCTAAGAATAATGATAATAATATTGATAACTAATGCAGGGCCTAACATTTAAAGGTAAAAGGCCATCTCACGTATATAATCTCATGGCTTTCCGGTCAATGTTTATAGGCAGTGTATGTTTTTCCATGTTGGTTCACACCATTCATGTGGGGCATCCTCCCTCTTTACCTGTATACTTAAAAGCCACCCAAGTTCTACTGTCTCCTTCAAGCCTTTCCTGACATCCCTAGCCCCTGTTAGTTTATTATCTTGAAGTACTTTTTTTTTTTTTTTTAATCTGGATCTCACCACACCTCTTTGCTAACTCTTTTATGACACTTACCTTTTTTGGTCTTGTTTATATCATTTCTTGGGTATGTTTTATATCTCTGAGTAGGTCCCAATGACTTTGGGATCTTTTTGTGTGTGTGATGGTTAAAGGGCACACAGGCTCTTTCTGCATTATTATAATTTTGAATATTTTATTGTGTTTTGGGTAAAAGCTACACACAGAAAATTAGATTCCCTTTCAACAATTCATACACAAATTGTTCTATGACACTGTTTACAATCCCTACAATGTGTCATCCCTCTCACCGTTTTCACCTGCCTGCCTTATTTCTGTCCATCCAGTTTCCCTGCCCCTCCTTGCCTTCTCATCTTGGCTTTTGTGTAAATGTTGACTGTTTGGTTTCTGATAGTTGATTGTTTAAAAGAGCATATTCTTTGTTTATTTTATAGGCCAGTCTATTATTTGACTGAGAGGTGACCTCTGGGAGTTGCATCAGTTCCAGGTTAAAAGGGTATCTTAGGGTGATAGTCTTGGGAGTTCCTCTAGTCTCTATCAGTCCAGTAAGTCTGGTCTTTTTTAAGAATATGAGTTTTGTTCTATATTTTTTCCCTATCCTAACCAGGACCTTCTATTGTGTCCCTGGTTGACTTTGAGGATCTTAAGTCTTATTGGTTATTCCCTAAAAGTTATGCCTTATAACTGGTCTAGGAGCTTCCTGAGACTACTGGGTAGCTGATCCTTGCTCTATTTCTGCAACAAAAAGTTCAGGAATGTACTCAGACCAGAGTTGTCAGCTTGAGAAGGCTGAGGATGATAAATGAGAACTATTTCTAAGGCTGATGGTGTACACTGTACTGTATTCTGAAGTTACACTGTATATTACAAAGTCCAAAAATTGATAAAGTATACCTGGCTTATTGGAGATGACCTCACTACAGAACTGCTCAAGTTTTATGTACACGGGCTGACCTTTGGGGGGGGTAGGGAGGCAGAATTGAACTTTTTATAGCTTTGATCTGACCTTCACTAACTCAGATATTATCATTTGCAACCAGACATTCCCTGAGTAAGGATGCTGAAGTCCTGAAATCTGTACCACCGCCTGTCCTGAGTAATGCTGTAACTCCCTCTGCCATCTTTACTGTATTTATTCTTTATCTTTTAGATAGTCAGGCTTGATTGGTGTACCCATGTGATATCTACAGCTGTTATCACATCAGTCTGAACCTACCATTGTTAATTGTAGCTATGCCTATAGGATAACATTTGGTCTAGAGCATGAATTTCATGTGTGATTGTTCAATAAATACAAGAACAAGTGGATGAGTTAATAAACACATGACTTATCAAATGAATGGATTAAGGAATGTATGAAAGTGGTGTATGAGTTGATACTGTATTTTTATTTATTTTTTATTTAATAAACATTTATGAAGTACCTATCCCGAGGCAGTGTAAATGGTTAACATGCTTGGCTGCTAACTAAAAGTTTGGAGGTTCGAGTTCACCAAGAGGGGCCTCAAAAGACAGGGTGGTCATCTACCTCCAAAAAATCAGCCGTTGAAAACCTTATGGAACACAGTTCTACTTTGACACATATGGGGTCACCACAAGTTAGAATCGACTCAAGGGCAACTGGTTTGGTAGATACAAATCTACAAGGTATTGGGGGCATATGAGCAGACTCGTAGGTCAAGTATAACAAAATGTATAAGGAAAGTTGAAGAGGGTAGTATGTTTCTCCTCCCAATTCACAGGGCACAGCTCAGCTGCTGAGAAAGTCTAATATGTCCTCATCTACACCAGGTAGGGACCCCTGGTGGCATAGTGGTTAAGAGCTTGACTGCTTGACATTTTTGAGTACGTAATTCCAATAATGTTAATAAACTGGAAGCACGTACATGCTGATGTTTATGGAACTCTTAATATGTGTCAAGCTCTAGGCATTATTTTTCTTTGCATATGCCATATTATTGTACTACCATCGCAGATGCTATGTTGGGCCTTCCATAGCTGCCCCTCAGGACTCAATGGATATATTTCCCAGATGCTAGTTAGGCTGGCTTGCTGAGAATACTCAGCTGTTAGCCCTTGCAGTAATTCCCTCAGCTGAAAAGAACTCTCCCAAGCTCATATCTCCTTCCAAGGCCACTGTGAATCCAACTGACCCATATAGGGGACTATAGAGCCAGCTCCCTCACCCCATCTTGTGACTGCACTAAAGGGCAGTCCCAGTTTCTGTGTTCCTCATGGGGATGGGCATGGAGGGCACAGCTAAAGTTTCCTTCCAACTGCACTGCAGCCCAGCTCCTCCTTCTCCTCAATATAGTTTCCTTCTTTCCCCAACAGGTGTTGATCCTGAGAGGGCCCCTTGATAAAGCTTCCGTGTACTAACTTCTGTCTTAGTCTGCTTCCCTGGGGAACCCCCAACCTGTGATAACTACTTGAGAGTTCAATCGTATTATTAGATCACACTTCATATTCCCGTTTTATAGGTAATGAAGTTCAAGGAGAAAGGTATAAAGAAGTTGTTGTAGGTCCTGTAGAAAGCAAAGGGCTGAGGAGGATTCCAAAGCCATCTGACTGCTGAAATCCTGTGCTAATTAAAGACTGGATCATTAGGAAAATTATTGATTTCATCTTTGCTTTTCCCTGTTAAAGAAAGAAAAAGCAGCATGTGTCTCATCAGATATGAGCTTCTTCCTCCTACCTTCTCCCATCTTCTCCCTTCTTACAACCCACAACAAACAGGAAGGTAGCTTTAGTATTTCAGACTCAAAGAGGATGCTTAAATTGGAAAGTTTCAAACCCGTGGGACATGGTGACTGGTGCTTGGAGTCGAGACGGTACAAGAGATCCCATCCTGGGAAGAACAAGTTAGTTTCCCAGAGGCTGAGGAAACCTTAGGCCATTCATGTTGAGAATTTGCAACCTGTTTCCACAGAACTCCAAGCTGCAGCAGGGCCTTAGAAAAGATGGTATATGGATGCAGGAGATAGTTCACACTAAGAGCCATCCATGATCTTAGTAAGTACAGCAAAATATCTTCACACATGATGTATGGAGCCACTGGCTTTGGAAAGAAGAAATGGGCTTGGTTGGTGAGCATCTCAAACATGGCACAAAACCCCTGCACCTCCCCCAGATTATAGCATCACGTAAGTCTAGGGTTTCTGTAGAATATCATGAATGCCATAGATAGATACCCACTAATGCCTGAGAATGGGTTGAGCACCACTCGTGTAGGTGGATGTTGGAGCAGAGTTAATTTTATTTACGGAAATACAGGACTTTAACAAATCCTGTTCTGAAATGTTATGGGATAAAATATAATTTCTTTAATGATACAAATCCTTCTAAAATACCATTTTTGATATCTGCATAGAAATTTATTATATGGGTTTTAATAATTAATCTAACAAATAATCTACTCATAACCATTTAAGATGATGTCAATTTTTTCTTTTTTATACAACAGTTTCATAAACGTCATTGCACAATATCTTTGTTTCCATTCATTATTATTTCTTTAGGATAAACTCTTAAAAAAGGAATTGGTATTATAGAATGTGTACATTCTGGGGGCTTTTGGTACACATTTCCTATTTTGCTCTACTGAAAATTTCATCTAATTAAAACATTCACCCCATATTCTCACCAACATTATATATTCTTTTATATTTGTTAATTCTATGTGAAAAATATGGTCTTTGTTCTTAGATGTCAACATGCATTGCTTTCACAAGTGACCAGTACAGAATTTCAGGGTGAATACATTTAAAAGGGCCACTTTGCAGAAATCCAATGCTTTTTTTGTCAATGCTTTCTTTCCTTTTTGACTATGAATGCATTATCTAGGGTTTTTCAGGTGGAACAAACATGTTGGATGGAAATAATAAATACAACCAGGTTAGGTAATAAAACTCAGCCTCTCACTCTTCCCAAATCAAAGCTGCTGTTCCTTGCACGATACCTTAGGATACAAAAGCAACAAAAGACAACATCACAAGCATTGATCTTGGAGTGTGGACAGTGCAGAGCAGCACAGAAAAGCACACATCAAACCCTCTTAGCTCCCAGGGGAAGACTCTGGCCTTTACAATAGTTGCCATGTTTCACCTTGAGGTCAACTCCTGTTTTCCCAATAATCGTGACAATGCAATGGAAACATCTCTTAATCATTTGTGCCTTTAAATATTTAAGCAACATGTTTTTACTCAGCATCTTGTGTCAGGTTCTACACTAAGTGCTTTATTTTTGTGGTTGTGTAATTTAAACTTTACCGACAACAGCAACAATAAAAAATCAAACTTATGAACTTGACACTAGTATCACATTCATAGACTTAAAAACCAAGTCTCAGAGAATATATGATACCTGTGACGGGCACGTACTGTGTATTAGCTGTATGTAGGCCGCTGTTTTTGTACAGGAGAGAAACAAGACATAAATCCATCACACTTTCTATCACACCAGGAGACCCTGTTATCGCAAAGTCATAGACATCTAGTGGAGCAGTTCTTGAGGCTGAAAAGGTAGGTAGAAGCTAAAATGGTAGGGAGCTTTGAAGCAGGGCTTCAGATCAGTTCATTTAGGTTGGAACCTACTGAGAGTTTGCATTTCATCCCAGATAGACTGAATCAGAATCTACATTTTAATAAATCCCCAGATGATTCTTACGTATAATAAATTTGAGAATCGGTGCTCTACTAGTGGCATGCAGAATTGGTCCCTAGCCAGCGGCATTAGCATCACCTGGGAACTTGTGAGAAATGCAAATTCTCAACAGGGGTGCAAACCAGAACCAACCAGTCTGAAGCCTCACTTTGCAGGCCAAATTCAGGCATTTGATAATAATTCTGGAGGAAGCCATGAAAGGTTTGTGAGCAAGTGAGTGAAATGATCAAAATCACCTAACTGTGGTAGTTAAGTACTGAATAAGGTCGGTATTTTCCAGAAAAACTAGTTTTACAGTAAGTGTTTTATCTCTCCAATACCCATCATCATTGTGTTTTAATTTATAGAAGGGCATGGCTCTCTTAGTGACAAGGGTCAAAACTAAGGTTAGTGTCCAAACTGGGGTATAAACTAAGACTTCTAACTCCTAAGAATTTTTTTTTTTTGTCCTGTATTTTACTGCAGCCATAGGGTGATAAAGTACATATTACAATATATTTTTTAATCACAAGCATATCTACCACATAGTTATTCTTTGACACATCCCAGGTGTGTCTGTGTGTCCAAATTAAGGAAAAAAGGGGTGGAGGTTCTTTAGGAGATATGATGTACCTTGTTTATTAATACGCAGAGATGGTTCAGAGTACAAAGCTGGATGATAATTTCTTTGTCTTAGACAGGTACAGGCAGAGACTGGGAGACCCTCGGAAAGGAATGCTGTTGTTATTGTTGCTATTGTTTTTATGTGCCATCGAATTGGTCCTGAATCACAGCGGCCCTGTGTACAACAGAGAGAAACACGGCTGGGTTCTGAACCATTCTCACAATCCTTGATAAGCTTGAACCCATTGTTGCAGCCACTGTGTCAATCCATTTCATCGAGGGTTTTCTTCTTTTTCACTGACCCAGGCATGATGCCCTTCTCCAGGAACTGGTTCCCTCCTAATAATATGTCCAAAACACATGAGACGAAGTCTCACCATCCTCGTTTCTAAAGAGCATTCCTGCGGTACTTCTTCTAAGACAGATTTGTTCGTCCTTCTGGCAGTCCGTAGTATATGCAATATTCTTCGCCAACACCATAATTCAAAGGCATCGATACTTCTTTGGTTTTCCTAATTCATCGTCCAGCTTTCACATACATATGAGGCAATTGAAAACACCACGGCTTGAGTCAGGTACATCTTGGCCCTCAAAGTGACATCTTTGTTTTTAACACTTGAAAGAGGTCTTGTACAGTAGATTTGCCCAATGCAATGCGTTGTTTGATTTCTTGACTTCTGCTTCAGTGGGCATTGGCTGTGGATCCAAGTAAAATAAAATACATTACAACTTCAATCTTTTCTCCGTTGATCATGATGTTGCTTATTGGTCCAGATACGAGGGTTTTTGTTTTCTCTGTGTTGAGGTGTAATCCATACTGATGGCTGTAGTCTTTGACCTTCATCAGTAAGTGCTCCAAGTCCTCTTTGCTTTCAGCAAGCAAAGTTGTGTCATCTTCATATCACAGGTTGTTAACAAATCTTCCTTCAAACCTGATGCTGCATTCTCGTCATATAATCCAGGGTCTCAGATTATTTGCCCAGCAAACAGATTGAATAAGTATGGTAAAAAGATTCAACCCTGACACATACTTATGTGATTTTAAACCATGGAGTATCCCCTTGTTCTGTTCTAATGACTCCCTCTTGGTCTATGTATGGGTTCCACATGAGCACAATTAAGAGTTCTAAAATACCCATTCTTTGCTATGTTATCCATAATTTGTTATGACCCACACAGTCAAATGCTTTAGCATAGTCAATAAAACACAGGTATTCTCTGCTTTCAGTCAAGATCCATCTGACATTAGCAATGACATCCCCTGTTCCACGTCCTTTTCTGAATCTGGCTTGACTTTTTGCAGTTCCTTTTTACGGTACTGCTACAACCATTCTGAATTATCTTCAGCAAAATTTTACTTGTATGTGATAATAGTGATATTGTTGCATAATTTCTGCATCCATTGGATCACTTTTCTTTGGAATGGGTACTAATATGGATCTATTTCAGTCAATTGACCAGTTAGCTGTCTTCCAAATTTTTTGGCATAGACAAGTGAGCACTTCCAACACTGCATCTGTTTGTTCAAACATCTCAGTTGGTAGTCTGTCAGTTCCTGGAGGCTTGTTTTTCCCCAATGCCTTCAGTGCAACTTGGTCTTCTTCTTTCCATACCATCAGTTCTTGATCATATGCTACCTCCTGAAATGTTTAAACACCAATCAGTTCTTTTTGGCACAGTGACTGTGTATTCCTTCCATCTTATTTTGATGCTTCCTTCATTGTTCAATATTTTGCCCATGGAAACCTTCAATATCGCTAGTTGACTCTTGGATTTTTTCTTCAGCTCTTTCACGTTAAGAAATGCCAAGCAAGTTCTTCCCTTTTGGTTTTCTAACTCCAAGTCTGTGCACATTTCATTATAATACTTCACTTTGTCTTCTCGAGCTATCCTTTTTAAATCATCTGAATCATCTCTTCAACTGTTTTACATCATCATTTCTTCATTTCACTTTAGCTACTCTGTGTTCGATAGCAAGTTTCAGAGTCTCTTCTGAAATACATTTTGATGTTTTCTTTCTTCATGTCTTTTTAATGACCTTTTGCTTTCTTCATGTATGACATCCTTGGTGTTATCCCACAACTCATCTGGTCTTCTGTCATTAGTGTTCAATGTGTTAAATCTATTCTTGAGATGGTCTCTAAATTCAGGTGAGATATATTCAAGGTCACATTTTGGCTCTCATAGGCTTGTTTTAATTTTCTGCAGCTTCAGCTTGAACTTGCATATGAGCAATTGATGGTGTGTTTCACGGTAGACCCCTAGTCTTGTTCTGACTGCTGATATTGGGCTTCTCCATTGCCTGTTCCCATGGATGTAGTCCATTCAATTCCTGTGTATTCATTGTGGCGAGGTCCATGCGTATAGTCATCATTTATGTTTTTGAAAAAAAGTGTTTCCAATGAATATGTCATTGGTCTTACAAAATGCTGTCATGTGATCTCTGGCGTCATTTCTATCACCAAGGCCATGTTTTCCAACTACTGATCCTTCTTTGCCTCCAACTTTCACATTCTGATCACCAGTAATTATCAACGCATCTTGATTGCATCTTTGATCAATTTCAGACTGCAGAAGCTGGTAAGAATCTTCAGTTTCTCCATTTTTGGCATAAGTGGTTGTTGCATAAATTTGAATAGTCGTATTAACTTGTCTTCCTTGTAGATGTATGGATATTACCCTCTCAATGACAGCATTGTACTTCAGGGTATATCTTGAAATATTCTTTTTGATGATGAATGCGACGCCATTCATCTTCAATTTGTCATTTCCGGTATTGTAGACCATGCGATTGTCTGATTTAAAATGGTCAATACCAGTACTTTTCAGTTTACTAATGCCTAGGATATCGGTCTTTATGCATTCTATCTCATTTTTGACAACTTCTAATTTTCCTAGATTCATACTTCATACATTCCACGTTCTGATTATTAATGGATGTCTGCAGCTGTTTCTTCTAAATTTGAGTCGTGACACATTAGCAAATGAAGGTCTCATAACCTTGACTCCATTCACATCATTAAGGTCGGCTCTACTTCGAAGAGGCAGCTTTTCCCCAGTCGTATTTTGAGTGACTTCCAACCTGAGGCAGTCCTCTTCTGGCACTATATCAGACAATGTTCCACTGGTATTCACAAGGTTTTCAATTGCCATTTTTTTTTAGAAGTAGATTTCCAGGTCCTTCTTCCTTGCCTGTCTTAGTCTGGAAGCTCTGCTGAAACCTGTCCACCGTGAGTGACCTTACTGGTATTTGAAACACCAGTAGCGTGGCTTCCAGCATCACGGCAACATGTAAGCCACCACAGTATGTAAAAGTGCCAGAGGAGAAGTGGAATGCTGTTGAGGAGATCCAAAAGAACATAAGATAGGGTTTTGACCTTTGGTTCTGGTCAGCCTATATTTCTAGTACCTCATTCACCTTCCTCCAATCTAAGCTATACATAGACACAAAACATGCTAAAATGAAACCAACAAATAGCCACTCAGAGAACACTGTGTCTCTGAATTCCATGTACCATAGACAAGCTCATTCTTTTGACCCTGCTTTCAAAGGATATAGGGACACTGATGGTCAATGGTAGACCTTCTTCCATTCTGAAGAACCACTTTGATTTCTGCTCGCCTTCCATCTGAGAAAACCAGATTTGATTCCCAGACAGTGTATCTCATGAGCAACCATCATCTGTCTGTCATTGGAGGCTTGTATGTTGCTATGATGATAAACAGGTTTCAGGGGAGCTTCCACAATAAGACAGGGTAGGAAGAAAGGCTTGGTGATATACTTCCTAAAATCAGCCAATGAAATCTTTATGGATCACAGTCGTCTCATCTGCAACTGATCATGGTGCCAGCCACAGGGCCAGGCAGTGTTTTGTTCTGTTGTCCATGGGGTCACCATGAGTTGGGGACTGAGTAGAAGGCAGGTGATAACGACAATTTCCCTCTGAGGTCTCAGTAAGCCTAGTGTTTCCAGGATCGTAGGCACTAAAGAATGCTGAGTGTAATTTGTTTGGAGCATGCCCTGTACTGGGCAGCTCTGATTCAGCTGATGCACAGGACTCCTGTCTCTTTGCTCCATCAATCACCAGTCTGTCCATTATGCAAAGAAGTGTACTAGAGAAATGAAAAGGGAAGTGCAAAACAAAAACAGAGATGAGCACAAACTGTCCAACCATATGTGACTGATCACTTGCGTAACATTTCAGCCCCTCTGGAAGGTAAGATAAAAGCTGGCAGGCATCACTCTTTCCTGGGAAGTGTAGTAGTAAGTTCACTAAGCTGAATTCAACGGCAGAAAAACAGCTATTTATGAGAGAATATGATAATCACCCAAACATTCCTTTTGTGAAAAAGCAATAAGTGATATAAAATTCTCCATAGTAAAGGTAGTTAGTTCCTTTGGGAGAATTCTGGGTTGTGTGACATGCTGAAAACCCTGTAGATAGAGAAATAACAAGCACAACCAATACTCTTGTGTGATTAATGACCTGCAGGTCTTGGTCCCACTCAGCATCTCAGTCAGAGACATACTGCTGACCTCTTTAGTCTCTGTTGTTTTAATGCCAGTTCTGTCTACCTGAGGAAAGTACTGGATAGGCCAGGATTTCACCCACTCTTTACTTCTGGTCTTAGTTTCCATGATTTTCCTTGATGAACTTTACAGTTCAATAGAATTCACTTACCAAATGACTAAGTGCTAACTCTAGGCCCTGTGCTAGGACCCTGGGATTACAGAGATGAACAAAACAATGCTTCCCCTCAAGAAGGCCAATGCATATGAAGTAGTGAGTGCTAAGCTTGTGGCAGGTCATGTGGAAGCTTAGGGAAGATCACTGCCTCCATTCTGGGGCTTGAAGATAAATTTTCGTGGGGGAGATAACCCCTGCTGAAGGATGAAATGAGTAGGAGTAGGTAACCCCACAGGTATTCTTGGTTATGGAAACATGCTGTTACTTCTACTGCTTGTTTATTGACATCAACTTTCCATGGATTCCTCTTCCCTAATCTTAACATTTGTGTGTGCATGAGTTGTGTGTTCATGTTTGTATTTTTTTTGTCATTTGACACATGAAGAAACTAAAACTTAGTGACTGTCAGTGATTTTCCCACACTGATACCGGAGCTAGGATTAGAGGCCAGAACATCTGATACTAAATTCAGGAATCTACACCAAAACCAATTATGGAACTACTTGTTTGCTTTTCATTTTCTTCTCAGAAATGATTGTTCTGCTCTCTCAATCTGAAGGTCACTCTCCCTAACACTAAAAAAGAAGTGGCTTTTCTGTAAAACTGTTATGGGGAATGTTTAAAGGTGCTTATTTCAGGATGCTTGCATGACTTTAAAATAAATGGCCATTTGATCAGACCAATGTACTCTGCCTCTCAGTTTCTTCATGTGTGAAATGGGGTTACCTCTGTGGCCTCTCCTTTCACCCCTGTGCCACTGCTCAGCCCTATACCTACTGTTCTTCAGAGATGTGGTGCCCTCCACGTGGAGAGGAGCTGCCTGAGTCACCCTTCAGGTTTCAGCCTACACACCATTCTTTTCCTTTGGGAAGAATAATCTGCTCCAGAGTCCCAGCACCTCCCCTACCAGCCCTTATTATATTTTTCTTTCTACATCCTGTGCTAGATGGGACCATATCTACCAGATTCACACCATATCCCTGGTGGATAGATATCCTGTTTATTGAGGAGTCCTGGGTTGAACAAAAATAAAGTGAAATATTTTAAGGTAAATTTGAAGCGCAAATACTAATTCATGTATTTCTAATTCCTTTAATATAACTACTTTTTTTTTTTTTTTTTTCCCCCTGAATGGGTCCTCCATGCAGGATTAAAAATCTCTTTACTCTTTGACTGGTACTCATGTGGTTATTTCCTCTGGCCCCTAACCTACTCGTCTTTTCTATCACTTCTACTTCTGTTCTCTGAGCACTCTCTTCCTATTTCCTCTTCTGATCCTGAGATGTGGCATTTCTGTTAAATTCTGACAACTACAAATAGTTCTTCTAGGACTTGCAGAGCATAACAGGTATTTTGGATGGAGATGTCAAATGCACTCAGATAACAAAAACCAGTCTTCCTTTTACTCCCAGACCAGACCTCTCAATGATGCTCTCACATAAAAGGGCCAACTCAGAAAAGACCCACACTGCTGACTCTCCTTGCCATTTTAACAGTTCAGTTGGAGCAGCCCAGAATCATACTGCTTTTTCTTAGAGACAAGAGCTTGGGCTTCACAACCAGTCTGGCCTGGGGTCTAATCCTAGCTCTACCACACGCTAGCTGTTACGACTTTTTAAATCTGAGACTCAGATTCCTTGTAATAATACCAACCTCGCTAGGGTTGTTACAGGTTTAAAACAAAGAAAATAAATAATATGCTTTTAAGCAGAGTTCTTGACACACATAAGGTACTCAAGTTCTTGATTTCTTTCTCAATCTCTCTCTCTTATACAATCATGCGTGAATACACACACACAGATTCACTCACTCACAAAGCTGCTTGGTACAGGAAATTCTTGTAATAGGTCATGGAAGCTACATAGACATACCAGGAGGGGCCGAATTACTGGGCTGAGGGCTATGCAGACCATGGTCTCAAAGAACATCTAGCTCAATTGACGTAACAGTTTACAAAGAAAATGTTCTATATTCTACATTGGTGAGTCGCGCCTGGAGCCTTAAAAGCTTGTGAGCTGCTGTCTAAGATACTCCACTGGTCTCATTCCATCTGGAGCAATGGAGAATGAAGAAAGCCAAAGACAGAAGGGAAGGATTAGTCCAAGGAACTAATGGACCACAAGTACCAGAGCCTCCACCAGACTGAGTCCAGCACAACTAGATGGTGTCCCAATACCACCACTGACTGCTCTGACAGGGATCACAATAGAAGGTTCTGGACAGAGCTGGAGAAAAATGTAGAACAAAATTCTTACTCACAAAAAATGACCAGACTAACTGGCTTCACAGAGACTGGAGAAAACCCAAGAGTATGGGCCCCAGATACCCTCTTAGCTCAGCGATGAAGCCACTCCTCAGGTTCGCCCTTCAGCCAAAGGGCAGACAGGCCCATAAAACAAAACAAGAGGCTAAAGGGGCACACCAGTCTAGGGGCAAGGATGAGAAGGCAGGAGGAGACAGGAAAGCTGGTAATAGGAAACCCAAGATCGAGAAGGGGAGAGTATGGATATGTTGTGGGGTTGGTAACCAATGTCATAAAACAATATGTGTGCTAATTGTTTAATGAGAAGCTAGTTTGTTCTGTAAACCTTCATCTAAATAACAAAAAAAAAAATTAGAAAATTCTTCCAATAAATGGAAATTATATACATAGAAAAATAACTCATCTCTCTAGAGGTAGCAATGTATGTTGTTACCCTTCTCTGAGTCCCTGCCTTTTTCCTCCTTTATTAGACATAAATGATTTCATAGAGGATATGTAGTTTGGCAAAGAAGCTCTTATCTTTTGGCACTTCCCTTCATTCCCTCCATCTGCCCCCTACCCCAGGGTCCAAAAAGCAATAAACATTTGCTGATCATCTACCGTGTGCCAGGAGCTGGTTACACGATACATAGGAAGATACCATCCTGGTCCCCAAGTGACTCAGAGTGTACTTGAGAAAACAGACAAACACAAAACTCCACAGTGCACTGTGCTAGAGAAGAATGTTGAACTGGGGGAAAGTCCAGGGTCAGGGAGATGAGTAAGCATGTTCTTGGGAGAGTTGGAGTGAGAGATGATCCCATCAAAGATAGTGAACATGGGAAAAAAAAGAGCTGGGTTACAGAATGATTCTTACATGGGGGGCCTGAGGGTGAGGAGGATGTACAAATGATTCTCTGGATGCTAGCTTGGGTGACACTGTGAATGGTGATATGTCAGATCACGCCCAGAAATACAAGTAGTGGAGTAGACTGGGGATGGCTGTGATAAGTCAGTTTCAGACACGCGGAGCAGAAGCCTTTATGAAACCTAAGTGGGGCCGTTCTGCAGACAACTGGAGACTTGACCTTAGGAAACTCACTACCTAAAGGGAGAGCGAGCATTCGTTAAATATGTGATGAATGAATTAACTCATAAATGAAAAATTGTTTCCATTTTTGAAAACACAGCCTTCATCTTCTGTAACAAACATAAGGTGTGCTCATACCTGAATGAAGTATCTAAATTCACTTTTCTCTGGGTACATTCGATCCTTTCACCTACAGTATAAACCAGGGCTCTGGCAACCAACAGGAGTAAATGGCTTTTTTCTCCTATCATCAAGGAGGTGAATCAGAAGAAGCATGTTAAAGCATAGTAGAATAGAATAAGAACTACAGAGGTGAGAGGGCATTTATATTATTCATCTAATTCTGGATTTACTAGAAAATCCTTCAAAATCTCCATTTTAAGGTCTCCTCTTAAATGACTTTCTTTTCTTCCATTCCTTCCCCATTCCTGCCCATTCCTAAAAGAATCAAACATTCCTTTTTCTATATGGCTTCTGTACTTGGCACGTGCTTGAAACCAGACAGGCCCGGGACCTGCTGCATTTAAGCTGTGCAATGCTGGCAAGGCATTTAAGATCTCTGAGCAATATAATTTTATTTTAATTTAAATTAATTTTAGTTTTATTAAAATAAATGTAATAAAAACATCATACATGATACCCACTAGTCATTCAATAAAGGTACACTGGACATATAAATTTAATTTAATAGGAATATTATAAGGAATCGAGACAGCATTCAGAAAGTCGATGACCTAAAACAGGGACTCCATGACAGCTATAGAGTATTATAGCAGGTGTGCTTAATTATTGTAGGCATTGCACTCTTTTACACTTATTTTGCTTTATTCTTCTATCTCACTCTGAAGTATAAACTCATGGGCAATCCTGTGCTTATTCATTTTTGTGTTCACAGTAATTGGCACTAAGTAGGTGCTCAGTAAACATTAGCTGGACTGGGTCAAGGAGGAGCAGTTAGATGTCCTGGTTTGGCTGGCCTTAATCTTCAGGCCCACAGTGCTGCATGACAGAGGCTGAGCCCGAACCAGGCAAGGGGAAGGAGTGAGACAGGGAGTGAGGGAGGAAGAGTCTTTCTACACCAAAAAAGGAACTCATTAAAAGAGAGACTATTCCAAGGGCACCCTCATCCAGAAACTCTTGGTTTGTACATCCTCCATTCTTCTCCCGCCCAGCGATGTTGCTTATTCCACATCACTGTGTGTGTCCTCATTCCACAATTTAATGACCCATCTCAGTTCCCTGGCCTTTCTTCCTCCAGTGCTCCCCTGCTCCTGCCGTCTTCTCCTTTGAACTCAAGGCCACACTTTATATAACATCATTATAGATCAGGTTGACTCTTCAGTTCCCAGAATGCAGAGGTTACTTTTTTAATTGCAGAGAGTTCTTTTAAATTCCTGCTTATTTTTAATTATGAATGCCTGAAGCTGACCTGCCACAGTACAATGTTCTGCTCTAAAGAAAGAAAACAAGCCCAGGAAACAGGGAAGTAACAGGGATCACATTTTCATGCAAATTGCTTCACTGACAAAGACAGGTGGGGAGAAGAAGCTTATTCCTGCATTCCTGAGGGATGACATTGGCCTTTGAGAATGTCCAGCTCCATATTTAGAAGACATTTAGTTAAAACTGGCTCATTATATAATAGTTTTAGGCCCTATAAACATATCAGTACCTCAACTCCCTTGCCTGCATTTTATGGCTCCTTCTGATATTTTGATTGGCAGGATGGGCCTTAAGCAATACTTTAATTTTTTTTTTAATCTTCTGCCTTCAGGAAACCAAACTCCTCAGCCATCTACCCAAGACAACATCCTTTCAATAAAAAGTTCCAGTAGCTACTATCCCTGTGTGCAAGAATCTTCCCTCCCCACATTGTGTCTGTGGTTGCTGCAGGCAGGCATTACTTCTTTTACTTCCTATGGGCCTGGTGCAGCACTGAGCACCACAAATATGACCTCATTATTACACCAGCTTTTAATTACCACAAGGCTGCCAAGCACCTAAGTCTAGACTTGCCAAATCCCCTACTACTGACATTCACATTGACTCTGGGCTTTTCCAAACTGGGTGAAGTAATCTTTGCTGTCTCTGTCTATTAGGTGACCTCTCCTGCCTCTGTTTTCACCTCTCTGCTGAGAGACCTCCTGGGCCAGCTGGGAGGGTGAGGAAGGGAGGAGGGCATGTCAGGCTGACCTAGTGCCTAGCTTGTGCCAGGTAGTACGCTAAATGCTTTATTCATAGCCTTTCACTTAAAGCTGAAATGACCTTGTGAAAAAAAGTATCACAAGCCCTGAGTTTCAGATAAGAAAATAGAGTCTCGGAGAATTTAGGTAATTTACAAAGCAGACACTGAGACAAGGAGTTAAGCGCAGTAGATTATTTTGGAGAAAACACCTGCAGAAGTGGAGAAGTGAGGCAAGTAAGGGAAGGCATGTGATAAAGAGTGCCTTATCAGGCCTCCCGTCACTATGATCAAGGGGCCCTGCTGGCACGATGGTTAAGCACTCCGCTGCTAACCAAAACGTTGGCAGCTCTAACCCATTCAGTGGCTCCATGAGAGAAAAGACCTGGTGATCTGCTACCGTAAAGGTCACTGTTCTTTTGTGCCATCAAGTCAATTCTGACTCATAGCGACCCTTTAGGACAGACTAGAAGTGCCTCATATGGTTTCCTAGGCTGTAATCTTTATGGGAGCAGATTGCCAGGTCTTTTCTCCTACGGAGCTTTTGGTTAGCAGAGGAGCGCTTGACCATTGTGCTACCAGGGCTTCTTCCCATAAAGATTGCAACCTAGGAAGCTCTATGGGCATTTCTACTCCATCCTATAGGGTCGCTGAGTCGCAGACTGGAGGGCACACGATAGCAACATCATGATCTGCAGGCACTCACTGAAGCTCAATCCCATAGTCAAACCCTCGTTTCACTGAGTTGTCCCACCAGAGAGGCAAGGGAACAGAGGCGTATGGACGGAGGTTAGAGGGGGACATTTGCCCCCGGGTGCAAGTCCAAGGGGCCACCAGGCCAGGCTGGCGAATCCTCCCACCTTTGATGAGGTCTTCCAGCAAATCACCCTCCTGCCCCCCAACCTGTCAAGGGGGGTGCAAACTTAAAATTTAGAGATTGCTCCGGGTGCTTGTTAGCCTCCCTACATGTCTCTAAGGGGGTTGGGGAGTTAGTTATTCCCAAACTTCTCCCAGTTATTGCTTCAGGGCTGCTGGCAGGGGCATAGTTTCCCAGCCCCTTCTAGCCTGCCTAAAGGAGCCCTGATGGTATAGTGGTTAAGTGCTTAGCTACTAACCAAAAGTTTGGCGGTTCGACCCCACCAGCTGCTCCGTGGGAGAAAAATGTGGCATTCTGTTTTTATAAAGATTACTGTCTTAGAAACCCTATGGTGCAGTTCTACTCTGTCCTTTTGGGTCTCTGTGAGTCAGAATTGACTTGACAGTAACAGGCTTGGTTTGGTTTTGGTTTTCCAGCCTGCCAAGGGGCTGGGCAGGGTGGCCCTTTTTGCTGCTTCAGAGAAAGCCCTCGTTCAAAGAAATGTAGATATAGGCATTTGAGTGGAGCCCACTAAAATGGTAGTGGCTAAGAGATATAAGGGAAAGAGGAACCTAAAACATTTGCTACAACCACCTAGATTGCAACACCAAAGAAGATTCAAATTCAGGGTTGCCTGGCTCCAAAGTCTGTGGTGATTCTACTATAGTGTAGTATATCACCTGCCTGTAGAAAGGGGAAGGTTATATACATCTATGCCTCACTTATCGACTGTCCCATTTTCTGACATTTCCCATTTACAATAGCAAAAAATCTATCATCTGACTATTTTGTCCATTAATAACTTACATCTGGCAGGTTCGAGGTTCAAGGTGAGAGTAACGTTGGCTGTCTTGGTTAAGTTATGTGTCAATTTGGCTGGGCCATGATTCTCAGTGGTTTGGCAGTTATGTAATGATGTAATTTAGCAGTTATGAAATGACGTAGTCCTCCATTTGGTGATCTTATATGGCCATCCTCCATTTTCACATAATGCTGATTTTTGCATAATGACCTGGTCTTTGGAACCTAACCACGCTGGTAAGTGAGGAGGGGATGTATAACTGTTTGAAAGGGATATTTGTCAATCTATATTCAGTATCTATATCACACATACAAAAGACGGTGTTAAGATCGTCAAGTATTTAGCACATAGTCTGAGGTTATAACCTGTAAAGATGGTGTGCTTCCTCCTTCCCTCATTCCCCCATTTGCTGCAGGAAAGAACATGCCATATCAATGACCACTCTATAGCCAGGTTCTGCCCAAGCCTCTGCACAGCTAGCATACCACTGTCTTGGTTAGAACAGAAATGGATGTTGTTTTTAGTTGCCCTTGAGTCAGCTTTCACTCACGGTGACTCCATGTGCAATAGAACAAAACATTGCCTGGTCCTGAGCCATCTTCATGATTGTCGGTATGACTGAATCCATGGTTGCAACCACTGTGTACTTTGAGTGCCTTCCCATCTAGTGGCTCATTTTACAGGCCTATATTTGGAAACCCTAGTGGCATAGTGGTTAAGTGCTATGGCTGCTAACCAAGAGGTTGGCAGTTCGAATCTGCCAGGTGCTCCTTGAAAACTCTATTGGGCAGTTCTACGCTGTCCTATAGGGTCGCTATGAGTCGGAATCAACTCGATGGCAGTAGGTTTGGTTTTTGGTTTTTTATACGGGACAATATTCTGTTGTGTTCCTTAGAGTTTCCATTAGCTAATTTTCAGAAGTAGGTCACCAGGCCTTACTTCCTAGTCTGTTTTGGTCTGGAAAACCTGCTGAAACCTGTCCACCATGGGTGACCCTGCTGGTATTTGAAATATTGGTGGCATAGCTTCCAACATCATAGCAACATACAAGCCACTGCAGTGTGACAAACTGATAAACAGCTGTAGTGGGACAGAGGGGACCCTCCAAAATGGCCAGTAACACCAGCTTTACAAGAAAGTAGTACCCCCAGAAGAGGATTTCTCTCATCCAGTGGGCCATCCTACTTCCAAGAGCTGCTGAATATTTGTCTCATACCTACATAACAATCATCCACCTGCTAGGAGGCTATCAAAACCAATGACATGATCTATTTGTCCTTCACCCTTTTTATATCTGCTGTTTCCAGAATCCAGAGCCTCCCCAGTCTTCTTCCATCCACTAGGTCTTGCCCTGCACATCCTGGAACACACATTCTGCGGTCAGCACAGGTCTGTAATTTCTCAGACTACTTTCTCAAAGTCCTCATTCCTTTCACCTCATATCCTAACTCTCTAGCACCGACAACTGTTTTTCATGCAGTTGTCTTTACTGTGGCTATTTTGTTTCTTTTCCCATTGTCGGGGTATGGGAATCTGTCCTTCTTTTTCTGGATTCTTCCAAACATTTCTTTTTCTTCCTCCTTCAAAAACCTAACTTCTTTGAAACTGATACCACTAGACGTTTTCAACCAATCCTCTTCCTTATTGCAATCAACTAACTACCTGCCTCCTCATCAATCCCCTTCATGCACTGGTAATTTTAATACCTGATTTGCTGTTTTTTCTCTACCTGTCCCCATTTTTAGTGATTCCAAGATTCATTTGCATGATCCTTTCAACACTCTGCCCTCTCTGTTGTTTAAAGTATGCTCCAGAGATCTTTCCTCCACCCTATCTCAACACTACTTGTGTGCTCATACCATTAACCTTGGCAATACCAATAACCAGACCCCATTCCACAGTTCTTGCACCACTTCCTCCTTGTCCAGCTCAACTACTTTTATAGTGCCCACTCCATCCTCTCTCATCTTCATTAAAATCTTTTATCTTATTCTCTTTGTTTTCTATTCATTTTGTTTTTTATTGTTCTCACTTCAGTCTTTATCCAGCTTAGATCTCATGGCTCAGCACTATAACCACTGCTTTGCAAATATATATACATATTTTTTCCTCCATCCTACTTGCCTGGAAGAACCCTAATCTAGTTAAATCTAACTACTCACCCCGTTTGTGCACCTGAGCAACTAAACATTCTCAGAAATAAACACGGCTTTGTGACTGGTCTCCCTTTAATGTATGACCGCAAATCTCGAAGGTATTTCAGAATTCTTGGCAATCCTACCACACTTCATTAACCTGTCTTCCCACTCTCCATGTGAAAATGGTACAGTTTTGCTTCTCTTCAAATACACTTCTCCCCCTTCACTTTTATTACTTAACACTTGACCCAGAAAATAGACACAATTAGACTTGTATTCATTAACACACCACTGATAGACCCACTCTACAAATATTTTGGCTTATTATGTGTTAATCATTGTTCTATTTACTGGGGATACAATGGTGAACAAAGAAATGAAGTCCTTTCCATCTTGGATCTTACATTCTAGCATCATATCTACCATCCCCAACTCTACATTAGTACTCAAACTCTCTGCTTTTCTCCTGTTAAAATGAATTGTCCCTTCTCTCATCTAAAACCAACCACCCTCTTGAGTTCTATATCCCATCCCCTCCTACCTTTTTAGTAATTTTCTCCTGCAATTATGCACTATGTTCCCTAGCATCAATTTCTACTTCTCTACTGGTCATTTCTAATAATTTATAAACATGCTGTAGTATTTTCTATCTAAAAATAAGGCTAACAATAACCCTTTCTAGATCCCATACTCCTCTCAAGTTATTGCCTCATTTTTATGTTCCCCTTCACAACAAAACATCTTCAAAGACTTGTCTATAGGCATTGTTTCAACTCCCTAGCTTCACATTATTTTTACTCCACACTGGCTTTTTTCGTCAAGGCTTTTGTTATATTCACCAGTGACATCACAGCTGCCAAATCTTATGATCACTATTCCATCTTCATCTATGTTATAGGATAAAGGTTAAGAAAGTGAACTCCAGAGGCAGGCCTCCTAAGTTTAGGTCCTAATTTGCTAACTTACCAGCTGTATGACCTTGGGCAAGTTACTTAATCTTTCAGTGTTCTGATTTCCTCATCTGAAAAGTGGGCATAAAAAGTGAACATATCTCTTAGATTTGTTATGGGAATTATTTAATATACATATGACACTTGGAACTACATGACAAGTAAAAAGTAAATGCTCAATTAACGTTAGCTATAATAGCTGGAAACCCTGGCAGCGTAGTGGTTAAGTGCTAAGGCTGCTAACCAAAGGGTCGGCAGTTCGAATCTGCCAGGTGCTCCTTGGAAACTCTATGGGGCAGTTCTACTCTGCCCTATAGGGTCGCTATGAGTCGGAAGTGACTTAACAGCACTGGGTTTTGGGTTTTGGTTGATATAATGTTAGCTACTGTAAGCTATTGCGATAGAAACGATTCTGAGAATCCCATGATAGAATTTTGCAAGAACAATGACTTTATTGAAAATACCTTTTTTCAACAACATAAATGGCAGGTGAACCTCACCAGGTGAAATACACAGGAATCAAATCAACTACATCTGTGGAAAGAGACAATGAAAAAGCTTAATATCATCAGTCAAAACAAGGCCAGTGGCCAACTGTGGAACAGACCATCGATTGCTCATATGCAAGTTCAAACTGAAGCTGAAGAAAATTAGAACAAATCCATGAGAGCCAAAGTATGACCTTGAGTATATGCCACCTGAATTTAGAGACCATCTCAAGAACAGATTTGATGTATTGAACACTAATGACTCTAGGACAAACGAGTTGTGGAATGACATCAAGGACATCATACATGAGGAAAGCAAGAGATCATTGAAAAGACAGAAAAAGAAAAGACCAAAATAGATGTCAGAAGAGACTCTGAAACATGCTTTTGAACATTGAATAGCTAAAGCAAAAGGAAGAAATGTTGAAGTAAAAGAGCTGAATAGAAGATTTCAAAGGGTGGCTCGAGAAGACAAAGCAAAGTATTACATTGACATGTGCAAAGACCTGGAGTTAGAAAATCTAAAGGGAACACTGTAGGCATTTCTCAAGTTGGAAGAGCTGAAGAAAAAATTCGAGCCTTGAGTTGCAATATTGAAGGTTTCTACTGGAAAAATATTAAATGACACAGGAAGAATCAGAAGAAGATGGAAAGAATACACAAAGTCTTTGTACCAAAAATAATTTGTTGATGCTCATCCATTTTGAAGGTACTAAAGGAAGAGGTTCAAGCTACACTCAAGGCATTGGCAGAAAACAACCTGCAGATGACACATCCTTGCTTGTTGACAGTAAAGAGGACTTGAAGCACTTACTGATGAATATCAAAGACTACAGCCATCACTACGGATTACACCTCAACATAAAGAAAAGAAAAATCCTCACAACTGGACCAATAAGCATCATGGTAAATAAAGAAAAGGTGGAAGTTACAAAAATCCTCACAACTGGACCAATAAGCAACATCATGATAAATGGAGAAAAGATGGACGTTGTCAAGGATTTCATTTTACTTATATCCATAATCAACACCCATGGAAGCAGCAGTCAAGAAATCAAGACACATTGCATTGGGCAAATCTGCTTCAAAAGACCTCTTTAAAATGTTAAAAAGTGAAGGTGTTATCTTAATGACTAAGGTGGCCCTGACCCAAGCCATGGTGTTTTCAACTGTCTCATATGCATGCAAACCTGGACAATGAACAAGGAAGACAGAAGAAGAATTGATGCATTTGACTTATGGTATTGGTGAAGAATACTGGACATACCGTGGACTGCCAAAAGAATGAACAAATCTGTCTTGGAAGAACTACAACCAGAAAGCACTTTAGAAGCAAGGATGGCGAGCCTTCGTCTCACATACTTTGGATGTTTTATCAGGAGGGACAAGTCCCTGGAGAAGGACATCATGCTTGGTAAAGTAGAGGGTCAGCGAAGAAGAGGAAGACCCTCTAGGAGATGGTTGACACGTTGGCTACAACAATGGGCTCAAGCATAACAAGGATTGTGAGAAAGGCACATGTTTCTTTCTGTTGTACATGGGGTCGCTATGAGTCAGAACTGACTGGGTAGCACCTTACAACCATAAAAACAACATTGTTTTTTATTAGTGCTACTACTACTGCTACTGACTACCTCTCTGACTTCATCTGTTCCATGTTTCTCCCTTGGCCACTGGGCTCCAGCATACTTGCCTTCTTTCCATTTTAGATTATGCCCAGCCCTTCCTGATTTAGTACTATTGTACCAGCTCTCCCCAATGTCATTTAGGTCTCAGTTTAAATGTCACCTCCTCAGAGAGGCTTTCCCTGATCATCCAATATGAAGTAACCATCGTTTTTCTGGGATTGTTTCCTCATTTGTAAAATTGGGTAATTTAGAGACAGAGCCTCACAGTTGTTCGAGCTTGAATGTTGGAACTAGAAAAGCTTGGCTTTTAAGTTCTGGGTCTGTTGTCTACTGAATATAGGACTTTGAAGAAGCTACTTAAACTTACCCTAGCTATTCAAAGAATTGTTTTAAGGATTAAATAAAATAACCTATAGAAAAATCTAGCACAGAGCCTGGCCCATGTGAGCACTCTTGAAATTCAAGTTCTTCTCTCTCTCTTTCTTTTTCCTACTATGAGCTATTATAAGCAATGTTCCTTGAACTCAGCAGACCCTTGCTAAAAATGTGTTGAATGAGTGAAGCATACGTAAACTTACAGTACAGAAATTCATTTTTCTTTTGTCCTCATTTCAAGGTACAGTGAGGTACAAAGGACATTTCCCGCTTCTATTCATTCCCAGCCTTGACTGTATTGAGCTAATTAAAATAAAGACAGAAAGAATGAAAAGAACCTTACTGAGTATGCACACAGAGAGGGCACATAATATTTGCCCTCAGAAGAAAGAGGTTTAGGCTAAACTTTGCAAAGCGTGAGCCAGTTTTCCTTCCCAGCATAGGCTGTGCTGGGTGAAGAGTCCAGAAGGGGAGGAAGGGCAGCAGGAACTCCAGGGGACCTTTCACCCTCCCATCTCTCAAGCAGGACAGCTGGACCAACACCTGGGTGCTTTTGGAGGCATCTGATGCCTTAGGGAGCCTTATACACTCCACAGCTTCTCTGAGAGCACCTACCTGCTTCCTTGATGCTGTTTGCTCAGGGAAGAAAGGAAGCCTACATTTAGTGAGTCCCACTATCTGTCAGCCACTCTCCCAGGCAACATGTAAGCTTCACAACAAACCTCAAAGTAGGTAGCATTTTTGACATTTTACATTTGTTGAATTTCTACTATGTGCCAACCTCTCTGACAGACATGTCTCGTACTGCATCTCAACCTTAACAGCAATCCTAGAAGAAGATATAATTGTGCACTTTGTGTAGACGAGGAAATTAAGGCTTAGAGAAGGCTGATGATTACTCTCCAGAAAGTGGTAGAGCTGAGATAGAAAACTAGGTCTATCCAACTCTGCATGGGTTTTAGGATCGCCATAGCAAAGTAACACAAACTAAGTGGTTTAAAACAACAGAAATTTATTCTCTCACAATTCTGGAAGCTAGAAGTCCAAATTCAGGGTGTCAGCAGGACCATGTTCTCTCAAAGGCTCTAGGGGAAGATTTTTTCTTGTCTCTTCCAGCTTTTGGTAGCCTGGGCATTCCTTGACTTGTGGTAGCATAACATCGATCTCTGCCTCCATCTTCAGGTGGCCATCTTCCCTCTGTGTTTCTGTCTGTGTCTCTTCTCTTCAAAGAACACTAGTCATATTGGATAAGCGTTCACCCTACTCCAGTATAACCTCATGTTAACTAATTACGTGCAAAGATGCTATTTCCAAACAAGGTCATATCCATAGGTACTGGGAGTTAGGACTAGAACATATCTTTGGGTGGGGTGGGGCAGGGGCAGAGAACAGCCCATAAAAGACTGCAAGACCCCAAATATGAACCAGATTGACTAAGCCTGAAGAAATTATGGGCCCCAAAATAGGCACTATACATATGTGCTTATATACACAGACCTACCTGATTTATTTGGAAACCCTGGTGGCATAGTGGTTAAGTGCCACAGCTGCTAACCAAAGGGTTGGCAGTTCAAATCCGCCAGGTGTTCCTTGGAAACTCTATGGGGCAGTTCTACTCTGTCCTTTAGGGTTGCTATGAGTCAGAATCAACTCGACGGCACTGGGTTACCTGATTTATTTTTTCAAGTTATCCTAATGAAAGATTTTATGGTTTCTTAATGTGCCACAAGCCTTCTTTCCTTAGGGCTTTAATTCCCATTGTTCACTACACACTGAAAGGTCCTTTTCTTTCATTTCCAACTATACAAATTATGCCTCTCCCCATCAAAACCCATAAGGGTAGTGGTAGGTGTATCTCAGTGGGTAAGTAAGAAACTGGGCTAACAGGTCAAATAACCAGGGAGATGTTGGAGAATTAAATAAGGTAATGTATGTAAAGAACCTCGTACATTGCAGTCTTCAAAGGTGTCCACTTAATTGTTATTATCACTATTATTATTTACCTAAATGTCATCTTCCCTTGAAAATCATCTTTCTTCTTCCTAAGTAGAAGTTAGCTCTCCTACCTCTGGTATCCCAAAGACATTAAGCTGGACTTCTCTTCTGATGTTCAACATTTTCTGCTTCTATAAAATATATATCTTCTTTTCTCTAGTTTCTGTATAGAATGTACTTTCTTTGAGGGATGAGATTAATATCTGGTTTATCTATTTTCCCTCATTATATCTAGAACAGGATGCTGTACATAGTATAATATCATTGCATATTTGTGGAAGATGGAAAAGAAGGAAAGAAGCAAGAAGAAAAAGAGAGAGAAAGGGTAGAGATAAGAGGGAGGAAAAGAGAGAGAGAGGAAAGAGATGAGTGAAGACAGATGAGAAAGAAAAAAGTAAAAAAGAGAGAGAAAACAAGGACAGAAGGAAGAAGAGCACAGAGGCTGGATATATTAGATGCTTACACCTATTACGTGGCCTTTAGCTAATAATAACTGCAACAACAATAATAGTCACTTAAATCATTACAGAGGCAATAATAACAACAGCAAACATTTGTGAATACTTATCTCGTGCCAGGCACTACTCTAAGTTCTTTCCCCATACTCTGTCAGGTAGGTATTATTATTACATTTTGTAGTAAAGGAAATCGAAGTATAGGAGCTAAAATATCATATCCGGGTTCACAAAATTAATAGTAGAGTATTCTGACTCCATAGCCCAAGCCTGTACTACTATACTCTAGGGTGTGGTTTTTTTTTTTTTTTTGGTAATTGTGTGGCAAGTTTTTAAAAATTCATTGTTTCCTTCAATATTCACAAAGAATCTGTGAGTTTGCTATTACTACTCCAAATCGACTAAACCTCTGAGAGTTTAAATAACTTGCCTACCATCCTACCATCCCCCAGCCAGTCAGTGCTCCTTCAGATTCTGAAGGAGGGATGGCAAAGGCACCGTCAAGCAATTAGTTGAACCTTTGAGTGGTCAAGCATTCTGTTATTATGTCATGATCCAATCATGAAGTTTTTTTTTTTTTTTAATAAATGATGTTTTTATTGATATAAAAATATAGATAACAGCATTTGCCAATAGAACAATATCTAATCTGTGACACCAACCACAACAATCATGTGACACCAGTGACATTAATCATGTTGTATAACCATCATCCATCATGGAGTCTTGATTATTTACTTATTTTTTTTTTCTTTGTCCTTCTTCTTTACTAAATTAAGGGAAATGTACTTTTTTCATCTCTATATCCCCACTTTAAGGAAAAAGGCTCGGCCCAGGACCCCACAAATACTTGAGTGGATGAGTAAGTGGAGCTCCTAATGAGCACATACTCAGATTAAGACCCTGTAGGGTAATGTTATTCAGCTATATGCATCCCCTCCTAATGGAATCTGCTTTGCTCTTCCCCAAAGCATGCTGGGGATGAATTCGGGATGGACTCAGGCTAAAGTACAAGGCTGGGAGTGGCTTGACTAGGCCAGTGGGCAAGGCTGAGGAATGCTTTAGCAACAGGAAGGAAAACATCTGGGCCTGGAAGTGAAGTCCCTGGGAACACTGACTGACCAAGGACGTGGGAGAAAAACAATAAGCCTTGGTCCCAGCTGGAGTGGTATATAAGCTTGTGCCCCTTGCTAGGTTGTTGCGGAGCGCTAAATCGGTCCAGTCGCTGCCCTGGGCCATGGTCCTGTAAGTAAGTTCCCAAATAAACCATACATATGTCATGATCTCTGGTTCTGGAGTCTTTCTTCTGTCTCTTGAAGATGCGGCTGACCTTGGGTTCAGGTGCCACTGGGTTATTACCCAACAGACACTCATGCATATTGCCACGGAGAAGGTAATATCTGTGTTGGGCCTTGAAGGGCAAACATAATGGGGGCCTGGAAAAGAGGATTCGTATGACCCAAAGCCATAGCTTATGGTTTTCTTTTCTTTTCCCCCACTCAAGTAATTTCATGTGAACCTCTATTTCACTGATACACATATGTAATCTTACATATTTTTGGCAAGTTATGAGTACTCCGTGGCTAATTGGAGTGGGACAATCAGCAGAAATATTAGAAAATGATCTTAGTCTCTCACTGTAGTTGCCCTGGATGATGAGCCACCTGGGACCATGAATCCCCTCACACTTCTCTTGGTAAAAGGGGTTGCACATGAATTCAGCTTTTCACAGAATTTCCAACTCCCAACTCTCTACTGGCTCCTGAGGCTCTAGTTGCTTGACAGCTGGCTTTACTAGAAAAACCCTAAAAACAACTAGCACCTAAACTCAGACTGTTTGATCCCAGTAGTCTGATCTTACCTCTTTCACTGATAAGACTACATTCCCACCTGCCCTATAAGAAGGGACAGCTACAGGGTGGTGATGGGGTAGAGGAGAATCTCCTTATCCTGGGATGCAAATTCACTTCATGTCCAATAGAATGTTCTGGCTCCAGCATGCCTCTATGTGAAGGCTAAGAAAGAATGGAGGGAGACTTGTGCTAAGGTAGGTAGGATAATAGTACCCAATGCTCTCTATGCCCTAATCCCTGGAAGCTGTGACTATGTTACCTTACATGGCAAAAGGGACTTCACAGATACGATTATAGTTAGGGACCCTGAGATATGGAGATTATCCCAGATTATCTGTGTGAGTCTAACCTAAACCCTTAAAAGCCGAGAACCTTTCCTGGCAGTGGTCAGAGAGATACAACATGAAAAGAATTCACCTCAGCACTGCTGGTGAAATGGAGTCATAAGCCACGGAATGAGGACAGCCTCTAGAAGCTGGACAAGGCAAAGAAATGAATACTTCCATAGATCCTCCAGTCAGAAATGTAGTCCTGTCAACAGCTTAATTTTAACCCAATGAGACCTGCCCCAATATTCTGTCTCGCAGAACTGTAAGGTAATAAATTTGTGTTGTTTAAGCCACCAAGTCTGTGGCAATTTGCTATGGAAGCAACAGAAAACTAATACACATTATCTCTTTTTGCTGACCCATGCCTTACAAATTTTCTCATAATCTATACCCTGTGAAGTCGGATTCATTCTGAGCCTTGGTGAATGAGAGATGGTGACCAGGTAAGTACCCACCTTGCATGAGAGTTGTTTTACCTAAGATTTATGTAAATATACATATATGTTTTTAGTTAGCTTTGAATGCAACTTCAGCAGAGATGTGTTGGTAATGCATACATGTTCCAGTCACATTCCTCCCTGTATACACCCGTCCACACACACACACACACAGACACACACACCATATTCTACGGCACTGGGGCAGTGCACAATTGAACTAGAAGCACATGCCAGAAATTAGTGCCAGAAAAGTGGCAACTGAAGATCCGGCAGTGTCAATGAGCCAAGATAGGGAGTGTTAGGGGCTGTCGCTGGGAAGTGCCATCAGCCAGGTGGAGAAGATGTAAAGACAGGGGTTATGCATTAGTGACAAAGGAGAAGAGAAAAAGCAATGAAAGCAGACACTTGGGAAGCCATCCCTGAAATGATCTGACTGTCGAGATAGAATTGGCCCCGTCTTGGTGAAGTCTCTCTAGTCCAATGCTGTTTCGAGCATACCAATAGTGCTCTGTGCTGTCACTCCAAGTCTGTGCTGCCGAGCTCTCACCATTTATTATCTAGCAGTCACCAAGTTCTTGTTTTATGAAATGAAAAATGGAACCTATTTTAGGCCATTCTTAAGGTTCTAGAAGCATATTTATACAGCTGGCAAACATGCAGATAACATGTGAAATTCAATCAGTCTTCACACCTTGTCAGAGTTGGGCCATGAGTTATAAAGAGAATACTGGGGTACATTTTCTCTCCAGTTCCCTTGTAAATCAGTTCCACACTTAGACATACATAAACTTCTCTTCTTTTGAGTGTGTTTGTAAAATACATTTGTCATGACACAGTGAAAAAAAGATGGCCTTGGATTCAGAACACCTTCTTTAAATTCTGGGATTGATCCTTATAGGCGTGCGTGCTTATTCAAATTTTTTAATCTCTCTTAGCCTTAATTTCCTCATCCATAAATTGGGAATAATTACATAATAACCTAGTTATTAAGAGGATTATTATGAAGATTAAACTAAACAATAAGTAAAAATGTCTGATATTATTTTTTGGCTTACATGAAAAAAAGGACTTGATAAATACAAATTGATACTATTTTTATTACTAATCTTCAAGTATCAACAAGACACAGATTGAACTAAGAAGCCTCAATATCTTGCTTTAAATTGCATTTGAATGTTCCTTTATTTCTTTTTTCTTTTTCTTCTTTCCTACTTTTCCATCTTTCTTCTTCCTCTCCTCTTTTCTCCTCCTATCTTTTCTCCTCTCCTCTCTTCTCTCTCCTCTCCTTTCTCTTTCCAAGGCCATGTTTTAAAGGAAGCAATGAACAATGATCGTTTGGACAATTTTAGCATCATAAGGGATAATCTCCCAAATTAGACATCATGGAGAATGCATTGAAGCATAAAAAGACTGGAGGTGATGACTCATTAAGAGGCTATGATTATCACCATTATCACTGGGATTTCCTAAAAGAGATGATGGTGTTTTCATCTAACTCCTTGTCACAGCTAGATGCCTTAGAGCCGTGAGTTACCTCAACTTAATTTCTTATTCCACCCACTCATCTAAGCATTTACTGGGTCCTGACCATCTAATTTCCTAAACATCTCCTGAATATTTTTCCTCTTCTCCATCCCATTGTCATTGACTTTGTGCACCTCTTGTGTGGGTTTCTCTGAGAGTCTATATCTTCCTTCCCTCCTAATTGTCTCCTGCTGCCATTCTACCTTGTCCCATCTATTTTATTGTTTTTTTAGCCAATGCGATCATTAAAAAATGGAAATATAATCAGGATTCTTATCTTTGTGATCTACCTTGTATATTTCTTGTATGTTTTGAAGTCTTATCTCACACTTGGCCATGCACCACTTATCCTCACACTTGTTCTGAAGTTCCCCCTCAAAATAAATAAATAAATAAATAAATAAATAAATAAATAAATAAACCCTTGCCAGAGAGGTGATTCTGACTCATAGTGATTGTATTGGACATAGGGTCTCCTAGGCTATAAACTTTTAGGGAAGCAGACTTCCATATCTTCCTTCTGTGGAATGACTGGTAGGTTTGAACCACCGACCTTTCAATTAGCAGCCAAGCACCTTAACCACTGTACCACCAGGGTTCCTTGAAGTCCCCACTATTTACTTTGGATTCCATCCCCACATCAACTTTTGCACATGCTGATTCCTCTGCCTGGGATTGTTCTATGCTGTTCTCTCTGTGCTTCCTCATTCTTTCTCTGGTGAAAGCCTGCCTCCTTTCCAGCTCGTCCCTCATGTAGAATTAGGTAGAGTTTCATC
This sequence comes from Loxodonta africana, assembly GCF_030014295.1. Lineage (NCBI taxonomy): Eukaryota > Metazoa > Chordata > Mammalia > Proboscidea > Elephantidae > Loxodonta > Loxodonta africana. The sequence continues at coordinate 98,167,362 of NC_087348.1, forward strand.
TGTGTTCCCTGACCATCTTGTACATCCCTCCATGATGGCATCAATTGCCCTGCATCTCACTACATGTGTGCGTCAATTCATAAAGACAGAAATGGAGTCTTCTTCAACACTTAAATAGCTGTGTGATCGTGATCTGGGGCTCAGTTTTCTCATCTTGAATTGAGATAATAAACATGTCTACTTCTCAGGGTAGTTGTGATGATTACGGTAAACATACATAAAGTGCTTAGAATAGGGGCTGATACTAGTAAGCAATGTGTGTTTGCTAGCATAGTCTCTCATTCCTTTAATTCCAACAAGTACCTAGAATTGCTGTCCAAGTTATTCCTCCTGACTGAAATATCCTGCCCTCAAAATGTTCCCCACCTTTCAAGGCTCAGTTTCAATGACTCTTGTCTTTCATGAAGACTTCCCTAATGAGCAGGAAGATATCTCCTCTATCTCTCTTCTTCCACATTTTGAGCCAAAAATTGAAGTTACATCTGATAAGACACATTTCCCCACTAAAGCATATGTTCCCAATGGCATACCCTGATCTGGTCATCTTCATCTACCTGCTTCCTCGAGTGCCCAGAACAGAGCTGGGCTTAAGGTAGGGCTCTGGAAATGTGTGAGGATGAAGGACTGTCTTCAATGGCCTCTTTGTTTTTCTTTGAATGTTGGCAATATTGAAGGACTTGTAGCATGGGACACTGAGGAGGCACACTGGCTTCAGTGAATAGATCTGTCCCAGAGTGAAGGTCCACGGTTTCATTTCTCTGCTTTATGACTAAAGATAATGGGAGCCACTGAGTCCAAAACCATTCACTGCTGTGGTCTAGGACCTAAGGGTCTTGTAAGCGCACCTCAAGAATGAAGTGTTTCTGAAAGCAAGCAAGGAGAGAAAAAAAAGAAAAAAAGCCCTGAACTCTCATTGACAACAGCAGAAGAGAAACTCACCCCTTTATCTGCGTGGTTGAGGGGTGAAAGAAAGCTGACAAAACCTCCTTCTAGAAGGTGTTGGAGGCATGGGTTGTGCTGGGGCAAGAGGAGTGGAGACAGTTCCTTCTAGGGGTAGCGATGACTCACACTTTTGGGAATATAATTATTATCACATGTCTTTTTCCTCATCATCATCACCACTGCCATCTTGTAGTTGTATAGCACTTTACACTTAATAAAATATGCTTTCATAGCCCGTATCTCATTTTTATTTAGGTAAAACCCTGTCAAATAAATACAATGATCCCCATATTACAAATGAGAAAACAGAGCTCAGAAATGTCAGGTGGTTGGTGACTGGTAGAACTGGACGTTAAGCTGGACCATGAAGGATGGGTTGGATTCTGGCAGATTCTCCCTTGAGGCTCCATTTGATGTCATACCTATTCATTTTTCTCGCTTCTATATCTGGCATTCTTTCCTCTGGGGGAGTCATTTACTCCATTCTCATTGCAAAGCTCTCTAGAGTGATCAGCTGGGGAGTGAATGAGCCCTTAAAGGCATGTTTTAGATGACGCTTGCACTTAGTGAACTGTTTCTCAGCCTTAATCATTGTGGTATCTTCGTGTTTCCTGATTTGCTCCCAAATGCTCAGCAAATGAGTAACCAGAGTGTTAATGCTTCTTTAAATCTCTTTTTTAATTTGCCAAGTAGAAATTTTTTAACTAACCCACTAATATTATTACAATTCTAATTTTTCCCCTCAGAAAAGAGAGCAAAGAGGGATGGGAAGGTAAATGGGGAAATTGCTAAATCATCCAGGTTTTATTAAGCAGCTAGCATACCAATCCTAAGGATTATTCATATATCTAGTACCCCCTCTGTGTGTGAGGCTTTGTGTAAAGATTTGGATAAATGCAGGGAGAAGGAAATACATGTTCATCTACAAGGAAGGCCCTGACTTCTTACAAATTCTGCAACACTAAATAATACTTTACGCAAGAAGACAGGGATGCAAGAATGAAAAATTGCTTTAATTTAAACCTCCAAAATTAAGCACATGCTAGAAAGAATGTATTTTGCCCCAAATGTTCTCACTTGGCTGTGGCCACATTCTTAAACATTGGCTTATAAAATGATACAAGATAGTTGGAGGTAAAGTGTATTGTTTATTTTCTTGATAAAATAAGGGCACACCAGATTTGTTTTCCTTCCTTCCTCCCCTCCTCCTCCCTCCCATTCTTCTGTCCTTCATTCCTCCCTCCTTTCTTGGCTTCCTCCCTAGCTCTTTTCCTCTTTTTGCAACATATTTTTGTTAAGTACCTAGAAAGAATACTGACAATTTCCAAGCTTATGTAAATTTCTTTCATATTATTTCTCCTTTCCATTCTCTCCCCTGGTTTCCCAAGAGTCTCTTCCTTTTTGAAGCTTTTGAGAAAGATTTGAGATCTTCCAGAAAGCTAGCTGATCTTTCTATCTTATACATATATTATAGCTCTTATCACACTAATTTTTGTTATCCAGTGTCTGGGGTATTTGGTCAAAATTGGTTTAAATGAAATATTTCTAATATCATAGCCACAATTTAGCCTTTTATCACCACCACTACTACTGCTACTATCATAACTATCATCATTATTATTAATTTTCCTGCTTGTTTTCCTCTTTCTTCTCCTCCTATGATAATAACATCTCATCTCTTACAGATGTGGTCAGAGTAATACGTGTAAAACATCTAATATTGGCTGGAATCTGCAGTAAAAAATATTAGCACCTTCCCTGTCAAATGAGTGAAAGAAATGAAAATCAGGAGACAATTAACTTCCTCCATTTTCTCATTCCTCCTTTGGTTTGGACTTCCTCAATTTAAGAAAAGGTTATTTACTTTGATTTCTAGGCCCCATGGGAGGGTCTGGCTAGCTCAGAGCTGCTAAGCTATTTTCAAGAGCCCTGGCCCTGTCCTTCTCCTGGGCTCCATTTAGGCCCAGGGCAATCCAGACCTCTCCAGGACAATTACCAGCTTCATTCAGAAGCACAGCAGCACATTCCATGGGCTGGTGAGCTCCAGCAGCTCTGGCATTTGTGACCTTGAATGTCGTGATTGACTTGGCAAGGCCTCAGCCACCTCACCAGCATCCCCCACTGCATACTTCAGAGCTGTGACCTTTTCAACCTGCCCTTTATTACCTGCCCTTTTCCCTAGTGGATCCTGGGCCAAGTCAGAGCTTTTGTGCCTAGATGGGCCTGTCTGAAAGGGAAGAAGATGCTGCTTTCTAAGAAATCAAAACTGATCCAGCTTCTTAACCCATTGCTGTCAAGTCAATTTCAACCCACGGTGACCCTGTGAAACAAAGAAGAACTGCCTTGTATGGTTTCCAAGAAGCGCCTGGTGGATGTGAACTACCGACTTTTTGGTTAGCAGCTGTAGCTCTTAACCACTACGCCACCAGGGTTTCCATCAAGCTCCTTAGGGAGTCTTTAAATCAGAAAAGGGGAAAACAAAGTCCGAACAGTCTTTCTCTTTCTTCCCTTCTATCATCCTTTCTTTCTTTCTATCTTTCATTACTTTCCTCTTTCACTCTCATTTTCTTTCTCTACCTTTATTTTCTTCTCTCTCCCATTTCTTTCCTCTCTGTTTCCTGTACTGCTCTTGAACTCCACTTCACCAAACTTTCTGATCTTTTTTATTTTTCTCTTTCTCTTTTCCTTTCCTTCTAATAATTGTCTAAAGTTTGTTATTGTTGTTGATATTTTTGGGTGCCATTGAGTTGATTATGATTCATAGAAACCCCATGTGACACAGTAGAACTGCCTAATAGAGTTTCCTTGGCTTTAATCTTTACAGAGCAGATCGCCAGGTCTTGCTCCCATAGAGCCACCTGGGTAGGTTTGAACCAGCAACCTTTTGGTTAGAAGCCAAGCGCTTAACTGTTACATCACCAGGGCTTCTTGTCTAAAGTTTAGGTTAATGGAAATCTACTAAGATATGAATCATATGGTTCCAAATTGAAATAAAGGAAGGTTTCTATACTTGTTGTTCATGTTTGTGTTTGTATAAATATGGGTAGCTGTGTTAGTAGTAAGTAGCAGCTTAAGTCTTTAGGATGAATAAAGACATCTTGAACAGAATTCAGAAATTCTTCCCTAACTCTCAAATCAAATAATAGATTACCCTTTCTTCTTTTGAAGTCCTGGTGACACAGTGGTTAAGAGCTCAGCTGCTAACCGAAAAGGTCACCAGTTTGCACCCACAAAACTGCTCCTTGGAAACCCTATAGAGCAGTTCTAGTCTGTCCTATAGTATTGCTATGAGTCAGAATTAACTCAACCGCAAAGGGTTTGGTTTTTTTTGGTTTCTTCTTTTAATTATAATTGATTAGTCACCTGTACAACTCAGCCACGTGAGGACAGAACTCATATTTTCTCAGTTTACTTATTAGCATTACATAATGTATTAATAGAGTTCTTGTTACAGAATTTGCCTTGCCTTCCAGTAATGAACCCCACTTTGTTGTGTTTTAGTCTATCATAAACTGTGTTCTATTTGCTTTTATTTTATTTTTGCATTAATATGCAAAAGAAAGATTAAGCTGCAGCTTTATTTAAAAGCCCAGTCATTAAACAAGAAAAATGCTATTTTCTATTACCTTGTTGACTGTTTTAGAAGAGTTAATTTTACCATTTGTTGTTCAAAGTTCAATTCCTTCTCCACTGAAAAAGAGATACAACAGCTATTTGAAAATTCCTCCATTTCTTTTTCTTGTTCAACTCATACGTAATTGTTTTTGATTCCCACATTCTACCTTTTTTGTTTTTTTTTTTTTGTGCTTTCAGTGGAAGTTTACAATTCAAGGCAGTTTCTAGTGTGAAAACTTATACACACATTGTTATGTGACCTTAGTTGCTCTCCCTACAATGAGACAGCACATTTCTCTCCACCCTGTATTTCCTGTGTCCATTCAACCAGCTCTTGTCCTCCTCTGCCTTCTCATCTCACCTCCAGGCAGGAGCTGTCCACATAGTCTCATGTGTCTAATTGAGCTAAGAAGCATATTTCTCACCAGTATCATTTTAATGTATTCTCCCGTCCGGAAGTCCAGTCTAATCTTTGTCTGAAGAGTTGGCTTTGGGAATGGTTTTAGTTCTGGGCCAACAGAGAGTCTGGGGGTCGTGACCTCTGGGGTCCCTCCAGTCTCAGTCAGACCATTAAATCTGGTCTTTTTACTAGAATTTTACTTCTGCATCCCACTTTTCTCCTGCTCCATCAGAGTTTCTCTGTTGTGTTCCTTGTCAGGGCAGTCATTGGTGGTAGCCAGGCACCATCTAGTTTTTCTGGTCTCAGGCTGATAGAGTCTCTGGCTTACTCACATTCTACCTTTTTAATCACCCAATTGGTGATCTTTCTAAAGGCATCTGTATTTTTCATATTTAACTTACTTTGCCTAGTAATTGGGATGTCACCTTAACTTAAGACTTTCACTAGAAAGCAACAGAGTTATTTATATATTTATGTATTTATGAATCCATTCATACTATCAAGCTACCCAACCATTGATTTAGCAGGCAAGCATTTGTGGACTATCAGCTTGGGCTATTTATATGTGTGCTAGGCCCTGGCATAGATAAGTCATAGCCTCTTCCTATGGATGGCTTGCAGTTGAATCCTGGAAGTAGATACATGCTCAGAACCTTCAAAGGAATGTAGTAAGGGCAGGGACTAAGGTTTTCCCAGAGAGTGAAGAAAAGGGGAATTGGAAGGTAGCTAAGTCAAACAGAAAGCAGTGATTGTAAGGAAGGCCTCACAAAAGAAATGTGGGCCTGAGGATATGAGGTTTAGAAAGAAAAGAGCCTTAAATAAAAGCTTTAAAAGCATTAAAGGGAAAAGATGACATGGATAGATTAGACATGGTATTTGATAACACATAGTCAAAAATCTTCTTTGCTTCTCCCACACAAGAGTATAGATTGACATTTGGTTGTCTGATAGAAATAATTTAGGATAACATACTAGAATTCCATCTATCAAGGCAGCAGCTTTCTGAGATCTGATGCATGTTTTCTAGCTTTTCTTTTCTTTTCCCTGAGACGTTACTGACAGTTGCCACAATAGTCCAGAGCTCTTGAAGTTTTGACATATGCTGACTGACAGATCCAAGATAAGACTAAAATACATTTGAATGTGTCGATAAGGGAAAAATGGGAAAGGATGAAATTACAGAGATATAAAGGTGTATCTTTAAAGCTCTTAGGAGAACAAATTGCTAATCAGGAATTGAATTGTATAGGGGCTTGATAAGTTTGAATGCTGAAACTCTTCTGGGATGAAAACTCTTTCTAGTATGTAGTGGTTATATAAGAAGTCTAATGAGATCCATTTGTAAGTGCTGGCTCTGTTTGGTATGAAAGAATTTTCAAGAGATTTTCAGATGTCTGAATAAGCAGTAATGAGTCCAACTGGGCCATGGTGGAGTGTCCAGTTGGCCAAGTGGCATAAAAACTCTTTGGAAACTGATCATCCACCATAGGACATTCTGTCCCTATTAATTTCTGATAAATGGAAAACATCTGCAAGGAAATAACACTGACATGGCTCAAATCAATTATAGGTTAGATTTATTTATAACCTATAATTCTAGCATATTCTATTATTTAATACTCATTGAAACACACTTATACACAAGTGTGAGCACACACTCATATACACTCCCATACATATGAGTATTTATAAATTATATATAATTTCAATTCTTACACTGTCACCAACCTCCCAAATACTATTAATTTCTTCAAATGTTTATTTAAATTTTTAGAAGCTGTAGTAACTACCATGTGTAATAGTTATCTGGTTTACATATCTCCCCTTTTCTAATATCATTGGAAAAATCAAACCAAACCCTTTGCCATTGAGTCAATTCCAACTCACAGTGACTCTATAGAACAGAGTAGAACTGCTCCATAGGGTTTCCAAGGAGCAGCTGGTGGATTTGAATGACCCAATTTTTGGTCAACAGCCGTAGCTCACCATAGCGCTTAAACACTGCACCAGCAGGACTTCTCAAAAAACCAAACCCATTGCCATTGAGTTGTTTCCCACTCCTAACAACCCTATAGGAAAGAGCAGAACCGCCCCATAGGGTTTTCAAGGAGTGGTTGGAAGATTCGAACTGCTGACTTTTTGGTTAGCTGCCAAGGTCTTCACCAATGAGCCACCAGGGCTTCTATATTGCATTGGGCAAATCTGCTGCAAAAGACCTCTTTAAAGCATTAAAAACAAAGATATCATCTTCAAGACTATGGTGTGCCTGACCCAAGCCATGGTATTTTCAAACGCCTCACATGCATGTGAAAGCTGGACAATAAATAAGGAAGACTGAAGAAGAATTAATGCCTTTGAATTGTGATGGTGGCGAAGAGTACTGAATATACCATGGACCGCCAAAAGAATGAACAAATCTGATTTGAAAGAAGTACAATCAGAATACTCCTTAGAAGCAAGGATGGCGAGACTACATCTCACATACTTTGGACATGTTATCAGGAGAGATCAGCCCCTGGAGAAGGACACCATGCTTGGTAAAATAGAGGTCAGTGAAAAAAATGAAGACCCTCAATGAGATGGATTGACACAGTGGCTGCAACAATGGGCTCAAGGGTAACAAAGATTGTGAGGATGCCACAGGACCAGGCAGTGTTTCATTGTGTTGTACATAGCGTTGCTGTGAGGCAGAGCCAACTCGATGGCACCTAACAACAACAACATTATTGTACCTTTAGTGTATAAAAAAAAATAGGGGAGACAAATTGCTTAGAATTTGCCCCTACACTCCAGGCCGTTCCTGATTGATTGGGGCTTAGTGGGGTGGGGGTGGCGCCTGCCCCTAGTTTGGCCCATTATAGGGTCTCTACTTGAAAGTAGAAAAATGGTAAGGAGAGATGCAGAATAGGAGCCCATTCAAAGAATTTAAGTTGTGAGAGTGCCTCATTCTAGAATCCTGGAATCCCAGCCTTTTGATGGCTGCTGGTGTAGGTATGTTGAAAGCATAGACCCACAGTGAAATAGTCTGCAAACAGCTTGGAAAACTAAAGATGCCTTCATATTTCAAAATGGTAGCAACACAAACCCTCCACTGAACATGTAGGCACCAAAACTGTTTCAAAAAGATACTTCACAAAAAATTTTTGGATAAAAGTTTAAACTCATTTTCCTTGACCCCAAACTACCTTTTCATGTCCTTTATCACCTTCAAATTTTACCTTCCAAATAATGGAAATAGAGGAATTTTATCAGTGAGTGAAGCCAGAAGCCATAGAGAACAATGGAAAAAGAGCTCCTCTGAAGTATTGATCCTGGGAGTAAAAGAGGAACATCTGTCACCACTTGGTTAAATGGTCTTATACTGGCTACCCAGTAGGGTTTCAGAATTGCTATGGGCCAGGGATTACAATGTGTTTTCCATTCTTCTCTTTTCCAGTTGCCCCTCTGCTACTGTTCAGTTTTTAGTTTTAGCTCCTGGGTCTAACAGAGTAGAAGCTACCCAAACCCTAATGTACACAGCCTGAACTTTGAATCAGGTGCAGAGACTCAATACTACTTTTGACTCATCTCCCTTGGAGCAGGATTAGTATCTTTGCGAGAAGAAGAATACACCATCTATTTGGTGGCCAGTAGGACACACTGAGGTGGACTTCCAGTGCTCATTCATATTTGGTACTCCTTTCTTTCTGGGCACATAGGAAGATTACACCTGTCTGTCTCCTAGCAGGTAGTGAGGCCACTGGGCTCTGACTGAAAATGATGCTCATCCCCTACAGGCCAAGACATCTAATTCTTAGTGACAGACCTTCCAATGTTCCCTTCTCCTGCTTTGGTGATTGTGGTTGAGGTCTTGGGTTAAGATGATGGGGGTAAAATATTGAAGAAGTCAGGAAGCTAAATTGCTGCACAAAGAACAGTTGCCCTGGAAAGTTGCCTGATGATAGCCATTTTGCGTAAGTGAGACACCTTGATTGTATTAAGCTGCTGAAATTTTGGTATTTCTTTATTATTTACTGCAGCATAAACCTAGTCTATTGTGACTAATGCAGCCCTACAGTACAAGTGACAGGGTCAGGATTCAAATCCTGAGCCTTTCCTAGTACACACACCATGTGAGTTTGTAGGTTTGTGTGAGGATGCCCATTATTGTTATAAGACTGCAGAACATGCTGAGTCTGACAAACTCTCCTACTCCCCTACAGAATCAACTCTATAGTGGTCTGAACACTGCTCCCTTACAAGTACTAGATAAACTTTGCCACATTAAAAAAAAAAAAAAAAAAACTCTTCTAGGTGACCCATTCTTGAGAGACAAATCCTGCACGTGCCTAAGGGACCAACATATAATATGACAAACTCTGACATAGGATTGATGGATTTGGATTCTGAGAAATCTAACATTTATTCAGGCTCTAATGATTCTTGAAATTTTGCTAAACACTTGCAGTTTTTTTTTTTTTCAGGTTAAATCCTCATAACAAGCTATCTCTGAGGTATATTATTATCCTCGTTATACCACTGAGGATACTGAACTTCAAATAGTGAGAAGTATAGAAGGGCAACCTACCACCACCCCATGAACATATTATTAACTATACTCCAGGTGCTGTGGTCGTTGTGTGTCTGTGTGTGTGTGTGCATAACTTACATACATCTTATATGATAACACATTATATCAATTTTAATTGATGTTATTAATGTTGGTATCATTTTTATTATTATTATTAAGAGTTTATAGTTTATCAAGGGTATTCCATCCTATTATTTTACATGATTCTTATCACACTCTGCCACACACAAGTTTACTAAGTAGTCGTTAAAATTTTTAGGCTGAAACAAAAGCTCAGAAAATGAAATTGACTTTGTCAAGGTTATGCAGCTGAAAAGGCTGGCGTCCAAACTGGCATTTGGAGCTTCTTTTTCTCAACCAATTTCCTTTCTCTTTGATCATCTATTTTCTCCTAGATCCTCTATCATCTATGTTTACAATATATTGTAGGAATGTGATTAGAGCAGTGTCACTAAAATGGGAAAAATGAATATGTACATTGAGAAGTTCAAAACAGAGTCTGACCTGACTAGAGAGAAAAAAAAGATTCAGAGCCAGGATGGTGTACTGGTTAAGGTACTTGGTGTGGAGTCAGCTAGACTGGGATTGAATCTTTACCCTCCTCCTATGGCTACTTAACCTTAAGCAAATTTCTTAACTTCTCCGAACCTTTGTCTCCTCATCTACAAAATGATAATAGACACTCCGTGGAGTTTTAGAAGAATTAAATTATATCAGGTATTTAGAGCATTTATGACACTGCGGGGCACAAGACAGTAGGTACTATTTCTTAGTCATAATTACTATATATATGATTATACTGCGAAGTAAATGGATCAGGAAGCTAAATAGAATTTGAACATGTACAATAATAATAACTGTCACTTATTAAGTATTAATTAAGGGACATATTTTAATACCCTATCATATATAATCCTCACATTTAATATACCAATAAGTAAGTTAATATTATCTTCTCCTTTCACAGTTTAGAAAAGTATAAGCACAAAGAGATTAAATAATGTTTCTAAGGCTACCCAGCTAGTAAGTAGCAGGTAGGTGTTTGAATCCAGGTAGCCTAAATTCAGAGCCTCCAGTTTTAACAGCATGTGCTATTACTTCATAAAATATACATTATAGTTTTTTTTTTTTTAGTCTTACTCATTGTACATATCACTTTCTACCTTGTTGCACAGCTTTAGTTGTATATGCATATTTTTGGAAATAGATTGGTGAGAATGAAAGCACCAGGAGGCAAGGACAAGAAAGAGTGAACAGAATGAGGTATAGCACAGAGCTGGTAGAACTAGAGGACTGAAGCAGAAAATGATTCTGTTTTAACTGGGGGATGAATGTATGTTGTTAGCCCTTCTAACAATTTTTTTTTTTTTTTAACTAGAGATCCCAGGAAAGATAAAATTTTAATTCAAATAAATAAATCAAATTGAATGTATTTAAGACTCCGGATAAGAAATATGGAATTAAGTATGAGAAATATGCTCAAAATATTCATTAATAATTCATATGAGTGAGTGAATAAGTCAATAAATGACAGTCTTCTCTTTACTTCTCTATTATGTGTTAGATTCCATAGGTTTTCTGTGTTGGTCTAGAGTATTAAGCCTTCTTCCCTTTCTCTGCCAAAACCATTTATTTTCAGTAATTTCAAATGTACAGAAATGTTACAGAAGTAGTACAATGAACATCCCTATCCTTTTCACCTAGAGTCACCCACTGTTAACATTTTGCCACATCTGTGTCCTTTCTCCATGTATATGTTTGTGAGCATGTGTATGTGCCTACAAACGAACAATAATACATACGTCATTTTAGAGTTAGTTGCGGATATCAAGACACTTCTAAATACTTTAGCATGCATCTCCTTGGAACAAAAAGGTACTACATACCACAATATAATAATCACACTCGGGAAATTAAACATTAATACAGTTTCATTATCTAATGTACCTTCAATATTCAAATTTATCCAATGGGATCAATAATGTTATCCACATCTGTTTTTTTTCCCCCATAATTCCAGACCCAATCAAGAATCCCATTGCATTTAGTTATCCTGTCTCCAATCTTTTAATTTAAAAGAGTCAACAAGGCTTTTTTTTTTTTTTTTTTTTAACTTTTACAACATTGATACTTTTGAAGAGTGGACTCTTCAAAAATATCATTGCTATAAAAGTCATTTGTTTTACAGAATACCCCTTAATTTGACTTATTTGTTTTCTCATGATTAGATTTAAGTTAAACATTTTTGAGGGAACACTACATAGGTGATGTTGTGTCCTCATTGTGTTACATCAGGGATCTCAAGATGTCAAGGTATCTAGTCTTTCTACCTAGAGGGAGTGACTTAGAATCCTGAAGGGGCAAACCCCAGTCACAATTCCCTGAGCTGCCTGGGCATCGAGCACATGTTTTGCGGCCCTGTGGTAGCAACCGGAAGGTAACTATGATGGCGGCGCCACTGTGTGTTTACTCACCTGCAATTCATTCCACTCGTTCAGTCATTCTGTCATAAATAGAGGGCTTCTCTGTGAAATGGTTTCTATTCATCATGGCAAAAAATCATTTTCATATATTAGGGACTTTTGCACGCAAGGTTGGAAACCATATTGGTACTGGATTTTTGACTTATTACTAAATTACGTTATTACCAAAGTAAGAGGGGGAGTACTTTTGAAAATCAAAAATAATAAGTTTAGGATGAAAAAGAGGAAATCGCACTTTCTACTGCAGCTACAGTCTTTTAAAATATTAAACTTTAATTTGGCTGACCATCGACCAAGTTACTTGACTTTTCCAGGATGAGTTGATTTATTTTAAAATGAAAGGGATACTTAGATGATTCCTAAGGTTTCTCCCTCCCTCTCTGACATTCAGTTCCTGACTAAATCTGCTCACATTTTAAAATCTGGCTTAGACGAATTTATTGAAGATAAATATACAATGGATTATTAAGAAAAAAAAACAAGGAAGCTTGTAGGCTTTCCTAATGTCTTAAATAGACATCACAGGAGAAAAACTACATCAGGTTCAATGGTGGACTTACCCCGACTGCTTCTGTTCACTTATTCCAGATAGGTTTAAAACATCTGACTCATTTTCCCCTCTGTAGTCTCTTTTTATCCTTCTTTGTATTACTTCTTAAATTTACTCTTTGGCTTTGCATTCCTACCATGATGCAAATTTGCCTTTTGACATTGCTGCTACTGGTTGATACAGTTAAACATTGTACCTACTCAGCCTGGCCTGGGGTAACACACGGCCTCAGAAGCGGGGCTCCTGGCAGTTTTGCTTGTCTTGAGAGTAGCCCCTGGACAACAAGATCAGCAGTCTGATATAATATGTCAGTTTGTATATCTTAATGTTTAAACTCAGAGACACAAAAGCAACATTGACTTTTTATTTCTAGCATCAGATTATGTGTGATTCATTACTATTTCATGGTGTATCCGTGAGTAAATGGAAAGCTGAAGCAACTTAAAATGTTGGCTACCAAAAAAAAAAAAAAAAGCCCAAAGACAGACTGATAAATTTAATTCACGCTGGATTTAAAAACCGGGTATATAATCCCTTTTTCTCCAGAATTTGAGGTTTGGATGTGTTTAACTTATGAGGTTGTTTGTTTGTTTTCCACTCATTTTCCCATTTATGTCACTGTACGTTTAATGGTGAAGTGCACAGATTCTGGAAATCAATGACCTGGGTTCAAACACTAACGTTGCCATTTACCAGCGGCATAAGTCATTTAACCTTTATGTGCCTCAGTTTCCTTGTTCACACAATGGGAATAACACTAGTGGCTACTTCAAAAAATGGTGAGGGCTAATCAGTAACTTGTATAAAACCCTTCAGAACATTTCTTGGCATATAGCAAGTGCTACAAATACATTAGTTATTATTATCAACCAGTAAATAGTTATTCAGCTTCTATTATATGTTAGGCATAATACAAAATATGATATATTTGGGGAACTATGGGGTTATAGGGTCACTGCAAGTCAGAGTCAACTTGGCGGCAGCAGTTTTTTTTTTGCTTTTTTTATGGGACTTTATGGCTAAAGAAAATTTATATTCTTGTATATATTCAAGTATATATTGTTGGAGTAAAAGAATAATTCAAAGTGATATTTGACATGTAATAGTGAGCAAAAGATATGAGGGATTACATACTTATCCATGGGGTTTCTTCTTCTCATTCTAATAATAATATTAATAATAATGAGTGAACTTACTGAGCATTCGCTCCACTCTCTGGTACTCTGTTGGATGTTTTTCATGCTTTTTTCTTTAGGTTTGCTTATTTCATTTCCATTTTATAGAAAAGTTACTCGCCAAAGGTCATGTAACATGAAAATGGTAAAGCCAGGATCAAACCAGGAAGCCTGATTCTAGGATGCCATGTTTTGAGACTATTAGATGTCTAGAAAACGTATTGAGATGTGACATGCAGTCTAATTATTCAACCTACACACCTTTACTGAGAACATGGTACAAAGTGGCAAAGGTGGTTGAGATGTAGCTCCTGACATCAAGGAAATGAGACTTTCATGGTGGAAATACTAAAACAAAAATGACAAAGAGCAGAGCGTGTTATGATAGTGATATTCACAGAGTGCTTCAGGACCAGCGTCTCATCCCAAAGGAAGCTCAAGAAAGGCTTGCGAAAGGCAGAGACGCTGTAACAGTTTGATGGATGAGGGGGTAGTAGGTAAAGCAGGTGCAGAGCCAGCATTTGAGAGAGGGACAACATGTGAGAAAAGGTATGATGTATTTGGGGAACTTGTGTTTGGGGGAACTGTGGGACTTTGCAGCTAGACAGCGTATGTAATAGTGTAGGAGACATAGACTAGAGAGAAAAATGGGGTGGAGGCAGGAGGGATGATGACCAGAGACCCTTTATCTGCTAGTGTGAGCAGTCTGACATTTATCCTGAATGCCTGGGGATCCGTCAAAAATATTTAACTAGGGGGCAGACAAAATCAAATTTACTTGGCAAAGACCACTGTGCAAAATGTGTTAAGGAGGGTTTTTGTCATGTCTTTAAATTTTAGGGTATGTTTTATTGGGATCTATCTGTATTAAATCCCTCCTGTTTTTGAAGATTTACACTAATGAACTGCAGTAAGCACTATTACTTACTAATGCCCAGTACTTTTCTAATTCTTTAAGTTTTTTTTTTTTAAGTTAATAGCATGTTTTCAATTCCTTCATCTCCCATATCCTCTGACTTATTTTTGTTATCATTTATGAGTTGCAGATAAGGACACTGAGACTCAGCAATGTTAGCCTTTACAGACTTGCTTCAGAATCACAACGCTGGAAGAAACATGAATTGATAATAATCATGTCCTTCTGCCCTGTGGTCTTAGTCCATGGGACTGTCTCTGTGAATCCTGACAGCACCTTGGACATCCTTCTATGGTGCCATAGTCAGTCCTACCTATCCTACCCAACAGCCATTCTCCTTTCTTCCTTGAAAATAAGCCTTGATTGTGTCCTGAAAGCAGTTCTGACCAGTAGCATGTAGGGAGAAGCTTTCTGGTGACCCTTTGGGAAAGATTTTTCACCCTGATAAGAGTGTGAGATGGTGGCCCTTTTTGTTTCCCTTTGCTTTCTTTTTGTTTTTCATGCTCTTGTGTGGAAATGTCATGTTTGGAGCTCTGATAGCTATTTTGTGAGCCCCAAGAGATATTTTAAGTACAAAAGCCAACATGCAGAGGATGGTGGAAGAAAAGGATGCAAAGAGCCCAGGTCTCCATGGTGGATGCTTTGATATCCTGTCCAGTTTCCTCTTCAGGAATCAAAGACTATTGCCTTAGCTGCTGGGAGTGCCTCTGATTAGACAGCTCTCAACTAAGCCCTTTGGGGATTGTCTCAGCTGCAGAAGGTTGCCTTGCCTACAGTCATATCCTTTTCCTAGCTCGATCCATGTCCAATAACTGATGGTCTCAAGAGTTACAAAATCCCAGCCCTCTCATCCCAATGCAGGACAGTTGTAATCCAATGTTAAGAACTCCTGGTGTAGTCAGCTGAGATGCTCCTTGGGCCATTATGACAGCTTGACTTCCCCTTGCCTATTGCTTCCTCGTTCCCTTTCCTTCTGCAGTGTTAATGCTAAGGACACCCTTTAATAAAACTCCTGCAAGCTAAAACCAGTCTCAGGATCTGCTTTTTGGAGAACCTAACCTACGACAGTCCCTGACGGCTATTTTGAGCTGCAAATTAACCACGGATCTAGATATTCTGTTAAGCTATAAATAAACACATCTTGTGATTTTAACCATTATTATTTGACACTGATCACAATATTTCGTGCCTATTGTTTGTCCATCTGTTTTTCTGACTGGACTGTCATGCCCTCAAAAATATTGACTGAACCTTATTCATCACCATATCTCCTTCCAGGCTTTTAAGAGTGAATGGGACTAATAGGCACTCAATAAATGTGTTAAATGATCAAGCGAAACTTATACCTGTTTTAATGCATGATAAACCAAAAAAAAAAAAACAAATCCAATTCAGAGCGACCCTACAGGACAGAGAAGAACTGCCCCATAGAATTTCCAAGGAGCATCTAGTGGATTTGAACCGCCAGCCTTTTGGTTAGCAGCCGTAGCACTTAACCACTACACCACCATGGTTTTCAGGCATGATAGTCATGGCTATATGATATTACAGTGAACTATTTTTTTTTTTTTAATTCATGTAGGACCTAAACTTTGTACATGACATATTTTCTAAATCATGTTTTTCAGAAAATGTGCTAAGCAAAGTGGACAGGATCATGTGCCATATCTAATTTTTCAAACAGTGGAGTCAGTCCCATATTGAAAATCAGCATTTAGGCCTTTAGGAAGGAATTCTAATACTGCCACAAAATGTCACATTTCATTACATTGGGTGTCCTAATAACAAGTAAACCTACACTGAGTTTTATTCTCGAAAATCTAGCTTCCCAAGAACAACGCTCATGAATTATTTCTGTGAATTGTTCTGTGCACAGCCTCAGGGTTAAAACATAACAAGACATACACATACACACACATACACAAACAGTCATGCATGTGTATCTCACATTTGCACTGACTGGTGTTAATTTTAGGCGTACTGTTTAAACTCTTGGAGACAGAATTTTTTAGCTATAAAATAGGCAAAATAAAATGCTATGATAATGCTTAATTTCTTACAAATCTTTAATTGAGAAATTTATTCTTTTTTTTTTGTTTTTTGTATCCTTTCTCTGTTTAAGAATCACAATGTTAAATTTTATGTAGAATATTTTACTAGAACGTGTTTTCTCTCACTTTTTTTTTTTTCACGTTCTCCTTCTGTTTGCTCATGAGTGCTGTGTTATTGTGTTTCTCTTTTTGCCTTGGCTGGCAGGAAGCTAAGGGCTAGGTTTAATGCCTAGTTCTTTTGTAAGAATATTTTCCTTCTCCTTCATAGATATTCTGCTATCCTGTTTTTTTCATATTAGCTGTACTATATAACAGCATTTTACCACAATCTTTCATAGGGTCTTCTGGGAAGCAGATAGCTGTTTACATTTTTTATGTAAAATTTAATGCACATAATGCAAAAAAAAAAAAAGTTATTGATTATATTCTATGAGGTAAATGCTTTATATATATATATTTTTAATTTTCAGTGCAATCTTACAAAGAAAGGAATTATTTTTTGCTTTTACAGATGGAAAAGTAAAGGTTGGTGCAAATAAGTAATGTGCCCAAGGCAGCTCAGCAAATGAGTGGTGGAGCTAGGATTCAAAACCAGAGCTCCACGACACCCACAGCTGTACTGTTGCCCCTATATCACATTGCAAAACAGACAGATGGGCAAAGGATAATTTCTGAAAATGTAAATAACTGCATTTCCTCACTAAGATAAACTAGAGATAACCACTTTTATGAGAATCAAGTCTTGCATGGGACTAGATTAACATAGTGTTACAGTTAATTTTTTTTTTTTTAACATAAACTTCATAGAAGAATTATGGGCAATGTTTATTGTACAACCATCATTTTAGTGACCTTCTTAATAACAATTGGCAAATAAGAATTTCTTGATAATAATGTAGGCTTAGTGAAGACTTGGAGTGATTAGACATTAAAAGACTTCCCTAGTTTTTATTCTTTCAGAAAGGCCAGAGCTGGAGAGGAGTTCCAGAAATACATAGTATAATTTTCCCCCAATGTATTAATCAAAAAACACATCACCATATGGAAGAAATTTTAAAATGAAATGATTTACATGGTCACTGCTATAATACAACTATTGTTTTCATTTTTTCCCCTAGCATTTCCTTCAAGCCTTTCTCAATATGGGCTGCGGAATCTTTATATTTGAAGTATTTTGTAAGAAAAGCATACTGCTGGGAACACAGGATCTTAATAAATATGATTTGATGAGATGATGTCAAAGTTCAGCTTTTGCTCCCAAGAGTACAATGTAACACAGCTTTATTTGATTTAAAAAAAAAAAAAAACACTCACAGACTAGAGCCTCTAGTTACAACTCATAACGGCAGAAAGAAGTATTGAATATGAGGAGAAGGACATATTTGCCAGTGAGATATTAAATAGATGAAATAGGCTGAAAAATCAGGGAGGGAGAAGCCTTAGAGGGGAGAGGAAAAGGAGGTTAGTTTTCAGCTGTGCGAGAACACAGGAAGAGACAAGAATATCACTGTTTTGAGGTTTTCTTTTCCTTTTTTTTTTTTTTTTTAATACTTTCTTACCGAAAAGAAGCATTCTGTCCACTAATATCCACAAAATGAATGTATATATGCTTTTGGGGGTGGAATTTAGTAATTACTGGGCTGAAAACTGTCATGTAAACACTATTATCCCATTTTGTTGTTGGGGAAGCTGAAAAGCACAGAGGGGTTAAGTGACTTGCTTGAGAGTTACAGAGCTGATAAGTAATAGTGGTAGGTTTGACACAAGGCAGTCTGGCTTCAGAGTCTGTGCTTCTATCCATACCTGCCCACTGTTCATGGAACTGTACCTGGAATTCCTAAATGTTGTAGGAAGTTCAAATGGCTTATGGACATCTGCTACATATACTCTTTAATTGTTATCACATCTCTGAGAAGTAGCTAGTATCATCCATGTTTGGCATGCAAAGAAGCAGGGACCCAAAGAGGCTGACTATTTTGTGGAAGATCACACAAAGAGCAAATCACAAACCTAGGATGCAAACTCACATCTGTTTCTAAAGCATAAGGCTTTTCCAAAGGAGCCTTGGTGGTGTAGTGGTTAAGTGCTTGGCTGCTAACCAAAAGGTCGGCAGTGTGAGCCACCAGGTGCTCCATGGGAGAAAGATGTGGTAGTCAGCTCTGTAAAGATTACAGCCTTGGAAACCCTATGGGGCTGTTCTACTTTGTCTTACAGGGCCGCTATGAGTCAGAATAGACACAATGGCACACAACAACAACAACAAGAAGCCCTTTCCATGAAAACACGCTGCCTTTCTTTGACTCTCTGATTGTCCATCACATTTTTGACAGAAATGGTAGAAGACAAGAAACAAGAGGAGCAAAGAGAAAATCAAGAAGATAAGATGAGAGTCAACTCAGCTGAACAGCTAACTTCTGAGAACATACTATGGGCCAGGCTCTATGGTCAGTGCTTCAGTAAATAAATCTCACAATGGAACTCTAGGCCTGGCAGGCATTGTAAACTGTGTAGCTACAGACATGAGTAAGAGTGGTGCAAAGATCGATGTCATAGCAGGGTCCTCAAAAGAAAGGCCATCTAGTTAAAAATATATGGCTGTCATCACTCTGCGCCAGATACTGTGCAAGGTCTTCAAATGAATCTCTCTACTCATGTTCACAAGGGTCCTACGAAGTAGGGCCTTCTACTGTTTCCACTTTACAGATGAGGAAACAGAAGCTCAAAAAAGATTAGATATCTGTGTAGAATCACACAGCTAGTTAAGTCCTGGATCTGAGATTCAAACAGATCTTGACTCCAGAGCTAGAGATAGAATCCACTATTTTAGATTAGGTGTATTCCAGGATCTCACTTCAGGCTTTTAAGACCTACAGACAGGGTCTTCTGGGTCAGGAAAAATCTAACTAATATGCACACGAGATCCCAGTTGGAATCAGAAAGCTAATTTCATCTGTTCATTCATTCATTTATTAATTCATTCATTTATTCAACAAACATGAATCAAATTCCTTCTACATGCCAAATACTGTTCTATGACTTAGGAATACAGTGGTGAACTTTAAGTCTTCTCAGGCTTAAACTCTAATTGGAAATAAATAATAAGAGGTAGTGATAAATGTTTTGAAGAAAAATATGGTAGGATATTAAGTTCAAAAGTAATAGGAATGTCCATTAACAGGTGAATGTACAAACATAATATGGTACTACATACAAAGGAAAGATGTTCTGATACATGTTACAGCATGGATGAACCTTGAAAACAATATGCTGAGTGAAATAAACTGGACAGAAAAGGATATTGTGTGATACCACTTACATGAAATATCTAGAATTGGCACATACATAGAAACAGAAAGTAGATTAGTGGTTACCAAGGGCTAGAGGAGCATAGAATAGAAAGTTATTCCTTAATGGCTGTAGGGTTTCTGTTTAGGGTGATAAACAAGTTTTGGAAATAGATAGTGCTGATGGTTGTATAAGATTGTGAAAGGTAATTATTGCCACTGAATTGTACACTTAAATACAGTTAAAATGCCTAATTTTATGTTTTATATCTATGTGTATATATATATATATATATATCTTGGTTATCTAGTGCTGCTATAACAGAAATACCACAAGTAGATAGCTTCAACATACAGAAGTTAATACTCTCACAGTCTAGGAGGCTAGAATTCCAAATTTAGGGCATCAGCTTCAGAGAAAGGTTGTCATTCTCTGTAGACTCTGGAGGACAGTCCATGCCATCAATCTTCCTCTGGTCAAGGAGTTTCTCCAAACAGGAACCCCAGGTCCAAAGGATGTGATCTTCTCCCTGCACTGCTTTCTTGGCGGTATGAGATTCCCCAACTCTCTGCTTGCTTCTCTTGTAAGATAAAAGGCTGTGCAGCCCAGGGAAACTCCCTTTACATTTAATCAGGGATGTGACTTTAATAAACACAATTCAACCCATGACAATGTATATCTATGTTTATGTATACACATATAAACACACATATATACAAAAAAATTAAAGAAAAAAAAATAATGGGAAATGGGAGCTACTGCAGGAAGACTTTAAGAAGAAGTGATGCCTGAAAAGACATCTGATTGAAGGACACTCTGAGAAAGGCAAAGTCTAAGGGGTTGCAAGGAGCCTGGTGTATGGACAATACAACACAGACAATGGGATAAAGCAGATGTTTGATGGGGAGAAGGGTAGGAGGAAAGATGCAGAGGTGGGCAAGGGCTGGACTTGCAGAAACTTGTGGCTGTGAGTGGGGAGTATGAAATTATTTTGAAAGTGAGCCATTTTGAGCAGAAAAGTAATATGATCTGAATTACCTGAGCTGCCTACTGTGTAAAGATTTTCCTGCAGGGATTCGAGAATAGAGGCAGGGATACCAGTCAGGAGGCTGCTGTCTAGCCTAGAGCTGATGGTGCCTTGGGTAAGGGTGATAGCAGTATGACGAAGAGAAGCTTGAGAAACGGAACTTTTTTGTAGATTAGAAAGTTTGCACTGTGATCATCAACAGATTTTCTCCTTAGATTCAAGCTACCTTGAAAACGAAATCATAATCAGAGATCACTTTTAAGTTTACCATAAGCAATAATTTTGACAGAATCTGAAACTCTTGTGACTGGGGACACTGTTTCCTGAAGGCAAACTTGATGAGCTAAGAGATAATCAAGAAGGTTGCTTTGTGAGCATAGAGTTTGGATAAGTGGCGGTAGAAAAATCTGAGATAGACTAACACTGGAGAATGTAACCTGGTTCAGCATTCTCACAGTAAGCATGGCCTTGCCAGTGGGATCAGAAATCCTTCAAATTCGTAATTCTGTGCATCCATCTCTACGCTAGGAATCGTTTTACCTCTGAGATCAATGAGTCTGCTCCCTGGATGCTCAGATTCTTCCTCTTCTTCAGTGCTCAGACAGCACCATGTTTGTTCTTGAAATTTTTCTTTTGTTGCACTCCTAAGGCTAACAATTTCCATTTTTACTGTGATTTGATTATTATGTGATTATGTAGTGGTGTCTAAAATTTATCTGTTATTACCTAAGTGTGCAAAAAATAAATATTTTTTTTCTAAGATCAAAATATTCTCACCAGCTGTTACTCCCAGAGATGGAGGGCCAAAGGGTGAGACTGACAATCAATACTTCACTCCTTAATATATTTTGGGTTATTTCCATTAAATTTATTCTCTTTGGAGACCCTGTATAAACAAATGCAAGTCTCAAACACTACTGGGGTTGTTTCTCTCCTTCAGTATGTCACTTCCCTTCCTCTTCCCCAAAATGACATCTGAGTGTAGGGGGAACCTCCTATAACCTTATGGCAGCATGAAGCGGTTGTAGCTAGTGTCTTGTCTTCAATAATAGTTTCTACCAAGTGTGGTTGGTTTGATTTGGTCTCTGTGTACCTGTTTTCTTTTTTTTACTTAAATTAAAAATTATGTATGTAGAAGAATCCTGATCAAAAGGGGGAATATATAGAATAAAATTTAAAATTCTCATGGAATACAGACTTTCTGGAGCCACTGAGGCCGGATGACCCCTGAAGCTATTACACTGAAGAAAAAAAAAAAAAAACCACCAGTTGAAGTTATCTTTGAACCAAATAATAGTTCAGCCTATTTAGAAAAGAATGTCTGCATTAAGCAGTATATTCTTTTAAAGAATCAACTATATGTAATCAAACTGACAACAGCTACTAGAAAGGAGAGATGAGAATCTTAGAGGGGCAGTGAATTTGTGTTAATGATGGTGAAATAATTTGGGAAAAGTTGTCAGGAAAGGTGGCACAACTTGAAGGAAGTAACCAATGTCACTGAATTATACATGTAGAAATTGTTGTACTGGTCTACATGTTGTTGTGTATACTTTTACTAAAAACTAATTAATTAAAAATATAAATAAACAAAAGTAGCCAAATCAACATTTTATCTAAAAAAAAGTATGTATGTATGTGTGTATACATGTATGGATGGATGATTTTGAGCATGGCATTGACATCTAAAGCTGAAATCTGTGATACTGGACACTTGCCTCTTCTCTTGAGGCATATCATGCTCAATAGCTTCCTCATTATGACCACTACTTCTGGGAGTTCCCTGTCTCCTCAATTATCTCCAGTGTCCTTCCCCCAGGTCACTTGGAACACCTGGGTCTTCTGCTTTCTAGGTGTCTCTATAAACACCTCTCTCTCTCTCTCCTTGCTGCTCACACCTCCCAAGCCTTCCAGATGAAGCAGGGAAGAGAAGCAACAGCCTACATCTTCTTGAATTTTCTCATAGCCTCTCTTGGGCTTCTTTTGCATCTTCTTACTCCAGCCTCCCCTTTGGCCAGCACTCTTTAGGGAGTCAGGCAGTGTCTTAACTTGGTTTTCTCCAAATCTTTCTTTTTTTGGCACCACACCTACAAATGAAACACATCTCTATTTCTCCTTCTAAAAAAAATACCAAACCCATTGCCATCGAGTTGATTTTGACTCATTGTGATCATATAGGACAGAGTAAAACCGACCCATAGGGTTTCCCAAGGTGTAGACAGTGGATTCAAATGGCTGACCTTTTGGTTAACAGCCTAGCTTTCAACCACTGTGCCACCAGGGCTCCTTTCTCTTTCCATCTAACCTCAACCTCTTCTTCTTTGTGGCCTTGACCCTCATCTTCCCTCTGGCATTAATGGCAAAGAAGATTCTTGGAACGAAGCCAGCTTACTGATAAAGAAAAATGCATGGGGAGGTATTCTTTAGATATTATCACTTTTAATCTGGCCAGCAAGGAGCCAAAATAGTGCCCAATGCTGGTCTCTGCTCTGATCTTTTATGTGTGGTTGATCTTAGGGTTTCACTTCCAGGAAATAATCTATTTCTCCTTTGTCAAAGTTTTTAAGAGGCACAAGCGGCCCCTTAAAAAAAAAAAAAAAGACTCATTGCCATCAAGTCAATTCTGACTCACAGCGACCCTATAGTAGAGGGCAGAACTGCCCTATAGGGTTTCCAAGGAGTGCCTAGTGGATTTGAACTGCTGAACTTTTGGTTAGCAGCCCTAGATCTTAACCATTATGCCATAGGGTGGTTTCCAACAGCCTCTAAGTGTCAATAAAAAAAAGTGCATATAAAAGGAGATGAAAGGGACAATGCCTATTTTAGAAGATTTTATATGCTAGACAGTGCTAGGAGATTTATACATGTTTTTCAAACTAATACAGCAACTAAATGCAATCCTCCATTACAAATCTGAAAATGGAGACTGCCAAAATCTCAGATAATTACAGTTATCTGCTTACTGATGTCCCATAGGTACTTAAAACTCAAAATATCTACTATTTCCTGTAAAGAGGGGTCAGGGGCCAACTAGATGGCAGCTAAAACAACATTTTGGTAAAAGACACCAATATCCACCCAAATTCTAGGGTCAGTAACTTAAAAGTACAATGTCTAATTTCCTTTCTTTAATTCTCCCACGTAAGTAGACATCAAGTTTTAAAGATTTTTCCACCTTAATGTATTTTTCCTTTTTGCCCTGTTTATATCTACCATATGACTGGCATGGTTCAAATGCTTATCAACTCTTACCTCAACATTGCAATAGCATCTTAATTGGCGTGTTCCAATTCATATTCTACATACTATACAGTGATATTTTTAAAACAATTTGATCCTGTCATACTCTTGCTTGAAATTTTTAGGTGGCTCTCCATTTCCTCCTTAATAAAGCCCACACTCTTTCAAAACTAAGCCAAACTCATGGCCATCAAGCCACTTGACGTGACTAATTTCGGCCTTACCTCTATCTCTGTGCCTTGCCTTTGGCTTGCTGTTCCTTTCGCCTAAAATGGCTTTTTCTTTTTTGTCCATCTCTGTCGGTCTACTATCTGACATGGCTAGTTTAAGAGTAAAGCTTTTCTGATGTCACAGTTAAGATCAACCATCTGCCTATGTATCTCCACTAAACTAATTATCATTGGATGCATTCTTCCTTATGTGTCTGGAATTATACTTGTGTTCATATCTCCTGTGCCTATAACAGTCCCTGGCTCTTAGTAGATACCTAATAAATACTCAAAGCCCCATGTGAAATAAGAGCTAAAGAGAGAAAAAAAGAAAGGAGAAAAAAAACTAAAGTCTAGAAACTAATAAGAAAAGAGGGAGAGAGAGAATTAGTCAAAAATGGCAGAAAGGTAAGAGGAAGGTAGAGGAAGAGGAAAGCCTGGCAGATAGTAAGATTATTAGTCAAGATGTTAATGTAAAGATGTTTATGTC
This sequence comes from Loxodonta africana, assembly GCF_030014295.1. Lineage (NCBI taxonomy): Eukaryota > Metazoa > Chordata > Mammalia > Proboscidea > Elephantidae > Loxodonta > Loxodonta africana. Next base: position 98,192,315 of record NC_087348.1, read on the forward strand.
CCTATTAACAGAGCCCTGGTGGTGTAGTGGTTAAGAGCTTGGCTGCTAACCAAAAGGTCAGCACTTCAAATTCACCAGTCACTCCTTGGAAACCCACTGGGGTAGTTCTACTCTGCCCTGTAGGGTTTCTGTGAGTCGGAACCAACTTGACGGCACCTAACAACAACAACAATTATCAGATCCCTATGTATTTGTTCAGAGAATAAGGTGACGGCAAAAATGGACCCTACAAAGTACGCCTGGAAAAGTATCAGACCCAGAACACTCTTATCTCCCTTCTCTGGTTTTGCCATTCAAGTCAAGGCTTGCTAGGCATCCACTGCACAAAACGTAGTGAGAGTGCAGCTGAAGTAAGTGTGTTTTGTTCTATTACTGTTATTTTCAAGACCGATGAGTTAAAATACCTGCTATCCACATTGGAGACCAGTTATCAGCCCCAGCAACTTCCAAAGGGTTGCCTGACCTCCTGGATTGCGATCTGGGTGCTTGACATACACGCTGATAGAAAAGGCTTCTGCCTGACCCTTGGATTCATGGGCCAGGAGATGTGAGTACCAAGTAATTCAGAATCCAGGTGCCATCTGACCACAGAATTAAGCAGGAGCTTCTTAAGTCAGAGGCTATGGCAGGTCTATAGCTAGAAGGAAAATGAAATAGGTGGACAAAGAAAGATGAGGTTTATTTATTGATTTTAGAAATAAAATACTATTTCAAAGTTTTTGGAGCTGCTTTTGTGCCATCTCTGCCTTGTTGCTTCTGCCACCCTTCTCCTCCCCAATGACTACTCCTGGAGTTAACTTAGATTGAATAGTAATAATAACAATGACAACTGTGTCAACAACAGCAACAACACAGTTAATAATAGGTACCATAACTCTCAAAGGTCAAGCACAAAACACATGGTGTAGAATAGGGAATTTCATTTTCAAAATAGTTTTTCATGGTGGACATCATTACATCCATTTCTGCATGTGAAAGGCGGACAATGAATAAGGAAGACAGAAGAAGAATCGATGCCTTTGAATTGTAGTATTGGTGAAGAATGTTGAATATACCATGGATTGCTAAAAGAATAAACAAATCTACCCTGGAAGAAGTACAACCAGAAAGCTCCTTAGAAGCAAGAATGGCGAGATTACGTCTCACATACATTGGACATATTATCAGGAAGGATCAGTCCCTGGAAAAGGACATCATGCTTGTTTAAGTGAAAAAGAGGAAGACCCTCAATGAGATGGATTGACACAGTGGTGGCAACAGTGGGCTCAAGCATAACAACAATTGTGAGGATGCCACAGGACTGGGCACCTAACAACAACAACATAGAAGAAGAAGCCAAGTTGGAGAGAGAAATTAATATGTTCAAGGATAAATAGTAACACAGTTCAATCTCCCAATGGCTTCCACTACTCTAGAGTAACTTCCTAACTCCCAGCCATTGTTCTTCATGGATTGGCCCTGCAGACCTCTCGGATCCCATCTCTGACTGCTCCCCTACTTGTTCATTGTCCTCTGATTATACGGATCAGTAGCATCTGATTTTTCAGACGTGCCAGCTCATAATGGCCTTAAGATCTTTGTATTTGTTGGTTCTCTTGCCTGAAACACCTGTCCTCAGTCCTTCATATGACTGGATCCTTCCTCTATTCAAACATCAGTTCCTTAGAGAAGCTTTACTGACCACTCAATCTAAAATAGCTCCTGATGCCCTGCCACACTCCTCTTCCAATCCAAATGGCAGATATTGCCATCAAATCCTGAATTTTGAACCCACATTTCAAAACATACACTAGGAGGCGGAGCCAAGATGGCGGACTAGGCAGACGCTACCTCGGATCCCTCTTACAACAAAGACACGGAAAAACAAGTGAATCGATCACATACATAACAGTCTACGAACCCTGAACAACAAACACAGATTTAGAGACGGAGAACGAACTAATACGGGGAAGCAGCGATTGTTTCCAGAGCCTGGAGCCAGCGTACCAGTCAGGTACGGCACAAGCACAGAGAGCTGCTCCACCCCCCGGAACTAACCCCAGGAGGGGGACCAGCCGGTTCCACGGGCGGCGTGGGACGCAGCTGGTAGGAGAAGTCCCCGGGAGGCAGCGACTGGTCTTGGAGCAGAAAGAGCAGTGTCCGAGCCGGGGAACCGTCCCGCAGGGATTTGGACTGGATGCAGGTACGGCATAAACACGGAGAGTTGCTCCACCCCCCTGAACTAACCCCAGGAGGGGGACCAGCCGGTTCCACGGGCGGCGTGGGACGCAGCCGGTAGGAGAAGTCCCCGGGAGGCAGCGACTGGTTTTGGAGCGGGGAGAACAGCATCCCAGCCAGGACACTCGGTTACGGCACGAGCACGGGGAGCTGCTCCACCCATCTGAACTAACCCCGGGAGGAGGCCCAACTGGTTCTCGGGGGCGGCACGGCCACGCCGCTGGAGGGACGAGAAGTCCCCTGGAGGCAGCGACTGATTTTGGAGTCGAGACTGCACCGTCCCAGTAGGGGAGCCTTGACGCTGGGCGTGGGGCTGGAAGTGGAGGATCTGACCGTGACTCCAGTGGGCCAGACCCCCCCGGGGCAATCTCCACACAGCCAGCACACATAGGTGACGCGCCCCGCGGGAATCTCAGATATAATAGTCATTCCAAGCAAGACAAGCAACTCTGGCTATATTCTGAGGTGCTACTCTCCTATCTCTCTGTTCCCTCCCCCACCCTCCCCAGGTGGCTTTATTAACATCTGAATAGCCTGAGCCAGAGGGAGAACTCTGATAGGGATCTGACTGCATTTTTTTTTTAGCGGATTTTCTGGAAAAACTAGTTTCCCAGTGATGGCTCGGACACAACAATCCATATCAAACCACTTAAAGAAGCAGACCATGACAGCTTCTCCAACCCCCCAAACAAAAGAATCAAAATCTTTCCCAAATGAAGATACAATCTTGGAATTATCAGATACAGAATATAAAAAACTAATTTACAGAATGCTTAATGATATCACAAATGAAATTAGGATAACTGCAGAAAAAGCCAAGGAACACACTGATAAAACTGTTGAAAAACTCAAAAAGATTATTCAAGAACATAGTGGAAAAATTAATAAGTTGCAAGAATCCATAGAGAGACAACATGTAGAAATCCAAAAGATTAACAAAAAAATAACAGAATTAGACAATGCACTAGGAAGTCAGAGGAGCAGACTCGAGCAATTAGAATGCAGACTGGGACATCTGGAGGACCAGGGAATCAACACCAACATAGCTGAAAAAAAATCAGATAAAAGAATTAAAAAAATGAAGAAACCCTAAGAATCATGTGGGACTCTATCAAGAAGGATAACCTGCGGGTGATTGGAGTCCCAGAACAGGGAGGGGGGACAGAAAACACAGAGAAAATAGTTGAAGAACTCCTGACAGAAAACTTCCCTGACATCATGAAAGACGAAAGGATATCTATCCAAGATGCTCATCGAACCCCATTGAAGATTGATCCAAAAAGAAAAACACCAAGACATATTATCATCAAACTCACCAAAACCAAAGATAAACAGAAAATTTTAAAAGCAGCCAGGGAGAAAAGAAAGGTTTCCTTCAAGGGAGAATCAGTAAGAATATGTCTGACTACTCAGCAGAAACCATGCAGGCAAGAAGGGAATGGGACGACATATACAGAACACTGAAGGAGAAAAACTGCCAGCCAAGGATCATATATCCAGCAAAACTCTCTCTGAAATATGAAGGCGAAATTAAGATATTTACAGACAAACACAAGTTTAGAGAATTTGCAAAAACCAAACCAAAGCTACAAGAAATACTAAAGGATATTGTTCGATCAGAGAACCAATAATATCAGATATCAGCACAAGGTCACAGAACAGAACGTCCTGATATCAACTCAAATAGGGAAATCACAAAAACAAACAAATTAAGATTAATTAAAAAAAAAAATACACATAACAGGGAATCATAGAAGTCAATAGGTAAAAGATCACAATAATCAAAAAGAGGGACTAAATACAGGAGGCAATGAACTGCCATATGGAGAGTGATACAAGGTGATATAGAACAATACAAGTTAGGTTTTTACTTAGAAAAATAGGGGTAAATAATAAGGTAACCACAAAAAGGTATAACAACTCTATAACTCAAGATAAAAACCAAGAAAAACGTAACGACTCAACTAACATAAAGTCAAGCACTATGAAAATGAGGATCTCACAATTTACTAAGAAAAACACCTTAGCACAAAAAAGTATGTGGAAAAATGAAATTGTCAACAACACACATAAAAAGGCATCAAAATGACAGGACTAAAAACTTATTTATCTATAATTACCCTGAATGTAAATGGACTAAATGCACCAATAAAGAGACAGAGAGTCACAGACTGGATAAAGAAATACGATCCATCTAAATGCTGCCTACAAGAGACACACCTTAGACTTAGAGACACAAACAAACTAAAACTCAAAGGATAGAAAAAAGTATATCAAGCAAACAATAAGCAAAAAAGAAGAGGAGTAGCAATATTAATTTCTGACAAAATAGACTTTAGACTTAAATCTACCACAAAGGATAAAGAAGGACACTATATAATGATAAAAGGGACGATTGATCAGGAAGACATAACCATATTAAATACTTATGCACCCAATGACAGGGCTGCAAGATACATAAATCAAATTTTGACAGAATTGAAAAGTGAGATAGATACCTCCACAATTATAGTAGGAGACTTCAACACATAAGAAGCTCAACAGAGACACGGAAGATCTAATTACAACAATCAACCAACTTGACCTCATTGACTTATACAGAACTCTCCACCCAACTGCTGCAAAATATACTTTTTTTTCTAGCGCACATGGAACATTCTCTAGAATAGACCACATATTAGGTCATAAAACAAACCTTTGCAGAGTCCAAAACATCAAAATATTACAAAGCATCTTCTCAGACCACAAGGCAATAAAACTAGAGATCAATAACAGAAAAACTAGGGAAAAGAAATCAAATACTTGGAAAATGAACAATACCCTCCTGAAAAAAGACTGGGTTATAGAAGACATCAAGGAGGGAATAAGGAAATTCATAGAAAGCAACGAGAATGAAAATACTTCCTATCAAAACCTCTGGGACACAGCAAAAGCAGTGCTCAGAGGCCAATTTATATCAATAAATGCACACATACAAAAAGAAGAAAGAGCCAAAAGCAGAGAACTGTCCCTACAACTTGAACAAATAGAAACTGAGCAACAAAAGAATCCATCAGGCACCAGAAGAAAACAAATAATAAAAATTAGAGCTGAACTAAATGAAATAGAGAAGAGAAAAACAATTGAAAGAATTAACAAAGCCAAAAGCTGGTTCTTTGAAAAAATTAACAAAATTGATAAACCATTGGCTAGACTGATTAAAGAAATACAGGAAAGGAAACAAATAACCCGAATAAGAAACGAGAAGGACCACATCACAACAGAACCAAATGAGATTAAAAGAATCATTTCAGATTATTATGAAAAATTGTACTCTAACAAATTTGAAAACCTAGAAGAAATGGATGAATTCTTGGAAAAACACTACCTACCTAAACTAACACATTCAGAAGTAGAAAAACTGAATAGACCCATAAGAAAAAAAGAGATTGAAACGGTAATCAAAAAACTCCCAACAAAAAAAAGCCCTGGCCTGGACGGCTTCACTGCAGAGTTCTACCAAACTTTCAGAGAAGAGTTAACACCACTACTACTAAAGGTATTCCAAAGCATAGAAAATGACGGAATACTACCCAACTCATTCTATGAAGCCACCATCTCCCTGATACCAAAACCAAGTAAAGACATTACAAAAAAAGAAAATTATAGACCTATATCCCTCATGAACATTGATGCAAAAATCCTCAACAAAATTCTAGCCAATAGAATCCAACAACATATCAAAAAAATAATTCACCCTGATCAAGTGGGATTTATACCAGGTATGCAAGGCTGGTTTAATATCAGAAAAACCATTAATGTAATCCATCACATAAATAAAACAACAGACAAAAACCACATGATCTTATCAATTGATGCAGAAAAGGCATTTGACAAAGTCCAACACCCATTCATGATAAAAACTCTTACCAAAATAGGAATTGAAGGAAAATTCCTCAACATAATAAAGGGCATCTATGCAAAGCCAACAGCCAATATCACTCTAAATGGAGAGAACCTGAAAGCATTTCCCTTGAGAATGGGAACCAGACAAGGATGCCCTTTATCACCGCTCTTATTCAATATCGTGTTGGAAGTCTTAGCCAGGGCAATTAGGCTAGACAAAGAAATAAAAGGTATCCGGATTGGCAAGGAAGAAGTAAAGTTATCACTGTTTGCAGATGACATGATTATATACACAGAAAACCCTAAGGAATCCTCCAGAAAACTACTGAAACTAATAGAAGAGTTTGGCAGAGTCTCAGGTTATAAAATAAACATACAAAAATCACTTGGATTCCTCTACATCAACAAAAAGAACACCGAAGAGGAAATCACCAAATCAATACTATTCACAGTAGCCCCCAAGAAGATAAGATACTTAGGAATAAATCTTACCGAGGATGTAAAAGACCTATACAAAGAAAACTACAAAGCTCTACTACAAGAAATTCAAAAGGACATACTTTAAGTGGAAAAACATACCCTGCTCATGGATAGGAAGACTTAACATAGTAAAAATGTCTATTCTACCGAAAGCCATCTATACATTTAACGCACTTCCGATCCAAATTCCAATGTCATATTTTAAGGGGATAGAGAAACAAATCACCAATTTCATATGGAAGGGAAAGAAGCCCCGGATAAGCAAAGCACTACTGAAAAAGAAGAAGAAAGTGGGAGGCCTCACCTTACCCGACTTCAGAACCTATTATACAGCCACAGTAGTCAAAACAGCCTGGTACTGGTACAACAACAGACACATAGACCAATGGAACAGAATTGAGAACCCAGACATAGATCCATCCACGTATGAGCAGCTGATATTTGACAAAGGACCAGTGTCAATTAATTGGGGAAAAGATAGCCTTTTTAACAAATGGTGCTGGCATAACTGGATATCCATTTGCAAAAAAATGAAACAGGACCCATACCTCACACCATGCACAAAAACTAACTCCAAGTGGATCAAAGACCTAAACATAAAGACTAAAACGATAAAGATCATGGAAGAAAAAATTGGGACAACCCTAGGAGCCCTAATACAAGGTATAAACAGAATACAAAACATTACCAAAAGTGATGAAGAGAAACCCGATAACTGGGAGCTCCTAAAAATCAAACACCTATGCTCATCTAAAGACTTCTCCAAAAGAGTAAAAAGACCACCTACAGACTGGGAAAGAATTTTCAGCTATGAGATCTCCGACCAGCGCCTGATCTCTAAAATCTATATGATTCTGTCAAAACTCAACCACAAAAAGACAAACAACCCAATCAAGAAGTGGGCAAAGGATATGAACACACATTTCACTAAAGAAGATATTCAGGCAGCCAACAGATACATGAGAAAATGCTCTCGATCATTTTTTTTTTTTTTAGCCATTAGAGAAATGCAAATTAAAACTACGATGAGATTTCATCTCACACCAGCAAGACTGGCATTAATCCAAAAAACACAAAATAATAAATGTTGGAGAGGCTGCGGAGAGATTGGAACTCTCATACACTGCTGGTGGGAATGTAAAATGGTACAACCACTTTGGAAATCTATCTGGCGTTATCTTAAACAGTTAGAAATAGAACTACCATACAACCCAGAAATCCCACTCCTGGGAATATACCCTAGAGATACAAGAGCCTTCATACAAACAGATATATGCACACCCATGTTTATTGCAGCTCTGTTTACAATAGCAAAAAGCTGGAAGCAACCAAGGTGTCCGTCAACGGATGAATGGGTAAATAAATTGTGGTATATTCACACAGTGGAATACTACGCATCGATAAAGAACAGTGACGAATCTCTGAAACATTTCATAACATGGAGGAACCTGGAAGGCATTATGCTGAACGAAATTAGTCAGAGGCAAAAGGACAAATATTGTATAAGACCACTATTATAAGATCTTGAGAAATAGTAAACCTGAGAAGAACACATACTCTTGTGGTTATGAGGAGGGGAGGGAGGGAGGGTGGGAGAGGGTTTTTTATTGATTAATCAGTAGATAAGAACTGCTTTAGGTGAAGGGAAAGACAACACTCAATACATGGAAGGTCAGCTCAATTGGACTGGACCAAAAGCAAAGAATTTTCAGGGATAAAATGAATGCTTCAAAGGTCAGCGGAGCAAGCGCGGGGGTCTGGGGAACATGGTTTGAGGGGACTTCTACGTCAATTGCCAAAATAATTCTATTATGAAATCATTCTGCATCCCACTTTGAAATATGGCGTCTGGGGTCTTAAATGCTAACAAGTGGCCATCTAAGATGTAGCAGTTGGTCTCAACCCACCTGGAGCAAAGGAAAACGAAGAACACCAAGGCCACACGACAACTAAGAGCCCAAGAGACAGAAAGGGCCACATGAACCAGAGACCTACATCATCCGGAGACCAGAAGAACTAGTTGGTGCCCGGCCACAATCGATGACTGCCCTGACAGGGAGCACAGCAGAGGACCCCTGAGGGAGCAGGAGATCAGTGGGATACAGACCCCAAATTCTCATAAAAAGACCAAACTTAATGGTCTGACTGAGACTAGAGGAATCCCGGTGGCCATGCTCCCCAGACCTTCTGTTGACACAGGACAGGAACCATCCCCGAAAACAACTCATCAGAAATGAAAGGGACTGGTCAGCGGGTGGGAGAGAGACGCTGATGAAGAGTGAGCTAATTATATCAGGTGGACACTTGAGATTGTGTTGGCAACTCTTGTCTGGAGGGGGGATGGGAGGATAGAGAGAGAGGGAAGCCGGGAAAATTGTCAAGAAAGGAGAGACTGAAAGGGCTGACTCATTAGGGGGAGAGCAAGTGGGAGTAGGGAGTGAGATGTATGTAAACTTATATGTGACAGACTGATTGGATTTGTAAACGTTCACTTGAAGCTTAATAAAAGTTATTAAAAAAAAAAACATACACTAGGTCATGAGTTTTATGGTAAGTAGGTAAGTAGGAGGAACAGGCATTATCTTCGTAGTATTATTGATAAAGAAAGTGAGACTAAAAGGGAGGTTTTCACAATAAATGTAAAAAAAAAAAATGAATAGGTATAGCTCTACTGCTATGGGCCAGACACCATGCTGGACACTTACACCTCACAATCACATATAATTTGTTATCTCCAGCGTGAAGATTTGGACCTAGGTCTTTGAATTCCAAGTCCAGTAATCATTCCACTCCACCTTACTCCAGTGATCATAGCATATTATAATTACATACATTTTTAACTTTTCCAAAATATAAACCATCTTAGTTGGCCTATAAAAAGCTACTACCTGATGAAAGCTCAGTGGTTAAAAAAATAAATAAATACACACACATATATGTATACATACATATAGATACAAATATATGTGTGTATACATATATGTATGTATACACATATGTGTGTGTGTATATATATACACACATATAGTAAGTGAATCAAAATCTGGGTTGAGATTAAGAGTGACGGAACAGCAAAATAGGAAAGAAGAAGAAACAAGAAAAAGGCTAATTTAATTTTGTGTTGTCTTCACAGTTTCTCAGAGAGTTCACCATTGAGTTGACTTTAATTAAGCTTTCCTTCAGCCTAAGCACTCTGGGAAGTTAAGTGAGTGTGAGTGCCAGATGGGAACATGCCAAGAACTCCAGATCTAATTTTTTAAAATTCTTCTTCAGAGCAAACATCTATTACACAGACATTGGTGACAAATGACCTATAACTAGCTGAGGAGTACTGGTTGTATATTTGTGTTTGGTGTTGATGGGAGAGTCTGTGGTACTAGGAATGCTGCATAGTCACCTGGCCCCTGGCTTTGGGGAGGCAGTATGTAATGGAGAGAGGACCAGACTGGGTGTTGGACTTCAGTTTTGCTACCGACAACCTATGTGACCTTGGGGATATTAGTACACTTTTCTGAATTTCAATTCTGTCAGTTGTTAAGGGAACTAAGTAGACCGTGCTACAGACAAAATTCCCTGCTGGAATTAAAAGTCTATACTTTCTGGTTTTCATTTAAAGAAGATGGAAAACTTTATGCGACTCTTTAAACAAAGCAAAATAAAAGTTATATTTGTGGCGAATGCACTGTTCTTTCTTCTGTCTGCAATATCATTTCATTCTTGTTTGGCTAATTTCTACCCATCTCTCAAGGCTTACCTCAGATACTACCTCTTGTAGAAAGCATTTACTGACTGCTTCAGATTTTCAGATTGCCCTCATTGGTCCCATCTTTGTGCTCACAGTCTTCTCTTTTATGTCTCACTCTACACTGTGAACTGGGGACGGGAACTGTGTCTTTTGTTATTACTCTAACCCTAGTATATTGCACAGAATCTCCCACGTAATAAGTGGACAATAAATATTCGTTGAGCAAACAAATGAATGTGTCAAAGAGTGAAGAAAAGGATGAAAGAACGAATGAGTGCTAGATAGGAACAATAATAAATACAATGTCTTATATTTTTATATTGCTTTACATTTCACACATTGGGAAATAGTTGGCTTTTTTTTTTTTTTCACTTTGAGGGGGTATATTTTTGAAGAAAATGGAGAGTCAGGGATATTTTGAGTCACTCAAGATCCTCAAGATCATATCCCAGGTCATTGGTACAGTCTGATGGCAAACCCACCCATCTGGGGCTGGATCTGTTTTCTTTCCCTACCCCAAGACCAGGCTAGCCACAGTAGTTCTCTGTTTATCGTGCTTAACAAGAACTTAAATGCTTGTAACTGCAAAGTAGAATGTGATCTGTCCTGCACAAGAAGAAAGAAGGTGCTGGGAGAGTTTTGAGCTTGGTTGTGGAGAGCTGAGCAGCATCAGAATCTACTTGGAAGGATGATGCAAAATGCCTGAACACTTCAGCAACAGCTCAAGACAGGAATAGGGGGGCTGCCATAGGCAGCCATGGTTATGTGCTCAGTGTATGGTATAAAAAAAAATAGACATGAGTATTCCTCCTCCTCGCTTCCAAAGATAGCTGGTGCAGGGACATGCACGTAAAGGAAATTTGCAACTCTCTGCAAACTAAGAGTCTAACAATGAGGAAGACCTTATGAAATAAATATTTGTACTTTTTTTCCCTTAAGAACGGCTTTCTAGGCAAGGGAAACAAGGTAAGAAATTACTTAGATCAAAACCACAGAAGAAGCCAATATTGATTGGATGCTATACGTGAAATAACTGTATTCGTTAAGACAAATTGTTATTATACTTTTAACATCTGTGATTTATGAGGTATCAAACTACATAATCATTCATTCAATCAGTCATTGGTTCTGTCTGCTGTTATTTCAACCCCCACTATTGAACATCTACTATGTACAAAGTCTTGGCAAGGCCTGGGGATTTCTCCACGCATAAGATGTACTCTCTGCTAGAGTGGAGGCTGGCAAAACCACAGTTTAATGAGTACATGTTATGTGCTCTGTACTGTGCTAAGCATTTCATGTACGGTATTTTGTTTAAAAATCACAGAAACTGTGAGGCAAGTTACAGTATACTGCTTTTAGAGACGGGGAAGTTGAGGCTCAGAGAGCTCTAGTTGTACAGGGTCCCAGAATTAGTTAATAGTAGAGTGAGGCTGGGAATTCAGGTTCTTCAGACTCAGGCTGTGAACCTTTAGCCAGAGTAAGGGTTATATGCAAAGCATCAGAGGATCTTGTTAAAATACAAAGTTTAATTCAGTTCATCTACAGTGAGGCCAAAGACTCTGCTTTTCTAGCAAGTAGCTAGTTGATACCTATGCTTCTTGTCCACAGACCATGCTTTGAGCAGCAGGGTTTCAAGGACATGGCTGTCTACATAGAATCCATTTTCTTTTTGTCCTCCCTAAACAGATTCTTAATTTTACTCATATCGTCCAACTCCTACAGTCCTTGTGACTCAGAGGACTCTGACCCCATCTCCAGCTGCAGGCTGAAGTATCTAGATCATTTTCCTACACTGTGCAATATGGTACCTGCTAGCCACATGTACAATTTAAATTTAAACGAATAAAAATAAAATAAAGCCATCATTTCCTCATTTGTACCAACATATTTCAACTACGTAATAGCCACAAGCGGCCAGTGGCTGCCATATTGGACAGTGCAGATACAGAACATTTTTACCATTGCAGAGAGTTCTACTGGACAGCACTGAGGGTCTAGACCAATCATGGTAGTTCTACTTTCATTATTTGGGATCCCTGTTTTTAAGGGTATGATATTCCCCCCACAAATGCTATTGACCTAGGTATATATAGTTCAGCTAAATTGGCTCAGCCTGGTTGAAGGGTAGGACTATAATTCATGGTTAGGGGTTTCCTCTGTCTGTGTGTTATAAGTTAAATAAGAAAATGGATGTCCCCAGTTGCTCCTGGCAGCCATCTGTGGCCTTCAGTGGAAATCTAACCCCAAGGAAGGCCCTGACTGACCTGTGCTTTAGGTCCTCCTAACCTTCCACTTCTAGTTATGTGAGGTAATAAATTTATAATTTAAACCATTGTGAGCCCGGTTTCTGTTACTTAAATTGGAAGATAAAAAAAAAAAAGATAGACACCTGTAATTTAAATAGTTACAATTCAGTGGTATAGGTGCAAGGCTAAAGACAAAGCAAGGCAAAAAGGTACAATTATTGTTCTCAAGTACTATTCAGTTTCATATAAAATACACTTCATGCTAAAAAATACCATAACTAGGTGGTGCCGAAAGAGAGGGGCTATTGGTGTCTGGGAGTTTAGAGTAAGGAAAGTCTGTTCTCTGTGAGAGGAAACCCTGGAAGAGTTCCCAGGGGAGGTGATTTTTCAGTAGGCTCTTGAAATAAATAGATATTTAGGCAGTGGTGTGGGTGAGGACATTCCTTAAAGGAAAATAAAATGAGAAAAGGTGCAGAAGTGGGAAAAGGCAGTTAATTTCCAGGGAAACATTACAAACTTTGGGAGTCCAGCTGCCTCACTAATTAATGCATGAATCTCTTTGGAAAAGCCTCCTTAACATTTGTTTGGTATTTTGCAATTTTCCAAACACTTTAACAAGCATGTTTGGTTTGTTTTACTTTTGTTTTTGTTTGCAACATGGCAGCAATGCAAACTAATTAGGCCAGTGGTGGGTGATGTGGCCAGGGCCACAAACTAAAAAACGGCAAAACTAAACCCATACTAACATATCTCCTGGTGACTGATCTTACAGCCTTGTGGCCACACACAGTGCTGTGGCCTGTGGGTAACCACACTTCCCCAGCTCCCAAGGACATCCTGCTCTGTGCCTACCATGCATCCTAAGTCAAGAGCATCTACTTTCATTTTTAAAAGGGTCCTGGTGTGGTGACAAACCATGTGGTCACCCAACTATTTCTGCTGATTTGACTTGTGTGTGTTCCTCCTGGCTTTTAGGAAGGGTCATAGGGGAGATCTGAGAGGTCTGAAGCACAGGCCTCAAGTTCCACAAAGCAGTTTCCAGTCACTCTCCACCAAGTCCATGGGCTCAAACCAAAAAGAGAATTTTTACATTACACTGTGAAAATGGTTTTACCTTAGTAGCCAATGGTTTACTTCAGTAGACAGTGAAAGCGTCTAAGGGGGAGATTAAACTTATCCATACTGGAACTAATTTCAAATAGTTCAGGAAAAAAGTGTATGTTGTTAGTGTGTGTGTGTGAGTGTGTGCATGTGTGCGTAGACAGAGAGAGAAAGGATGAGAGACAGAAAAAAGAGAGATGCTTAAAACAAATATGACAAAATGTCAACTGGTGAATACATGTAAAAATTTTTCAAAATTAGTAAGAAATGAAAAAAAACCAACTAAAAATGTAATTGGTGATAAAATTGGTTCGGGGCTTGGCTAATGAAATCAATAGGACTCAAGCCATTGTATTGTAGGCAATTAGAAGTTAATGAGACTGCACTTTATACTCACAGCCCGATGAACCTGCATGTCGATCACTTTTGTAAAGTGCCTCATCTATAATGGATGCAAGAATAATGCTATTTCTTACAAGAGTCTGCCTGCTCTCTTGAGGACTAAGTGACTTCCCCCAAGACCAGCTGGCCACTAAAGTCCAGGTACAGCCATCTCCACTCCATAGTTGGATTCAGCTCTCCTCTTCCTCAACCTGCTGCCCCTAATATTTATAACGATGGAACTCATTTTGCCTGACTCCAAAGCCTACTGCACCTTAGATTAGGCTTTCTGATAAAGATGCACTGGCCATAATTACAGCTAAACTTGGGTAACAGTTGGGGAGTGGGGAGTACACAGTAGATGTAGAATAGAGACCCAGGTGTTTCCATTGGAGTTTGAGAGAAAGTCAAGTGCTCAAATCAGGACTTTTGGGTCCCTGATTGCAGGCCTGGTTGTCAGAGATGAAGCCTGAGGTAGGAGTCAGGGAACAGCACAGAAAAAAAAAAACATGTAAATTTGGAGCCCTAGATGATGGCATCAGCCCCTGCTCACATGACAGAGCAAGATGAGTCTTCTTTTGGCTGGTGATAGGATGAGGAACAAAAGGGTTCAAGGTCACCATGGGCCCTAGTACAGGAAGGCAGGGCGGTGGATGCTGGTGGGGAGTAGAGTTGATTCTAGCTGCATGAAATATAGAAACCATCCTAAATAAAGCAGTCGATTTTGTTAACAAAGAACATTTGGTATGAGACTCCTTACTCCTCCCTATCTTACTCCATTATGAGGGAATAGAACACAGAGTAACACAGAGCAGGGAACAGCCAACTTATCTAAATGTTAATGACAATAATTACTGGCCTGGAGAAAATCTTTTAGTTCAACTGAAATATTTCACAAACACCATTGAGAGGATTTGTGTGAGGTTAGCAGTTCTAGCAATGAGGGGCCCTTATCAGGACTAGCATGACTTCCCAGAAGAGAATTAACACTCAGCTAGGCTGCTGGGGAATCAGTAGCATGGGACTGCTTAAACGTGGTGGCAAGGGAGAGAAGAAGGAATGTTGTGTGAAGGTCACGGTGGTTAGGTCTGAAATAGGTGAGGCTGGATAAACTATGTATATTGTTATTATCCCAGAATATGCTCTTGGACTTCATCAGCCCATCTCCCATTTATACTGCAAGGTTCACTCACCTGACAAGCTGTCAACTTAATGGGGATATTTTCCTTGATAGAAAAAAAGGGTGTGAGTTCAAAGAAGAGGAAAGTATGGGGTCTGTGAGGAGGCAGAAATGAGTACAGCCAGCTATCCTAGGACTAAGAAAGTGATCTGAGATCTAGTGTGAGAGTAGACTTTGTAGGAGATCTTTTAAACAGAGGTTCTAAAAATGGAGGCCCTGGACCAGCATTACCTGGGAAATTTTAGACATGCATAGTCTAGGTCCCATCCCAAGTCCTACTGAATCAGAAACTCTGAGAGTGGGGCCCAGCCATCTATGTTTTAATAAGCCCTCCAGGTGATTTTGATGCACGCTATAAGTTTTAGAACCAAACGTTAGACACAACTTTTCCTTCTCAGTTTCTGCAAGGGTTTAGGGGTGGTGTCAGGCTCTGAGGTCAGAGAGGGCAAAAGAAGACAGAGGGACTAATTAAAAAATGGTTTTTGCTCTCAAGGAGGTGGCAGGAATGAGCAGAAGAACAAGTCAGGATAAGGCAAGAATGCAGTAAACAAACATTAAACAGAAAAGCAATGTGCATACTCCTGAAGAAAAAAGCTGCCATGCACTGGGTTTTGGTATGTAAAAACGGCAATTTGAAGTTCTCTTCAAGGAAGTGGTAGTTGATCTGTAGTTGGATCAATCCTGAAGAGAACTGTGAAAGGTGGAGGTCAATGTGGCAAAGATTGCTCTTTTTTATGCCATTTCTTCTTTTTCCTTTTAAGCAGACAACTCATCATCTGATCCCCAGCTTTATTTTCTAGGCAGCAATGCACCATAGGAAAATACTACTTTACATTTCTCAGCCCGCTACATGTAGGAAAAGGAGCTCTCCTGGCACAAAAGTCCAGCACTCGGCTGTTGGAACCCACCCAGCTGCTGAGCAAGAGAAAGACGTGGCAATCTGTTTCTGTAATGATTATAGCCAAGAAAACCCTATGGGACAGTTCTACTCAGTCACACAAGGTCACTATGAGTCAGAATTGATGGCACCCAACAACATCACATCTAGGGATAGCCAAAGAGATATAAAGAGGAGCTGTTAGGTGGAATATTGGGGACAGCTTCTTAAAAGAAAACAGCCAAATGATATGTGTTTCCCCGCTCCCTGCCCTTATGCTTCTTCCTGCCTGGAATGTAGATGTAATGGCTGGATCTCCACAAGCCATTTTGAGTATTTGAGGATAGAAGCTGCTTGCTAAGAACTGTGGAACAGAAAGATAATTTGGTGTTTCTTGTAAATTTTTGAGATCAAAACACCATCGCAGTACTGCCCATCTGGACGTCTGCTTGTTTTTCTTTTTCTTAAATATGAGAGAAGAAGCTTTTACATATTTAAGCCATTATAATTGGGTCTCTGTCACTTAAAGTCAATTTCTAACTCATACAGTCAGGAAGGTTATGCTGGGCTGAGAGAACAGTAAAAGCAAATATACATAGTTGTGAATGTGTGCAGCATGTTTGGAGAATGGCCGCGGGCTCAGGACAGCTGGAGAATGAGGTGTGTAACGCAACGCTGAGCAAGGCAAGGCAGGGTGAGCTTTCTGGGTCTGGCTTTATAAGAAGGAGATAACAGGGAATATTCATAGAAAGTTCGCTGGTTGTCTACGTTTTAGTGTGTGTTTTCTACAGACAACTTAATCTCAAGGGGCTGTAAAGTGAATTTACCATCTGTATCAGTTTCCTTTTCAAATCTGTCCCTCTGTCTGTGAAATGACCCCACCATTCACCAAGTTTCACAAACCAGAAGCACAAGTGACATACAAGATTCATCTTCTTGTCCTGTAATCCCATAAATCACCAAATCCCAACAAATTGTCTCCTAAAAGCTTGTTCACACCTCCCTCGTTTATTCACCTCCATCACCACCGCTCAATTTCTGCTTCATTCTCTCCAATGAGTGTGCTGCAACAGCTTCTTATTTCATCTCCTTGATTCCAAATTGACAGCTTCCACTTTAGACCTAACCAGAATGACCTTTTAAAAGGTGAAATTGATCATGTTCGTTACTTGCTTAAGCTCTCCAAATTCCAAAGTATTTCCTGCAGTGATGTTCTATGGGGTTCAAACAGATGTTGGGCGGGGGGGGGGGGAGTGGGAGGGGTTGGAGAAAGAAAAGACTGTTTGTATGTTTTGCAAACTTTTGAAAAATTCTAGATTTCAACTAAGTTAAATAGCTTATTTTTCAAAAAAAATTTTTTTTTTTTTTAGCAGTATGAATAAGCTGATATGCAGAGAAGATCTCCAAAAAGAAAAAAAAACTTAAAGAATTTTTCAAATTTATTTGTCTTTAGAACCTTTCCTAGGGGAGCATCTTGTGAGAGCTGAGAATTCCTGGCCAACATCATCAAGGTCAAGATCCTTAGCCTGCAGTTAAACCTTCACAGTCTCACTTTAACTGACATTGCCAGCTGTTACTGCTTGATTTTTGCCCTGCAGCCACCCTGAGCCAAACCACTGACTACCCAGAATTCCTCAAAACGCTATCCACCATTATCCTTTGCCTCTGCTGTTCCTCTTGAAATGTTCCTCCCTGTCTCCACATACTGAAACTCTCTCCTTAAAAGAACTATCCTCAAAGTCACAGGGTGCTTAAAGAAGGCCTTACTGAGACTTTTCAATAGAGCCCTTAAGATAAGGTGCAAGCAAGTCATATAGAAAGCTTAGGGGAAAAATTCAGGGGGAACTTGAGCCCTGAGAAGGAGGAAGCCCAAGGAGACTGGTGTGGCTGGTACAAACAGATAAAGACAAGGAGGAAATGGGGTCTGAGAAGTCAGACATTCAAAGCATAGGATGCCTTGCAAGCATGGGTCCTTGTAAGACATTTGGATATTACTCTGAGTGAAATGGGCAGACATCAGAAAAATTTAGGCAGAGGGGTGTCATGATCAGATCTACATTGTAAGGGATTATTATATTGTGTTGAGAATAGACAGGAGACAAAGTGGGAAGCAGGGAGACAGGTTAGCAGATTCTTCTATTAATCAAGGCAAAATGTTATATAGGCCTGGTCTGGAGTAGTAGATGAAAAGTTGGTGAGGACTGGATATATTTTAAAGATACAAACACCAGAATGAATTCAATGTGGGATTTAAGAGAAAGGAGGTGTAAGGGGTGACCTTAAAGCATTTGCTTGAGTTACTGGAAAGACGAAGTTGAAATTTTCTAAGGGGGGTAGGTTAGAATGAGCCAGGTTATGAGATGGTGAGAATAAAAAGCTCAATTTCTGAAATCTTAATCAGTTTTGGGATGCCTATTACACAACCCAATAGTGATGTCAAATAAGCAGCTGGATGCAAAAGTCTGGAGTTAGGGGGAGAGAACTGACCTTGATATATAAAACCCTTAAATGCTGTAGGTGATACTTAAGCCATGCAATTGGATAACTTCTGTGAACAGACAAGGGCTCATCTGGGATATGAACATGGCACATCTAGCGTCCTAAGCGAGAATCATACCCCTACACCAATAAGCCATACCCACTTGATGGCACCTAATAACAACAATTGGATAACATCACCTAGTGGGTAACAATGGAGAAACTAGAAGAAAACTCAGAAATGAGCCCTAAAGCATTCCAACTTTTAGAGGTCTAGGCGATTATGAAGTGCCAGCAAAGAAGACCGTGTGTGAAGAGGAGAGCAGAGAGAACGATTTCCTAGAAGACAAGAGAAGGCAATGTTTCAAGGAGGAGAGAGTGATCACCCACTTAAAATGCTGATGATAGATCAAGAAAGAGGAGGAGTAAGGATTAACCTGGGAGTTTATGAACATGGCAGTCATAGGCAACATTGATAGGACCTATTTTGGTGGAGAGGTTGGGATGAATATCTAATTGAAATGGGTCAAGAGAAAATGTGAAGAAAGAGGTTGGGGACCACATATTAATCATCGCTTTTTTTCCTTGCACCGTAGTACATTGCATGTAATGAATTCTATGGATTATGAGTTGTGTGTGAGCTATTAATTCACCGGGGATCTTCCCTAAGATATCACATTTCCCTTCACTATTTCCTGAGCTATAAAATAAGCAGGAGCTTAAAAATACTATTTTTCTCCTCATCTGAACAATTAATTATTTGGTGCTCATTATATTTTTAACATAACCCTATAAGGAAATTTAAGTCCCTGGGTGGTGCAAACAGTCTACACGTAACTATTAACCAAAAGATTGGTGGTTCGAACCCATTCAGTGGCATCAACGGAGAATGGCCTGGTGATGTGCTTCAATAGAGATTAAATATTACACCCAAGAAAACCCTATGGAGCTCAGTTCTACTCTGTAACACATGAGGTCGCCATGAGTTGAAATCCACTGGACGGTAATAATAGGCCTGACTTTTGACTTATAAGAAAAGTACAATTATTTTTCTCATTTTATAGATGGGGAACTGAGACACTGAGAGATTAAGTAATTTGCCCAAGGTCACATAACCAATAAATTAACACAACCTTTTAAGGAAAGGGAGAATATTTGGGGAAATTTCAGGTTTTTATTTCTTGGCCCCTGTGGCTGCAGTGTTGCCTTCACCGGCTTCCCTCTGATAAATGGGTTTAGGAGTGGGGTACCTAGCGTTCGTTAGAGATAAGGAAATTTTCTGAGCAGACCCCTGAAGAGATGAAAACCTTGGCCATTGCTGCAAAATAAAAGATAAAACACACGCTCCTGCATCAGTCTGCCCCTTTTCTGTAGGTTGGTAAATAGTTTTTTTTTTTCCCTCTAGGTCTTTCATCTGCACCTTTCTTTAAAAAAAAAAAAAAAAAAAAAACTGTCAAAGAATGTTTTCTTTAAATAGAAAAAAAAATTGGCATCTCTTTTTAAAGAATCTGTGTGTATACATAATGTTTCATAGTAAACAAAGAAGCAAAGAAAAAAATGTTGAGGAAATGCAAAACGTCTGTCTTTTGAATTTGCATTCAACATTTTCTGTCCCAGAAGATAACTTTTTCTTTCCTTCTCAATTAGCTATTATTAAACAGTGCACTGCTGTATTGTTTGCCTTTCCACCCATATCCTTATCACCATATGATGATAATAATAATATAGACATTGTCTCAGACATATCCTGGCCACATAAGATACCTGGAGTTAGACAGCCGGGATTTAAGTTTCAGCTCAACAATTGTTCTTGTATCTGAGTGGCTATTGTTGTTGTTGTTGTTAAGGGTCGTCTCGTTGATTCTGACTCATATTGACCCTGTAGGATAGAGTAGAACTGCTCCACAGGGGTTCCAAGTCATGGTTGGTGGACTTGAACTGCCGACATTTCAGTTAGCAGCCGAGTTCTTAATCACTGTATCACCAGGGCTATTAGATCTATTATATTATATCTGACCTATCATAACAAGCACATTAACCAACTCAAATAGAATTATAGGGGAAGGGCTATGCTTTTCTGTCCCCTCATTACTCATTTCCAACATCCCAACTCCCATTCTCTTTCCTGGGCTACTGGAATAGCCTTGGAATTAATTTCCCCAAATCCATTCTTCTCTTCCTTCAATGGATTTTCCACACTGTAGACAGAGTACATTTACAAAACACAAAACTCCACCAAATCACACTTCTCTTTTGACAACTTCAAAGGTGGCTGTCTATTGCACTTAAGGTAAAGAACAAATTCATGTGCTCATATGTCTGACTGATCTAGCCCCTGCCTACCTCAAACCCCTAATTGTGTACCGTTCTCACCATTTCCCCTTTAGGACTCTGCTCATAGTAGCCAATCTTCTCCTTCTGACCTTTTATGTTACTCCTTCTGCCTGAAAAATTCCCTCTCCCATTCCACATCCATTAACTAACTGCTGCTTATCTTTTAGAACTCAACTCAAATCTACTTCCATTAAGTAACATTGTCCCATGTCTTCACAACCACCTCTAAAAATAGGTTTGTTGTTGTTAAGTGCTGTCGAGTCGTTTCCGACTCGTGGCGACCCTATGCACAACAGAACGAAACACTGCCCGGTCCTGGGCCATCCCTACAATCGTTGTTATACTTGAGCTCATTGTTACAGCCACTGTGTCAATCCACCTCATTGAAGGGCTTTCTCTTTTCCGCTGACCCTGTACTCTGCCAAGCATGATGTCCTTCTCCAGGGACTGATCCCTCCTGACAACATGTCCAAAGTATGTAAGACACAGTCTCACCATCCTTGCCTCTAAGGAGCATTCTGGACGCACTTCTTTCAAGACAGATTTGTTTGTTCTTTTGGCAGTCCATGGTATATTTAATATTCTTCGCCAACACCACAATTCAAAAGTGTCAACTCTTCTTCTTTCTTCCTTATTCATTGTCCAGCTTTCACATGCATATGATGTGATTGAAAATACCATGGGTTGGGTCAGGCACACCTGAGTCTTCAGGGTGACATCTTTGCTCTTCAACACTTTGAAGAGGTCCTTTGCAGCAGATTTGCCCAATGCAATGCGTCTTTTGATTTCTTGACTGCTGCTTCCATGGCTGTTGATTGTGGATCCAAGTAAAATGAAATCCTTGACAACTTCAATCTTTTCTCCGTTTATCATGATGTTGCTCATTGGTCCAGTTGTGAGGATTTTTGTTTTCTTTATGTTGAGGTGTAATCCATACTGAAGGCTGTGGTCTTTGATCTTCATTACTAAGTACTTCAAGTCCTTTTCACTTTCAGCAAGCAAGGTTGTGTCATCTGCGTAACGCAGGTTGTTAATGAGTCTTCCTCCAATCCTGATGCCCCGTTCTTCTTCATATAGTCCAGCTTCTCGCATTATTTGTTCAGCATACAGATTAAACAGGTATGGTGAAAGAATACAACCCTGACGCACACCTTTCCTGACTTTAAAACAATCAGTATCCCCTTGTTCTGTCTGAACAACTGCCTCTTCATGTATGTAAAGGTTCCTCCTGAGCACAATTAAGTGTTCTGGAATTCCCATTCTTCACAATGTTATCCATAGTTTGTTATGATCCACACAGTCGAATGCCTTTGCATAGTCAATAAAACACAGGTAAACATCCTTCTGGTATTCTCTGCTTTCAGCCAGGATCCATCTGACATCAGCAATGATATCCCTGGTTCCACATCCTCTTCTGAAACCAGCCTGAATTTCTGACAGTTCCCTGTCGATATACTGCTGCAGCCGCTTTTGAATGATCTTCAGCAAAATTTTGCTTGCATGTGATATTAATGATATTGTTCTATAATTTCCACATTCATTTGGATCACCTTTCTTGGGAATAGGCATAAATATGGGTCTTTTCCAGTCAGTTGGCCAGGAAGCTGTTTTCCATATTTCTTGACATAGATGAGTGAGCACCTCCAGTGCTGCATCTGTTTGTTGAAATATCTCAATTGATATTCCATCAATTTCTGGAGCCTTGCTTTTCATCAATGCCTTCAGAGCAGGTTGGACTTCTTCCTTCACTACCATTGGTTCCTGATCATATGCCACCTCTTGAAATGGTTGACTATCGACTAGTTCTTTTTGGTATAATGACTGTGTATTCCTTTTATCTTCTTTTGATGCTTCCTGCATCATTTAATATTTTCCCCATCGAACCCTTCACTATTGCAACTCGAGGCTTGAATTTTTTCTTCAGTTCTTTCAGCTTGAGAAATACCACCCTGTTCATCCCTTTTGGTTTTCCATCTCCAGCTCTTTGCACAAGTCATTATAATACTTTACTTTGTCTTCTCGAGAGGCCCTTTGAAATCTTCTGTTCAGTTCTTTTACTTCATTATTCTTCCATTTGCTTTAGCTGCTCAGTGCTCAAGAGCAAGTTTCAGAGTCTTCTCTGACATCCCTCTTGGTCTTTTCTTTCTTTCCTGTCTTTTCAGTGACCTCTTGCTTTCTTCATGGATGATGTCCATTCCACAACTTGTCTAGTCTGCGGTCACTACTGTTCAATGCATCAAATCTATTCTTGAGATGGTCTCTAAATTCAGGCGGGATATACTCAAGGTCATATTTTGGCTCTCGTGGACTTGCTCTGATTTTCTTCAGTTTCGGCTTGAACTTGCATATGAGCAATTGATGGTCTGTTCCACAGTCGCCCCCTGGCCTTGTTCTGACTGATGATATTGAGCTTTTCCATCGTCTCTTTCCACAGATGTAGTCAATTTGATTTCTGTGTGTTCCATCTGGGGAGGTCCATGTGTATAGTCGCCGTTCATGTTGGTGAAAGAAGGTATTTGCAATGAAGAAGTCATTGGTCTTGCAAAATTCTATCATTCGATCTCTGGCATTGTTTCTATCACCAAGGCCATATTCTCCAACTACTGATCCTTCTTCTTTGTTTCCAACTTTCACATTCCAATCACCAGTAATTATCAATGCATCTTGATTGCATGTTCGATCAATTTCAGACTGCATCAGCTGATAAAAATCTTCTATTTCTCCATCTTTGGCCCTAGTGGTTGGTGCGTAAATTTGAATAATAGTCATATTAACTTGTCTTCCTTGTAGGCGTATGGATATTACCCTACCACTGACAGCATTGTACTTCAGGATAGATCTTGAAACGTTCTTTTTGATGATGAATGCGACACGATTCTTCTTCGAGTTGTCATTCCCAGCATAGCAGACTATATGATTGTCCAATTCAAAATGGCCAATACCAGTCCATTTCAGCTCACTAATGCCTAGGATATCGATGTTTATGCATTCCATTTCATTTTTGATGATTTCCAATTTTCCTAGACTCATACTTCATACATTCCAGGTTCCGATTATTAATGGATATTTGCAGCTGTTTCTTCTCATTTTGAGTTGTGCCACATCAGCAAATGAAGGTCCCGAAAGCTTTACTCCATCCACGTCATTTAGGTTGACTCTACTTTGAGGAGGCAGCTCTTCACCAGTCATCTTTTGAGTGCCTTCCAACCTGAGGGCCTCTTCTTCCAGCACTATATCAGACAATGTTCCGCTGCTATTCATAAGGTTTTCAGTGGCTAATGCTTTTCAGAAGTAGACTGCCGGGTCCTTCTTCCTAGTTTTTCTTAGTCTGGAAGCTCAGCTGAAACCCGTCCTCCATGGGTGACCCTACTGGTATCTGAATACCGGAGGCATAGCTTCCAGTATCACAGCAACACACAAGCCCCCACAGTACGAAAAACTGACTCCCCCACCTGTTTGTTGTGTCTGTCAGTCAAAAATAGGTTTATTCCCTCATTATATGCCCTCATAGACCCTGCATTTCTTTACTGATCTTATTACAACTAAAATTCAATATGTGTCACATAATAATTTATCTAACAACTGTCACTCCAAATAGAAAGCAGTATTTACAAGGTAAAAACTGCTTTTTCCTCATCACTTAGTTCTATGCCTTGCATATAGTAGGCACCCAATAAATATTTTTTTGTTGCATCCCATCAAGTCAGTTCTGCCTCATTATGATCCCATGTGACAGAGTACAACTGCCTCATAGGCTTTTTTTTTTTTTTCTGTAATCTTTATGGAAGCAGATTGCCAGGCCTTTCTTCCACAGAGCCAGTAGGAGGGTTCAAACTGCCAACCTTTCAGTTAGCTGCTGAGCGCTTAACTGTTATGCCACTAGGGCTCCTTAAAATAAGTATTTATTGAATGAATAAATTCAAGACTGATTTTCCATGTCTGTGCAATGGGAATTGATTTACCTTGCAGGGGTTCTTGTGGGGCCTGGAGATAATATATCCTTTTTGAGGTGTATGCTCAATTCACATCTCCTTGTACTCTGAAAATAGCCCTCATTGTCTCTTGATGGAATAGGTTTTCAGAGGTACGTATTCAGTAGGCATCTGTGTGCCACTCTGCTAGTCCCCAGGCTGTAGCTGAGTGGACCCTAAACTGGGTCAGTCAGGAGTCATTCACCAGGAATTAGGAATTCAGCCTGAGAGTCATCAGTCTTATTCTGAGCTTATTTTTTAATGGGGGATTAAAAAAAAAAAAAAATACAAAATTAAGCTAAAAACAATAACACATAAAGAACAACAGCAACAGAGCAACAAAAGCCTAGACTAAAATCAGAGAGGAGAAGAGTGGATATTTTCCAGAATATAGACCAGGTAGCAGAGAAAGCTGATATGCAGAAAAATAAGACAAAGCTACAGAAGTGCAGAGAGAAGCTAAGACAGAATTAGAGAGATAAGTCTCCTTCCCTGGTTCTGCTTCTTTTGTGAGACTTGGCTGCCTTCCTGCCCTTTCGCTGGTTCCACAAGATACTTCTGTATCCGTTAAAATAAGCTCTTCTCTTTCCTTATTTTAAAGGATACAGAAGTACTTTCCTGCCTAAGCCAGCTTCTATTGGTGTCTATTACTTGCAATCAAATAATTCTAACTAAAAGAGAATTTAATGTACTTGCAAAACATAGTAGGCACTTCATAAATGGCAATGGATATAATCGTGCTTATCTCAGATGCTACTACTCATAATAACACTTGTATAGGTTAACATCTATTGCGCACCTCCTACAGGACTGGTGCAAGAGTTTTTCTTATAATATCTCAAATCTTTATAGAATCCCTGTAAATTGGATTGCTAAATGCTTTTCAAACTGCGTTAGGAGTGCTTCTGTGGGTATCATGCCCTTTATCACAGGAAAACCCTGTAATGGGAGAGCCCCTGCCATTATTTATTTTTTTTATCCTTGGCACCTTGAATAGCTCCTGGTATATCACTATGCACGAACTACATGTTTGTTGAATGAATAACAAAATGGCTTTGTGTAATTTTCTAAATAGCTCTGAGTCTTTGTTTCCTTATTTTTAAGTGGAGATTTATACCAGCCACACAGGATTGGAGTGAAACTCAAATAAGACTGATGTGAAAGTGATCAGAAAATATTAAAATAAAATATCAGTTGCTGGTCAGCAGCTTGAATCCACCAGGCACTCCTTGGAAACCCTATGGGGCAGTTCTACTCTGTCCTATAGGGTTGTTATGAGTTGGAATTGATTTGACAGCAACAGGTTTTTTTTTTTTTTTGGTTTATTAGCACTGTTAGTGTTAAAATAGGTACCATCAACCCCATTTTTCCTTATGAGAACCCTGAGGCCAGAAAGGTCAGTGACATGCTCAAGGTTAAAAAAAAAAAAAAAACCCTCGGGGTTAACAGTTGTTAATCATTAAATGGATCATTAAAAACAAAATAAAATTCTATCCTCCACACTTAAATATATCAAGTTTGTTTTAGAGAAATAGACCTGAAGGGAAATTCTACTTTAGTAGAGGAGGGAAAAGGTGTAGTTAGTTAGGAAAAGCAGAATGTTTTCTCTGCAAAGAATGTACATTTCCACTCCAGATACAGTAAATTAGAATCTACATTTAACCAAGTCCCCAGGGGAGTCTTATGTATAACTTCCTGGGAGCTCTTTAGAAATGCAAATTCTCAGCAAGGGTTACAACTGGAATGAACTGGTTTAAAGCCCTGGCCTAGAGAGACAAAATAAAATGAGAGAGGGCTCCTTACAGAATGAGTGAGCCAAGAACAGAAAAGGACTTCAACCAAAAGGAGCGAATCCCCAAATAAAGCTTAGCTGTATCAACACTACTCCTAGAAGCCTCAGTTATGGGACTCTACTTCATTATAATATTATCACAAGGCAAACAGCTGAGTAGCATGTGTTCAAATATGTACACCTTGAAGGAAAGTCTGTAAAGAAACTGGGATAGGTTTAAAGCAGAGGAAAAGATTATGCTATGATGAAGAGAGGTGAATTTGCGTATTTGAGTTGTGAGCCTGGGATCTGGAGAACAAGATCTTCAGATCTGGGATCTGAAGGTCTGTTGAGTGGCTCACTGATAGGTTCTTAGTCATTGTAAATAAAGTGAATCATATGAATGCTCGTGGCCTTATCTCTTCTACCTGGTGACCAGCTATTGGTTGATGTCTATCTCTTTTTAAATCTATTTTTGCAAACTAAATCTCAAACTTAGCATGCAAAAAACAGATTTCTTAATTATGATCATCCCCCAATAAAACAAAACATTCTGCTCTCCCTGCAGCTGTCCCCATGTCAGCACCTGGCATCTTTTCTTCCTAGAAACTAAGGTCAAATTTCCCCCTGACATTTCAATTTCTTTCGTAATCCCAGTCAACCCATCAGAAAATTCCATTGATTTAATTTTAAAAATATGACCACTTCCCAATACTCCTCTAATACTACCCTGGCTCAAGCTACCAACATCTGTTGGCCAGAGGTAATGACTACTTACTGTTCTTCTGGCTTCTATCCTTGCCTCCCTGCAGAGTATTCTCAATATAACAGCCAGTGTGATACTTAAATAGTTTAGTAGATCATTCTATCACATAACCCACCACTCATAATGGCTTTTCACCTCTTTCAGAAAAAATCCCAAAATCTTTACAGTGATCTCTAAGGATACATGATATTATAGGTCTTTACTATTGACTTGAAAGGGTTTCTTCAACATACTTCTTTTTAAGAACATATTAAGAAAATAGCATGGAATTGTACGTAAGCATTACACTCTAATTGATATTGTCGTTTCCTATAGGAGTAAAAAAGTAAAAAAAAACTAACAATTCCATAACCACTATATATGCACACTGGAATTTAACTGTTAAGGAAATTGATAGCAGATGGTGTGGGTCAAGTTTCTTAACAGTTGGAGTGGAAGGCTACAGATAAGCAAGGGTGGAGGTTAGAGAAATCTCTGTGGTAATGGATTAGAGTTGGAGACATAAGTATGAGCCTATGTTTAGCCTAATAAAGACAATATAGGTGAGTCACATAGAAATATTTATAGAGACACATGTATGACATGGGTTAGTATATACACATATATTTCCTTACTCTGTCAGCTGCAAGAGTCTAAAATCTGTGACATCCCAGGAATAATAAATATACTAAGCACCCAGATCTTGGTTTCTAATAATATTCTCCAATAAAAGACATTAGGGCTCCTTGGAGAGTAGCTGATTCTAGGACTTCGGTAGGAAATACACAAGATGAACCTGGAGCATCTTGCAATGCCATAAACTAAGGATATTCTAAACAATAGCCCATTGATG
The DNA here is from genome assembly GCF_030014295.1 of Loxodonta africana. Classification (NCBI taxonomy): domain Eukaryota; kingdom Metazoa; phylum Chordata; class Mammalia; order Proboscidea; family Elephantidae; genus Loxodonta; species Loxodonta africana. The sequence continues at coordinate 98,220,582 of NC_087348.1, forward strand.
ATTACATATCAAAGAAACACAGGTATCAACTGAAAGATCTCTCAGTGGCCAAAGTTGGAGCAAACTGAGCAAAAAAGATAGTTTTGGATAATAGCTCAACATATAAAATAAATATTGCTGTTGTTAGGTGCCTTAACGTTGGTTCCAACTCATAGTGATCTTACATACAACAGAATGAAACACTGCCCCATCCTGCGCCATTCTCACAATCGTTGCCAATAAATATATATCGATATAAATAAATGATTAATGAAGAAGAAACAAATACCCGGGACAGAAGAACTACAAATAATTTACGTAGATACTCTGTCTTCAATGAGATGGAGCATAGCTCCCTACTTTTTAATACTGTGGGCTGTGAATATTACTTCTTTCCAAAGAGTATAGAATGAAGAAAGAGGGAGAAGGAGTAATTTTACAGTAGAGAAACCTAACAAACCCTATCACAGTGCCGTGATGAAGGTTTAACATCAACAGTGATAAATCATGTTGATAGTACGACAGTTTTGCTAGTGTGGTCTTCCTTCCCCAAACCTATAACCCCAGTCTCATCATGAGAAAAATATCAGACAATCACAATTGCAGGATGTTCTAGAAAAGACCTGACCAGTGCTTCTCAAATCTGTCATGGTTTTCCAAATCTGAGAAACTGTGACAGCCAAGAGGAGCCTAAGGAGATATGATAATTAAATGTAATAAGTCTGAACGAGATTCTGCAACAGAAAAAGAAAGTAGATTAAAAAAAAAAAAAACTAAGGCAATATGACTAAGGTATGGACTTTAGTTAATAATGTTGTATTACTATTGGTTCATTAATTGTGACAATTTTCCTTATTAAATATATAATTTTAATAATAGGGGAAACTAGGTATGGGGTATGTGAGAACGCTACCATCTTCATAATTTTTCTGTAAATCTAAAAGCATTCTAGAATTATAAAAAAAAAGTTTATTTTAAAATAGCCTGCAAATATGATCCTTTTTTATACAACATTATATGAAATTTTTTATATATACATAAATATCTTAAAAAATTTAGTTGAAAAAAGCAACAATGGTATGATTTGGAAAAGTGTTTCCCTAAATTGTTATATGATTCTTTTAAAATTTTATTATAAGCATTATTATTTTATTGAAAAGTTATTCTATTATCTATTTACCTACCTACCTACCTACTTTCCTATCTATTGAAAGATGGGTCATGACCTCAGTCGAACTTGCCACTTTATTCCTACATGTATTTTTCTCTATTATTAAAAAGAATAAACTTCTTTCCTTGCAGAAACTGTATCATGGCCTCAAGAAAGCAGTGTTTTTGGCCTAACAACATGCTCCAGCTTTAATTTTTTCCTTTTCATTGGGACAGCTTCTAACACTGAGAGATCTAATCAAAGTAATTGTTAAATCTTGATGACCAGAGCTCACATGCCAAGAATATTCTCCCAAACTGGGTTATTTAGTGTCCAATGAAGCTGGAAGTACATGTATAAAGCTATGTAGTTTGGGGAGATTGAAAAATTTTCAGGAAATATCTTTCACTTGGAAGCATGAAATTACATGTACTCCAGTGGAATGAAATCAAATCAATCAGCAGCTGGGAATCTCCCTAGCTCCGTAACCAACAGGGGCTCAGAACCCTCTCCCTGGGAAGGATGCTGAGGTTTGGTGGGAGAGTAGCTGGTGCTGGAATGCCAAGGGACTGAGCCTTGTCTTTTGGGAGATAATCTTTGGTAGCTGATGAGAGGAGTACACAGGAGAATGCAGGTTGATCAGAGGAAACATGAAGATACCAGACTGATGCCCTAGTGTCCCACTCTCCACCCTATACTTCTGGGCCAGAATCCTCCCATGGCTCCTCATTTCTTTTTGGATAAAGTTCAAAATCCTTAGAGTGGGATATAACCTTCTTGAGGGTCTCATCCTTCCCTCTCTCTTGAGCCTATATTCATTACTTCCTCCATTACACCCAAATTCAGCCAGCTCCTACTTCTGGTGGGTTTCTGGATGACCAAGGTCTCTTAGTTTTTCTGCTTTTGCACCAGCATTTTCCTCTTCTCAGAATGCTCATCCCTTACCTCATCACCTGGCAAACTCTGAAGATTTTACCTACTCCAAAGCAATATCCCTTCTGCCCTTGCTCTAAAATAGATGCCCACAACAGATTGCACTAAATCTGTTACAGCCAATACCACATCAGGTTTCGCTCTTTCTGTAAGACTGTGTGGTTTTTGAAAATAAAGACCCTAACTTCTATCAGCATATTGCCAGCATATAACACAAAACCAGCACTTAGTGGACACTCAAAAGCTGCCTGTGAAATAATGAATGCAACAATGAAGATGGCAGTTTACAGAAAAACATGAGAATTTGGAACTGGCTACTTTGTTTGAAACAAACACAGGTTAAGGATTTCAAACATTCAGGAAATTCTACTGAGAAGTTTCTACAAAAGCACGGAAACACTGCAGCCTGAAATGAATACAAAGCCTAATCAGAAAAGAAAGAGATGCTCCTAAAAAGAACCTATTACAAATGCCAGCTTTTCAAACATTTTCTTATGATTTGAAAAAAAAAAAAATTGCCACCAATGCACTAGGGCAGAAATGGAGGCAGAGGACATTCATAAACACTGTCAATCAGCTCTAGTTTCCCATAATCAGGTGGATATCTGTTTAAGAGGACATGTCTTTAGAATGCAACAGTAATTAGGCAACTAATGGAAAATTACCAACCAACAAAATTATCCAGCCAATAAAATTACCAACCAACGAAGTCCCAGGACAATAGAATGACAGGCTTAGAGTACCTCAGGTTTGTTAAGAAAAAATTGTGCCTGAAGATTTTGATAGTGACTCTACAATTTCTCCCATGCTTGCTCCCCAATGCTTGCTCCATTGGCTCTACATTGCCTTCTAAATCAATTTAAAATGCCCTCTTTTGAGTTGACCTTCAAGGCTCTCCAATACTCAGTTAACTACTTTTCCTTTACTCTTCTTACTCCCTATTTCTCCGCTGTGGGTTCCCTTTCCTTCTTGGCTACCCCTCCTGGCTCTATCCCTTTGATCACTTTCTCTGAACTTTGTGCAGACTCTCACATAACAGTGACATCGCACATGCTCTTTGCTCTATCCCAAAAGCTTGTCCCCTCTCTAGGCTGCCTAGTAAAATTCTACAGATTCTTCAAAACCTAGCTCCAAAAGTACCTTCTTCATGAACCTACACTGTCCAGGACAGCTCCCAACATCAGATTCAATTTCTTGCTCTTTAGTATTCTCTTGTACATGTATCTGTTGCTAAGGTAAAATGTAATTTATATTTCACCTGCATCTTTCTCCCGTTGAACTGTCAATGAAGATACCAGAAGGAAAATTCCATTAGAACAGGTTTTTTTTTGTCTGTTGTGTTCACTGATATTGCCCAAGTACAGAGAACACATATCACTCCAACACACACAGCTTGATAAATAAATGTTTCCCTATAGGAATATTGTGTTTTGTGTAGCATCTTACCCCGTGATCCGACATAAAATAACTGCTCGGTAAATGATTGTTTTATTGATGGAAGGTATAGAATAGAAGGGAACAAAAAAGGAATAAACTGACTTAGTTCTTTGGATAGCATTTACTGACTCTTTGCCTTATCCTATGAAACCCTATTGAAATCATCATTGTTTCTAGGCAATATCTGTGGACATTTTTTAGTATTTTTCCTTTGTCAATTCATTAATCTGTTAAACAAAATGAAAATAAAAATAGCTGATGCTTTTTGAGAACTATGCAGACAGCACTGAGTTTTTAAGACTTTACATAATTATTTTAACCTTCATGACCACCATAACTTCAAGGTATTTTTTTTTAATTGACTTTTACTTTCAGATAATTATAGAGTCAATTCAGTTGTAAGAAACAATTATGAGCGATCTCTACATGCTTTGGTCGGTTTCCTCCAATGGTAAAATCTTGCAAACTAAAGTACAATATCACACCAGGATATTGGCATTGATATAGTCAAGATCCACAAGGAATCCTCATATTGCATTTTTATAGCCACACCTACTTTTCTCCTGCCCCTTCTCTCTTCTTAACCACTAGATTCATTAATGTGTTCTCCGTTTCTATAATTTGTCATTTCAAGTATGTTATATATATGGGATCATATAGTGCATAACTTTTTGGGGTTGGCTATTTTCACTAATATGTATTTTTCTGCATGTTCATGCAGATGATGCCTGTCAATACGTCGTTCCTTTTAATTGCGGAGTAGTATTTCAAATTATAGATACACCGCAGTGTATTTAACCATTCACCAATTGAAGGACGTCTGAGTTGTTTCTAGTTTTTTTGCCGTTTTGAATAAAGCTGCTGTTATGGATTGAATTGTGACCCCCCACAAAAAATGTTTGTCAACTTGGTTAGTCCATGATTCCCAGTATTGTGTAATTGTCCACCATTTTGTCATCTGATGTGATTTTCCTGTGTGTTGTAAATCCTACCTCCATGATGTTAATGACTTGGGATTAGAGGCAGTTATGTTAATGAGGCAGGACTCAATCTATAAGATTAAGTTGTGTCTTAAATCAATCTTTTGAGATATAAAAAAGAGAAGTAAGCAGAGAGACAGAGGGACCTCATACCACCAAGAAAGTAGAGCCAGGAGTGCATCCTTTGGACCCAGGGTACCTGCACTGAGAAGCTCCTAGAGAAGGGGAAGATTGATGACAAGGACCTTCTGCCAGAGCTGACAGAAAAAGTCTTCCCCTGGAGCTGCCACTGAATTTGGACTTCTAGCCTCCTAGCCTGTGAGAGAATAAATTTCTCTTTGTCAAAACCATCCAGTTGTGATATTTCTGTTATAGCAGGACCAGATAACTAAGACAGCTGCTATAAACATTCATGGGCAAGTTTTTGTGTGAACACAAATTTTCATTTCTCTGAGATAAATCCTCAGGAGTGCAATTGCTGAGAAGTGTGATAGTTGTATAGGGTCACTATGAGTCGTAATTGACTCGACGGCACTGGGTTTTTTTATGATAGTTGCATTTTATTTTTTTTCTTAAAGAAACTGATAAACTTTTTACAGAGGTACTGTACCATTTTACACTCTCATCAGGAATGTATATTCCCATCAGGTCCAGTTCTTCTGCAGCTTCATCTACATTTGGTGATGGTGTGATTTTTTTTATTTTAACCACTCTGAGATGTGTAGTAATATCTTGTTGTGGTCCTTATTGATAAGGAATGTTTTTTCACGTGCTTTTTCGCCATCTGTATAGCATCTTTGGTACAATATCTCTTCATTTATTTTGCCCACTTTCTAGCTGGATTATTTGGAGGGTTTTTTTTTTTATTTGTTTTGTTTCTTTACTGCTGAGTTTTGAGTTTTGCAAACCTTTTCACCCTCTTAACAGGGCTTTTGACAGAGCAAAAGTGTTCACTTTTGTTCACATCCAATTTATCAAATGTTCCTTTTATGAATTATGCTTTTGGACAAAAAAAGACCTAGGCTCCACTTGTATGACATATTACAAGTATATCAGGAGCCTTTACACATTCTTCTTCTTAGTTTCTGTCCAAAACCTCCATGTTGTCCACTATATTATTCCCATTTTAAAGATGTTGATAAATACTAGTTACCACTTGAATGTAACGTCCATGAAGACAAGGGCTTTGAGGGTTTTTTTTCTGGTATCTCCATTACCTAGAACACTAAGAAATATTTATTGAATAAAATAACAAAGTAATAAAATCATTCTCAAAGAATATTCAGCATCACAAAAGCACAAAGTCCTGTCACTGCCTGTGATCTGCCACCACTGTTCTTTCCCTAACAGTTTTTTTTCCTAGAGGTGTTTCATATTATTCATAATACAGAGGGATTCCTTTATCCAAAGGGATGCTCTATAATTTCTAATTTGCTCTAATATATTTTTGGCCTTTAACAGATGCTTGACAACTGTGCTATACTGTATTGTGAATTCCAATTATGTATAAGACAGATGTCTGCCCTTTCCCACAAAGCTCACAGCTTTATGAACTTTCATTGTAAACCACATTTCAGATTCATAAATGAACATTTTTAGTAAGTGTGTGTGTTTAAGTCACTCAGTGAGTTACATATTACCTAGACTTTTGAGTTAGATCACATAACAAAAAGATACATACCCAAATGCATTTGAACCCAAGCTTATAACACTATAATGCCATGTTCACCAATAAAGCAAAACAATAATAAAACTGGAATTTTACCTTTTAGTGATAGCTGTGAAACATAAACCATTTATTAACCAGGATCTGATTCTATAAGATGAAACACTTCATAAAAATCATTCAACCCTATGATTACCTAGACTCAAACTCGACTCCTGGCTCCATCATCATCATTAATTTTGTGGTCTTGAGCAAGTGACTTTGAGGGTCTTCCTTCATTCATATGAAAATCTGGGATGACGATGATGAAGAAGAAAAATATCCAATAGCACATCCGCAGTATCTGCTATGCCAGAGGATGTAGAAAACACATTTAATCACAATATTTCTGTAGAAACACATTTAATCACAACAACCCTCTGAGGTAGACACAGTTTTCTCCCTGATTTACAGATGTCCACCTCACAAAAGGTAGAACTAAATGAGTTAGCTTATATAAAAAAAGGCTGTGCAGCTAGTAAGGTGTTGTACAATATTAGTTACGATATGTTCTCTGCACTGACATTTACCAGGGCTATGACAGGGTCGCTATGGGTTGGAATCAACTCAACAGCAATGGTTCTTTTTTTTTTTTTCCTGTGACAAGTTTTATACAAAACCATACAGACCAACCTAGTTTCAAGGTCAGGTGCCACCAGTAGTTATTCTTTTGACCTTATAAAATATACTTAAACTTTCCAAAGCTCAGATTTCTCATCTGCAAAATGGCCTCATGAGTCCATTCTGAGGATTTATTGAGATCACACACAATGCCTGCTGTATTTGCTCAATAATTTTCATCTCTAATGATGATAGAGATTATGAGGATGAACGCATTCACTGAGAAAGTGAGGTGGAGCTTTGGATGTGATGAGAGCTCCTTAAAGTCCTTGCATGATACTGAGGCTGTTTTAATGTGCACTCACCTTACTACCCTAACTGCAGTGCTATTTAATGACTAAAGTGCATCCCACATTCATCTCTTCTAGCTTTAAGTTCAGTTAGTTTTGTTTTATTTTATTTTCTACTAGATCCCTGAAGCCCAGAGAGGTTAAGTGCTCTGTTAGTATAACATACGTGAATCTCTTTAAATTACGAGGTTCTAAATTCCAAGACAGCCAAAATATACACTAGAGATCCCTGCAAATAAGAAATCAGCAAATATTCAATGCACTGCTACAAGTTTCAGCACAGGGGAAGGTTTATTCAAGATACAAAGAGACTATATAACATAAAAAAAAGCAATGTAATGACTTATAACCACAGGGGGAAACTGGAGAAACTTCTTCCATCTCCATTTGGAGGCCTTGCCTGAGTCTTAAAACAGAACTCATCGTCTTTCCACTCAAACTCACCTACCCTCCTGTGTTCTGGACCTCAGTAAAACTTCCACAGTCCCAACCAGAAATGTTTGTGTCATGCTTGATTCCTGCCAGTCTCTCACCATACATTTCCAATGAATCACCACATGCTCCCCTATAAATACCTCTCAGACAACTTCCCTTCTCTCCATTCTTAGAACCCTGATCCTGTTATTGGCCTTCATTGTTTCTCATCTGCATTATTACAGCAGCATCTTAATTAGTTGTCCAGCATTCAGTCTTACCCTTTCTAGTCAACAGATATTTGTAAAAAAACACAAATCTTAACAACTCACATCCTTTTGTAAAACTCTTCAATGATGTCCACTACTATTGCAATAAGGTCAAATTATTTAATATGGCCTAATGGGTCTTCCCCATGCCTGCATCTCAAACCACATGAAACTTCTTTGATTCTTTCCTTCTTTGCCCACCCACCCCTGAAAGCACAACATCCTGGCCACACTGAGTGCCCTTCAATTCTTCAAAGTGCTAACACACTTTCCTCCTCTGAATCTTTGAACCTGTCCTTCCTTCTGCCTGGGACAGTTTTCCCCCACACTTCCATAACTTAGGTGATTTCTACCAAACCTTCAGGTGTCAGCTATCACTCTCTAGTAGACCTTCTCTGAAACCTTAGCTGGATTATGTGGCTCCCTATTGCCTCCATAGCACCCTATACTCAACTCCAACACAGCACTCAGCTCAATGAACCGTAATCCCTTCTTTCCTTTTCTGCGTTCCCCACTAGACTCAGTTCTTTGAGGGAGGTTCTGTGTCTGCTTTGCTTCCCATCACATTCTCAGGGCTCCTCTCAAAACAAGGCACAGATGAGAAGATCGACACAGATTTCTAAAGTACATGAATGTGGGAGAGAATAAATTCAGAAAAGACAAGGATTCATGAATAAAAATAAAGCAATGAAAACTGATAAAAGAAAACTGGGGAAAAATGGGGAGCAAATTTAGATAAAGTGATCGGGGAAGAAATTTTTAAGGGCATGCCACTTGAGCAAAAACTTTAAAGAAAAGTAAGCCATGTGGGTATTTGGGCATAGTCCTCTAAAAAGACAGAATTAGTCAGAGCTCTCAATATTTTGAAGAACAAGGAGGCTGGCATATCTAAGATCAATAAACACAGAGGACAGTGGTATAAATCAGGGTTAGATCATGGAGCAATTTGTAAGTCAAGATATTTTAGATCGGATTTCATTCTAAGTGCATACAAAGAAATTAGGAGCTTTTAACTAAAGAATGTCAAAACAGGACTGAACAATTATTTCTTGAATGTGCATCATAACAAGGCATTTGGAAAACTATTCTGAGATTTCTAAGGGAATGCACCTGGAATGAATGAAGTTCGTGAAGACTGAAGATGTACAGTCACAGACCATTTTACATACAGAGAATTTAATTCTAGGCAGGCTGGTTGTTTTACCAAAAATCATAGCATGTATTACTTGGGAACACACAAACTAACTTATAAATGGCCATCCTAGATATAAAAAGTACCCTGAGATACCAGAGTCTTCCTACACTTTGGAGATATGTCTTTGCCTATATCCTTACTAGACTATTAGCATCTTCAGGGAAAGTATAGAGTTGTACGCTTTCTTTCTATTTCTTATAGTACACAGCACAGAGGTTACACCTCATAGGGCATCAACAATAAATGTAAAACGAATTGAATATGTGATTTACTTCTTCCGAATTCTTCCTAAAGCTATCCAAAAATCATTCAACTATCAAGTATTTCTGAACTCAGATATTGTGCCAGGCACCATGCTGGATACTCGGATGACAAAGATGAATAAGACATTGCATCTGTACTCAAGGAGATTACATCTTAATGTGGACAGGCAAGTATGCAAACTACCATTAAACATATTGTGAGCATAGCCACCCAAGCTACAACAATGGGTCTCCATTTACCTGGAGTAGCAGAGGAAGAAGGAGAGTTAGGAATTGAAGGAAATGCTGTCACTATGAACATCTTCCTTCTGTGCCATGAGACCAGAAGAACTCAATGGTGACTAGCTACGAAAACTGAATGTTTTGATCTAAGATTCTATGGAACAATCTTGATCAAAAAGGGGTAAAAAAAGGGAATGGAATTTCAAATTCTCAGTGAAATCCAGACCTTCCGGAATTACCGAAGCTTGTTGAACATCCAAAACTGTTGCCCTGAGATAATCTTTAAATTTTATACCTCAAGGCAAAACTTTTCCCAGAAGTCTGCTTTGAATCAAACAACAGTTTAGTCTAATTAGTAAAGTATGTCTGCCTTGGACATTGTGCTCTCTCAAAGATGTATCTATGTGGGAATAAACTGACAGCAGCGTCTATAAGATTAGATGAGAAGGTTAGGGGGCAGTGACTTTACATTAATGGTGGTGGAATAATTTGGAAAGGAATAGTGAGGACACAACTTGAAGAATATAAACAATGTCACCAAATTGTACATGTAGAATTTATTCAAACAATGTATCTTTGCCATGAATATTTTCAAAAAAATTTAATAAAAAATGTGTAATGCAAGAAGTGCAATATGAAACCAACACATTTTATAGTTTATCTAAACAATTATAAAAATTAGTATTTACTGTCCACATGCTATATAAGTGCTGTTAGTGCTTAGTGTACGTTGTATCTTGTTTAACTCTTTTAATAATCTTCTTACCCTTTGGGTCATAAGACATGCTGTAAAAATGGCTTCGGGTGGTGATTGACCTCCCCCAACCCCACAAGGGTCAAGGAGAACCAGGATCAACAGCTCAAGGCTGATTCCTATGAGGCAGAGGTCAGAGAAGCCTCCTCTCTCCACCACCCTCACCAACTGTGACACCAACCGTCCCTCCATGGCATTCTCTACTTCTCTGCTGGGTTCGATAATTTACTGCAATGGCACACAGAACTCACAGACCATACTCATGATTATGGGGTTTATTAGGGAAGTAACAGCTACAATTCAGGCTCAAGAAAATCAGGATACAGTTCTTCCGTCAGGATAGCCTCTCTCCAGCTGTGCGTGCAGGCGCACATCTCCCTGGCCCTCAGTCTCAGCCCAAAGGCACTCAGCTTTATGTCTCTAAAGGGAGCCCACAGTGCCATCTCCTGCTGCCTAGTCTCTGCTGCCGTGTCTCCCCTTCCCTGATGGTGGTGGGCTCCTCCTGCCTGCTCCGGAATTGACTCTCTTCCTAGGCAACACTGACCAATCCCCCGGTTGGCCACAATTACCCTATCACATAATCACCTGGTGGGAATTACAAAACCACGGCTAGAAAGACCACACACAAAAGTAATTAATCCTACCATACATGCCCACTATTTTCTTTCTTTTTTTTTTTTTTCCTTACGCGAAAGCTTGACTACAGAGAGGTTAAGCAGCTTTCTCAGGGCTACCCTTCGGTCAGTGGTGAAGCTGAAAGTCAAACACTGGTATTTTGACTCTAGTAGCTGTACTTTTAACCAATCACGTCATTCTCAAAGATATTGGCTGATTTTTAATTTCCATAGAAAACCTGTAAAACAGGTTTTATTTTATCATTTCGTAGGCAAAAAATAAAAAACTGTCTTTAAGAAGTGCAAGACTCCCCAAGGTCATTGTTGAGCCCACTGGAGACTTTAAGTCTTCTGATTCTAAGTTCTACCTTATTTCCACTAAAACATGCTTCCTGTGTATAGATTTTTGTATCTTTCAGAGAGTTGAGAGAACACATTATTTCTGATTTGTTTGGTCTGGTGGTGGAGATGAGGGTTTTCATGAAGGAGGTGACACATCCCAAATAGGACCACTCAGCTTAATCTAAAATGTCACTGAAGTAGGGTATTGTGCCACTATGAAACGGCAAGATGTTTCTGGCTAAACACTTCATCTAGAGAATGTAAATTCAATTTTTTATTGAAGCTACGATATTCTGGATAGCACAAGCCAATTTATTTGAGCATCTTTCTTCATCATTGCCAGGCTAAACATTCCCAAACAAAAATGTACCCAGACTCTCCTGGAACAGAATTTTCTGACATTTACCTGGAAATCCAACTAAATATTGACCAAGTACAATTATAGCTAAAATATGCAAAGGGAATTTCAATAAACTTACTGTTGTAGTTTATTGATAAAAATACCGCAACAATATTAGTTGTTATTATTGACTACATACTCATTACCATCCTACTCATATTCTAAACATTAAAAAATATAATCCTCACGACAACCAAGGAAACAGGTGTTCCTAGTTTACATATGAGGACATTGAGGATTCAAAATGTTACATCCCAGAAATAGAAAAGGTCAAGGTGGGAACTGAATTCAGGTCCATATGACACCAAAGTTATTGTTTCCCCTACCATGTTCCCTAGTCCTAGTTTAGCTGATAGAACAGATTATTTTGTTATGCTGGAGAAAGCCTTGGTTGGGTTATGTATTAACTAGGTATGGAGTCATGGAACCTTGGATAGGATTTATATATTTAGACACATATTCTTGTATTGAAAAGATATGTGAGAGATCCACTATTGCAATCCCCACAGAGAACATAAAAATATACTATTTCCTATTGACTCCAGCATATCAGTTTTAAGAATTAGCAGATGAATATAGAAGTGGCTTCATTATTGTCCCAACTTACAAACTCAACAAAAGGTAGGGAGATGGGTCAGCTGCTGAACGTTTCCATCAACAGACATGTTGGATATTTTTGTTGTTGTTGCTCAGATCTACCAATCATTTGAGAATTGCCCATTTTCTCTACGTTCTTTTAGATGTCTGGTAGGCTCAAGGTTAACCCTTAATTAAGCATGATTGAACTCCTGCCCTTAACTACTTCTAACAAGACACAGTATCTTCTCTCCTAAGGGCACTTTGGGGATGCAGTGGCAGCAATAGCAATAGCAACAGTAAGGATTCAGTTTGAATATTTTGTATTTGTAATCCCATGTTCATTTACAGTGTGAGTCATTCAAAATTGTATCATCCAAGGAAATGGCTGAGATTTCTGCATCTTCACATAAGATTTGTTCTCTTTCTTAAATCAAATTATAACAGGATCTAACTCATAGAAGATTAGAAGATTGAATGAACAAATCCTGGAACATAGTTTTTTTTTTTTTTCTCTAATGCAATTCACACTCTCAACCTATTTTTTACTACGCGCTTACTATATGCATTGTATATGCATTGTGCTGTGCTAAGTTCTGGATATACTTTATGATTTGTATAAATGCAATTATCATTTATTGGGGGAATGTGGTATATCTAGCTCTATGTTAGGTGTTTTATACATTGTCTCATGTCACCCTCACAGTAACAACTCTGGTAGACTCTAATTCCCTTATTATAATAAGGAACCTGAAATTTGGCTACATGAAATCACATTCCCCAGGTTACATATTTACTCCCCACAAAAACGTTATAAATCAGGCTCTGGTTAGGAAACAGGCCATTCATGCACAGTTACTCACTCAATGTCCTGGTTGTTTATTTAATCTCCATCCCAAATTTCTTTTCACGGGAGAGTTTAGAAACTAAAGTCTACATTCCCTAGACTTCTTTGCAGCTAGGATTCTGTGTGTAAAGTCGGTTTTACCCATTAGATGTTATGTGCCTGTGGTCTGAAAGCAGAACTGGGCCAGAAGGAATCGTCCTGCCCTCTCTTGACTGTGCTGTGCAGGGGCGTTGTAGGAACATGAAGTGTTCCAGTGTTCCACACCATACCATTTCCTGGTAGTTGGAAAAGAAATGACAGCAGAGGTAGCAGAGATTTCGTGACCTCATTCCCTGGTCTGCAGTTGTGGGCTTACTTTCCCCATATTTTGGGTATCTGAAATGGGGGCCAAAGTGGTATTAGGTCCTTGAGTGTGGCACAGCTTCATAGATAGCCCAGAGGTGGTAGCTCCTCTAGTGGGCTAAACCAAAAACCAAACCAAACCCGTTGTCATCGAGTCAATTCTGACTCATAGTTACCCAATAGGAAAGAGTAGAACTGCCCTGTAGGGTTTCTAAGGAGTTCCTGGTGGATTTGAACTGCTGACATTTTGGTTAGCAGCTGTAGCTCTTAACCACTACACCGCCAGGGTTTCCTCTAGTGGGCTAGTTCTCTATTATTCCTGAGTCTTTCCTGGAGGCCCAGCTCAGACTCCATTCTTTCAACATCCATTATGAATTTATAAGCCTCTAACTCCTTATATTAAATTTATTCTTGCTTAAGATATCTAGAGCAGCATCTGTTTTCTGTATGTAACCCAGAGTAATATATTGAATAAGGATTCCTACTTGCTAAAACGAGTCAGCATGAGAATCCATCTTACAACTCTTTTGCAACGAGAGAGGGAAATGTTATTGAAACCTTACCTCATTCTCCCACAACAAAGATGTGAGATCTGGGAAGGATGGATACGGATTCTAGGAATCCCATTGCCATTGCATATATTAATGAGTGAGCAAATAAACAAATACAAGAACCATCAGCACCAGCTGTTCCTGGCTTCTTCAGCTTTTCTTTCACCTCAGTTAATCATAAAAGAAGCTCCCACTTTTTGAGTACCTACTATATACCAGAAATAATAAGAGGAAACTTGATAAACCGTTGCTAATCATTACAAGGACTTTTCAGGTAAGTATTTTTTAATCCCTGTCTTATTTGTATGTTTATTCAAATGAAGAAACTCAAGCTCTGAGAGTTTCAAATCTGGCTGACTCCAAACTAACTCATTTCCTACTAAAGCATGCTGCCTGCTCATGGAACTTTTCATTCACCTCTAACCTAAGAGAAGTGTTGAAGCTCAATGAGCTGTGTTGTTGCTAGCTGCTATCGAGTCAGCCTCTGACTCGTGGTTATCCCATGACAACAGAACAAAACGTTGCCCAATCCTGCACCATCCACATGATCCGTTGTGGATTGGACTATCGTGATCCATAGGGTTTTCACTGGCTGATTTTCCGAAGTAGATCACCAGACCTTTCTTCTAGCCCATCTTAGTCTTGAAGCTCCACTGAAACCTGTTCAGCATTGTAGCTACACACAAGCTGCCACGGACAGAAGTGTGGTGGCTGACCGTGAGGTGCACTGGCCAGTAATCAGACCTGAGTTTCCCACATAGAAGACAAGGATTCTACCACTGAATGGAACATAGAAGACAAGGATTCTATCGTTGAATGGAACATAGAAGACAAGGATTCTACCACTGAATGGAACATAAAAGACAAGGATTCTACCACTGAATGGAAAAAAAAAAAAAAACTTTAAAATCAGAAGACTTGATGTTAATCCAGCTCCAAGAGTTTCTAGTGGTGGAATCTTGGGCAAGTCACTCATGTACTTTTAGTTCCAGTTTCTGCACCAGTAAAATGGATACAACAGCATCTGCCGTGACACTTGCACAGAATTCCTATGTCAATTCACAGCTGCATTTCATCATCTATTAGAGTGGTGGAAAGGATTTCAAATATATATGATGTCTAAGAGTAAACACTTGGGCAATCACCTCACTTCTATCAGTTTTTTCATCTAAAAATTGGGGATGATAGTTCACTAAGTTTTTTTGAAGACAAAATGAGATGCCATAATTGAAATGCTTAGTAGAGTGATGCTACCCTGTAAACACACAATACTTTTAACTTTTATTATTATTATTTACAAATAGCACAATCATAAGTCCATTGAGACATTTTATCCAAGTATTCTACTCTACAACATGGTTCACAAGTGCAAAATCATTTTTTAAAAATGCTATTAGCTTTAGTAGTGCCCTGAGTATAGTTCACACGCCGACTCAACCACAATGGGTTTGGTGTTTGTTTGTTTATTTTTGTATAGTTCACCCAGCCAGGTATCTCTTGCATCCTAAAGAGGAGAAGCAAAGCCTCCTACCATTTGGCCTCACGCTGTGTTTGGAAGGTTGCTTTCTTCCTGTCCTCTTGGCTCCTGAGGCAGACAAGTGGATTTTCCACCCTTTGGTCACTGCCAAATAATAGAGCCAGAGGAACAGATGAAGGGCAGCCCCCAGAGGAGTCCGATCAGATCAGAAACTTTTCCTGGGACTGCTCCTTTCAGGTTTGGTCTCACTGGCAAGCAGGAGAAGGGATGAGAGACAGAGGCCATATGCCAAAGCCCATGGCAGATTCTCAGCAATTACAAATGCACAGCAAGGTGACATTTTGTTTGTTTGCTTCATTTAAGCCAGAAGGGGATCCAAAGTCTATACAGGATTATAGTAAAATTTATGCATAAGTAGACGTGAAATAGATCCCTGAGTGCGGGATTTGAGGAGAATGTTTGATTGACTAAATTAAAATAATCCAAGAAGTATTAACTTATCTACAATGGAAAAATCTTTTGCAGGTACTGGGTTTAGGTAACTCTCAACATAGACTTCATTTTTTTCATGCCAACATCTCTCCCATCAATGAAACTTCTGCAAGGAGACAGATCTATTCCACGGAGAAGTAGCAAGCATGTTTGTGGAGCATAGAGTAAAGGTAGGATCTCCTTGATTCTAGGCATTGTGCAGAAAGTAGGAACCAGTAAGCCGCAGCAGCAGCTAGTACTATAGAAATGCAATCACTGAGGATTTTGTACTTCAAGTCCAGTGTTTGAGGAATTGTAGACAGAGAAATTGAGAATTTTCTGTAATTAGTTTGCCAACTTTGATAAGTAAAGCCCAATCAGAGACAATGTGTAGGATAAATAAAATGTTCAGAGACTTTCTAGAATCAGGGAAATAAGAGAAGGAATCCTGAGCTGGAACAAGACAGTAATATTTCCCTTAGACACTTTGGGCTACAGAGTTCCCCAATTCCTTTGTGAGAAAGGAGGACAGTGAAGACAAAATCACACAGTCTGTGGTGGCTGGTTGTGTTTTCTTTGTGTGTCTATGTATGCTTGTGTGTGAGCGCGTGTGCTGAATTTACTGTGAACTGCATCTAGTCACCTGGTGACAGTATTCAGACATTATTATCAGCTCTTTAGGGACTCATTATATAATCCTGAAATAAAATAATTTCTTTCAGATTTCATAAGGGAAAACTTGAACCAGCTCTACCCAAAGAACAATTTAGAATCAGGGTTCTTATGCCTGGAGTATGAGTCCTTGTAGGAAAAGGTTTTAAGTAAGGCTTATTTCCTGTTTAGGTAGTACACAAATTACAGAAATCTTTGAATGTCTAATTTTCCGTTGGGGTTCCTGGTTTCTTGAACTTCTGATAATGTTTCTGTGACATTGTCTAATGCCCCAGGGGGAAAAAAAAATGTTCCCTTATCAATTTATTATTTCTTAAATGTATACACACTCCTGAGTGCTTTAAAAAGAACAATGAATTTAGTCATTTCAAAAAGCAAGACTACTCTGAGAAAATAATCGAGGGGATAGGGTTAGTTAGGTCCAGTCTCAGCTCCCTGCTGCCCTCTGTTGGTTTGGAAAGGGGCAAGTGGAACACCAAACTGAAAAAAAAAAAAACAAAACAAAACCGTTGCCATTGAGTGGATTCTGACTCATACCGAGGACCCTGAAGGACAGAGTAGAACTGCCCCGCAGGGTTTCCAAGGAGCGCCTGGTAGATTTGAACTGCCAACCTTTTTGGTTAGCAGCCTTAGCTCTTAACTACTACACCAACAGGTTTCCAAGTGGAGCACAGCTGGATGATATATAAGGGACCAACACTCCCTACGGAGGCAAAAGGCCTAGGAAAGGAAAATTGTACCCTAGAAAACACCTAGGTGGATGTGAAGGGGAATATCGTGGATTAACATTTATCGAGAGACTACTGTATTCCATGGATGTACTGTTTTTAAACACACCATCTCATCTAATTCTCAAAAAAATACTGGAGGTAGATATTTTTATTCCTATTTGACACTGGAAGAAACAGATGCTCAAACTTACCCCAGGTCACACAGGCAGTCAGGGGAGGAATGAGGATTTGAACCTACCTGAATTCCAGAGTTCCTTGGTTATTATGGCCTTTTTTTTTAGGACTAAAGTCACATTTGATCCTTTTCTGATTCTTGCTTCCCCTATCCCTCATCTCCCAATCAGTAGTGAATTCCAACAGAATGGACAGTCTTAGGTTCTCTCTCACTAACATCTTAGAATTGTTCCTACGTAGATTTTCTTCTTCATTCCCACTAACTGGATACAGCCCACTGACCATATCCTATAGTAGTTGGGTCATCTCATGACTGTTGCTCTCACTGCTGGTTTTTCCTTAACATCCATTGCATGTGGTACTGCAAGATTCATCTTCCTAAAGTCAACCTGATCATGTCACCCCATGGTTAAAAAAAAAATAGTGGTTATTTATTGCATTCTCAGTTATGATCCTACTCCATCCACTAGCATTTAAGGTCTTTTTTATAATGTGACCACAATATATGCTCTAAGTCTCATTTCCAGCCAAGAGGTTACATCCAACTATATATTATTCAAATAAGAGGGCTAAGCTCCCCAAATCACCCTAGCACTTAGATTTTCTTTAAGCTGTTGTCTCTATAAGAGATCTTCTATCCCTATGTGCACCTATTCAAATACTGTTACTCCTTTGAGGTCCATTTCAAATGCTACTTCCCCTGTAAACCATTCTAGATATGCACAACCAAATAATACTTTGCTTTTATGGATCCTGTATTCCTCTGTGTTGGACGGTAAGAAAGAAAAATAATTGACAAACAACTGTTGTTGTTTTTATGTGCTAAACTCTTATTAGTGGCTTTACGTACTTTATCTTACTTAATCTTCCCATAAACTTGACGGGTTTAGTAACATTATCTCTGCATTTTACAGATGAAGAAACTGGCACTCAGAGATGTAGTTCACCCGGTTCCCCAGTGCTAATAAGCAGTGGTGTGAGAATGAAATCCAGGCCAATCTAATTTCAGGCATGCTATGTATTTTTTCTCTCTTCCATGTGTGGTTACCAGAGGACCCCTAGTTTAATTCTGACTCACAGATATATTTAGTCTGAACTGTAGAGCCCTTTTTTATATGTATGTAATAATTTTTTAATATGGGAAATATCACATAATAATCTGGAATTTTAGCTTCTCTTGAAAAAAGATCATAAAATATAGGTAATTTGGGTCTGAATTTCCCAATGGCACTAGTGTTTACTGTCCGGAACCCTCTTTACACAGGCACATGTCCTCCCAATTACAATAATCCCTACACTGCCCATTTCATGTTGTACCATTCTCATGCCTGTATATTTGTTGCAGTTTCCCTGTAAGAGATTATTTTCTTGAGGTCAGAATCTCTCTTTTTCTCTTTCATATTCTTCACCATTTGTCTGTCAGTTTGTCGTACTGTGGTGGCTCACATATTATTGTCATACCAGCAGGATAACCCACAGTGGACAGGTTTTAGCAGAGCTTCCAGACTAAGGCAGACTAAGAAAAAGGACCTGGCAATCCACTTCTAAAAAAATTAGCCAGTGAAAACTTTATGAATAGCAGTAGAACATTGTCTGATGTATGAATTAAACCTCAACATAAAAAAAAAAAAATCCTCACAACTGGACCAATAAGCCACATCATGATAAATGGAGAAAAGATTGAAGTTGCCAAGGATTTCATTTTACTTGGATCCACAATCAACACCCAGGGAAGCAACAGTCAAGAAACCAAACAAACAACTTATTGCTTTGGGCAAATCTGCTCAAAAGACCTCTTTAAAATGTTGAAAAGCAAAGATGTCACTTTGCGGACTAAGGTGAACCTGACCTGAGCCATGGTATTTTCAGTTGCCTCATATGCATGTGAAAGCTGGACAATGAACAAGGAAGACTGTAGAAGAACTGATGCATTCAAATTATGGTGTTGGCAAAGAATATTGAATACACAGTGGACTGCCAGAAGAAGAAACAAATCTGTCTTGGAAGAAATACAGCCAGAATGTTCCTTGGAAGCGAGGATGTCAAAACTTCATCTCAATTACTTTGGACATGTTATCAGGAGGGACCAGTCTCTGAAGAAGGACATCATGTTTGGTAAAATAGAGGGTAAGCGAAAAAGAGGAAGACCCTCAAAGAGATGGATTGACACGGTAGCTGCAACAGTGGGTTCAAACATAGCAACGATTGTGAGGATGGTGCAGGGCCAGGCAGCGTTTCTTTCTCTTGTACATAGGGTCACTATGAGTCAGAACCAATTCAATGGCACCTAACAACAACAACAATTCTTCATCAGCGCTTAGCACAGAGCCTCCAGCAAGGAATAGTGAGGGATTCAAAATGAACTAACATTTAAAAAAACAATTTTTTGGTTCCAGAGAGAACTTGGTGGGAGAGAACTTAGTTTGAGTTCCAGCTTTATTCTACTAAATATTGGGCAGCTTGCTTAACCCCCCTTTGCCCTAGTTTCCTTCCAGAGTTTGTGTGTGAATTAAATAATAAGTGCAAAGTGGTTATTAATGTGACTGGCATATAGTAAGTGCTCAATAAATATTAGCTCTTATTATGACTATTATTTCAGGAATTTAAGGAAGTAGCAAAATAAGAAAAAAAGAATTAGTGGTCTGTCCTCTTACTGAATGGATCATATAGAGCAATCTTTTCCCCTGCTTTTCCTCATTTTTCACTGTAGGCAGGAGAAAAAAAAGTCAGTCAGAAGCTGCTAGAGCAGAGAAAAGCAAATCACTTTGGCACCTGAACAACAAAGCAATGTTAGTTTATTTTCTTTGTAAAAAGTCATCTGTTCTCAAACCTCTTTTATGAAATACCTGTCATAGTCCATTTTATTGAACGTTACTCACTCCGCATTTTTTTGGCCTCAAGGTCATTCCATTATCAGTTCCTACATCACCTTCTGTATTAGAAATGGGCTAGGGGAGATGGAAAGGAACACACACACACACAAATACACAGCACACTCACAAGATGGACAGCTAAGATAATAAAGGTGACTTCAACCCATGGCAGGCGGAACTTGGCTCTGTCCCTACTTCAGATATAACCAACGGTAGTGACACTCACTGACAGATCCGGAAAGACAGCTCGCTATAAAAGGTGCCCAAAGCCAGAAGCAGCTTTCAATCTGATTACCAGGTCTTACACAAGATAACCCAAATATATTTTATGTTTCTGTGTGTTTTTTAACCCACTTGTTTCGGGTCCTTTCAAAAAAAGACAACAATTATGCTAACATGAACAACACAACACAAAACCTCTTAAAAACCTCTCCCCATTCTGAAAAACACTCCAAGTTCCCCAGAACATTGTCCAAGGTGCTTCTTTGCAAATTGTTGCCATTTTTTTGCTGCTGTTTGGTATGGTCTTACTGGGGCGAGTCTGACTGCCTGACTATATGGTGCTTTGATCAGCATGTGGAGCTACCTAAAAATAAATCTGGACATGGGTGGGTTTTACTGCACACTTCCTTTTCCCTCTTGCCAAAAAACTAGGAAGCTTCTTTTCTAAATACCTGCCGGCAAGTTACAGATTATATCTTTCAGTTTTGGCCTTTAAGATGAAGGAAGGTAAACTTGCCATCCTTCTGTGTTTCAGGCACCAGGCTTTATATCATGCTTACATTCCCTCTCTGAATTTGGAAAATCCTGTGATGTGACAATGACAATGAGGATAATGATGATGATATGACAGGAATGGACATTTTTTAATTATAAAATTAGAGTTTACAAAGAATAAATAACTTTAGTCAAGATCATGCAGCTAGTCAGGGCTTATTTATTTATTTATTTTAAGCCCAGGCCTGTTTTTCATTCCCATTGCTCTCTAGTCACCTCTCCTCCCACCCAACCTACCTATCCAGTCATTTCACAGGACTCCCCAATTAGAACCTCTATCCCGTCACAAGGCTCCATTCACTGGTCTCCAAGCATTCTTTATGCCTTCCCACTTGTGCCTATCAAGCTACTATCATAGCAGCTTTTTCAGTAGTGCAGAACATGGCACAAAAACGGTATTCAGACATATAGATAGAACTGAATTAAACTGACTTTCCAAGCCTTTCAACTCTCTACGTATATAAACGGATTGCGGTCTGAACTTCGCAAACAGAGCCAGTTTGTGGATACAGAGTCTGCATCGTAAGCTCCCAGTGAGGTCTACAACCTATAGGGGTGATATTCTGACGGGGACAATAATTTGAAATTGTATCATGATGACTTGATACTCCACTTTTGAATGAGCGGAACAAGTGGTTACAGTTATAGAGAACCCACGGAGCTTCTCTTTCAGGTTGAAGATGTTTATTTATTGTCACAAAACAGAAATGACGTTAGTGGCCTACTGGTCTTGCTCCATAATTAATGTCAAAAAGAAGAGCTTTACAGTGGAAATTTTTAGTTTTAGCAGATATCTTCCAAAATTTACTAGACTTCTAGTTAATAATCCTAAAAGCAAATCAAGTCTTTTATTTACCTATGGGTATATTTTACAATGAAGATGTCCAAGAATGAAATTATTTTCTATTCAATCACCAGCCCAGTTATTGATGAAGAGGAAGCAAAGGCCAGTTCAACATAAAAGTGTAGTAGTCTTAAAAATATAAGTTGCTTACATGTGCCTGCAACATTTGTTTTTACTTAGATAATAGCACAGTTTATGCATTTACCTTAATTTTTTTAACCTTCCTATAATTTGTACTAATTTGGCTGTACAAAAAAGCTACAATAGCCCAAAGTAATATTATTTAAAAAACTTTTTTTTTTTTCCCCAGTAACGTGGGATGCTGAGACTTTAGCAGGCTCTGAAGGATTATCTTCAACTAAGTTTTAATGATAGAAAGACCAATAGTTCTTTCAGTTAAGTTGCACTTTTAAGTTTATAGATTACTTTGATACCTACTATGTCATTGGAGTCTTAACAGAACTCATTTGGCAATGTTATTTTTGTCATTGAAAAGAAGAGGAAGTTAATGTTCAGAAGGGTTAAGTGCCTTACTAAGGGATATACAGCTAAAGTGGAGTTCCTGGTGTATTTTCTGAAGTCGCTTTAATGATCAACTAAGTGAGGACAACTTCCAACCCTGTAACTCTAGGCCAGATGTTTCTCCTGAGATTGAGATCTTACCTGTTTGTCTTTCAAACATCTCCATCTGGACATGCTATAAGCAGTTCCCAATCACTTCCTGTTCCTCCTCCTGAGTGCCCCATTTCAGTAGTACCTCCAAACGCCAAGGAATCCAAGCCACAATCTCCCCTCTTACCCTTTCCACCACTGTCATACCCAATCAATCATCAAATTCAGCCAATTTTATATTCCAAATGTTCTTATCATCTGTTCACTTCTCTCCACATCTCTAGTCTAGATCACAGTTTTCTCTTATTTGGATTAATATATTTATCTCTAAACAGAATTCCCTACTTCCAAACATACTACAGTTCCCAGATGCCTTCAACATAAAATAGAAACTATTTGGATCTTAGTTTCCTCCTTCAGAAAATGGAGATGAAAGTATCTATCTCTTAGGATTGTTGTAAGTAAATGATGATATTATGGATGTAAAAGTAGAAAGCAGCATCATCATTATTTGAGAAAAGACAAGGAACCTCTTGACCACCAGGACCACTAGCATCTTAAAACTTATATAACATTGTGTTCATTTTAAATTCAGAGAAACTGAGGTTCAGGACAGTGATAAGAGCTGTCTAAGGTAATGCAGTTGGTAAGTGACGCTCTGGAGGTTTTTCTAAATAAGGCTGACTCCAAACCTGAGATATTTTCCTTACAAAGCCCTGGACTTGATCTTGTGGAAACTTGGGAAGGAGGAATGGTTTTGGGGGTGACAGAGCTGCCTGGACCCTGGCTAGTGTTAACAGTTAATATGCTCAGCTGCTAACAGAGAGATTAGAGGCTTGAGTCTACCCAAAGGCACCTCAGAAGAAAGGCCTGATGATCTATTTCTAAAAAATTAGCCATTGTAAACCTTATGAAGCACAGTTGTACTCTGACATACACAGGGTCACCATGTATAAGAATCAACTTGATGGCAACTGGGGGTTTAGCCAGGCTGGAGAGGATTTGATGCATGTTTTCCAGTCATCCAAAGCTTCTTGCTCTTGGCAAGAAGTACTACTCCCAGCCTAGGGTGAGGGGACTGAACAGAAGCTATGGGCAGAATGAAATACTTGGCTTGCTCAATGGAACTAAGGAAAATGGTACCTCAGTGTAGGTGGGAGAAGCACATCAACCTCATTTTTAGTTCAGAAGGTCTTAAGCCCCAGGTCAATGAGTTGCTGGGTGATTTGGTCCATGTGTCTCTCATCCTCTTTGACCAAGGAGCTAGCTGGAACATTTTCTTATCACACCAATGGCAGAGGTGGAAGAGGACAAGCCCAAGCACACAAGTGCTTTTCAAGTCTTTGATCAAGCCATATCTGTTATACCTCATTATCCAAAGAACGCTACTTGAAGAAGTCCACAGTCATGGAGCAGGGAAATATATTTTGCCCACGGAGATGGTCAGAACTGCTAAGTCACATGGCTAAGCTACAGGTGGATACAGATAGGCGTGAAGATTTGGGGCCAGTTATGCAATTTATCACTTGAAGTCTCTAACAATTTATCTCATGGAGTCTCTAGTAAGAGGCTCTTAAAAATAATGCTGCTAGGAACATTTTTATACATGCCTTTTGTATAGATTTCTGGTTGGTATATACCTAGAGGTGGAACCGCTGTCGTAGGATAAGTTCAGCTTTAGTAGACACTGACAAAGTATTTTACAAACTGGTGCTAGATAACTACACTTACACACCAGCACTGAATAACAGTCTCATTTGTTCCATATGTTTTCAACAGTTGGTATTATCTCTTACTCATTTTAGTCATTCTGGTAATTATAAATGGTATTGCACTGGAGTTTTAATTTGCATTGCTCTAGTGACTAATAAAGTTAAGCGTCCTTTGTAAAGAGACTATTCTAGTCCTTTCCTATTGGGCTGTCCATATTTTTCTTGATTATTTATAAGAACAATTTATGTATTTTGGATACAAGTCCTATGTTAGATTTAGATATTACAAATAACTCTCTATACACTATGGCTTGCATTTTCACTTCTTAAGGATTGAAGTTCTTAATCTTTATACTTTCCGATTTGTCAGTGTTTGTTTTCCTTTATGGTTATCACTTCTTATGTATTATTCAAAAATATTTTGCCTACTCCAAGGTCATGAAGAACTTCTATGTTTTTTACTAGCTGTTTCTGTTCTTGTTTTTGCCATTCATATAGATTTACAATCTGTCTAGAGTTGATTTTTATGTGGCAAAAGGTAGAGGGTCAAGGTTTTTTTTTTTTTTAATGATATCAAATTCACAACACCTTTTATAAAAAACGCATTCTTATTCTACTGTTCTGCAACATTATTTTTGTCATAAATCCAATGATACTAAGTGTGTGGATCTGATTCTGAGCTCTCTGTTCTCTTTTATTGATCTGTTTGTCTAGCACTAGTATCACATTCTTTTAAATACTCTAATTTTCTACTAGGTCCTCATATCTTGTAGTATAAGTTCTTTATCTTTGTTCCCCTTCACATTTTTCTTGGCTATTCTCTGACCTTTTTAAACACGAAGTTGATCACATTAACCATGATTAAATATTTAAATGACTTCCCATTGAGTTTTGGGTACAAACCAAAAATCTTACAAGGGCATACAGAACCCTGCTTGGACTGATCCCATTGACATCTCAAATTTTATCTTTTCCCACTCTCATTCTTGAAGCCTGTTGCCAGACACTTGGCCCTTGGTATCTTCTAACACCAGTGCCCCTCCTGCCACAATGCCTTTGTACATGCTATTTCCTCTCTCTAGAATGTTCTCTTACCCCTCTTACCTATTCATCCTTCAACTGTTAGTCCAGGTGTTACTTCTTCAGGGAAGTCTTCCCTGATCCTACCAATCTGGCTAACCCCTTTATTATATACTTCCATAGCTGTATGAACCTCTCCTTGCCAATGCTGAGGGATTTTTATTACTTGGCAAATGTGTATCTTTCCTCCTGGCTTGAAGGCAATGGCCAGTTCTATTTTGATCACTATGTTATACCCAGAACCTAGCATAATGACTGGTGTATGATAGCTACTCAATACGTACCTTATTAAATTGAGAACTTAGATGAAATGAAACTGGTATATCAAAAAAATCATGAAATGGTATAGACAAACAGCACAGGCTTTTGGTGTCAGAGAGAGAAGAGTTTATACATGTGACACTGTGTGAGTAACTCACTGCTCTGTACCTCAATTTGTCCATCTATAATGTGTGACGAATATTTATCTTTTAGAGTTTCAAAAATTAAGAGAAAAGATACATGAAAAGCCTGGCATACAGTAGGCTGTAGGTTAACACCAGCTTTTAGAGAGCAGAGCTTAAGCTGTATCACTGGCCTCCTGTCTCTTGGTTCAGTACTCTACCCATCTATCCACCATTCTGATGCTTATTAACATCAAATTTTGTTAGATGACTTCAAGGAAAAGGAGACAGTCCCTTGTTTGGTGAGTCTGGAGGTTTCCAGATATGTGACCATTGCCACTGGGAGAAATAGGTCCCTGACTGGGTTCGAATTCCTATCCATTTCTGTGCTACCACTTTTTAAAGCCTGAGCCCTAGTAGAAGGACCTTCCTGGGGGAAAAAAGCCGCCTTGAACTAGATAAGGCACAAAGTATAATAAATGGGGTTCACTGTTGCTGGCTTCAGTGGTAAAAGGGGAAAGTAGAGGATAAGCCAAAAGTGAGAAAGTAACAATAATGGGGAAAACCTTGTAAGATATTTGTGCCCTTGGCATTTCCCCATGTTTATATCCTAAAAGCACATTTTTTCACACAGTAATTTATAAAATATGGGATAAACCAGGAAGAATTTACGGGCTTGTCTTTAGAAGCAGCAAGGATATTCTCACCCCTGAAAGAGCTTGTCTTAAGGTAGCAGAAGCTGAAGAACAGAGTGGATGGTGGCAACATTTATGCAGATTATTAAACTGGGATAACCTACTGGGTGGAAGGCAACAAAGCCCTGGATGTTGCCTATGCAGTTACCTGAACATAACCTTGTGTAAGAATGTTACTTCCAGACACAGGTGTCCACTTGACTCTGCTATGCCATTTTGTCTTCAAGAATATAAAAATGGCTTGAAGGTAAGCAAAGTTTGTTATCTTACATCCTTCTGGTCAACAATCTCTGAAACAAGGATAATTCCGTGAATACTTTTGAGATACATGAATCCTTTTCTTGTTTTGATTTGTCTGTGGGTCTTGTGGGGCAAAACTCCAAATGACTGAAGCAGTTAATGGGATGTTTTAGGAATATCATGGTGAAAGAAAACACTATCCTGTGCTAGAACCTCTCACCTAACGCAGCTTTGTAACCTCTGTAGAAAGCTCATGAGCTTCTGTGGCAGAGGGACCTATAAGCAAATCCTGACTCCAGCAGGTCAGGAAAAGATATATAAGGCTTATAGCTGGCATGTGGTGCTCCTCGGTTGAAACTAGAGTCATGTCTGAAATTCCAGTCTGTAGGCTTCTATTTCAGTGTTCTTATTAATAGACCATGTTACCGGTAATTAGTATTTGGAAATGGTAAGGATTAGGCCAATTCATGGAACACAAAATTGTTTAAGCTCTCTGGCTCAATCAGATTGCCTGGGTTTGAATCCTTGCTCCACCACAAAAAAGCTCTATGACTTTGGGCCTTTTATATGACATGTCTACACCTCAGTTTTCTCAACTATAACTATACGGTTATTGTGAGGACTAAAAGAGATAAAATGTATATAAACGGAGTAGTACCTAAGTAGAAAATGTTCAATAAATGGTTACTGCCATCTCCTCTATCATCTTCATCATTTTTATCATCATCATCATCTTCATGATCATCTTTTTTTTTGCAATTTGCTCATTCTTTTTTTTTTTTAATTTTTATTGTGCTTTAAGTGCAAGTTTATAAATCAAGTCAGTTTCTCACACAAAAACTTGTATACGTGTTGCTGTATGCTCTCCATTGCTCTCCCCCTAATGAGACAGCCCGCTCCCTCCCTCCACGCTCTCTTTTTGTGTCCATTTCATCAGCCTCTAACCCCCTCCACCTTCTCATCTCCCCTCCAGGCAGGAGATGCCAACATAGTCTCAAGTGTCCACCTGATTCAAGAAGCTCACTCCTCACCAGCATCCCTCTCCAACCCATTGTCTAGTCCAATCCATGTCTGAAGAGTTGGCTTTGGGAATGGTTCCTGTCCTGGGCCAACAGAAGGTCTGGGGGCCATGACCACTGGGGTCCTTCTAGTTTTAGTCAGACCATTGAGTCTGGTCTTTTTACAAGAATTTGGGGCCTGCATCCCACTGCTCTCCTGCTCCCTCAGGGGTTCTCTGTCGTGTTCCCTGTCAGGGCAGTCATTGGTTGCAGCTGGGCACCATCTAGCTCTTCCAGTCTCAAGCTGATGTAGTCTCTCGTTTATGTGGCCCTTTTTGTCTCTTGGGGTCATAATTACCTTATGTCCTTGGTATTCTTCATTCTCCCTTGATCCAGGTGGGTTGAGACTCATTGATGCATCTTAGATAGCCACTTGCTAACATTTAAGACCCCAGACACCACTCTCCAAAGTGGGATGCAGAATGTTTTCTTAATAGGTTTTATTATGCCAATTGACTTAGATGTCCCCTGAAACTATGGTCCGCAAGCCCCCACCCCTGCTACGCTGGCCTTTGAAGCATTCAGTTTATTCAGGAAACATCTTTGCTTTTGGTTTAGTCCAGTTGTGCTGACCTTGCCTGTATTGTGTGTTGTCTTTCCCGTCACCTAAAGTAGCTCTTATCTACTATCTAATTAGTGAATACCCCTCTCCCACTCTCCCCACCCCGTAACCATCAAAGAATACTTTCTTCTCTGTTTAAACTATTTTTAGAGTTCTTATAATAGTGGTCTTATACAATATTTGTCCTTTTGCAACTGACTAATTTCACTCAGCATAATGCCTTCCAGATTCCTCCATGTTATGAAATGTTTCACAGACTCCTCACTGTTCTTTGTCGATGGTACTATTCCATTGTGTGAATATACCATAATTTATTTATCCATTCATCTGTTGATGGGCACCTTGGTTGCTTCCACCTTTTTGCTATTGGAAACGGTGCTCCAATGAACATGGGTGTGCATATATCTGTTTGTGTAAATGCTCTTATTTTTCTAGGATATATTCCAAGGAACGGGATTGCTGCATAGTATGGTAGTTTTATTTCTAGCTTTTAAAGGAAGTGCCAAATCGATTTCCAGTCATCATTGTTCTTGTTAGAAAAAGCAGGGAAAATGATGTGTCACTAGTAGGTGCTCCATAGATAGATAGAATACTATAATACAGAAATAATCCATCTTTTGAGGATCAAACTGTTCCATCGTATTTACAATAAAACTCCTTAAAAATAAATACAATGCCTTGCAAAATTTATCTTTGGTGATAGAATTCACAATAGTGGTTACCTTTTGGAAATTACTGTTTGGAAAACGGGAAAAAGAGCATCCTAGGTGCTGAAAATGTTCTATATCTTGATCTGAGTGATGGTTACTTGAGTATAAATATATGTAAAAAGTCATCAAGCTGCATACTCAGAAGTATGCACTTGGCTGTATATAAGTTATACATCAAGTAAAAGACAATTAAAATCCTCAAAGGTCCCCTCTTGTTCAGCAGGAAATGCAAACTTCCGCACCTCACTGACCCCTGATTCTCAGGAAGCTTATGTTTCTTTAGTCACCTTTTCAAGCTTACACTTCTGTCAAAATCTCCAACCCTCTCAGCTCTCCTCCATTTTAGGTAGTATTCATATCTCTCCACATAAAATTTCATGGACTCCAACAAGAAGCACAATAATGTTTTCTCTGGTTTCTAATCTCATAACTCCTTGCTTCATTCTCTCCAGGAAAATCTCAGTTTTTTTTTTTTCCCTGTTCCATAGACCTCTCACCTCTGGGTGGTCTAACTATAGATCTGAAAACTTGTCTTACTCTACTCTTCAAACTAATTTAACCCTTCTTGTTTCTCCTCTAGCCACAGACCATCTGTTTTGTTAGAAGAAACAACAGATATGTTATTTAGGAAAAAAAAAAAAAAACTAACAATGTCACTGACTCATTTAGAATGCACTTATTACAACTGTGCTACTTTTTAGGGAATCATTTCATATTTATCATTTGCATGTAATAATAAAAGATTAATGATATAAAACCCCAAAGAAATTGATCTGATCACAGTTAATTTTTGCTAAGCTTATTTAAGTTAACCTTCTGAGATTTACTTTTCTTTGGTGTCATAAACATTTAGCATCATGAAAATATATGACATACACACACACACATATATAACATATATATACCACACGCACACACACATGCACTTCCTTGACTTAAATAAACTTGTTTTTCACAATTAAGGTATCTAAAATTGGAATATGCTTTATAAATTTCTTAGCTATCAAGTGCTGATATAACAGAAATTCCACAAATAGGTAACTTTAATGAACAGAAATTTATATTCTCACAGTTTAGGAGGCTCCCAGAATCCATTGACGTCAAGTTGATTCCAACCTATAGCAACCCTATTAGAAGTTAGAATGAATTCAGGGAGACGGCTCTAGGGGAAAGGCTCTCTCTCTCTCTGTCTGCTCTGGGGGAATGTTTTTGTCTCCTCACCTTGTATTCCTTGGCTCCTCAGTGATCTTCATGTGTCATGGTATCTATCTTCTCCCATCTCTGATCTCTCTTTTGCTTGTTTAATCTCTTTTATATCTCAAAAGACATTGATTTAAGACACACCCTACACTAGTACTGTCTCATTAACATAACAAATAAAACCCAGTTCCAAATGGGATTATAACCACAAGTATAGGGGTTAGGATTTACAACACATATTTTTCAGAGACATGATTCAATCCATAGCAATGATGGTTATGAAAAAGAAAAATATAGCCATTAGACAAAGGAGTGTGTGGTGGCATAATTATGCCTGTGCACAATACGAGTTAGCTAACTTTTACCTAAGTTGGGTTACTTGCATTGTTAGTATCACACAGAGTTAAATTTGGATTTAAATTAGGATCCACAATTGTCATTTAAAATGTCTTCAAAAAGATTATACAGTACTACTATATTCCATTGAAATGAAAAGTCATTGTGTATGCCAAAGATTGTCTATCACACAGCAGGCATTGCAATTAGAGTCAGTAGAAACTGTCAAATTTCTGGGACTAGATAATGGTATTTCCAGCCCTAGGAGAGGTTAGTGTGACCAATTTATGCATCGTGAAGGAATACCGCTCAGGAACATAACATCTATCTGTCAAAAGCCTTTGGCTGACTTGCTTATGTGGCTGTTTCACTTCCTGGTATGTAATCTAAGTATAATAATTTCAAAATGCCCAGTTCATTCAAATGTGGAAAAACCCAGGCTAAAAGAAAAAAAAATGGGGGGGGGGGGAGGCTCAAAATTATTAAATCAACTCAAAGGATAATGAAGCATTCTGGATAGAAAGCAGAGGTTACGGGAAACAGAATGTTGTCACTGTAATCCTATGTGTACTAGTTTGTAGCCAAAATGATTCATAAGACTTTTCAGGCTCAATATGAAGAAAATTTACACTGAATTTTTGATGCTTCTATTAAGAGTATGGTTTATATCTTGTAGTTTGATGGATCTTTTACCCGTGTATGAGCCTATATTTTTATATCGTGCATGGCCATTTAGAAAAATATTGATGCATTGAGTTTTTCAGAATTTCCAAATGTTGAGACATTTTTTCAAGCAATATCAAAAAATTACATTTACTACTATCACCACTGATCTCAACAAAAATATATTTAAGTATTGGGAAGCCTTTAAGCTCATGGTAATGGATATGGGTTTTCCAAAATTATAATCTTCACTTGGAAGCTGAAATTTTGTAATTGGCAACAAATATTGTCAGTTGTTTTCATTGAAGTGATAGGTTAATTTCCTCTATTTTCATAAAAATGCCTACCAAATAACTAAGTCTGAAAGATCATAGTTTTGTTTGTCAGCAGTTCTTCCAAGTAAAAATGATGTCCCTTGAAAAAGCTGCTAGTTCAGCTTGTAACTCAAACATCATACCAGTGCTTTCTTTACTGAATCAGCCATTGTGCTTCAATACACAACAGAACTGCCTTATGCGAATTCCCATTTCATCATCCAAAATAATAGAAAGATGTGTCCTTTAGAAAGAGATTTAATAAAATGAACAATTTTTACAACTTAATTAAAGATTGGAGCCCTGGTGATGCAGTGGTTAAAAATTTGGCTGCTAACCAAAGGTCAGCAGTTCGAATCCACCAGCCACTCCTTGGAAACCTTTTGGGGTAGTTCTGCTTTGTCCAGTAGGGTTGCTATGAGTCAAAACCGACCTATGGCAACATTTTTTTTTTTTGACCTTTGGTTAGCAGCCAAACTCCTAACCTTTGTGCCACCAGGGCTCCCATTAAAGATATTCTTAAGTAAAATTACTTTTTTTTTTTTTTAAATGAAAGGGGTGCTAAAGAATACAATGACACCAGTGCAGCTTGGCTCCACTGCCTTGATTCGTAATATGTAGCCAGCGTTTTTTGCCCACCATTGCTTTTGCATCAACAGTGGAAATGTCAACACAGTTAATAAGGCAAATGATTTCTTAGTACTATTGTGAAAATATTCTTGCCCTCATGAACTCCCTGGAAAGGTCACAGGATCCCTTGAAGGTCTGTGGACCACACTTTAAGAAGCTCAATTTTAATGTAAGCGCAGCTTCCATTCAACAGTGTTTTAAAACATTAAAAGGAAAGAAACTAACAAATGATTTAAAATTTCTGCTGTTAAATGTCATAAGTATGAATAACAAGATAATTAATGGGTTTCCTGTGTAATTTTTAAAGATTAGTTTAAAGCACATTTAATAAGAAAGAAATTACTTCAAGGATTTGAAGTGAGAGAGACATTAGTTAAAATACACTATAGCACATTTATAATTTGAGTAAATTGTTTCCTTTTTGCCTATAAAACTTTGAATTCATGAATACTTTGAATTCATCAATTTGGAATTTCTATTTGAGTAAGTAATTTTGTATAAGTTCAGTAAACACTGGGACAAGATTTAAGTATTTCTGGTAGCAAAAGAAATTAGTTTCTGTGATATATAAATAATAAACGATATTAAGGCTTTTAATAGTTATTGTTTATTTCTTTTTATATATTGCCCAGTTTAATCCTGTGGTATAGTTGTAATTTAAACCCAGATGAGAGCAGGCAGAAGTCATCTGCATTCTATCCAGAGCTAGGAAGCTATGAACAAAAATTCACCTAAGTCTGTCTGACGCAAAGCCTAACCCTGAAACACAAGGAAGTTAGACACAGTGATGCCTTCTCCAAACATTACGTTTCAGATCTGGGAGATAAAAGCTGCAACAACTACGACTACATAGAAAAACTGCTTAAAATTGTTCTTGAAATAGGCAGTGAGTCAGCGCTCGGATGCAATAAAAGGGTGAAAAAGAACATCCTACATCTAATTAGCAACCTTAAGGAAATGAATTAGCACCTTCTTTTTGAGGTGTTACAAGCCAGACACTGTTGTGTCCCAGTTCTTCCAAGGGCTGATATAGAGAGGCCAGTATAGTAGATGGCTGGAATGCATGGCTCAAGGTACTACACAAGGTACCATAGTAGGAAACTAACATTTCTCCAGTATTCAGAAAAACAGAAGCAGTATAAGCCCCGATGCTATTTATATTTAGTCTTGCCACTAGTTCAAGAATTCTTTTTGAGCAGGAATGCTACATAATTTACTTTTGAATTTCCCTAATGGCAGGATGCTCTGGCACATGAAAGGCATTCAATATGTGTTTATTTTTAACAAAATTGAATGGGAATTGAAGTTTACTGTTAAGGCTATGAGTCGGAATCAACTCCATGGCACTGGGTTTTTGGGTTAAAAGAGTAACCCAGGTATTTGAGTGCTAATATTTTCTAAACCTTGTTCTAATTATGTATCAAGCTGTTAGTGATTAGTAAATGCTTAAAGGACTATTTAATGTGAAATTAGTAAAATTACTTGCTCAAACAGCATCTGATAACATTGATGCTTCTTAGAGCTTTTCATTGGTGTACTAAGCTATGCATCCATTGTTGTAGGCTGTAAAAAACATCTGTCCCTGAAAGCTTTTTAAATTATTTTCTCCCATCAGAGATAATGCATTTCCAAGGTTATGTCAGTTACTACACACACACACACACACACACACACACACACACTTGTATATGTATGTATGTGTGTGTATGTGTATATGGATATGCATGTAGGTGTGTGTATGTATACCCATATATATGTGTGTGCATATATTATACACACATACTATGTATTGGTGTGTGTGCATATAAAAACCCAAACCAAGCCCATGGCCATTGCATCAATTCTGACTCATATCAACCCTACAGAACTGCCTCATAGAGTTTCTCAGGTTGTAATCTTCAAGGAAGCAGACTTCCACATCTTTTCCCCACATAGCAGTTGGTGGGTTTGAACCACCAACCTTTTAAAAATCTTAAGAAGTAAAGATGTTAATTCGAGGGCTAAGTGCACTTCACCCAAGCCACAGTATTTTCAATTGTCTCATATGCATATGAAAGTTGGACAATAAAAAAGAAAGACCAAAGAATTGACATATTTGAATTATGGTGTAGGTGAAGAATCCTCAATATACCACGAACTGCCAGAAGAACAAACAAATCTGTCTTGGAGGAAGTACAGCCAGAATGCTCCTTAGAAGCGAGGATGGTGAGATTTTGTCTTGCTTACTTTGGACACATTATCAGTAGGGACCAATCCCTGGAGAAGGATATCATGCTTGGTAGGGGGTCAGTGAAAAAGAGAAAGACCCTCAATAAGACGGAATGACACAGTGGCTGCAACAATGGGCTCATACATGCTACTATTGTGAGGATGGCACAAAACAAAACCCATTGCTGTTGAGTTGATTCTGACTCACAGCAACCCTATAGACACAGTAGAATTGCCCCATAGGGTTTCCAAGGAGCAGGCTCGTAGATTCACACTGCTGACCTTTTGGCTAGCACCCTGAGTTCTTAACTACTGCACCATCAGAGCTCCACAGGAATGGAAGATATTTCACAGTGTTATACTCTGGGTCTCTGAGTCGCAACCAACTTGGCAGTACCTGACAATGTTTCTGAAGTACAAGGTACGCCGCTATGGCTAGGCTTTACTGTGTTTCAGTTATCTTTTTGAAGGTGCTAAGAGTTTCCAAGAAGTGTAGTCAGATTTCCATGACTAATATAAGGATCAGCAAAAGTGATTATTGGTGAACCTTAGCTGGCAGGAGAAATTACATTATAGTGAATCAATCTCAGATGATATATAAAGAACTAGAATGAGATGAAATAAAAAAATCTTAATTTACATTATTATTATACCTCTTATTAGCTGTATGAAGATCTCATTGCCTCAGTTTACTCTTCTGTAATTTAGGCCTTTATAAAATGTAAAAATAAGACTAAGAGTGCTAGTAGTTATCATCTAGTCTAATACCAAGTGTTGCGTATGTGTGCGTGTGTGTGTATATATATATATATAAACAAGCAAACAAACTCGTTGCTGTTGAGTTGACTCTGATGTATAGCAACCCTATAGGATAGAGTAGAACTGCCTTATAGGGTTTCTAAGGAGCGGCTGCTGGATTTGAACTGTCGACCTTTTGGTTAGCAGCTGAATGCTTAACCACTGCACCACCAGGGCTCTGTATACATATGTAATATATACATATACATATATATACACATATACAATCTTATTTCCTCAGAGCAACCCTATGAAGTAGATATGATTGATATTCCTATTTTATTTAAAAGGAAGCTAAGGTTAAATAACTTTTTCAAGGTCACACAGCTAGTAAGTGTAAGAAATAAGATTCAGATCCAGGTCTCTACAACTCCAAAGTCCACAGTCCATCAAGCTGTTTCCTGAAGAGCTCTGTCACTTTTCAAATTAGTGGTGCTGTTGTTATAGTTGTGGTTATTATCATACCACCAGCCTTTGCCTTTTCCCTTTTGTCTTAGACTTTCTTCTTTAGTCTTTAAAAGACATTTTGCTAAAATCATTTGGAAAACAAAAGGCGGATGTATTCAAGACACTGACACAGTTTAGAGAATCGGCAGAACTGTGAGAGCATTTAATCTGCAATTCAAATGGTGCTTCTGGTCCTACATATGTGAGATACCAATAAATACTGAGAGCAGCTAAGTCCTTGCCTTGGTTGCTTTAGTTTTCAGCTTCAGGTGGGCCAAAATCCAAGCCAGATCATCTTCATTACAAAGTTAAGTAGGTTTATAAACTGCGTTTTTTTTTTTCTCTATAAATTTGTTTTCTGAGAGTTCCAGTTTAACTACGACTTTTAAATATTCTTAAACACTTTTATCCCTCCCATACCACTCTTTGGGTCGCTATGAGTCGGAATCGACTCGACAACACTGGGTTTATACCACTCTTATTAAAGGAAAAGAGAAACTTAGATCAATGGACTCTAACCTTTCTCCTGTAGCTTATCAGTTTATCACTCTCGTCTCCCTGACCCTAGGTGACATATGACAGGGAAACAGATAGTCCCCAAACGTAAATGTTGAATATTTCCTGGGGTGAAAATAGTATCTTTCACAAGCTAGTCAGATAGTAAAAGGCTGAACTCTGACATTCCAAATAAAGACTATTATACAAAATCCTAATGGAATCAAGCACTATGATTGTATTGAGAATTGGGTACCTGTTTGGAAACCCTGGTGGCATAGTGGTTAAGTGCTATGGCTGCTAACCAAAGAGTTGGCAGTTTGAATCTGCCAGGCGCTCCTTGGAAACTCTGTGGGTCAGTTCTACTCTGTCCTATAGGGTCACTATGAGTCGGAATCGAGTCAACGGCACTGGGTTTTTTTGGGTATGTGATATCAGATCCTGCATGAAATACCACAGTTAAAAAAATTCACTAGTCTAGGAACAAAAAGTAAGAGAGAAGCATTTTAAAAAAGACTTATAACTCCTAAAAATATGGGGCATTGATAGTTAATGAAAGCATACATGCTTCTCATAATAGCCAAGGCAAGTGGAAATCTCAATATATTTATTTCTAGGTTATGAGACTCCCGGTTGGGTAACAGGATTCATACTGCTCCCACCCAGGTCTAGTGCCTCTTCCACCTGACTGGACCCCATCACACTGTTCTGAGCAGCCTGAGCAAACCCTGCCCCTGTGGTATGCTAACTCCCATTTCCCCATCTTGAAAAGTTATTTTTCATTGATATTACTAATATTTTCCAGCTTTTTCATTTTTACGTTTTATTATTCAAAACTACAAATGTGTATGTGTGTATCACTGACATACATACACACACACGATTTGATCTAGCAGAAGCCTTTATGCAACGAGCTGCTGCATAGGGTTTTGTTCTGGATAAAAAAAAAAAAAGGGGTGGTGGGTCTTATCGCTTAAGAGATATCTGGAACCCACTGATACAGATGACCTATATTCCTTATTTTACCAAAACCTATTTAAAAGAGAAAACCCCGGTGGTATAGTGGTTAGGTGCAATGGTTGCTAACAAAAGTTTGGCAATTCAAATCCACCAGGTGCTCCTTGGAAACTCTATGGGGCAGTTCTACTCTGTCCTATAGGGTTGCTATGAATCAGAAACGACTCGATGGCAATGGGTTGATTCAAAAAAAAAAAAAAATAGAAAGTAACATTTATTGAACACATTCCATGATTCCCTTGTGAAATAGTATGCCTGGTACCTTGCAGATGTGTGTTATACTTTCTTAACAACAACCCTGTAAGGTACTCATCTTATCCCTGTCTGCATAAACAAGGAGGCAGAATTGTGTACTTAACCCATACCTACGCAGTAGAACCGGAAATGAACCCAGGTTTGTCTGATTCCTTTTAATCCATTGTGTTCTCTGTTCTTTCTTTTATTTTTAACTGATAACATTATGTGATTAATGAGCTCCTTAACTTTACTACCTACTAGGTGAAGTAGCACATTTATTTAACTGCCGTCAGTTCACATCTTTCAAGCTTCATTTAGAATTCTTGTGTTGAAGTAACAAGGTAGTATTCACTCTATCTACGTATTTTATGCTTTTATAAATGCCAATCTATAAATATCTGCAGCATCTTAATTTGAACTTAAAAGAAAGCAGGATTCTTAACCATAATGCATGGAGAATAAATGGAATTTGTGTTTCTCTTAGATGAATTCTGGATTCCTGAGCTAATATTGTCTAGTCTTGAAAATCTATGGTTCTGGAAAACTACTAAAAGGTATAAATTAGATCAATAAATGTCATGAGTTTTAGTCGAACATCCTAGTTTAGGGCACTTTAGAAACAGGATATTGTGAACAGTGCAGTGAACTAATTATTTCTGTATTTTATGAATGAATTTTATGTTTGTAATTTCCTGATTTTTATTAAAGAGACAGATTGCATTTCATAATTTTTTGTTGCACCCGCTGCTTGCCTACCGAGCTGTGAAGCACAATAAACTGGAACTAGGGATTTGCTGCTGAAGAAGAAACACACAGGGGAGGTATTGCTGATTTCCAGTTGGTTTTATAACAATATGCAAAGAGGGGAGGGAGAAGAGGAAATAACATTAATTGAGCACCTACTATGGGTCATATATATGGAGTTTTCCAAAATTATATCCTTTAATCCTCACAATACTTGTGTTGGTAATTTTTATTCCCATTTATCATATAGGTTCACAGTGGTTAAGTGACATGTTCAATATAATCCAGCAGGGTAAGTATATTTGATTCCAAACCCAGGAGAGCCTATGGCCTTGACTAGAGCTTCTTTTATATATATATATATATATATATATATATATATATATATATATATAGAAAGTATTCCTAATATCAGAGAAGCACAGAAATCTACACCTGAGGGTCTGGGGCCATAGCCCAAAGAGGAAAATTCCAAATTCAAAATATCTTCAAAGTTGTGGGGTATCGTTTAGACAGTTAGCCAATGTGCTGCATTGTATTCTACAATATAGTTACGCTTATTTTAATGTAAACAAAATGTTATAAGTAATTTTCTCTCAAAGGACTCCACAGAAATAGTCACCTCACCTTCTTAGGGATCCTTAAACTTTCCTTCCACCAGGCAGCCTCCCTGCCTTTACCTCACTCTTTTCTGTGAAGCAGTTACATCTCTGGAAAACTACCTCCAACATCAACAGTATCATCATGGTGACTTCGAGGGCTTTCTCTTCTCACAATTTATATCTGTGAAGCCCTCAATATCAGCCTCCACCTTAACTTGTTACTCCGTTCTTTCATGTTTCAGCTCAGGTTGCCACATGGCTATCTCATTTCTGTCACAACGACATTCTTATTCCTTTAGTCATTGTTGTTAGCAGCCATCGAGTCAGCCTTCAATGCGTGGGGACCCTGTGCACAACAGAACAAAATGCTGCTCAGGCCTGCGCCATCTCATGATTTGTTGCAGACCGCACTGTTGTGATTCACAGGGTGTTTACTGGCTAAATTTCAGGAGTAGAATGCCAGGTCTTTCTCTCTAGAGCATCTTAGTCTGGACACTTGCTGAAACGTGTTTCATATCATAGCAACACACAAACCCCACTGACGGATGTGGCTGTGCATCAGGTACGTTGATGGGAAATCAAACCTGGTTCTCCATATGGAAGGTGAGAACTCTACCGTTAAACCATCCCTGCCCCCTGTGCCTTTTTATTGCAGTCTTTAAGTCAGAGACAATTCCTGGGGATATAACATTAGGTCAAACTTACACTTTGTAAAACTTTGGCTTGGAAAACTATACTATTATTATTAAGAACAACCATAACTATAGCAGCTTTTTGATTGCTAAGCACAGTACAAGTATGTTTATGTGTAAATCTCACAACACTATGAGATGAAGGTTATCATTATCTCCATTTTCAGATTAGAAATCCAAACAAAAACAAAAGCCGAGATTTAGAAAGGTTTATAACTTCCCAAGGTCATAGGCTAGCGAGTAGAAAAGCCAGTAAGAAGTGGCTTCTTATGAGCACTCAGACTCATATACACTTTCTCTGGGTCTTGTTTTTGTTAGGTGCTGTCAAGTTGGTTCTGACTCATAGCAACCCTATACACAACAGAACAAAATGCTGCCCAGTCCTGCGCCATCTGCACAATTGTTGCTATGTCCGAGCCCATTGTGGCAGTCACTGTATTAATCCATCTCTTTGAGGGTCTTTCTTTTTCACTGTCTACCTCACCAAGCATGATGTCTTTCTCCAGGGACTGGTTCTGGCCTGGTATTGATTGTTTTTGCCAACTCCATAAGTATGGAAACCTGTCCTTTAAACCCAAGCTTATAGCTGAGTTTTTCTCTCTAGATTCAGCCACCCAGGAGACACAGATAGATCTCGTCAGTCCCAAAGCCTACCTCAATGCTCTTGAATTCTGAGTTCCAGTTACACAAAAGTCATTGGACTTGTTGATGATAGCTAGCAGAAATTTCTATCAGGTGTCAGTACAGTGCACTCTCCACTATTTCTAGAAGGGTTTCCAATATCTATGATCCATTCAGTCATTCATTAATTCAATAGACATTTATAAAGCTCCTACGATATGCTACATGGTAAAAAAATATAGTCACAAAACTATACTACTCTACTTCTGTCCTCTTGCTGTCCACTGGATATGCCTGCATGCCCTTCCCTGCCCACGTTGCCCCCCTCAGGCAGCTTTCAATCCTACAAGGAGAGTTGGAGGGTTATAACCTCTATCCTCCTAAACGCACCTTGTCCACAATCTACTTAAAGGAATATTGACCTTCATTGGCATCATTCCAAATGTAATGAAAATTATCATGAAAAAGAATTGTGAATCCATTTCTAATTTAAGTGATTTTACACAAATTAGTGTAGGGCAGCCATTAATCCCATTTCACAGGTAAGAAAACTTAAAGAGGCTCTACAATTTCATGTTGAAACAAAATCCCTAATTGAATTCCAGTATTTTTCCCTTGCTCCAAGCTGTCTTTCTATTAAAAGTAACATATAAACCATCTTTCCCCAAAAAGCACAAGAAATGTATTATATATACTGTATATGGATACATGCTAAAATGGAAATACAAAATAAATAGTGGAAGAAGATAATAAAAATGCTCTAAAAACAAAGAGAATTACTGTATTGAGTTAAATTTTCCTCTGAGTTCCCTAGCAGCCAAGATAAACACAAAAATGTATGGAAATATATTCTTAAGTCACATAGGGGGCACTGATATTTCCAAAAAAATATAAGATAAAATTCGAGAAATGATACTTCAGGAACATATTAACAGTCATTAAAAAAAAAAAAAAAAACAAAGTTACATTTCTCAGTCTGTGTTCTCAGCCTAAGGCACTGAGAACCTTAAAGGAGCCATCTGGGTATGGCCCGGGTATGATGTTCTATTCAGAGTCCCAATAAAAAGGAGTCGATATAGAGGACTAGATCATCCACTGCTTTGGAGGGAGAAAAACACATCAAACAAAGCACTAGAATAGAGCAGCTAGAATTCTACTCAGCTTTTAAGTGAAGAGAATTCAAATGAATAGACAATTTTCATAGAAATAACGCAGGTGAAGGAAAATAATAAGGAATGTCCACAACAGGACAAGCAAGAAATAGGCTTGAAGGGTCAAGGAGAAGAAAGAAGTTCCCTGGAGCCTCTGAGATCAGAGTGAGGGAAAAGGAGTTACCTACCTGCATCTATAGTCAAGGAGGCTAAAGCTGCTACTGAAAACCAGTGTCAGAGGCCAGGAAAAAGGGGAGAGAAATACTTCAACCTCTCTCTCTCTTTCTTTACCCTCCAGTCTTTTGTTCTCACCCACCAGCCAAACCCTACAAGAGGCCAGAGGGCAAGGAGCCCCTCAGAATGTCAGACGGGTCAGTCTTAAGAGCACAGAATGGGGCAGAGAAGAACTGAAAATTGGTGGGGGAGGGGTGGTAATAGAGAATAACCGGTATACCTTAGTTAAGTCTTGGCTCCTCTATTCGCTGTCGTCATTGTTGTTGCTGGGTACATCGAATCAATTTTCGACTCACAGTGACCCCAAGTGACAGAGTAGAATTGCTCCATAGGGTTTGGTTTTCTTCTCTGTAATCTTTATGGGAGCAGGTCTCCAGGTCTTTCTCCCACAGAGCAACTGGATGGTTTCAAAGCACCAACCTTTTGGTTAACATCCAAATGCTTAACCATTAAACCACCAGGGTACCTTCCTCTATTCACTACCTGTGTGAAATTAGGCAAGGTACTTTACCTCTGTGAGCCTTCCCTCCTCACTGGGTTATTTAAAAATAGTAGATAAGAGGTATGAACATAGTGATTAGAATATAATGGATGTTATATAAACATTTGCTGAATTATAAACCTGAATTAAAATTGTAGTGTCTTATGGCACTGGGAGGAGAGAATTGGATTGACAGGTTTGCAGGCAAGGTGAGGGCCATAAGCAAAGGCCCAAATTCCTGTAGAGGTGAGTTAAATAGATTTATGATGATTAGCAGGTAAATTATAGCTTCAGACCTAATGATCTCCTCAAGCCTGAATTTACTCTGAAGCCTCAAGTGATATTCTAGTCAGAATCCAAAACAACACATAAAACCAAAAAAACCAAATCCATTCCCATTGAGGTGATTCTAACTCACAGCAACCCTATAGTACAGAGTAGAACTGCCCCATAGGGTTTCCAAGGCTATAATCCTTACGGAAGCAGACTGCCACATCTTTCTCCCGAAGATCTGCTGAGGGGTTCAAACTTCAGACTCTTCAGTTAAACTGCTGTCGAGCATTCAACCACTGCACCACCAGGGCTCCTAATGGAATAGTATTCAGTCATAAAGAGAAATGAAATCCTGATACATGCTACAATATGGACGAACCTTGAAAACATCATGTTGAGTGAAATAAGGTTGAGTCACAAAAGGAAAAATACTGTGTGATCTCACTTACAAGAGATTAGCAAATATATAGAAAACAAAGATTATTAACGGTTACCAGGGGTGGAAAAGAAGGCGAAAGCGGGAGTTTGGGCTTAGGGGGCATTGAGTTTATGTTAACGGTGGTGGAATATCTCAGAAAAGGATAGTACTAATGGTTGCACAATACGAAGAATGTAATCTGTGTCCCTGAATTTTACACGTAGAAATTGTTGAACTGTGTTTTTAGTTTTTACCACAATTAAAAAAAAGAATATTTCTAGGCATTGCCAAATATCTCCTAGAAGACAAATTGCCCCTGGTTGAGAACAAATGATTTAGACTAAAAGAGAGCTACAAAGGGACAAGAAATATTATTTATCTTTGTGTACTATTTTAGTGGTAGCAAAGCCCTTGGTTAAAAATCAGGTCTTTAAACCTAACAAACAGATTTAAATCCTAGCCCCGCCACTTACTGTGTAAACCTGGGTAAATTATTTAACCGCTCTGACTCTTTGATTCCTCACTTTTAAAAAGGGGATAATAATATAAAACCCACTGATAACTGTGAGGATTTAATAGGTGAGTGTATGCAAATAGCCTGACACATAGTAGGACCTCAGTTAGAGCCAGTTCAGGTTTTCTTTCCTCAGCCCTAATCACAATGTGTTCTACTTAGAAATAACAAAACAACCCTTTCTTAAATTAATGAACGTTCAAAAGCCTGTAGCTGTGTGCGTGCATACATATATGGTCATTTTCAACACTTCTGTTTGCTTTTAATACAATTTCAATTAAGTGAGAGAGACAAAACTTCTGTTTGCTCACAAATATCAGAGCAATTAACTATGATGTGAAACAAATATCCTGGCGTTTAATAGGGAATTTAGCAAAATATTACATTTTCACTGTTTGCCATGTGTGCACGTGATCTTCTAGGCAAATGTAAGTTGCATGTAAACCACTGTATTTATGGAGCTCCGAAAATATCAAGGTCACAGTCTTCCCATTGCCTGAGCACCTCCTAGACAGTAAGCTGGGTGCAGCAACCCCTTCAGGCCCCTTGGGGAGTAGAGGCTTTACTGGGGCGTTCTTCTGAAATGGATATTTTTCAGTTCCACCAAGAAATACATTTAGTCAAAATTTGCAACGGAAATTCCAGAAAGCAGTGGCTGGATTGTTGGCTTGATAAGTAAGCAGAAAATTCCTTTCTAATTTTCTAATCTCCTCACCTACTTCCCTTTTCCCCTTCACTTGAACATTTTGAGAAGAGAAGAGAACTAGGATTGGTAATACGGAAAGAAGGGGAAAAACCAAAGCTCCGTTCATTCATTCAATCATCCAGCATCCACTGGGCACCTGCTGTGTGCTGATCACTCATTGGCTGTTGGGGATATAATAATCCTGGACTCATCTGCTAAATCTCAACATGACATTACTATTTAACAACTACCACATGAGACTCTCTGCTTCTAGGTACCGGACTCAGGTAGTTGTGTATATTTCTGTCTCCATTACTAGATTTTAAAATCCTCAGGGTAAGGAAGTGGTCCAATTTTTCATTGTATCCCTACATCCCAGCACAGCTCCATGCACATGCTAAGGACTCAATATTTATTTAAATAAGTGAATATGCATATGTTACTGGTATATGTATTTTTTAATCACTGGCATATTAGGAAATTATCTTTAATTTAATCCAGCAATTACATATTGTCTACCACCCTCTTCTGTGTATGATGCGGTTGAAAGCAAAGACAAATTTATCAATTTCCTTGACCTGAAGCTACACTTCCATGAACAAAAGACTCTGGGAAAAAAAAAGACCAGGCAACAAGAAGCTTTCTGAGAGCTTAGGGTTCCTGCAGTTGTTCAAAGCCATAGGACAGGCTTTTTTCATTATCCAAGAAACTGAGGTCCTAACTTGGCCAGTTCTGCAATATGACAACATCTTTTAATTTTGGACAAAGCCTTCTGTGCTATTATCAGCAGGTGGGGGAGATTTCCACACAGCCTCAATTCTCAACTTCCAATATTGGGACTATTGATTATGTCTTGAATTTTCAAAGCCACAAGGGAGAGAACGTTTCACCTGTGCAGACAGCAGCTGAGGAACTTGCATCCGTAGACTCATGCCTTTGGGATAGCTACTTGCTTTAAATACAGCCTTCAAAGTGCTCTGAGTCTTGAGACCTGGGTGTGGCAATGTGTTGCTTCTGATAGACAGAGGCGCATCCCTCCTGTTCACTCTCATGTGCATTTAGGCCTCTTTCTGACCTGATAGAGGAAACGGACACAATTTTTCAACCAGCGTTTTTTTTTCCCCCATCTCCTGGAGAAGTGTTTTATCTTTGTATTTAAGCAAACAAGCAAAAAGAGACATCATAAAATGTCTTCCCATAAGCTCTCCCACCTCCCTCTGCAGATGTAATCCTGGCTCCTTTTTTCCCTTC
Organism: Loxodonta africana; assembly: GCF_030014295.1. NCBI lineage: Eukaryota > Metazoa > Chordata > Mammalia > Proboscidea > Elephantidae > Loxodonta > Loxodonta africana. Next base: position 98,265,548 of record NC_087348.1, read on the forward strand.
ATCAGGTAGATTTACCCATTAATAATATTTATTATTAGTAGTAACTTATTCACTATTATTTATTTAGTCCAGCTCTTGTGCTAGCCTTCTGCCATTTGTAAGAATGCATACAGAGGAAGGTGAGTTGGGAGGATCACAGAAGAATGGGATGGATACAGTAAAGAGACCACCAAATAAGAAAGAGAAATGGGCAAGGGGAGCTCAGAATTATTATTATTATTTTGCTACAACTTCCACGTAGATCTTTTCTAAACCTCAACTGCCTGAAGAAGATTCTCTTTTTCTTTCTTTCCTTTAGAAAACATCTTTTCTGCAAAAGAAATAGGGACTTCTCACCCATCCTAACCTCTCTGGTGTGCATTGCTCCAGCAGGAAAAACCTCATGGGCAGCAAAGGACAACTCAACAGATGAAGTGAAGAGTTGAAAAAGTGAATGGTCCAGGGCCTGGGTCATAAATCTTTTGGCAATGAGGTTGCCCGCTTTACTTTGCTTTCAACAACGCCAAAGGAGGACCTAATAAAACCGTCAGGCGATGAATAATTAAAAAATAATTTTTGGTGAAAGACTAGATTGTGATTTTGGGGATATTATTTAGAAGGAGATTTAAAAAATGAGTATAAAGTTTCTATAATGAAATCCATCCATATCCATCAATTTATACATGTAAAAATGTTTTCTTGGTGCTTACATTTAAAGAAACAAATAGAAAAACAAGAATAAAACTGATATTGAATCCTGTTTCATTCTAGATATAATAGTACTCATCTAGGGACATATGAACTATTTAAAAAATTTTTCTCTGAGATGCATTTCTAATAGAATTTTGTTTTTATTTTTAACAATTACATATTAAACTTAACTATATGTGGTTTTGATTAATGTGTGAATAATAAGTGTAATAACGACTCAATCTAGAAGAAAAAATTAACTGAATTGTATGTCCCAGGAAATGAGAAATATCTAATTCATACACTTTTGTTTCAGAGAAATTTGGTGAGTTGATGATAAAAGACCTCTAAACAAATAAACTACATTAGGATAAAATTCTGTGGGGAAAGTGAATTAAAAATACAAGTTCAAGGAGAAAAAGTAATGAAGTAAAATTTCTTATTGTTAAAGAAGAGCTTGTTCATGTATTTTTAAAATGGATGATAGTGGATATTAAAATCACCCTAGTATTTAGATTCCATCGAATACATTTAAAAGAGTGATGAAACAGTTTTACATTTAAATGTTAGTTTTTACAATACACTGTAAATTACATCCTCCGCAACCATTTACATTTACAATGAAAAATTGTAGATGTCAACTAAAAAATGTGTGAGGGGGTATGAAGTTTTTTTTTTTTTTCCTTGTAATTCATTCATAGTCTGTGTGAACCAGATGGTATGAAGACACTAATTTAGATGATAGATTCACAGTGGGCTTGGTGACACATGGACACAAGATGACAGCATGGTTAGTGAGGAAAAAGGATCTGGCATGGAAAAGAGTCTAGAGCATTATTGGGCACTCCCTGGGCAATTAGGCATGGTTTAGCTACAAAGCCCTGTTGATATTTTCTCCAGAGCAACTCTTCACCTTGAAGAACTGAGATATGCATTGTTGGCCTCCAGGCACTAAACGCAACAGTTGTTGTTATTGTTATTTGCCTTCAAGTTGGTTCTGACTCATGGTGACCCCATGTACAACAGAATGAAGCATTGCCTGGTCGTGGGCCATCTTCACAGTTGTTGATATGCTCCAGTTCATTAGTGTAGCCACTGTGTATTTTGAGTGACTTCCAACCGAGGGAGTTCATCTTCCAGCACCATATCGGACAATATTCTGTTGTGACCCATAGGGTTTTCATTGGCTACTTTTTGGAAGAAGATCCACAGGCCTTTCTTCTTTGTCTTAGTCTGGAATCTCTGCTAAAACCTGTCCACCATGGGAGACCCTGCTGGTATTTGAAATATTGTTGATATAGTTTCCAGCATCATAGCAACATGCCAGCCACCTTAGTAGAAGAACTGACAGATGGGTGATGGAATGGCAATAACAACCTTTTCCTCATCAAGGCATTCCAACATGTCTCACACATTTCCAAGGAGCACCTTGGGGGCCATTCCTACAATAGCTAAGAACCACTAGAGGAAGTATTTCCAATCCTGTTTTAGCAGATGTACTGCAGAGGCCTCAAAGAAAGATTTTGCCACCATTTTTCACTCTAGCTTGATTTTCAGGGGTCTGTCAGGAACCAGCATCATGTGCATCACTCTGTCACACCAGAACTGCTGTATGATGTGAGTGAGACAGTTCCTTGTTTCCATCCAGATAATAGTGGGATTTTGCTCTTGAAAGTAGCTTGGAGTTCAGATTATCATTTTATTTTCACCCCAGAAAGCACACCTGCTCCACCCATCAATATTCAATGGTCATTGAAGGGAGGACAGAGCTGACGTGCTGTCAGAATTTATAAGTGAAGGATGTATGCCTGTGGGGAGTCTAAATAATTGGGAGATTGCCTCTCTTAATCTGCACTAGGATTTGATGTAAGTAGCCTGCAGGGTGAGGGAAGCCTTTGAGTGGGAAGGGGGGGTGGGAAGACAGGTAGAAGGTGCTTCATGTGCTATACAATCTGGCACAAAGAAGTGTGTCTAAGACAATGAGGCCAGCTTCTGTGATTGGTCTGTCTCCAGCTTCACTAGTAATGGCTAACTTTATATGTTACAAATGAATAAAGGGATTTCTGGACATTTCCTCTGGGTTACTTTCCCTAATACCCCTAACTGCCTCAGGCTGGTGCAAGAGCCATTCTCCCGTACTTCCAGACCACCCTTTGATTCATTCTATAATAGCATTGTTTAGACTCTGGCTGTGTGGCCGGTCTGACGGGATAAAAAAGGTAGAGATAATATTCTATAACGTCAGAGGCAGAGCTTAGTTAGGGCTTAGGATAGAAACCAAAGTTTCTAAATCTCTCATGTGCTTGTTCTCTGTGGATTCCTTAACAGCTTTTTCTGTACTCAAGCTCTGTTGCTTTGGGTTATTTCTTGACACATGTCCAAGTCTTCATGGACAATTTGTATGCGTTTGTAGTTGTGCTTATAGTGAATGCAGTCACCCACCTGAATATTTTGAAATCAAGGAGTTCATGAAAGTGAAAGTCTTCAATGGTTTCCAAAGCTCTAGAGACCTGTGTGGAGGACAGACTCACTAAACTAGCAGCAACATTTCTATTACATAAACTATATGCCAGGCAAACCTAAGCTAGATACTATATAAATAAAGGAAAGAAGGGTTATTGAGACAGAGCTTGTGACAGGGAAAGACTATGTAATGAAGGGTGTTACAGAACAACACATTTAGAGGTACCTACAAATGTAGTAGTGGGGGTAGTGGTAGTTCAGTGGTAGAATCCTTGCCTTCTAGGCAGAAGACCCAGGTTCAATTCCTGGCCAGTGTACCTCATGCACAAGCAACCATCCATCTGTCATTGGAGGCATGCATGTTGCTATGATGCTAAACAGGTTTCAGAGGAACTTCCAGACCAAGCCAGACTCGAGAAAAATCTACTTCTGGAATCCAGCTAGTGAAAACCCTATTGATGACAATGGTACGATTCACAATCAGGGATAGCACAGGACCAGGCAGAATTTTGTTCCAATTTGCGTGGAGTCACCATGAGTAGGGGTCAACTTGATGGCAGCTAGCAATAATAACAATGAATATAGTAGAAACCACATATAAAACTGTATGAAATATATACATTCATGAATTATATACATTCAGAAAATGAAGAAGCCTTAAAGGTCACTGTATGAGATATCTTTGAGAGGCATGCCTGGCCCATGCCTCCATCTCAGGAAAGGCCTCCATGGTTCCGTTCATGGCATGTTTGTGTCAGGTGATTTTTGGCCACCAGGGCACAGTGTTGTGGACACTAGATTCAAGCTAAGCCAATTAGATTCTCTACCTGCACGGTATTGGAATCAAAAGACAAAAAATATGACCCAAAGATTCTGGAAACTAGGGCCATAGATCAGGGCAGATTCAGAGGTGATAGCCATTGTCTGTCACTGATAACTAAGTGTAGAGAGAAGGTATAAATGAAGCAGAGACAAAGAGAGAAGCAGAGATAAGAAACAATGTGAATGCACACAAAGAAAGAAGAGACAGATGGGTGGAGTTTAAAGATGTAAAGTCCAGCTATACTGTGTGATATTGGGCCCTACAAGATTCCCCTGAGCCCTTCAAATAAGCCTCTTTTTACAACAGATAATTTAAGTGGGCTTTTGTTTTTTCTATCTCATAAGGTCACTAAGGTCATGTCATCCAAATACTTTATGTTCAGAAGGGGAAACTGAGTCCTGGAGAATAAAGGTGTTTTACTCAAACTTTAATAGATGCAAGAGTCAGGACTGAGTTTCCTATGATACCAGATGGGTTTCTGAGTAAAAGAGCAATCAGCTTTCAAAGAGATTGCTGATGTCATTTCTGTTCTCATTCCTAATTCCAGCTCCAGGACTGCATATCTGGGTCAAAAGAACTATGGAAGATGGCTGTAGTCCAATATTCTGAACTGATGGTGAGCCATAAAGTTACTGGGATGTGAGGGGGAGTGTGGGTGAGTTCGTGCGTGTCTCTGTATTTTCACTTGCTTGTTTCTAAAATTCGGTGTTTAAATACTTTTTCTACAGATTAAAGACTATTGATTTTAGTCAGAGGTCACTGCAAGGTTTAGCCCATTTGTCCACGAGTTCTTCCTTTATGTCTCTGGCCAATGTCAGATATATTCAGAACCCAGTTCCATGATCATCTGCCCCAGAAGAGCCCTTTTTTCTCCCACCTCTCGCCAGGACTTCTTTTACCTGTATTTTAATTTACTCTGTGACACAGGTCCCAAATAGGGCCTTGAAGTGCCCTCCATAGAAATAGTGACAGCTCTTATCTTAACTGGAGCTTTCACATTGCTCTAAACAACCAAATCCACCCTGAGCATCTGTAAACCAGGTAATGGTCCTTGCTCAGACCAGGGTCTTCATGGCCTCTTGGCAAATCTTTTGTCCAATACCATCTCCACTCTGAGGGAGTTTAACCTCCTCCTTTCCTCTTCTCTACCAAATCTGAGTCCAGTGACTGATTATCTACCTGTAGATACTTTCACTCCAGCACATTCAATGCTCTGAAATTCGGCCACGACCCATAAAATCTGTACCCTAGAACAGTGTCACCATCAATCTCCATGCCTACACCTCGGCAGCTGAGTCCAGTTGTTCAGACTGGTACCATTGCACACTTAAGTCTGCTATCTCAGCTGGGCCCTTGGCACTGCCTGTGAGGCCTTTACTTGTGCCTACCAATACATGCCCTCGTTCCAATCCACTTTAATGCAGTTCCAGAAGACGGCTGTGCCTCCTACTTCATCAGGGACACCCAAGGACTTCACATTGCGTTTTCTTCAGTTCTCTACTGTGATGGTTGAGGTTGTGTGTCAGCTTGGCTGGGCCATGATTCTCAGTGGTTTGATAGTTGTATGATGTTGTGATCACTTCCACGATAAGATTTGGTGTTATGTGATCACCTCCATGATGGAATCTGCTGTGATAGCCAATCAATTAAAAGGGAGTTTCCTTGAGTGTGTGGCCTGCACTGAATATAAGTGGATCTTCTGGCAAGGCTTGTGGGCTTTTGCTTGTTCTGGATCCTAAAGCTGGCTCCTGTTTGCTGACCTCCGATTCTTGGTACTTGAGCTAGCAGCTTACCTGCAGTCTTGCCTGCCAATCTTGGGATTCATGAATCTTTGCAGCCTGTGAGCAAGAGCCCTGCTCTCCAACCTACTATTCTTGGGTTCACCAGCCTGTGTGGCTATATGAATCAGGAGAAGCCTCTATTCTGACTCATGGACTTGGTACATTCTAGCCTCCACAACCACATGAGCCATTTCCTTGATATAAATCCCTCTCCATATATTTATATGCTTTACTGGGTTTGCTTCTCTAGAGAACCCAGCCTAAGACACCTACCAGCCCCTCACTCATACCAAGCCATCTATATCCATGCCTTGTGATAGCTCATCTAAGCCCAGAAGAGAAAGTAATGATTCTTCTACTCAAGCATAGCCCATCCACCTGGGCTGCCTCTTGACCCCTTCCCCAGGGAGGACCATAATGTCTCAGTTACAGGGTAGTTTTAGCTTCACCTTTCCTACTGACTTACTTCGCTGAGCCGATTAACAAACTCAAGTCTTTTGAAGCCTGTCTCAATTCATTCCTCAAAGAATACAGCCCTGATGCCCTAATGCATTGATTGTTCTAAAGAACTAATTCCTCTCCTATACATCTAGATTGAAACTGTGCTCCCTAGGTTACCCATGACTGGCATTCCATTAACAGATGATTCTCCAGGAAAAAAAAAAAAAGCCTTGATTTATACCATTTACTGATTTCCATAGCATATAAATAGTCCACCATCGTTAGTTTCAAGCTACCAATATGATGTTAATTAGCACAGAATTGGGAAAAGATATGCAGCAGTACGTTATTACATAGTATTCCCACTACAGTTCAGATACAATGGATGTAAATAACTCAAGATGATAGACACTAGTAAAATATAATAAAATAATAAGAGAACCATGAGTTTTGAGTAACTGTTTTTAACACGATTTATTTTATTGTAAGTTTGTATCATTTAATTCTTAATACTGATCATACTTAACAGATAGCTTATAAAATTCTAAAAAATCAACAATTAACTCTTGCAAACCCAGTAGCAGCTAAATGCAGCACACTGTAATGCCACAACTGTTAATGGACTCTGCTGGAAACCTGATATGTTTTTTAAAAAAAAAGAACCAGATCTGTTGTCATCGAGTTGATTCCAACTCATAGCAACCCTACAGGACAGAGTAGAGCTACCACATAGGGCTTCCAAGAAGTGGCTGGTGGATTCCAACTGCTGACCTTTTGGTTAGCAGCTGAGCTCTTAACCACTGTGCCACCAGGGTTCCTACATTCTGTAATTTTACTTTGTCTGAAGTATCCTTATATCTCCATAATACTGGGAGCTCTTCTCTTCTCTCCACCTAAGAAAATCGGTGTTTTCAAAAGATCTGCACCCAGTCAACTGATCTACTCACACTCAACACATTCCTTGATGCAGCTCTCCTGTATGTCTATTTTGGCTAATAGTACTATCATCCACCAGACAATGAAGACAGGCCATTGCAAGTTATCCTTGAGTCTTCCCAACTCCTTCATACCCCACAATTACATCTTATTATTTTTTTTTATAACCTAAATATACCATGTGCCCTCTCGTCTTCTTCATCCCTGTTACTATGTTACAATGTAGATCCTTATATTACTGGTTTCCAAATAGGTATAACTTCCTCTAACCTCCTCACCAGCTATCATGATAATTCATATCTGTGACATGCCTTGATTAAATATGGAAACTCTGTGGTGTAGCGGTTAAGAGCTATGGCTGATAACCCAAAGGTTGGCAGTTCAAACCCACCAGGCACTCCTTGGAAACCATATGGGGCAGTTCTAATCTGTCCTATAGGGTTGCTATGAGTCAGAAGTAACTCAATGGCAACTGTTTTCTTTTTTTTTTGATTAAATACTTTCAATGCTCCCCATCACCCAATGGAAAATTACATTGCAACATAAATTTATTCTTTATTTGGCCTCTGCCTAACCTTACCAGTGTCAACTTTTACTACTTCATGCTTTACATTTACAAATCAAACTAATAATTGTCTTACTAAACTCAAAAAAAAAAAAAAAACAAACCCATTGCTGTTTAGCTGATTCTGATTCATAGAGGCCCCATAGGACAGAGTAGAATTACCCCACAGGGTTTCCAAGGAGCAGCTGGTGGATTTGAACTGCTGACCTTTTGGTTAGCAGCAAAAGGCTTAACCACTGTACCACCAGGACTCCACTTAACTCAACCAATATCTTATTACTGAAATATCCTGTCCCCATAAGCCCTCATCTGACCACCTTTATTCAACTCATAAGTTTTAGGTCAGGTGGTATTCCTTCCATCACAGAGTCATTATACCAAAAAGAATTAGTTGATGGTCAACCATTTCAAGAGGTGGCATATGATCAGGAACCTATGGTACTGAAGGAAGAAGTCCAAGCTGCTCTGAAGGCATTGGCGAAAAACAAGGCTCCAGAAATTGACAGAATATCACTGGAAGTGCTCATTCTTCTATGCCAAGAAATTTGGAAGACAGCTAACTGGCCAACTGAGTGGAAGAGATCCATATTCATGTCTATTCCCAAGAAAGGTGATCCAACCAAATGCAGAAATTATTGAACAATGTCATTAATATCACATGCAAGCAAAATTTTGCTGAAGATCCTTCAAAAGCGGCTATAGCAGGGTATCAAAAGGGAACTGCCAGAAATTCAGGATGGATTCAGAAGAGGATGTGGAACCAGGGATATCATTACTGATGTCAGATGGATCCTGGCTGAAGCAGAGAATACCAGAAAGATGTTTATCTGTGTTTTATTGACTATGGAAAGGCATTCGACTGTGTGGATCAAAACAAATTATGTATAACATTGCGAAGAATGGGAATTCCAGAACACTTAATTGTGCTCATGAGGAACCTGTACGTAGATCAAGAGACAGCTGTTCGGACAGAACAAGGGGATACTGATTGGCTTAAAGTCAGGAAAGGTGTGTGTCATGGTTGTATCCTATCACCATACCTATTCAATCTGCATGCTGAACAAATAATCTGAGAAGCTGGACTATATGAAGAAGAATGGGGCATCAGGATTGAAGAAAGACTCATTAACAACCTGTGTTATGAGATGATACAACCTTGCTTACTGAAAGTGAAGAGGACTTGAAGCACTTACTAATGAAGATCAAAGACCACAGCCTTCAATATGGATTGCACTTCAACATAAAGAAAACAAAAAATTCTCACAACTGGACCAATAAACCATGTCATGATAAATGGAGAAAATATTGAGGTTGTCAAGGATTTCATTTTACCTGGATCCACAAGCAACACCCATGAAAGCAGCAGTCAAGAAATCAAAAGACACATTGCAATGGGCAAACATGCTGCAAAGGGCCTCTTTAAAGTGTTGAAAAGCAAAGATGTCACCTTGAAGACTAAGGTGCACCTGACACAAGCCATGGTATTTTCAATGGCATCATATGCATGTGAAAGCTGGACAATGAATAAGGAAGACTGAAGAAGAATTGACGTCTTTGAATTGTGGTGTTGGCAAAGAATACTGAATATACCATGTACAGCCAAAAGAAAGTACAAATCTATCTTGGAAGTACAGCCAGAATGCTCCTTAGAAGCAAGGGTGGAGAGACTGTGTCTTACAGTCTTGCATACTTTGGACATGTCAGAAGGGACAAGTCCCTGGAGAAGGCCATCATGCTTGGTAAAGTACAGCATCAGTGGAAAAGAGGAAGATCCTCGACAAAATGGATTGACACAGTGGGTGCAACAATGGGCTCAAGCATAACAATGATTGTAAGGATGGCAGTGTTTCGTTATGTAGTGCATAGGGTTGCTATGAGTTGGAACCAACTAGAGGGCACCTAACAACAACAACAGCAACAGGTGCTATGTCTTTTTAAGACAGCCTTTCCTAATCCCCTAAAATGTACTAAGTGTCTTTGGAAGTATAATTGACTGGTGGCCTCAGCTTTTGCCTCTCTGGATTCACTGTGTTCCTATTGAGGTCATACTTTGTTCAGGCTATTCCTAGCCAATGGCAGAGCAGCACATTGAGGGTACTAAGACATGCCCATTCTGGCAAGAAGTAGGACTCCTTCCATAGGTGACATTGGTTTGAGGTTTCCCGATTGTCTTGGCTAAACTGTTCTTGCAATTACAATGTAGCCCAAGATGCTTCCTACCTAAAGTCTCCTTTCTTTCCTCTTTCCTTACAAAGGTGTCAGAACTGTATCATGATCTAAACACTTAGCCTGACCATCTCCTGGTTCCTCCCAAATAAATCTCCTGCATGACTAATGCTCTCTTAGTGAATGCTTTTTGAGGATACTAACACAGTGTCCTACCCTTCTATCAATTTTCCTACAAAATATATATTTTATTATAATATTCCTTTATATATGTTTTATTATGTTATTTTCACATATATGTGTGTATGTGTATGCATGTCTGTGTGTGTGTGTGTGTGGTATGTGTGTATTCCCAATGAAACTGTGAAATCTTGAAAATCTTGAAGGCAGAGACTCTGGTATTCATCTTTGTATCTTAACACCTAGACACATCCAAGTTGCTCAGTAAATGTGCATTGAATGAATGAATAAACTTGATAAAAATTTCTAGTCAGTAAAAAAATCCTCACAGTAATTTACTGAACTAGAGTTTTTCAGAGCATGAAAATATGTGATATGTCAGTACTATGGCAATTTCATAAAAGGTATTAAACCACTATATCACAATTTCAACTTAATTGCAGTGTATAAAATACATTTAGCTCTGAATTTGGAAGCAGGCGATATAAAAAAGAATGACTTTTCACCAGTCTGTGTCTTAGAGTAAGTAACTTATTTCTTCTAAAATTGATCTTGAATAAATGCTAGTTAGAATTATCCCTACAAACCTTGGGGAAAATAAACGAAAATAGAAAATACTTTTATTCAGGGACTCCACAAATACACACTGATTCAGTAAGCAGCATACTAAAACCAAAACCAAACCCAGTGCCCTCAAATTGATTCTGACTCATAGCGATCCTATAGGACAGAGTAGAACTGCCCTATACAGTTTCCAAGGAGTGCCTGGCAGATTTGAACTGCCGACCCTTTGGTTAGCAGCCGTAGCATTTAACAACTACGCCACCAGGATTTCCAGAAAGCAGCATACAACCTAGGAAAATCTCTTTCCATAATTTCAGGTATACCTGTTTCCTTTCGTATATTACCAGACAATATTCACTGAGTGTTTGTATTCCAGGTATTATCTGAAACATGAAGAAAGGTGACACGTATGCCTACATAGTTTGTGAAAATCCTTGAGAGTCTTTGAAATAAAAAGTGATGGAAAAACAGGATTTTTTGTGTGTGCGTGTATGACTTCATGGTTACATTCTCTCTCTCTTTTTAAATCTAAATACAGTTAGAACATGTACTTAGAACAAGATTCTTAAAACTGAAAACCAAGTGGATAAACTGCTCCTTTACTCATGAAGGAATGGACTTCTAAATTAAAAGGAAAAGATTCTTTAGCACCTACAAGTACATTTTAAATTTGATATATAGGTGTATTGCTCTTACTGCTATTGTTTTTTGGCTTTTTTTCCTAATACTTGAGCTGAGGAAGAAGGAAGACAGATCCTTGAAAGTATGTATTCCTGAATGCATGGGGCCAGAGCTGGATTAAGGCATGTTAGGGTCCTAAACACTGATAATCTGTGGTGTCCCTTCCTCTGCTTACTCATGCATTCCAACAGGACGTGTGAGTTGTATATGTGTGTGTGTGTCTTAGCGATCCAGGATGTAACTTCTTTTTAAATGTGACTAGAATATTAGTGATTGAATGCAAAGTGTTGTATGGCACTTTAGCAGAATGAGATGAACTGGATTATTAAATTTTTAGTGGATGCAGGGCACTAAGATTTTTGCTGCATACCACTCTTAGTTATCCAGCGCTGCTGTAACAGAAATACCACAAGTAGATGGCTTTAACAAAGAAATCATTTTTCTCTCACAGTCTAGGGGGCTAGAAGTTCGACAGGGCACCAGATCCACAGGAAGCCTTTCTCTCTCTGTTGGCTCTGGCGGAAAGTCCTAGTCATCAATCTTCCTCTGGTCTAGGAGTTTCTCAGTGCAGGGACCTTGGATCAAAGGATATGGGCAATCCTGGCTCTTCTTTGCTTGGTGGTAATGAGGTCTCCCTGTCTCTCTGCTCTCTTCTCTATCTCAAAAGAGATTGACTCAAGACACAACCAAATATTGTAGATTGAGTCCTGCCTCATTAACATAACTTCCTCTAATCCTGCCTCATTAACATCGTAGAGGTAGGCTTTACAACACATAGGAAAATCACATCAGATGACAAAATGGTGGGTCATAACACAATACTGGGAATCATGGCCTAGCTATATTAATTTCGAGGTGGCCACAAGTCAATCTATAACAACCATGTTTTCTGCAAAAAGAACATTCTGCATGTTCTACAACAAATAAGTCAGTGAACTTAGTTTCAATGATCAGTGTAAAAGTCTGTTGATCTCCCACAATGAAAAACTGACTTTCACCAATTTTGCTTTAAATGTTCCATACTTCGTTTTTAATGCTTATTCTGTAATTAATAAATAGATGTCATGAAAGACAGTTTTATGATCAGAAAACAAATATTAAAAAAAATTACTATGTTTCATTTTTAGATAGATCTTTCATCTCTGACATTTTATAATTAAAAACATTTCTTTCTATTCTTTGCTCTTATAAACACTTCAATGAGATTGTCACAAAAATGCTGCCAAACAGTACCTATTTCCATACATAATAAGGATAATGAATCGAGTCTTTCTTGAATCATTGTTGTACACTGAAAGTTTTTGTGTTTCTTTAGGGATAAAAATGAGTATTCTGTTGGGCAGTTTGTGATCATTAAAGTTAGGAATATGTGGAAAGCATTTTCAACATTGAGATATATGCAATGTATTTTATTTTCTGTTATGGAAGCATATATGCCTACATGTGTAAAAGTGGTCTTTCCTGAATTAGTAAACTTAGTTCTCATGTAAGAATGAAACTGTTGCACTTCTCCATAAAGGCCTGGATGCCATCATGCATTTTTCATCAGGTATCTCCACATCATTTAAGAAGGAAAATCTGTTTGAAAGAACTTCATACACTTTCTTCCTTCTTTTCACGAAAGATTCAAGTGTGTCAATGACAGTGTAGTATGTGATTACACAAAATTGGTCACTGGCACTCAGTATTTCTGGAGCACTTCCCTCACTCACTTGTTTATTCCTAATGCTCCTGCAGCAGTAAACTCCTTGATATTCAGTATTTGATATTATTTGTTTTGTTGTGTTTTCAAAAATTTCAAAGTCTTCTCTTAAAGTATGTAAATACCCTGTTAATAACTGGTAGAGATCTATGCATGTCTTTAAATTTACTTCTGAACCTTGGAGCACTTGACTCATCTGATGAAAATGCTATATTATTCCACAAAACCAACATAAATACATACTCTAGTGTTAGCATTTTGTTGGCAATGTTTTCAGCTTCTCTTTTGGTATCTCCTTTTTTGTGTCCGGTCTTCAGCAATATTTTCTAAGGCATCTAGAATCTGAGTGTACGATTCCAGGATTGTACTTGTTGCTACAGCATGTGCTTCTCAACATGTATTAGAAAGACATTTTAACACTCAGTCATTGCTTAAATATGTTTTAAGAACTGTCCATTGGTAAGTAGAGGCAGCAAGAAATGCGTAGAGTGAAGAGTAGGAAAAAAACAAAAAAAAATCAACTGCTTCCAGACAAAAATCTACTGCGACGTGTCCTACAAGACTAACTGAATATGCAGCACATGGTATGAAAATAGCATATTCATTAGGTTCTAAAATTTTCTGTTGAATGTCTTGATTGAATTCACTGCAATGGTCGGATTATTTGAGTCCCTCACTTTTGTGCTTTATCAGGGACTAGAGTTCCCATTGGTCATTTACCAGGATGTGCACAAGAATGTACTCTTGTGTTTGTATCATGGCAAAGAGTATCACTGGTCCTCCTGGCAGGAGTTGCTGCATCAGTAGATGTGGGTGTACAAAATGGTTCTCTCGAAATGGATCAGAGACTTGTCATCTATTAATGTAATCTGTCCTTGCCCAGTAATCACTTGTCTTGGATCCCAGTTGCATACTGGGTGAATGTAGAAAGAATTAGACTGTACAGTTCACTCTCTTCTCTTGTTTATTAAAAAGAAACAGTATACTCCCCAGAGACCTGCTGAGATAAGGAGTATCAATTTTACGGAAGGGGACTGTAAGAGACAGATTATCAACAAAGGTGTTGAAGTGGTAGGGGCCTCATAGCTTAAACAACATTGCTCGTGGATGCCCTTGTGATGCTGCGTGAACTTTACTTCTGACCAACACATTCTCATGCACTGGAGCTGTTATCAGTTGTTTTTAGCGTCCTGCCAGTTCCCTTCCACAGCTGCACTCAGTTTTCCTTGTGTCCATCTACTTGGCATCTATGGGTCTTTGATTTGGACAACTGGTGTCCCTGTTTTGTTGATGTCCTAAGCACATATTTACTTTGCTTATTGGGTAATCCATCCCTGCATGGGACCACAGAATATTAAGCAAGGAAGGAAATTCCGAGGCTGTGTACCTTGTGAGAAAATAAAAAGATACTGAAAAATTAAGGCACTTGTCCAAGGACACTAATTAAGTCAGACAGAGAGCTAGGGCTTTAATTTATTGATTTATTTATTAATTCATCCATTCATTTATGCTTTCTTACAGTGAAGTAAACTTTTGTGAACTGCTTGAGATGTCCTATGTGTTCCGATAACTCTGAGGACAGAGAGACTACAGGGATGCCCTCACTCTCAAGTAGTCCACAGTCAAGTGATGGATAGAACAAAGATACGTAAAGGAATGGCTGTACAATGACAAGAATGGATATACTAGAAGCGAGAACTATTGCTTTGGGATACTCAGAGAAAATCAACTTACTCTTTTAGGAGATTTTAGAAAGTACGTGCCTTCATATGTACTGTTTTCTCTGGCCCTTACCCCTTTCTCTTCCTGATAAGACTCCTCTCCATAAAGTCTTTTGGTTCTCCAATTAGGCCATCTTCCTGGATGGCACTCCAGGAGCTGAAACATTATTCCTTCTTTTGTGCAAAAAATGGGTTTGTCCTGTCGTATCCAGAGTTGAGGAGGATTTTATTGCCCACTCCTCCCCACCCTGCGTTGCAGCAGGATGTGCGTACTCAGACAATGAGTAATTTAGAACCAGAGCATTCAAATCAGAAGACAAAAGAAAGTACCCAGAGTTGTGTATAGTATCCACTCCAGCATTCTATATGTTTCAATTTTAATAGATTTTTCTTTTGTTTGTCCTGATATAAGAAAGTGCTTTTGCTTGGGACACTTGGAGATAGTTTTAAGGAAACCAGATGCAAGGATTGTCCTTGACAATGTGTTTTACAGAAGTAAAAAATCCTGTTTAATATTATAATTTCTACAGCTTTACTTAATGTTCTTTAGTGAGGTCAGGTTTGGCTGTGACCAAAAGGTCTGCATTTGTTCAGAGGATAACATTCCTTTATATAGTTACATTTGGAATTTGTTATATTTAAAATCCCTAGTGCTAAGTAGCTCCCAGTCCTCCGTAATGAACATTCTCCTTTTAAAATCCTAGAGGCATTTGCTACTGCTGTCTTCCCACTCCTTGCACTTTATTGAATGTCTTGATGTCGTTCTAAACGTGTGGACTATTTCTCACTTTTGGAGTGAAACATTTTATTGTCTCTTCCTAAAATACCTTTCCTTCTTTTTATCTGTCTAATAACTACACTTGTATCTCTCACCTTTCTCGGGAAGCTTTTATAGTTCTTCAGTTCTTTCTATGTGCTATTATGTTATCCTGTACTAATGTCTTTTGAAACAACAATCCAACTGCATTTAAATTGCTTATATTCTTTGCCTCCTAGGCCACCATGGTCACATACAAGACATTAAAAACAATATATATATAATTTAAAATTGTATAATAGTCACAGTATAGAATAAAAAAACAGAATTAATTTTATGAATACAGTTTATTTAACCAATATATTCAAAAGATCACCATTTTAGCATGTAATCAGTGAAAAATATTGAGAGATTATATATACATATATTTTAGTGCCGTCTCTTAAATCCAGCATGTATTTTATACTCACATCATGTCTCAATTTGCACTACTCACATTCTAATTGTTCAATATGCTACATTATTGGAAAGCACAGTTGTAGATTCTAAGCTCCTTGGGGACAAGAATTGGGTCTTTTTAGGTTTTATAGCTCTAGAACCTAATAAAAATGAGCACATGGTTATTTCAATAAAATAAAACAGTGTATTGCATAGTGGTTAAGAGCTCTGAACCCAGATAGACCAGGGAAAATGACTCTGTCTCTTGCTATCTTTTCAACCTTGTACAAATTTTTAACCTTTATAAACTTTCTAAGAAGTCCGTGGGTGGTCCAAACAATTAATGTGCCCGGATCCTAACCATTTGAGTCTACCCAGAGGTGCCTTGGAAGAAGGTGATTTACTTCTGAAAAATCAGCCCTCGAAAACCCTGTGGAGAACAGCTCCACTCCGACATACATGTAGTCTCCATGAACTGAAATCAACTAAATGGCAACTCATTGAACTTTCTAAGCTTAACCTTTCTAACCTTCTATATCAGTAAAACTGAAATCTGCAGCATCAGTCCTATTTTGGTGATTAATGACAAAATGCATGCTAAGTATTTAGCTCGTGGAAGGGCTCAGTATATGTGGCATGTTATAGTTATTTACTGCTCAGTTAATATCATTCAACTGAATGATGTGAAACATTGTATCATTTTTCCAAGGTAGGATTTTTACTTCAGCATTTGCAAATTAATCATATTTTTATGAGCCTATACAAATTAAAAAAAATAACTATCAGTTTGTTATTTCATCAGAAGAACACACCTAGATAAATTTTCATCAAATTTGGGGCCTTCTTTGTATTGGGTATGATTTATAGAAAAGCTACATGATAAACCTAAAATTCACTTCTGATTCCTTACGAAGCACCTCCCATAGAAGGCACTTATATTCCACAACAACTGAAACTGAGCTATGGTGAGAGGCTGTGGTACTGTCAATGCAGACGGACATGCTCTACATATCATGCATTTATGAATAGAGAGAAACAATAGTCATTTCAAATATGAGCAACATAAAAGAAGTCATAAAGGGAAGTTAGGAATTTTACTACAGATGTTTGCAGTTGAATCCTTCTCTCATAGGCAACTCTGTAGCATTTCAGAGTCAGTAGGAGCCAGATTTAGTTCTTTAATGACAGTTAGTCTTTTGAATTAATGAATAAACTTGGGCATACACACACATACACACTAACATTAATGCTACAGTTATTTGTTAAGCATACATTACATAATAGACACTGTACCAAGTACTTAATATGTTATCTTAATCTCATAAACCTTGCAAGAAAGGTATGTTTACACTCACTTTTCGGAAAAAAAGTTGAGATCAGATTGCTAAAGTAACTGCCCCAGTTCAAGCAACTGATAAGAAGCAGAACTGGAATTTGAATCCAGATTTTTGCATTGAAGCCTAGATCTCTTTCTACTCTAAAGTAGGTGATTCCTTCATTTCTAGAGGTCAATGATTTTGACAACATGTAGTATCTACTGTGAAGAATTGGAGCACAACATGGCTGGCAAAAAAGGGAGACTTTAAATACAAGTCTGCTCCTCTTCTTCCCCTGGATTTTAAAGATGAGGGAACTAGCCACAGAGAGATTACTTAACTTTCACGGAGTCACACAGCTATTTCATGGGACATTTCTTCTGACACTGCCAACACTGTGATTCCAAGTATGGTGGAATGAGGGATATAATCTCCTAGTATGATTTAGCAGGTTTTTGAAAGAAGGCATGCAGACAGATGGACGGACTAAGACAAGAAAGCCTGAGCAGCTCAGAGCAACACAGGCTTGTATGCTCACTAGTGAGGGCATTAGAGCAGAGGGTTAAGGATGCAGCAGGAGGCCTCAATGCCAGGCTCTTTTTTTTTTTTTTCTTTAAGCCAGCATGGAATTTCACCATCTAATAACTTCAATCTGTAAGATGATTGCACTGCATGTAGTATTTGTGCTTGGAAAATATCAGAGCCTCAAAGAAATAGATTTTAAGAGGCTCATCATGTTGAAGAGGGATTAGGCTTTACATTCTGTATAATTTAATTGGAAAACAAAACAAATTGGACCAGTGGAAGTGGAGGGCTTTTTATAGAAAGGTAAAGTGAAAAGCCATAGGAAAGCTTTCATAATCTTTACATAGTGATCCTTAATCTTCCTCTGTAGGGTTTTCCACTTATCACTCCCTCATCTCCCTGTCACCGTTCTTCTGACAACTGCCCCCATCTCTGTAAGAATGGTGATGAGAAGAGCAGCTATCTAATGCAGTGGCTGGATGGTTATCTAATTATCTTTGGGACAACTAGTGCCTTTTACTGAGATTAAGAATAGAGACAAAATGTCTTCCCTGGTTGAGCCTGAAAGATGCAAATTGGGAGCACGTATTTCCTAACATGTAAAGAAAGCGAGAGCTGGAATTGACTCAATGGCAGTGGGTTTGGTTTGGTTTAAAGAAAGTAAGTCTGTAGCATGAGAAAATAATTCAACCAATTATCAGGGGAAAAGAAGAAAGAAAAATGAGAAAGGATTCTGAGGTTGGTTAAGACCCAGGTTCCTAGGTGTGGTTGCTTTGGGAGAGCCTGCATTGTTCTAATAATTCTTTTTTCTTCAGGCTAGAATGAGTTGGGTTTCTCCCATTTTCAACCAAAAGTCTTCTAGTTTCTATAAAGGGACATTTCTATTATGAAATTAAAGGATCAGGAAGAAAAAGAAGAAAAGGATGAGGAAGAAGAAAAAGAGAAAAGGTAAAGAGGAAAAGAAGGAGGAATTAACCATTTTTCAGGCCATAGTACTTGTACTTGGTACCTGCTATAATGCCAGGCAGTTTGAAGGCTTGAAGACCTGAGATACAAACAGTATTAAAGGATCTCAAAAAATATTCTCAAAGGATGAAGTCCAAGACTGGGGTTCTTGAGATGTTCTTCCATATATAATGCACACATATAGACACATATTCATACACATAAATGTAAAGTAAGAATTTAATTTTGACTCTTTTCGAGCATTCGATTGTATTTGAGACAGGTACTGCTTTTCCTGAGACAGAGTCCAGTATCCTGATTTTACTGATGGGGAAACTGAGGCTTCAAACATCAGGCATTCTACACAGAGACACAAAAGTAGTTGGTGGTAGATCAAGGGTTTAAACCCAGGTCCTCTGATCCCTCAGCCCAAGTTTTCCTCTGCTCCTTTCTGAGTGAGCAGCTCACTGACAATAGTATTTAAGCACAAGCTGATGGCACGCTGATAGAGGGGTATGAAGAGGGGATTTTTTCTTGGGTGAGAGTTGGGACTGGATGACAGATAACCTCTTTTCCCAATCTACATCTCTACAAGACACTAAAGCAGTTGAATATGTACTTAAAAAAAATACATGAAAGCCAGTCCCCCGCCACAAACTTTGAAGAATAATTGGCATTATAGGCAGAAAGCCTAACAATGAAAAGCATTTAAACCTCCTGTTGTTAAGAATCTTTAGGTCAACAGCAGCATTTTAAAATCAATTTGAGGGTATGCTAGAAGATACAGAAAAGAAACTACAATCAACATAATAAGGTCAGATAACCCTAGTCATGTTAATAGCTACCTAAAGCTTGACATCAATCCCTTACACTGATTCTCACTTACAATTCAAAAAAAAAAAAAAAAAAGAGGAAGGACAAGCATAATACATAATCTCACTGAAGCGTCAAATTAGTATAAATAATGATTAAGAATAATTGCTGCTGTTACTGGAGAACAAGTTGAAAACAAGGTTTTCAAGATATCTGCCGACAATGAGTAGAGGCTCTGGTAGTTTCGGAATGCAGAGAAGGAAAAGATTAACTGGTATTTCAGAAGTGTACCTATGATAGGGAAACTGAAACAGGCAAAGCTAGAGAGAGGGCCAGAGCCGTCTTCCCTGGGGAGACACCACTTCCTTATCAGCTTTGAGAGGACTGGCACCACCTAGTGCTTGGCACTGTGCTAGGCACTGAAGGGTAACGAAGAAGATAGGACTCCAAATGCTGCAAAGAAAATGGTGTAATACTAAGTAGAAAGTTGGACATGAAGTAAAATTCTATATTTGTATCCTGCCTTCACCAGTTATAAGGGAAGTTTTTGAGGGACTAGTTATTCATCTTTCTGAATCTCAGTTTCCTATCTGTCCAAAAGAATAATAGTTTTGCCACTGGAGTTAATGGGAGAACTAAACTAAGTAAGTGCGTATGATGTTCCACTAAGTAGCAGATTAAAAACTGTTTTACTTGTTAAAAAAAAAAGTGAATTTCTCAGAATCATGTAACAAAGTGCGTATGATGTTCCACTAAGTAGCAGATTAAAAACTGTTTTACTTGTTAAAAAAAAAAAAAAGTGAATTTCTCAGAATCATGTAACAAATACATAGAGAAGCAAAATTTCAAACCCAGGTCTGCCTGTTTCTGAAAACCAAGCTCTTAGCCACTAGGCATCAGCATTAGTGGTCATTCGTATAACCCAGAGACTCCAAATACTTGGTACGCCATGAACATTTTTACTGTCCCCCCACCCACACTACAGATATCATGAAATTAATTGAGTAAAATTTACTGAGTGAAGAAAACGCTAACCAAAAACAATAAAGCTAATGAGTTTTAGACTCTCCAGCCTTGTTTTGTTGTTGTTAGTTGCCATCAATTCGGGTCGTCTCATGGCAACCTTATACATAAACCCAAAAACAGAACGAAATGTTGCCCAGTCCTGTGGTATCTTCATAATCCTTGATACGTTCCAGGCCCTTGTTGTGACTATTATGTCAATCCATCTCATTGAAGGTCTCACTCACTCATTTTCACTGAGACTTGATAAATGTATGTTATTCATCTAGTTATTTTAAGTATTGGAAATATCTTGAAACCAGCTCTATAAGCTATATGAAGACAGGAACCATGGTTAATTTTGCTCATCTCTACATTCCCTATGTCTGACAGAGAGCCTAGTTCTAGTAGTGCTCAGTAAACTTGCTGAGTGAATGCATGAATAAATGAAATAAACAAATATTCCTTTATGATTTCTGAAAAATCCTGCATTGATTACAACATAGCTACTTAGCCTGCTTAGCCTGTTAAAGACGAGACATCTGAGGACTATAAGCCAAAAACCAAAACCGTTGTCATGGAGCCAGTTCCAACACATGGTGACCCCTCATCTTACAGAGTAGAACTGTGCTCCACAGACTTTTCCTGGCTGTAATCTCTACAGAAGATCACCAAGCCTTTCTTCTGCAACAGTGTTGAGTGGATGTGAAGCTCCAACCTTTAGGTACAAACTGTTTACATCACATAAGGACCACTGAGGATTATGGAGGTTATTTAATTTGCTCATGTAAATGGCAGAGTGTAGGAAAAACTGAAGTTCTCTGACTCCTAGTTGAGAATATTTATTTAGATCCATGCACATGTCTGTTGGGGTATGTCACTGTTGTTGGGTGCTGTCTAGTCAGTTCTGACTCATAGCAACCCTCCATACAACTGGACAAAACACTGCCTGATCCTGTGCCATCCTCACAATCATTGTTATACTTGAACCCATTGTTGCAGCCACTGTGTCAATTCATATCATTGATGGTCTTCTTCTTTTTCACTGACTCTCTGCTTTATCAAGCATGATGTCCCTCTCCAGACTGATCCCTCTTGATAATATGTACAATGTATGTGAGAGGAAGTCTTGCCATCCTTGCTTCTAAGGAGTATTCTGGCTGTATTTCTTCCAAGACAGGTTCGTTCTTTTAGTAGTCCATGATATATTCAATATTCTTCACAAACACCATAATTCAAAGGCATCAATTCTTCTTGGGTCTTCCTTATTCATTGCCCAGCTTTCACATGCATATAAGGCAATTGAAAACACCACAGCTTGGGTTAGGTGCACCTCAGTCCTTAGAGCGACTTCTTTGCTTTTTAACACTTTAAAGAGGTCTTTGCAGCAAATTTGCCCAACGTGTTGAGTTGTTTGATTTCTTGACTACTGTTTCCACGGGTGTTGATTGTGGATCCAAATAAAACGAAATTCTTGACAACTTCAATCTTTGTTTATTATGATGTTCCTTATTGATCTAGTTGTGAGGATTTTTCTTTTCTTTATGTTGGGGTGTAATCCATACTGAAGGCTGTAGTCTTTGATCTTCATGAGTAACCAGTTCAAGTCTTCTTGGGTTATAGAAGGGAAAAATAGTGGAAAGAGCTGTTTCGTGAAAGAAGCCATCAAAAAACTACTGAGGCCAGCCCTAAATATGCCTGGTTCAGTTTTGCTACTTCTCTTGCTAGTCAAGGTGAGAACTGTTCTGTGTTTTTCTGAACAACTCTGTCCAACTCTGCAGGACAGTTGTTGACTATAGTTTGATGGCATGCTTAATGAAGGTTGGTGGACTCTAACAAACAACTGGACCCTATCCCACTGTGTTCACAGTTTTGTCATTCCCAGTTAGGCTAAGGCTGTTCTGTTGGTACATGGGCCTTTGAAAATATACAAACAAACTCTAAAATCTGCTGGAGAATTTTTGGTGGGAATAGCAGTTGCATGGCTGTTCATTTGTTTCAATATTTGTTCCTCACACATTCTTTCAAACCCTCAATCATTCACTCATTCAGATATTTATTTAGTCGAGTTTTAACTCACTCATCCATTCATTAATGTGAATGTTTGCTCAATGACTTGTACATGTGCAAAGCACTGACTTAGATGTTCAAAGTTTTCTGAAGTAAACTGCTTTAAAATATATTTCGGCACCTGAAACAAATCAAGATCTTATCAGATGTCCTCAATGTTTTGTTTTGCACATCTATTAAATGCAACAGGTCCAAAAAAGTATCTTTACATTTCAAACCTGCTGTTTTTCCTGTGTTCTCTATTTCAGTTATTGACACTCCCATCTATGTACCCTTTTGTAAAAATGTGAAAATCCTAGGGTTACTTTACATTTTCCCGTTCTTACCCACTATTCATACAATTATTTTTTTTTAAACTGTTGATCCCACCATCGGAATTTTTCTAAAGTAATTCTGAATACCATTTCTCTAGTTACACCTATGTAGTCCAGACATGTCCCCTATAATGAAGGGCATGATCTTCTCAAGCCTTGAGTAGACTCACACCTGTATGGCTGGAGATAAATAGTGGAGAGAGCCTGTGAGTCATACACGTAGTATTCCTGCCCTCATAAATGTTAAAGAACAACAGTAAAATTCAATACCCGAAACAACTAATCAAACAAGTAAACACCACAAAATTGAATCTATTGCTTACTTAAAAAAGAACTTATTGGTCAGGCACAGTCTTTCTGAGTAGACTGGGAAAAGTGTGGATTTCAGGGATTGGCAGGCTCTTCAGAGACCTGAATGGATGGATACAAGCTCGAGAAGTTGTTACCTGGGAAAGGCTGTTGATTTGTTGGCACTCAGGAGCAAGTTCATTGGACTGAGTCCTTTTCTAATTGGTTAAAAGGATCTTCACTGAGGTGAGGTGTCTTTGTTTAAATAGATTTAAAACTGGTTCTAGGGATTTCATGGCTACAGAACTGGCATATATTGACTAAACGGGTTTAAAGCTGGTTCTAGTACCTACTTAATATTAGGTTTTTTCCCCTGTGGGGATTTTTAAAAAAAAAAAATTAACTCTTATGAGCCATTCTTTAGTAGCTTCCCACTTTTCCATTTAGAGCAAAAGTTAAACTCCTCACAGTGACTTAATGGAGTCTAGGCAATCTGTTCCTTTTCACCCCACACCGTATTTACCTCTTTGACCTTATCTCCTACTATTCTCTCCTTGGCAATTACTCTCCAGGTGCTCTGTTCTTGCTGTACTCCACACTCGCACCTCAGGAACTTGCAGCTTCCTTTACCTGAAATGTTAGTCCCCAAGATATGAGTGTTCAGTCTCTCATCTCCTTCAGGTATTTGATCATAGCAAGTACACCTTCTCAGTGACACTTGCCCTGAACACCCAAATTACCCCACTTAACATTGCAACACTACCAATCTCCTCAACCTAATCTATACTGTCATCATCTGACATACTATGGGTGTGTGTATATATACACATACATATATTGTCTTAGTCATCTAGTGCTGCTATAACAGAAATACCACAAGTGGATGGCTTCAACAAACTGAAGTTTATTCTTTTACAGCCTAGTAGTCCAGAAGTCCAAATTCAGGGCATCAGCTCCAGGGAAAGGCTTTCTTTCCCTGTAGACTCCAGAGGAGAGTCCTTGTCATTCATGTTTCCCTGGTCCAGGAGCTTCTCCATGCAGGAACTTCTGGTCCAAAGGATGCACTCTATTCCCAGTGCTGCTTTCTTGGTGGTATGAGGTTCCCCTGTCTCTCTGGCCACTTTTCTCTTTTATATCTCAAAAGAGATTTGCTCAAGATACAATTCAATCTTGTAGATTGAGTCCTGCCTCATTAACATAACTGCCACCTATCCCACCTCATTAACAACATAGAGGTAGGATTTACAGCATGTGGGAAAATCACATCAGATGACAAAATGGTGGACAATCACACCCTACTGGGTGTCATGGCCTAGCCAAGTTAATGCACACGTTTTTAGGGGACAAAATTCAATCCATGACATATATATATACCCATGCATACACATAATATATGTGTGTGTAAAACCATATATATATATATAACTTATTGATTTACTTTTTATTGCTTTGTGCTAGAATATAATTTCTGTGTGGAGGAGGGATTTTTTTCTTGTTTTAACTAGTGTATTCCTAGCATCTAGAACACTATCAGGTACATAGGAAGCGCTTGATATTTGCTGAACCAATTTCTTACCTGGTAAGAGTCCTCTATGTGGATTCCCCACCTTCAATTCCTCATTGACATGTTCACTTTTTTTTTTTTTTTTATTGTTTCCAGAGTCATTGTCTAAGAAATGAATGAGCTGCCTTAAATCTTATTGGTGATGTAAAGGAGGAAGAGATGTGGTAGAGCGTGAAAGAGAAAGAACAATTTAAAAGGAAAATGGAAATGTGATGGTGACACACCTTTGTTTAAAACAATTCGGTGTTTAACCATTGTTCTTAGGACTAATTTCAAATTCCTTAGCATGGCTTGCAACATGTCCCAACTAATATTTCTACCTTCATCTCTATTTCTCCTTCTGCACGTTGTTTTTCTCCCTTTTTACCCTCCTCAATTGCCATGCACTTTTATGTCTTTACAGCTTCATTGATATGGTTTGCCTCTCTGTAATATTAATCTGCAATCATCAGATTGCAGCAAGCAGATACTTCAAGATACAATATAAAAGGCACATGGGGATTTGTCAGATTCTCTCCAAGTCTATTTCATCTCTTCCTCTCTCTCCCCACTGCTCCATGAGGTCTTTGTTGCAAAATTTTACTTATGGCAATATAACTTGACCCCTTACAAGACCTTGAATTAACTGAGGGTAAAATCTCGTTATCATCAAGTCATCGTCATGTCACTGTATCATCGCCTAAGATCTAGGAGCCTTAGTTCTTAGCACAGTGCCTGGCAAGACAGAAGATATTGTGTAAAGGTTTCTTGGATAAATAGCTAAATTAATAGAAACTCAGATCTAGTGAGACGATATTCTTATATATGCTAAATAATAACATATGAGAATTGGGGTTTTATGTGTGCTGGGAATTTTGCAGGTTTCAATTCATTTAGTCCTCGTATTACTTCTGTGAGATAGTATCATCCTCTTTTACAACAAAGGAAACTAAGGTATAGATAAACTAAGCAACTTGGTCAAGCACACTGCTTTTAAGTTCCAAAGTGGGTACTGAAACCACACAATTTCCTTCCACAGTATGTACTCCCAGTCCTTTTATCGTGTAGCCTTCCTTCTTAGTAGATCCCCCAAAGACTAGGACAAAGCCTGACATGACTATTCACTACCTATGTGACTGTGGGAAAGTTACTTAACCTTACTAATTTATAGTTGCCTCCAAAAAATAAAAGCCAAACCCGGTGCCACTTAGTTGATTCTGACTAATAGCGACCCTATAGGACAGAGTAGAACTGCCCCACATAGTTTCCAAGGAGTGTCTGGTGGATTCAAACCGCTGACCTTTGGTTACCAGCCACAGCTCTTAACTGCTATTCCAACCAGGGTGTCCTCTAGTCGCACAGGTAATGTAAAAATAGCAATATACAGTTGCAAGGTTGTTGCAATAATGCAAATCAGTGCTGGACATGCAGTTTCCAGCTCTCTCCCTGGTGGAGCTGCGTGGCACTAAAGGACAAGCTCATTTATTGGCCAGGTTTACACATGCCTTGATCATTTATGGCCTGCTAAATTAATGCAGCACCATTACGGAGTTATGGAGTTTCAGAAATCCACTCCATTTTCCCTCAATTCAAATCAGCAGCAAAGACGATGTTTTTCTCCACGAGCATTCTGCAGAAGAATAAGATGAGTCATCACCCTCTGGCTGAACCTGAGTGCGGGAGGTCTGTGCTGTGCTCCGTGCTGCTGCCTTGTTCATGTATGTGACGTGGTTCCCTGCCTTGGTAAATGTTAACTGCTTTGGGGGAAAACAGCAATGCATTTCTGACTCCTTCCTTTGAAAGAGAGAACAAAAGCCAAAGTTGTTTATGTGGGAGGCAGGGAAGAATGAATGAAAGGAAAAGTATTCTATTAATTCATTATCGAGAGCTAATAATAATGATGTCTTCCATTCTTATAGAGTTTAGAGTTTATACAGTACTGTGTATGAGTCGTCAACTCTTCCCCCCTATTCCAGTCAGGGTCAGAGTAATCATTTTAATTTACAGATGAAGAGGCTGAGGATCCAAGAAATGACGTGTTGGGAGAAATTAATTAGCAGAAGATCCCAGATTCAAGTCCAAAGCCTTCAGGTCTTAGTCCTAGGATCTATTTACTCCATCCCACTGCTTTTCCAAGTACAAGGAGGTAGAGGTGAAACACATATCATTAGTAGAACAGCAGGCACCAGAATTCTTCTTAGGATGAAATTATCTTAGGGAAAAACACTTTGGTTAAAAAATGTCTTGGAGTAAACGAGGGTCTGTGGGGAAGTGTGAACTAAGGTGAAGTTTAAGGAAAGCCAATAAGGAAGATACTTGCTTCCACTCATTCCTCCTGGTTTTTGTAGTTTGCTTACTTTAGCAGTTGCACATGTGAGAGCTAAGCAAAGTTACTATGTTATATGCTCACAAGTAAACTGATGATTATAAAGATGTAAACCTGAATATGACTGATTTCAGCAATTTTGCAAATTTTATTTTCCCTCATCAATGAAATCTGCTATCATGTATTATTTTTTAATAGAGAAAAACAACTCAAGACATCCCGAGGTCCCTGGTAAAGCAGAATGTAGCCAGATGGCCCAGGTAAAATAAAGACAGGCAGAGGAGATGAGAAGACCCAGGCTTGGGTTTAGTGCCTCTGAAATAAATTTGTCAATTTTCTAATAGACAGGAAGGGCCAGATCTTTCCCCAAGGTAATTTTACTTCCTGCTGTTTATAACAGAATGGAGTTATGGTATAAATTCCTGTTTTCATTATAATCTTGGTCATAAGGAGTCACTAAACCCAGAACTCCAAAGCATGAGTGGGGTTTTAGAAATGGCTCTGGATCTGGTGTTAAAAGATGCGGTTTTGAATCCTGCCTCTGCCACCAAGTATGGGGTTGGATGATTCGCTTCCTGTCTACAAGCCTCAGTTGTCATACTTACAATAGTGTCAGGGTTTCAGGTAGAATTCAGATGTTTGTGACAGAGTGGGTTTAGGGTATCGCTAGTGGCTTATTTCATTAAACTGATTTGCAAGAAAGTTCCTTAACCCACTCCACATGCACCCCGTCCAGGTTAGAGAAATGGCCAGAGAAAGAGCATTAAAACACCTGCATTCCAGAACTGTTATTGTTGTTCGTTGCTGTCAAGCTGGTTCTGACTCGGCAACTTCACGTATGCAGAGTAGAACTGCACTCTATAGGGTTTTCAAGGCTGTGACTTTTCAGTACCAGCTCACTGGGCTTCACTTCCAAGGTGCCTCTGGGTGGATCTGAACCTCCAATCTTTCTGTTAGTAGTCCTGTGCTTAACCATGTGCACTACTCAGGGACTCCTTGTCCCAGAGCAATGAGTCTCAAAGTGTGGTCTCTGACCAGCAGCAGCATCACCTGTGGGCTTGTTAGGAATATACATCTTCAGGCCCTACCAGACCTACTGCATTATGATTTCTGATCCTGGGATCAGCACCTGTGTTGTATCAAGCCCTTCAGGTGAATCCGATACATACTCGTGTGAGAACCACTGTCCTAGAGGATGAGATGAAGAAGGACTTTTTGTACTGTCTCTGAGTTTGGCTCCCTTGTCCACGCTCTTGGCCTGGAGTCTAAAGTCTAAGATAGATGGACACAGGCAGAAACTGAGGAGCACTTGCTACAGTGTTTCTCAACTAACGCTCCCTCTTTATGAACATAAAAAATAGGAGGCCCACCTTTATTGTTATATAAACATGCATTTAATCGTGCCAGGAAGCAAATCAAATCAATAGTCCATAACACTGCCTTTGTTTTGGATCATTCATGGTCACCTGGATATCTTTACATGTCCTGCCCTAGGGGACCTTAACTTTCTCCCCATCCCCAATTCTAGAAAAAACTCACTTGTGTTTCCAAGGTGTCCATATATATTTTTTCTCATTTCATATCCAATACCGCCTCTCAAGATGCCAGAACTTGCTTGTCTCCACTCCATCCCAATGGCCTAAAACTGTTATCCAGATATCTGTAGGCTTCTTATATTCTCTAAGAAGCAATGAAACTCAACCCTAGGTGGATTTTAGGGCCACATTCTTCACCTATAAGGATGGTTTGGAAATAAGTACCTACTTTGAAAGGATCAAAGTACACAGAGGCTGATAGAATTATTTTCTGCCCATTTGTTCAGGTTGGCCATGTGGTTAGTTATCACGAATACCTGCAAACACATTTGGCCTATTAGTTTCATATGCTGTATTTAGTAGCTCATTTGTGTCAGATCCAATCTCACTTGACTGCATTTCTTTTCTGGTTTGAAGCTGCTGATGAGAGTAAAAAGGTCCAAAACTTGTCTCAGGAAAATAAAAGGTAAGTCCCAAACTTGACACTCTTACAATCTAAATAAGGAGCAACCCCTAGAACACAACATCACGTAATCATGTCAACATCGCTGAGACCTGACACTAGGGTTGGCATTTCAGAAAGAGAATGTGTGGAAAGAAAACTGATGTTTCCATGATCAATTTCTATGTTCCCAAGCAACATTTTACAATTGAAATGCACATCACCAAATGGGGACAATTTTGTCCAAGTCAGTTAGAATGGCCAAGTTACTCACTGAGAGAAACAATAGCAAGGTCTGGCCTCATTTTACCATTACCCAGGTCTGTGAAGTAATTGCTGTAATCACCCCACTCCATTTTACAGAAACAAACACCAAGACACGAAGAAGCTAACTGCTCAACACCTCAAAATCAGTAAGTACGGTGTGTTAGTGGCTTTATGCATTCCCCCCAAAATGAGATTTGGGATTAGTTTTCCATCCTACAATCTGATATAGAAATTTGGGATGAACCAGGGAATACCCTGTCCCTTAAATATTCTCTTAGTTCCTGCCTTATTGCTCACATTACACAGCTGAACTATTTCTTTGATTTCCAACTTTTCCTCTAATTTCTTCCTTAAGGATGGGAGCCCTTCATTCAGCCTTGGTCTTCACTGGGGCCCACACATCCCAGTGCTCTATATCCTTAGTCACTGAAACTGCTTGGAACTAGGAGGAACCTCAGAAGTCCGAATGCTGCCATTCTAAGAAATGTTATTTCAACAAAATCCTGCACCCCAAATCAGATGCCTTTGGATGTCAAAGCTTGTCTAAACTGAACACAAGTTAAGCAAGTCCCTTATGTTGCAGACTGGAGTCCTTTGGCCTCTGTCCACCAAGTCATGCAGCAGACCCTTCTCCCATGTAACGTCACAGATCTCCAAATTAAGCTTATTCAAACTTCAGCTCAAATAACATAATTTTCAGTAGCCAATGTGGTTGCCTAAACAAAGAAATCTCATTTTTTCACTTGACATTTTCTTAAGAAAAACAATAAAAAGTATAATTGGGAACAGCAGAATCTGAAAGTTTTTCAGTGATGTGCGATAAGCCTATTATATAGCATTTTCTAATAAAATGTATAGAAATACATTAAAAGGAAGAAAAAGTGACCAGAAATTGAAGAGTTGTCAGTTACAACATTGCCCTTACCTTACAGTGAAAGAAAAGATCAAGTGTTCCAACCAATCTCTTCTCTCCTTCACAAAACCAGCTTCTGCCAAGAGAACGATTAATGGCTGTTACTTATTTGCCTCTAATGACTGAGTTTCAGGGAAATCATAAGCATTTCTAATACTGGCTACCAGTTTTGAAACTCCACTCAGTGTTCCACGAAATGCTGGGCAAAAAGGTGCATCCAATGCCCTAGATGTTAACAGATCTGGGTCTTTGTTCTTGCTGTGCCCTAAATCTGTGTCACTTCCTCATTTGGGATCTTAACATGAAGAAATTGAACAGGTAATCAGGTGTCAAATTATGAGAGCTTTGAATGCCATACTGCAAAATATTATGTTCACCCTATTTGTGACAACCGAAGAGTTTTACTGAGAAATTTTAAGCAAAGGAAGAACTTTTGAAGAAATACCCTGTTAACTGTGTAGGACTGAGCTGGAGGAGGTAATACTAGAATCAGAGAGGCCAGTTAGGAAGGTGCCAAATATACCAGGCTGGAAGGACTAATGGACCACATCTACCACCGCCTCCACCAGACTGAGTCCAGTACAACTAGGTGGTACCTGCCTACCACCACTGACTGCTCTGACAGGGATCACAATAGATAGAGGGTCCCACACAGATCTGGAGAAAAATGTAGAAAAAAATTCCAACTCAAAAAGAAAGACTAGACTTGCTGGCCTGACAGAAACTGGAGAAACTCTGAGAGTATGGCCCCCGGACACCCTTCCAGCTCAGTACTGAGGCCACTCTTGAGGTTCAATCTTCAGCAAAAGATTGAACAGGCCCATGGAACAAAACAAGACTAAAGAGGTGCACCAGGCCTGGGGCAGAGACTGGAAGGCCGGAGGGGACAGGATAGCCAGGGTTGAGAAGGGAGAGTGCTGACATGTCGTGGGGTTGTTAACCAATGTCATATAACAATGTGTGTACTGTTTGATGAGAAACTAGTTTGTTCTGTAAACCTTCATCTAAAGTTCAATTAAAAAAAATAGAAAATAAAAAATAAATATATCAGGCTGGAGGTGATTAGGTTTAAATTATGGTGATGGCTATAGGGATGGCATTGAGGAATACATCAAAATGAGTGCTTAGTAAATATTTGGGGAAAGTAGAGAGGGAGAAAGGAGAAAAGAAAAGGAATGAAGAGAGAGAGAAAGGGGAAAAGGGAGATAGGAAAGAAAGAAGGAAGCAAACAAGAAAGGAGCAAGGAGTAGGGATAGCTAAAACTCCTTGAAATTCTCCCAGGAGTTGATACACGTGGACGATACATAATCTTTGAAAGTTATGTTCTATGGCAGTGTTTCTCAAGCTAGCTGCACATAAGATTCACTAGAGTAACCTAAAAAAAAAAAAAACTGGATGCCATGACTACCCCTAACCAATTAAATCAGCATCTCTGGGGGATGGACTTCAGACCTTAGTATTTTTTAGAAGCTTCTCGGTGATTCCAGTGTGCACTCAGGGCTAAGAATCAAGGCACTATAGACTGTCTGCTTCTGTAATCAATCTCTGCCTGGTATTCTGTTGCTATGGAAATTTATCCACCAGTTGGGTGAAGGTTGTCCAGTCACCAGGTTACTTTCAAAACTAAAAATAACTAATATTTTTTCAATCATTGGGATAAGAAAATCCTTTTTGATCCGCAGCAAAAATTAAAGGTATCGTACGCTACAAATCTTGCACATCTGCTTGGTGGATTCGTTGCTGAGCTCTAGTTCTAGCTATAAACTACACAGCATCGGAAAATCCCTGGAGTGGACGTTTGCCTCTCGTTGGCTGGATAGGACCATGTCTAAGGGTGTGTCCAGCTACCACTTATTTTATCAGTCAGCCATTGTACAGTGGAGAAAATGTGGACAATAGGTTTATGAGGCTTGAATGGGTGTATTATTTCTGACATTTATTGGCTGTGGGATCCTGGGCAAAGCACTTTATTACCTTGAGGTTCAGTTTCCTTAACTGTAAAATGGGGGTATTAATACCTCATTCAAGTCTTTTTGTGAAGATGGAATGAGATAAGAAACAAAAAACGAAACTAGTTGCCATCAAGTTGATTCCAATTTATAGCATCCCCGTGTGTCTCAGGGTCAACTGTGCTCCATAGGGTCTTCAATGGCTGCTTTTTTGGATGTAGATCCCCAGGTTTTTCTTGCAAGGCACTTCTGGGTGGATTTTAACCTGGAACCTTTCAGTTAGCAGCCATAGGCATTAACCTTTTGCACGACCCAGGGACTCCAGAGGAAGACAAGACATATGTTAACACTAAATTTCAACTATCATATAATATAATATCTACAATAATATATTGTTACAAATGTTTCTTTCCTCTGTTGACATCAGTAAAGATAATACAGAATTTTAAGATTCAAGGTAATTTATGGATCGCTTTTCTTCCATTATAGCAGGCTCCTAAATATCAAAATCCAATGTGGACTCTCTGGTCTCTCAGCTCACATTGCATTCCATAACATAATTTGGGCTGCCAAAATATATGATATGTTCCATTTTTTTTTTTTTTTTTCTAGGAGCTGAAACAATTTTCAACCTGTGTCTTGCTTTGGGTTAAGCGCTTTAATAATAAGTTGAAGCCCCGGAAATCTCATCCTCCTTAATAAAGAGTATCGTCTACCCACCGGGGTGACTCTCGTGTTCTCGCTGTAGTATAACCAGATCACATAATCACTGGCGTTCACTAAACACCTCCTACACATGATTCCTGCAATTGACAACTGCACCTCACTGTTGTTACAGATGCTCTGTTAGCTCAAAAGCAAACCTGAAGAGAGGAAAAAAAGAGCAAAACAATTCATTTTCCACCTAATTAAAGTCATTATAAACAGTCTCCTGGTGCTTAACCTTTTTTCCTCCAAAATCCCAATCTTTCAACTGAATGATCAGCTCTGGAGCTTCATTGGGGTTTTACTTAATTGTCTTTCTATCACTAATGGGATTCACTTCATTATTACCTCTGCTGAAAGCTGCCTCCAACTTTCAGCCCCCATGCTGGGCCATTTATATGCCTATTTATAATGCACATTTTTACTAAAAGCAAAGTCATGCCACCTCAAAGTACAGGAAGCCAAATTGGAGTACTGCCCCACAAATTGGTAAGCACCTACTTAAATTACACTTTCTTACATACCAGTAAACTCTCTAATTCCTTCTCTCTCTGTTCATTCAGGCCCTATTTCCCCCTTTCCCTTTCTTCATTCTCTCCTTCCCTCTCCTCCTTCCTTCCTGATTCCTTCCTCCCTCATTCTCTCCTTAACCCAATGCTTCCAATGTCCACACTCACAATATCTTTACAGAGCCATCTCACCTAGGATTAGTTTCACCACTAGCTTTACTAAGCAACTACGTTACTCATTTTATTTAACCCCTAAGAAAATGCCAAGTAGGGTAGGCAGATCCTAGTTTAGAAAACTGAAAGTCAGGAGGGGAAATATGTTGGTGAAGAACACTCAGTGTACATTTGAGCAAGTTAGGATTTAAACTCAAGTTTTTAACCTCTAGGAAGAACAGAAGGAGACCTTAGAAATCCTGTCCCATATCATTGAAGGGGAACTACATAGAGAGGGCCAGTGCTTATCCAGGGTCATTCAGTGAGTCAGTGGAGGCAGAGCAGCAGGAATCCAGACCTTCAACTCTCAATGCCAAGTTCATTCTGTCCTCTTCAGCCAAACCTCCTCAAACATCATGCTAAATGAGTATTGTTGTGGTTATTCTAAGAGAATGAGTTGGCAGGGGTGTGATCAAGGGTAGGGACGGATTATCTAATGACAAGAAAACTACAGCTAGTGCTGAGTGGGGCTCTGGTAATTTTTGTTTGTTTGTTTAGAGACTTGCTGTCTAATGAATTCTATTTTCTCTGTGACATAAGAGGAAGAACCTCTACCGTGTGTTAACAGAGAGGTTACGGGGTCAGTGCTTTGAGGAGAACAAGGAAACATTTTTGGAAAATGGGAGATCCTGACCACTTTAGGTGGTTTTGTAACTGAACTAGGGTTCTTGTCCTGTCTTATTAGCCAGTTGAAATAAGACGGACATCACGCCACCAGTTGCAAGGGAAACAGAAAGCGGAAATTTATTATTTGCACAAACAAGGAGCAACATAGGGCTTAACAGTTGAAAGACTACATGCTCACTGTCTGCTGTCTGAGGGGCTTGGGAAGCATTTTATTTCCAATGGTGTCTGGGGGTTGGGTTTGGTGCTTGGAACTCTCCACCCTTAGCCTTCCCATGTCCACATTTGGAGGTCCAAATGTTGAATCATGTTGGTGATGTTCAGGTCCAAGGACAGATTGACGACACAGCTCTTCAGGTCCTATGCATGCTCCAAAATCTTGGTTGACACATGCATGGGATTCTGGTACCAAATTCAAACTGCAGTTAGTTAGGGCCACAGTTAGAAGCTTGGCAGGCTATGGTGGGGGGTGGGAACTATGGCAGAGTAGGGGGGAAGTCTTGGCAGAGGCTTCAGTTTTTAATCCTGTGTCTACATTGGGCTAATGCTTGACTTGTCAGGGATGTATGTGTGTGTGTGTGTGCATGTGTGTGTGTGTAATGGGAGGTGGAGACACCTACAGAAATGTGTATGACACAGCCTCTGCCTTCAAAGAGTTTACCCTTCAACTAGAGGGATAAGGCTAACACTGAAATAATGAATACAAT
Organism: Loxodonta africana; assembly: GCF_030014295.1. Classification (NCBI taxonomy): domain Eukaryota; kingdom Metazoa; phylum Chordata; class Mammalia; order Proboscidea; family Elephantidae; genus Loxodonta; species Loxodonta africana. The sequence goes on from NC_087348.1 coordinate 98,300,441, forward strand.
TTGTTAAAAAAAAAAAAAAAGAGTTAAAAAAATCAATAGAAGGAGAAAGGTTAAGTAAATTACAGTCCAGTTCCTAGAGCAAATAATATTAAGGTTTAGAAATGATCACAGAAATACTTATTGAGCACCTGTTATATGTAAGACTCTCTGCTTGGTACTGAATAAATAATATTAAACAGGATATAGACTTAGTTTGTAAGTAATTTTAATCAGGTGTTTAAGTGCTATCTTGAGGAAGACACTGGAAGCAATGAAAGCGTAAAGAGAAATTAACCCATTCTCACTTCCTTGATAAAGCAACACCTAAGCAGCCTAGGAAATCCTATGGGGCAGTTCTACTCCATCATATAGTGTAATTACTAGTCAGAATTGACTGGACGGCATACACCAACAACAACAAGCTGACACTTGGAAGATAAATCAGAATTCAGCAGGAGTGATGGTTATTTTCTTTGGCTTCCCCTTCTCAGTCGATTCTCTGTACTTCTCTGGTCGGCTCTGTGCCCCAGCAGATGGTACCTACAAAATGTAACACCAGTGCCTCCTTACCCTCTGGCTTGTGTTTGAGGCTTGACCAATGGGAAATACTGACAAGAAATGAGAGGGCTGGTAAAGAGAGAGATAGGGTCTTTCTCCCCTGCTCTCTTCCTATGCTGATACCTTGTGTCTATTATTAATCTTGTCTTCCTGTGACTACAACTCCTGCCAGGTAGCCCCTCTTCTGAAGCTCCAGGACTCAGCTGGTCCCAGAATATCTGGCCCAAATGGTGGTGGGTGGTTAGGCCTGAATAAGAACTTCCATCTACTGCCCCTTTCTTAGTATCTCATCATCTTTTTTGTTGTTGTTGTTCCCTTAAACCTACCCATGCCTTTGTAAGTGGTCCCTACCTTAAAGGCTCTTCATTTGAACAATAAGGGGTGAATTCCCTTTCCTGCTGACATTCTGGTTAATACACCAGGTGAAGGCAGAGCAAAAGATGGGTTGGGAAGCAAGGTAACATTCAGTGAACAGCAAGTTGTTCAGTATGGATGGACTAGAGAGTACGAGGTTGAGGTGGAGAGAGATGAGGCTAAAGAGGGAGGCTAGATCACAAAGGGCTTTGCATGTTGTACTTAGAAAGAAGTTTCTATGCAACAATGTAGAAAAAATTATATTCTATATTAAGTATGCAATAAAAAGTTATTTTAAGATATATACATTATAACTATGTTATACATAGGAACAAGAATATAATTAAATACTAAAAAATGACAGCTGTGGCTGCCTTATGAGTTTGGGGATGGAGGAGACATTTTTCTCTTCTTTATTTTTCAAACTTTCTGAAATGAGTGATGTTAATTTTATGAATTTTAAAACGTGATTTTTAAGAGCAAATATCCTGAATAGCTCATCATCTGTAATTCCCCTGGGAACTTTGGATGAAATAGATGAAATGCCATGTTCCTGATTAGCACTTTGTAGCCTTCCTCATGGAATCTGATTCCTGTGCAAATGGGCAGCTGTACCTTTCCAAACCAGGCCTCCTGCTTAGCCATGAACAGGGGCCTTCACAGTTGAGCACTAGAGGGACTTTTTTCCACACTCAGGTTGACTCTGGGAAAACAAAAGGTTACCTATAAACAGGACCACTTCACCAAAAATCACAAAGCTAAGAAGTCTCAAGGAGCAGACCATCTCCTGAGAAGTCATTTTTATATGCTGTGCCAATTTTTGAGTAGATTCTTAGAAGCAGCAACAGTGATGCATAGCACATGAATATGGGATGGTCAGACCGAAGGTCAGTTATGAAGAAGAGTGATGATAGTGTGTGCCCTGTTTCTTTCCAGTGTGGCGGAGCAATCACTAAGGGCTTTAACCTGGGTGCCAAGAGCTCATATTAGCAATACTTAGGGGGTGCAAATAAGAAATATTCCTAGGATTGCAAATAAAAATTAAGGCTCCCCTCAAATAACTAGACTGTTACTCCAATCATAATAAATCATGACAGAGCTCTGGGAAGTTCCTATAAAATGTGAAAATGGCTTCCATGCCTCTAAGAGCTAATGAGCAATTGTCTGAAAGTAATGATCTATCCAAAGAACAAATGTGACAGTGAGAAAATGGGTCAGTCAGGAGAAGAGGGTAAAAGATGGCGACTGGGGCAAGAGAGTTCATCCTAATGCAGTGCAGGAAGGTGAGGTCTCAACCAGAGGGCATTGCCTTTTACCAGCCCACTTGCAACAATAAAAATGCCCGTGAGAACAAGACTGTTGTGCATTGGACATGGATTACCTGATTTTCATGATTCATAAAAGCACATTGCTTTTTGTTTTAAGGGGAAAGAAAAAACCCAGGTACGTATGATAAACATGTATATTCAATTTAGCAACATTTCTTTTTTTGTGCCTAAAATGTTGCTAAATTGACAGTGCACCAATAGAACAATAGTGTGCCAAAAACTACATCCCTTACATATGATAACTCTTTTAATTTTCATAGCCTCTAAGCTGTAGATGCTATTGTTATTCATGTTTTATAGCTGGGAAAATGGAGGTTGAGAGAAGATAAAGTTTTTGCTCAGGTGACACGGCTACAAGGGGTAGACCAGAGATTGTAACCTTGGTTTATCTAACTCTAATATCCTTGCTCTTAACTACTGTTAGCCACTGATTATAATGAGATAGGTGGCTTCAGGCAACAGCATGGTTTAAGGTAACATACTTAATGGTCCTTATTCAGAATTTTTTCACCAAGCATCCTTTCATCAGCTATTTAACTTCCTTTGTATAACTGCTTATAAGGAGAGGTAAATAGCTGATTTACCTGATTTGAGTTTCTGGTGATTATATTTCTTATTGTGGATTAGTAAATTGGTATTCTGGTCTTATACATGAACATCAGTGAATTGGTTAATGTGAATCTGTTTCTGACAGAAGGAGTCACCGTCGTAGGCAATAAATTCAGCTACATGCCTCTGGAAAGCACCCCTCCTTGTTTTGGGCCCCTCCTTTGAACTCTGTATTTCCAGTTGCACCTTGCTGGGATTGTGGCTTGGAAAAGGGAAGACACATTCATAAGCACGAACCAAGCTATTTCTTAAGCAGGCTGTGAAATGTCAGCACAGATGGAAACTTTTAACCCTTAGAAAGAGAGACATTTACTAATAAAGGAAAAATATGGAGAGATGCTTCAAGAGCTGTGGACATCTGTAACAGTCAGTGACCAAGAACTCAAACAGTACCCAACTGTTAGAGCTTCAGACCCTAGCCCTGTGCAGTAGCTGCCTGGATTTACGTTGCAGCAGATATGGCAAAGTCTTTAATGACAATTGGCAGCTGCTGGGAGCTGACTCTTTTCATCTGTCTTCCTGTGGATCCTCCTTGTCCTTGTGTCTAGGCTCTGTGTAGCCAAATGTAGCTGGGGGATGTTCTAATAGCAAATGAGCCACAGCAAAAAGGAAAACACACATTGATGATGTGCCACAAGAGGCAGCCCTCAATAATACTATATGGCAACCATAAAATGCAAGAAGGAGTTACATCTCACAGGGAAGAGCACTTCCCAGTTGTTCTGAGAAGCAGTGAGATTTAGGGCTCATGGACTGGGTTTAATGGAGCTTAACTCTCAGTTCTGCCATTTTCTCTATGTGTGACCTTAGACATGTTTCCCTACGTGCTATCTGAATTCATTCATCTGTAAAAACAGATTAAATGAAGGCTGTTAGGTTAATTTGATTGTTAGATGATTGAAAATGTACAAGTCCCTGTGCTAGGCATAAGAAAGCACACATCCTATTTCTTAAGTTCTTCTACGCAACCTGTTTCATTTCTTACATGGGGAAAACAAATACCAGAGAAGAGAATGACTTTTCCAAAGTCATATCATCCAGTTGTTTCTTGGTAAAGGGTGGTGTACCAGAAAGCACACTGAACTTGTAATCAATAAAACTGGGCAAACAAACAAACAAGAAAACAAAACAAAACAAAACCCCAGCTTTCTCCTTAATGTGAGCTCAGGCAAATTATTTAACTTCTCTAAGTTTTAGTTTCCTCATGGATATAAGGGAGATAATAATACCATTGAATCTCTGACAAGCTGTTATTCTGTATATCACTAAGAGAAAAAAATGTTCAAGCCAAGGCCCCACATAAAGCTGGGACACCAAAGCACTCTGCCCTAAATCTAAGGGAAAGGAGACAATAAGGAAATGTGCTTATCTCATTCTTGGTGGTGGTGGTGGGGTGTGGGGAGGAATCTCTCTTAAAAATTTGAACCACAGTTTTCAGGTAAACTTGCCTTCAGGATTTACACTTCAAGAGTGCACAGTGTCCCTCTCAAAAAGCAAAGAACAAAAAACCTCCATGCAGAAAACTTAAAGTTGGCAAGTTGATAGTGCCCCCTATGACTAGTGCCAAGCTTCTCAGGAAGAACTTCAGTAACAGCCTACAGAGACGGCAAAACACTGTTGCTTGGAAGATCCATTCCGTATCCAAAAATGTTAAAATACGTAACGATATGACCCTTAGAATTGATGAGGTATGCCAATACCTCTCTAATTTTATGATTGTTATAAGGAATAATGATACAGACATATAATCGATAGATACACATATATGTATGCACACACATATTACCTATAATTCAGTGCCCGGTAATGCCTATTGGTTTTAGTAGCTAGGTCTGTTTCTTCCTAGCTGTATGGCCTTGTGTAGTTCATTTAACAGGAGGATAAGATGAGCCCTGTGATGCCTAAAGTCCCCTTTACTTTTGCTTTAAATGATTCATCTTAGGATAGCCCAAATGTCTCTATTTATTCACAGTAATTTACTTCAGTCTGATTGAAAAATTAAACTAAGGCATCCTTGATTGTATGTGAACTGTCCCACAACAGTTTAATAGCTCATTTTTTCTAAAGAGTTAGCTGAAGTCAAAGTTTCCACTGAATTCTTCTTTATCAGCAGCTCTTTCTGTTCTAGTCACCTGATATTGTTCATTATCTCCTTTAGCACTAGAATGTATTACTATGCCAGCACTCTTCTGCTCTGAAATTCAGTTCTGGACAAAGAAAGCAAAGGAATCCCCAAAGGAGTCATTTTTCCATGGCTGGATTCTAATGATGAGGATGGTAATCGATTTGTAACCTTTGTTTTTATGCCACAGCAGGAGATTTCATGAAGGATTAATTCATTAAAGACCACAAAAGGGGCACAGCTACTTTTCTTATCCATAACTAATTAGAGACAGACAAAAGGGATTTTTTTGGGGGGGGAGTGCTAAAGAACAATGTGAGGAAGGGTGAGGAATCAGTAAGCCTGCAGAAGAACTAGACATCTATGCCCTTAACACACCAGTGCTTCTTTATGATCCTATCTGCTTTCCAATTACTTTGCCCAGGTGGGTCAGCAGGACTCAGAGCAGCATGTGAAAGCAAGATTAGAGTTTTAGAAGGAAGTTACATTCGGAGGGACTAATCTCAAAATCTTTCAACCAACCACATGTGACAAAATATGGAAGAGTTCTTCTGAAAGCAAAGGCCCCGAGCAGTAAGGAGATTAATAAGGAAGTATAATGGCATAGAAATGTGCATTCATCCATTTATTCATCCAGCAATTCATTGAGTACCTTCCAAGTGCTATGCGTTGTTCTAGGCTTAGAGAAAGGGATAAAGTCTCCATGTCTCTTGTTGGGTATCCTTTCTGCCATCAACTGTATCGAGCATCCATTATTGTTTGCAGGCTGTAGTGTGCTGTGCAAATGGCACTATGAAGAAACAGAGATGAAATTGCCAGAAATCTTGCTCTCTGGGAGTTTATCATTTAATAAAAGAGGAAAGACATGGACATAAAATGCTATGCAAATAAAATGTGGTAAGAGCCAGTAGAGAAATGCTGAGAAAGAACTGCAAGTGAACAGAGTCAAGGAAAATTACTCACACTGTTGTTGTTGTTAAGTTGGTTGTAACTTATAAAAAACAAAAAAAACAAACCCAATGCTGTCAAGTCGATTCCGACTCATAGCGACCCTACAGGACAGAGTAGAACTGCTCCATAGAGTTTCCAAGGAGCGCCTGGTGAATTTGAACTGCTGACCCTTTGGTTAGCAGCCATAGCACTTAACCACTATGCCACCAGGGTTTCCGTGTAACTTAGAGTGATGCAATATACAACAAACAAAATACTGTCTGGTCCTGTGCCATCCTCACAATCTTTGCTATGTTTGAGCCCATTGTTGCATCCACTATGTCAATCCATCTCATCGAGGGTCTTCCTCTTCTTTGATGACTCTCTACCAAGCATGATGTCCTTCTCCAGGGACGGATCCCTCCTGATAACATGTCTGAAGTATGTGAGATGAAGTCTTGCCATTCTACCTTCTAAGGAGCATTCTTGCTGTACTTCTTCCAAGTCAGATGTTTCCCTCCTGATAACATGTCCAAAGTATCTAATGCGAAGTCTCATCATCTGTGCTTCTAAGGAGCATTCTGGCTACACTGTAGCAATGCACACCAGAAAAGGGAGGAAGAACTTTCTTATTCTTCCCCAAATAAATGGCTATATCCTTCCTTTATTCATTCATTTATAAGTTCAACAAATATTTGAACACATATTACATGCAAGGCACCGTAGTTTGCACGACCCTCAAGGAAACCTACAATCTAGTTAGTATACCTACAGATTTTGATTCCAGAAATCTATGTAACCTTGTTACAAGGTCCAGCTCATAGTTGTTGTTAGGTGCTGTCGAGTTAGTTCCTACTCATAGTGACCCTATATCCAATCGAATTAAACATTGCCCGGTCCTTCACCATACTGTGCCATCCTCACAGTTGTCATTAGCCTGTTGTTGTAGCCACTGTGTCAATCCATCTCACTGAGGTTTGTCCTCTTTTTCACTTACCCTTTACTTTACCAAGCATAATGTCCTTCTCCAGGGACGGATTCCTTCTGATAACATGTCCAAAGTATGTGAGATATATTCTCACCATCCTTGCTTCTAAGGAGCATTCTGGTTGTACTTCTTCAAGTCAGATTAGTTTGTTAGTAGGTATTCAGTAAATCTCTGTGGATAATGGTGGTGATAGGAATGATGACTTATTCATTAGATATTTTTCAAATATGCTGCATTTTTAAGCAAATATTTGAAGTGAATCTCAAATAACTATTAATTACCTATTTTAATATAATAGTGCTAATTTCAGCAGAAGGTTAATCTAAGAAAGTATCAAGTGATTCGTCAGTGCACAATTGTTTTTTTCCTAAATAAGCTCATTACTAAATTTTCTCAAGAAAAATGGTGAAAAAAGCTATTTTAAATAATTCCTGATGTAAGACTGGCAAGAAAATTAGGTATTAATTTAGATGCTGCTTAATACAAAAAATATTATTTTCATAAAATGCAGCTTCATTTAATCATATTCCTTCTGAAAACTTCTTCATGAAGGACGGTGGAGACTGAGTTTATGGAAGGAACACAAGAGTGAACATTTGAAAGCACGAGTTTAAGGCTCAGCCACTGTAACCTCAGCTGTTACTTTTGCATTAAACACTCTGAACAGGCTGCATATATTTTTGGGGGGGGCTGTCCAATTTTTGGCTGAGGGGTGAATCTCACAAGTGAGGAGTGACTTCATTACTGAACTAAAAAGGTGTCTGGGGGCCATACTCTAAGGGTTTCTTCAGTCTCTATCAGGCCAATAAGTCTGGTCTTTTTTTGTGACATAAAATTTTGTTCAGCATTTTTCTCCAGCTCTGTCCAGGACCCTCTATTGCGATCCCTGTCAGAGCAGTCAGTGTTGGTAGCCGGGCACCACCTAGTTGTGCTAGTTGGATTCAGTCTGGTAGAGGCTGTGGTAGTTGTGGTCCATTAGTCCTTTGGACTAATGTTTCTCTTGTGTCTTTGGTGTTCTTCATTCTCCCTTGCTCCAGAGCGAATGAGACCAGTGGAGTATCTTAGACAGCCACTCACAAGCTTTTAAGACCTCAGATACTACTCACCCAGGTAGAATATAGAATATTTTCCTTATAAACTATGTTATGCCAATTGAGCTAGATGTTCCCTGAGACCATGGTCATACAGTGGAAAGAGGTGAGCCGTGACTGTGTTACTTGGTTTAAATTCTCCCCAAAACACATAAACGCAGATAATTAAAATATCTGCATGTCCATCACATTTGGGGCATGATGTGATAGACATTTCTGCTTGCTTCTCCAATGTCCATTTTTCATCTTCTTCCTTGATAACAAACCCCTAATTAAGTTTGGGGTAGCCATATGCCCAGTTAAAACAACATTTCCCAACCTCCTTTGCAGCTTGTGACACAATTTTACTAATGAGATATAAATGAAAGTCACTCTTTCAAGCGTTGGAACCAATTTTCAAATGCAGAAAGACTTAGCTTGCAGCCATCTCTTGCTCTTTGATTTTCTCTTCTGTCTGGAACATGGAGGATGGCAATGGAGACTGAGCAGACATATTGCAATTCCAATAAATCATGGTGCCAACATACCAGCCCTTGAGATTCTTCTTGTTGCAGGAGAAAATTAAAACTGCTACTTGGTTATACCACTGGAGCTTAACTTGGTGCATAAAACTAAATACATATTATAAGGGATATAAGGGCTTTATGAAATAATAAAGTTTCGCTTTAGCATTTGACATATAGTGACAGGCTCTCAACAAATGTTGCCTTCCTTTCCTTTTCTTTGTCAGGATATAGAACACGCACAAGACTTAGAACAGAGGCTCTTCGCTGGAGCAAGGGTGCTGTATGACTGCCTGGATGACGAATAGAGTAGCAGCCAGTTAGGGCGCAGTCTCAGGTTCCTAGTGCTGCCACAACAAAATAGCACAAATGGTTGGCTTTAAAGAACAGAAATTTATTTTCTCTTCAGTTCTGGAGGCTAGAAGTCCAAATTGGAATCTTGGTGTTATCAATTCCTTCTGGGGGCTTTGAAAGAAGAATTATTCCATGTTTCTCTCTCAGTTTCTGGTGGCTTCCAGCAATCCTTGGAGTTCTTTTGCTACTTCTAGGTGCACCTATCTCCAACATGACGTGGCATCTGTCTTCCTCATGTGTGTGACTCCCTGTCTATTCTCCTTATGTATAAGACACCACTCAGAAGGGATGAAGACATACCCTACTATGATCTCATTTAACTGATAATATCTTCTAAGAAAAACCCTATTTTCCCAAACAAGCTCACATTCACAGGTACCCAAACCTAAACCCATTGCCATCGAGTCAATTTTGACTCATAGCAACGCTATAGGACAGAGTAGAGCTTCTCCATAGGGTTTCCAAGAAGCAGCTGGTGCCTTTTGGTTAACAGCTGAGTTCTTAACCACTATACCACCAGGGCTTTCGCAGGTACAAGGGTTAGGAATTCAGTATATCTGCTTGGAAGACACAATTCAATCCATAATAGATGCAAAACCAGATGAGAAGTGGAAGCGTCCACACAGGGAGAGAGATAGTGGTACATATTATGCCCTCGGTTTTACAAATGAAGGAACTGAGATGGCAAGGGTAAGTAACTCACTCAGGTTGAAATGGCCAGAAAATGTTACTCATCTACGATTTAGCCCTAGGGTGTCTGAATCCAATAACTATATGCCCTACCTATGGTGCGCTTCAGCAGGAGCACAGGAAATATCTCAGAACGTGGTTATGTATGTATATAGTCTCTTATTGTACAGTTTAGGTTTCTTTAGGGACACAACACCTTCATCTTTTCATTAAATACAGAAAAATAGAGAGACTATCTTGTCCTCTTCACATTATGTCCCTTCTGAGAGTTTCCAGGCACGCAGGGAAAAATGCTCACAGTTGAAAAGACTTAAGATACAAAAGGGTTAGACTCAGACAGTTTTTGCTAGGCCATGGGCCGCCAAGCCATAGTTGTTGTGAGGGGGTAGGGGGAGTCAAGGTCTGAAGGCGATAGTGTTAAAATGATCACTAAGGAAGCACACCAAAGCCTGGGCTCTGGAGCTGGGCCACATGGGCTCAAAAATATAGTTCTCATTTTTTGCCAGCTGTTTGATCAATTTACTGTAATATACTTAACCTCTCTGTGCCTCGTTTCTAGCAAAAGTACAACAGAAATAATGCCTACTTCATAAAGCTGATGTAAAGTGTAAATAAATTAATGCAAGCAAAATGCTCAGTCTAGTGCCTAGCACATAGTAGGTGCTCAATAAATCTTAGCACTTATTAGCATTATTTTTACCCTTTGCTTTTCCAGCTCATTTTAAGACATTAAAACAGGTTTACTACCAGAAAAATATCACCATGTTTTACATGTGCAGGAGAAAATCAAAACTATGCACCCATGTTTATGGAAAAAAGAAAGCTGTTGAAAACTAAGCATCTCAGCTGTTTTTGAATTTTCTCATTAACATTTGTTTGCTTTTTTGATTCCTTTTGTTTTCTGCTAGCGGACAAGTGGTAGCAGGTGCCAAAGTTTAAGGAAAAATATGGGAGAAAGATTTAAATGAGATTAAAAAGAAATCTATTCATTAACTCCTTTTCTCCCTGTAAATCAAGTGGGGGTTGGAGTGAGAAGAACATAACTCAGGAAGTACATTAATCATATTCTGCAGAAGAGTCCTGCGATGAGCTTCCAGAAGGGTGGGAAGAACACCTGAAGTCTGAGGCATCGGGTTATAGGTCTTAACAAACAGGATGACCAGTCATCCTGGTTTGCCATGAACTTCCTGTTTTTAGCACTAAAAGTCCTACATCCCAGGAAACTTCTCAGTCTGAGCAAATCATCAGGTTTGGTCACCTTCATTGGAATTAGCAGGTGATGAAATACGAAACATAAGCAGACATGAAAATCTGCAGTAGATATTCAACCCTCGCACGCCTCTACCTTGCACCTTGTCCCTTTGTTGATGTCAAAGAAACTAGCCCATAATCACTGAGCAGTCAAACCTGCCCTGTCAGGCAGAGAAAAATTATGAAAGGATAGTGACTGTTTCTTGTCTGCTAACTCTTCCTTCCTCTCCATTGATTGTTTCTATGAAGAATGAATTTATAGGTATATTTTTTTCTCTGTACAAACTGAATGAATGACCTCCACTAAGGGCAATGACAGCAGCAGAACAATATTCTCCCTGAACAAAGGCTTAATTGGTGCAGCTATTACAGGTCTTTCCTGTCCAATACAAGTTGTGTTTTGCCAATGGCAAAACAAACCCAAATATCAAAGGTCTGATGATGTTGGAAAGTAAGATCCCAGGAGGTCTGAGAGACTCTGAGTTAGACACACACATTCTGTTAATTTTTTTTTTTAAGGACTGAGATACACATTTAAAAATACAAGGACATCTCATTCCAGGAACTTCCTAATGTATTTAATGCACTGATTAAGAGAAATAAGTAAGAACTCAACTATTCTGGAGATAATACTTGGAAGAAAGAATGGTGGTTCTTTAACAGGTGTTTACCAGATCATGGATGGTTGAGAAAAGCATGGAGTCTACATGCTTCAAAACTCTTCTCTGCATATAGGCTGGATTATTCCCTTGGACCTACTGCTATCCTCTATCCTAGTGACATCCTCTCAGTCCTCATCATTTAGGATCATATTGGCATACTGGTTAAGTGCTACAGTTGCTAACCATAAGATCAGCAGTTCGAATCTACCAGGTGCACCTTTGAAATTCTATGGAGCAGTTCTACTCTGTCCTACAGGGTCGCTTTGAGTCAGAATTGACTCAACGGCAACGGGTTTGGTTTTTTTGGTTTTGGTATCAAAGAATAGTAGACTCTCATAGTTGAGTCATCTACTTGACTTTCCTTTTATGAGCCTTACTTCCTTCGTTAGCCAACAGGTCACATGGTTCTCTGGCTGGTAAGTAAAACCCTTCTAGGATGAAGGATTTATCACCTTAGAACAGCCTAGTCCTTTGGACAATTATCACACAAAGCATTCTTCATCATGCTAAGCTGACATTTGTTCTTTTCTAGATTTCTTCCTTCTTCTGGTCTTTCCTCCCCCCTCCCGTTCTCTTTATTTCCCTCCATTTCTTTGCTTTCTTCCTTCTTAACAAAAATAATTACTAAGCACCCACTATGTGCCAAGAACCATTCACTGAAATCTGGGAAGACAAAATTATGGATAGGATTAGGTTAAGGTTTCTGCTATCAAGTATTCTACCCTCTGGGAAGACAGACTAGAAAAACATAAAGTGAATTATTGTTGATTGTATGTGTTGACAGGTAGTAGAAAAAGGTGCTACAGTAAGGCGACTTAGCATCCAACCCATTCTGCAAGGAGTAGGGTGAGGAGGAGAGAAGGGAGTAGAATGCAGAGAATGCATAAGAAAATTTTTCCATGAGGTAGAATAGAACTTCTCCATAGGGTTTCCAAGGCTGTAATCTTTACAGAAGCAGATTGCCACATCTTTCTCCTGAGGAGCGGCTAGTGGGTTTGAACCATTGACCTTTAGGTTTGCAGTTGAGTGCTTAACCACTGCACCACCAGGGATCTTTCATTGCTTGGTTAACCTCTGTTTATTAATCAAACACTGATGTGGGGAAATACAGTGAACATTTTTTTTGTTTGGGAATTCCCAACAATTATTACTTCTTAAATGCAACATTTCCCTTTGGAAAATGACATCTCCCTCTTTGTGATCAGTCTTGGTGGCACCATAAGTCATAGTACCTGACCTAACCTGCCAGGGAGTATGGTGAATATTAACAGATAGTTTATGGCATAAAACGGGGTTCTGTTCTGACACCTCCATGATCAGTCGGTTCTGATGTAAGTCAAACATATCTTTTTTTTTTAATTTTCATTATTATTGCCTTTTTATTATCAGTACCTTAGTAAATCTGATCTTTATTTGTCTTTGGGGGCTGGAAATATCACATAGAAACTAACAGATATATTTTAATCCATACATAAAAAATACACATATCATGAAAATTGGACAATGAAGAAGAGTTACACAACATCAGTATTTTGCCAGCTGTGGTAATAACTCTGCTTATGGAAAGTTCTCTATCATCTGGATTATCCATAGGAATGGGAATGGTGTTTCTAGTCAGAAAATTAACAAGAGTTGTCTGTATGGTCCTTTTCTTTTTTTCTGTCATGTATTTCATGGTAACATCTCATTGTTTCCTGAATCTATCAGCTTTAGCAAAGCAATCAGCATTTGCGGTCATGTTTTCAAGCAACTGAAGCCCCTGATTTAGTTTAGGAAAAATTCCAGCTAATCACTTCACTGTAAAATGTTTTGACAACTCCTCTTCTTCTTCTTCTGCATTCTTTCTTTCTTCTTCAGCATTTCTTTCCTCTTCAAAATCCATTAAATCCAGATCTACCAGTTTCCCTTTTTCATGATCTATGAGCTGTTGCACATTGGCAATGTGAAGTTCTAAATTCAGTATTCTTGCCATATGGACAATTTTTCTGCCAATCTCTTCCATCAAATTATCTAAATCAAATGCTTGGAAGTTTCTATCCATTACAACTCCCCAAACCAACACACTATATATGGCCGTGTTTTGAACAGTAACTCATAAAATTGAACATCTGTGAGTGAACATCTTAGAATGATAACATCAGAAAATTATGCAAATTATGCACTGCCACATTATATGAAGTACATATCACTAAATAAAATATACCAAAAAAAAAAAAAAGGACAGTCTTAATTGTGGTTCGTCGCAACTTGAATAGGTCATAAGTTGGGGACTACTTGTATAAATCAGGGCATCTACAGTTTTTCTTTAGGGATTTTTGAATCTTAACTAGAGCACTGAAGTGATGGAAATGTCAGTTGGAGTGGATTTGTTACAATGACACCTGGAAAAGACAGTCAAGAAGTTTCTGCTGCCCAAGTCACACACTACTCTGATTCCTCTATTCTATGCCTTAAACTACTTGATAGCTCTCCAATAAATTTCTATTTTCTTAATGTACCAAGAGGAAATATCTGTTGTTGTTAACCAATTAGCTCTAACTGAATCAAGAAGTTTTCCCTACACAGAAGTTACCAAAAAAAAAAAAATTGTTGTAGAGTCGATTCTGACACATAGGTGCCCTATTAGACAGAGTAGAACTGCCTCATAGGATTTCCAAAGCTGTAATCTTTACAGAAGCAGACTGCCACATCTTTCTCCTGTGGAGTGGCTGGTGGTTTCAAACCACTGAACTTTTGGTTAGCAGCTAAGTGCTAGAGCACATGCAAATAGTCACGGAAGACCTTGCAATGTATCTAGAAGATGAGGTTTGAAGAAAGAGGTGAGGATGTAGGGATGGAAGTAATTGGGAAACAAAAATGGACAGACTAGTAGAGAAGAGAAATTAGATATAAACTTTTCAAGAACTAACAAGTCATGACATCAGAGAATTTTGTTTCTAACCCTCATCCTTATCTTTGTTTTTATAGAAGGGGACACTAATTTACAAAGAATGTAAGCCCCATCCTCAAACATGTGGTTGCTGGTGCTAGACCTAGGCCTATAATTTGAGTGATAGAAGATTAAATCCACTTAATCATGATAGCTCTCCTCCCCCTTTGATGGAAATAAAAATGAGGTAGAATAATTTTCACCTCCCAAAAAGGATATTACAAAAAAAAAAAAAAAGAAGAAAAGAGTGTCCATACACACACAGTTAATGCTTAGTAAGAATGATTCAATGCCAGGAAATTTATTGATGTAATTCACCACATAAAAAAGTAACATGAGCATCTTAATAGATTTAGGGAAAAAATTTAATAAAATTCAATTTCTCTATCTGATTAAATGTAAAATGTCTCTGAAAACTGAGCAGACAAATGCCTTTATGGCTAATGGCTATGTACTAAGAATATAGAGACAACACTGTACTTAATCATGAAAATGTGGGACATTTCCTTTAAGATTGGAGACTTAAAATAGATTCCATCTATCACTAATATTGTACAGTGTGCACTGAACAGTGCACAATTCAGTAGAAAAAGCAAAAGAAATGAAAAAGTTAAAGATTAGAAAGGAAGAGTCAGAAATATAATTAGGTACAGATGACAGTATGATATACATAGGATATCAAAAAGATCAGTAGAAAAACTGTTGAAACAAATTAAAAGATACAAACAACACTTCTGGCTGCAGTTTGAATATATATAGTCAATAGCATCCCTCTCTACCAATAATCAACCATAAATGTGAAAGAAAATGAGACCATTTGCAATAGCACCAAAAAAATTAAAGTATCTAAGAATTAAGCTATTGAAAAAAAATACATAATTATTTTAAGAAGACTTAAAAAAATATAAAACTCTATTAAAAAACTTGAGAAGATCTAAAAAATACTCCATACATTTGTGGATATAACTACTTTGAGAAGCGGTCAATTCCCTCCACCTGGTTAATATATTAATTCAATGAAATTTTATTCAAAATTATACTGATGTTTTTGGGGAACCTGTCAAAATGTCTTAAAAGTGTAGCAAAAACTAAAATTTGAAAAAAGAAGAATAAAGTTGGGGGCTTGCCTTCTCATGTATTAAAAGATATTATAGGACACAGCTACTTCCAACCAAGACGGAGGGACTGGACTTACCATATTCTCCTGTCTGAAACAACTTAAAGAAGAGAGAAAAAGTATATGAAACGAGAGTTTTCAGTCCTTGGACATCAGGCAATGTAGGACTGTGACCCCTGGGAATAGGAAACAAAGTGACCCCCATGACTACCTCCACTCAATTCCTAAAGAGTTTCTAGACACAAGGAACGTGGGTTCCCTGAGTTGAGGAGTCAGGGCTGGTAGTGTAAGAAGCCAAAGTAGCTAGAGTTTGCCATACAGGATACTGAAGAGGAGAGAGCTGCACAGTGTCCCCCAGAGTCTTTAGCTGAGTTCTGATAAGCACATAATATAAAAAATCAAACCTGTTGCCATTAAGTCAGTTCAGACTCATGACGACCCCTTGTATTACAGGGTATAACTGCTCCATAGAGTTTTCTTGACTTTAATCTTTACAGAAACAGATCACCAGGTTTTTCTTCCATGATCTCATTTTAAAAACAAACAAGCAAACAAACCTGCTGCTGTTGAGTCAATTCCAACTCATAGAGACCCTATAGGAAAGGGTAGAACTGCTCCATAGGGTTTCCAAGGAGCACCTGGTGGATTCAAACTGCTGACCTTTTGGTTAGCAGCCTAAATCTTAAACACTACACCGCCAGGGTTTCCATGATGCCACTGGGTGGGTTCAAACTGTTAACCTTTAGATTGATAGATGAACACAAACTGATTGCGCCACATAGGGGACTTGATAAGCAGATGGACGTGAAGAAACTACAGGAAGCCACAGAAAGTAAACACCTTTAGAGAAGGCAATATAACCAAGAACCCAGCCCAACCAAAAAAACCCAGTGCTGTATCAAAAAATATGTGGGCCAACCATCAATCACTTAGTAAAATATGTTAGGAAAAATAATGTCAAGACACATTCTTAAACCATATATAACAATACTTTGTAAGTGGATTCAAAGTTCATAGATGAAAATGTCTGATTATCTTCATGACTTTAGAGTCTGGAAGGATTTCTAAACAAAATTTCAAAAGAAAACACAAAAGTCTAAAGAAAAATTTTATGGACCGTCTTAAATTTAAGTTTCCCATTGGACAAAGTACATCATAGACAAGTAAGAGGCTGGAGAAAACATTTCCAATGATGTAAACTTAACAGAAATAATCCTCCAAATATAGGGTACATTTTACAAACTGGGAAAAATAATGTTTAATAGGTATAAACTGATATTTTCAATCACAGTCATAGTAAAATAAATGCATATTTTTTACAATGGCAAAAACATAATAATATGTATTTTTTATTTTAAATATGTTTATCTGAAGTAATGCATGTATTTTCAAATACCATTAAGTTTAAAACAAGACCTTTACAGTGAAAAGTCTTCCTTCTCCTCCTGTCCCATAGCTGCCAGTTTCCATGCTTCCACTCCAAAAGATGATAGTTGTTAATTTAGTATATAATCTTTCAGATATATTTTATGCATAATTCAAATATTATTTCCTCTCCTTTTAATTTAAGAATATACCTTGGAAATCTTTCTATCTCAGAACCTGAAGAGAGTCCTCATTTTGGCTTAAAAACTTTCTAATGGTTACTTTTTCATATGGCCAGGCAACAATAAAGTCTTGCCTAGACAGAAACATTTTTCCCCCCAATAAAGAACAGGTTAATTAAATTATGATATATTCATTCAATAAAATATTATCCATCTGTTAAAAAGAATGAGAAATCTCTCCGTTGCTTAGCAAGCAAGTTCATGTTTTATATATGAGTGGTGGACTCTTTCTTTGGCACCATTTAGTAATTTACTGTTGTATTCAATGCTGCACCAAAATAGAAGTTCTGCAAAGGCAGGAATATTTTTCTTTTTTGTTCCTGATATACCCCCCAACGGCACTGGTTTTTTTTATACCCCCCAACAACTAAAACAGTGTCTGATCAATGGTAGATGCTCAATAAACATTTTCAAGTGAATATACTGACAACATCTCACAGCATGCAAGTATATATGGATCATGAATTGTTGCACCGTGAATGGCTGGGTCAAAGGATACAGAACAATGGGAATTTGAAAGATATTGCCCAACTGCCGCCATATAGGTAGTACTAACTTAACTATCACCAGCAATATATGTGACCCTGCTTCCCCTACAGTGTTGATGACACAGAGTTTTAGAACTTCAGTGTTTTTGTCAATCTGATAGAATACACACACACACACACACACACACACGTATATATAAATGTATATATATAAAGAGAGAGAGAGCCCTGATGGCACAGACCTTAAGAGCACCGCTGCTAACCACAACGTTGTCAGTTTGAATCCACCAGCCACTCTTTGGAAACCCTATGGGGCAGTTCTAGTCTGTCCTATAAGGTCACTGTGAGTCAGAATCAACTTGATAGCATATGTAACCAGACGTAGTGAATGCGACAGCTTCCCACAAGCAACACGTGTATCCCATGCCCCTTGTATACAAAGCGATTGCACTGCCGGGTGTATAATGGTACAGTAAATTGTAGAGGGAGGTTATTTGTCCCAGAAAATAATATGGTGCTAAATCATATAACACCCTATTTCACAGAGCGGATCATGGGCGTTAAGTGGCTCATGGTTGTATATATAAAACAACTTCAAATTACCACTAGTTTGGTAAGAATTAGAAAATTACAGGATATGAATGAGGAAAAAGGTCCTCATATTCTGAAAAAAAAAAAAAAAATACTCTGAAACCAAAATTGTGTAACTTTGGAAATCAAGTGTGCAAGTACCAAAAAACAAAAAAAAAAACCTACTTGCCTTGCCAGTCATTGTTTTGAGAGCAGCATACAATTAAATTCTAGCTAACAAGACCTAAGAGAAAATTTGTTGAAGAGTATTTAGAAAACATTTTTCTTTCTTTAAGAGGGAACTGGAAGGATAATTGTACTTCTGTTAATGTCTGACCTGTTTGAGGTGATTCTTAAGCAAGAAGGCAGATACTGTGAGATCATACAAGGTGTTATCCTGGTTTGGCAGAGTGGGAATAGGGAAGGGTCTATGAGGACACAGCTGACCCACCCTGGGAGCCGCCCTACAACCAGATATGTGTGATGTAAGATGGTAAATGGTTTTATTGGTTAAACTACAGGAACTGCTGCTTTCTCTTTCACGTGGCCAAAGGCGTTCAAACTGAATAGAGGACTCATTAAGTTTACATCCATTTTCTAGACACAGAGAGGTAAGGGTTCTTACCTAAATTTACATAGCTGCGATTAAGTCTCTGAACAAGTAGATTAGCTGAATAAGTAAAAATCAGTATTCTATCAGGCAGGAATTACCACATTTTGAACCTAAGCATAGTACTTTCATTGCTGTCACATATTTGATCCACCATGCCGGATAAGATAGGTAAATGACACAGTAGAGAGCCCTGGAGTTGCGGTCAAATGATCTATGTTTGTGTCCCAGCTCGTCTCTCTACTAGCTGTATGATTTAGGTAAGTCATTGAAACTGTCTGAGACTCAGTTTACTCTTCTGTGAAATGGAGGCAACAGAACTTCTCTCAACAGCCTCAGAGGTGTTGTGAGATGTGAGAGTTGGCTGGAGTGTTTCATAACTGAGATTCTGTAGGAGGGGGAGGTTGCAATTAACTTACAAACTACAAAGCGATATAGTCCATGCACAGGCAGCTCTAGTGTTAATTTTTTGCCCTTGTGAACTATGGTAAATCGTTTACACTGTCTAAGCCTGGGGGTCTTCATAAAGACTGGAAAGATTTAGAGCGAAACAGATATTCTCCAGGTTATGGGGTCAGTTGATTTTTATAGCTCACATATATTATCCCCCAATTTTCTACACGGAACATGCATTGTTTTTTTCAATCATAAAGAAACTGTAAGTGTTATTAAAAATAATTAGCAAAGGTTTTCCTGGTGTAGGTGATTTGTGCTCCCATTTTGGTGGTCTGGTGTGTTCAGACTCGATAAGGAAATTGTTTCTCCAAAGGGCGCTTTCATTTATATGTTGTGCAGATCTGTGTGAAAGGCAAGAGGTTACCATTTAACACAAGTCTGTTTATCCACAGTCTGGTTTTAGTAGTCTTAGCATTCCAGAGCCAAGAACAGTTGAAAAGCACGTCAAGGATTTCTATGCTAGGGCATATTTTATAACTGCCTGTTTCTGTATAATGGTTGGTCTCTGTTCAAAAGCAATTTCATGTCCATGAACTTGTGTTATGCTAATTATTTTAGAGTTTTTTTATATTAAATTTGTATTTATTTTTACTGTAGTCAGTTTTTATTTTTACTGTTGATATTTTTGTTTTTTAGGAAACAAAGGTTCAGAAAAAACTAATTGCCTCAAATCATAAAGCTGTGAAAAGGTAGAGCAGGATCTCAAACTCAGGTTTGCTTCTCCTGAGTAAAATGAACTAAAACAGTGAACTCTTCACAACAGTCAACATTTATTGATGTCCTACTATGTGTCATCTACTTTACATATATTATCTAATTTAAATTGCATAATAAGTCACTAAAGTAGGTAATGTTATCCCCATTTTGCATTTGATCAAAGAAACTAAACTTGAGAAAATGAGGAGATTGATTCAAGATCAGAAAACAAATGGTGTAAATCTGGACACAGGCCTATCTGAGAGCAAAGCATATACTCCTGTATGATGCCATGGTGCTTGTCTTAGTCATCAGTGCTGCTATAACAGAAATACCGTCGTAAGCAGATGGCTTTAACAAAGAAATTTGTTGCTTCACAGTAAAACAGGCTATAAGTCCAAATTCAGGGTGTCAGCTCCAGGCGAAGGCTTTCTCTGTCTGCTGGCCTTCTCATCAACCTCCCTCTGGACTAGGAGCTTCTCTGTGCAGGGACCCCTGGTCCAAAGGATGCCCTCTGCTCCCAGTGCTTCTTTCTTGGTGGTATGAGGTTGCCCCCTCTGCTTGCTCCCCTTTCCTTTTATATCTTTTGAGAGATAAAAGGTGGTACAAGGCACACCCCAGGGAAACTCCCTTTACATTAGATCAGGGATGTGACCTGGGTAAGGGTTGTGTTATAATCCCACCCTAATCCTCTTTAACATAAAATTACAATTACAAAATTGAGGACAACCACACAATTATGGGAATCATGGCCTAACCAAGTTGACACATATTTCTGGGGGACACAATTCAATCCATGGCAATGCCCTCTGTACATAAAGTGGTCATATTGTTGTTGTTGTTGTTAAGAGCTGTGGAGTTAATTTCAACTCATAGAGGCTCCATGTGATTGAGTAAAACTGCCCCATAAAAAAAAAAGCCCCATAGGCTTTTTAATTCGACACCACACAACAACAACCATCTTTATGGGAGCAGATCACTAGGTTTTTCTCCTAGAGTACTGCGGGGTGGGTTTAAGCCTCTCACTTTCAGGCTAGCAGCCAAGCTGTTAACCATTGCATCACCCAGGGCTCCTTCAAAGTGTCCATACTGCTATCTTAATCTAAAATAATGCACTCATCTGCCTTTTCATCCTTCAATTCAGCATAACTCTCTGCTTTTCTGAATCCTCTCTGTAGTAACTGTTGCGTTATATGTTACTTTCAACTTTGTATCCAAACTGAGATCCCATTCCCCCAGACCATACTGTAATAAGACAACATTAAACACACTGGTTTGACCTAGGGGAAAGATCTAGTTCTGTTGCTTACTGGCAGTGTGTAGAGGTCATTTGAGAAAGTCAAAGAACTATTTGAAACTCTGCCCATATCACAGGTTATGGTGAGAATAAAAGTAGGTAAGGAATGATTATCTGTATAAACTGTAATTTTTATGAAAATTTATATTTAATTAATTTACAAAAATACTACCTCGTTTAAGACAATTTTATTTACTATAATAATACTAAGTATTCTTGTGCATGGCACTGAGTTTGGTTGATTAACATACATTATCTCACATACATGATCTTTTTTTCAACAACATTGAAAGGTAGATAAAATATTCTCCATTTTATAGATGAGGAAACTGAGACTGAACTGATAAAAAAAAAAAATTTGCCCAAGGCCACCAACTTGTTGGTAAAATGTTTTCTTTGTTTTGTAACATCCATATTTATATAACCAAAGGCACAGAGGCTGAGTCCACAGGGGGAGAGAAATATATTGCAACAAATGCTATTGCAGCTCGGATTATTTCAGAGAAAGAAAGTGATTTAATTACAATTCTGTGACACCATGCCAGCATACTGCTTCTCTCTGACATGAGAGGGAGATAAAATACCAGCCAATCTCTGAGGCCCCGCCAGCCAACTTGACCAAGCTGAGGAATTAGTTACTTGCTAGGGGCATCAACAAAAGATTTTCACCAGGGCTGCTCAACGTTTTGTATCCAGTATTCATTCATTATCTCAGAAGCAAGCCAGGAGTATTTACGCTGTTTACTCATTAATTCATCTGAATGGGAAATATGTCCTTCAGGAGGGTCTTTTAAAGGACATACTATTAATTTTAATCATAGCATTAATATAATTTGGATTTTGTTTCTCTTCACATGTCACTCATTCATTCATTTATTGACTAAATATTTACTGAACATCAATTACATGCAAAACACCTGATGCAAAGACCATGAATAAAGAAATGGAGCATTTAAGTGGTGGTTTATAGCCCAGTATTAACCACTTTTTTTTTTTTTTTTCCTTCCTGGGCCCAGGAATCAAAAATCACCTCATCTGTGACTCCGAAAAATATATCAGTAACCATAGCCTCTGAACACAGATCCCCAAACTTATAATTTTATCAGTGAAATCAGTCCTTTGATATCAGTGGTTACCAAGTCATTCTTCCATGAACCAGTAACAATGCACATAATCTCCTGGACACTGTATTAGAATTACAAATTTCTGTTCCATATTTATACCCAAGGACTTTAAATCAATAAGTCTAGAATGGGACCTAAAATCTTTATTTATTGTAGGTAATCCTAACATATAGTCAGTTTGAGATCAACTGAATATATCAATCCTTTTTAATTTTTCAGAAAATGATAAATGTTTTACATCCTCCCTCATTAATATATATGTATCTGTGTAAAATATGACTTTTATATATAATTACAGAGAATTCATGGAATTTATACAGCGCATTTGTGTATTCTTTGGTGCCTGTTGACCAAGATTAAGACCTATTGATCTAGACATAGCCCCTCATTTTGCAGCCTTTAGAAGACCATCTGATACAGGAAAGGTAACAAGAAGGTCAGAGCAAGTAAGGGAAAATGAGGCCTGGAGAAGTCAAGGCTTACCCAACGTAACTCAGTGATTATATGTTGAGACTTATTCTTGCTAAAAGACTTCTTTATATTCTCTACTTGTAAGAAAAGTTTCACTGTATTGTTCAAAATAGTATTGTCTATATATATTGACTAGGGTCATCACGTTGAAGAAAATTCTTAAAAGAATAAGAAAGAAGAGAAGTAGGAGAAGAAGGAGGAGGAAGAAAAGAAAGGATTTAAAGGAGAACAGGCTGGGTGTTGGGTAGCATGGTTTAAGAATGCTTTGTCTTGCTGTCCTGAGCTGAAAATTTGATATTTAAGCCAGGAGACAAGATGTGGATGTTAATTTTGGTAGATGTTCTAGATAGTGGAAGGAAGTTACAGGAAGGGATGTCAGTTGACTTTTTTTATACTGGTTATGTTGTACCAGTTTTTGTTTGAGATCAGAGAAAAACAAACAGGGTCAGACAAAGAGAATTTCCCAGGCATAAAGTTTTAAGACCTGACATACGACTGCTATGAATTAAAGATTTTGGCAACTGAACTGGTCAGCCTCCACTATGCTCTGATAACTTAAGCTTCAGAATGGTAAGTTTAAATGAATCCCCTACCCCCATACACACCTGTACATGTAGAGAGAAGGAAGTATTGGCAAAGCATGTTTCTGTTTATGACTGATGAATTTAGATAAAATAAATCCTTAGAGTGAAGTTGCAAATAATCATACTGAGATAGTGAATGTTAACGGTAGGCACTTCTAAGCCATTCTTCTTTAGATTATATTTGCTTTTAGTAGGTAGTTTTCACACTCTTGTCTGTGGAGCTCTAAAGGTTCAGAAGAAATGCTTTGGAAAGGGCTCAGGAGATGGGGAGATAGAGAGGGCCCCCTGCTCTCGTAGAGCAGTTCCACCTTACTCTATTTTAAATATTGATATTTTTGCATAACATGTTGATGGAAAAGTTCTGCTATTTTTTCAAGTATGGAAATCACTGTTTACATAATATTTAATGTCCTAAAACTTTCTTAATCAAGTGTTGCTCAAAATCTCCCTATGCCGATTTGATATAAATTCATAATTCATTAAGACTTTTTTATTTTGTTTGAAATTTCTTCATATTTATTTTTTGTTGTGATAAATACATACATCACAAATCAGAAGACTTAATATAGTTAAGATGTAAACACTACCCAAAATGACCTATAAATTTAATGAAATCCCCATGAAAATTCTAAAACCTTCTTTACAGAAATGGAAAAACCAATGCTCAAGTTTATGGAATGGCAAGGGACCCCAAACAGCCAAAGCAATCTTTGAAAAAGAAGAACAAAACACTTCCTGATCTCAAGAGATATTTTCTTGAATAAACCTAAAGACCACACCTGTGTAATCCGTATGGGGCACCACTACCATCTAGAATGAAAGTTCATGGAGAAAGACTCACATGGGTGTATGATAACAATTAAACCCTAGTTCAATGGTATAGGCAGTGTCATACTCTTCAAAGCCCATTTTGGAGGAAGGTAGTTTAGGGGAATTTCTAAATGTAGAGAAAGTGACCAATGCTCTTAAAAGGACAGCTTCTTCATAAGCAGCTTGTAGTAATTTCAAATCCAGCTCTACCATGAGCTAGCTTTTGTGATCATCAGGAAGGCAATTTAACTTCTGAATTTCATTTTACTAATTTGTATAATCGGAGCTCCGGTGGCTTAATGGTTAAAATACTTGGGTGCTAATCAAAGGTCAGAGGTTCAAACACACCAGTGGCTCTGCTGAAGAAAAGACCTGGCAATCTGCTCCCATAAAGATTACAGCCTAGAATACTTTGTAGGGCACTTATACTCTGTCATACAGCGTTGCTATGAGTCGGAATTGACTTGACCGCACTTAACAACAAAAATCTACATAATACGAATAATACCCCTATTTTGTAAAGTGGATGTGAAAATTAAATGAGCTAGTGCAGGTAATTAATGACTCAGTAAATAATCTTCAGTCTCCTTCTGTACCTTGTAGAGAAATAGTAAGATAAATTAAAAACAAAAAACTACTACGTTACAATTTTACTTGGGGAGTCCCATCTAGCCGGCTTAGATAGCAGGTGAAGAGATGGACCTGATGGCTGTGGGAAGGTATATGGGCAACCCCATAGTCAGAGAAGTGACTTCCACATCCCTTTCTGAGGTCTCAAGACCAAGCGTTCCTGAGTTTGTGGACAATATTCACTAAAACATCTAGCCTTTGTCAACACTAAGAGATATATGCTTAATAAGTAGAGATTTTTTTTCCTCTAAAAGAGAATGGATTCAAATTTGATACAGTTAAAGAAATTAGTTGAACAAGTCCTGAAATCATAAAAGGAAGGGGGATGATTTTCTCCATTTTCTATACTATCCTCTTTACCTAAATGACATCAGGATTCATACCCAAAAAATCCTAGAAGAATACAAAACACGTTGAGATTCAAAGGAAACCCAGATACGTGGTGGAAGCACCAGAGACGCATGAATGTAAGCTAATTACCATGATGCGGACTGCTGTAATTATGCTGCCATTTCATTTCCTTGAACGCATTTTGCAACAGTAACTGAGTTTAAAACACACACACACACACAAAACTGGTGAAGGGCTAAAATTATCAGGGTTCTCTCACTGGAAAAATGCTAAAGAATTGCATATAAATTTTAATGGTTTCAGAATTCCAAGGTGGCATTTGTGCAAAAATAGTTTTTCTCTTTTTGTTTTGATCCCTTTTCCACAATTGTCTACCCTTTCCGCAACTGTCTATCATACAGTTCTCTAGCAAAGAAAAGCAATGTAGTGTTTTGCCTTTCATAGTTCCCTGTTACAAAACTGATCATATGGTGTGTTTATTGCCTTTTATTTTCTGAATTTTCTTTACGGACTATGGGAGGATTACAACTTTTTTACTTCCTATTGTATCTCTAGTGCCTAGTATAGTTTATCTTTTTAATTTCAGTCATTCTGATGGGTATGCAGTATCTGTTTGTAGTTACTTATTTGCATTTCTCTGATGAGTAATGATGTTTTGCACTATTTTATTTGCTTACTGACCATTGGGATAGTCTGTTTTGTGAAGTGCCAGTTCGAGTTTTTATTTTTTTTTTCATTTCTCTGCTGTTACGTGCATTTACTTAATATTTTTAGCTGTCTGTAGTTGTTAATGGGTTTATATTAATAATGTGTGGCTCTTAATATATTCTGAGTGTGTATATGTATTTATTGACTATATATTCTACACCAGCTCTTTTCTCCACAAAGGATACAACAACAAGTAAGACAGATGCCAATCCCTGTCTTCATGGAGATTATATTTTAGCGGAACAAGCTGACTAGATTCATATTCATTCCGTACTTCATATATTAGGACAAATCTGGGAGGTGGGCATTATTGGCTCTCACTCTAGAAATGAGATTAATTACCACAGATCTCAAACTTACCTGGTGGCTAGAATACTAAACTAATAATATGTCATTTTACTATACATTTATATAATATGATTGACATTGCTTTAAGTGATTTACAAATCTCATTTAATATTTAGTCAGAGTCAACGGGACAACAATTTTTTTTTTTTTTAATCCATTAAATATTCCTAACAACCTCATGGGAAACCCTGGTGGCAGAGTGGTTAAGAGTTACTGCTGCTAACCAAAAGGTCAGCAGTTCGAATCCACCAGGTGCTCCTTGACTCAACGGCAATGGGCTTGGGTTTTAACAACCTTATGAGGAAGAGATCAGTAACTCCCTCTCTTTTTTAAAAGATAAAACCTAGGTTTTTCATTTTTATATTACTTGTCCAATATTTCCCAATAACTAAAGACTAGAACAGGGATTTGAACTCTGGCAGCATGACTGCAGAGGCTACACTATAAAGTGAAATGCAATGCACATAGATCTACTTGGTCCCAAAGCCCACGCTCATATTTCTTGTAAAATCCTTGCTGTCAAGTCGATACTGACTCATAGCGACCCTATAGGACAGAGTAGAACTGCCCCATAGGGTTTCGAAGGTAGAAGAGCCCTGGTGGTGCAGTAGTTAAAGTGCTCATGGCAGTTCAAACCCACCAGCCACTCTGCATGAAAAGATGTGGCACTCTGCTTCAGTGAAAAGATTTACAACTTTGGAAACCCCGTGGGGCAGTTCTCCTTTGCCCTACAGGGTCTCTATGAATTGGAATTGACTGGGTGGCAGTGGGTTTGGTTTAATCTTTACAAAAGCAGATTGCCACATCTTTTTCCTGTGGAGTGGGTAGTGAGTTCAAGCCACTGACCTTTTGGTTAGCACCCACACTCTTAAACACTGGCCACCGCGGCTCCTTCATGCTCACACTTAGAAAGAAGAAATCATAATATTCAGTGACCAAATGGCTGTGGAATGTGAGTGAAAGGGAAGAATTAGTCCCCTAGATACCAGTATCTAGGAGTCTAATTATCTATTTACAAATGTACAGTAAATACACCCTGAATTTCCACTGTCACCTGAATAAACACTGAATTCATATTATCACTGCTCTGGCCACATGGCTATTGGCTGCCATTGAGTCAGCCCTGACTCGTGACGCCCCCCTGCACAACGGAAGAATGCAGCTGAGTTCTGCACCATCCCCATGATATGCTCCATAAGGCTGTGCTCCATAGGGCTGTCATTGGCTGATTTTTGGAAGTAGATTGCCAGGTCTTTCTTCCTAGCTCCCCACATTAGTATAATGAAAAATGTCTGGTGATTCCATGTCACTTAATCCATAAAAGTAGGGGTAGAGGAGAGGAAGAATGGAAACACTTCCTGAAGAAAATATGAATGAATTGAATTTGAGCAAAATCGCCCTTGTGACTGTGCTGATTTGAGTGGGCGTTCTCAATGAAACATGAAGATAATCATTGCAAGTTCAGGCCTCTCGTACCTTCCCACCTTCATGCCTGGAATTAAAACTGTTCAAGTCACACTCACAAGAGACACTTACTTGAAGTAATTGATAGGCAGTTGCCTCTTTGGTGAATTAGTGACAGTGCTAATCAAGAGAAAGTGGCTCAAAATACAGGACCCTCCACTCCTCTGATTTCCACAGCTTCCTGTGAATGAGCTGATATGTGGTACATGGGAACCAAAACCAAAACCAACCCTTGGCTTCCTGAAAGTCATCATCCAGTAGGCCAAGGCAGGGTCCTCTGAAACAAAGTTTCAGACGTGCCTCTGAAGCCAAGAACTGAGACAGGGCAGTGCTCCTTGCAGTCTCCTGACACTTTTTTGTCCACCTGCCTTTTTGTTGAGGAGACCTGATGGCACTGTGGTTAAAATGCTCCGCTGCTACTCAAAAGGTCGTCAGTCCGAACCCATCAGCTGCTCTGTGGGAGGAAGATATGACAGTCTGCTTCTGTAAAGATTACAGTCTTGGAAACCCTATGGGCAGCTCTACTTTGTATTATAGGGGTGCAGAACCGACTTGATGGGAATGGATTTTTTGTTTTGTTTTTGATTTTGCCTTTTTGTTGCTTAAGAGCTTACAGATAATACTCCACCTACTAATTCCTTCTTGCAAAATATTCTTGATGCTGATTGCCTGCCCATTCTGACAATTATCCCCTGACAGCACAGTTTACAGGTAGGCTCTTGTCTTAGTAATCCAGTGCCACTGTAACAGACATACCACAGATGGGTGGCTTTAATAAGCAGAAGTTTATTCTCTCACAGTTTGGGAGGCTAGAAGTCCGAATTCAAGGTGTCAGCTCCAGCGGAAGGCTTTCTTTTTCTGTAGGCTCTGTGGGAAGGTCTTGTCATCACTCTTCGCATGCTCTAGGAGCTTCTCAGCACAAGGACTATGGGCCCAAAGGACGTGAGCTCCTGGCTGTACTTTCTTGTGGTATGAGGTCCCAATGCCTCTCTGTTTGCTTCTCTCTTTTATCTCTCAAAAGAGGTTGATTTAAGACACAACCTAATCTTGTAGATTGAGTCCTGCCTCGTTAAGATAACTGCCCCTAATCCTACCTCATTAAGATCATAGCAGTAGGATTTATAACACATCAGATGACAAAATGTTGGAAAATCACACAATACAGGGAATCACATCCCAACCAAGTTAACAAACATTTTGGGGAGACACAATGCAATTCATAACAGCTTTGCTGGCCATGTATCCACTCCTTTTTATGCTTACCTGAGGAAGGTGCTGCTGTGTGAGTGGTATTATTCCCAATGATCCCAAACATCAAAATCTTTAGTATACACAAGTCCACATGCTAATAGAGGGCCAAGTCAGCAAGGAGAACAGATGTGGAGCCAAATGTCTCTTCTATGAGTTCACTCATGTTCCTCTTATACCATCAGAGGAAAAAGATGAGAAAGACCAAGCATGGCCAAGTGAATGCAAAGCAGCAAGGAAAATAGAGGAACTGACTACTGAGACTGGATCTAATGGAAATGTCAACAAGAAAGCTTGGAGTGGGAGGGCAGTCCTTAAGCAGTGGAAAGACTGAGCCAATACAGGGGAGGCAACACACCTTGACCCACGGGCATAAGAGGGTGTTTACAAATGTCCTTAGTCTGACATTTCAGGACCTGAAGTTCAGGGACAAATAGCACATAGACAAATTTTTGTCATTTGGTTTTGGATGCCTTGGAGACTGTAGAGCTATTGCATAAGGCTTACAGGTTGTGCCTAACGCGATCTTAGGAGCACCATTTACAAGGTAGGCATTTTCAGACAACTGCTGCCTCTTGGCTGTCTGTGTCCTTTTGCCCAAAGAAAATGATGGATGGATGAATTACCATTTTCTCCCTTTGTTCTCACTAAGCTTACCCCCAATTTCAGGATATAGGGATGATAATGAAATATTCTGTACTGGTCTCCTCCTCCCCAGAGGCTAACCGGAGAAGAGTCCTCTCCTCTAGGGTGGCCACTCCTCAC
Source organism: Loxodonta africana (assembly GCF_030014295.1). Classification (NCBI taxonomy): domain Eukaryota; kingdom Metazoa; phylum Chordata; class Mammalia; order Proboscidea; family Elephantidae; genus Loxodonta; species Loxodonta africana. The sequence continues at coordinate 98,330,133 of NC_087348.1, forward strand.
CAAATAAAAATTACCTATTCAAAGGTGAAAGTGTGGAGGGCAATGATAGTCTGTCTTTTCGTTGTTCATATGGATGCCTGAGAATCCACTTTATATTACTACCCAGTTTAAGAAGAGTCAGTTCTATTGACTGGATGACTTTATTGTTTTTCTTCTGTTGGGCCCTTTGAGCCACTTGATGGATTTAAGTTTACAAGTTTGAGTAAGAACAGAGAAGAGCAGAATTCCTCTGCAAGCTAGAGGGAGAAGAGCTGTTACAGCCTAGGGGAAGTGCAGAAAGGAGAGGTAGGAATGGACAAGGACAGAGAAAAGGAGGGAGCCAGAAAGAAGTAGTAGTAAAGTTTAGGTGGAGGATATGACTTCTCCCCATGACTTCCCCAAACTTTGGAAAGTCTATTAGGACTTTCTGATAGTGGATTAATGCTGAGCAAAATCCAGTCAATGTAAAGGGGCAAAAATATTGAGGGTAAAGAGAAGCAGAAATGTGTAAGCTCCTAGGGATGAACGAAAGTTGTGTGGGGAGTTAGGATTTGTGCTTTCATGGCACCTTGGGATTGGTGGGTCCAAGAAAAATGCACCAACTCCTCACTTATTGACATGGTTAGGCTCCAAAGACCAGGTCTTTATGTGAGGATCGGCATTATGTGAAAATGGAAAATGACCACATCATATCATAAAATAGAGAATGATTACATCATTACATGTCTGCCAGATTGTATCATTACACAGCTGCCAAACCACTGAGAATTATGGCCCACCAAGCTGACACATAACCTTGACCATCAAAGCCAGCATTACCCTACCCTTGTACCTCAATATTCGTGACTGTCAGACTGACAAAAACACTCAAAACATTAAGGTGCTTAGTATTACTGAAATGACTGACAAAGGAGTGGGTCAAAACTCCATTTTATTTCTATTCCTCTTCCTATTTCTTCATTTAAAATTAACCTCTATACTGGTTTCACAAGTAAAAGAAATGGAGTGGCAAGAATGTGATTGTCCTTAAACCAGGAGAAAATGCTCCAGAAAATATATAAGTTTTGGTTAAGATTGTTTTTGTTTTCAGAAAGTACATAAGAAAACCATGTTTTGCTTAAAATTGTTTTGTTCTCAGAAGGTACATACATGGGATTGTATGTACTCAAGATTGTTTGTGCTAAGACCACCCCCAGGAAGATATGCTCATACATGGATTGTGTTCCTGTGAGTAATCATATGTAAAGCTCTTATGACCAGGATTCATCTTTATTCTGTAACTATTGTACAACATTAATCATACCCTGTAGTTATTTTCAGAATGTCACCCAATCCTGGATAAAAGGCACTGTAAAAATCCTACCAGTGGGGAATATTTAACAAGACACACTTAGCACCTTGCATAATGTTCCCCCCAGCTGTGGCCGCTCTTTGTCCAAAGCTGCTCTCTATCCTCGATAAGAACTCTCTTGCTTTTAATTTTTGAACAGACTTTGTGATTATTAGCTCTTTGACATATTTGGTGTCAGAAGTCATGATTTTGAGCTCTACTGCAAGATATATGTCATTAATGTGCAAGAGTTGAGTAGTAGAGTTTTTGCTGTTGTCTTAAATGCAAAATGTCATGTCATGGATTGAATTGTGTCTCCCAAATACTATCTGCCAACTTGCCTAGGTCATGATTCCCTTGTATGATTGTATGATTATCTACTGATATGATTTCTCTATGTGTTATAAATCCTATCACTATGATGTAGTGAGATGGATCAGTGGCAGTTATATTGATAAGGTCTACAAGATTAAATAGTGTCTTAAGGCAATCTCTTTTGAGAAATAAAAGAGAGAAGCAAGCAGAGAGACATACAAACCTCATACCACCGAGAAAGCAGCACCGGGAGCAGAGTGCATCCTTTGGACCTGAGGTCCCTGCACTGAAATGCTCCCAGGCTGAGGGAAAACTGGTGAATCACAAGGACCTTCCTTCAGAGCCAACAGAGAGAGAAAGCCTTCCCCTGAAGCTGGTGCCCTGAATTCGGACTTTTAGCCTACTGAGAGAATAAACTTCTCTTTGTTAAAGCCATCCACTTGTGGTATTTCTGTTATAGCAGCACTAAATGACTAAGACATGTTGCATAATGAGATAGTTGATTAGTGAGGAGTAGGTATATATCTAGGTCTTTAATGTCCTACTGTCTCTCAGCTGACACCTGGGTAATAATTACTTTCCTATCATCAACTTTTCTGTGGTCCAAGCCACTTTTATACTAATGTGAACACCACAGCGGTGGGTGTACAAATGCTAGTGTCCACGTGTCATCTCTCACAAAACCTCTAAACAGAACACCAGTAGAAAACAGACATCAAATTTCAATCTCAGAGCTCTGGAGAAATCTGAGAAGTACTGTGTCACTGCCAATCTGACTTTCTAAGGACATTTAATAGAGCAAGAAGTGGGTGTATGGAATTGAAAGGAAGACCACATTTATGTCTAAAATGAAGCACTTAGGACCTGAAGTTTTCCTACTGAGAACGACAACGTGGCATAGTGGAAAGGGCCTGATCATCAGAGGTTACATCCGCCCACCCTACATTCTGCACAGAGTCACCTGGCAATGGGGGAGATGAGTGAAAGTTTGAGGTTACTCCTCCCCTTTTTCCCCTGTTCTGCTCACCTCATACTCCTCTGGCATGACTATGTGTTTTAATACATCCACTCTTGGTAGCAAATTGCCAAGTGTACCTCTGGTCGGGATAACCCCTCTGATGTCAATCTAGCTGTGTGGCTGCAAGTCACTTTGCTTCTCTGGCCTCAGATTTCTCATTTATGTCAAGAATCCTTTCTAGCCTTAAGACTTTATGAGTGAGAATTTTTATTCCTCAAAATCGACTTCCTCTAAAACTTTGACTTTAGAGGATTTGAGTAGAAGAGAATGTTTTGCTCCACACCAGCATGTCATAGGCTTGGATTTTTCAGCTGTAACTTTTGGTTGTGTTCAAATGGCCAAAAGAGAAAGGCTACCATGTATTTATAAACTAGTGACTGAGGTGGCATTAAACACTTGAGATGCAGCACCATGCCAGACAAGGTGGCTGAATAGTCATTACACGGAACATTTTTATCTCAAAATTAAACCAGTAGAAATGTTCAAAACACTTTCCTGTGATCGATCTTTAACCATAAATTGTTGCTGCAAAATATGGATTAGTTTTCAGCTTGGTTGAACAATGACCAAGTCTTTTCTATCACATTCATTTTTTTTTTTAGTGTTATTAAACTTCCATACACACCATCCAATTAATAGACTTTTGCTTAGTGAAGGCGGGGGGGACTTTCAAACAACTACTCTCATGTTCATAAAAATTTTTGCTCATAAAATTCCTCTTTATTCAGTCTTGAATGTTGAGACTTTAGCACCAAACTCAGTATTATGACCTTTATGTTGTGATGGAATCCTTGTCCATCCATGATCATGTTATGAGAGAAAAGCACAGAGAAAAAAAGACATTTATTAACCATCTGATATCACTTAGCACAGCCTCTTGCTCGCAGGCATTCATTGACAGCTTGTTAAAGAACTGGGTGAATTAAGAAACAGACACATGATAAAGGTACTCTGCAGACCTTTCCGTACTTAATGTCCACCACACTCCTCCAAGACAGCAACTGCGACACTCAAGCTACACTTAAGGAAAAAATAAAGAGTTCCCAAATTTCCACAGCTAGTAAGTCACAGGGCAAGAATTTTAATGGTTATGACTCTCATTTTTGAGAGGGGAAAGTATACCTTAAAAATGTTTCATCATGACATAAATATATTATTGGATTTGTTTTTACTAGATTGGAGGCATTACATGCCTATAGATAACTGGTAGAATGTAAAGAATACAGAGTTTGTAACTAGAGACACAGGTTTGAATCTTACCTATTGTATATAGTAGCTATGTAACTTTGGGCAAGTTCATTAACATCCAGGCTCAGTTTTCTTATCTATTACCTATAATAATTTCTAAATCCTCACAAAATTAAACTACATAAATTTTAATATATGATTAAATTATATAATATAATAGTTATATATATACAATTCTGAATCCTCACAACATAATTATATTATACATATAAAACAAATATATAAATATATGCATAATTTCTAAATTCTCAGAAAAAATTGCAAACCACATATTAAATCACTTTATAAGTGTGGTTTGAATAGGCTAAGTAACTCGCCTGAGGTTATAACAATGGCAGAGCTGGGATTCAAATTTGGATTTGACCAATGCCATGGTCTAGACCCAATTAAGAAAGACAGAAAAGGGTGAACATTCTGAGTTTTATTCTATTTTGTTTGGTCTAATTTCCCAGGAGAAGAAAAAGAGAAAGGCAAAACAATTTGTTTAGGAGGGAAGATTGTTCATGTGTACATGGGGCTATTTACTCAGAAACACAAACAAAATGAATAAGGTGATAATATGAATTTCATTGTGTCCTTCTAAAACATATGTTGTAAATCCTGATCGCTAGTTCTACTCTGTCCTATAGGATCACTATCAGTCGTGGCAGTGGGTTTAGTTTGGCATTATACATGTGGATGTAAACCCATCTGGGGATGGGGTTTTGTTATGTTAATAAGGCTATTTCATTGTAAGGTGTGTTTTAAGCCAATCACTTTTGAGATATAAAAGAGCAGATTAGACACAGAAGCAAGGAAGCACAAATGAGGAAAGACTGATGCCACCCCACAAGAAGATCGCCAAGGAACAGAGGAACAGAAGCTGAAGACAAGGGCCTTGCCCCAGAGCCCACAGAGAGAGAAAGCCTTCTGGAGCTTGCACCCTGAATTTGGATGTCTACCCTCCTAAACTGTGAGAGAACAAATTTCTATTCATTAAAGCCACTCACTTGTATTTCTATTAAGGCAGCACTAAGAAACTAATAGCAATTCCAATGAGCTGTAATTACCATTCTCTTGATAGGAATTGGCCATAGCATAAGAAACCACATGCCCAACTCACCACCACTTACTCGTATAAACCACTAGAGAAATGGTAAATATTAAAGTTTTTAAAGGGATATGTGTATAGAATTTCTGCCTACTTCTACCTGGACTGTCATGTAACCAACAACCATCTTTGTGGAATTCCTAAGGGTCTTGAATTTCTTTTGATAAAATACTAAAGGGTGCAGGTCAGACATATAAATGAGATGAGGTTATGGTTTGTTCATCAATGCAGTCAACCATTTAATTCAGCAGACTTCTAGGAATATCTCTTCTATGTAGGAGGCATTGTTTGGACATTTGGGATCTAAAGACGATTGGGATATGGTCAGTGTTCTTAAAGAGCTCCTGGTTTGTTGGAGAAAATACACTCAAAGAGAGATAATTATCATGCAATGTGAGAAGCATGACATTAGACGGAACTGGAAAAAGCAATGATAGCACAATACAGTTCATCAGTCTTTCACTGATTTTCATAATCTTGACATTTTTGGAAAGTTGGTGGTGTTGTTATGTGCCATTGAGTCAGTCATGACTCATAGTGACCCTACACATAATGGAACAAAATATTGCCCTCTCCTATATCGTGCTCACAATAGTATGTATATTCAAGACCACTGTTGCAGTCACGGTGTCATTCCATCTCATTGAGAGTCTACCTCTTTTTTGATGACCCTCTACTTTACCAAACATGATGTCTTTCTCCAGGGATTGGTTCCTCCTGAGAACCTGCTCCAAGAAAATGAGACAAAGTCTTCTCATACTCACTTCTAAGGAGCATTCTGTACTGATCAGTTGTTTTATACAAGTGACTTCAACTTAGGTTTGTCTGATGTTTTCTAGTGATTGAAGTGACATTATGCATTTTTGGCAAAATTTATGTTGTGTCCTCACTACATCATATCAAGTGGTCCATGGTGTTGTTATATCTTATTACTCATGATGTTAACCTTGGTGACTTAGTTAAGCTGTTTTCTGCTGGATTTCTCCACTGAAAACTTAATATCTTTTTTTTTTTTTTTTGTAGTAGGTCAGTATCTTGAGGGAAATACTTTGGGATGATACCAATCTTATTTTTCCCTAACTTTCATGCACTACTTTTATCATCCATTGGCAGGTTTTGCCTGCAACATTTATTATTGTGGTATTTGCTTAATTGTGATTATCTGTTTTCCTATTTCCTTCTGCCTTTATTAGTTAGAATTGCATTGTGAAAAGGAGTTGCCATGCATTGTGAGGAAGTATGAGGAAATATTGAGATATGATCAAATATATCTTATAAAAGACTAAGATCTTATAGTAGGATAGCAGATCAGATGCTGGGCTGGATGTAGTGAGGGTGGAGGTGTACAACTTAGTGACTTACTACAGAGCAAAAGAGAGAGAGAGAGAGAGTAAAGCATTAAGGGTGATTCCAGTATCTGCAGCCATCAATCCCCAAATCATCTGATCTGATGGTGGCACCCAGTGTGGTCGGCATCCCCTGCACCTTCGTAGTGACACCACTGACCTCACCCTCTGGTGAACCCCACACATCCTTTCAGATCCAATGCTGTGTCTCCTCCTCTAAAGATCTCTCTTAATAACCCTCGGAGAGCCACCATGAAAAGAATTTGTATGTATATTTTATTGCAATTATTGGTTTATATTTTCATATTATTTAATAATAATATTAATAATTGGGTAGGTATTACCTACGTTTTAATATTGGTAATTAATACCTCTTATGTGCTTGTTACATGTCAATACTTTACCTACATTATTTTATTTTTGTCTCCTTATGTGGTGGCTACTACTATTTTTATTCATTTTATACAGCAGAAAACAAGGTTAAAGAGATAAGGCAACTTGCCTAATGTTAACCAGTTGACATGTGGTGTTCCAGGCTGTACTGAGGCCTTGTACCAAGCCACTGTGCAAACCTACCCTTCCCTCCAACTCTTGAGCTCATATATACCCAAGGACAATCTTTTTCATCTTCAGTTTGCTGACAGAAACTGAAGAAGTGATAAATAATGGAAAAGCCAGCATCTCTCCCTGCAGGGAACTGGGGGCATAGGAGAAGGCACCTTGCCTTGCAGTACTCACTGCCCTGCGGCCCTTACCCCTCATCAGTATCTCAGCGACCACAAAACCCTCCTAAAGAAATGATGCAGGGCACATGTGCTCAGAGTCCCGCAATCCACTTCCTCTACTTATTGTCTTCAGGCCCCTCCTCCCTGGCTTTGTTTTGTGCACGCAGCTGAGCCAGCCACATGTGTAGGAAAGGCTTATGATTAGTGTGAGCGGGGTACCAGGCGGGATGACATGGGGCTTTGTGATCACGCAGCTCCAGGGGATCATAGCTGTTGTTTCCCAGCCTTCACCCTCTCCCACAATTTGTAGTGGTTCCAATTGTGACCGATTTGGAAGTTCCAGTTGCATCTGCTGGGATAAAATATGTACAGCTGTGGAAATAATTAAATGAAAACTCACTCTGAGTGGAGCGGAAAAAAAAAAAAAAACCTTCACAAATCGCCACTGAGTACTTAAAATGTTGCTTTCCTATCAAATCACATTACAGTTTTCCAGGGTCCAGTTTTCTCTGCTCATGGGCATGTACACAATAGATATTTTCATATATATTTCTCCTAACAGTTTCGTTGGGGTTACAAACTCTGAAATGGGCCTTCAACTAGGCCTTCAACTAGGCCTAAAACTGTTGAGCTAATAGCATATCTTAAGTCATCATAACATACAAATATTACAAGAGTGAAAAGGCTTTTTGTAGATTGTAGGACCACCTAGAAACTACTTTTTATGTCTTGCCCCCATGATGCCATAAAAGTACATTGCATCCAGTGGATTTTCAAACAGTGTTTGGTGAATCAATTGAATGATCGCCAAACAATGCAATGTAGGAAGTCAGAAAGGAATGGAAGGAGGAGAGGGCAGGTATTGAGCCCCTACTCTTTGATGGGCAATTTGTTTGAACATATATTCTTATATCACTTCAACTTCACAAAAACCTACAGTGATTATTTATCCCTATGTTATCTGTGAGGACTCTCAGGCTCAGAGAAACCAACCTCAGGCTCTGAGAAACTTCATCTCCTTTCAAAGCAAGATTGGGAAACAGACTGCTCTCCCACCACCCATATCCTCAAATTGGCCGTGCCCAGGGTGCAACCTCAAACTGTCATTAGGAGTTCTGGAGTCAGACTGCCTGGACCTGAACTGGATACTACCACTTAACTAACTGTATGACTTTGGGGAGGTTAACTAACCATTTGGGAAAGTTAACTAATCCCTATCTGTAAATTGGGGTTAATACTAATATCTACTTTCATAGGGTCCTTGAGAAGATAAAATGCTAAACATAAGTGATTTGAATATGTCTGGACATTGCTAATTAAAAAAAAAAAAAAGCTTAATAATAATAAAATCAATAGTCATAATTTACTCATGTAAGTATTGCACTCAACATACATTATCTCAAATCCATACAGCATTCATGTGAAATAAATATTATAATTCCTTTTCTATAGATCAAGCAAGTGAGGCTCAGGTAGTTCAGATCACTTTTAAAGCTATAGAGCTAGTTAACAAGGAAGCTAAAATCAGAATCTGTGTCTGACCTACACCAAATCTTTCCTTTCGCACTACGTCTATTTCTCTCAAAATAGATCCTTTGGATATTGGTGCTATCTAGGATTAGTCCTTCCTTCCTTCCTTTCTCTTTCTTTTTTATTTTAAACAAACACATGGTCAGGTATTCTTCTATGCACATTATAAATATTGATTCATTCTATATGCATAACATCTCTTAAGACTTAAATAAGATCCATGCTCCTTGACCTTGATGACTTTGAATATTAATTTTTCATTGAGCTTGCTTAGCATGTCCAGGCCTGCTTCCTAGATGCTTCGGCTTATTCTTTCTTCCTTCTTTGAATTTCCTAGTGTGTCACTAGGAAAGACCTGCATTCAGCTTCATGTCCAACATGGGCCCTCAAATTCAATTACAGATGTGGGGATCCCTCTTGGGTTGATTCCATAAATACCAGTAAAGATGAACTTTTCAAAAATATCAAGTAAAGGATGAAAACAGACAAGAATCTATGAAGGGGTCTTAACTGTCCCTCTGCTGACCTTTAGAATGGCTTATGACAACAGCCTGCTGCTGTGTGTGTCTGTGGGAGGGTATGGGTCCTGTTCCTCTTGTTCACCTTGTTAGTCCCCAGCATGCCATACATAAATTAATGAGTTAAATAAATCAAGAATTTTCAATGCATGAATAAAGTCATTTTCCTCCTTCATTTGTCATTTCCTTCTAATTTATTCTTTATAATGCCTACTGGAATGTCCTTCCACTCATTCAAACTTACGTTACTTCTCAAAAAAACTGTAGTTCCTTCTCTGTATTTTCAAGATGAAGTCCTACACCACTCAACCACAAGAGCCTTCTTGATCTATTTCCTGAATCTGCATCTTGTTTCATCTTTCCATGCTCCACTCCTCAAACATTATGTTCCAGTCATATTTAGTCACTTTCATTTTGAGGAGTATTTTAAAAAATCAGTGCTCTCTTCTCTGGTACTTCGCAAATGCTACTGCTTCTGGCTTCATATTACTGCCATCATATGCTCACTGTTGAATGTATAATTTGTCTTTATCTTTCAGGTTTTAACCTACATGTCACCTCCCCCAGGGGGTCTTACTTGACCTACCCAAGGTTCATTGAAGTGTCCCACCAATGTCTTTTGTAACACTAAATTATCATTCAATAATGCAAAGAGAGAAAGAAATAGAGGAAAACAGACAAGATGTGTGGGCACAGAGACACAGAGAGGGGATCCAGAGGGTTAGGTTTATTTCTAAATCTACCACTGTTCATCTGAATGTTACTAAGTAGGTCACTCCATTCCTTTAAGATCTAGTTTTCTTGTCCTCAAATTAGTGTGCTGTGCTATATAATCTCTGAACTGCTTTGTTAGCACTCAATATCTAAATTGCCTTGATTAATTTAGAAGAAAGCCAGGAAGACTTGGTATGGATATTGGCTATACTAAAGTATAGCACATATTTTGTATCACTGCTTATCACTATTTCTATAAATAACATGAAGTTTAAACAAGGCCAATTCCACTTCCTGTGGCCCCCCACCAATCTCTTCAGCTTTTTATAGTGCATTCATTTCCAGGGTCACAATGTATTTTCTCCTTCTCCTCCTTATCTTCCTCCTTCTTCATCATCACTGTGACTAATATTCAATGAAGGCTTTCTATATGCCAGAACCCTACTAAGTGTTTTACAAATGTTACCCAATTTAATCCTCTAATCAAATCTGTGGGGACACTATTATTATGAACCCATCTTATGGAAGAAGTAACTGATGCTTAGAAAGAGAAGTGACTTGCCTAATGACCATAGCAAGTAAGAGGTGAAGCAGGAATTCAAACCCAGCTCTGCCTGACTCTGAAGCCTGTTCTCTTAACCAATACTCATATAGCTTTTCATATAAGACATTGAAAGTTTCGGAGTTGATGTGAAATACAAGTGAAACATGAATTAAAATATGCTTCTTGAATAGATATTCTTTACAACAAAGACAAAAGCCTAGATTGATGCTAAAATAATCAAATATATAATTATTCTTCTATTACTTACGCTGTATAGCATTGTGCCATTTGCTGGCGAGGAGCTCATGAAGGTAACTGGCATATACTGTCAGCAATCTCATCAGCACCTCTTAAGAACTTCTTGTCTTCCGCCACCCTTTTATAAAAGCTCATAAGTGCTAACCAACCAAATAAATATAGCAGAATAACCAGAACATAAAGTTAATCAGTAAAATGATTATTTTAATTCTATAAGATTTTTTATAATGTATAATTCAGGTGAATAAACCACATTTTCCTAATGCCTATATCATTACTTTTTCACATTACGATACCAGAACTAATGTTTGACAGAAAAAATAGAAGTAAATAAAATATTCTTCTATAGAAATTTTAACTGAGTGCTTGTTTAGCAGAATCATTTATTTAAACAAAGTAGACTCGTGTTATAGTGCAGGGATTCCAATTCTGCCCTTTCACACTGTATTTTTTCCCAAAACGATAATTAAGGGCATATATTCAGCCGAATGGAGCCCTGGTGACGCACGGGTTAGTATCTGGCTGCTAACCAAAACGTTAGCAACCAGCCACTCCTTGGAAACCCTATGGGGCAGTTCTGCTTTATCCTATAGGGCTGTAATCAGTCAGAATCAATTTGACGGCAACGGGTTTTTTTTGCTTGTTTGTTTTTCAACCAAATGGAATGCCCAAGGAAATTTGTTTCTTTATGTCAGAAATCTAAATACAACTCCCTACAATTCCCAACATTCCCTGAACAAATTGTACTTTCAAAAATCTCCAAGGTTTTAAATATGTTGTTCCATTGTACCATGTGAGGGTGGGGCTGTTATTGAAGAACAGTTTCACCACTTGAGAGTTTTCTATTCTCCATTAAAAACCAAACAAACATAACTAACACATATGGTTGAAAGTGACCATATGTTATTGCTTTTGCTCTCCTCAGCAGAGGTAGTTGCTTTCCCCCCCGGGACTCAAGGTAACTTTCTTTATTCCTCTGTGTTTGAAATCTCAAACGGGCAGGAAATGGAAGCAAACTAAAAATAAAGTCAGAGGAATCAGACAAACCAGGGTAAAAATCAGTACCCAACATGCATTCATTAAATTGTAAACAATTTCTAGTGGTGATGTTCAGAAAAGAGCTAACACAGAAGGCCTGATTTCAGACCCTTAGAAAATCTGACTTACAAAGTTGGCCCAGGGCTTCTCCTGGGTGCTTGGATTTCAGAATGGTCCCCAAAATGAGAGTGGCTCCCTATGCCTGAACTGTTTGTGAAATACTCAGAAGAGGCAAATGGAAAAATGGAGAGTGAGGATGGTTACACAACACAATGAATGTAATTAAACATCAGTAATTGTACTCTTAAGAATAGTTAAAATGGCAAATGTTTTGTTATAAATATTTTATCACCATAAAAAAATGCAATATAAGATCACATTTTTTTTTTTTTTTTGACTGTTGATTAAATAACTTAAAGTGCAATGTAAATTCCTCCCCAGAACTTCATCTAGCAATGTGAAGGTGGAAGGGGCAGAGGGCACATCAGCCTGGTTGTGCTTGACTGTGCCCATGTCCACTCTGCCAGCCTCCCTTGCCTTTCCCCCGTGCCAAGGAAGCATCATGAATGAAGAATTTAAGGTGGAAAAAAAAGTATAGATTTAATGAGAAACCAGTTTGCTATGTAAACCTCCATCTAAAGTACAATAAAAATTAAAAAAAAAAAGTATCGAGAGATTGATATAGAAATAACTATAAGGAGCCCTGATGGTGCAATAGTTAAACGCTTAGCTGCTAACTGAAAGGCTAGAGGTTTGAACCCCCCACTGACTCTGTGAGAGAAAGACCTGGCAATCTCTTCCCGTAAAGATTACAGCTCAGAAAACCATATCGGGCAGCGTTACTCCGTTACATAGGGTTGCTATGAGTCAGAATCAATTGGATGGCACTGAACAACATATATATCTTCTGTTCTTCTGTTTCTTATTAGAATACTTATCATTGGATTTAGGGCCCAACAGGGAAATCCAGGATAATCTCATCTCAAGATCTTTAATTACATCTGATATAGAGGCTAATTAAAACCCTTTTTTCAAATAAGGTCATATTCATAGAATCTGGAACTTAGGATTTGGGGATACCTTTCGGGGGGCCACCATTCAACCTATTATACTAATTAAATAAATTAAATAGGATCTCAATAAAAAAAAATTGGCTGCTGGCTAATAGTTCCCAGAAAGCAGGGCTATAGATCCAAGAAGGAAAGTCAAGGACCTCATTTTAGATAGCTATGTCCCAACATTTAACGCACTCTATCTTATGATCTTAACAGATTTGATTGCCTTGATGTGCATTTTGTAAGTCATCCATTTTGGAGGGTATGCTGGGACATTCTGTTGCTTTAAGGTTATTCTATGGGTATGTAGAATGGCCTGGAGAAGTTTCTTATTACACCTGATTTAATTATATTAGATGCTGAAATATATAATTTGTCGAATGACTAACTGAATGGATTAGTACTGAAACTGTTTTGACTATGCTGAAGGTTTAGAATTCTCTGGGTTTTCAATTGGCCATTTTTCTGAATGTTGGAGTAAAAACAAATTAGGTATAGAGACAAATTGTGACACTCTTTGTTTTGCCTGTAGATACTGCTTGATAATCTTTTGAAATTAGAGGTAGGAAGTCCATGTATTTAGTCCATGACTTTCTGAGGCTTCGCCTTTCATGAGAAGCTGTGAATCCTGCCTCCAGTTCAGCTAACTATTAAAACATATGGCTCTGCACTCATCCAAAACCATAAAATAGCTGTGAGGTTCCTTCAGGGAATATAACCTCAAACATACTTCTACTGAATATTTACCAAAAACTTGATTAAAAGGGAATTGGTGCTTATAAGCGATAGCCTGAAGACTACTGTAGTCCTTGCATTCATTGGACACTGAAGTCCATTCTTAGAGAGTACCAAAAACGCCAAGAATATGTACAGCAAGAATTGTATTTGTATTTACCAAACTGTGATTTAGCTTGATGCTATCACTATTCAGTGACAAATATTATAAGGAAAAACAAACAAAACTATTCTACTAATCAGAATATACATCATAAGAATAGTGTTGAAGATATTGTTCATCACATTATCCATTGCCCTAAATTTTCTCCGATCATCATAATCAGTTGCCATCAAGTCAATTCCGGCTCATGGTGTCCCCACGTGTCACAGAGTAGAACTGTGCTCCATTGAATTTTCAAGGCTGTGAGCTTTCAGAACCCGATGGTCAGGACTTTCTTCCAAGGCACTTCTGTGTAGCTCGAACCACCAGCCTTCCGGTTAGTAGACTAGCACTAAACCATTTGTAGCACGCAGGGACTCCTCTGGTTACAATACCATAAGTAAATAGTGATGTTGCTCCTGAGTACCTGTTTTATTTTCATTTTATGGGCACTGTGACTTCGGTGTTTCCCTCTTTGCTCTGACTGCTACAAAACTTAAAATCAAAGGTGTAGTCTAACTCTAAAAACCAGGCAGGACTTAAAAACATAAGGATTTTTTTTTACATATCGATATTATACCTGGCTTCATATTTTTCATCTCAGTTCTTATTCCTCCCTTTTTTCTTTGGTTTTGTCTATGTATATTTTAAATTGTTCTATATTTTTAGGAAAGGTGCCTTAAATGATGTCTGGAACAAGATGGGGTATAAATAGATATTGTATCAATAATCTAAGAAGCTCAGGCAGCACAGTGATTAAGCATTTGGCTGCTAACTGAAAGGTTGGCAGTTTGAACCCACCAGCCACTCCGCAGGAGAAAGATGTGGCAGCTTGCTTCTATAAAAATTACAGCCTTGGAAACCCTATGGGGCAGTTCTACTCTGTCCTACAGTGTTGCTATGAGTCGGAACTAACTCAACTGCAATGGGTTGTCAACAATCTGTTTACTGCTAATCGTGCTTGAGAAATGCCAACATCAGCAGCCATGGTGGCACAGGCCTCATGGAGTAATCAGCTCACACATGATGAGTCTCAGGCAAGAGGCAGCTTCTGCATTCCCCAAGAGCTGCCTAAAGGAACTGACCACCAAAAAAAAAAACTCAGCAGTGACAGTGTGAAGAGTGGTACAGGACTTGTAGGCTCAGTTCTCAAGACTCTTGTTGCTATTCTGCCTAAACTGTCCTTCTAAACCACTCCTGTAGGAAGCAGTTCTTGACCGCTGAATCTGTCCTCCCCATTCCAGATAAAATTAACTTTCCTCTGAGCTAACACTATACCTTGCATACAAGCTCCAGGTTGCATTCAAACTGTTATCATACCTTTTATGTAGTTATCCCCACTCCTAGACTATCAGCTCCCTGAGGGTAGGGATTCCCTTTATTTATTTTTTTCTTATATCCAGGAAGGCTGGATCATACATAACAGGCATGCCATAAGTGATAATTTCATAATGGATTGGACTTAAATAAAGATGAATTAATTTAAATTAGGCACAAAAATAAAACTCATGAAATCAGGAATGCCATTTTTAATATTCTAATATAACTTAGAGCAATTCAAATTATTAAAAAAAATTGTCTATAATCTAACCTTTTTGCTAGGTATGGAGATACAAGAATCACTAATCATACAGTGTACCTATGACAGCTTTGTTACCAGATATGTTTAACATTTAGTCTGATGTGGTAGGCATTTAGAACGTATGGATTGAGAATGTGGGTTCTACATACTCAAACGTTAACTTAGAGGCAGCTTGATACAGAAGTTAAGCTTGGGTTTGATTTCTGCCTTCATTCCCTATAATCTCTTTGCCTAAAGGAAAGTAGCTTAAACTCTCTGATCTTTAGTTTCTTAGATGTAAAACAACAGCCATATTACCTGCCTCATGGGGTTGTGAAGATCGAAGGACAACATGTTTCTAAAAGTCTTAAGCCAATGTGGAGCACACAGTAAGTACTCAATAAATGTGAGCAATTACAGCACCTCCTGCATGCAAAGTACTGTTCTAGACAAAAAAAAAGATACTGGGACACAAAACTGAGTAATATACATTCCATGTTACTTAGGCAGGTTTTCAACACATCACTGTAAGTGAATTAACTGAAGTGTGGACATGGGGTTGTGGAAACCCAGAAAAGTGGCATTTAGTCCCTGATCTCTACTAAGCTCTTTTTGATTCAATAGTGTCATGTCTTCCTTTCTTCTCTGTAACCACCTATACCCCTGATTGACAATGAAAAAGCTACCATTAATTCCAAGCAATTAAAAAGAGAGCTTCCAAAACAAAAGCCTTTATCCAGATCTTAGAAAGGAAAAATGAGCCAACAAAGCTATTCCTTCCCCTCAGAGTTCCAAACCAGAGTTGACGGAACACAAGAGAGCTGCTTAACGGGTTTGCCTTCGTGCCTTACCCCATACTGGGTTGAAGGGCAGTTGGGGAGGGAGGGGTGTCAAAGATGATAGAATCTCCTTTTGAAGTTTGGGAGCCGAGAGAGTAAAGATGGTCCGGGCTTCCTTTAGCCCTAGATGGATCTCCAGTATGTGAAAGTCAGTAAGGGATAGTAAGGTGGTATAAGCCAGTATTTATAGCCTGGCATTTTCTGTAGTGAGTGACTAAATAATAGGCGAGAGACTGAGATTGAAATTCACTGGATTGGGAAGGTGGTGGTGGTTGTGGGGAATCAGCTCAAGACAAGGGCAAGGGAATGTACTTCAGAAAGATGGGTGTGACTTGTCCCCACTGGGATGCAAGTGAGGGCTGTTCTACACCTTCACTCATGGGACCCAGTGCCAGGAAGCCTAGTGAGTGCCTGAAACCTTCCCAGTAGTTATCCAAGCAATCTTCTAACTCTGGATACGCAAGAAATTGCATTGGGAGTAGAAGATCAGCATAAGGTCAAGGTAGATGGAGTTCCAGAAGCAGAGGGCCCACTCCTCGGTGACACTGTGCAGGCAGCAAAAGCAAGCCTCTAGAGCTTGCAATAAATCCCCGGGAAGAGCAGGAGCAAGAAAACCCAAGAGGGAGTTTTAAATTGAATGTGATTAAATTATACAACAGCCAGACTAAGAAATCACTACATTACACTGAATTTATCTGAAAGTGACCAGATTCAGTTTCTGCATCAGGCTTGGAGAGCTTGAAATCAAAATACTGCAATGAGTTATAAGAAAATAGAGTTACATTGTAACCTTATATGAGTGGTTTTGAAATTTATACCTGTTACTTAGTACATGCCTTTTATGTGATTTTCAGAGCAGTCAAAAGCCAAAGGGAAAAAATAAAAAGCATTGTAAGGTCCATGGCAGTCACAAACATGCTTGTTTTACTCATTATGGTATCTCAAAGTCGTGCTCAGGGTCCAATGCAGAGTGACTGCTGAGTTTCTGATATATCTGTGGCATGTATTTGCGACTAAAGTGACAGGTGATTGCAAAGGTGATTCACATAAAAACACACTATGGAGAATCTCATGGACTGAATTGTGTCCCCAAGAAATATGTATAAATATATATATATGTCAACTTGGCAAGGCAATGATTTCCAGTATTGTATGGTTGTCCTCCATTTTGTGATCTGATGTCATTATCCTATATGTTGTAAATCCTAGCCTCTATGCCTACGGTTATGATCCTATTTGGGAGTGAGCTATCCATTATGTTAATGAGGCCAAACACAATCTACATGATTAGGTCATATTTTGAGTCTATCTCTTTCGAGATATAAAAGAAAGAAGAGAGCACAGAGCAGAGGGACCTCCTGCCACCAAGAAAGAAGAGCCAGGAGTGGAGCATGTCCTTTGGACCCTGAGTCTCTGCTTTGAGAAACTCCTCTACCAGGGTAAGACTGATGACAAAGACCTTTCCCCAGAGCTGACAGAGAGAGAAACTCCCTTGGAGTTGGCGCCCTGAATTCGGACATCTAGCCTCCTAGGCTGTAAGAGAATACATTTCTGTTTGTTAAGCAATCCACTGGAGGTATATTTATTATAATAAAAAAAATAATAGTACTTGATAATTAAGACAAAGATTAACTCTGTTTTTGTCAGCCTATACTTTGTCAGAACAAACTCAGTAGTCTGTGGTTTCCAATTTTGGCACGCAGAATGGATAATATTCATAGGCTCAAGATACTTCTATGGACTTGCACAGGGTAATTCATGTACAACTCTCATCAAACTCGCTGCATTCTTAACATTCACTTCCAGAAAGTAAAGTGTATTGGAACACAAAATTAGGATGAGTAGTAGTTTAAGGAAATCTTGGATGCACTGCATATGAGCATGTAAACCTTTCTGAAACTCTAGAACTAAAAACAAAAACACCCAACCACAACAACAAAAGTACTTCAAGTTACTAATTACTTGTAAAAAGAACGCATAGAGTATGTTTGCAGATAAACCTCTGCTTCAGACAGCGGCTTCCCTTGAAGTCGGAGTTCCTGCCTCATTCAATTTGGTATCCACTCTCACCAGAAGACTAGTATACATCGTATCCACCATCCCCAGAAGACTAGTGTACTAGTATACTCAGTAAACTTTAATTCAGAGCCATTTCATTTTTTTTCCAATAAAAAAAACCTGTTTTTCTGAAATTCTATGCCCAGAATGTGTGAGTGCTAACATAATCGAAAAGTTTGCCAGAAGGATAGAGTGTGTTACAACAGACTTGTCTATCACAATAAAGACTTACGTATTTATATGCATATAAATTTACAAGCATCTATTTCATGTGACACATTTTATTTTGCATTTTCGTTCATGCTTTTAAACTTTTTTTGTGCCAATAAAATGTCACTAAATGTTATATTTTGTTAAGAATTGCTTCTTTCAGTGCTTTCAGTCATTATAATAATTATGATATTCAATATAAGAAAAGCCTGGAGAGGTAGCTAGAATTGTCCTAGCACAGATGAGCGTGCTGCAGCAGTTCATAAAAACTGTTAACTTTCTCAAGGCATAATCTGTGGTAGACACTGCTGGAGACTGTCAGATCATCGATTGTAAAAACAAGTGTTTTTTACAATCGAAGATCTGACTAGACACAGGAACTTCAAACCTAAGATGGAAACAAATACTTTTCTGCCATGTTGAGCATAATTAAGAGTCATTGATCCTATTGGTAGCACAAATGGTTACGCACCAGACTACTAACCAAAAGGCTGGCAGTTCAAATATATTCAGAGGTACCTTGGAAGAGCGGCCTGGCAATCTACTTTCAAAAGATCACAGCCTTGTAAACCTTATGGATCACTTCTATTCTGCACATATGGGGTCACCATGAGTCAATGTTGACTCAGCAGCAACTAACAAGAACAACATCAATCATACTGGACTATATGTATGTAGGTCACATTCTTAAAATAGAAAGGAGACACTCATGCAGGGCAGCCAAAATAATTATTTAGAGAAAAATGGAAAGAGCTCAAATGAATTGATTTCAAAAAGGAGATTTAGGTTTTACTTAAACTAGAAAAGCTGAATCCACCTACTACATAAACAATCCCCCACGCGTTACACTCACACCATCAAGGCTTTCTGTGGCAAGAACATACGAATGTGCACTACGTCAAAGGAGAGAAATGTTATATGTTCAAACACAGTTGCCATTTTGTCTAGGAAACATTTTCCTTCTATGGGCTTATCACTTTCCTGTGCATAAAGTATTTGTTTAATAGTTCTTTCACAGTCTGTTAGGTCCCTCTTAGTCAGCTGCATTATAGTATAGCCAACTTTCTGCCAAAAAAGATCTCTTAACACTTAAATATGATGACTAGTACCCAACACAACCCTTTTCTGGCTTGTCTGCCATTTCTGTGTGTCCCTGTGGTCCACCATGTTTTAACTCTAGAGTATCACTTAACTCACTGCATTATAAAAATATAGTTATTTGTATATTTCTCTACAGAATTAAAATTACATGATGGCAGGGCCCTTATCCAAAGAGCATCTTAAAGTAGCTAGTACATGGTAGGTGTTCAAGTAAATGCTGATTAAATGAACAAAATAAATAGCCTTTAGTACTTGACATTGAATGAGAAAGCCTTCTTACAGGGTCCTGGAAAGTCAGCCTACAGAGATTTTATTAACAGGTAATTTTGATAGAGAGGAGGCATAAATGATAGCATTGAGATCCAGATAAGAATCTCCCTGCCTGTACCACCCATACCTGCTCTCCAGCATCCCTGCTCCAGAAGACTAAGGATTTGGTAGGCAGAATGGCCCCTCAAAATATTCACATCCTACTCTCTGGAACCTGTGAATATGGTATGCCACTTAGCAAAAGTGACTTTATAGATATAATTAAGATTGTTGTTATTGTTAGGTGCTGTCGAATCAGCTCCAACTCATAGTCACCTTATGGAAAACAGAATGAAATGTTACCCAGTCCTGAGTCATCATCACAATCATTTCTAAGTTTGAGCCCATTGTTGCAGCCACTGTGTCAATCCACCTCATTGAGTGCCTCCTTCTCTTTGCTGACCCTCTACCCTACCAACCATGGTGTCCTTCTCTGGAAATTTGTCCTTCCTGATGATGTGTCCAAAGTAAGTAAGCAAAATCTTGCCATCCTTGCTTCTAAGATTATGGATATTAAAATATGGAGACTATCCTGAATTATCCAACTGGGTTCAATCTAAACACACGCACTTTGAAAACAGAGACCTGTCTCAAACGGAGAGCAAGATTAACACGGTTGAAGTGGTTGTCTAAGAGATTACAAGGATGGTAAGGACTAGGAAGACCTTTGCTAGCTCTGAGATGTAGAGGTCCATTTGCAAGTACCAGAGAAAGACCTCTGGAAGCTACGGAGCCCCTACCTGGCAGCAAGGAAAGGGAGACCTCAGTCCTACACCTGCAAGGAACTAGATTCTGCCAACAACTTTCATGATTCTGGATGTAAATTCTCCCCAAGAGCCCCCATACAAGATGTAGGCCAGCCAACACCTTGATTTTGATTTTTTGAGACCTGGTACAGAGGTATTAACTGATCACACCCAGGCTCCTGACTGGGAGATAATAAATTGGTATTATTTTAAGCTTCTAAATGTGTGGTAATGTGTTATAACAGCAATAGAAAACTAATAAAGAGAGACCCCAAAACTATTCTCATAAAGAAATATATGTAGTCACAATAAGAAGCAAAAGGATTTGAGCCTGCAGCTCTGAAGACACATTTACTCTTGTCTTAGACAGTAATGGATATTGGGTATAAAAAATGTCCCTCTCCTCATATTAAGGAAACAAATAGATGATAAAAGACCTTTTAAGGTCAAGTTGGCTCTGTCTTAGCAGTGGAGTTGTCTGATGGTCTTGAATTGCGGTGCTTTGAAGGAAGACTGCATTTTAGGTTTAGGTCAAGTAACAACTACCTTGGACTCATCCTGGTGCTCTCCTCCAACTATGCCTTTTTCATAGATTCCTTAATCCACTGGTTTGCCAAGTCACACATTAGTTCTCTCTATAATCTGTTTATCCATTAGTGCCAGGCACTATGCTCAGTAAGGGAGATACAAGGATAAACTAAAAGTAGCCTTAGCCCTCAAGAAACTTAAAGTCAAGAGAGATATATAAATGAATATGAACAGATAATCCTCATATACAGTAATCCGATCACTTTACCAGTGAAGACCTGCCTCATACCTTGTGGTGGTGTTTTTGTTAAGAACCGTTGAGTCAGTTCCAACTAACAGCAACCCTATGTACAACAGAATGAAACACTGTCTGGTCCTGTGTCATCCTCACAATTGCTATTATGCTTGTGCTCATTGTTGTAGCCACTGTGTCAGTCTATCTCATTGAGGGTCTTCTTCTTTTTTGCTGATGCTCTACTTTACCAAGCATGATGTCCATCTCCAGGGACTGATCCCTCCTGACAATACGTCCAAAGTATGTGAGACACAGTCTCACCATTCTTGCTTCTAAGGAGCATTCTGGTTGTACTTCTTCCAGACAGATTCGTTCATTCATAACTGGTACCTGCCCTCCTCTATTTTTAACTCACCCTATCTCCAGCTTGGTGGTGCAATGGTTAAAGTTTGGCTGTTAACTGAAATGTTGGTGGTTCTAACCCACTCAGCAGCTCCAAGGGAGAAAGACCTGGTACTCTGTTCCTGTAAATATTACAGCCTATAAGACCCTATGAGGCAATTCCACTCTGTCATATGGGGTCACTATAAGTCAGAATCGACTTGACATCATCTAACTACAATATCTTTAGCGTTCCATTCTGTGCCTATATGGCCAATGGAATTGGCACCTCTCTCTCACATTTGCCATTGAAATGCAGGAGCTACTCAAACAGGGTGGCTCTATTCTGGCCCCATACCCTAATAGCAGTGCTGTTCAATGGTTAGCTTGCCTTGGTTTCAGGATCCTACGTTGCCATCCATATCATTTGGATAATAATGTTAGCAGAATCATAAAATATTCCTCCAAGATTCTTCACCCTAATCCCTGGAACTGTGAATATGATATTACACCCCGAGTATGCTACTGTTACATGGCAAAAGAGATTAAGCAGACGGTATTGGTTAAGAGCTCAGCTTCTAACCAAAGGTCAGCAGTTTGAATCCACCAGGTGCTCCTTGGAAACCACATTGGGTAGGTCTACTCTATCCTATAGGGTTGCTATAAGTCAGAATCGACTTGACCGCAACAGGTTAGGATTAATGCTGCTAATCAGTTGACTTTGAGCTAATCAAAAGAAAGATTATTCCAGTGGGCCTTACTTAATCATTTGAGCCCTTTAAAAGCAGACAGTTTTCTCTGGCTGGTAGCAGAAGGGGAAGTCAGAGAGACTGAAAGCATGAAGAGGACTCAGCCTGCTTTTAGTGCTTTGAGGAGAGAGTGGACCACATGAAAATAATGTTGGTGGACTCTGCTCTCTGAGATAAGAATAAGCAGAGAGTGACCCCCAGGCTGACAGTCAACAAGAAAACAGGGACCTCAGTCCCACAACTGAAAAAAGGAATGCTGCCAAATTTTAATGAGCTGGGAAGAGGACCTTGAGCTCCAGGTGGGGACACAGCCTAGCCAACACCTCGGTTTCAATCTGTGACTCCATGAGCAGAGAACTCAGCTGAACCTACCCAGAGTCCTGATCTAAGGAACTATGAGATAATAATTAGGTGTTGTTTTAACCCTCTAAATTTGTGGTTATTTGTTGTGTAGTACTAGAAAATAAATGCATAGCTGTAATAAAAAATTACATTCTGAAAGAGATAATAGTTCCCTTTGTTAAATAGTCCAATGAAGTGTTATTAAATAGCTAGGGGAAGAAGCAAACTTGTGCCTTCCCATCGTGGCTTAGAGTTAGAAAATCTTATTGCGGATGATACAGTCATACCCACTGCATGGAAGCAGGTCATAAGTGGAAAGGAGGCTAGTAAGGTAATCTCCAGACCCCATCTGTGTCATATACAGCAGATGATACAGTTCATGGAATGCCTAATTTTACCCTTTGTTATGCCCAAGGTCTCAGACAACCTGAGGCATATGTTACAGCCTCTCTGAGCTATTGAACTACTTTGGCATAAAAAGAAAAAGTCTCGTCTTCATACTTATCCAGGGCATAGCATTAAAGTCACCTTTTTGGTTTTAGAAATTTGTCTTAAGGTAACAATTGAGCCTATAATATTCAACCTTGAAAGTTCAGGGACATTTTAAATGGAGATGGTTATTTCTTTAATTCTAATATTTGTTAAAGGTACCTCTCCTGAACAGTGTCCATTAGATTGAACAGTATTGATGACATTCAACAATTTTAAATTCATAAAAACAATAGCTTCGTATGGTTTAATCTGTTTTTTTTTTTTTTTTAATTATTTATGCAGGGATTTTATTATTTTTTTTAAGTTTAGCCATAATGACTCAAAAGGTCTATGGAAAAAGCTATGCACATCTTATTTAAAAAACTCATATGTGTCAATGAAATTAAAATAATGTCTCACATTATTATGGGAATTGGTAACCACATTCAGAATTAATAAATTAATTCAATCAACTAATCAATCATTTATTCATTTAAGACAGGGCTCAATCATTTATTAAGAGCTTTCAACATGCCAGAAACAATCTCAGCTGCTAGAGGTTCAAAGGTGAAAACCAGTGTTTCGAGGTATAAGACTGTGAGAGATATCAAGATATAAGACTGTGAGAGAATGTTACAAGTTTTAGGATGAGACTGAGCACAGACTAGGAGAACCAGAGGAGCATCTATTCCAGGCTAGGGTGAAAGGAGACTTACTTGAGGAAGTAACATACTATCCACAAATTAAAGGATGGGTAGAAATGTGCTAGGCAGAGAGGGAAAGGAAAGGGATTCTGGAGGGAAATTACAGCAAGTCTATGACAGGAGAGAGCAAGCCTGGCACGCTGGGGATAAGAAAGAACAATCAACCTATGAGATTGTGGGTCGCAGTGGTGTCAAGTTGGAGGAAAAGACTGGAGTTAGATAGAGGCTAACTTGGAAGAACATCTGTGCCTTTACTTTCTGCTGTACTGCTGCCCGACCTTTTCACAAAAAAAAACCAAAAATGTTGCCGTCAAGTAGATTATGACTCATAGCGACCCCATAGGACAGAGTAGAACTTTCTCATAGGGTTTCCAAGGAGTGCCTGGTAGATTCAAGCTGCCAACCTTTTGGTTAGCAGCTGTAGCTCTTAACCACTGTGCCACCAGGGTTTCTACTATCCTTTTTAGGCTTGATAATTTCAATCTGATAAACATCATGATTGCTTTTACCATCTCCTAGACAACCTTTGTTGGAACCAGCCAAATTCATCTTCTAAGGCCCTATAGCCCCCACAACCCAGAGCAGTTTTTCCTAGGTGGCCCCCCTGCTTGGTAACGACATCAGGGAATCAGACCACAGTCAGAACAATCAGACAAGGAACTCAGCTCAGCACCACTATGGTGGCATGGCAATTTAGCTTGAAACATTCCAGGCTGGGCTCTAAAACTAGGCTGCTCATAGAGTATGGTGCCCAATGATGCTGATTTTCTGAGACTGTTCTAGTTTTAGCACTAGAAGTTCCATGATCCTGAAAAACCCCTTTCCAGGATGTGGAAAGTCATGATATCAGAGATGGGTGTAGAAGGTCAGGAAAAAAGTATAAAACCCATATCGTGGCCAAAAAAATAGGGGCTGAAACAATACATTTTTTTTTAGTGTCAAACAGATTTGGCATATTGACTCATCTTTCACAGTGGCTGTTGCCAATTTTCTCCCCCCACTGATATTGTCAACCGTGATCTGCATTTCACATTGTTGTATCACTGAGTATATGACTTAAGGGCACAACTTAAATGCATTGTACTCGTGAAGGTTAACAGGCATCTTTGATTTTGCCTGTAACATAACTGTTGTGCTTTGTGTAGAGTTAGTGCTAGTTAAGTTTTTAACATTGTGAATATAGTAACCATGTTTTCTAAGGGTTCAGATAATGAAAATTACCAATGTCAGCATGATCGAGACTCCCCCCCACAAAAAAAAAATGATTAAAAAAAAACTGTTCTACCAAAGACATAAGGAAAATATTAACCCAAGAGACAGAAAGGGCCACATAAACCAGAGACTTCATCAGCTTGAGACCAAAAGAGCTAGATGGTTCCTGGCTACTGCCAATGATGGCCCTGACAGGGAACACAACAGAGAGTCCCTGATGGAGCAGGAGAAAAGTGGGGTGCAAAATTCAAATTTTAGTGAAAAGACCAGACTTAATGGTCTGACTGACACTGGAGGGACCCTAGAAGACATGGCCCCCAGACTCTCTGTTAGGCCAAAACTAAAACCATTCCCGAAGCCAACTTTTCAGACAAAGCCTATAGACTGGACTATAAGATATAAAATGATACTCGTAAAGAGTGTGCTGCTTAGCTCAAGTAGATACATGAGATGAAATGGGCAGCTCTTGTCCAGAAGCAAGATGAGAAGGCAGAAAGGAACAAGAGCTGGTTGAATGGACATAGGAAATCCGAGGTAGAAAGGAGGAGTGCCCTGTCACATTATAGGGAGAGCAACTAGTGTGTATACATTTTTGCATGAGAAACTAACTTGAGCTGTAAACTTTCACTCAAAGCACAATTAAAAAAAAAAAACTGCTCTTCTAATGTTTGATAACAGGATATATACAACTGGACTAGGGAGGTAACTCACTAAATGAATATGCAGACAAGATTTTGAAATTGGGCATGGAGGACAAAGGGGTGTGAACACATATACAGAGACTGAATCTCACAAGTCTGGGGTGAGATAGGAAAGCACCTCTAAAATAATCAGGAGGTTTTGTTGTTGTTGTTATTTTTTTTATCTTCCAAAAAGATACTACTGCACAGCAGAAAACAGCTGCCCTTGAATTGGCCTGGCAATACCAAGGGAATAAACACACATTACCGTGTTGTTTCCTTCATAGTTTTCTACAAAACTGAGTAAAGTTATATTTTGTGATTCAGAGATTATAACTCAACTGCCCTGTGGCTAACAAAAGGGGAAATTTTGTTAACAGATGAGGTGGTCCTTCCCAGCGTTGTGCTGATTCTGTCAGACCTTACCAGTGATCCTATTTGCTACGAGGCAGAGGCTGATACGTTGATTCATAGCACCAAAGATATTCCCCCTAACCTTTAAGAACTTCGATTTGAAAAAATGGAGTTTCAAGGCTTTTTTTTTTTATTTGTATGAAAATCTTAGAAAACATAAAACAAAATTCTTGATATTTTGTCCAAATACAAATGAGACTTTATTCATCAATCTACATATTCATCCAAGAAAGCAAATGTCAGTTTTGGCAGATTCCCTGCAGTATATAAATGTCCTACTGAAGAAAATGAAAAGGTCTTACTGTGCGCTAAAGGTCCTGCACACCTTGTACAAAACACTGGAAGAAGGTATAATTTGCTTACTTGTGAAACTGAAGATTTTATAATACAAGATTTTGGTTACCTCTCAATTTTCTTAAGACATTCAGAAGCGCTTAGTGAAACTTTTGACTTTGTATGAATGGAAGAAAATAGCCTCCTTAGACATGTGCTTAGAAGATGTTTATCACTGTTACCTACCATATTTTCAAAGTGTGGGACAAGAAGAATATCATTTTTTAATAAGGGGATACATAGAGGATAGAACCCCACTGCCGTCGAGTCCATTCCGACTCATAGCGACTGTATAGGACAGAGTAGAACTGCCCCATAGAGTTTCCAAGGAGGGCCTGGCGGATTCGATCTGCCAACCTCTTGGTTAGCAGCCATAGCACTTAAGCCACTATGCCACGAGGATAGAAGTGTGGGAAAGATTACAGCAAACAGAAATTCACATATTGTTTCTCCAAAGCTGATCAATGATGTCTGAAAATATCATAAAGAATTAGATAAGGATGAATTAAATGCACCTGAGCTGTTGAATGTTATATTTTGGGTACTATAAAAACTCTGCATATGCTGAAAAAATGGCACATATTTTGGAGATAAGACTGCTTCAGGACCAAAAAAAAAAAAAAATCAAGTTCGAATTATCTCTGTGCTTAAAACAATTTTCCCTGAGAAAGAAAGAGAGTTGTAACTTAGGATAACAGCAATGTGCTTCAGAATGTTTAAAATGATGGTCATGTTTAGATGTGTCTAACCTATATGATTAAATCCCTGGATGGTTCAAAAAGTTAAGCACTCAGCTACTACCCAAAAAGTTGACAGTTCGAACCCATCCAAAAGTGCCTCTGATGACAGGCCTGGCAATCTGCTTTCGAAAGGAAACCTTATGGAGCAGTTCTACCTGGCACCTGTGAGGTCACCACGAGTCAGAATGGACTTGAGGGCAACTAACAACAAAAACCTATACGATTAGCATTAGATGCAAAGTATTTAATTAATAATCAAATGGTTAATCAAAACAAGACTGTAGATACAAAGTATCTCCAGTGGATACATTTGGAGAACAGGAAACTCATTCTTGTAAGTCTAAAAGTCTATTGTTGCTAGTAAGTAAAATCTTAAATCCACCATGTTCGAGTTGCTTTTTTCTTTCTTTCTTTCTTTTTGAAAGGATATTTAGCTTAATGCCATCAAATGAAATACTATTGTAAATGTGCACTTATTAAGAGTAGAGTTGAGCATCAAAGTGAATTTTACATTCCGCAGGATTCATTATAGTCATGTACTTATTGTATTTATTCTACAAAATAAGTATACAAAATTTAAAATTTCAATACAGAATTAAAAAGAGTTAAAATAAGCTTTTGTATCAGAGAAGAGAAAGAAACTTTTTAATGTACTGTTAAGTTTCTCTCACACGTATTACTTGGTTAATTAGTCATACTATGTTGTTGGGTTTTTGTTTTATCAATTAGTACTATGTTGTTGGGGTTTTTTGGTGTATTAATTACTACTAATTGCTCACTGTTAACTAGTACAATTGTTATTTTGTTAATTAATAGCATTTATATAACAGAAAAGTAAATGCACAGAATAATACATAATACATAATTTCACGTTTTTATGTCAAAGTAATAACACGTGCATATTTGTGTGCGTGTGTATACATGGTATTTTGGTTTTCTATGTTGTTGGTTTCATATGGTCCTGGGTTGGCACCCTAAAAACTTGTTGCCCCTACGTAAGTTATCTGTGCAGCTTTTTAAAAACAAAGCTTCCTGGCCTTCACACCCAGAGGGATGGAGCTGGAATAAAACCAAGGAAAATTGTATTTTAGTAGCACCCATGTGCTTCTAATGGGAACCACTGTGGCATTCTGCTGGAGGCTGAAGAATTTATGAAGTGCTTTGTCTTGGGTTCTGAAAGTTTTGTATTAAAACCTCCAAACAGCAGCACTGTACCAGAAATATGGAATTCTTAATGGTTTACATTTGATCGTGAGATTCTCCATGTCAGGAATCTTGCCTTCTCTCTTTGTTCTCATTTTGACAAAGAAGATCGGTGTGATGAAAATATATAAGGGAGGCAGCAGGGAGGCCACAGAGTGCAGTGGTAGGAACAGCTACACAGCTACTTGATGTGTCTCCAGGTTTACCATCCGCTAGCAATACAACTATGGGCAAGTTAATTATGTCAGACATATTTTTCCTCAGTTATGAAATAAGATAACAACAGATTGTGTTCAGTGAGTTGCATGGTCTACAACTTAAAAAAAAAAAAAGTTTTCTAAGCCAAACAAAAGGAGACCTGGTGGCATAGTTGTTAAGCACTCTGCTGCTATATCAGACTACTACATTTTTATCCTGAGATTGGCTCCTGGACTCGAACGACCTACCTTTCCACTAACAGCCAAATTCTTAACGAATGCACCACCAGGGCTCCTTTCTATAAAGATTACAGCCTTGGAAACCCTATGGAAGCACTCAACTCTCCCTATAGGGTCACTATGAGTTGGAATTGACTATATGAAAATGAATTGTAAGCCAAACAAACAAACAAAAACAATAAAAATGTTAATTTGGATTTCTTTTCTTCGTGGTATAGATCTCAGTCTCCAGCTAGAAACAAATGCTACACAGAATCAGAAATTACTTTTTTTTAGTGGAAAAAATGCCTCTGTCTGGGATATAAGGTCTAGGAAAATGGAAACTACAGCCATTCAATGGCACCACACATTCCCCACTTCTTGTAGGACCTCGAGCCATCTGAGTCTTGGTTTCAATCACCTTACATTGTCATTTTAATATCTATTTCACAGGACTCTTGAATCAAAAGAGAATATATGAAAAAAGTTCTAATAAATATTAAAATGATAGGTAAATAGCAGACATTATTATCTGTTTCTTTTGTGAGTTCAAAATTATTGCTGGTAAATGTATCCCTGACATCTATGAATTTGAAATAGAATAATATGTTGGAAAGTCATGCATCTGGTTTGAAAAGAAAGTATTTCTAGAGGTGGGATAGCTTTATGAGTTTGTTTGATTTTTCTTATATATTGTTTGAGCTTAGGAGAGAGGAATAAAAGCTGTGATTGCAGTGTTATAGATGTGCTTGATAGAGTTTGATATGAAAAGAAAGACAGACATTCTGTCAATCGCCCCAGGTCTTTGATTTTTTTTTTTTTTTCTTTCACATTGTAATCCCTGTTTTCCTTCTGTGCCTGATAGATAATGTACATTGTACCTGGCACCTCAATAAATACTCCATGCTGGCTGAACACTAATGAATCAAGATTGCAAACAGGAACTTAAATTATAGAACCATCATCTAAAGTCACTCAAATTTCTAAAATTGACAGCAAATACTCACAACTGGCTGAGCAGGGAAACAGTCCAAATTTTACACAACTAGAAAGATAATAAAGCTGGGAATAACCATTTCAGGATTTTTTTCTGAACCCTTTTAGGTCATGCAGTTCTGGAGGTCATGAGAGGGGTAAAGGAAAGTGGGAAATGGTTTTTACAAGGGTTTGCAGCCCTAGTTGAATAATGTGATAAAAATACCCAAGATTATCCTGAAAAAACATTTCTGGAATATAGAGTTGTTCATGTTTCTTCGCTAGGAAATACACTAAGGGCCTTAGGAAAATCCCAGTTTCAAAGCCAGTTGGGGCATGACAGAGAAACAATCTTATTAGAGAAATACATAATTCATCTCCTAGCTCTCTCTGACACTTTTAATATGTGATTGGACTTGGGCTAAACCTCTGTACACCTCAGTTTTCTCATCTGCAAAATGGAGCATATATATATACATGCCTCCCATAGAGATCGTTCCAGGTGTTAGATGAGTTGGTATCGGTGAAAAATATTTTCATACTCTAATGTTATGCTTGGAGCCCTGTTGACACAATGGTTAAGTTCTCAGCTGTTAACTGGAAGGCTGGTGGTTCGAACTCACCCAGCAGCTCTGCAGGAGAAAGACCTGGAAATCTGCTCCCATAGAGATTACAGACTAGAAAACTTTATGGGGCCATTCTACTGTGTTACATGAGGTCATTATGAGTCAAAATTGACTTGATGACACCTAACAACAACAACAACAAATGTTATGCTAGAGAAAATTATCATTTAAACAAAGCAAGGGTTTTCTGGAAGCCAATCTGAAATAAAGAAATCAGATACCTGTTAATTTCTGTCATTGCCAGTTTTTGATGAAGTTTTACCTTCATGACAATACTTACTGCATTCTGCCCCATAGGAGCTGCTACCACTTTTCCAAAGAGAATGTTTTTACATGTGTGAATGTGTGTGTACATGTGCATATACATCACATAGGTACTTTCCAATACAAGCCTGCAAGGTAGATACAGTTATCTTCAGTAAACAGATGAAAAAAACTAAGACTCAGGCAATGTGACTTGTCCCGGTACAAATTCAGGTAATGTGTGGCAAAGCCAGAATTTAAATCAATGTCAATTTGAACTTCTGGTTAAGATGGTGGCATAAAGCTCTTTTCTTTTTTTACTCTCTTCTCCTCCATTGACTCACCTTGAGAACATGTAACAGGGTAAAATATACAGGAAAATTCAGCAACACTATGTTCAATGAAACCAGGAAATGATAGAATGTCACATCACAAACTTAAAAAGCATTACCTATCAGATGCCTTGAAATCTGGGCCAGCATGAGAGAGTGTTAAGCCCTGAGATGTTCCTTCTCATATCTTGAGTGAGATACAGATTTTTATGTAAATAGGTAGCATGGTCCTGAAATTCCCATTCAACAATTCCCCATTGAGAGTCATGAGTGCTAGGGACATAAGTGGGCCATAAGAAAAGGGAAAGAATGTGCCTGAGAGACCAAATCCCACTTTCCAGAATGCCAGAGAGGTGGAGTTAATAAAGAAATGACCAGGCAGAGCTTTTTGCTGGGGACTATCTAGCCTCCTAGGTAACGGGGGGTTGGGCTAGCTGAAGGAAATATAGGTGGGGGCATGGAGAAAGGAGAGAATCCCTAATCCTGATCTCAGGGTCACAGCAAAGTATGGGTTTATCTAGGTGACTCCAAAGTTCCCTTCCACATGCCTTTTGTTTGTTTGTTTGTTGAAAGCCTTTAAACTATGCTGCCTCTCTAAACCTCTCTGGCGCAAGCCACTGTAAAGTGGCACTTCATCAAGTTGTATAGGGAGCTGGTTTACGAGATGAGTGATTACATATGGTCCACAGTTTGTTGCTGTTTTTTCCAGTCAATGCCAGCCTTTTGGGCTCCACCTTCTAGAGGAGTCCAGTTAGAAACACTCTGTTTCTCAGGAATCTTGGAGCATTGATGGGCATCTGCAACAGATGATTTTTTCCTCATTCCCCTCTCTACTACTCTTCCAGCTTCTCCAGGGTAGAGAACATGCATCTGGGACCAGCATCATGACTACTACCTGATTGTTGTCGATAAGAGCCTGTTAAATTAAACTAAGGAGAACTGAACTCTTCTGCTTTAACTGGGAATTCTCAATGACGAAACGATGAGTAATTTGGACAGAAACCATATAAATGCATTTTCATAGCATTTATACACTTAGCATTTCCCTGGACCCACGGTAAGTACTTAATCTATGAATTAAATGACACCATGGAGATGCTTAGACACTACTCTATTTTGATTTCATGTTGCCTTAGTCCGATCCTTTCATACTGTCACAGGAATAACTCCTTTCCCTACTTATTTAAATGGTTGTAACACATTTAACCCCACACATCTGTCAGTTTGTTCTACTGTGGGGGCTTGTGTGTTGCTGTGATGCTGGAATCTGTGCTACTGGTATTAAAAGACCAGCAGGGTCACCCGTGGAGGACAGGTTTCAGCTGAGCTTCCAGACTAAGACAGACTAGGAAGAAGGACCCAGCAGTCTACTTCTGAAAAGAATTAGACAGTGAAAACCTATGAGTAGCAGGGGAACATTATCTGATATAGTGCTGGAAGATGAGCCCCTCAGGTTGGAAGACACTCAAAATATGACTGAGGAAGTGCTACCTCTTCAAAGTAGAGTCGAAGTTAATGATGTCAAGCTTTTGGGACCCTCATTTGCTGATGTGGCATGACTCAAAATGAGAAGAAACAGTTGCAAACATCCATTAATAATCAGAACCTGGAAAGTACGAAGTATGAACCTAAGAAAATTGGAAATCATCAGAAATCAAATGGAACGCATAAATATCGATATCCTAGGTATTAGTGAGCTGAAATGGACATTTTGAACTGGACAATCTTATGGTTTACTATGTTGGGAATGACAACTTAAAAAGAAATGACACTGCATTCATCATCAAAAAGAACATTTCAAGATCTACCCTGAAGTACAACACTGTCAGTGATAGGATGATATCCATACACCTACAAGGAAGACCAGTTAATGTGACTATTATTCAGATTTATGCATCGGCCTCTAAGGCCAAAGATGAAGAAATTGAAGGTTTTGACCAACTTCCGCAGTCTGAAATTGAGCGCACATGCAATCAAGATGCACTGATAATTACTGGTGATAGGAATGCAAAAGTTGGAAACAAAGAAGAAGCATCAGTAGCTGGAAAATACGGCCTTGGTGATAGAAATGATGCCTGAGATGGCATGATTGAATTCTCCAAGACCAACGACTTCTTCATTGTAAATACCTTCTTTACCAACATAAATGGCAACTGTACATGGACCTTGCCCAATGGAATACACAGGAATCAAATCGACTATAGCTGTGGAAAGAGATGTTGAAAAAGCTCAATATCATCAGTCAGAACAAGGCCAGGGGCTGACTGTGGATCAGACTATCAATTGCTCATATGCAAGTCCACATTAAAACTGAAGAAAATCAGAATAAGTCCACAAGAGCCGAAGTACAACCTTGAGTATACTGCACTTCAATTTAGAAACAATCTCAAGAACACATTTGACATGTTGAACACTAATGACTGAAGACCAGATGAGTTGAGGAATGACATCAAGGACATCATACATGAAAAAAGCAGGAGGTCATTAAAAAGACAGGAGAGAAAGAAAAGACCTAAATGGATGTCAGAAGACACTCTGAAACTTGGTCTTGAACATTGAGTACCTAACGCAAAAGCAAAGAACGCTGAAGCAAAAGAGCTGAATGGAAGATTTCAAAGGGAGGATTGAGAAGGCAAAGTAAAGTATTATGATGATATGTGCAAAGATCTTGAGGTAGAAAACCAAAAGGGAAGAACACGCTCAGCATTTCTCAAGCCGAAAGAACTGAAAAAAAATTCAAACTGCGAGTTGCAATACTGAAGGATTCTACAGGAAAGATATTAAATGACACAGGAAGCATCAAAAGAAGATGCAAGGAACACACAGTCACTAAACCAAAAAGAATGATCAGTGTTCAACCATTTGAGCAGGTAACATATGATCAGGAACTGATGGTACTGAAGGAAAAAGTGCAAGCTGTACTGAAGGCATTGGTGAAAACCCAGGCTCGGGGAACTGACAGAGTACCAGTTGAGATGTTTCAACAAAAGGATGCAGCGGTGCTCACTTGTCTATGCCAAGAAATTTGGAAGACAGCTACCTGGTCAACCGACTGGAAGTGATTCATATTTATGCCTATTCCCAAGAAAGGTGATCCAACCAAATGCTGAAATTATCAAACAATATCATTAATATCATATGCAAGCAAAATTTTGCTGAAGATCATTGAAAAGTGGCTGCCATGGTACTTTGAAAGGGAACTGCCAGAAACTCAGGCCAGATTTAGGAGAGGTCATGGAACCAGGGATATCATTGCTGCTGTCAGGTGGATCTTGGCTGAAAGCAGAGAAAACCAGAAAGATGGTAACCTGTGTTTTACTGATTATTCAAAAGCATTTGACTGTGTGGATCATAACAAATTATGGACAACATTGCAGAGAATGGGAATTCTGGAACACTTAATTGGGTTCACGAGGAATCTGTACATGGATCAAGAGGCAGTCATTCGAACAGAACAAGTAGATACTGCATGGTTTAAAATCAGGAAAGGTGTGTGTCAGGGTTGTATACTTTTACCATACCTATTCAATCATTTTCTGAGCAAGTAATTCGAGAACCTGGACTCTATGAAGAAGAACGGGGCATCAGGA
The DNA here is from genome assembly GCF_030014295.1 of Loxodonta africana. Lineage (NCBI taxonomy): Eukaryota > Metazoa > Chordata > Mammalia > Proboscidea > Elephantidae > Loxodonta > Loxodonta africana. The sequence goes on from NC_087348.1 coordinate 98,364,716, forward strand.
TTGGAGGAAGGCTCATTAACAACCTGTGTTATGCAGATGACACAACCTTGCTTGCTTACCTTTGCCCTTAAAGTGACCAAAAAAAAAAAAAACATTGCCATCGAGTTGATTCCAACTCATAGCAACCCTATAGGACAGAGTAGAACTGCCCCACAGAGTTTCCAGGGAGCACCTGGTGGATTCCAACTGCTGACCTTTTGGTTAGCAGGCATAGCACTTATCCATTACACCACCAGGGTTTTCCTTAAAGTGACATCTTTCCTTTTTAATGCTTGAAAGAGTTCTTTTGCAACAGATTTGCTCAGTGTTTTATGTCCTTTGATTTCTTGACCGCTGCTTCTGTGCATGCTGATTAGAGAAGGTATAATCAACAGAAAACAACCATAGCATGTATGCCCAATTTGTGACACAGCTGTTTGGAAGGCCAGTGTGTAGGTGCTGAAAGCTTACTATGGGCCAACATTATCTCATTTACTTCTCAAAACAACCTCACATTGTAGGAATTATTTTCTTTATCTTGCTATTGAGAAACTCAGGTGTAAAAGGGCTTGTTCAAGTTCACCTAGTTCATAAACGGCAGTGCTGACTTAACCTTGGGTGACTGAGTTTAAAACCCACGTTCCATGTGGGGTAGTGCTTTCCACAATGAGTAATAGGAAATGGATTAATGGACTTGAATTAACTAGAGTGTGTTATCAGGTCAGAAAATAATATGAAATGTATCAATTACACCCAAGTTCTTGACGGCCATTTCCCAAAGTAGAGCATAAGTCATTAAATTATTTTAAAGCACAAATCAATAAAATAGCACATCAAAAAGAAATATTCTCCTGAGATTTTAAGTTATAATCACGTTAACATTCTTTAATGAAGAGGAATCAGTGCATCATAAAGAGAGGAAAGAATCAAGAGGGTAACAATTATATCTATTTAAGATATAAAGAATTATGCAGTAGTCATAAATAGTGAAATTGGTTAATAAACCTTTATATCCAATTATCTTTCTACATTGTCTTAACTTTCATTTTTGAGTTATTTCATGGAACATAAAAATATTGGGCTTCAAATTCCACACCGATATCCTCAATTTATCTGGAATGGCAAATTGTCACAATCAACCTCAGGGAAAAGCACATGAATACTAGAGATTTCTCTTTATGTAGTTGTCAAATCACCCTGGCAAAATACCCAAAAAACCCAACCTACTGCTGTCAAGTCACCTCTAACTCACAGTGACCCCAAGGCTTTCTTTCCAAGGCTATAAATCTCTACAGAAGCAAACTGCCACGTCTTTCCCTTGTAGAGCCAATGGCAGCTTCCATCCTCTGACCTTTCATTTAGCAATCCAGGGAAGGTCTAAACTTCAACCATGAAAGTGATAAGAGATAAAAAGGCACATATGGTTAAGCACTGGAATACTAACTAAAATATTGGTGGTTCAAACCCACCCAGAGGCATCTCGGAAGTAAGGTCTGGCAATTTTCTTCCTAAAGGTCACAGCCTTGAAAACCCTACGGAGCAGTGCTACTCGGCACACATGGGGTCTCCACGAGCTGGAGTCAACTAGAAGGTAATTAACAACAACCAGATGGGTTCGTCCCTAACTCTCCAAATACTCACCCCTCATCTGATAGCTTAGCCGCACGGATTTCAGAAACTTCTTTCTTATTCGTCGTCAATTTTATCTGACCTTTGATCTGACTGAATAAACTATATAAAAATATTGAATGAAAATAACAACAAAAATAAAATCAGCCAGAGGCAAAGAGACCTGAAGTTTATTTATACCTTATGTCTTTTCTGTTGGGAGTGGTTTTTTATTTTCATAAGGCACTAGTAAACATTCATTTATTCATTTAGCAAATGTGTGTGGAATGCCTACCACGTACCGAGTATTGGTGACGTAAAGAAAACACAAGAAACAAAGTGCCTGTCTTCCTGGAGCATTACACTTACGGTTGGAAGATAATTTTCAAATACTGATTTTTTTTGCCTGATTATTTCCTCCTTTTCTATCTCACCCTCAGTTCATGCATTTAGAACATTCTGGGCTCATTGTCCCTGCATAGGATTATATATACTTGGGCCACAAGAACCAAATGGCTCTTCTTGGTTTTCCAAGCTCCTAAGGCTAAGAGGAGAATGGAGACGGACACTTCTCCCAATCTCCACTACCACCCACTGTGGGATCTGGTGAATCACAATCATTTCTTTCCCAGAGCTTGACAGTAGCCTTCCAGCTGGCCTAGCCGCTTTTAACCCTGTGTCGCTGAAGTCCATTATCCATAAAGCAGCTGTGTGACACTTTTAGAACTGAAGCCTTGTCATGTCATCCCTGTGTTCAAAACCTTCGAATTCCTTCCCATCTTACTCAAAGTCCAAAGAACTTGCCATGATTTACAAGGTTCTCCCTGGCCTATCTTCCTTCCTTCCCCTGGCCTCAGATCAATCTCTTCACTGTCTCATAGTTACTGAAAAGGTGTTTACAAGATAACAAGCTGTTTACAGAAAGAAGCAAAGATTAAGGAGGAAACACCGTCTTTTGTTGCCATATTCTGTGAAATGTATCTCCATCAGTGGCTGGTACACAATCTTAAATACACAAGCAAGAGAGAAGATGGGAATCTTTTTAGCTTTTCTTGAATTTAATCTGTGAATATGTTCTCTGCCAGAAAAGCCCAAGGAAACTTAACATTTAGGATGAGAATTAAATCCTTGATTTGGAGACGAGACACTGCTTAGGCTCTGTATATATTGTTCACAATCTACATTTATTTTATGATACTTGTGACAGTCTTTTTTTCTTCTTAATCCTAACTCAGAAAAGGAAGTCAGAGTTTTAATATCTGCACTGAAGTTTTGCTTTCCAATTGTTGTCTGAGTCACCCTAACATGTATTTGCTGATACCCACTCTGGAGTAGGTAGAGCATGGAATACTGGCAGACAAAGATGAGTAGGACAGAATCTCCAAATTCAAGGAGTGCACACATTCTAGTGGGAGAGACAGAAGCCAGGGGTTTCACTGCTACCTTTCAGTTACAAAGTGTTGTGAAATACCATAACCTAGAAATTAAATTTAAAACTGTGTTTTCTTGAACCAGTCACTTGGCCTCTTTTAGCTTTAGTTTTATCATCTGAAAAAGACTATTGTGAGGATTTCATGATCACCCTTACATAAAGCTCCTAGTTTAGTAGTGGCACCTAGTAAGGACTCAACAAGAGATAGCTATTATTCAAATTGAGCCCTGGTGGCTCAGCGGTTAAGAGCTACAGCTGCTAACCCAAAGGTAGGCAGTTGAAATCCATCAGCCACTCCTTAGAAACTCTATGGGGCAGTTCTACTCTGTTCTATAGGGTCACCTATGAGTTGGAATCAACTTGACAGCAACGAGTTTTTTAACAGGTTATTTTTCAAATGCAGGAGTCCTTTGATGGTATTGCTATGACTTCAAATGCCTATACGTAGCTAGTCTGTCATGATATTACCCAATTAATTCAGAAGAAGAAGTCAATTTGGAAACAAATTGATGTTGGGGTGGGGTTATGCCAATGGCAAGAGTCCAGGAAATAAAAAGAAAGAATAAATATAAATTCTGGATCAACTTCTGTGTTTCTCTGGAATAGTTTTTATTTCCTTTTAAAGACCCAGCTTTCTCGTAATTGTTTAGTTCAGTCAGTGAATTGCTCAATCTTGGCCATTATAACAGAGTCAAGTGTAAACTCAACCGTTTTTAAATCTGACCTTTCTTTCTATATGTACATAATGCAGGTGACTGGTTATTCTACTTCTAACTGCTTGTGCTTGAACTTTATTCAGAAACAATCCTTCAGTAGGAAGAGAAAGGAGCTGTCGTATGCTAAGGTTGTTTTACATTGCCTTAGTTAATCTCAAAATCACCTATATTATCCCCTGATAATAGCTGAGGATTCAGAGAGCTTGAGTGCCTTGCCACATACCACAGAGGTAGTAAGATTCAGGGGTGGAAGGTCAAGTGCTTCTATTTTTACAGAGAATTGGTGCTTTTTGAGGCCAGCAGAACTTGAGTGAGACATTTCACAGGAGACTCAACACCCAGTACCCTTCATTCTTACTACCTACTCTTCAGGAAATCACCTCACTTACAATTGAGTTTTCTAGGTGAGAGTGTCCCAGCAAGAGGAGACATTGGGAACTCATTTTAGGCCGTTGGTCTCTATGTAGCAGCATCTCTCTCTGAAAAAGACACAGCACAATGGCATAGCTGTCGAAGATGTTTAAGTGAGTGAGGGTCAATTCCAGGACTGGGGGAACTGATAACATTCAAGTTATCAGTCTCTGCCAGGCTGGAGACCAGATGCTAGACCAAGGTGCCTCTCATAGGTTCTTTCTGACATTAAACCCTGGGTTGAATGATATGAATGATTTTCACTAATGGAGGACTTCACAGAATGTTTAATATGCTAAATCATTTATTACAAATGTATTTTTGGTTATCTGAATAGATTAGCATCCAGTTGAAAATATACTGAAAGTCATTGTACTAATAAAGAAACTAATAACAAGATTAGCTGTAGTTAAGGCTTCTTTATTCACTATTAAACACTCACACACATATGCATGCTTGTGTGTGTATAAATACATACACATACTTTTTTTTGTCATTCAAGTGTCAATATAAAGAAGAGAACAAATAGCAATGATAGCTATTTACTGAGACTTGGATCCTTGCCAAAAACTCTGTAACTCCTTGTCCTCATGAAAATTCTGTAAGTCAAGAAACATAAAACACTAAGAAACTCTAGTTGGTGAGAGTGTGGACTCTGAAGCCAGAATGCCTGGGTTTAAATCCCAACACTCTTGCTATGTGATCTTGCACAAGACCATGGTTGCTCGCTTCAGTTTCTTCAAATGTTTACAAGGACTACACATTATCATCCCTTTCTGTAAATGAGTGAGCTGACAAAGAGTGGCATTATCCAAATTACCTAGGTAATTGTTCAGATCATATTGAGAAAAGTGAGAGGTCACTGTCCTTCAGGAAAAAGAGACCGGATCTTGGAGCTAGCAGACCCAGACCCCAGCTTTGCCAGTAACTGTCTACATGGCTTTTGGCAAGCTATGTCTCCTCTCTAAGTTCACTTATAGTTAAAATGAGGCTGACACTACCCACCTTACTGTGCCATTGTGAGGATTACATGAGATAATGAACAAGGAAGCAGCCAGCATGGGACCCGGTGCACCAACATTCAATAAAATGTTTGTGGGATCTAAAGGTTCTTTTTGTAACTTTCTCATGGCATTAAACGCCAGTAGAGAAAATGGTGTTTTAAGATAACAATGACAGAAAACGGAGTCAGCAAGTCATAGTATAAGTCAAACATATGTTTGTTTGTATTTTTTGTTTCTCCTTGTATTTGACTTTTTTTTTCCAGGAAACACAATCCTCCCTGAAATTGTGAAGCCAATAGTCACCGTGTTGAGCCTTTATGAGAGAATTCTATCTTTCATTAATTTTTCTTCTGTTGTTGTTGTTACATGCCGACAAGTCGTTTTGAATTCATAGTGACTTCATGTGACAGAGTAGAACTGCCCCATAGGGTTTCCTCCGCTGGAATGTTTACGGAAGCAGATCACCAGGTCTTCCTCTGGCAGAGCTGCTGAGTAGGTTCAAACCACCAGCCTTTCAGTTAGCAGCTGAGCACTTAATCGTTACACCATCAGGGCTCCTTTTTAAATGCCACATGGGTCTTCTCTTTAAGGATCTCAGTTGTAATTGTACTTTCACAAATGGCATTATTTGATTAAAATCTGACTCTCCCATGTGATCTCTGAGGACAGACTTTCTATCTAGTTTGCTCAGCCCTGTATTTTTAGCATATACTACAGTGCCTAGTACAGAATAAAAAGTCCTAGTGGCACAGTGGTTAAGCATTTGGCTGCTAACCAAAAGTCTCCTAGGGACTTTATATTGGAGAATATTTATATTGGATAAAACTTACTTTTCTACACCCTACCTTTCCCACACTCTACCCAGCACATGCTTCTGTGACTATCACTGCTTCTACTGCTCCATGTTTAATCTCTGCGTTGACTTGATTTAAAATTATTCTAGTCTCCAGTGATTTGACGGTGTTTCCAACATAAAATAAAAATTAAATGGAGCTCACTCTTCCTCATATAACTCCCCTGGTTTCAGACACTATTTCTGACCATTTATTATGTAGGAATTTTGCAACCTGAACATAAACTGGAGACAGCCCCCTGCTCAGATTCTTATCAAGGCAGTGAAACAACTGCCATGATGTCTGAGTACCCCTGTTGACTGTGTGTGTGCTCGTTCATCTCTGACTGCTATCTTCACCTAATCACACCTTTTATTCTCTTATTTCACTTTCTTATTTGATATGCATTTACATTCTACCATTTCCTATGTACTATCAGCCCTGGTGGAGCCCTGGAGGAATAGTGGTTAAGAGCTCAGCTGCTAACCAAAAGGTCAGCAGTTCAAATCCACCAGCTGCTCCTTGGAAACACTAAGGGTCAGTTCTACTCTGTCCTATAGGGTTGCTATGAGTCAGAACTGACTCGATGGCACTTTAAGGCAACAACATTAGCCCTGGTAGCTTAGTGGTTAAGAGCTTGGCTGCTAACCAAAATGTGAGTAGTTCAAATCCCCCAGTCGCTCCTTGGAGACCTCATGGGGAAGTTGTACTCTGTCCTATAGGGTCACTAGAAGTTGGAATCAATTCCACAGCAATGGGATTCATTTTTTTGTTTGTTTGGTATAGCGATCACAAAGGTAGATAACATGGAGTATCTATTCACTTTGACCTACTGTATTATTCCTTAGGGCTGCTGCAGCAAATTACCTCAAACTAGGTAGCTCCAAAAAAGAATAAAACCACAGAAATTTATTCTGTCATAGTTTTGGAGGCTAGAAGCCTGAAATTAAGGTGTCAGCAGGGCCATGCTCTCTCTCTGAAGCTTCTGTGAGAGAATCTGCTCCATGCCTTTCTCTTAGCTCCTGACATCCCAGCAACCCTTGGTGTTTCTTGGCTTCTAGACTCCTTGCTCCAGTCTCTGACTCTGTTATCGCATGGGGTTCTTCTGTATGTGTGTCTGTATCTGTGTCTCTTCTTATAAAGGTATCAGTTACAGTGTATTAGAGCCCACCCAAAAGATCTCGCCTTAATTGAATTACATCTGCAAAGAACCTATGTCTTACTCGGGGCTCTCTAGAGGAGCAAAACCCATGAAATGTATATATAAATATACAGAGAGAGATTTACTTCAAGGAAATGACTCACAAAATTGTGAGGAAATGGCTCACACATTTGTGGGGACTGGCAAGTCCCAAATCCGTGGATCAGTTGGCTGAAGACTTCTGTAGGTGTACATCCCAAAAATCAGAGGTCAGATATCAAGAGTCGAGAGAGAGAGAGAGAGAGAGAGAGAGTGCTTTGCTAAAACATCAATTTATATACTGGAGGCAGGCTACATCCCCAAGGAAACCCCCTTATAACTGATTTGCTGATCATATTAGATCACATAATGGAAAGATTACATTACATTAGGGAAGAATACTCAGTCCAGGGTCTGCCAAACCACTGAGAATCATAGCGTAGCCAAGTCGACACATAACATTAACCATCACATCCTATTCCCAAATAAAGCTACATTCACAGGTACCAGGGGTCTGGACTTGAACATATCTTTTAGGGAACAAAATTCAATCCATAACAAGTACTGCTATATCTGCTGACAATTTCTGTACAATTGGCATTTTCTACAATAGAAGCACACCTCTAGAGCCCAGAAGGCAGAGCAATGCATCATGTGCCTCTGGCATGGGGAAGGGTTTGCATGGGAATTGGGCCTTGTTAAGTCAGCATGCGTTTTTCACGAAGACAATGACTTGAAGACACAGGATTCTAGGAAGAGGGACCAGCATGCACAGATGTGTGGATGTGGGAATGGCAGCACAATTGGAAAAAAGGTGCATTTTGGGAAAAAACATAAAAGAAAACAAAATATAAAATTGCCTCAGACTTGTAAAACCTGAGCAGTGTCAAATATGAAACAGAACAAAAACTAATGGCAAGGGGGTCTCCTGTGGGGGACAATATTCATTTTATTTTTATAGTACAAGTGAGTAAAGGCAGGTTTGTGCAAGGCTGGGAAATAAGAGATTCTTGGTCAATTTTGGAAGTTAGTGAACTTTACCTATATTAGGATCGTGGCTTAGTTTGAACAATGAAAATGATTTTTCGTTATTTTAAATGCCTCAATCTCCCTTAAATTTTAGGACAAAGTGTCTAAAAGTTTTAGCAGAACCTGCAAGAAATTCCATGAACCTCGTTACCTCTCCAACCTGGTCTTTACTCCAACTCTTTCCAGCCCTTTACTTGGACCGTTGTTTCTCTCATCTGTGTGCTAGTACGGGCTCTTGGCACTCCCAGGAACTCTGTCTCCCTCCCCTAAACTTACTTCCCTTTATAACTCCTGATTATCCTTCCAGTCTCTGTTCAAGCATCACCTCCTTTGAGAGAATTTCCCTGAACATCCACTCTCAGTCTTACCTGGGTTGCCACAATACTCTGCAGCTCTCAACCAGAAAAGCTAGCTAAGCTGATTACTGCTGTTATTTGCTACAACAGTAGGGCGTGAACTTTGTTTGTCCTTTCCTTTGTTTAAGCATTCATTAATTTATGAATTTCATCAAAAATATCTTGAAGACTTCTGATGTGAGGCGCTGTGAAAAAGACGCAGATGATTTCTGCCTTCACAGAGTTTCCAATCTAGTGTGAGACATGAATAGACAATTACAATGTGGTCCAACAAATGTTAGGATGGCAGGAACACAGGATGTTATGGGCGCACATGGGAAGGGTACGTAAGCTGGACTGAAGTGGGGGGACAGAAAGAAGGTAGAGAAGAGGGGATTAGGAAAGCTTTTTGAAAGATGTAATTTTCAGACAAAGACTTCATTCATTCATATATTCACGCTCCAAATATTTATTGAGTTTTTACAACACGCCAGGCAGCACTTGGGATGCTTGGGATCTATCAGTGAATAAAACAATGACCTCTGTCATCTGGAGCTTATTTTTTAGTGCAAGGAGACAGAAAATAAGTAATAAACATAAATAAGTAGATCATATAATTTGTTATAAAAGGGTACTTGCTATGGAAAATGAAAAAAAAAGAAGAGCAAGATAAGAAGGACTGGGAGTGGGGGAGTGGTGGGAAGGTATTGGAGAAACTTGAAAGATCAATGATCTTTGGTGAAGTGAGACATTTGGAGACGAAGTGGGGAGGGTGGAAAGGGGACATAGAAGTCTTGGGCAAGGGAATGTCATTAAAGATAATAGGGCATTGAGGTCAATGGCAGGAGATATTAATGAAGGTCAGGCAGGAAATGTGACATACTCAAATTGGAATTATTTGAGAAGGATTTAACATAAGAAATACGAGTAGCAGAGTATGGGCCAGGGATAGGGAGTCCCCAGGGCTAAAATCAGTGGAGCTCTATTACAACCCTTTACTGAAGGACAGTAGAAATGAACAGTTACCAAAAACCCAGAGAACAAGGGGGCTGTGTGGAGCGGATGCCAACAGTAGCTGGCTAAGGAAGGCAGCCAATTCTCAGCGACTCTACAGGCAGAAGCCAGTGGAATTAATGTCCTGAAATTACTCTCCTCCCTCCCTTCAATCTCTGGCTGCTGCTCCCCGTTAATGAAAGAGAACAGGAAGCCAGAGATCAAGGGAGCCCAAACCAATGTGGAGATGGATAGAAAGGGGATTTCGAGGGGCAAATGGAAGACAGCCAAATAGGGAACACTGAGGCTCTTAGTCTCTAGAATGAGAGGCTCATATGTAATTGATGTGCTTAATAATAAGTATTTAATCGATTGAATTAAATGAGGGGAACATTTGAGATGAGGTTATAAGGAGGATCAATGCTAGCTCCTGTTGGTGAAGAAGATTGCTGGAGAGAGAGAGACTGGATAGGGAACAATAAACATTTGCCACAACTGTCCATGAATCAGTGCTTAGGGAACAAGACCACTATTACAACTACTGCAAAGTATTGTTTATTTGCTTTTTACTTTTGCATTTAATTGCCAGTGTTCTGACTTTGGTGGTTATTGCCCTTCCATATCTGGCTCTCATTCCTTATTAGAAGGACCCTCTTTCATGACAGCTGAAGCTTGGAGTTCAGTTAATGCAGTAACACTTGACGGGCAATGGTGATGTGATCTGGAGGAAATTGGCCCACACACCAAAAAAAAAAAAATGAAAAACATAAAAAGAAAAAACTCAGAGGAAAGAAGGGAAGAAAGAATGGGCTTCTTTCTGTTCGTTTGATGTCTTCCTCACAACCCATGCTTCATTGATAGTTGATAGTATTCGTATTTATTTGAAAAATCAGGTTACATCAGGTTATCTTTGTGGAGTCAGAACCATGATGCAGCTGGCAGCAAATGCACTTTGAGAGGATAGGGATGGATCTTCTTTCCCTGACCTTGCCTCATGACAAAGAATAAAGCAAAGGAAATGAAACTAGCAAAGCAAAATGTCAGAGTGAGAAGAGGATGCAAAGCGGTTTTATTTTGTTTGAATGGTATGAAAATGGGATGTTCATTGACTTTATGGTCAGATTTATTGGTCTGATTTCCTTGCTCTGCCATGCAGTCTTGTCTTCTATAAAAGAAGCTGTATCAAAGTTCCCCAACTACAAAATAGTCAGCATTTCAGTTCCTTTTCTAAAACTGAATGGGGGAGCTTGCATTAATTTATGAGACCTTTTAAGAGATTGGAAATGAGACACAGCCTGCAGTTGTCCCTTGTTTGTCAAATGGGTGCAGTGTCATGAAGGGGCCCATACCCTCGGCAGTTCTTTCTCTATGAACTTTTCTTTCCTACGGGGAAGCCTATTAGAGATGGAACTGGTTGCTAGGCTGGATATCCTTCATCCTTGGGTTGAACTAGGGGAAGTCCCAGAGAGTGCTGAGATTCATGCCGGGAGACTTGTTTCCCACTGGCTACTGGTGCCAGAAGCTGTGGTGAACACTTGAACTAGAGACAAGAGGCAAAGTTAAGAATTGGAATAGTGGCTAAGAAAAGGTCAGGTTGTACATTGAGAGAAAATTTGGAAATATCCAAAGGAGATAGCTGGTGGGGAAAAAGGCAGGAAATTCCTAATACACATAAATGGTGATACAGTCCCTGAATAGTGTCAATGTCTCAGTGCTCAGCTACTAGTGGAAATGTTGACGGTTTGCACCACCCAGAGGTACCTCAGAAGAGAGGCCTGGCAACCTGCTTCTGAAAGGCCACAGCCTTGAAAACCCCATGGAGCACTTCTACTCTGCACACATGCATCGGAATCAACAACTAATAATAACGAATGGGGATTAGGGTGCTTCGACGAGTAAAGTGTTACTCTGCCCCTTAAGTTTCTGACTTTAGGGGAGTGTCAGAGGCTGTTATTTGTAGCACATTGTGAACAGATGTTTTCCCGTGGATTTTTAGAAAGGGATTTTGAAGGGCTGGGCACCAGAGTAAAAGGACTGATGTAGTGTGAAATTAGAGTTGTAAGTGATTAACAAAATGGAAAGTTTCTGCCCTGTAACTGTTAAATGACCTTGCTAGAGTCTATATTCCATGGTGATATGCAAATATTAACAGCTTACAAGAAGCTAAGCATATCAGATAGACTTTCCATAGAAACCATACAAATTCGATTTCACGCAGGAAGGTATAAGGTGGCCTAGCATTACTAATATTGCTATTTACCGTCCAGCTATCGCCTCTTTCCTCCTCTAGAATCCATTTTATGTAGACAAACTACTTTACAGGATTGCACCCCGTCTCTTAACTTTTGACTATTGAGAGCAATGGCATTGGCCTCAAAGCTAAAGAAGTTTCTTCAGAGGTTGACAATTTAGAATGAGTGTGTTCAAGTTGGGAAGGGAATTTTAAGGCCATTGAATCCTATCATTCAACTGCTGCTTAAATTCCTTTATAACGGTCTTTAAGTATATTGTGCAAGGGAATGGAGAAAATATTTATATTCAACAAGCATTTACTGAAACCTACTGTGTGCCAGGCACTGTGCTAGGAACACAGTGGGAGCTAAGACCGCTATCATACCTGCCTGCATGGAACTTATAATGGGAGATGACAAGTAATTAACACCTGAGACAATAAAGTAATGCAATAATTTCAGAGATTCATAAGCACTATGGAAAAAATAAAGTAGATTGAGGTATGCTAAAACTCTAAAAACTTTACAGCTCTCTAAAGTTTTTCACAAACCCTCCAGTCTATCTCGCCTATGTCACAGCAAGAGAGCAAACATAACTAGTGATATTGAAGGGTGTGGATCTCCCATGAGAGCTGAATATAACGTTCAATATCGAGACAGAATTACATAAAGTAGCAACTCTGTTCCTTTTCTATGTGCGAAAAGTGATGACTCTATGAATCTGGATGGAGGAAGAAACTAGACAAAGCAAACTTATTTGTCATATACTTATTGCATACCTTTTGTGTGCCAGGGGTTGCTGGGATATTAGACCATGAGGACGCAGATGTTTTGTTGTTCACCACGCTAACCTCTGACAGAGTACCTGGCACAGGGTACGTGCTTACTGTGTTTACTATTTACTAGATAAATGCTATGCACTAGGAAAACAATAATAAATTAAGTCATTATTATAGTAAGTCTGGGAGATAAAAGACCTTCTCAATTTACAGATGAAAAAATTGGGTCATAAATGTTAAGATACTTGGGTTAAGATTGCACAGTTAGTGAGTGATATGGGCGTGGCAATGGCATCTGGAAAATCAAGCTTCTAAGACAAACCTGACCATGCCCTCGTTACTGTTGGTATAACAGTGTACCAGCCACTTTTTATGCCTCTGGACCTCATAGGAGGTATGTTATTCCGGTTCTAATGCATGAGCATCAAGATGAGTCCCTTTGAAATGTGTGAAGCTCAGCAGACCAGAGTTAGAGCCTCACTGCTGTGCAGGCTGAACATTCTGTCAGGCGATGCTTCCTGGGTGTATTAATTTTGTAAACTTTTGCCTTTTTTTTCTTTGTTTCTGTGAGATAAGGCTTGCAAGCATAATTATGGCTTTCCTGTGTGATCGTTAGGGTCTCTTGATTTGTTTGTTTGTTTTTTCTATGTCATATTTGGAAAACCAATAGTTCCCCACGTAACCTAATGGATAGGTGCCCACAATAAATTATATATCTAGTTCCCATTGTTACACTGTCATGCCACTCATTGGTGGATTGTATTATCAGATCATATTTCTCAAAATCCATATTATCAACCAAAAATTTTAACACACTCAATTAGTAAGCATGCCTTCCAATAAGGAAAACACATGCCATCAAAAAAATTTTTTTAAGAAAAAATTGGTAACTAAAGGATTAAATTTTTTCGGTGATCTCCTGCAGCTTTCAAATTGAGGTCACCAATGTTAGTTTTGAACATGGAGTCCTCCAGGACCTGAACCTCACCTAAATCTAGTCTACTTTCTAGCCATTCATACCAGCCTCCCCTCTCAAAATTTTTTTTAACCTTATAAGTCAATCATCTTGAGAGTATCATGTTTCTCACCACCTTCCTGCATTCCCACGTACTATCCTTCTACATGGAATGCCCTTCATCCTCTCTTTTGCTTTTAAAATTCTTATGAATCCTTAAAAACCCAGCTTAAGAGTCACCCTCTACAGCAAGCCTTCTCTGCACCCCAAGCCAGCATGAGGCCTTCCTTGCCTATGATCCCATAACTTCCCACATACACCTCTACCATTCAACTTATGAAATTCTGAAATTGCTCCTCTTACTCATCTATCTGCTCCCAAGGCTCTGAGCTCTTAGAAGACAGGGTCTATATTTTAGTTCATTCCTGTTTTTTCACGCGTAGCAAGTGTCTGGTATAATAGGCATTTAATTAATACTCAATGAATAGATGATGGATAAACAAATGAGCCCGGGTATGAATGATCAAGACTGTGATGTCTATGAGGCTGGGACCTTAAAAGTAAGATCTAGAACCACTTTTGAATGACTAGGGTAGTTGACAAAAAGAGATACAGGAAGCAGTTACCAGAGCTAAGGCAAGTGTAGAGAAAGGGTGAAGCTCAGCAGGAGCAAAGGCCTGGTACCTCTGAGCCCTCAAATAGTAATACAACCTGGTTAAAGGCCAGCTGCCAAGTTTAGGGGTATGCTGGAGATGGGCGGAGAAATTCCTTACACTTGGCAGGCTGGAGATCTATTGACCCAGCTCTGGAGGGGGGAAGGGATTCAGAATGTAGCCATGATAAAAACTGTGACCTAAGACTTTTTTTTATCCTCCCTCAGGTTCTTTTGAAACCTAGTACTTTTTTGAAGAGGTTTTACTACAAGCTGAATTGCTTAAAGCTGCGCTCAGAGACCGTTCCTCTGTCACTAGAATGAATTACTCCACGAATCTTGTACCCAAAGAACATCTCTTTCTCTCTGGAACTCTTCTGGGTATTGATTTTGACTCAAACTTATCTTACCAAAATAAAAAAAGAAAGCTCCCAATCAATTTTTGTTTTAGTTGAAAGCCATACAGCTTTCAAACTAGATTTTTTTTTTTCCCCCTCAGTGGTGGAAAATGCATAAAGTGAGAAAGGCCTGGGATTGAGAATTTCGATCCTCCTGAATTTCATCCCTTTGTTTATATGCCCATCTCTCCCCAGTCCTTAAGCTGTACTACTAATACTTCTCTATTTCAATGTGTACAGTTATGCTTTGCTCCTAGAAGGCGCCCACTAAATATTAGTGGAATAGAGTGAAAATTACGACATCTATGACCCTGCAATGGAAACTAGTTAGAAATAATTAAGAAAGGCGTATGCCTGTTTTTCTTAATTTACTTCAAAGCCTGACAGATTTAGAGTATAAACTCTGAAATCCAACTGCCTGGGTTTAGGTCTGGCTCTGCCATTTACCACCTAGGTGATCTTGGACAAGTTACTTACCTCTCTGTGATTCAGTAGCCTTGCCTGTAAAATGGCAATAAAACCAGTACCTATCTCCTAAGGTTCTTGTGAGAATTAAATGACTTAATATGTGTAAAGTGCTTAATGTAGGGTCAGTACCTATTAAGATCAATGTAAATGATAGACATTTTTATTATTATGGTTAACTCCACATATTTACTTTTCTGTGCAATTTTTTTTAATTTTTCCTAGAATTATTAAATGGGAATGTGGAATATCTATATTTATGTATTAATTTGTTGGTTTATTTATTTATAAATTTGCCTTTGTAAAGCTACCCCATTTCCCATTAGCCTGTATAAAAGAATAGAACATCTTCTTTAGGATGGTGAAATAATAAATGATTTAAGCCACATGGAAGCCATTATTAAAAAAAAATGATGACTCAAAAATGACAAGTGATCAAAGACATATTCAAGTAAAAAAAAATGTGAAATTTAAAACAGCTTTCAATTGGTGAAATTTAAATCAATAAAAATTGTTAACTATCCATAAAGCTTTCCTCCTCTTCATTCTGTGTTGAAATCTGCAGTCTGTAAAGGCGTAGTCTGGGTCATTATAAATAAATAAATAAATCTGTAACGATCCATTACCTTCTGACTCAAGATGACACTGCAAGTTACAGAGTAGAACTAAGCCCTCTAGGGTTTTCTTAGCTGCAATCTTAATAGCAGCAGATCATCAGGCCTTTCTTCTGTGGTGTGGCTGGTTGGGTTCAGATGGCCAACCTTTCAGCTAGCACCCCAGCACAAATCATTTGTACCACTCAGTGACCTTTTACAAAATATGAAAATAAATATATTTAACATGTTTATGTATACTTTTAGGAATGTACATCACATTATTTTAGAAAGATATATCCAGGCAGGGGATGTCAGGTGTGTCAGTCAGGGTCCTGGCAGGAAGAGTATGGGGCCCTCAAACTGTGAAGTTAGAGGAGAATTTAAGGAAGGGACTGGTGTGGACTCGTTTTAAGGAAGTCAGTCAGTGAGAGTGCAGTTTACCAAGGCTAGTAACCATGAATAGACAAGTGGAGGAAGTGTAACTGGACCCTTGAGAGGGTAAGCAGCTAGAAAGGGATGTCTGATAGACTAGTGACCTTCTGTAGAAAGATATAGGTAACCACTGTAATGGGACCTCACTCTCGGCCTACCCTCTCACCTCCTGCCAGTACCTTATTACATTGGCTAAACCCAACCAGAAGTTAGAGGGCAAGGGATCCTCTGTGGGTAACACTCCTGGGGAACAATGTAAGGTGGGGGAGGACAGAGAGTGTATCCAGGGGGACAGACGCAAGCCAGCTGGCACAAAGACAAAGGGACAGGAGCAAAAATTTTTAAAAAACCCATAATGCATTGGAATGTATGCAAAAGAAAAGAGATATTTAAAATATTATATGGACACAGATAAAAGCAATTTAAATATATTTTTAAGATAATTTTCTCCTCTGTGTTCATGGCTTTATCTCTTTGAGGCCCTTTGGGCTACTTAATTCTGAAATACTGAAAGAGCTGTAGACTATGAGTAAGACTATCTTCACTCTGGCCCTGAATCTATTAATTCCCCTGTAATTCACAGAGAAGGAGCTGTGGTGACACAGTGGTTAAGCACTCAGCTGTTAACCGAAAGATCGGCATTTCGAACCCGCAAGCTGCTCACAGTAGAACAACGTGACAGTCTGCTTCCATAAAGACTTATAGCCTGGGAAGCCCTATGGGGCAGCTCTCCTCTGCCCTATAAAATTGCTGGGAGTTGGGGTCGGCTTGACGACAACACATTTGAATGGGTTTGGTTTTTTACTTTTCCTGGAACTCTGGTGAGGTCTGTGTAAAATACTTTAGGTGAACACACTGATCTCTAGATTCCACTTCTAGGATTCCATCCTCAAATTTAAGGCTTGGACAACCTCAGGACAGAAATGAAAAGAGTTAAATCCTAGGCCAGTGTGATTAAATTTGCTCAAGTGAGTTAATGTTAGACAGAGTTGCTAAAAAGAGAAACTCTTCCAGCTAGCATCTTTAATATAGGCTTGGTGTTTTCCAGTGATCAAAACTTAGTCTATACTAAGTTGTCGCCCATGCAGATAATTTCTAAGGATAATTAACACAATTAAAAATCAATGTAGTCTTCAATTTAGAAACCTTCCTGCAATTAACATATTGCCGGTGTGTGCTTTTCTATATTGCTCTCCTCCGGCCAACTTTCAATCCATGTGGAAGACAATTGGAATTAAGTCTGCAATTAAATTTTTACAAGAGATCGCATCAAATGCTTTAGTAAAATCAACACTTACATCATTAACACAACCTCAATTATGCTGTCCCTAAACAGAAGGTTATTATATCCCCCCAGGCTCGCTGTAATCTTTTACAGACACGCTTTTGTCTTTTGGACTAAACATAGTTTTATTGAGTTCTCCAAGTTTCAGGCATTGGGGCGTGTGCTTTTATCCACTTGATCTTACTTATTCTTCAAAATAGCTCAGCAGGAAAAGATATGAATTTTCTCATTTGTGGATGAGCAGGCCGAGTCCTCCTTGCTGTTTCACACATTGTACCTTCTGCCCAGAGATGCCCTTCTCTCCAGTTTCTTCAGTAGAGACATTCCTTATTCATTTTTCAAAATTTAACACAAATGTTACCATCTTAAGAGATCCCTCATTTACTAGTAGCATGATCTTAGCCACATTATTGAACCTCTTCGCTCCTCAGGCTCTCCACTAAAAAATAGGAGATTTTAGAATGTATACTGTATTTATCATCCTCTCTTGTAGATACATGTGATATTTCTGAAATGTATCTTTAAACAAAGGTGAAATGCCCTTCTTTCTCTGTCATTTCTTCCTGTTGTGCAGAAAGGAGAAATAATGGCTGGAGCTCTACCTACCATATTGAATAATGAGATAAAAAAAAAAAATTTGGGATAAATCACTATACATTGTAGAACACAAAATAAAAGGAGTCCAGGTCCTTATCATTGTGGACAGCCTACCTCTAGACTTCTATGTGAATGAGAGAGAAAAACAAACAAAGAAAACAAAGTCTACATATTTAAGCCACTTTTATTTGGGGTTTTCTGTTACCCAGAGTCGAATCTATTCCTATAACAAAGAAAGGGGGAAGGAAATGAAGGGTGAAGATTCAGCCAGGACTAAAGAATGTGCATTAGGCTGACATTTATTTTTTTTTAGGTTGTCTTATTTGGAATTATTGAGGATCAGGAATCACATCTATTGATTAAGCATACACACATGAGTCTCACTATGGCCTAGAAGGCCCTGCATTCTGGTATTCTCATTTTTCTTTCCACTTTCCTTTCTTTCCCTCAGAGTAGAGTTACCTGATTTTTCCCTATTCCTGAGTATGTCCAGCTCTCGACTCTTTCTGCATGGTCTCACAGCACCTATACATTTTCTTTGCATCTCTTATCAGTTTAGGAGTAATTTATGTGTCTAATCTGCCCCTTCTACCAGAGAGTAATCACTGTGGAAACAGGGTCACCTTCTGTCATTGTTTATGAACACCTAGCCCTCTGTATAATGCCTGGCACATGGGAAACACCCAATAATATTTGTTTCTATAACAATGGATCTTTTTAGAAACTTTCTTTTTATAAATATCATGTTCAAACTAAAGACATCCATCAAAAATATGTTTTAAATGCGTGGATAAAGGAAAATATGCTAGATATTTTACTAGGTGCCATGGAAGCAGTGGAAACCCTGGTGGCGTAGTGGTTAAGAGCTATGGCTGCTAACCAAAAGGTGAGCAGTTTAAGTCTATCAGGTGTTCCTTAGGAATTCTATGGGGCAGTTCTATTATGTTCTGCAGGGTTGCTATGAGTCAGAATTGACTCAATGGCAATGGGTGGAGACATTTTCTCACTTGATGTTCACAACCACCCTGTGAGGTGAGTATTGTAATTTTACAAATAAAGGATCCTAAGTCATGAAGCCAGCAAGTAGCTGAAATTGGATTGGATCATAAGCCTGTCTGCCTCATGATTTATTTAATTATGCTCAAGTTCTCCAGAAGGTACACAAGGATGTAGAAGCTCAAGGAGCTTCAAAATGTCCCTCTCTACCCATCCTCTGCCATCTAAGCACAGTATTGCCAGTGTAGTTTCCCAAGCTTCTTTTCCCAGAAGATGAATCAAATCAGACCACGAGGCAATCTTCAGAGCTAGATTAATAATCAATGACTTTGAGTCTATTTGATAAATATGCTCTATAAATTCTAAGATTTATATATATATGTATCCAAACCAAAACCAAACCCATTGCCATCCAGTCAATTCTGACTCATAGTGACCCTACAGGGCAGAGGAGAACTGCTCCATAGGGTTTTCAAGGAGCAGCTGATGGATTCAAACTGCTGACCTTTTGATTAGCAGCCAACCTCTTAACCACTGCGCCACCGGGTAGAATGAAATTGTTGACAACATGAAAAAATACAGATCACAACAGAATATGTGTGTGTATACATATGTATATACACAGACATATTTATGTGTACACACACACATATTCTGTTGTGAACCGTAGGTTTTCATCTTGTCAACGATTTCATTCTAACTGGATCAACAATTGATGTCCACGAAAGTATCAGTCAAGAAATGAAATGACATATTGCATTGGGCAAATCTGCTGCAAAAGACCTCTTCAAAGTTTCAAAAAAACAAAGACACCACGTTGATGACTAAGGTGCACCTGGCCCAAGCCATGGTCTTTTTAATTGCCCCAAATGCGTGTGAAATTTGGATAATGAAAAAGAAAGGCAGAAGAACTGATGTGTTTGAACTGTGGTGTTGGTGAAGAATCCTGAATATACTGTGGACTGTGAAAAGAATGAACAAGTAAAAGAAGAAATACAATCAGAATGTTCTTTAGAAGTAAGGATGGCAAGACTGAGGCTAGCTTACTTTCTACATGTAAGACCAATCATTAGAAAAGGACATTATATTTGGTAAAGTAGAAGGCCAATGGAAACTAGAGACAACCCTCAGTGAGATGAACTAACATAGTAGCCACAACAATGGACTCAAATATACCGTGAAAATGGTGCAGGACCATGTGATATTTTGTTCTGTTATACCTAAAGTCACCATGAGTAGGAGCCAACTTGGCCGCTACTTAGAACATACACACACACATATGCATCTATATACATATGTAGATATATACATACTTATGTTATTATATTAATATATGTACATATAGGCTTGGAAACCCTGGTGGTGTAGTGTTATGTGCTACGGCTGCTAACCAAGAGGTCGGCAGTTCAAATCTGCCAGGTGCTCCTTGGAAACTCTATGGGGCAGTTCTACTCTGTCCTATAGGGTTGTTGTGAGTCGGAATCGACTCGACGGCCGTGGGTCGGGTTACATATATGCTTTATCTCAAGAGATAGCATATTTTGTACTTGGTATTTTACAGCACAGATGGGAACATAGGATAGTAAAGAGATTGATTGGCTACTTGTATCCACCAGAAATGAAGACATATCCTCTTTATAGCATGGGAGCAAACCTCCTTTGCAGCGTCAGTTCACCAAAAGATGATAAACTGGGTTTAGGTTTGTTGGTATCTTGGTCCAAAAGGTATTTACATTTCCTTTTATATTATGAGACAGGATGGTGTTGTGACCTAACGAAATTAAGTAACCTGGATTGATGTCAAGTTCCACCAATTACTGGCTGTGGTGACCATGGGCAAGCTATTCAACATTTTCGACCTTAATTTTCTCATCTGTGAAATTTAGATACTAAGAGCACCTACTTCTGAGAATTATTCTCAGGATACGTAGGATAATCACATAAAATTCTTAAACTTTGATGGCTTCTTAAAACATACTGTCCTCCCCATATGTTTATTTTCCCATTTCCAAAGAGATTCAGAAATCAAGGACTTCTGTGACGTAGGCTGAAGAGATAAACGCATACCATTTCCATGACTATTGTTGGGTGTCATTTAGTTGATTCTAACTCATAGTGACCCCGTGTGACAGAGTATCACTGTTCCAAAGGATTTTCTAGACTGTCATATTCACAGGAGCAGACCTCCTTGTCTTTCTCCCACGGAGCTGCTGGGTGGGTTCAAACAGACAACTTTTCAGTTAGCAGCCAAGTGCTTAGACATTGTGCCATCAGAGCTCCTTTCCAGGACTATAGTAAAGTATACAGTTTCTACTAACTGTATAGTATGTAGTAGATGATGTATAGTATATAGTAGTAACTGTATCAGTATATAATAGATGCTTCCTACTGTCTGGAAGGATCCTGGAAAAAAACAAAAATATTAGCAAATTAGGAATGTAGGCTGTGCTATGAGCAGATAGGTTTAAGCCAAGACAAGAAATATGTTATCATAGTCATAAACTCTTACGTCATCTGAACCTGTGGAGTGAGGCTTTCAAAAATGATGCCCCCTATTTCCTGCAATCTTGGCCAAATCTTCTGTTGGGGATGAATTTTATCTATGCAAGGGGGTGTTAGGAGGGCAGTGAAAGATGATTCCATATCCTGGACCTTTTTCTCCCAGAGCTGACGACTGATACCCAGGCATATTAGAAGAAATTCTCTAAGTTGTACTGAGTTCTAGGGCTTCTTTCAAAAGAGCAGGTGTGCTCACACTCATCCACATGTCAATACATCCATGTAAGCCTGTACTCTCCTGTTGGGGAAAAGAGGTTTTTTTCCTCATTCTTCCCCAAACATTCTTTCTCTGAGTTTCTCAGTTAACAAGAATCTGTTGCTTGACTATAAAATCACACATATCTGCATTGAGATCTCATGTCTGTTGTATCTAACTATGTGATGGTGGTAACATAGCCCCGTGAGCTTCTGCACATGTGAAATGGTGGTACTGATGTTTATCTTGTGGATATCACAAAGTAGTAATGACAAGTGAAATGGGAATGTCGTTGTAGCATACTGTTGAGTTGATTCTGACTCCTAGTGACCCTAAATGGGGTAATACAGCTCTGAAAGGTTTTCCAGGCTGTAATCTTTATGGGAGCATAAATTCAGACATTATAAACATTAGTTGTAAATATAGTTATCCAAATTCTACCCATCCTTTTGGGTACCTCAAAACCCCTGCTCTTTTGTAACCCTTCCTTGATGAATCCGTATCACAATGATATTGTTCTTTTTGGGACTCCTACGGCACAACATCCATTTTTTTAGCAACTGAATTGCTCTCTATTTTACATCTATTGCTTTGTCTTCTGTCTGCCATACTTAAGAATATTGTAGGTAGGGATATGTCATTTCCTGCCTGGTTGAATTCTCCCCAGCTTCTAAGAAATCCTTGGCCCTCTTAGGAGTTCAGTAAAGTGTGTAGCTCATTGATTGTAAGATTTAAATTTCCTTTAAAGTCCAAACTCTTAGCACAGCGTGCAAGGTCCAGAATACCTTTTCCAGGTATATAACTCATCACTCTCACAGTGAGTGTTCCACTCACAAACAAACAGTCATCAGCCCTGAATGTCATGCCTTTCATTCCTGTTGCCTTTGCTCATACAATTATTATTTCCAGAACGATTCTTCCCATCCTTTCCACTTATAAACTTTTTCTCTTATTTCAGGATTCAGATTAAATATCATTCCCTTTGTTCATCTTTTGTCGATCCTTCTCATGGAGCATCAGGTTCTATCAGGGCGTGTTGTCAGTGTGCTTGTTAATGTTCCCATCAATTAAAATAGTTCATATATTTATATTCCACACATAAAACTATTCCATGTATCTTCTCTACCAAATTCTGACCTTCATGAGGGCAGAAATCACAGCTTTTTCATATTTATCATATATGGCACTGAGTTGGTACTCAATTATGTTAGTTGAACTGAATTGATTTGACTTTCAATTCCGGGCTTAAAAAAAAATCTACAATGAACATTTTGCACCAATGAATTAGCATTTGGATGCTGACATCTTATTCTTTCTGACTGCTAAGTGTCTGTTACTTTCTCTGGTTTAGAATAACATCTGGCTTATCTTTAGGGTGATTTGTCAGATTGCTTCCCAGCCAAATGTGTGGCAACCAATTGGCAGACCTTATAAGTTTGACTGATCCTGGTTCCATCTAAACCTGTCAGCTCAGGTGCCCTTCAGATTACAAATAATGAACCTGATACTGCTTCAGAATCTTAGAGTACAGCAACAGCTATTAAACTCATTGTAAATATGAGAAATCTTATTTTTTACGTACAACTGGACACAGCTAATTTTCTCAGGAATTGAGCTAATAAAATAACTAATTTCATAATCCCTGGAATCAGAAGGACTTGGGTCCATATCCTGGCTCTAGCAATTGTCAGGTTTTTTATGCTGGGTAGATCAGTTAATCTACTGAGCTTTAGTTTTCCACTCTGTAAAATGGGTAAAAAACAGAATTGTTGTGAAAATTACATGATAATATTTATAAAGCCTTTATCATAATACTTAGCACATAATAAGTTCTCAATAAAGGATAAATCTTATTCTGAAGATGATTCACTTTGACAAACATTTTTTGAAGACTGCGGTGTACTAGGCTCCACATTAGAGACCTGCATATACTTATGCAAATAGAGGTGGATAAAGAGAAATCTTTGCACTCAAGGACCTCAATTGTGTTGGAACAGTAAGATGAATAATAATATGTATATAACAGTGTGATTTGAGAGCCATGCTGGAGATATAGAGGAGACTGAGGAACAGAGGAGAGAGGGATAATCCAACCTAATGATTTAAGGAAGGCTCCCTAGACAATAAGAGGATAGAAGGACCAAGAGAATGCCTGCACATTCTGAGTAACCCTGACCTCCCCAGATATCCATCCTTAACTCCATTAACAGGGGCCAAAAATGCTCCCATACACTGGGGATGAGCACAATCTATCTCTTACCAAGATCAAGAGAGAGACCAGGCATACTCCCTCAGGATCTCTTAATACCCACATCTTCTCTGCCACTACAACCTGGAGTCTACCAGATCTCATTCCATTATGCCTTCTGTCCCTGTTTTTGTCCTGCAACACAAAAAGCCCCAGATGCATAGCTTCCACACTAGTCCCCGTAAAGCAGAATCTCCTATTTCATCCCCTTTCCTACCCTTAAGTACCTCCACCAAATCATCTGGAATTCAGTATCCACCATCAGAAAAATCTCTTCCTTACGCAAAAAAAAAAAAAAAAAAAAAGGAGAAAAAAAATGCTCTTAGAGAAAACAGGCTCCCCTCTGAGGAGTAGATATTCATTCTCACATAGGGCTTGTATCACTGGTCTAGGAACTGGCATTGGTGTCTTCCTGCTCCTGTTTTCCATTTCCAAACCACTCTCACACCATATTCTAGTAGTTGGCTGGAGCTGGATTGAATCTACTCACAAGAGCTGATTGTGTGTATCTCTTCCCAACTCTGTATTCAGTAACATGTCAGTAACTTTCAAGCACCATAGAGCAAGTTCCACCGTGGGAATTGGCAAACATTACAAACTAGGGTTGTTTTATTTTGTTCTCTACAGAGCTGGTTGTTAAACATTTATGGAAACACCACCACCATAAAAAAAAAAAAAAAAATTTTTTTTTTTTTTCACCACCATACTCCCTTAAAAATCTCAGCTTTGGATTCCATCACTCTTCATTTATGATTTATTGTCATTCTCTGCAATATTACTCTTGGCTATTTTAATGTATATGTAGATAGATGAGCTTGCTATTACTTTTATCTTTCAGCTCCTTGGCCTTTCTTCTCTCCTCCAGAGACTTTGTCCTCCACTCTACCTCAGCCACTTTCTCCCTATATCTCCTTAGATCTTATTATCTGTAACTCAGATTCACACAAAGTACTATCTGACAAACGTATCTTAACTTTCTAGCTTACTTCTTCTAGTACTGCCTGTACTAACCATCCTTTGACCACACCAGGATCCTTGATGTAACCACTTCTTCTCTGTCCATTACCCACTCAAAATCCTATATTCCTTCCTTATGCAGTTTAAATTCGTGGTCAACACATTAATGACTTCTTTGCATACAAGTTCAAGTTGCTGATCCTTTTCATTGTTTGCAGAATTCACTTGGCAAAACTCTTGTTATATCCTACTCTTGACCTGTTCCATGCCTGTACACAGCAGCTGACTGTGGCTAGAGAAATAAAACAAGACAAAAAAAAAAAAAAAACTCGAGCAGACTGAGTAGTCTCCTTTTAAATCATGATAATAAACTTCTGATTAGCATTTATGCAAACCAATAAAGCCAAACCCATTGCCACTGATTCAATTCCAATGGCATAGTGACCCTATAGGGCAGAGTAAAACTGCCCTACAGGGTTTTCAAGGCTGTAAAATCTTTAAGGGAACAGACTGGCACTTATTCTTCCCATGGAGCAGCTGGTGGATTTAAACCACCAACATTTTGGCTAGCAACAAAATGCTCAACCATTACACACCAGGGCTCCTTTTAGCCCTACGGCTGCCAGAAAACCATAGTACAAATCTTTAATCCATTTCAGTCTTCAACTATCCTAGCAATTCTCCTTTTTTGTCTCTTTATACTAGGCTACTCTCAACAATATAAATTCTTATCTGTGTTTCTTTGATATGAAAACAAAGAACATTTTATAATTCATCTTTGTCTTCCAAATACAACCTAGTTTACATTTTCATACCACTTACATTTAAATTCTTTGAAAGAATAATTTGTCACTGATTCTTTCCTCATTTTAAACTACTCCAAGTGGACTTTCATCTCCATCTTGCAACCGGAACAGCTTTTATGAAGACTACCATTAGACCCATTTCAAGTGTTAAAATGCAAAGATGTCACTTTGAGGACTAAGGTGCCCCTGACCCAACCCATGGTATTTTAATTGTCTCAGATACATGAAAAAGCTGGACGATGAATAAGGAAGACAACAGAAGAAGAACTGATGCCTTTAAATTATAGTGTTGGTGAAGAATATTGAACATACCATGGACGGCCCGAAGAATGCACAAGCCTGTCTTAGAAGAAATACAAACAGAGTGCTCCTTAGAAGCAAGGATGGTGAGATTTCGCCTCACATACTTTGGACATGTTCTCAGGAGGGATCAGTCCCTAGAGAAGGACATCATCATTGGTAAAGTAGAGGGTTGTTGAAGAAGATGAAGACCCTCAACAAGGTGAATTGACACAGTGGCTGCAATAATGGGTTCAAAGAGCAACAATTTTGAGGATTGCACAGGACCAGGCAGTGTCTCATTTTGTTGTACACAGGGTCACTATGAGTTCAAACTAGGCTCAAAGGCAACTAACAACAACAACAAACATTACTTACTTGTTGCCAAAGCCAGTGGCCAATTTTCTGTCCTTATCTTATATAAACTATCAGCCTCATTTGAAATAGTTAATCACTCCCTTCATAATGCAATTCATTCTTGGTTTTCCTGGTACTCTATTTTTGTTCCTTCTTATGCCCCATTGCAGGCTATTCCACTTCATCCTGGCTTCATGAGATTGGAATACATCAGGACTAATTCCTTGGTCATCTCTCTTCTTCATCTGCCTTTGCTCCCTTGATGATCCCCTCTAGTCTCATGAATTTAAAGACTGACTCTCTGGCAATGACTCCTCAATTTACAGCTTCAGCCCAGAACCCTCTCCTGAACTCCAGATTCACATATCCAGTCACCTACTCAACACTTGCACTCCAGTATCTGATAGCCATCTCAAACTAACATGCCCCAAACTGAACTCGTTCTCTTCCCCTCTTAACCTACACAATCTTTCCAATCTTGGCTAGGGATGTTTCTCAGGACAAATATTTTGAACTCACACTGGTTCTTCTATCTCAGTAATACCCCACTTCTAATCAATCATTAAAGGCTGTAGTCTTTATTTCTAAAATATATCCAAAACTTGGCACATTTCTCACTCCCACCATACCCACTCTCATTTCATGCCTGAACTACTGCAATAACCTCCTCACTGATCTTGTAGCTTCCACCCTCCTGCCTTACAGCCTACTCTTAAATTAGCAGTCAATTATTCTATTAAAACATAAATCAGATCTTGCCACAACTTTCCAATGACTCCCTTTTTCCATAGTACAAGAAAAATACCTTGTCTTGGCCTGCAAGTTTCTTCCATCTTTTATCCTTCTGATTTCATGTTTGCTATGCTCCTCTTAAGGAGCCCTGGTGGTGCAATGGTTAAGCACTCAGCTGCTAATCAAAAGGTCAGCAGTTTGAACCCACCAGCGGCTCGTCAGAAGAAAAGACCTACTGATCTGCTCGCATAAAGATTGCAGCTTAGGAGACCTTATGGGCCAGTTTTATTCTGTCATATAAAGTTGTCATGAGTTGAAATCAACTCAACAGCATACAACAACAACATGCTGTTCTTAAGTCACTTGGACTTTTTTGCTATTAGAAGAACACACTAGCCACGCACTCACCTTAGAGCCTTCACAGTGGCTGTTCTTTCTGCCTGAAACACTACTCCACAGTATCATCTTTCCTACTTTCTTCACCTCCTGAAAGTCTTTGCTTAAATGTCATATTCCCAACGGAGCCTACTCAGATTATCCTATTTATACTTAGTACATCCTCCCACCTTCATCTTAGGACACTGCATTGCCCTTACCCTGCTCTCTCATTATTTATAGCCCTTATAACATTTTATAACATTTTAATATGCTAGATAATGTACTTATTTATTATGTTTGTCTTTGTCCTCTGCTATAATGTTATCTCTGTAAGAACAGAAGTTTGGTCTCTTTTCCTTTGATTTGTATCTGGTTACTCCAAATATCTTCTAGAAAGTGCTTGGCATACAGGAGACTCTCAATTTTTTTTTCTGAATGAGTAAATACCTGAGGTGAAAATAAAGTAATACAGAAGAGTTAGTCAGGGAAAGCTATCTCTCTCCTTTAGGCCCAATATTTTTTCTTACCTTCAAGGAGTTTGTTATTTAGTAATCTTATTGCCTGTGCTTATGCCGTGATATAATTCCTGCAAGAAGCCGCATCTCATATGTGTTTGTTTTGTTTTGTCTTTTTGTCCAAGTTGCTATTATCAAGCATCCTATCATGTCTGAACAGGATTCATTAAAAAAAACACTGCCATCATATATAGGATGTAAGCAACTTTCAATTATATGTTAGAGAACTGAACTTCACCAGAAAACAGTTAATTTTTGTTGCGTACCGTGGTCAAGTCCGACTCATACCTAACCCACATGACAGAGTAGAACTTCCTTACATGGTTTTCTTGACCGTAATCTTTATGGAAACAGATCACCATTGGGTGGATTCAAACTGCCAAACTTTCATCTAACAGCTGGGTGCTTAACTGTGGCATCAACAGGGCTCCTTGGAAATCATTTATAAATTGTACATAATATCTACTTTTTTTTTTAATTAACTTTTATTAAGCTTCAAGTGAACATTTACAATTCCAATCAGTCTGTCACATGTAAGTTTACATACATCTTACTCCCTTCTCCCACTTGCTCTCCCCCTATTGAGTCAGCCCTTTCAGTCTCTCGTTTCGTGCCAATTTTGCCGTTTTCCCTCTCTCTCTCTTCCCATCCCCCCTCCAGTCAAGAGTTGCCAACACACTCTCCAGTGTCCACCTGAGTTAATTAGCTCACTCTTCGTCAACATCTCTCTCCCCCTCACTGACCAGTCCTTTTCATGCCTGATGATTTGTCTTCGGGGATGGTTCCTGTCCTGTGCCATCAGAAGTTCTGGGGAGCATTGTCTCTGGGATTCCTCTAGTGGCAGTCATACCATTAGGTATGGTCTTTTCATGAGAATTTGAGGACTGTATCCCGTTGGTCTCCTGCTCCCTCAGGAGTTGTCTGTTGTGTTCCCTGTCAGGGCAGACATCGATTGTGGCCGGGCACCAACTAGTTCTTCTGGTCTCAGGATAATGTAGGTCTCTGGTTCATGTGGCCCTTTCTGTCTCTTGGGTTCTTAGTTGTCGTGTGACCTTGGTGTTCTTCCTTTGCCTTTGCTCCAGGTGGGTTGAGACCAATTGATGTATCTTAGATGGCCGCTTGTTGGCATTTAGGACCCCAGGCGCCACAATTCAAAGTGGGATGCAGAATGTTTTCATAATAGAATTATTTTGCCCATTGACTTAGAAGTCCCCTCAAACCAAGTTCCCCAGACCCCAGCCCCTGCTTCGCTGACCTTTGAAGCTTTCATTTTATCCCGGAAACCTCTTTGCTTTTAGTCCAGTCCAATTAGGCTGACCTTCCTTGTATGGAGTGTTGTCTTTCCCTTCACCCAAAGCAGTTCTTATCTACAGATTGATCAATAAAAAGCCCTCTCCCTTCCTCCCTCCCTCCCCGCTTTGTAACCACAAAAGTATGTGTTCTTCTCCATTTTTTCTATTTCTCAAGATCTTATAATAGTGGTCTTATACAATATTTGTCCTTTTGCAACTGACTCATTTCGCTCAGCATAATGCCTTCCAGATTCCTCCATGTTATGAAATGTTTCACAGATTCGTCACTGTTCTTTATCGATGCGTAGTATTCCATTGTGTGAATATACCACAATTTATTTACCCATTCATCCGTTGACAGACATCTTCGTTGCTTCCAGCTTTTTGCTATTGTAAACAGAGCTGCAATAAACTTGGATGTGCATATATCTGTTTGTGTGAAGGCTCTTGTATCTCTAGGGTATATTCTGAGGAGTGGGATTTCTGGGTTGTATGGTAGTTCTATTTCTAATTGTTTAAGATAACGCCAGATGGATTTCCAAAGTGGTTGTACCATTTTACATTCCCACCAGCAGTGTATGAGAGTTCCAATCTCTCCGCAGCCTCTCCAACATATATTATTTTGTGTTTTTTGGATTAATGCCAGTCTAGTTGGTGTGAGATGGAATCTCATCGTAGTTTTAATTTGCATTTCTCTAATGGCTAATGATCGGGAGCATTTTTTCATGTATCTGTTGGCTGCCTGAATATCTTCTTTAGTGAAATGTGTGTTCATATCCTTTGCCCACTTCTTTTTTTTTTTTTAATAACTTTTATTAAGCTTCAAGTGAACGTTTACAAATCCAATCAGTCTGTCACATATAAGTTTACATACATCTCACTCCCTACTCCCACTTGCTCTCCCCCTCTTGAGTCAGCCCTTTCAGTCTCTCGTTTCGTGCCAATTTTGCCATCTTCCCTCTCTCTCTATCTTCCCATCCCCCCTCCAGTCAAGAGTTGCCAACACACTCTCCAGTGTCCACCTGATTTAATTAGCTCACTCTTCATCAGCATCTCTCTCCCCCCGCTGACCAGTCCTTTTCATGCCTGATGAGTTGTCTTCGGGAATGGTTCCTGTCCTGTGCCATCAGAAGTTCTGGGGAGCATTGTCTCTGGCATTCCTCTAGTCGCAGTCATACCATTAGGTATGGTCTTTTTATGAGAATTTGGGGTCTGTATCCCACTGATCTCCTGCTCCCTCAGGAGTTCTCTGTTGTGCTCCCCGACAGGGCAGTCATCGATTGTGGCCGGGCACCAACTAGTTCTTCTGGTCTCAGGATGATGTAGGTCTCTGGTTCATGTGGCCCTTTCTGTCTCTTGGGCTCTTAGTTGTTGTGTGGCCTTGGTGTTCTTCATTTTCCTTTGCTCCAGGTGGGTTGAGACCAATTGATGTATCTTAGATGGCCGCTTGTTAGCATTTAGGACCTCAGACACCACATTTCAAAGTGGGATGCAGAATGTTTTCATAATAGAATTATTTTGCCAATTGACTTAGAAGTCCCCTCAAACTATGTTCCCCAGACCCCAGCCCCTGCTTCGCTAACCTTTGAAGCATTCATTTTATCCCGGAAACTTCTTTGCTTTTAGTCCAGTCCAATTGGGCTGACCTTCCTTGTATTGAGTGTTCTCTTTCCCTTCACCCAAAGCAGTTCTTATCTACTGATTGATCAATAAAAAACCCTCTCCCTCCCTCCCCCCTTCGTAACCACAAAAGTATGTGTTCTTCTCAGTTTTTTCTATTTCTCAAGATCTTATAATAGTGGTCTTACACAATATTTGTCCTTTTGCCTCTGACTCATTTCTCTCAGCATAATGCCTTCGAGATTCCTCCATGTTATGAAATGTTTCAGAGATTCGTCACTGTTCTTTATCGATGCGTAGTATTCCATTGTGTGAATATACCACAATTTATTTACCCATTCATCCTTTGATGGACACCTTGGTTGCTTCCAGCTTTTTGCTATTGTAAACAGAGCTGCAATAAACATGGGTGTGCATATATCTGTTTGTGTGAAGGCTCTTGTATCTCTAGGGTATATTCCTAGGAGTGGGATTTCTGGGTTGTATGGTAGTTCTATTTCTAACTGTTTAAGATGATGCCAGATGGATTTCCAAAGTGGTTGTACCATTTTACATTCCCACCAGCAGTGTATGAGAGTTCCAATCTCTCTGCAGCCTCTCCAGCATTTATTATTTTGTGTTTGTTGGATTAATGCCAGTCTAGTTGGTGTGAGATGGAACCTCATCATAGTTTTAATTTGCATTTCTCTAATGGCTAATGATCGGGAGCATTTTCTCATGTATCTGTTAGCTGCCTGAATATCTTCTTTAGTGAAGTGTGTGTCCATATCTTTGCCCACTTCTTGATTGGGTTGTTTGTCTTTTTGTGGTTGAGTTTTGACAGAATCATGTAGATTTTAGAGATCAGGCGCTGGTCTGAGATGTCGCAGCTGAATATTCTTTCCCAGTCTGTAGGTGGTCTTTTTACTCTTTTGGTGAAGTCTTTAGATGAGCATAGGTGTTTGATTTTTAGGAGCTCCCAGTTATCTGGTTTCTCTTCATCATTTTTGGTAATGTTTTGTATTCTGTTTATGCCCTGTGTTAGGGCTCCTAGGGTTGTCCCTATTTTTTCTTCCATGATCTTTATCGTTTTAGTCTTTATGTTTAGGTCTTTGATCCACTTGGAGTTAGTTTTTGTGCATGGTGTGAGGTATGGGTCCTGTTTTATTCTTTTGCAAGTGGATATCCAGTTATGCCAGCACCATTTGTTAAAAAGACTATCTTTTCCCCAATTAACTGACACTGGTCCTTTGTCAAATATCAGCTGCTCATACATGGATGGATTTATATCTGGGTTCTCAATTCTGTTCCATTGGTCTATGTGCCTGTTGTTGTACCAGTACCAGGCTGTTTTGACTACTGTAGCTGTATAATAGGTTCTGAAATCAGGTAGAGTAAGGCCTCCCACTTTCTTCTTCTTTTTCAGTAATGCTTTGCTTATCCGGGGGTTCTTTCCCTTCCATATGAAATGGGTGATTTGTTTCTCTATCCCCTTAAAATATGACATTGGAATTTGGATCGGAAGTGGGTTATATGTATAGATGGCTTTTGGTAGAATAGACATTTTTACTATGTTAAGTCTTCCTATCCATGAGCAGGGTATGTTTTTCCACTTAAGTATGTCCTTTTGAATTTCTTGTAGTAGAGCTTTGTAGTTTTCTTTGTGTAGGTCTTTTACATCCTTGGTAAGATTTATTCCTAAGTATTTTATCTTCTTGGGGGCTACTGTGAATGGTATTGACTTGGTTATTTCCTCTTCGGTGTTCTTTTTTTTGATGTAGAGGAATCCAAGTGATTTTTGTATGTTTATTTTATAACCTGAGACTCTGCCAAACTTTTCTGGAGGATTCCTTAGGGTTTTCCATGTATACGATCATGTCATCTGCAAATAGTGATCGCTTCACTTCCTCCTTGCCAATCCGGATACCAGTCATTTCTTTGTCTAGCCTAATTGCTCTGGCTAGGACTTCAAGTACGATGTTGAATAAGAGCGGTGATAAAGGGCATCCTTGTCTGGTTCCCGTTCTCAAGGGAAATGCTTTCAGGTTCTCTCCATTTAGAGTGATATTGGCTGTTGGCTTTGCATAGATGCCCTTTATTGTGTTGAGGAATTTTCCTTCAATTCCTATTTTGGTAAGAGTTTTTATCATAAATGGGTGTTGAACTTTGTCAAATGCCTTTTCTGCATCTATTGATAAGATCATGTGGTTTTTGTCTTTTGTTTTATTTATGTGATGGATTACATTAATTGTTTTTCTGATATTAAACCAGCCTTGCATACCTGGTATAAATCCCACTTGATCATGGTGAATTATTTTTTTGATGTGTTGTTGGATTCTATTGGCTAGAATTTTGTTGAGGATTTTTGCATCTATGTTCATGAGGGATATAGGTCTATAATTTTCTTTTTTTGTAATGTCTTTACCTGGTTTTGGTATCAGGGAGATGGTAGCTTCATAGAATGAGTTGGGTAGTATTCCGTCTTTTTCTATGCTTTGAAATACCTTCAGTAGTAGTGGTGTTAAGTCTTCTCTGAAGGTTTGGTAGAAGTCTGCAGTGAAGCCGTCTGGGCCAGGACTTTTTTTTGTTGGAAGTTTTTTGATTACCATTTCAATCTCTTTTTTTGTTTTGGGTCTATTTAGTTGTTCTACTTCTGACTGTGTTAGTTTAGGTAGGTGGTGTTTTTCCAAGAATTTATCCATTTCTTCTAGGTTTTCAAATTTGTTAGAGTGCAATTTTTCATAGTAATCTGAAATGATTCTTTTAATTTCATTTGGCTCTGTTGTGATGTGGTCCTTCTCGTTTCTTATTCGGGTTATTTGTTTCCTTTCCTGTATTTCTTTAGTCAGTCTCACCAATGGTTTATCAATTTTGTTAATTTTTTCAGAGAACCAGCTTTTGGCTTTGTTAATTCTTTCAATTGTTTTTCTGTTCTCTAATTCATTTAGTTCAGCTCTAATTTTTATTATTTGTTTTCTTCTGGTGCCTGATGGATTCTTTTGTTGCTCACTTTCTATTTGTTCAAGTTGTCGGGACAGTTCTCTGATTTTGGCTCTTTCTTCTTTTTGTATGTGTGCATTTATCGATATAAATTGGCCTCTGAGCACTGCTTTTGCTGTGTCCCAGAGGTTTTGATAGGAAGGATTTTCATTCTCGTTGCTTTCTAGGAATTTCCTTATTCCCTCCTTGATGTCTTCTATAACCCAGCCTTTTTTCATGAGGGTATTGTTCATTTTCCAAGTATTTGATTTCTTTTCCCTAGTTTTTCTGTTATTGAATTCTAGTTTCATTGCCTTGTGGTCTGAGAAGATCCTTTGTAATATTTCAATGTTTTGGGCTCTACAAAGATTTGTTTTATGACCTAATATGTGGTCTATTCTAGAGAATGTTCCATGTGCACTAGAAAAAAAAGTATATTTTGCAGCAGTTGGGTGGAGGGTTCTGTATAAGTCAATGAGGTCAAGTTGGTTGATTGTTGTAAGTAGGTCTTCCATGTCTCTATTGAGCTTCTTACTGGATGTCCTGTCCTTCTCCGAAAGTGGTGTGTTGAAGTCCCCTACTATAAATGTGGAGGTGTCTATCTCACTTTTCAATTCTGTTAAAATTTGATTTATGTATCTTGCAGCCCTGTCATTGGGTGCATAAATATTTAATATGGTTATGTCTTCCTGATCAATTGTCCCTTTTATCATTATATAGTGTCCTTCTTTATCCTTTGTGGTGGATTTAAGTCTAAAGTCTATTTTGTCAGAAATTAATATTGCTACTCCTCTTCTTTTTTGCTTATGGTTTGCTTGATATATTTTTTTCCATCCTTTGAGTTTTAGTTTGTTTGTGTCTCTAAGTCTAAGGTGTGTCTCTTGTAGGCTGCATATAGATGGATCGTGTTTCTTTATCCAGTCTGTGATTTTGCTTGATATATTTTTTTCCACCCTTTGAGTTTTAGTTTGTTTGTGTCTCTAAGTCTAAGGTGTGTCTCTTGTAGGCTGCATATAGATGGATCGTGTTTCTTTATCCAGTCTGTGACTCTCTGTCTCTTTATTGGTGCATTTAGTCCATTTACATTCAGCGTAATTATAGATAAATAAGTTTTTAGTGCTGTCATTTTGATTCCTTTTCATGTGTGTTGTTGGCCATTTCATTTTTCCACATACTTTTTTGTGCTGAGACGTTTTTCTTAGTAGTTTGTGAGATCCTCATTTTCATAATGTTTAACTTTATGTTAGTTGAGTCGTTACTTTTTTCTTGACTTTTTTCTTGAGTTATGGAGTTGATATTCCTTTTTGTGGTTACCTTATTATTTACTCCTATTTTTCTAAGTAAAAACCTAACTTGTATCTTTCTATATCGCCTTGTATCACTCTCCATCTGGCAGTTCAATGCCTCCTATATTTAGTCCCTCTTTTTGATTATTGTGATCTTTTATCTATTGATTTCCATGATTCCCTGTTATGTGTATTATTTTGTTTATTCATTTATTTTTTAGAATTAATCTTAATTTGTTTGTTTTTGTGCTTTCCCTATTTGAGTTGATATCAAGACGTTCTGTTTTGTGACCTTGTATTGTGCTGGTATCTGATATTATTGGTCATTTGACCAAACAATCTCCTTTTAGCATTTCTTGTAGCCTTGGTTTGGTTTTTGCAAATTCTCTGAACTTGTCTTTATCTGTAAATATCTTAATTTCGCCTTCATATTTCAGAGAGAGAGTTTTGCTGGGTATATGATCCTTGGTTGGCAGTTTTTCTTCAGTGCTCTGTATACGTCGTCCCATTCTGTTCTTGCCTGCATGGTTTCTGCTGAGTAGTCTGAACTTATTCTTATTGATTCTCCCTTGAAGAAAACCTTTCTTTTCTCCCTGGCTGCTTTTAAAATTTTCTCTTTATCTTTGGTTTTGGCAAGATTGATGATAATATGTCTTGGTGTTTTTCTTTTTGGATCAATCTTAAATGGGGTTCGATGAGCATCTTGGATAGATATCCTTTCGTCTTTCATGATGTCAGGGAAGTTTTCTGTCAGGAGTTCTTCAACTATTTTCTCTGTGTTTTCTGTCCCCCCTCCCTGTTCTGGGACTCCAATCACCCGCAGGTTATCCTTCTTGATAGAGTCCCACATAATTCTTAGGGTTTCTTCATTTTTTTTAGTTCTTTTATCTGATTTTTTTTCAGCTATGTTGGTGTTGATTCCCTGGTTCTCCAGATGTCCCAGTCTACATTCTAATTGCTCGAGTCTGCTCCTCTGACTTCCTATTGCGTTGTCTAATTCTGTAATTTTATTGTTAATCTTTTGGATTTCTACATGCTGTCTCTCTATGGATTCTTGCAACTTATTAATTTTTCCACTATGTTCTTGAATAATCTTTTTGAGTTCTTCAACATTTTTATCAGGGTGTTCCTTGGCTTTTCCTGCAGTTGACCTAATCTCATTTGTGATGTCTTTAAGCATTCTGTAAATTAGTTTTTTATATCCTGTATCTGATAATTCCAGGATTGTATCTTCATTTGGGAAAGATTTTGATTGTTTTGTTTGGGGAGTTGGAGAAGCTGTCATGGTCTGCTTCTTTATGTGGTTTGATATGGACTGCTGTCTCCGAGCCATCACTGGGAAACTAGTTTTTCCAGAAAATCCGCTAAAAAAAAAGTGCAGTCCGATCCCTCTCAGAGTTCTCCCTCTGGCTCAGGCTATTCGGATGTTAATGGAGCCGCCTGGGGAGGGTGGGGGAGGGGTCAGAGAGCTAGGAGTGTAGCACCTCAGAATATAGCCAGAGTTGTTTGTCTTACTTGGAATGACTCTTATATCTGAGATTTCCGTGGGGCGAGTCGCCTATATGTACTGGCTGTGTGGAGATTGCCCCCCGGGGGTTCTGGCCAGCTGTCGTCACGGTCAGATCCTCCGCTGTCAGCCCCACCCCCATGGTTAAGGCTCCCCTACTGGGAGGGTGCACTCCCGTCTCGAAAATCAGTCGCTGCCTCCCGGGGACTCCCCGTCCCGCCAGCCACGTCGCGCTCCGCTCCCGCGAACCGGGTGGGCTCCCCCCCCCCGGGGTCAGCTCAGGAGAGCGGAGAAGGTCCCCGCACCAGAGTCGTGACTGCGGGTCCCGGCTGGGGCACCGCTCTCCCTCCTCCAAGACCAGCCACTGCCTCCCGGGGACTTCTTCCACCGGCTGCTCCGCCACACCACCCGCGCGAACCGGCTGGGCCCGCACGTCCCGGTTGGGATCGCCCCGGGGTCAATTCAGGGGAATGTAGCTGATCCCCGTGCTCACACCCCGCCCACACCCGCCAAAATCCTGGCAGGACGGCTCCCCGGCTGGGACGCTGCTCTCCCCACTCCAAGACCAGTCACTTCCTCCCGGGGACTTCTCCCTCCAGTGCGCCGTGCCTCTCACGCGAATTGGGTGAGCGCCTCCCGCATGAACGACTGGGCCCCCCCCGGGGTCAATTCGGGGAAATGTAGCTGGTCCCCGCGGTCGTGCCACGCCCGCTCCACGCCAAACTCCTGGCGGGATGGTTCCCCGGCTGGGACGCTGCTCTCCCCGCTCCAAGACCAGTCACTGCCTCCCGGGGACTTCTCCCACTGGCTGTGCCGCCACTCCGCCCGCGCCAACCAGCTGGGCTCCCTCCCGGGATGAGTTCGGGGGCTAGGGCTGGGCCCCTTGTCTGTGCCGCCTGCCCCCTTGGGCTCTGCCCCGAATCGGGCTCCAAAGGTCACCTGCCTGGTACTCTGGCTCCTGGCTCTGAAAACAATCGCTGTCTCTCCGTATTTGTTCATTCTCCGTCTCTAAATCTGTGTTTGCTTTTCAGAGTTCGTAGATTGTTATGTATGTGATCGATTCACTTGTTTTTCTGAGTCTTTGTTGCAAGAGGGATCCGCAGTAGCATCCACCTAGTCTGCCATCTTGGCCCCGCCCCCTACTTTATTTTTTAAAGTAGTAGACAGAAGAAAAAAGAAATTCTTGCATAAATCAGGCACTTAGGATGTGATAGAAGTTAGTAAATAAACAGTACATATTAACTGAATGAATAGATGAATGATTTAGCCAGCAAAACTAAAATATGTCCTATGTTATGAACATATATGAGAACTTTATTGAAAAATAAATTAAACATTAAAATCACTTTTATTAAACTTATTTTGGTTTGCATTTTAAATAAGCTAAAACACATTAGACATTTCTCACTATGCTTACACCAGGTGTGCCATATACTTACATTATTAAAGGACAATATACCTTGATGACATGAAAAATTAGAATCAGATTTATGACATAAAATATCTAATTTTTTAGCTACACTAGAACTAGGTGTCTGGTCTATAATTGTATATTACACTGATTTATCCATACAAAAAGGTGTGACTGATATGATAGACATTTACTCTATGGTTTTAATCTAATCAATGTTTGATTCTATATCCCAAATAGTTTTTCTTATTTTTTCTCCTTAAGGAGTGTCATAAAGGGTGACTTTCATAATGCTGTAGAAAATTGAATGATATAATATTGACTAGTAGATATAATAGCATTAAGGGAGTGAGACAGCATCGGTAAACACACCCACATCCCTGTTCAAGCATGTAAACGTTAACCCTATAGGAATAAAGTGTTTTATACTTACAGACAAGGTGAAACTGGAAATATCCCTTACTATTCAGTTCATCAAATTTATTGAGTTCCATCATGAAACATGTACCATCAGTTAATATCTAAAAATGTCAGCCTTATACCTATTGAGTGTCATGATAGCATTTGAAAAATTTGACCCATGAATGTCTCAGTCACTTTCATATCATATTTATTTGTACTATTTAGGTTCATCTTGATATTCAGATCTTTCCATTACGAAGCCGAGGGCCCCTGGCAAACAATAGCATATAAACGTAGAATATTGTCATAAAATACAGAGGAAGCAGAGTCTGTAATAGTGATGAAGCCATGAAAACCTCTCCAAAAATCTCATCAACAAAAAGACTTTGAAATATCTAACAATACTTGCCCTAGAAGGCTCAGTTCAGGGCATCTCAAAGTAAAGGAAACGGGCTACATCTTCCTTCATTAGTTTTGCCATGCATAAAAGTGGATTAATAACATATATGTTGCTATAAGAAGTGTGAAAGAGTTTAGAAAAACATCAGTTATACAAGCATAAGGATCACAAAACATGGCAATAAGAGGAAGAGGATTTTTATTGTGCCAGCTTCACAAAAAATTTTTAACCATGGGAGATGAAAATAATTAAATTACTTTGGCCTTTCGTGTCCAGCAGGGTAGGATAGTAAAGAGAACAATGAACTTGAAGTTAGACTAAAAGAGTTTAGAATCCTTTTCCTAACATTTCATACCTGTGTGACCTTGTACAAGTGGCTTAACCTATTAATGCCTCATTTTCCATTTCAATCAATCATAGAATATGTAGCACATAAATACATACATAAAAACACATACCTTTAGGAGTTATTGAATGTAAGCAAAGACTCCTAAGCTTGGCAACTTGCAAGATCTTTGAGCAAATGCATAAGCAGAAACATTCTATAAATAGCAACAAGGCTTCAATATGACAACCCCACCTGGACTGATGTGAAAGAACAACAAACACAGAACACAAAGAAAGGAGCAGTAGCTCCTGAGCCTTCCCAAAAATAGGAGGAGTAGAGTAGAAGAGTGAATGGAGGATGTCTTCTGAATTATATCTAATGAATATGTTTTATCAGGTCCTTAAGCAAGGAAAAACATGAAATAAACTGAAATCCACTCTCCCTCCAGTAATGTTTCCTCCTATAACTAAAAATTGCTTCTAAGTATCTGTCATGGATTGAAATGTGTCCTGCCAAAAATGTGTGTATCAATTTGGCTGTACCTTGATTTCCGGCATCGTGTAGTTGTCCTCCATTTTGTGATTGTAATTTTATGTTTAAAAGGATTAGGGAGGGATTGTAATATGACCTTTGCCCGGGTCACATCCCTGATCCAATGTAAAGGGAATTTCCCTGGAGTATGACCTCCACCATGTTTTCTCTCTCGAGATGAAAGGGAAGCAAGCAGAGAATGAGGACCTCACACCACCAAGAAAGAGTCGCTGGGAGCAGAACACATCTTTTAGACCTGGTGTTCCTTCACAGAGAAGCTCCTAGTCCAGAGGAATATTGATGACAAAAACCTTGCTCCAGAGCTGACAGAGAGAGCAAGGCTTCCCCTGGAGCTGA
This sequence comes from Loxodonta africana, assembly GCF_030014295.1. Classification (NCBI taxonomy): domain Eukaryota; kingdom Metazoa; phylum Chordata; class Mammalia; order Proboscidea; family Elephantidae; genus Loxodonta; species Loxodonta africana. The sequence goes on from NC_087348.1 coordinate 98,404,741, forward strand.
CACCCTGAATTTGGACTTTTAGCCTACTTTAATGTGAGGAAATAAACTTCCCTTTGTTAAAACCATCCACTTGTGTATTTCTGTTATAGCAGCACTAGATGACTAAGACAGCATCCTTTCCTAAGTCTCCAAGACTGTGCCTCCCTTGGACACCATAGCACCTTATCCATTTGATTTATTCATTCAATATTTTGTTGTTGTTGTTGTTAAGCTTGTATTTTTCAACAAATAAACATTTCTTCGTGCACCTGGGATGTACCAGGAATGGCTAATGGACAGTGGAGGTGCACTGGTGAACAACAGGCAGAGCCCTGTCTACTTGAGCCTTCATTCCAGTGGGGGTGATGTACAATGAAGGAGTAAACCAAACAATAAGCAAGAGAGATATAGATTGTGGTAAATCCTATGAAGGTAATGCACTGGTGGGTGGGACGGAAGCTTATGATGCTGGCAGACTTTGGATAGAATTATCAGGGAAGACTTCTTTTAGGAGGTGCCAGGTGTGCTGGCCATCTGAAGAGCTGGAAGAGCATTCCAGATGGTGCATAGTGAAGGAAAAAGCCCGAGTGGGAAAGGGCTGAGTATATTCAAGACAGAGAGATGGCCAGCTCAGCTAAAACAGATGGATTGACAGGGATAGTCCAAACTGGATTTCCTCATTTCTCCTTAGACCACTACTAACTCATCTGCCTCCATCCACCATCACCCCTATGATCTGTTCTCTACCAACAGCCAATGTAGACCAATGTCAGCCTTCTGCTTTCAGACTCACCAAGGTTTTTGGTTCCATTTAGAAGAACTCAAAATCTGTGCCATGGCCTGCAGAGCTATGATGGTGACTTCTATGACTCATTTTCTGACCTCATTTTATGCACCTTCCCCCCCTTGCATATTCAGCTCCAACTACACTGTCTTCCTTGCTGTACCTCAGATTATGCAGGAATGCCTCTGCCCTGAGAACTTTATCTTCTCAGATATCCAAAAGCCAGTTCCCTAACTTCCTCAGCTCAGAGTCAGCCTTCAAAGGCCCCTTAATCACCCTCTCCCATCACTTTCTATTTCTATATTCACTTTGTTCAAAATTCTGGCATAGCATGCCCATACATGTATTGCTCATGTCTTATGACATTTCCAGAAGTAAATTTTGGCCTAATTCACCCTCACTCAGTAGCCTGAAAATGTTGCTTTTGATCATATTTGTATAATAATGGTATAAGCCATGGTCAAGAAGTCATGGATCTAGTTTGGTAGTGCCCTGATAATCAGAAATGACTGAAACTGTGCATTTGTTCTGGGGCAGTTTTCAGCACAGCGGATTTCATTATAAGCTATCTGTGCCCACGTACGCGGCTCAGGATAAGGGTGGAGGGCAGGGCAGGGCTGCCACAGCCTGTGCATGGGCTAGTCCTGCTGCAGTCAGGGATTGTTTACCACATGCGCATGGGTCCTCGGTGCTTGTCCCATGTGAAGGCAGGTGGCAGGACTGTGGGGGTGCAGACCGCGCACTGCCCTGGTCCCCTGCATGGGGCCCCTGGGGTGGCCAGTCGACCTTCTTTTCTGAGAGGACTCGCGACCCCTCTGTGCCCACAGCTCTCACATCTGCCCCCGGAGTCCGCACAAACAGGTGATTCAAAGGGCCTGAGTGCAGCATCCAGGCAGCCAGTAGGCAGGGCGGAACACATGCTGCTGTGGCGCACTGGCCTTGCCTCCCTAGTGGCTTCTCCACTCCTGGGTGTGCAGATCTGTGCGCTTCCTAGGCTGGGGCTGGCTGCCCTGGCTACTGTTATTTATTTCCAAGGCGGAAAACATGATTTTTTTTCCCCCCGCATTAGAGAAAGTGGTTTGCAGAGCAGGGAAGGAATCCTGCCCGGAGAGAGGCACTTTACACACTCAAGGGTAGGCTGGTGAGGGTCTGCTGCTGGGAACCAAACCTCCACATCAGCAGGCGCGAAGACTAAGACTTAACATTAAATCCATTGGTCAGGTTAAAAAAAAAAAAAAAGCTATGATACTGACGTCAACCACATGTTAAAAAAACATTGGTAGAGGGCGCTTATGAAACTAATGCCCAGGGGGGGTTGGGCTGTACGCACAAAACATACTGTGTGTTATAAATTATATATTTATATATATGCACATATCCATTTTTCTATTGTTTGTCTTCTCTACCATAATCTAAGCATCATGAAGATAGAGAATTTTTTGTTTTATTCATCCCTGAATCGCTACTGCCTGGAATAATATTGAGTAAGAAGTAGGTGACAACAAGTGTGTAATAACAATCCTAGAGGACAGAGTAGAACTGTCGTATAGGGTTTTGAAGGAATGGCTGGTGAATTTGAACTGCTGACCTTTTGGTTAGCAGCCAACTCTTAACAAGCCACCAAGACCCCAATCTTTCTTACATAAAAAAATGAATAAATAACTTCCTAGCGATCCTATAGGACAGAGTAGAACTGCCCCAGAGAGTTCCCAAGGAGCACCTGGTGGATTGGAACTGCCAACCATTTGGTTAGCAGCCGTAGCACTTAATCACTATGCCACCAGGGTTTCCTTCCTTACAGGGGAAGTTGAACAAGATCTTAGAGGGGAGGTGGCATATGAGGTGGGTGGCAGAGCAGGAAAAACAGGACAGAAGAAAAGCAATTTCAATAGAGACAACCGCATGTACAAAGGCACACAATCGGTCACTACAGGGAAGGCTGAGATGCTATAGACTTCACAGAGTACACAGAGAAGGGAATGAGGAGTGGCCAGGGAAAAAGCCTGCTGAAATCAGCCAACCATGTATGGCTTCAAAACTTGGCTTCACCACTTACTAGCTGTGCAACCGTGACCAAATTACTGAAGCTCTCAACTTCCATTCCCTCATCTGTAAAATGAAGATAATAACACCTACTTCATGTAATTGTTCCAAATGAGATAATGTATCTCATTCAGTCCTTCTAATGTGTGGCCAACGCCTTCACTTCTCTGTTCTTTCCAGTCTCTTCACAAGGGGCTCTATCTGGTACCAAAGCAACAATGGATGCTAGGTCTATGTTACTCTACCACTACTCCCATCGCCCAGCCACCGCCCCCCCCGCCTGCTTGGGTATCTCAGATGGAAATTTTTAAGGGAGAAATAAAATAATTTGTGAAAACAATTTTTCCCTCTCTTCCACTTTCTTATGGCATCTTGAGTGGTAAGACTTGGGAGCTTCATTTGAGATTTGGATCTTCCTTCTAAGTAGAAGTCTCTCTAACTGTGTACAAAGGAAAGAGACCAGATGCATGTGGCCGTCAGGTGACTCTAGATTTGAAGCTTTAAGTGGTAGAAAGAAACAAGAGTTTCTTTTTTTTTTTTTTTTCCCCAGCAGTCCATTCCCTATGCAGGGATTATGGGCAGAAATAATAAAAAATAGCATGTTTTTAAAGACTCTACCACATTACCTCAGACAGATGTAGGTGATTTAGTGCTAAACTGGCTTTTAAAAGAAGTGTTAACTCCAATCCCCAAATTTAACATCTTACAGAGTCTTATTCTTTATTTTCTTTCATTATTATTATTATTTTAGTGTAATAAATTTTCCAGAAAGGTACCATCCATATCTTTCTTGAACAATTGTATATTTTGGGTGGGTAGAGTTGTCAAGGCTGATTAAATATCAAAGCACCACCTGTGGGTTTCACTTCTGTTATTCTCTTCCTGGCAATCAAACAAACACATGGAATAACAGAAATAATGGAGGAGAGACTGCAACATTTTAGTTGTGCTCAGCAGAGAAGAAAACAGACTTTGCATATCTCCATTATGTATTTATTCCACTGGCTTGCAGTGGGGTAGTGAGAAAGCTGAACAGCATGTGTGCACATTACTGAAGATGATCAAAGGAAGTTAGTGTGTGTAGCTCTTCCGCCTGCGTGGAGAATAGATGATAATGGCTCGGTGACTTATAAACAGCAGAGAGCCACAAAAGCTCTGGCCAAGTTCATAATCTCATCCGTAAGTTGATGAGTCCTAGAAAGTGATAGGAATGAGACTCCCTCCCCACCCCACTGCAGTGACATATGCAAATGCATGGCCAAAGGTACCCATCTACAAAATAAGGAAGACAACTTCCCATCAGCTTTCCTGGTAACCTAACATGTTTCATGGTTTACTTAGGGAGACATATTATGAATGGTATTAATGTAACCAACTCTCTGGTACCCAAAGGATGAAGCATAATTTTCTTACTAAGGTGACTGAACTTTCCTCCTTGCTCTTTTAAAATCTAAATTGAATGTTCATGAGAGGGCCTCTTCCGAGGCAGCTAATAAGATAGCCACGGTATTGATACTGCATTCACTAGCACCTGTCATCATCATGTATCTCTGTATTAACTGGACTTACTTTTATTGGAAAAGCATCAAGCTGGACCTATGGGTTTTGTATGTGTGTGTGTGTGTACAAGGTAGGACAAAAATCATCATCCACAATGCAAAAAGTTCTTATTACTGCCATACATTTGTATGGATTTTATTATTGGACTGCTAACATCAGTTGCTTCTTCATTGCAATACCCTTTTTCACCAACATAAACGGCGACTATGCACATGGACTTCCCCAGGTGGAATACACAGGAATCAAATTGACTACATCTGTGGAAAGAGATGATGGAAAAGCTCAATATCATCAGCCAGAACAAGGCCAGGGGTAAGTTCAAGCTGAAACTGAAGAAAATTAGAACAAGTCCACAAAAGCCAAAGTATGACCTTGAGCATATCCTACCTGAATTCAGAGACCATCTCAAGAATACATTTGAGACGGTGAACACAAATGACCAAAGACCAGACGAGCTGTGGAATGACATCAAGGACATCATACATGAAGAAAGCAAGAAGTCATTAAAAAGACAGGAAAGAAAGAAAAGACCAAAATGGATGTCAGAAGAGACTCTGAAACTTGCTCTTGAACATCGAGCTGCTAAAGCAACAGGAAGAAATGATGAAGTAAAAGAACTGAACAGAAGATTTCAAAGGTCGGCTCAAGAAGACAAAGTATTATAATGACATGTGCAAAGAGCTGGTGATAGAAAACCAAAAGGGAAGAACACGCTCAGCATTTCTCAAGCTGAAAGAACTGAAGAAAAAATTCAAGCCTCAAGTTGCGATAGTGAAGAATTCTATGGGGAAAACATTAAATGACACAGGAAGCATCAAAATAAGATGGAAGAAATACACAAGGTCATTATACCAAAAAGAATTGATCAATGTTCAACCATTTCAAGAGGTAGCAAATGATCAGGAACTGATGGTAATGAAGGAAGAAGTCCAAGCTGCACTGAAGGCACTGGTGAAAAATTAGGCTCAAGGAATTGACAGAATATCAATTGAGTTGTCTCAACAAAAAGATGCAGCTCTGGATGTGCTCACTCATCTATGCCAAGAAATTTGGAAGACAGCTACCTGGCCAGCCGACTGGAAGAGATTCATATTTATGCATATTCCCAAGAAAGATGACCCAACCAAATACTGAAATTATTGAACAATACCATTATCACATGCAAGTAAAATTTTGCTGAAGATCATTCAAAAGTGGCTGCGGCAGTATATCGACTGGGAACAGCCAAAAAATTCAGTCTGGATTCAGAAGAGGACATGGAACAAGGGATATCATTGCTGATGTCAGGTGGCTCTTGGCTGAAAGCAGAGAATACCAGAAAGATGTTTACCTCTGTTTTACTGACTATGCTAAGGCATTTGACTGTGTGGATCTTAACAAATTATGGATAACGTTGTGTAGAATGGGAGTTCCAGAATACTTAATTGTGCTCATGAGGAACCTTTACATAGATCAAGAGGCAGTTGTTTGGACAGAACAAGGGGTCACTATGTGGTTTAAAATCAGGAAAGTGTGTGCCAGGGTTGTATCCTTTCACCATACCTATTCAATCTGCATGCTGAGCAAATAATCTGAGAAGCTGGACTATATGAAGAAGAACGGGGTATCAGGATTGGAGGAAGATTCATTAACAACCTGTGTTATGCAGATGACACAACCTTGTTTGCTGAAAATGAAGAGGACTTGAAGCACTTACTGAGAAAGATCAAAGATCACAGCTTTCAGTATATATTGCACCTCAACATAAAGAAAACAAAAATCCTCACAACTGGACCAATAAGCAACATCATGATAATAGGGAAAAGATTGAAGTTGTCAAGGATTTCATTTTACTTGGATCCACAATCAGCACCCATGGAAGCATCAGTCAAACAATCAAAAGATGCATTGCATTGGGCGAATCTGCTGCTGCAAAAGACCTCTTTAAAGTGTTGGAAAGCAAAGCTGTCACCTTGAAGACTAAGGTGTGCCTGACCCAAGTGATAGTACTTTCAATTGCCTCATATGTATGTGAAAGCTGGACAATGAATAAGGAAGACCAAAGAAGAATCGATGCTTTTGAATTGTGGTGTTGGCAAATAATACTGAATATACCATGGACTGCCAAAAGAATGAACGAAACCTCTCTTGGAAGAAGTACAATCAGAGTGCTCCTTAGAAGCAAGGATGGTGAGACTACATCTTACACATATTTTGTAAATGCTGTCAGAAGAGATCAGTCCCTGGAAAAGGATATCATGCTTGGTAAAGTACTGCGTCAACAAAAAACATGAAGACCCTCAATGAGATGGATTGACACAGTGGCTTCAAAGATGGGCTTAAACATAACAATTGTGGGCATGGTGCAGGACCTGGCAGTGTTTCTTTCTGTTATCCATAGGGTCGCTATGGGTTGGAACCAACTGAATAGCACCTATCAACAACAACAGTATCAGTTGCACGTCTTCCCTGTGCTGGCACTTTGGAAGACACTGAAGATAAAGGATGAATGAAAATAAAAGACATAAACCCTGGCTCTTGAAATATTAGTTAAGTGATGAGATACCAAACAATATGAGCATAATATTAAGGTAGATGCTGGGTGTTGTGAGAACACAATAGAGGAAGATTTGGGAGTGAGGCAGGGTTACACTAATATTATTGGGGTGCATATCAATTACTCTATTAAAGAAGGAAGGGAGGCACATAGTAGAACTGCTTAGGCCAAGGTATGAGTTATGAAGTAAAGTGGTGAAAGCAAGCACTTCGAGCCCTGTGCTATTAATAAAGGGTAAGTGCAAGTCAGGAAGCACCAGAAAAGGGGGCTGGAGAGATGGACTTGGCAGTCATCCTTTCACTTTAGTCTTACAATAACCCTGTGAGCTAAGAGCTGTTCTTTTTTCACAAATGAAGAAACAAAGGTCAAGAAAAGTAGAAGTGACTGGGCTTATATTTCACTTCGTTAAAAGGAGGAGCCAGAATTTGGATACAGCTTTGTCTAAGTCCCTTATTCTTTCCAAGTCTTATACTGCCTGGGTGCAAGACAACTAGTATAACTCTGAAACATGAGGGTTTGATAGCAGGATACTCAAAGATACTGGGTTTTGTAACTGAATAAAAAATATAATAATTCTTTGATTCAACACTGAGGATTGTAACTAAAAAGAAATTTCATATTTCTACAGCAAGATATCTTCTAAATCTTCGAGATGGCTCTGAGTGGATTCAGTAGGTCTCTCTTATAGAATCAGAAAATCAAGTATTATAACAGCTCCCAGAATTTATTTCCCCTAAAGTTCTGCTTCTTTTGAGAACCTAAGGTAACTTAAAATAATGAGTAAGAAGACAATAGACATTAAAAAGTATATATATATATATGTATGGTTTCATTTTACTTGGATCCACAATCAACAGCCATGGAAGCAGCAGTCAAGAAATCAAAAGATGCATTGCATTGGGTAAATCTGCTGCAAAGGACCTCTTCAAAGTGTTGAAGAGCAAAGATGTCACCCTGAAGACTCAGGTGGGCCTGACCCAAGCCATGGTATTTTCAATCGTATCATATGCGTGTGAAAGCTGGACAATGAATAAGGAAGACCAAAGAAGAGTTGATGCCTTTGAATTGTGATGTTGGCGAAGAATATTGAATATACCATGGACTGCCAAAAGAACGAACAAATCTGTCTTGGAAGAAGTGTGGCCAGAATGCTCCTTAGAGGCAAGGATGGCGAGACTACATCTTACATACTTTGGACATGTTGTTAGGAGGGACCAGTCCCTGGAGAAGAACATCATGCTTTGCAGAGTACAGGGTCAGCGGAAAAGAGGAAGACCCTCAATGAGGTGGATTGACACAGTGGCTGCAACAATCAGCTCAAGCATAACAACGATTGTGAGGATGGCTCAGGACCGGGCAGTGTTTCGTTCCATTGTGCATAGGGTTGCTATGAATCGGAACTGACTCGACAGCACATAACAACAACATATATATGTATATATATAACCAGTCAGTCATCATAGTGGTGCTAAGTATGTCAAACCAAGCCTGCCTGAGAGAGAAAATCTTTTACAAGCTATTTTAGGTGAACTTTGCCATGTATTCTGTCACGTGTATTTTATTCCCTATCACCTTTGTCATCCTCATGATAAGAGTGGGGAAGGATGGGAACTTTTTCAGTTGAACATGAACACATTTACCTTCCGGTTTCACTTTCTATCTATGGATTTTTTATTCTACATAGGCATAACAAAACTCCTTGGGAGTCCTATTGTAAACTTCAAAAATCCTGAATTCTAAAGTTTAAGTAAAAAAAAAAAAGTTTAAGTACCATATATTAAATAAAGGACATTTTTCACCTTCCCCACTGAGTTTTACCAGACGGAAACCTGTTACGGTGAAGATTGACCTTAGATGCCTTGTTGGAGAGTCTGAGTACATATTAGGGAGATGTTCACTAGATTTTTTAATTTTTGTATTTCTAATATATCTGAAGTTAGGTTGCACCTTCAAATTGGTAAAACATGTACTGTCTTAGTTTGATGAGTATTATAGCTGACGGAATATTACAGTCCTAGGAATACTTTATATATATATAGATAGATAGATAGATAGATAGACATGTTTTTTTTATATAGACATTTGTGTGTGTGTATATATATATATATATACAACCTGAAAAATATATATGTGTGTGTGTGTATATATATATATTTCACTCTACTCAGGTTTGAAAGAATCTTCATTAATTTATCACTCATTTATTTCCTAGAAGCCTACTGTGTGTCAGGTACTGTGCTAGTCATTGTGGATATAAAAGTAGACTAAACCAAATTCCTACTCTTTAGGAGTAATCAACCAGCCGCTCCTTGGAAACTCTATGGGGCAGTTTTACTCTGACCTATAGTCGGAATCAACTCGATGGCAATGATTCTTTTTGGTTAAGAGTGTACAGGAGCCCTGGTGACACAGTGGTTGAGAGCTACAGCTGTTAACTAAAGTGTCGAAAGCTCAATTCCACCACCCACTCCTTGGAAACCCTATGATGCAGTTCTACTTTGTTCTGTACCATCACTATGAATTGGAATTGACTGGAGGGCATCAGATTTAGTTTGAGTTTAGGAGTATACAGATTCGTGAGTGAGTCAAACACGTAAGCAGACATTCTCTTCAGAACATGTCCAGTTTTTTTGTTTCAGAAATCTTGGTGAAAATAAAAATGTAAAAATTTCTTCATTATAGGACTTATCAGGATATTTGGTATGCTAATGAACATTCTAAACCTCCATTGAGAGAATGTAGAATTATTATTATTATTTGTGTGTGTGTGTGAAATTCTACTTTTGAAATGTATTTCAAGGAGCTCTGGGTAGTGGCTAGCTACCATATGAGACAAAGTGGCCTAATCTTCTTATACATTACTGAGTGTTATTAATGATCAACTCTTTTTAACCTTTTCTCTTCCTGCGGTGACATATGAGAAGATATAGGCTGTCTTGTCTTATATGTTCCTCAAATTTACTTATTTCTATTTTTGTTTTGTTTGTCTAAATTTGTCTTTCATATAATAAGATGTTTTCAAATGTTTAGTGACCCTTGGCTGTTTTTTCATGTTTAAGGATAGGGCGCTACCTACCCTTAGCTGATTAGAAGCTCGTAGGTGGAATTATTGACCGCTGACTTCACTGTAGGGTAATCTGGCTGAGTCATTTTTGGGGTTCACCTAACATCAGTATCTTCTGTTTTTTTCTTGTTCTTATCAGTATGACCTGAGAAAAATATTCAAATACCTGGCCTCCAACTATAAACTGGCTCTCAGGTTTCTAGGAATCAAATATGGGAGGAAGACTGATGTTTCAACTCCAGTTTGTGGTCAAAACATTTGTTTAATTCCACTGTTTTCAGTACAATGTTAATATCCTCAACTGTGCCTACTGCCCTCCAGTATAGACGCACTATGTTTTTACCAGATCTACAGAAATTGTCTAATCTTTTTGATGGGGAGGTGGAGAGAGGAGCAAGTGGTTCACCTACATGGACTGGAGGAGATGTGGAGATCTAGCCACTTCTTAAGCAGAATTTTAATCCCTTCTACTTTCAAACGTACCCTATACCATGACTTCTTGAATGATTTGAGACCTTTGAAGCGAATGAAGTTGCTTTTCAGTTTTCCTATTGATGGTTTAGGATTTAGTTTCCCCATGTCACCTAAATCAATTACTACTTGTCTTCTGTTTCCCAGCTTCCACTTTTTTCTATCGTCTTTTCTTTCTTTTTATCCTTGTGAATTTATGGCTTCTTTTCTGTTGTAACACCATTTATTGTCATTTAAGTGGGCTTTCAGAAGTCAGAAAAATGAAGTGTTTTTGTTCAATATACCACCGTTAACTAAAAACTCTGTAGACTCTTGGAATACTTTATCCAAGTCAGTTCTCTCAATGAACTGTAGGCTACTTTTACAATCCCTATTGTGCAGATGAAGTTAAGGCTCAAAAACTTGAGTGATTTTCCTAAAGTGACATGGATTGCTAGATCTAATCTCACTCATGTGTATCCTGGTATCTGTTTGCTCATCTGGAAAATAAGATCACACAATAGAGCACCAATGCCAGATAGTCTGACATTTCAATTTGGTAATATGCATTTGTAAAAAATATTTGTGTTCAAGATGCTGCCAAAATTAACAATTCAATTACTAGATTTTGATGGCACTCCCAGTAAAATGAGTAGCCTTATATACGTTTCTCGAAGTACTATTGAGCTCTTGTGTGGCCCCTTCCCCCATGACCTAGAGGCCGCAAAACCATGAGACCGAGAGGGTTCTTCATTTTTTTGTTACTATTATTTGTTTGATTTGTTACCCAGGTCTGCAATTTTGTTCCCCACCCCACTTTGCTGACAGTCTTGTGGGAGGAAGTGAAAACACTGTGAATCGCATGTTTATTTATGTACCTCATCTGGGACGACACCATGACAAGTGGCAGGGATGTATTTTTTCAAACAGACTTTCTGCATCACTTGTCAGCTCCTTATTATAAGGCAGTTGAGTTTACTGCATTTTTAGTTACATTTGAATGCCTAATAATCCTGCAGCACATTAACTGTAATTTGTGAATTATATCCATCTTCTAAGAGCGCATCATTTTATATCTCTTAGTAAAACGATTCATGTGGATCTACCTGTATCAGAAGGCTTCTGAGATTTTACTGCCAGCCAGATGATTATACTCATCATCATTTGGTGTTTTCAAGCTCCTCTAGAAATATCATTTCTTTTACCCCTTTATATCTCAAAACTTTGGCTTTCTGGGGAAGCTCTTATGACCTTGTGACTTTATCTCAAAATCGTGGCCATCTAGCTGTCACTTTAAATTCCATATGTCTAAAACTAAGCTTATTATCTCTTCCCCACTTGACCCTTGCTCAAACCTGTTTCTCCTTGGGATCGCCTTTTCACCTAATGGGGCCTCCACCCTCCCTGTTACCTTGGCGAGAAACCTCTGTGTAATCTTCAGCTCCACCTCTCTAACATCCTTCCCCAGTGAATCCTTGGCAAATCCTGTCAGTTCTACCTTGGAAATGTATCTCATATTTGTCTCCTGCTTCACCTAAAGCTCAGGGTCTTATCTTTTCTGTCCTGGATCATTGCTAGGCTCTTCTTAAATAAATATAAAAAGTGTGAATACAGCCATGCATGTAACACCTGTAATATACATGCATTATGTATGTTAATGTGTTGTTGAGACTCATGAACTGTTTGAACTTTGAATTGGCAAAATTTGAATTACTGAGTGATGTTTCCAGAACCTGTATCTTTTGCCACTCTTCTCTTTAAAAACCTTCAATGATTTCTCACTAACAAGAATAAATTTCAAAACTCAACAAGTAATTAGGTCCTACAAAATTCACTTGACTTACTTCTCTGGCCTCATTTTCTACCACATTTATTTAATCCCATGATTCTGTTTCCTGTTCACTAAAGCAAGCTGCCCACTTTGGGTCCTCTGTATCTTTGTTAGGGTTGTCTCCTGGACTGACAGGCCTACCTCTCCCTCCAGAGTCCCCAACATGCCCACATACCCCCTTACGTTTCACCTATCAAAATTCTACTTGGCCTTTATGTAGCCACTTTAATTCCACTTGTTTTGAGAAAGTTCCACTGATTCTTCCTATCAGAATTGATTTACTTTTCTTGAGAATTTTCATAGATCTTTTGAGGGGTATGTATTATGCATGCATTTCCTTGCGAACTGAGCCAAAGACTTGGAGACACAAAGACCAAGGTTCAACCCTTGGTTCTGGCCCCTACTAGTTGTGTCATCTCAAAGTATTCAGTATCTCTGGGTCACAGAAAAAGATCTTATTGGTACCACTACATATACATGTGGGAAAACTGAGGTAAGTGAAGTAAATTTTTTCTAACATCACATAACCGATTAGAGGCAGAATTGGAAAGTGTTATCTGTTTGACTCCAAACTCATAGTTCTGATTGGCATACCACACCAAATCTTTAGTTATTTTCTCCGTAAAAGAAACTGATATAACTGAACCATCAGAGCTGTGCAGGTACATCATGTCTCACTATAACATCCCTTACAGGGAGCCAGAAGACTACTGGGTTAACACATATCATTATTATATCTCAGTAAGGGCAGGTGGTAACAGTTCAATTGAAGAGGAGAAAGACTGAGAAGTTCATCATTTCAAAACAAAATAGAATTTGCACAAAATTGAATTTCTATATTTTTATGCAAATAATACATGCCTTTTATGTTTGTTTGCCAACAGCTCCCTCCCCCCATGAGGTATTTTCATAAGCATGCTACGCTTTTTTTTTTTTTTTTTTTTTTACAACAGCATGTAAAAAAAAATTGACATAGCAGTGCTAATGAAAATACCTCATGCGGGGAGGGAGAGGTTGGCAAACAAATGCACAGGGTGTACTTTATTTGTGTAAAAAACGTAATTTTAAAAGATGCTGAAATAAATTGCTTTTAGAATAACAGTTACAGTGTGCAGGTACCTTGTATTTTCAGCAATAGTGAGGTTTTTTTTTTTGTTTGTTTTTAAACTGGTCTTACCTTCATTTTTTCAAAAGAAAAAGACTGATCCAGGACCATCCAATGCTTCTCTGTCGTGTTTGGAGATACGTGGTCAGCCTACTGCTCAGGCTTGCAAACCAAACCCTTTGACAGAGGTCTGTGGTTACAGACTCTTCTGCTAGTAATTTTCAATAACTAAGGGTGAATCTTGAATGTTTAGGAGTGTTAAGAAAAATTCTTCATCAATAAGGATATAAGTTCAAATATTTGTTTTATGCCCTCTAAACTATGCATCAACATCCTGGATATTGTACTAACATTTATTTTCCTGCTTCAAATACCAAATAACAACAATTCTTGATATCAACACGACCACTAGTAAAACTTTTGAACTGAACAGTGACTTTCAGCTTATCCAGTGAAACAATCTCTGTTTTATGGACAGAAAATCTATTGACAGAAAGAGGTCAAGGGACTTACTCAATGTCAGACAATTTGTGGCAGTATCAGTAAAAATCGTAGGAGTTTTATGATCAGTGTGGTAAACAAGGGAAACATGAAAAGCATGCACAGCTTGTGTGTGAGCGTGTATGTGTGTGTGAGCACATGTGTGGTGGACATGTATGTGTGAGCATGTGTGTGTGAGAATGTATGTTTGAGCACGTGTGTGTATGTGCATGTCAGAGAGCACACACGTATGTTTTATGTTGTAGGTTGTGTTTTTCTTGTGATAGTTTTTGGTTTAATGTGCTTGTATATTTTCCCTCATATAAATTAATGTTTCTGTTGTTATCAATTCGTTTGGTGAGATCAAGTTCCAGGATGACAGCCAGACCCCTATAACATTTCCACGTAGTAATGGAACAAACAGTGGCCATGGTCATTATCAATTAACAAGCATTGAGAATTAGCCATCTTTTTTTTTTTTTCCTGGTTTCTCACAAAACATTCACTGAATATACCTGACATTATTAGTAATAGATATGTAGCAAAAGATTATAATAATAGGAGTAAACACAGAAGTTATACAAAAAATAAAAGGGGTGGTAGAAAAATAATCAAATTTATTAAGACAAACATAATAGAACTTTATTTTGAAATATTGATTATTTACATAATATACCAGTGATAGATACATATTTTCTTTAATGTTGCTTATAGCATCCTCCCCCATCCCCACTTTTTTTTTTTTTTTTTACAAACAAACCAACCACTTGTTATGGGTAGGGTTTCAAATTACCGCAATGTTCCTTTATCTTATATTTTTATTTTGTGTCTGATAACCTTGGCTTAACCTATTCCTAATAAATGCCAATTTATAAACACATGCACTACGTTTATGTTTTATGTAATTCTACACACATATAGCAATTTGAGTAATTCTTTCTGACACAGACATTCAAAGTGTGTGGCTGACTGCACCATCTATTAAATTTCACATATTTCAAATGAGTGTCTTGGCCTTGTTCCCCCCCCATTACTACAGACACCCCAGAGAACTTACCACCTTCTATTCCCACACCTTGACCTATGTTTTCCTGCCACTGGCTTTGTTCCAACTTTGTCCATCGTCTTCTCTGCCTAGCAAAATCATATATATATATATTTTTTTGGACAGAGACAAAATAATCCTTCTCCCACAAAGACTTCCATGAGAACTTACCACTCCTTTTTTATTAGAGAATTATATTTATACACATACTGAACAGTTACTTTTTTTGCCTTGATTACAAAAGATTGTTTGCAGAATTGGTGAATGCCTAGAGTCCCTAGGATACATACGTACTTCTTTACCACCGCCACCTCAGACAGAGTCCTGATTGTGTAAGTTAATAATAAGACAAACTGAGCTAGGGTTTGGGATGAAGTTGAAGAGGTGGGGTTGAATGCCTAGTATATTCTAGACACAGTGCTAGATACTGGGACTATAAAGAGAAGAATAAGGCAATGTCCCTAACCTAAAGCATATCACAGCCAAGTGTCAGATGTTAACGTAACTGACAATTACAACAGGATCTATTAAGATCTCAAACCCTGCATACTCAGTGTCCTAGGGGAATCAGATGAGGGGCACAGGTGTGGGCGCCTACATCAGCCTGAACCAAACACACTGTTGGGGAGTCATGAACAATAGCTGAGACATGGAGCCAGGAATAAGTGAGCGGAAGTAGGAAAAGAGGAAAAAAGGGTGAAACAAAAACAGGGAGTCAAAATAAATCAGAGTATGTAAAACCTGCAAGCACACTGTCGCAGAAGGATCCTGGTGACTTTAATTTTTTTTTCCAGATATAAAAGACATACAGAAATGGTTATATAGTCTGATTCCCATTTATTTGTAGGGTGTGCTTGTGTGTGTTTGTATGTGCTTATGTACCCACGTGCATGTAAGTGTGTGATGTGCTTCCCCATGACCATGCATTTAAGTAAAATTCTACAGGAGAGTGGTAGGGCAGAAAGTTCATTATGGACTTTCTTTCTTTTAAACCAGGAATACAGTGTAACAGATAGACTTCCATCAGGCATCTGGCACCTCTAGTAACTTTTTGGAATGGTTACAGAAATGCGTAGTTCAGTCATAAAGATTTAACAAAATATTCTCCTGCCATTTATAGTAATTCTACCAAATGACAAGCTCAAATTACTTGTTGTGATTACTCTTCGTCTGGGCAAAACACATGTTGTAACGTATTCACAAGATGCAATTACATCTACTGCAGTGACATGGAATAACAGCACCGGAAAAAAAGCTAATCACACACAATACACATACTGTTCAGATTTTTCTCAGCCACATTTTTTTGTACTGCAATCTGTTCACCATTTGGACTAATCACTAATTTTTCTTTTTTGCTAATATGCAAAATATCAGCTGAGTTAGATAAGCATCAGAAAAATCAATAAAATGAACATTAATATATACTACATGTTCTTAAGGGATTATAATTAGGAGAGATAATGCTCTTTTTATGGTGACCAGAGATATTATCTGAATACCTGTAGATTTTGATTATGTGATGAGCAGAGAGGGAAAATCCTATTGCAAATTTAAAAAATGTTTCCAGAAATATTCTTCATGCGCAGCTTTCCTAACGCTATGCTGAGTACTTTATTAAATGGTTTTGAAATGTAATGTTTTGCTGTCAACAAAGGAAAGCAGAAACCTCGTTTAAAACATTTTGTTAACATTGGAAATTTTGTTTCTCCATTTAGCTTTCTTAAATCCTCCTTTTCTTCTCACTTTACTCAGTTTCTTTGAGGAGCTTTCATCTACCTTAGCTTTAATTCCTAGTCTCTATTTCTAAATTTTGTCTCTTTTCTCACAACCATGTTGTCATGGATTGAATGATGTCTCCCAAAAATATGTGTATCAGTTTGGCTAGATCATGATTCCCAGTATTGTCTGATTGTCCAACATTTTATCATCTGATGTAATTTTCCCATATGTTATAAATCCTAACTCTATGATGTCAATGAGGTGAGATAGGCACCAGTTATGTTAATGAGGCAGGATTCAATCTACTAGATTGGATTGTGTCTTGAGCCAATCTCTTTTGAGATATAAAAGAGAGAAGCAAGCAGAGAGATGGGAGGGTCTCCTACTACCGAGAAAGCAGCACTGGGGGCAGAGTGTGTCCTTTGGACCCAGGGTTCCTGCATGGAGAAGCTCCTAGTTCAGGGGAAGATTGAGAGAAGGACATTCCTCTAGAGCTGACAGAAAAAGAAAGCCTTCTCCTGGAGTTGACACCCTGAATTTGGACTTCTAACCTACTAGATTGCTAGAAAATAAATTTCTCTTGCTCAAGTCATCCACATGTGGTATTTCTGTTATAGCAGCACTAGATGACTAAGACATGATCTGGCAACCAAATAGATCTTTTCACCTGTATGTCCTCAAAATCACTATGTGCAATTTAGAATTCATCACTGGCCTCATCTTTTAACAACCCACACTCCCAAATTTGCTTTCACCAGTGTTCTTACTCTCAAATAACTGGATCACTATCCAAACTAAAAACATCTGGGTAATACTTGAATTATCATTCTCTCCCCATCCATCCTAATCAAACAACAAATATTGTTCAATATCTCTCATATTTGTTAATTTTTACAGTTTCCATTTTATTGCCATAAGGCAGTCCCTCATGTTTTATCAGGACTATTTCAAAATGAAATACATGTTTAAGTGAAGTCATTATCTCATTTACATACTTTATTGTTATTAAATAGAATTGTTATCAACCCTATTCTGTTACTAGAAAATTATTATATCTTACTTCTTCTTCTTACCATTACTATCTAATTTGTGAACAAATATTTTAGCCTCTTAGATATTCCTAATATTTGTTCATCTTTCCATCTCATTTCTGTTGCTGTAATTCAAGTTCTCATCATTCTTTTTTTTTTTTCTGTAATTATTTATAGGTGTGAGTTTATTGCTGTTATTTTTTTTTTTTTTGTATTTTAAGTCAATCTCTTTTTTTTTTTTTTTTATTAAGCTTCAAGTGAACATTTACCATTCCAATCAGTCGTCACATGTAGGTTTACATACATTTTACTCCCTTCTCCCACTTGCTCTCCCCCTATTGAGTCAGCCCTTACAGTCTCTCGTTTCGTGCCAATTTTACCATCTTCCCTCTCTCTCTATCTTCCCATCCCCCCTCCAGTCAAGAGTTGCCAACACACTCTCCCGTGTCCACCTGATTTAATTAGCTCACTCTTCATCAGTATCTCTCTCCCCCCCACTGACCAGTCCTTTTCATGCCTGATGATTTGTCTTCGGGGTTGGTTCCTGTCCTGTGCCATCAGAAGTTCTGGGGAGCATTGTCTCTGGGATTCCTCTAGTCGCAATCATACCATTAGGTGTGGTCTTTTAATGAGAATTTGGGGTCTGTATCCCATTGATCTCCTGCTCCCTCAGGAGTTGTCTGTTGTGTTCCCTGATAGGGCAGACATCGATTGTGGCCGGGCACCAACTAGTTCTTCTGGTCTCAGGATAATGTAGGTCTCTGGTTCAAGTGGCCCTTTCTGTCTCTTGGGTTCTTAGTTGTCGTGTGACCTTGGTGTTTTTCCTTTGCCTTTGCTCCCGGTGGGTTGAGACCAATTAATGTATTTTAGATGGCCGCTTGTTGGCATTTAGGACCCTAGGCGCCACAATTCAAAGTGGGATGCAGAGTGTTTTCATAATAGAATTGTTTTGCCCATTGACTTAGAAGTCCCCTCAAACCAAGTTCCCCAGACCCCAGCCCCTGCTTCGCTGACCTTTGAAGCTTTCATTTTATCTCGGAAACCTCTTTACTTTTAATCCAGTCCAATTAGGCTGACCTTCCTTGTTTTGAGTGTTGTCTTTCCCTTCACCCAAAGCAGTTCCCATCTACAGATTGATCAATAAAAAGCCCTCTCCCTCCCTCCCTCCCTCCCCCCTTTGTAACCACAAAAGTATGTGTTCTTCTCCGTTTTTTCTATTTCTCAAGATCTTATAATAGTGGTCTTATACAATATTTGTCCTTTTGCCTCTGACTGATTTCACTCAGCATAATGCCTTCCAGGTTCCTCCATGTTATGAAATGTTTCAGAGATTCGTCACTGTTCTTTATCGATGCGTAGTATTCCATTGTGTGAATATACCACAATTTATTTACCCATTCGTCCGTTGATGGACATCTTGGTTGCTTCCAGCTTTTTGCTATTGTAAACAGAGCTGCAATAAACATGGGTGTGCATATATCTGTTTGTGTGAAGGCTCTTGTATCTTTAGGGTATATTCCGAGGAGTGGGATTTCTGGGTTGTATGGTAGTTCTATTTCTAACTGTTTAAGATAACGCCAGATGGATTTCCAAAGTGGTTGTACCATTTTACAATCCTACCAGCAGTGTATGAGAGTTCCAATCTCTCCGCAGCCTCTCCAACATTTATTATTTTGTGTTTTTTGAATTAATGCCAGTCTAGTTGGTGTCAGATGGAATCTCATCGTAGTTTTAATTTGCATTTCTCTAATGGCTAATGATCGAGAGCATTTTCTCATGTATCTGTTGGCTGCCTGAATATCTTCCTTAGTGAAATGTGTGTTCATATCCTTTGCCCACTTCTTGATTGGGTTGTTTGTCTTTTTGTGGTTGAGTTTTGACAGAGTCATGTAGATTTTAGAGATCAGGCGCTGGTCTGAGATGTCATAGCTGAATATTCATCATTCTTTTTTATAAATCATTGCAGTAGAATGCTAGCTAGTTTTCACTCACAAAATGGCCTCCCATCTTTCAAAAGTTAGAACTAGGACTATGTAATTTCTTTGCACAAGATGTTCCCAGTAAACCTAAACACAAAAACTGTAGCCTTTCAAAAGCCGAAAAGATTCAAATCAAATACATAAGAACTGGAACCCTGCATGAGTATTTTTCAAAAGATCCTTGACAGGATTTCTGCTTGTGACCATGACAGAGTAACTAGTAGCAAACTAGCTCCCTCACCATAAATAACTAAAAAACTGGACATAATATATCAAGCACCTCTTTTCAATGAACAATAGGCAACTCAGGACATGATCTCTCAGAGAATGAAAACGCCTGACTGAAGATACTTGATGACCATAAACGGTCTGCCTGGAGACTCATTCTGGAGCATAGTGCAGGGTGGTGGGGCCCAAGCAGAGTAACATGGTCATGTTGAGTCAGGAAGCAACAATTGGCATTTTGGGCTGCTGAGGTAACTGGACTGTGCAAGACAGAGTACCAGACGATAGGGAGTTGCATAGAGAAAGGGCACCAAAAATAAGTATAGGAATACCTCTAAGTCTTCGCTTAATTCTAAGCTATAAATGAGTAGAGAAAGACTCCTCAATGCCTGGAAGAAAACAGCTGCTGGCAAGCTGGGAGCTAAATGGAAATTCCCAAGATTACACGAGGCTGGAGACAGAGACACTCTGAGCAGACAGGGTGTGGGGATACTGTGCTGAATAACTTGGGTATATTATTGAGGGCCTCTCTGAATACAGCTACTCTGAATAGAGCCTGAGAGTAAGGACTGCTTTAGAACCATCCTAAAGAAGCTTGAAAATAGGGCTTGAACAAATAAAGTTAATTTTCCAGTAAATAAACTACCTGTCAGAACAAAATCCAACATTTTCTGAAGAAACACACACACAAAAAATAGAATGTCATAAACATGTTGTTGTTGTTGTTGTTGTTAGGTACCTTCGAGTCGGTTCCGACTCATAGCAATCCTATGTACAACAGAACGGAACACTGCCGGGTCCTGCGCCATCCTTATAATCGTTGTTATGCTTGAGCTCATTGTTGTAGCCACTGTGTCAATCCAACTCTTCGAGGGTCTTCCTCTTTTCCGCTGACCCTGTACTCTGCCAAGCATGATGTCCTTCTCCAGGGACTCATCCCTCCTGATAACATGTCCAAAGTACGTAAGACGCAGTTTTGCCATCCTTGCCTTTAAGGAGCATTCTGGCAGTACTTCTTCCAAGACAGATTTGTTCATTCTTTTGGCAGTCCGTGGTATATTCAATATTCTTTGCCAACACCACAATTCAAAGGCGTCAACTCCTCTTTGGTCTTCCTTATTCATTGTCCAGCTTTCACATGCATATGATGTGATAGAAAATACCATGGCTTGGGTCAGGCCCACCTGAGTCTTCAGGGTGACATCTTTGCTCTTCAACACTTTGAAGAGGTCCTTTGCAGCAGATTTACCCAATGCAATGCATCTTTTGATTTCTTGACTGCTGCTTCCATGGCTGTTGATTGTGGATCCAAGTAAAATGAAATCCTTGACAACTTCAATCTTTTCTCCATTTATCATGATGTTGTTTATTGGTCCAGTTGTGAGGATTTTTGTTTTCTTTATGTTGAGGTGTAATCCATACTGAAGGCTGTGGTCTTTGATCTTCATTAGTAAGTGCTTCAAGTCCTCTTCACTTTCAGCAAGCAAGGTTGTGTCATCTGCATAACGCAGATTGTTAATGAGTCTTCCTCCAATCCTGATGCCTCATTCTTCTTCATATGCTCCAACTTCTTGGACTATTAGTACAGCATACAGATTAAATAGGTATGGTGAAAGAATACAACCCTGATGCACACCTTTCCTGACTTTAAACCAATCAGTATCCCCTTGTTCTGTCCGAACAACTGCCTCTTGATCTATGTAAAGGTTCCTCATGAGCACAATTAAGTGTTCTGGAATTCCCATTCTTCGCAGTGTTATCTATAGTTTGTTATGATCCACACAGTCGAATGCCTTTGCATAGTCAATAAAACACAGGTAAACATCCTTCTGGTATTCTCTGCTTTCAGCCAGGATCCATCTGACATCAGCAATGATATCCCTGGTTCCACGTCCTCTTCTGAAACCAGCCTGAATTTCTGGCAGTTCCCTGTCGATATACTGCTGCAGCCGCTTTTGAATGATCTTCAGCAAAATTTTGCTTGCATGTGATATTAATGATATTGTTCTATAATTTCCACATTTGGTTGGATCACCTTTTTTGGGAATAGGCAGAAATATGGATCTCTTCTAGTCAGTTGGCTAGGAAGCTGTCTTCTGTATTTCTTGGCATAGAGGAGTGAGCACCTCCAGTGCTGCATCTGTTTGTTCTAACATCTCAATTGATATTCCATCAATTCCTGGAGCCTTGTTTTTTGCCAGTGCCTTCAGAGCAGCTTGGACTTCTTCCTTCAGTACCATGGGTTCCTGATCATATACCACCTCTTGAAATGGTTGAATATCGACTAATTCTTTTTGGTATAATGACTCTGTGTATTTCTTCCATCTTCTTTTGATGCTTCCTGCATCGTTTAATATTTTCCCCATGGAATCCTTCACTATTGCAACTCAAGGCTTGAATTTTTTCTTCAGTTCTTTCAGCTTGAGAAATGCCTAGTGTGTTCTTCCCTTTTGGTTTCCCATCTCCAGCTCTTTGCACATGTCATTATAATACTTTACTTTGTCTTCTCGAGAGGCCCTTAGAAATCATCTGTTCAGTTCTTTTACTTTCTCAATTCTTCCTTTTGCTTTAGCTGCAAATTTCAGAGTCTCCTCTGACATCCATATTGGTCTTTTCTTTCTTTCCGGTCTTTTCAGTGACCTCTTGCTTTCTTCATGGATGATGTCCTTGACGTCATTCCACAACTTGTCTGGTCTTTGGTCACTAGTGTTCAATGAGTCAAATCTGTTCTTCAGATGGTCTCTAAATTCAGGTGAGATATACTTAAGGTCATATTTTGGCTCTCGTGGACTTGGTCCGATTTTCTTCAATTTCAGCTTGAACTTGCATATAAGTAATTGATGGTCTCTTCCACAGTCAGCCCCGGCCTTGTTCTGATCGATGATATTGAGCTTTTCCATTGTCTCTTTCCACACATGTAGTCAATTTGATTTCTGTGTGTTCCATCTGGAGAGGTCCATGTGTATAAAAAAAAAAAATAGTTGCTGTTTATATTGGTAAAAGAAGGTATTTGCAATGAAGAAGTCGTTGGTCTTACAAAATTCTATCTTTCGATCTCCGGCATTATTTCTATCACCAAGGCCATATTTTCCAACTACTGATCCTTCTTCCTTGTTTCCAACTTTTGCATTCCAATCGCCAGTAATTATCAATGCATCTTGATTGCATGTTGATCAATTTCGGACTGCAGCAGCTGATAAAAAGTCTTCTATTTCTTCATCCTTGGCCCTAGAGGTTGGTGTGTAAATTTGAATAATAGTCATATTAACTGGTCTTCCTTGTAGGTGTATGGATATTATCCTCTCACTGACAGTGCTGTACTTCAGGATAGATCTTGAAACGTTCTTTTTGACAGTGAATGCAACACTGTTCCTCTTTGAGTTGTCATTCCCAGCATAATAGAATATATGATTGTCTGATTCAAAATGGCCAATACCAGTCCATTTCAGCTCACTAATGCCTAGGATATCGATGTTTATGTCTTCCACTTCATTTTTGATGATTTCCAATTTTCCTAGATTCATACTTCCTACATTCCAGGTTCTGATTGTTAATGGATATTTGCAGCTGTTTCTTCTCATTTTGAGTCGTGCCACATCAGCAAATGAAGGTCCCAAAAGCTTTACTCCATCCACATCATTAAGGTCAACTCTACTTTGAGGAAGGAGTTCTTCACCAGTTATCTTTTGAGTGCCTTCCAACTTGGGTGTTCATCTTCCAGCACTATATCAGACAATGTTCTGGTGCTCTTCATAAGGTTTTCACTGGCTAGTGCTTTTCAGAAGTAGACTGCTGGGTCCTTCTTCCTAGTCTATCTTAGTCTGGAAGCTCAGCTGAAACCTGTCCTCCACGGGTGACCCTGCTGATATCTGAATACCAGTGGCATAGCTTCCAGCATCACAGCAACACACAAGCCCCCACAGTACGACAAAATGACAGACATGTGGGGGTCATAAACAGAATTCACAATAACTAGATGGAATAATGGAAACCCTGGTGGAGTAGTGGTTAAGTGCTATGGGTGCTAACCAAAAGGTCAGCAGTTCAAATCTGCCAGGCCTTCCTTGGAAACTCTATGGGGCAGTTCTACTCTAACCTATAGGGTCACTATGAGTTGGAATCGACTCAACGGCAGTAGGTTTAGACAGAATAATAAATTATTCACCCAGACCCAGTTTATTAGACGTATGTAAAAACAAGAATACTTGACACATATATAATAAAACAAAATAAAAACTCACTAGTAAATAGAAATGGACCCAGAGATCTTAAAATTAGCAGAAAATGACTTTAAAACAGTAAACTGATGGAGAATATCAGTAGAGAAGTAGAAGAATTAGAAAAGAATTCAGTGGATTGCAAAAGTGTTAATGACAATATCTGAAATGAAAAATCCGCAGGATGGGCTTAACATTAGATCAAGACATTGAAAAAGAAAAGATAAATGATCTGATCTTGGAAATAAGACAATAGAAACTCTACAGAGTGAAGCATAGCAAGTGAAACTCCTAGCAGGTGGGAACAATTCTAAGTAATCAGTTTTAAAATATCCAGTGGTAAAAAATATGCAATGGGAGTACCAAAAGGAAAGAGGGGGCTGGAAAAATGTTGAAGAAATAATGAAAACATTATTTTTGCCTAAGTTGATGATAAATATTAACAGATTTGAGAAACTCAGCTAGCCTTTATTTAAGAAAAATACAAATAGAGAACAGCAAGAGAAGCCCACAGCCACCAGAAGAAAGGAAATAATAAAGATCAGAGCAGAAATAAATGAAATAGACAATAGAAAAACAATAGAAAGAATCAACAAAACCAAAATTTGTTCTTTGAAAGGATCAACAAATTGACAAACCACTGACCAAATCGACAAAACAGGAAAGGATGCAAATAAACCAAATAAGAAATGAAATGGGGACATTACCACAGACCCGACTGAAGTAAAAAGGATCATAACAGAATAGTATGAAAAACTATACTCCAACAAATTTGAAAATGTAGAGAAAATGGAAAAATTTCTAGAAACACCCTACCTACCCAAACTAATATAAAATGATGTTGAAAATCTGAACAGACCAATAACAAGAGGAAAGATTGACATGGTAATAAACAAAAACTCCCAACCACAACAACAAAAAGCCCTGGCCCAGGTGGCTTTACTGGAGAATTCTACTAAACGTTTAGAGAATAGCTTACGCCAGTACTACTAAAATTATTTCAGAACATAGAAAAGGAAGCAACTCTTCCAAGTTCATTCTATGAAGCCGGCATAACCCTGATACAAAAACAAAAAAAAGACACCACAAAAAAAAAAGAAAGAAAGAAAATTGCAGACCAATATCTCTCATGAATGTAGGTGCAAAAATTCTCAGCAAAATTCTAGCAATAGAAATCAGCATCATATCAAAAAAAAAAAAAATACACGATGACTAAGTAGGATTCATACCATGTATGTAAATATGGTTCAACATTAGAATATCAATCAACATAATCCACCACATAAATAAAAGGAAAGAATCACATGATCATCTCAATTGATGCAGAAAAGGCATTTGACAAAGTCCAACACGCAGTCCTGATAAAAACTTTCAATAAACTAGGTATAGAAGGGAAATTTCTCAACATAATAAAGGGCATTTATGCAAAACTAATGGCCAACATTGTTCTTAATGGAGAGAGACTGAAAACATTCCCCTTGAGAACAAGAACAAGACATAGATGCCCTTTATCACCACTCCTATTTGACACTGTGTTAGAAGTCTTAGCTAGAGCAATAGGGCAAGAAACAGAAATAAAGGGCATCCAAATTGGTAATGAAGAAGTGAAATGGTCCCTATTTGTGGATGATATGATACTATACTTAGGGTATCCAAATGACTCCATGAGAAAACTACTGGAACTAATAGAAAGGTTCAGCAGAGTTGCAAGATACAAGATAAACACACAAAAATTGGTTGGATTCATATACACCAATAAAGAGAATGATGAAATGGAAAACAGCAAGACAATACCATTTATAATAGCCCCTAAAAAAATAAAATACTTGGGCATAAATCTAACTGGGGATGTAAAAGGCCTATACAAAGAAAACTACAAAACATTACTGCAAGAAGCTGAAAGGGATCTACATAAATGGAAAAACATACCATGCTCATGGATAGGTAGACTCAGTATTGTGAAAACGACAATCCTACCCAAAGTGATATATAATGCAATGCAAATACCAAAAACATTCTTTAAATAGATGGAAAAACTTACCATTAACTTTATATGGAAAGGGAAGAAGCCCAGTATAAAAGTAAAGCACTATTGAAGAAGGAGAATAAAGTAGGAGAACTCACACTACCTGATCTCAAAACCTACTATACAACTACAGTAGTCAAAACAGCCTGGTACTGGTACAACGAAAGATAGAATGACCAATGGAACAGAATTGAGACACCAGATGTAAATCCATCCACCTGTGGTCACCTGATCTTCAACAAGTGCCCAAAGTCCATCAAAGGGGGAAAAGACAGTCCTTTTAACAAATGGTGCTGGCAAAACTGGAAGTCCGTCTGCAAAAAAAAGAAACAGAACACATACCTCACACCGTATACAAAAACTAACTCAAAATGGATCAAAGTCCTAAATATAAAGCCAAAAATTATGAAGTTCATAAAAGAAAAAATAGGATCAATGCTAGAGGCCCAAATACACGGCATTAACAGGACACAAACCACAACCAACAACACACGAGCTCCAGGGGATAAGCTAGATAACTGGGATCTTCTGAAAATTAAACAATTATGCTCATCAAAAGATTTTACCAAAAGAGTAAAAAGAGAACCTACAGACTGGGAAAAAAATTTTGGCTTTTACAAAATCAGAGAAAGGTCTGCTCTCTAAAATCTACAAGAAAACCCAATACCCTTACAACAAAAAGACAAATAATCCAATTAAAAAATGGGCAAAGGAAATGGACACTTCACCAAAGAAGATATTCAAGCAGCCAACAGACACATGAGGAAATACAATCTCTAACCATCAGAGAAATGCAAATCAAAACCAAAATGAGATACCACCTAAACCCGGCATTACTGGCACAAATCAAAAAAACAGAAAATAACAAATGTCGGAGAGGCTGCAGGGAGATCGGAATGCTTATGCATGGCTGGGGGAAATGTAAAATGATGCAACTTTTTTGGAAAACGATATGGCACTTCCTTAGAAGGCTAGAAATAGAAATACCATTTGGTCCAGCAATCCCACTCCTAGGAATGTATCCTAGAGAAATGAGTCATCACGTGAATAGATATATGCACATCCATGTTCACTGTAACATTGTTCACAATAGCAAAAAGATGGAAAAAACCTAGATGCCCATCAACAGATGAATAGATAAACTATCTGTGGTACGTACATACAATGGAGTACTACACAATGCTAAAGAACAATGATGAATCTGTGAAGCATCTCATAACATGGATGCATCTGGAGGACATTATGCTGAGGGAAATAAGTCAATCACAAAAGGACAAATATTGTATGAGACCGCTACTATAAAAATTCGTGAAAAAGTTTACATACAAAAAGAAACAATATTTGATGGTTATGATGGAGGGGAAGGGTGAGAATGGAAAAACATTTAATAGACAATAGATAATTGGTAACTTTGGTAAAGGGTAAGACAGTACATAATACTAGGGAAGCCAGCACAACCTGTACAAGGCAAGGCTGTGGTAGCTCCACAGACATGGACAAACTCCCTAAGAGATCGAATTCCTGGGCTGAGGGCTGTGGGGACCATGGTCTCAGGGAATATCTAGCTCAGTTGGCGTAACAGTTTATAAAGAATATATTCTACATTTTACTTTGGTGAGCAGTGTCTGGGGTCTTAAAAGCCTGTGAGTGACCACTGGTCTCACCCCTTTGGGAGCAAGGAAAAATGAAGAAAACTAAAGACACAAGGAAAAATTAGTCCAAAGGATTAATGGACCACATCTATCATGGCCTCTACCGGACTGAGTCCAGTACAACTAGACAGTGCCTGGCTACTGCCACTAACTGCTCTGACAGGGATTACAGTAGAGGGTTCTAGATAGAGCTGGAGAAAAATATAGAACAAAATTCTAACTCAAAAAGAAAGACCAGACTTGCTGGCCTGACAGAGACCAGAGAAAGCCTGAGAGTATGGCCCCCAGACACTCTTTCAGCTCAGTAATGAGGTTTCTCCTGAGGTTCACCCTTCAACCAAAGATTGAACAGGCCCATGGAACAAAACAATACTAAAGGGGTGCACCGGCCCCGGGACAGGGAAGGGAGGAGGGAACAGGAAAGCTGGCAATAAGAAACCCAGGGTTGAGAAGGAAGAGTGTTGACATGTTGTGGGGTTGTTATACAACAATGTGTGTACTGTTTGATGAGAAACAAATTTGTTCTGTACACCTTCACTTAAGTTAAAAGAAAGAAAGAAAGAAAGAAAGAAACATACAAAGAAAATCACACTCAGGCATATCAGAGGTAATGTGCTAAAAATTAGTCACAAATAGAAGCAATCAGGGGGAGACAACATATTACATATATGTAAATTAGAATGAGAAAACCACTGATTTCTCATCAGAAGCAATGCAAGCCAGAAATTTATAGAACAACATTCCTACGTGCTGAAAGAAAAGAGAATAAAACATAACAAAACTAGAATTCTATAACCAACAAAAATATCCTTAAGAATACGGAAGAAATTAACACTTTTTTCAGAAAAACAAAAGGTGAAGAATTTATCTCCAGCAGACCTGCCCTGCAAGGACTATTAAAGGAAGTTCCTATGATTGAAGAAAAATAATAGCAGATGAAAGCTCAGATCTACAGAAAGAAATAAATATCACCAAAATGTACATATGCATGTATATATGTATAAAAACATACACACATATATGTGTAATTAGAGAAAGTATTTTTCACACTTTCTTTCAATATAATTTTACTTAAAGCAGAAAAAATTACCATGTATTGTGCAGTGTAAATCATATATAGAAGTAAAATGTATGATATCAAGAGCACAAAGGATACAAAAGGAGTAAACTGAAGTACTCTATTGAAAGCTTCATCTATTTTATATGAAATACTATAATATTACTACATGGTCTACTATAATAATTTAAAGATACATAAGTAAAACCTATAGTAACTACTAACAATATGAAAATATACAAAAGTACAGTTAAAACTCCAACAGGATAAATAAAATAAAATATAATTTACTCAAGAATATACTTTTTTTAAAGACAGGAAAAAGTAACAAAGAGCAGATGGTACAAATGGGAAGACACAGCTTGGTTAAAAGTGAAAGAATGGAAAAAGATATATTATGCTAACATTAATTAATACAAAGCTGAAGTGGCTATTTTAATATTAAGCAAAGTAGACAGAAGAGGGAGAAATCAATCGACAATAAAGAAAAAATATCACAATGATAAAGAGGTCAATTCATCAAGAAGACATGCTACTGTAAATGTGAATTCACCTAAAAATAGAAATTCAAAATGTATAGGGTAAAAAAAAAAAAAAATTTTAGGAACAGACAAATCTGAAAGGACAAATAGATATAAACAACTATACTTGGAGACTTCAATGCTCCTATTTTAATAATTGCCCCCCCCCAAAAAAAAGTAATTATAGAGAAAACTTGAATAACACTATCAACAAACTTGGAGCCCTGGTGGTGCAGTGGTTAAGAGCTATGGCTGCTAACCAAAAGGTTGGCAGTTCCAGTCCACCAGCTGCTCCTTGGAAACCCTATGGGGCAGTTCTACTCTGTCCTATAGAGTTGCTATAAGTTGAAATTGACTCTATGGCAACAGGTTTTATCAATAAACTTGACCTATTTAACCCTATAGATTATTCCATCCAAGACCAGCATATTCATTTTTTCAAGCATATATGAAGCATTCATCAAAGAGAATACATACTATACCACAAAACAGGATCATAATTTTTTAAAGGATTTAATATAGACTGTACTATCTGATTATAATTAAATTAAATATCAATACAGAAAGACATTTTGAAAATCTACAATTATATTGAAATAAAGCAATATACTTCTTAATAGCCCTCAGATCAAATAAGAAATCACAAGATAAATTAGAAAACATTTTGAATAGAATGAAGATGTAAATACAACATATCTAAATTTATGAGATTAGTTAAAACAGGGTTTATATAGAAAATTGCTTACATTAGAAAAAAGAAAGGTCTGAAATAAATGAAATAAAGCTTCTTCTGGAAAACACATAAAAAATAGAGGAAATTAAACCCAAAATACGTAAAAGGAAGTAAATAATAAAAATAAGGTTAGAATCAATAAACACAAAATGGAAACATAATAGAAAAACAATGATGGCAAAGGCTGTTTTTTGAAAATATCTATAAACTGAAAAAAAAGCAATAATTAAAGTGATCAGTAAATATAGAGAAGACACAAATTTTCATCAGGAATATAAAAGGAATATTATTACCGGTCTTTAAGGAATATTAAAAAGTAATAGATTCTTATGATGAAATTTATGCTAATAAATTTTTAAAAATGGACAGTTTCCGTGAAAGAAAAAACTTACTAAAACTAATACAAGAATAAATAGAAAATTAACATAGCATATTTATTAAAGAAACTGAACTCACTATTAAACTAGAAAACTAGAATCACAGCAGCTTCAAAGGTGATTTTTTTCACACATTTAAGAGAAAAGTATAACAAAATCTACTCAAATATTCCAGAAAATAGTGGAGAAACTTGCCAACTTAACTTATGATGCCAGTGCTATCCTGATACCGAAACTGGGAAATACACACAAAAGAAAACCCAAAAAGCAATATCCTTCATGAGCATAGATAAAAAAGCATTTGAAAAAATGTTAGCATATTGAAACTACTAAAAGGAAAATAGAAGTTTTCCACTTCTGGCCATGGGATGGGTTTATTTGTCTGCATTAAACAAAGAGAACACTGAACAAACTACTTGATTCAAAAGTTTTGTGACACTGAATAAGAGGAAGCTCAGGACAGCAATCCTTACAAAAAGGAAAGCCAATGAGGTGGTCCCAATAAGTGACTCATCAAGGAGGCTAGAATAGGTTGTCTAGAGTAATAGAGGGGAGGAGGTTTAGAGTAATACAAATAAAGAGTTCTGCAGATCTACAGAGGAGCCCCTTGAGTTCTTAGCTGAGTGTTGATTTTCATGTATGTTTGCAGAAATGACCAAGTCTAGGGAAAGGTTCACCTAGAACAAATATGTGGAATAATCCTCTTAAAGCTCAGATACAGCCGAGATGAATTCATGTTTCCACTAGCCAATGTGAAAACACGTTGTAAAACATGGGGTGATGGGTGGAGTCCTCAGAAGCATATTGCCTCAGAAAAGTGGTCCAATTAGTCCTAAACACTAGTCTGAATCCATTCTAACAGAACTTAAAAACAAACCTTAAAAGAATCTAATTCATTCTAAGAAAAGTACATCCCAGAAAAAAGTCCAAAAATATTTAAGGTATGGCCTCTCCCCCCGGGACACACTTAGGCAGCTTCTCAGGAGGAGAACTCTTCCAGGGAGAAGAGTACGACGGACTTTCCAGTGGATATGTGGAGCCTGGGAGTCATCTTGTATTTGTTGATGGGACAACGGCTCAGGGCAAACGATGGGTCCTACTTCTGGCCCAGGGGAGTTGGCAATCACCAGCAGAGCATGGAGGGTACAGCTGTTCCTGTGATGTCCATCAGTGGCTGCAGCAGCACAGTGGTCATTTAAGATACAATAATCAGAGGTGGAAAACTGACTGCTCCTTATTCAGTCTCAGTATTTGAGAAATAACATTTTCAAGGAGTCATCCAGAACACACTCTATGTTAACATCCTGATTTGCGGCATATGCCCCTTCTAAAACTAATCACAGACGTTGGAGAATGACCAGAGGGGGCGGAGCCAAGATGGCAGACTAGGCAGAAGCTACCTCGGATCCCTCTTACAACAAAGACATGGAAAAATAAGTGAATCGATCACATACATAACAATCTACGAACCCTGAACAACAAACACAGATTTAGAGACGGAGAACGAACTAATACGGGGAAGCAGCGATTGTTTTCAGAGCCTGGAGCCAGTGTACCAGTCAGGTACGGCACAAGCACAGAGAGCTGCTCCACCCCCCTGAACTAACCCCGGAAGGGGGACCAGTTGGGTCGTGTGGGCAGCGTGGGACGCAGCCGGTAGGAGAAGTCCCCAGGAGGCAGCGACTGGTATTGGAGCGGGGAGCACAGCGTCCCAGCCGGGACGCTCGGTCACGGCACAAGCACGGGGAGCTGCTCCACCCACCTGAACTAACCCCGGGAGGCGGCCCAACTGGTTCGGAAGAGCGGCACGGCAACGCGGCTGGAGGGAAGAGAAGTCCCTGGGAGGCAGCGACTGACTTTGGAGTCGAGAGTGCACAGTCCCAGTAGGGGAGTCTTGACGCTGGGCGTGGGGCTGGAAGCGGAGGATCTGACCTTGACTCCAGCGGGCCAGACCCCCCGGGGGCAATCTCCACACAGCCAGCACACATAGGCGACGCGCCCCACGGGAATCTCAGATATAATAGTCATTCCAAGCAAGACAAGCAACTCTGGCTATATTCTGAGGTGCTACTCTCCTATCTCTCTGTTACCTCCCCCACCCTCCCCAGGCGGCTTCATTAACATGCGAATAGCCTGAGCCAGAGGGAGAACTCTAATAGGGATCTGACTGCAGTTTTTTTTTAGCGGATTTTCTGGAAAAACTAGTTTCTCAGTGATGGCTCGGAGACAACAATCCATATCAAACCACTTAAAGAAGCAGACCATGACAGCTTCCCCAACCCCCCAAACAAAACAATCAAAATCTTTCCCAAATGAAGATACAATTCTGGCATTATCAGATACAGAATATAAAAAAATAATTTACAGAATGCTTCAAGACATCACAAATGAAATAAGGCAAACTGCAGAAAAAGCCAAGGAACACACTGGTAAAACTGTTGAAGAACTCAAAAAGATTATACAAGAACATAGTGGAAAAATTAATAAGTTGCAAGAATCCATAGAGAGACAGCATGTAGAAATCCAAAAGATTAACAATAAAATTACAGAATTAGACAACGCAATAGGAAGTCAGAGGAGCAGACTTGAGCAATTAGAATGTAGACTGGGACATCTGGAGGACCAGGAAATCAACACCAACATAGCTGAAAAAAAATCAGATAAAAGAACTAAAAAAAAGGAAGAAACCCTAAGAATCATGTGGGACTCTAACAAGAAGGATAACCTGCAGGTGATTGGAGTCCCAGAACAGGGAGGGGGGACAGAAAACACAGAGAAAATAGTTGAAGAACTCCTGACAGAAAACTTCCCTGACATCATGAAAGACGAAAGGATATCTATCCAAGATGCTCATCGAACCCCATTTAAGATTGATCCAAAAAGAAAAACACCAAGACATATGATCATCAAACTCGCCAAAACCAAAGATAAACAGAAAATTTTAAAAGCAGCCAGGGAGAAAAGAAAGGTTTCCTTCAAGGGAGAATCAATAAGAATAAGTTCAGACTACTCAGCAGAAACCATGCAGGCAAGAAGGGAATGGGACGACATATACAGAACACTGAAGGAGAAAAACTGCCAGTCAAGGATCATATATCCAGCAAAACTCTCTCTCAAATATGAAGGCGAAATTAAGATATTTACAGACAAACAAAAGTTTAGAGAATTTGCAAAAACCAAACCAAAGCTACAAGAAATACTAAAAGGATATTGTTTGGTCAGAGAACCAATAATATCAGATATCAGCACAACACAAGGTCACAAAACAGAATGTCCTGATATCAACTCAAATAGGGAAATCACAAAAAAAAAAAAATTAAGATTAATTAAAAAACAAATACACATAACAGGGAATCATGGAAGTCAATAGGTAAAAGATCACAATAATCAAAAAGAGGGACTAAATACAGGAGGCATTGAACTGCCATATGGAGAGTGATACAAGGCGATATAGAACAATACAAGTTAGGTTTTTACTTAGAAAAATAGGGGTAAATAATAAGGTAACCACAAAAAGGTATAACAACTCTATAACTCAAGATAAAAGCCAAGAAAAACGTAACGACTCAACTAACATAAAGTCAAACACTATGAAAATGAGGATCTCACAATTTACTAAGAAAAACGCCTCAGCACAAAAAAGTGTGTGGAAAAATGAAATTGTCAACAACACACATAAAAAGGCATCAAAATGACAGCACTAAAAACTTATCTATCTATAATTACCCTGAATGTAAATGGACTAAATGCACCAATAAAGAGACAGAGAGTCACAGACTGGATAAAGAAACACGATCCATCTATATGCTGCCTACAAGAGACACATCTTAGACTTAGAGACAAAAAGAAACTAAAACTCAAAGGATGGAAAAAAATATATCAAGCAAACAATAAGCAAAAAAGAAGAGGAGTAGCAATATTAATTTCTGACAAAATAGACTTTAGACTTAAATCTACCACAAAGGATAAAAAGGACACTATATAATGATAAAAGGGACAATTGATCAGGAAGACAGAACCATATTAAATATTTATGCACCCAATGACAGGACTGCAAGATATATAAATCAAATTTTAACAGAATTGAAAAGTGAGATAGATACCTCCACAATTATAGTAGGAGACTTCAACACACCACTTTCGGAGAAGGACAGGACATCCAGTAAGAAGCTCAATAGAGACACGGAAGATCTAATTACAACAATCAACCAACTTGACCTCATTGACTTATACAGAACTCTCCACCCAACTGCTGCAAAATATACTTTTTTTTCTAGTGCACATGGAACATTCTCTAGAATAGACCACATATTAGGTCATAAAACAAACCTTTGCAGAGTCCAAAACATCGAAATATTACAAAGCATCTTCTCAGACCACAAGGCAATAAAACCAGAGATCAATAACAGAAAAACTAGGGAAAAGAAATCAAATACTTGGAAAATGAACAATACCCTCCTGAAAAAAGACTGGGTTATAGAAGACATCAAGGAGGGAATAAGGAAATTCTTAGAAAGCAACGAGAATGAAAATCCTTCCTATCAAAACCTCTGGGACAGAGCAAAAGCAGTGCTCAGAGGCCAATTTATATCGATAAATGCACACATACAAAAAGAAGAAAGAGCCAAAATCAGAGAACTGTCCTTACAACTTAAACAAATAGAAACTGAGCAACAAAAGAATCCATCAGGCACCAGAAGAAAACAAATAATAAAAATTAGAGCTGAACTAAATGAATTAGAAAACAGAAAAACAATTAAAAGAATTAACAAAGCCAAAAGCTGGTTCTTTGAAAAAATTAACAAAATTGATAAACCATTGGGTAGACTGACTAAAGAAATACAGGAAAGGAAACAAATAACCCGAATAAGAAACGAGAAGGACCACATCACAACAGAACCAAATGAAATTAAAAGAATCAGTTCAGATTATTATGAAAAATTGTACTCTAACAAATTTGAAAACGTAGAAGAAATGGATGAATTCCTGGAAAAACACTACCTACCTAAACTAACACATTCAGAAGTAGAACAACTAAATAGACCCATAACAAAAAAAGAGATTGAAACGGTAATCAAAAAACTCCCAACAAAAAAAAGCCCTGGCCCGGACGGCTTCACTGCAGAGTTCTACCAAACTTTCAGAGAAGAGTTAACACCACTACTTCTGAAGGTATTCCAAAGCATAGAAAATGACGGAATACTACCCAACTCATTCTATGAAGCCACCATCTCCCTGATACCAAAACCAGGTAAAGACATCACAAAAAAAGAAAATTATAGACCTATATCCCTCATGAACATTGATGCAAAAATCCTCAACAAAATTCTAGCCAATAGAAGCCAACAACACATCAAAAAAATAATTCACCTTGATCAAGTGGGATTTATACCAGGTATGCAAGGCTGGTTTAATATCAGAAAAACCATTAATGTAATCCATCACATAAATAAAACAAAAGACAAAAACCACATGATCTTATCAATTGATGCAGAAAAGGCATTTGACAAAGTCCAACACCCATTTATGATAAAAACTCTTACCAAAATAGGAATTGAAGGAAAATTCCTCAACATAATAAAGGGCATCTATGCAAAGCCAACAGCCAATATCACTCTAAATGGAGAGAACCTGAAAGCATTTCCCTTGAGAATGGGAACCAGACAAGGATGCCCTTTATCACCGCTCTTATTCAACATCGTGCTGGAAGTCCTAGCCAGGGCAATTAGGCTAGACAAAGAAATAAAAGGTATCCGGATTGGCAAGGAAGAAGTAAAGTTATCACTATTTGCAGATGACATGATTATATACACAGAAAACTCTAAGGAATCCTCCACAGAACTATTGAAGCTAATAGAAGAGTTTGGCAGAGTCTCAGCTTATAAAATAAACATACAAAAATCACTTGGATTCCTCTACATCAACAAAAAGAACACCGAAGAGGAAATAACCAAGTCAATACCATTCACAGTAGCCCCCAAAAGATAAAATACTTAGGAATAAATCTTACCAAGGATGTAAAAGACCTATACAAAGAAAACTACAAAGCTCTAATACAAGAAATTCAAAAGGACATACTTAAGTGGAAAAACATACCTTGCTCATGGATAGGAAGACTTAACACAGTAAAAATGTCTATTCTACCAAAAGCCATCTATACATTTAACACACTTCCGATCCAAATTCCAATGTCATATTTTAAGGGGATAGAGAAACAAATCACCCATTTCATACGGAAGGGAAAGAAGCCCCGGATAAGCAAAGCATTACTGAAAAAGAAGAAGAAAGTGGGAGGCCTCACTTTACCTGATTTCAGAACCTATTATACAGCCACAGTAGTCAAAACAGCCTGGTACTGGTACAACAACAGGCACACAGACCAATGGAACAGAATTGAGAACCCAGACATAGATCCATCCACGTATGAGCAGCTGATATTTGACAAAGGACCGGTGTCAATTAATTGGGGAAAAGAGAGTCTTTTTAACAAATGGTGCTGGCATAACTGGATATTCATTTGCGTAAAAATGAATCAGGACCCATACCTTACACCATGCACAAAAACTAACTCCAAGTGGATCAAAAACCTAAACATAAAGATTAAAACGATAAAGATCATGGAAGAAAAAATTGGGACAACCCTAGGAGCCCTAATACAAAGCATAAACAGAATACAAAACATTACCAAAAACAATGAAGAGAAACCCGATAACTGGGAGCTCCTAAAAATCAAACACCTATGCTCATCTAAAGACTTCACCAAAAGAGTAAAAAGACCACCTACAGACTGGGAAAGAATTTTCAGCTATGACATCTCCGACCAGCGCCTGATCTCTAAAATCTACGTGATTCTGTCAAAACTCAACCACAAAAAGACAAACAACCCAATCAAGAAGTGGGCAAAGGATATGAACACACATTTCACTAAAGAAGATATTCAGGCAGCCAACAGATACATGAGAAAATGCTCACGATCATTAGCCATTAGAGAAATGCAAATTAAAACCGCGATGAGATTCCATCTCACACCAGCAAGGCTGGCATTAATCAAAAAAACACAAAATAATAAATGTTGGAGAGGCTGCAGAGAGATTGGAACTCTTATACACTGCTGGTGGGAATGTAAAATGGTACAACCACTTTGGAAATCTATCTGGCGTTATCTTAAACAGTTAGAAATAGAACTACCATACAACCCAGAAATCCCACTCCTAGGAATATATCCTAGAGATACAAGAGCCTTCATACAAACAGATATATGCACACCCATGTTTATTGCAGCTCTGTTTACAATAGCAAAAAGTTGGAAGCAACCAAGGTGTCCATCAATGGATGAATGGGTAAATAAATTGTGGTATATTCACACAATGGAATACTACGCATCGATAAAGAACAGTGACGAATCTCTGAAACATTTCATAACATGGAGGAACCTGGAAGGCATTATGCTGAGCGAAATGAGTCAGAGGCAAAAGGACAAATATTGTATAAGACCACTATTATAAGATCTTGAGTAATAGTAAACCTGAGAAGAACACATACTTTTGTGGTTACGAGGCGGGGAGGGAGGGAGGGTGGGAGAGGGTTTTTTATTGATTAATCAGTAGATAAGAAATGCTTTAGGTGAAAGGAAAGATAAAACTCAATACATGGAAGGTCAGCTCAATTGGACTGGACCAAAATCAAAGAAGTTTCCGGGATAAAATGAATGCTTCAAAAGTCAGCAGAGCAAGGGTGGGGTTCTGGGGAACATGGTTTGAGGGGGCTTCTAAGTCAATTGGCAAAATAATCCTATTATCAAATCATTCTGCATCCCACTTTGAAATGTGGCGTCTGGGGTCTTAAATGCTAACAAGCGGCCATCTAAGATGCAGCAATTGGTCTCAACCCACCTGGAGCAAAGGAAAATGAAGAACACCAAGGCCACACGACAACTAAGAGCCCAAGAGACAGAAAGGGCCACATGAACCAGAGACCTACATCATCCTGAGACCAGAAGAACTAGTTGGTGCCTGGCCACAATCGATGACTGCCCTGGAGGGAGCACAGCAGAGGACCCCTGAGGGAGCAGGAGATCAGTGGGACACAGACCCCAAATTCTCATAAAAAGACCAAACTTAATGGTCTGACTGAGACTAGAGGAATCCCGGCGGCCATGCTCCCGAGACCTTCTGTTGGCACAGAATGGGAACCATCCCCGAAGACAACTCATCAGACATGAAAGGGACTGGTCAGCGGGTGGGAGAGAGATGCTGATGAAGAGTGAGCTAATTATATCAGGTGGACACTTGAGATTGTGTTGGCGACTCTTGTCTGGAGGGGGAGTGGGAGGATAGAGAGAGAGAGAAGCCGGCAAAATTGTCAAGAAAGGAGAGACTGAAAGAGCTGACTCAAGAGGGGGAGAGCAAGTGGGAGTAGGGAGTGAGATGTATGTAAACTTATATGTGACAGACCGATTGGATTTGTAAACGTTCACTTGAAGCTTAATAAAAGTTAATAAAAAAATATATATTTAAGCTAAAAATTCATCACCAAACAACCTACCGTTGCAAATGTCTGGCACCCTATCAAAAATTACTAGACATACAAGGAAGCAGGAGAGTAAAATCTATAAGAAGGAGAACAGTTAATACAATCAGAACCATAAATGACACAAATAATAAAATTCATAGGCAAGATTATTAAGACAATTTAAAATACATATGGTCAAAAATGGATAGGAACTCATGAGCATAATGAGGAGACATATGAAAGAAGTAGTTAAAAAATTCTAGAAATGAAAAACACAGTATCTGAAATAAAATATACACAGGATGGGATTAATAGACAATTAGATACTGGAGAAGAAAACAATGTCATAGTAAAATAAACTATCCAAATTGAAAAACAGAAAAAAGAAAGAGTGGAATAATGTTAGCAGAAGATCAGTGAGCTGTGAGACAATAAGTGACCAAACTTACTTGTAACTGGAGGAAAGAATGTTTAAGAGAAAAAAGTTGTAGAGATCATACTGCTTTCTTCTAATCTTATTATGCTAACTAAAAAAATGTGGTGTGGATATAAAAAGAAAAAACAAAAACAAACAAAAAAAAAACAATCAAGAAAACTAAACATAGAGACCAGAATTAGACAAACAAAAGTTCAACGGATTTTCTTCAAAGTCACTAAACAATCCAATGGGGTAAGGAAAAACTTTTCAACAAATGGTGCCGGAACAATTGAGCATTCACACTGGGGGGCCTTGAATTTACCTCACAGTATACACAAAAACTATTTTAAGATGAATTGTATGCATAAGCATAAAAACTAAAATTCTAGAACACATAGGAGACTATCTCAGCAACCTAGCAATAGGCAAGACTTTTTTAGATATGACATAAAGAACACTAATCATTAAAAAGATAAATTGGCATATTAGACTTTATCGAAATTAAAATTTTACCCATCAAAAGGCACAGTATAGGAAGTCATATGTAAGTTATAGTTTGGGGAAAATAGTCACAAAACATTTTTTTTTTTGCAAAGGACATATTTACAATATATAAAGAACTCCTACAATTAAGTAACAAACAAAAATGATCATATTAAAAATAAGAAAAAATATTTGAACAGATCAATAAGGAAGACAAAGGAATGGCCAGTAAGAAAGAAAAAAGTGCAAAAAGTATCATTAATCTTCAGGGAAATGGAAATTAAAATCACAATGAGATGCTGTTATACACCTGTTAGAATTGTGAAAGTTTTAAAATCATGTCAATTCAAATGTCCATGAAGATCCAATCTGCTCATGGAAGCGTAAATGTTACGCTGGGTTTGGAAAATATGCTTAGTCCTATGACCCAGCAACACCAATCCTAAATATTTATTCAAAAGAAATGAAAACATATATCTACAAACAGACATATACAACAATGGTCATAATAATTAAAATTGGAAACACCACGAATGTCCATCAATATAAGACTGACTAGACAAATTATGGTATAGCTATGTAATAGAATTCCACTTAGCAACAAAAAGAAACTACTGATTGTGCAACAACTTGTATAAATCTCAAAAAATTAGTCTTTGAAAGAAGGCAAATATAAAAGAGTATATACTGTACGATTCCATTTTTATCCAAATTCTAGAAATAAAATAAAACACTAATCTATGGTGAAAGATAGCAGAATAGTGGTTTCTGGAGCTGGGGACTGAGGGTTTGGGGGATTGATGACAATAAAGAGCAATTAGAACTTCTTGGGTGATGGAATTTTTCCTGTATATTGATTAAAAGAAAAAACTTATGGCTGTCGAGTTGATTCTGACTCATAGTGGCCTTATCCGGCAGAGTACAACTGCCCCATAGGGTTTCCCAGGAGCAGGTGGTGGATTCAAACTGTCGACCTTTTGGTTAGCAGCAAGTTCTTAACTGCTGTGCCATGAGGGGTCCATATAATGATGGAGATGTGGATTACATAAGTGTATACATTTATCAAAACTCATACTTGAAGATCCGTGCATTTCACTGTAAGTAAACTACATCTAGGTTAAAAAAAAAAAGCTCACTTAAAAAAAAAGCATATGCATAAATACATAAAATAGAATCAAAAGAAAAAAGTAATTTGTTGATTCTGCTTCATAAAGTAATGTTATGTCTGGCCTCGTGAATGAATGAATACGAATTATATTCTCAGAATTTCTAGAGTGCTCATCTGTTGCAACCAAGTTTTTAATAATATAAGGCTATTTGAAATTCTTCAAACACATCCTGCTTGTTTTTCTTGTCTTTGCCTTTGCACACCCACAGATGATCCTGTCCCCATTTCCCACCTACTTAGCAAACTCACTCTTCCTTATAACTCATTTTAAACATTGCATTCTCCATAAAACCCTCCTCTGAGCGATGACCTTGGTGCCTGACTTAGTTTTCAGGTATATTAACACATTAGTACTGACCTTTCTTTGTAATTCCCTTCTCAATAAAAGCCCCAGTTACATGAACTAGTTCAGTGTGTTACTATTTTTTACAAGCAGCAGACTCTTGATTAGAACAAGCATGTATTTGTTCCAAAACATACTTGATTGTGGAAGCTTTATTTGACAAAATTCGCCATTTCAAGAAAAAAATCCTAACTGTACTCTAAACATCTATATCTGAGATGTTATGCCTCATTATTAGCACCAAATTTTAAAATAGGCATTGACAACACAAAGCAGGTCTACCATTTGGCAAACAGGATTATTAGAGGACCATATTGCATGAAAAAATGGTTAAGAAAAACAGTAGATTTAAATTGGAGAAGAAAAGTCTTAGAGAAGACAAGAAGGCTGTCTTAAATGCTGGGCATAATTTTGCATTTATAAAGAATTTAAAATATCCAATTTCCAAAATTAAAGGTCAAAAATGTTTTTCAAGTTACACTGTTGCTAAAGAGACAAAGGAAATAAGAAAGGGAGGGGAGAAGGAATGAATTCAGATGTCTACTCAGGCATACCCGAGCTCATGAAATTCCTATTCAACACCAATCAAGTCTGTTTCCGTTCTTAAAACATTACTGTTTAATGAATCTCTTATCAGTAAGTCTTTTGCATGATGTCTGTATATTCATCCTATTCAAGTGATGTTCCTAAATAAGTTTATAAAATTAACCTATTACCAGCCCTGTTTAATTAGAAGTCATCCAGGGCTGAGAAACTGTGCTAAAGTCAAGTCACTCCTGGCTTCACAGACACCTGACTTTAAGTATCTAATAAACTCTATCACACACACAAATTACAAGAAGAAATACTCTCAATTTTAGAAGAGTTAGTCTTCCTCCCCTATTTCCAAGTAGAAATGGACACCAAAACAGGGAATAGGACACTACTGTACCTACAGAGAAGTGAGAATATTATCTACTGTGGATAGAAATATTGTAAGACCCCTTCCCGTGGCCCTATTTCCATACCTGACCTCCCATATATACAGACATGAGGGGTTTATTAGACTCCAATATCCATTTCATTCCATTCTAAACATTTAGACTAAGTCAGTCATGATGATTCCCAAATCCTTGCCGGTGATTGGTTTAGAAGTGAATATGTGATTCAATCCCAGTTAATGGGATAGATTTACATATTTTTAAAACCTACCAAGGCTTCTGAAAGTCACTTTTCTTAATCACTTCTAAGAAAGAGATGCAGTAAGAGGCATCCCTATGTGACATCTAGACATTGAGAAATTATCTTGCTACATCCTGCATGTGATACTCACACCAAAGAAATAAGAGAGGAGAAGTGGAAAGAATCTTGGGCCTTGAAGCTACTGTTGTGCTATCCATTGTACTAAGATCAGAGCTCCTAACCCTGGCTTTGCAGTAGGTGAGATGATGAATTCCCCTATCTGGTAATTGAGCCAGATTTTTCTGGTAAATGTAACTGGAAGTAGACTAAGAGAAACACAACACAGAGAAGGAATGGTCTAAATATTAGCTACATTCTAACCTTAGTGGGCTTCTGCAAGCTGGCCTGGTGTCTGGTTCATCCTTTAACTGATTGCTACTTTTCTTTTATACTATTTAAAGGTAAGATGGTCCAGGGAGATAGGGCGGGGATTTTTGAGTTGTAAAGACCTGGGTTGGGTTTGGCTCTACCACATACTGCCTGTGTGATCTTGGGAAATAAATGTACTGAGTCTTAGTTGTTTATTTGGTAAACCTTTGTTACGCAGATTAACAGGCGTAATGAATGTGAGGCATTTATATGGCAACTGACAAAGACTAGGTGCTTGAAATGAGTTAGTCGTTATTAATACTGGAAAAAAATTATCGCAATATTCAGGCAACTGACTCATAAACGACCCTTAAATATATAGCACATTTGTTAGTTGAGGCTGTACCTACTTATTTTTGTTGGTAGGAATTGGAAAACTTGGAGCAGACGAGGTTAGGATGAGATACAAGGTCAAGAAAGTAGAGGCAGAATCAAATAACAATAATAATACACAGTTCAGATACTCATTTATTATTTCAGCTATGTATTAGCATTATCTGTACTTCACAGATGGAAGAAACTAACGCCTCAAATAGTCATAGAGTTTAGCCAAAATCACATAGCTGTAAGTAGCAGAACTATAGCTCATTCCAAGGCTATCTGGCTCCATACCCCTTGTTCTAAACCTAGTCTACGTTGCTGGTTTTTTTTGTTTCGTTGA
Source organism: Loxodonta africana (assembly GCF_030014295.1). Taxonomy (NCBI): domain Eukaryota; kingdom Metazoa; phylum Chordata; class Mammalia; order Proboscidea; family Elephantidae; genus Loxodonta; species Loxodonta africana. Next base: position 98,448,332 of record NC_087348.1, read on the forward strand.
GTCTTCTTTTTCTCCCTGAGGCTAACCCTGGTCAAAATTCTCAGCTACGGAAAACGTTTTCAAGAACTCTTGATATAATCATTAAAATCCTTCTTCAAAGGTAATTTAAGCAAAAAAAAAAAAAGCACCAAAAGCTTCCTACCTGAGCTCAGATAAATATAAATACTCATCAGGTAGCTATTAAGGTAGCTGCTATTCCCAAGAAAGTTCTATTGATAACTACAATGCTGAAATAAATTGATTCTCATCTCTCAAGCTGTGTGTGCAGGGGTTTACATGTACACAGAGATGCACCTGCATTTCCTTGTACTCACAAACATGAATAATTCCATTATCCAAAGCAAAATTAAGAGTGGCAGTCTTTTTTGGATCCTATATGAAATATATAGGTCACATTTCTATCTCCATAAAAAATGTAGCACTCCTCTTAGTTCATTGCATAGTGCCCGGTCTTAAAAGCTTGCAGTGGCTACCCAAGGTACAATAATTAGTATCTATTTGCCTGGAACAAAAGAGGGAGAAGGAGAATTGGGAGTAGAATGGAGGAAATGGAGTTTGGGGCTAATTGCCTCCATGAACAACTGCCTCCTTTGCCATGAGCCCAAAAGAACTGGATGGTACCCAGCTACCATTACTGAACATTTGGTCAAAGATTCTACAGATGAATCTAGGTCAAAAGGGGGGAAATGCAGAACAGAATTTTATATTCCCATAGAATCCAGATTTTCTGGAGCCACAGAGACTGGATGAACCCCCAAAACTATTGCCCTAAAATAATCTTTAAACTTTAAACCAAAAATATCCCCTGAAGTCTTCTTAAAACCAAATAATAGTTTAGTTTAACTAGTAAAGAATGTCTGCTTGAGCACTGTGCTTTTTTTAAGATCTATATGGGATCAAACTGACAACAGCAACTCAAAAGATTAGAAATGAAGTTTAGGGGGCTGTGAGTTTATGTTAATAGGGGAGGAACAACTCAGAAAAGGAGGGTGAGAATGGTTACTCAACTTGAAGACTAATCAGTGTCGCTGAATTGTGTATGTAGAAAATGTTGAATTGGTGTATGTTCTGCGTGCATATTCGCAACAAACAAAATTTTTAAATGTAAAAAAAAATGTAGCATTCCTTATGATTACATTTTGTGAGCATATTCAGTAAAAGAGATAGTAGGAAGAGCTTCAATCACAGCACACCCTGGAAAAGTGCACATCAGTTACAAGGAAAAATTACAATTCAGTGCCGGGGTTGGGCAGTACAGTTTCTTTCACTAGAGAACTTTTTTGCTCAGCTATTGCTGAGCTGAGAGTCTTCTAATCACAAAGATATCCTAATATAGGCACTGAAGACTTATTTTTCTTAAATTTTTCCTTAGGGAAGCAAAAATGAACTTCTATTGACCCTTTTAATCAGTCAGGTCAAATCAGACCTATTGTCAAAGTGGCTTCAAGCCTTCATTATTTCTAAAACGTATGCCAGAGAAGAAATTTTAAGCTTTCAATAATCAGGCCTTGTTATAAATTTTCCCTTGCAAATTTTCACTAGAAAAGGGTGGTAGGAGACTATTTTTTTTTTTTTTTGTTAAGTGTGCGATTGAGATCATGATCCAGAAATAAATGGTGGGATTTAACTGCTTTCTTAAATATGCTCTCAGCTTTAACCCCTGCCTATAAAATTGAAATGAAATTCCTTCCGCTCTGATTTCAGAGGACAGAGTCATTGATTCCCTGACTTAGCACGCCCTGGAAATTTGAGTGGAATGATGGTATGGTCCTTGAGTCCTTGGATTAGGGAAGGATCATTAATTAACTAACTAACTAATTAATTAATTGAAAAGTATCAGTTAAGAATCAAACATACAGTTGTGTAGTCCACGTAGTGTAGATAGGCCAGAGAGAATTTTAGAGTGGAAAGTTACTTCTGGGTTTGGTGGTAGTTGGAAGTTGTGTTGGAATACTTTCATATTAAAAACATTCATTCTGGGTGGTCACAGGGGGCATGGGCAGGCCTGGATCCCAACCCAGAGCAGGGCTGTGGAGGTCACGCTGAACACCTCTCTGTGTGTGTGTGTGTTTGTGTGCGTGTGTGCCTGCCCAGGGAAACACGGACAACTGTCCAGCAGTCTTGGAGGTGAAGGAGGTGGACGAACTTAGTCTGCAGCATTCAGCTAGGCTGGGTCAAGGAGTGCTGGAGCAGGCCAAGAGGAAAGCAGTGAATTGGCATTCGCTGGAGCTCCTCTTAGGCAGAATGGGGATTTTTGCCCTGGAGGGGCCCGACCAAGAAAGATGGCCTGCAGCCAACCCCCAATGCCTTCTCCCAGGAGAGAGAAGAAAGATACCCAACCCTCAGTGCTTTCTTCAGAACAATGACTATACTTCAAGTCAATGTGGGAAATATTATTAATCTGTGCCAGAGGAAGGAGGGACAACTCACCTCTATTCTTACCACAGAGAGAAGTCAGATCTGCCCTGGTGTTCAGACACAAGGAATAGTAAGAGGTAAGACACATCTCTTGGTCTTGAAGGCATTGATCAAGTATTACAGTGTGACCTAGAAGCAACCCAACCTGCTGAGAGTATTCCTAAGGACCTCTACATGAGAGTATATCCAGGGACCAACTCTGTCACTGTGAGTTCGAATGACTTAACCAAGAAGACTCATGTGGTAGCAATTGATTCAGGACAGAGTGTGGACTTGGTCTTCCCTATATGATGCTGACCATCACCTGGGCTTCACATCACCTCTTTTTAAGTTGGCAAGAGAATGAATCCACTGTACGAGTCTCTTAATATTTATACATTAATTCTACTTTTACTGCTGACTGCAGAGGTTCAGCTTTCCTGGGAACTGGAGTCTCTCTCTCTCAGTGCCTGTTTTAACTGAAGCATGTAGAAGGCCCTCACCCTCATGCCTGAAAATAATAATGTAATGATACTCTCTGAGCAGTTTTTAGTGCTTGCTTTCCAAGCAACGTTTAACTATGATAATAAAGGAAGAGATTTGGAAATGAAGAGAAAGAAAAAAAAATTCATTCTATTCTCTGCATGAAGCTAGAAATGAAGTAGATATTTGACAAAGGAACTTTCCAGAATATCTATATATTAAAAAAGATAATGTCTGTAACAGAACAGACAATAGTTACTTTTTTTTTAATTAATTTTAATTAAGCTTCAAGTGAACATTTACAAATCCAATCAGTCTGTCACACGTAAGTTTACATGCATCTTCCTCCCTTCTCCCACTTGCTCTCCCCCTATTGAGTCAGCCCTTTCAGTCTCTCGTTTCGTGACAATTTTGCCAGCTTCCTTCTCTCTCTATCTTCCCATCCCCCCTCCAGTCAAGAGTTGCCAACACACTCTCCAGTGTCCACCTGATTTAATTAGCTCACTCTTCATTAGCATCTCTCTCCCCCCCGCTGACCAGTCCCTTTCATGTCTGATGAGTTGTCTTCGGGAATGGCTCCTGTCCTGTGCCAACAGAAGGTCTGGGGAGCATTGCCGCCGGGATTCCTCCAGTCACAGTCAGACCCTTAAGTATGGTCTTTTTATGAGAATTTGGGGTCTGCATCCCACTGATCTCCTGCTCCCTCAGGAGTTCTCTGTTGTGCTCCCTGACAGGGCAGTCATCGATTGTGGCCGGGCACCAACTAGTTCTTCTGGTCTCAGGATGATGTAGGTCTCTGGTTCATGTGGCCCTTTCTGTCTCTTGGGCTCTTAGTTGTCGTGTGACCTTGGTGTTCTTCATTTTCCTTTGCTCCAGGTGGGTTGAGACCAATTGATGCATCTTAGATGGCCGCTTGTTAGCATTTAAGACCCCAGACGCCACATTTCAAAGTGGGATGGAAAATGTTTTCATAATAGACTTATTTTGCCAATTGACTTAGAAGTCCCCGCAAACCATGTTCCCCAGACCCCCGCCCCTGCTCCGCTGACCTTTGAAGTATTTATTTTATCCCGGAAACTTCTTTGCTTTTGGTCCAGTCCAATTGAGCTGACCTTCCATGTATTGAGTGTTGTCTTTCCCTTCACCCAAAGCAGTTCTTATCTACTGATTAATCAATAAAAAACCCTCTCCCGCCCTCCCTCCCCCCCGCTTCGTAACCACAAAAGTATGTGTTCTTCTCAGTTTTTTCTGTTTCTCAAGATCTTATAATAGTGGTCTTATACAATATTTGTCCTTTTGCCTCTGACTAATTTCGCTCAGCATAATGCCTTCCAGGTTCCTCCATGTTATGAAATGTTTCACAGATTTGTCACTGTTCTTTATCGATGCGTAGTATTCCATTGTGTGATATACCACAATTTATTTACCCATTCATCCGTTGACGGACACCTTGGTTGCTTCCAGCTTTTTGCTATTGTAAACAGAGCTGCAATAAACATGGGTGTGCATATATCTGTTTGTGTGAAGGCTCTTGTATCTCTAGGGTACATTCCAAGGAGTGGGATTTCTGGGTTGTATGGTAGTTCTATTTCGAACTGTTTAAGATAACGCCAGATACATTTCCAAAGTGGTTGTACCATTTTACATTCCCACCAGCAGTGTATAAGAGTTCCAATCTCTCTGCAGCCTCTCCAACATTTATTATTTTGTGTTTTTTGGATTAATGCCAGCCTAGTTGGTGTGAGATGGAATCTCATCGTAGTTTTAATCTTCATTTCTCTAATGGCTAATGATCGGGAGCATTTTCTCATGTATCTGTTGGCTGCCTGAATATCTTCTTTAGTGAAATGTGTGTTCATATCCTTTGCCCACGTCTTGATTGGGTTGTTTGTCTTTTTGTGGTTGAGTTTTGACAGAATCATGCAGATTTTAGAGATCAGGCGCTGGTCTGAGATGTCGTAGCTGAATATTCTTTCCCAGTCTGTAGGTGGTCTTTTTACTCTTTTGGTGAAGTCTTTAGATGAGCATAGGTGTTTGATTTTTAGGAGCTCCCAGTTATCTGGTTTCTCTCCATCATTTTTGGTAATGTTTTGTATTCTGTCTATGCCTTGTATTAGGGCTCCTAGGGTTGTCCCTATTTTTTCTTCCATGATCTTTATCGTTTTAATCTTTATGTTTAGGTCTTTGATCCACTTGGAGTTAGTTTTTGTGCATGGTGTGAGGTATGGGTCCTGTTTCATTTTTTTGCAAATGGATATCCAGTTTTGCCAGCACCATTTGTTAAAAAGACTATCTTCTCCCCAATTAACTGACACTGGTCCTTTGTCAAATATCAGCTGCTCATACATGAATGGATTTATATCTGGGTTCTCAATTCTGTTCCATTGGTCTATGTGCCTGTTATTGTACCAGCACCAGGCTGTTTTGACTACTGTGGCTGTATAGTAGGTTCTGAAATCAGGTAGAGTGAGGCCTCCCACTTTCTTCTTCTTTTTCAGTAATGCTTTGCTTATCCGGGGGTTCTTTCCCTTCCATATGAAATTGTTGATTTGTTTCTCTATCCCCTTAAAATATGACATTGGAATTTGGATCGGAAGTGCGTTATATGTATAGATGGCTTTTGGTAGAATACACATTTTTACTATGTTAAGTCTTCCTATCTATGAGCAAGGTATGTTTTTCCACTTAAGTATGTCCTTTTGAATTTCTTGTATTAGAGCTTTGTAGTTTTCTTTGTATAGGTCTTTTACATCCTTGGTAAGATTTATTCCTAAGTATTTTATCTTCTTGGGAGCTACTGTGAATGGTATTGATTTGGTTATTTCCTCTTCGGTGTTCTTTTTGTTGATGTAGAGGAATCCAAGTGATTTTTGTATGTTTATTTTATAACCTGAGACTCTGCCAAACTCTTCAATAGTTACTTTTGATAAATATTTTCTGTATTAGCACTTCTCCTTGTCTTACCTCCTTCCATCTACTCCTATCTCTGCTTGTTGCCATTCTTCTATTTGTCCTTGGTTTAGCCTCTTTTCTTTCTGAGGAAAAGAGAAACCTAGTGAACTCTTGGCTTTGCTGGTATGTCCCAAAAATTTGCTCAGGAACCCCTGAGCTAAAGCTCAGAAACTCTATCTCGGGAACTAATAGGAATGGTTTTAAGTGGAATGGGTTTGTACAGAAAGGATAAAATATGAAGTCTTATTCATCTGACAAGTTTCCCTGGGTGTTGGGAAGAGTTAAATGCTCAAATAGTAATGAATAGTTTGGTAGTTCAAGGCTACCCAGAGGTGCCTCAGAAGAAAGGCTTGGAGATTTGCTTCCAAAAGATCACAGCCATCGAAAACCCAATGGAGCATAGTCCTACTCTGGCACACATGGCTTACTGTGAGTTGGCATCGACTAGACAGCAGCTGGTTTAGTTTTTTATTTTAATTCAGCTGACTGGCTAATTCAGCTTGGAACCAAGTCCCATGCTAGAAACTAAAGGCACAAAGAGTAATTAGATTTGACTCCTATACTCATTTCTCACAGCCTAAAGAAAGATACAAACATGAAAATGAGAGAAAATATTCCATCAGTGCTCACTATGTACCAGGCAATTTACGTACATTAAGTGATTCACATCTTCTGTGGGTCCAAGGAATGAAGTGTCCCCACCACCCCCATTTATAGACGAGAATAGCAAAGGTGAGAAAACTGAGGCATGCAGAGTTTAAGCAACCCCTAAGGTCACATTATTAGCTAAGGGAATGAGTTGGAAGTTAAACGTAGGGAATCTGGCTCTATACTCCCAACCGCTATGCTGTAGTGCTATATTGCCTCTTAGTACGTGAAAACATAGATTATTTCTTATGACTACTCTTGCCACCAAAACAAAATAAAATTTAAAACCTCTTTCTACTCATTACACTTCAGCTTTGTTTTCTTTTCTTTTCAAAGCTCCTGCCCTTCAGTTTGGGGAGGTTTTTATTATACAGGTCAATTTAGCCTTTTAACTGATTACATCCCTTCTTCTCCACTGCTCAGGTCAGCTTAGTCTTTGAATCAGCACCATAAAAGTTCAAAGAACTTTCTGAGAGACCGGCTGGCCATAAGGGGTGGGAAAAAAAGAAGAAGCTGAGGTAGTAAACAGTGTGATCTCTTTGTAGAGCTGGGCGAAGAAGAGAGGCTAGATACCTATACCAAAGAAGATTAATACATAAAACCTGTGCCAATGTGAAATGGGCAGAAGATACTTGCCATAGTGTCTGGTGCTTTGCACTAGAAAAAAAAGCAGCTATTTTCATTATTATACCCTACCAGTTAAGCAACTGTTCATTGGGAAATTCTGCTGCAAAAGACCTCTTTAAAGCATTAAAAAAGAAACGATGTCATTTTGAGGACTAAGGTGCGCCTGACCCAAGCCATGGGATTTTCAGTCACCTCATATGCATGCAAAAGATGGACAATTAATAAGGAAGACTGAAGAACAATTGATCCCTTTGAATTGTGGTGTTGGACTACCAGAAGAACAAACAAATCTGTCTTGGAAGAAGTACAACCAGAATGCTCCTTAGAAGCAAGGATGGTGAGACTTAGTCTTACATACTTAGACATGTTATCAGGGGAGCCAATCCCTGAAGAAGGACATCATGCTTGGTAGAGAGGGTCAGTGAAAAAGAGGAAGACCCTCAATGAGAAGGACTGACACAGTGGCAGCAACAATGGGCTCAAACATAGCAACAATAGTGAGGCTGGAGCAGGGCTGAGCAGTGTTTAGTTCTCTTGTATACAGGGTCACTATGAGTTGGCACCGACTTGATGGCACCTAACGACAACAATAATAGAGACTAGAGAAACCTCCAAGATTATTGCCCTGAGATACCCTTTAAACTTTGTACTGAAACTACACTCGGAATTCACCTTTCAGGTAAATAACAGATGAGCTCATAAAATAAACAATACCACCCATGAGTACTGTGCTCCTTTAGAAAATCATCTGTATGAGACCAAACCATCAACATTTACCCTAAAGCAAATATGAGAAGGTAAGGGGGCAGGGGGTGGGCAATGAAGCTAAGTTAATAAAAATGGAACAACCAGAATGGAAATAATGAGAATGCGGACACATTGTGAAAAATGTAACCAATGTCACTGAACGATATGTATAAAAATTGTTAAATTCAAACCTTACTTGCTCTGTAAACTCTTACCAAAAATACAATAAAATATTACAATAAAAATTTAAAAAGAAAGAAAAGAAATTATAATTCCTATATCTTGGGAGTACAGGGTCAGCGGAAAAGAGGAAGACCCTCAACGAGGTGGATTGACACAGTGGCTGGAACAATGAGCTCAAGCATAACAACGATTGTAAGGATGGTGTGGAACTGGGCAGTGTTTCGTTCTGTTGTGCACAGGGTCGCTATGAGTCGGAACCGACTCGACGGCACCTAACGACAACAACAACATATCTTGGGAACAAGACAGAAAGGAGTTTTAAGCAAAAAGGAATGCTCAACAGTTTTAGGTGGTTCAGATCAGAGAGTAATTTACATTTTTGAAAAATTGCATAATATATATATATATAAACTTTTGATCTCCAAATTGCTTGACCTTTCAGTCCATGGTGAATCTAGAAAATATCTAACCCATATTATGTTTTTTTTTTTTGGTTTATTATTGTATATGCCAGCAGTACTGAGAAAAGGTGTCAGCGGTAGGAATAGAAGTACCTTGCAGACTTTTCCATACAGATCCTTTGAAATTTATTCAATTATATGGATTCATGCCTCCAAACAATGCTGTACATTTATATGTAGTCAGTCTTGCATGCCTCATCCATAAAAATAGACTGTGTCTCTGAGGAACCTGTGCAATAAAGCTGGGAAGATTCTGTAATTAACCCCAGAGTAATTACCTTTACACCAAGCAAACCATTCTGGAATTGGCATGTGGCTTGGCTGCCAAGAATCATGTTATAATAAGGTTGGAGGGAGCAATTTCTAACATTTTGCTCATGGTGCATAAACACTTAATGGAACCAAATGCCAGTCATCCACAGAGCTGCACAGAAAAGACCAAGGTAAGTGAAAGTGTTCAAAAGTCTATTTTAATCACCAATTTCCATCTTTAACTTCAACCAACTATTTTAAGTATGTCATCTAGCTGTATCATAAAATCTAACTGCCTGAGAAATGGAAGAAATCTAAGAGGTGGTGAAAAAGAGCCTGCTTCCCGATGTGACGTTCCTTTCCAACACACCTCAGACAGGCGCCTGAATAATTTCTACTTAAGACCTTTTGGGAAACAATGGTGTGGGAGTCAAGAACACAAACTTGGAGCCAAACAGATCTTAGTTAAATGTTCACCTGTGACACTTATTATTTGTGGGCTAAAACAAAACCGAGCTTTAGTTTCCCCATTTGAGATGGTTAAGATGGTTTTATCTCATAGCACTATTTTGAGAGAACACTTTGTTTTGAGAAAAAGAATGTTAGTTTGTTTCTTATCCCTTTTGTTGTCAGACATCTAGAATTTTTATAAAAATCTACCAGATATGAATCTGTAATTGGCCTCACTGTAATACTCCATCTCTGGTCTTCACCCTCTTCCTGGGACTCCGTAGAACATGGTTGTTCTCTCTGGATACATCTTCCTTCCTCTCAGGAGGAAGATATTACATAAACTCTGAAGGAGCATCTTTGACTTCCAATAGGTTTGAAATCATAACCCCTTCCAAGAAAACTCTTACAAAAGATTGTTTCAATATCTTCAGTTTACGTAGTGGACAGGTCAGTGATCAAGGGAATGAACTCCTATGGCCTTAAGCATCAAATACGTCAATGAGAGAGTTGGATTAAGGTATTTTAAGGTTGTAATTTATTTCAAAAAATTCTCTTGTCACATAGTTTCTGAATTCTTTATGCCTTGAGCATCTTTCTTTCTACACTCAGAAGTCTGTAATTGTTTCATAAATATGGTTGCTCGAATTAAATGCAGTATCCCAGATATGGTCTTACCACAAGTAGTAACATAAGATCTTGTCATCTGGATAATGTATGTCTATTAGAATAGCTAACAGAGTGTAGTTGTGTTAATTTCCTGAGTATCTATATCACACAGCCCATTAATAGTGTTTTTATATAACTAAAATTCTCAGATTCTTTTTTCTTTTTTAACTTGAGTCCTGAATTCTAGTCACTTTATTAGAGCTCTACTGCTTTGAGATTCCTGGACCCCAGTTTCCATCTGTAAAGCTGAGATCGTAACTACCTTAGAGAGTTTTTGGGAAGATAAAGTAAGGTGATGTATACAAAGTGCCTTGTACCCATTACATACTAGGAGATTAACAAATGCTGCTCCTTTATATTTTCAACTCATTTCTCTATTCCCAACCATTCAAGCAGAGACAAAAATGAGTGATGAGATGGTAGATATCTGGTAGCTTAAGACAGAAAGAGACCCAAGGTTGTAAAAGATATGCCATTTTATCATTTCTGTCAACAATTTCCCCATGATGTCAAACATTTGCTTACAGTAACCCTCAGATGAGTACGGGGTTCCGGGAAGCAACAGGTTAATAGAACTCATTGGATCCTTAAGATACATTCATTAGTATTGGAGAATCAAAATACACATACTTGCTCATGCCACACTCCAAATCCTGAAAGCATTTGTTTCAATGAACCTGGGAGATAGAAACTGGTTCATTTGTTGCATGCTTGTTTCCAAAGGGAACTGGAAGTGCTCTGCTTTGAGATGGTGATTTTCTGAGTTTTTTTTTTTTTTTTTCCATGGGTTTAATACCAAATACTTCATGACAAATTGGAAGGATGGAAAGGTTTCTCAGCAAATCTATGCCTTTTAGTCTTTTTTGCCTAACGAGAAAGGTCACCTGTGTTAGTCATCTTTTCATAACTTGCTCCACTCTGCTAATAACCTCCTTCTAGAACAGCCAGGCTGACAAAATGACTTTCCTGTGGAGAATATTCTTTTTTTTTTCTTTTTCTGCTTAATTAGCTACACGTTAGGTAGGGTGATTGGGGGGAACTGGGAACATTTTTTAAAGCTCTAGGGAGGATCATACTTTGGCCAATTACAACAAACCAAATCAAATCAAGTGAATCAATTGAAACAGAACAGACCATATTCTGCTAAATATACCTTAATTGGTAGAAAATACATAGTATACTTTTTAAGTCTCATTTTAATGATCCCAGGGAGGAAAAACACTCATTTGAACTTAAAGTTTGTTCATCCACTGAGTCAACAACTATTTATTGAGTAGCTACTATTATGGGCAATTTAGCTCAGTGGGTTGTGATTGATGTTCAAGTTAGAAAACTTGATTTGAATTTCTAACACTAGCAAGTGGTCTTTCATAATTCACTTACATTCTCTGAACCAGAGACTTCTCATCTTAAAAATGGAGATAATAATATCTGGACAAATTGTGATAATAAGAGAAAACACAATACATAGTAGCCACTCAATAAATCCCATCCCACTGCCGTTGAGTCTATTCTGATTCATAGTGACCCTATAGGACAGAGTAGAACTGCCCCGTAGGGTTTCCTAGACTGTAATCTTTTTTTTTTGAATTGAACTTTAGATAAAGGTTTACAGAACAAACAAGTTTCTCATCAAACAGTACACACATTATTGTATGACATTGGTTAACAACCTCACGACATGTCATCACTCTCCCTTCTCAACCCTGGGTTCCCTATTACCAGCTGTCCTGTTCCCTCCTACCTTCTAGTCCCTGCCCCAGGGCTGGTGCAGCCCTTTAGCCTTGTTTTGTTCCGTGGTACTGTTCAATCTTTTGCTGAAGAGTGAACCTCAGGGGTGGCCTCATTACTGAGCTGAAAGGGTATTCAGGGGCCATACTCTCAGAGTTTCTCCAGTCTCTGTCAGGCCAGCAATTCTTTGAGATAAAATTTTGTTCTGCATTTTTCTCCAGTTCTGACTGGGACCCTCTACTGTGATCCCTGTCAGAGCAGTCAGTGGTGGTAGCCAGGCACTATCTAGTTGTACTGGACACAGTCTGGTGGAGGCTGTGGTAGATGTGGTCCATTAGTCCTTTGGACTAATATTTCCCTTATGTCTTTGGTTTTCTTCATTTTTCTTGCTCCCAAAGGGATGAGACCAGGGGAGTATCCTAGATGGCCACTCGCAGGCTTTTAAGACCCCAGACACTACTCCCTAAATAGAATGTAGAACACATTCTTTATAAACTGTGTATGCCAGTTGAGCTAGAGGTTCCCTGAGGCCATAGTCCCCACAGCCCTCAGCCCAGCAATTCGGTCCCTCAGGTCCATGTGTCTATGCAGCTACCATGGGCTTGCCTTGTACAGGTTGTGTGGGCTTCTCGAGTGTTGTGTACTGTCTTACCCTCCACCAGAGTTACCACTTATCTATTGTCTATTAAGTGTTTTTCCATCCCTACCTCGTAACCATCAAACGTTGTTTCATTTTGTACGTAAAACTTTTCATGAGTTTTTACAGTAGTGGTCTCATACAATATTTGTCCTTTTGTGACTGACTTATTTCCCTCAGCATAACGTCCTCCAGATGCATCCATGTTACGGATGCTTCACAGATTCATCGTTGTTCTTTAGTGTTGTGTAATACTGCATTGTGTATATGTACCACAGCTTGCTTATCCATTCATCTGTTGATGGGCATCTAGGTTGTTTCCATCTTTTTGCTATTGTGAACAATGCTGCAATGAACATGAGTGTACATATATCTATTCATGTGATGACTCTTATTTCTCTAGGATATATTCCTAGGAGTGGGATTGCTGGATCTAGGCTGTAATCTTCATGGAAGCAGACTGCCACATCTTTCTCCCAGAGCAATGCTGGTGGTTTTGAACTACCAACTTTTGGGTTAGGAGACACACACTTAACCACTGCACCACCAGGGCTGCTGACTCAATAAATAGAAGAGATAATTTTTTATTGTTAATGTTAATATTAAAAACACTGAAAACATTTTGAAATTTTCGAAAGCAAATCTTCTTTGAAGTTGAAGAGCCTAAACTGAGATAAATTAACCAAATACTTTTTGTTAGGTGCCATCAAGTCAATTTCAACTTATAGCAACCCCATGTGACTGAGTGTAACTGCCCCGTAGGGTTTCCTAGGCTGTAATCTTTATGGGAGCAGATCAGCAGGTCTTTCTCCCTTGGAGCCAGTGGGTAGAATCAAATAGCCAACCTCTCAGCAGCTGAGTGCTTAACCATTGTGCCAAACACTACTCAGGTTATTTGCTAAGAAACTAAACTATCATGGCCTTTGGCTGTACTGTGTATTTTTAATTCCAGATAAATGTTTGCCTCACTTTTGTTTGGGGGTTAGCTAAAATATTGAGGTTTTTTTTTTTTTTTTTTTTTTTACAATAATAGAATCACCTCATGAACATTCAATTCATATAAAGCATATCCTTCCAGTGTGACCAAAGCCAGCTTCACAAGATAACCTCATCCACTCGAGATCCCCACCAATCACTAAGCCATGCATTTAAGAGGTTAGAAAATACCACCATCTCAAATTTTGTTTTAAGTTTCCATCAAACTGAAATAAGGAAGTAGGGGAAAAATTGGTCAGTTATGGTATATCAACATGGCAATATTTTACATCATCATTAAATTTGTGTTGTCATTAAAATGCAAATTACTAAAATGATGTAGAAAAGCAGCTTCCTTAAAATTGAAAAATGCAATGCACCCTGTAGGGGACACCACTCAGCAACCATTTCCACTTAGTTATACCTTATCTGATTTTGTTCAGCTATCTTCCCACCCTGTAGATAGCCACTTCCTGAATTGGCTTGGTTGCTCTAAAATAATTCCATTTTCATTGCCATTGATTGGTTCAGGAATAGTATGTGACCTGATTCAAGCCAAAAAGCTAAAATAAAAATATGATGGTGGCTTCTAAGGAAAATAGCCTTAATTTAAAGAAAGAGCCACAAAAGGAGGTGGCCTCTTTCTGCTTCCTCAGAACATCATCTCATCTGTATATGATACCTGCAAATGCTACAGCCATCTTGCAGCCAGGCTGAGAATGAAACTGACGTTGATTAAAGTTGATTGTAAAGATGGAAAACGTCTAAGACTTTGATAACTTTGTGGAACATGAATAAACCAGTTCTATAGTACACCTTGCCCCTGAACTTGGTGATATGTGAGATAATTGTCCTTGTGTTACAAATCAGTTTGAGTTGGGGTTAGTGTTTCTTACAGCTGAAAGCATACTCACTAAGACTGTAACTATTTAAAACAGAAACACAGGTGGGCAAGGTTGCACAAACATTTGAAAAATTTGACTGAATCTTTTTAAGAAATGTTTAAATTTTGTTATGTTTTTATATCACCTTCTCAAAGAAAAAGAAAAAAAATAGCAGATCTATCCTAGATATGTATCAAAATACTTTGTTAATGGTTCAATATTTCTGTTCTGTTTGTGAGTATGCTACAAAACAGTGTCTATTCTATGTGCCCTCAGAATGACTATTCAGCAGATGGAAAAAAAAAAAAAGCAGTTTAGCTTAGCTAAAGAAAAGTTAACTGGGACAAATAAGTAATTATTTCCTGTATATGTACAGTAAAATTTAAAATTGCTCCTTCAACCTGAGCATAAAATGCCTGAGAGAAAAAAAAAAAAGATGGTGAAAATACAGCTTCTTGAGTCAACTCACTTTTCATGTGACCCTGTCTCAGACCCATTTTTCATCCTTGTCCGCACCCTAGTTCTGACTTGACTTTGAGACTCTTCTCTGGAGAATTATTTTTGTGCATCATTTTATTTCCTCTTGCTTGGTAGTTGGGAGCCTTGGGTCAAGTATTTATCTCCCTTGTCACTCTTCGTTAGTCTTTCGGCTTGACATATTCAGATCCTGTATTTTCTATTGGTTCATAACATATTGCCCCAAACTTAGTGGCTTAAAACAACACACATTTATTATCTCACAGTTTGCATGGTTCAGGAATACAGGCACAGCTTAGCTGGGTCCTTTGCTCAGGGTCTGACAAGGCAGATATCAAGGTGTTGACCAGGTCATGTTCCTTTTTGGAGCACAAGGTCCTCTTTGAAGTTCACATGGTTATTAGGAAAATTCAGTTCCTCGTGGTTGCAGAACTGAGGTCCTCTTTTTTTTTGCTGGCTATCAGCCAAATACTACCCTCTGTATCTAGAAGCTGCCCACAGCTCCCGGCCACATAACTTTCTGACAACATGGCATCTTATTTCTTCAAAGCCAGACAAGTAAGTTAACAGGCTTTTTTATGGTGCTTAAAGTTTATACAGAATGTTTTACAAGTTATCTCATATAATTTTCTTCATCTTTCTGAGAACCACATTTACTATCATTTTGATGAAGCAATGAAATTTGGTAGATGGTAAAACTTTAAAGACAATAGAACTAAAACCTGGACTTCTGATTCCAAATTGCAATTCGTTTATTCATTCATTTATTAATTCACTTACTCATTCACTCATCTATTCAATAAAAATTTTTTGTTTCACGGGCATTTCACCTAGCAAGCAAATTGCCTGAAATACTTAGTGTGACTTCCTAACACCAGAGATACTGCTATATTCAGCAGGACTGAGAAACATTCTAGGTCCCAGTGAGGGGAAAATATTTATATGAGGTTTGTATTAACAAGCAACTGTGATGGGAAGTGACCAGGCCCCCTTTTGAACAAGGAGGCCCAGTTATTTTTACTAATATCTCTCCTTCCCCACTCACTTCTTAGAAGCCTTGGCTAAAATGCTGCAAAAATACTGAGTGAGGAGAGCATGTTTCAGTTGGAGACAGGAAAGAACAACTGATTGCCAAGAAGTCACTGGGAATATCCTCTCCAGGTCAATCTGATAAACACATTCAGCTCACATGAAGGGGCTGAAATGAAAAACCAGACCCATTGCCACTGAGTCAATCCTGACTCACAGCAACCCTATAAGACAGAGTAGAACTGCCCCATAGACTTTCCAAGGAGCACCTGGTGGATTTGAACTGCTGACCTTTTGGTTAGCAGCCTAACTCTTAACCACTACGCCACCAGGGTTTCCATGAAGGAGCTTGAAGTGCCTAAAAGAATTGTGGCCTCAGCAGTGGCAACCTGTCTCTGAAACTTAACCAGGATACTTCCGTTTGCCCTGGGACACCCCAATTTTATTATCATAAGGTTATATAGGGATATTGTATTAAAATAAAAGAAAAAAACATTAAGGGAAAAATAACTATTGACATTTCATTAAATGCCCTTCCCTACTTTTTCTATACCTATTTTTATTTTTAAACAACAAATACACTACCACAATACAGTTTTCAACTTGCTTTTTTCATTTCTTATGTCATAAACATCTCTCATGCCAACACATAACACATATTCAACACTGCTTTTATGGGTGCATAATTGCCTGTGAAATTGAAAATTTATGTAATGAATTCTCCATTGATAATATTTCCTATTGGTTCTATGATGCTACAGTTTGGCTCTGTCCTCCATCTTTTCCTCTCTCCTTTCAACGGCTACTGATTGATTTGTTTTTTCCAGTGCTATGCTCATGGACAGATGAAATAGAACCCCTTGAAGGAGAGTAGAGTGTAAACACCACGGACTCCAGGCCTGACAGGCCATCTGAATCACACATCTCACACTTCTTTCGAAGTTTTACTTCACCTCAACTAATGTGCACTTTTGAGCCAACTTTCTTGGCTTCCCTTTGGCATTCTTCTCTAAATGGATCTTTTAGATTCATTCTCTACCTCCCTACCAGGTGCCTCCTATTAGCCCTTGCCACCCCTCTGGACCTTCACTCCTTTCTTTTTCTACTTCTTCTCATGTCACTTTTCTCCTTGTTTATATCTCTTTTCTCCTCCTGCAGAGATATTCTTAGAATAAAATATTTGTTTTCTATAAGGGAATCCTTGAATCCCATCGGAAAGATTTAAAAGAATGAAATCTATAACTAAACTGAACTCTCTGTATCTGTCTTTTTGAATACAGAGCTTAAACCTTTTGGCGTCTTCATGTTGCTTTCATCTAAAATACACCGTGGTATGCCATAATAGTGGGAGACTATACGCCCCCCATTTCACAGCTTTCTCTTTCCCCCACCGGTTAGTGGCTGTCCTGTTACATCTGACATATGCAACATAGGGGTCAAACAAAACGACAGTGATCAGTACTATGATAGAATCTATGTCGATGGATATACAGACCAACGTACTAAGTAATTACAAATTGTGATATATAAATCTGGAATTTTATACTGTTTTGGAACAGTATGAAACCTGTAAAGTTTTTTATGACGAGAATTAAAAACAAAGGAAAGATTGCAAGCACCATTCACTGTCATCCCCAATTTTAAATCCACATTTTCCCCTTCTATATCCTACAGAGTGGCCAGTTTTCCTTTGGCCTCTAAACTCTGTCTTATTTCTCTAGATTGTCTATATGATTTCCCCTTATACATGTATATTTAGAAAGAAAAGAAGAAAGAAGGAAAGAAAGAAAAGAAGAAAGAAGGAAAGAAAGAAAAATAGAGAGAGAGAGTATAATTGGCATACTGGAAACTAAATGAGGAGGCAAAACGTTCGGTCTCTAGCACCTTGTCCTCTCCTATCACCATCTATATTTCTGAGGGAATGCCTTAAAACCCACTCTGAGCTTTACTTCTTTCCATCCATGCACTGGGATGTATAAGGACGTATAATTACTTTTTACATGGGGTTCGGGGGTAGTTTGCAGGATTTACAGAAGAGAGTGGAAATCTGCTAAGTATATGAACGATGGTCCACATTTTGCCAAAAGCCTGATTAAAAATCAGGAGAAGAGTCTCAGTGCTGGAGAAAAATAAACGCAATTAAGGAGAAGCAGCTAAACTGAAACATACTATCCCAATATGTCATTTATCAACTTTTTGGGGAAGCAATGTATATTTTTTTTAACTGCTAGATTCATGACTTTTCACTGTAAAATAACAAAATCAAAGACATGCACTGCTCAGACAGACCCCAGAGGCTAGCATATTCTAAATGATTGTTATTGTGAGACATTTCTCGTACATTCTCAGAACATCAAGTGCAACACCAAAAAAAAAAAAAAAAAATCTGTTGCCGTAGAGTCGAGTCTGACTCATAGCGACCCTGTAGGACAGAGTAGAACTGCCCCATAGTTTCTAAGGAGTACCTGGTGGGTGCGAACTGCTGGCCTTTTGGTTAGCAGCCGTAGTTCTTAACCACTATGCCACCAGGGCTTCCTCAAATACAGTGCAGGATGTATAGAGAAACTACCTACCTTCAAAGTGCTTACAGACATCACTAGTGGCTGTTCTGGGATTAATTGTTGTAGATTTTTCTGTATATTTTAGGTTCTTTTTTCTTTTTCTTTTCATTGAGAGAAATAGACAATCTTGTTTCTAAGGAAACGTGCTATGGTGGGATGAACGTGGTCTTTCGAATCAACCTTCCCTAAAACCTAATCCTAGTGGCAACATGTTAACTGTAACTTTAATTCATCTAACCCTTACTTGCAGGTTATAATAACATAACTATTATGCCAATTATATAAGATTCTATAGGGGTGCCAGGCACATGAGTACTTAGTAATACTCAATAAATGCTAGTTTTCAATAAATGTTGACCATTGAAACAAGGTACTGAGGCATGTCTGTTTTTAGAGGCATATGACTCAAATGAAAGAACATGAGTTTTGAAGCCCCATCAGTATAGGTTTGAATTTTGGCATATGGCAAGTGAGTGGCAATGAAATATTTGAATCTGCACACGTCTGGCTCCAAAGCTACGCTCCTCTCACTATGCCATGCTTAGAAGGAAGAAAAAAAAATGTAAAACTAATCCCAAAGCAACCCCGAAGAACACAGAAATGATTCCAAGTGAGAGGTGGAGAAGCTCTGGTTGCCCTCTTGCTTAGTTGGGCCTTTAACAAGCTCAGGTAATGGCTGAACAGTGACCTCAGTGGTCAGCATGTTTATCGGCAATGTCTGTCTAGTTTCTCTGCAAGTTATCCAAGTATCTGTTTGTAGAGTGGTTCAAGGATCATGGAAGATGTGAAGTTGAGAATGTCTTTCCTTTGGGGGTTAGTGGATCAATTTTCCTTAAAAGTGTTAGCTTTTTTCTCAGAAAAGTTATCTCTAGATTTAACCATTTACAACCGCAGCGAGTCGTGTGCCTTTCCGGAAGCATGAGACTTTAACCAGCTTTCACTGAATGTACCCATAGGTAAGGCTGCCCTCTGCCCCTAATCTGTCTGAATTCCTTTTCATGTACATGTCTCTCTTCTTCCTACTATACATAATACTCTTGGGCTGGTGTGTGTTTGAAACAATATGCCACACGTTACATGAGAAAGAAAGGGGTACAGGAAGGCCTGTTGTTGGCTAGGTCCCCGCCCCACTTAAGAGAAAGGGACATGGGAGGAGACAGCTGTCATAGATAGTCAACCCGACAAATCATTTGCTTTCTGTTTAGAAGCAGGATGGTTTACAGCTAAAAAAACACTATCCTTCAGATCACAATCATATTTCCAATTGAGGTTTTGTCTCTCTTTTTCCTTCTGACCCTCAGTGTCCTCATCTGTAAAGTCAAGCCAGTGCATGATTACCCTGTGTGAAGATTAAACAACATATGCACGTGGTGGCTAGCACAGAACAGGCCCTCAGTGACTACCAGTTTTCTAACCAAATATATCTTTATCAAAGGTTCACAGAGCACCTGCCTCACGAATCATACACACTTTTTAGAAAAGGAACCCTACGGTGGTTTCTGGGAACATTGCTTTGTAAATAATCTCTGACAAGTTTATTGAGTTGAATCTGTATCACATATGGGGAACAAAGAAAAGTATTAGAATTAAAATACTGTGGCTATGTAGAGGATCATGTTTAAAAAAATAAATATAGAGCCAAGAGACTTTTTGTCCAGAGTTTAAGTATCACCTACCATATTTAAGGATTTCTGCGTTTATGAGCCCGACTTGTCTCATATGTAAAATAATACTTGCTTTGCTTATATCTTAAGATTATTACTTGGGATAATACATGTGAAGGTATTTTTGAGGTCAACATGCTTTTTAAATATGCAAATAAATATCATTACTCTTGTTATGTATACTCTTCGAAGATATATTTGAATGACATTACCTTTTACTTTGTTTAAAATCGTACTTTATTTCACTAATCTCAACATTTTATTATTTTATATGCAAATATTTTATTATGTGAGAATGGCTAACTCCTTCTATTACTTAAACATAATTAAAGGGAAAATATCTGAGTTTTCATATTTATCCTCTAAAATTTAAATATCACAGACAAAGAAGGGTAAAGAGTATGGAGAAAATGTAATATTTGGAAAATAAGTAATTATACCTTAAATTTCTTGCAGCTTTCTGTATTCCCCTTTCTACTGTAGTCCAGACCCTGCTATAGGTAAAAAAAAAAAAAAAAAAAAATTGACAAAATTAAGACAGCCAGAACCCTGAGTTTCTCAAATGACTCCTTTTAGTTTTCAAAGTTATCCATCTAAACGAGTAGCAGTTGAAAAGGTGAAGGGAATAAAAAGATCTTGGTTCTTTAACCTGCAAAGACACTGACAGTGAGTTGATTCCCATTGTTTCTGAACATTTCCTGAGTATTGACAATGTGCTGGTCATGCTCACATGCATCATTTCATTTATGCTCACAGCACTGTATTCAGATCAATGTGATGCTTCCAATTTTCAGATGCTGATGAGGATAGTGATGCTTGGACAGGTGAATTCACTAGTAGATAGTGGAACTAGGATTCGAATCTAGATTTATTTGACTTTAAAGTCTATACTTCTCTCACTATAGCCAGGTGGACTCACAGAACTGAAATGATACATCTTTTCCCTTCACCATCAGCTGCGCAATTAAACCAAACTGGAAAGCTGCAGGTGAGATCTATTTCTAACTTTATATTCAGACCTCTTTAACTTCAATAAGGGGATGACTTTCCATAATAAGAAAGCAAATGGAGGATCTTGTAGCTAAGAAAACATTTCAGAGACCAATACTTTAACAAGGCAAAAGTAAATAAATAAGTCTTTCCAGCTGCTCATTACTGGTGAAACTTATGAGTTGGAAATAATTTTCATATATTACCATACGCATTCTTAGAAACAAAGGTCAGTAACAGTAGTTCTCCAAATGTAGCCCCGAATCACCAATGTCAGCATCACCTAGGGTCTTTTTTTAGAAATGTAAATTAGTGGAACCCGTTCCAGAGCTACTGAATCAGGGATTCTGGAGCCCAGCAGTATGTGTTTTAACAAGTTCCCCGAGTTTTTCTAATGTATGCTAGGGTTTGAGAAGCAAAAATCTATAGTTTGCAAGTAGCAATTATATGCCAGGAACACACCACAATGCTCAGTTAGAGACCTATCTATTCAACAAATGTTCTAAGCTCTTGTCATTTACACAGCATCCTACAGTGCCAGACATATGGGGGCGGGGGAGCGGGTGGATGGGGAATACCAAGAATATGACAAAGTCCTGACCACAGAATACTGGAAATCCATTTGGGGAGATAAGATTAGTATGTAAGAAGAGTGACCTCCAACCAACAATAGTTTAATAAAAATATATAATACAATATTTAATGTATCGAGAAGGCAGCAAGAATCCAGAGGAAGGAGGTTCAATGCAATTAGAACCAGACAGATGTAGAATGACAACCAGGGTCTACCACTTAGTAGTCAGCTCAGGTGATGAAGGATAGAGAGAGGAAAGGAGATGGAGAATTGTGATCATGAAGAAATCCTTTGCAGATTTCTCCATTTTGTTGAGTGTTGCCTCTACTTCCCTCTGTAAATAAAGGTATTTTTAATCTAAATATTCACAAAGGTATTTTTAAGTAAGAACATTACTTTTTGGTTATTTTAGCAAAAGTTTTTTTTTCTTAATATTGTTTTGTCAGTGATGAGGGTGATGGCATTAAATAACAACGATAATAACAATTTAAAGTTTATACCATATTTTTACTCAAATAACACTCACCTTCTACATTTGTCCACCACACTCTCCCCCGTGAGGTATTTTCTTAAGCACCGTTATGCCGAGTTTTACATACTGCTTTAAAAAAATTGGCATAGCGCAGTTACGAAAATGCCTTACAGGAGGAGGATATGGTAGGCAAAGAAATGTAGAAGGCACCTGTTATTTGTGTAAAAACATGGTAATGCTTTAGATATCATTTGATCTTTGTAAAAACACAAAAGAAGAGCAACAATACGATTCAGAGTGAAGGCATAACTTCTTCAAGGTCACATAGCTTAAAACAACATAGCTGAACCCTAAAACCTCATGTTATTTTCATTATTACGTTTTGTACTTGGCATGCAGGATCCCTGCCATTAGGATGCTTTTAGATCAAATTAATCTATCTTCATATATAAAACATTTACATAAGTATATGAGGATGCCACTAGGCTATCCCTGCCATTTTATATTCAGTTTAACAGCTGAGAAAAATATACGATTTCATACCATGGGACGCCAATCTACTACCGTAAATGAAGCTGAAATCACTGTCGAAGAAACAAAAGCAAGGGAGAAACAAATCTGGTTAGACTGGCTGTTTACAAAGAGAGCATTGGGACCACCACCACATGTCTGGAGACTGCTTTTGTGTCAGAAGACACTGTTGGGTTTGCAGCATTTCCTTAAGCTTGCTTTCAGTTATGAGCTGATGACTACTACTTGGATACTGTGATTTATTTTCAAGCAGTTTTTGCCTCCAAGACCTATCCTGATTCTCCAAAGTATCTTGATAATAAGAAACATCCCATGCTGCATATTCAGGGAGCAGGATGATGTCATCAAGTGGGCTTAGGAATCAGGCAGAACAGGTGTCAAGTTAAGGCTCTGACACTTATGCCCTGTGTTACTTTGGGCATATTGTAGAAAATAAGCACAATAATGCTAGCTCTGTAGGGTTTTTTTTTGAGAATTTTAAATGCAAGCTTTTTGCCCAGTGCTTGAAAGTATATAAAACATTCAGTAAATAATATCTATTTTTACGTTGCACACATTTACTTTGTGACCCTACCTCATAGAAAGTGCTCAATAAATATTTGCAGAATTGCAGGAATTGCAGCTATTCATCTGAAATAAGTAAGTCACTTAGAAACCATGGTTATCTGTAGCAAGCCTGGTGTTAATGTGAATGACCAAGATGGCGGGGTTCTGCCCGATGATAGCTGAATCTCTCATGTGGACTCTTTCATGTCTACTGTTGAGTGCCGTAGCTGATGTTTACAGCTTTGTCATCATGGGAGAGTCATTTAGCCTTTGTTCTACCATCTTTAAAATGCAGATAAGACATCCAGCCATGTCCTTTTTACCATACAAGATTTTGGTGAGAATGAAATCAGACATTATGGTGAAGCCTGTGAAAACCAAACTCTACAGGACTGCCTTGTTTTTTCGGGTCTTGTAAGTTTTCTGCTTTTGACGGGGTGCAGTCTTACCACTTTTCTGTTGCTCATTTAATGGAGAATGTTTGAGTTTTCCTTCTCTGACAGGTTTACCCCTTACACAGGTTCCAGCTTTTGCATGTTTTACTGTATATGTGAAATGTTTGTAAGCTGTAGAATGCCATACAAACATAGGGAAGCATGCTTGTTACTGCCGGGTATCTTTCTGGTGGTTGATGGTGTTTGTGTATCACAGATCAGATGTTTGGCAGGAATGTGAATTCCACAACAGTATTTTTACAACTTAGAGTAAAGCAGAGGGTCAAATCTGAATGCCTGAGATCACTGAGCAAAGACAAATCTAAGTTTTTTTGGTTGATGCTATTGTTGTTGTTACTTGTTTTTATTTCCCTGCAAGTTAAGTGCTTTGCTAACTTGCAGATTTTGTATGATTTTCTTCATTCTAGTTTCAGGAAAGATATAGGGTGAAAAGGATCCTATTTCTGACCTGCTCATACATAATATTTTGGACCAACTTGTTCTCATGAAATTCTGACACAGTTTTTCTTGGCTCAAGGAAGGGAATACATTCTTTGAGATCTTGTTTTCATGATTTTCATTTTATTTGTAAGTTGGAATTTGCCTCTAAACTTTTTATCTCGCTAAACTGAAGGAAAATATCCTGGACAAATGTGTCATCATTAATTATATTTCCATTAAAGCCAATCCAAGTTCAATTTATTTCCAAAACCAGGTATTGAGTATGCACTCTGCCTCACATGGCACTAGTAGATAAAAAGGAAACAGCATGACCCCTGCTTTCAAGTAGTTGAGTGTCTAGTGGAAGAGACAGATGCTTAAATATAACTCAGTGTGGTGAGTCCTGTGATTTACACGTGCACAGCAGGGCAGGAGATTGCAGAAGATGGCCATCTACACTGACAGATGAAACATCCCAGGAGGGCTTCCTGGAGGAGGTTATACTCTTAGATATCAGAAAACTAAGAAACAAGCAAACAAGAAAAAAAAAATCTCAAAATGACTAGATAATTGTATTCTAGAAAGAGTACGCTAGAAACAATTTCATCTTTATCCACTCCATTGTATGATACCTTGACTGGCTTAATAACAATTTTGTTTCAAAGGCTAAAATAATTATTTACTAGCTGATCTACTGGAAAATCTCAGGGGGCAAAATTGAAAGCCACATTTTATAAAATAGTTGATTATATATTCTTAAGGCTGTTGAAAGGGAATTAGAGATGCTGTTTTATCTCCTAAGTAAAAATGGCCAGCTTGTTTTGCTATATTTAAGAATAAACCCCTCATTGAGAAATCATGCTAAGTGTGGCGTCTTTCTCAGGGCATCACATGTCACATGCCAAATGAAAATATTGATGTGGTCTCCTACACTATCCCACTAACATTTTTTGAAGTCACACATTTTCTCCTTATCTTTGGGGAAAAAAAAAAAAAAAAAAACTCCCTAATTTATAATTTAAGAAGTTTTGTTACATCGAAAGGTGAGAAAGAATGAACAGAAGCAAAGAGAGTAAATGCTTTAATATTTGAGTGATCGCACCATATTTGAAGCGGCCTCTCTCTGGGCTGCTGTGCAGCACAAGCTAAAAAAAAACAAGAAATCAGAGAGTGGTTTGCTCAAGGTTGTTCAATGTGAGTCAGAAAAGATTGGATATTTGAATGCAAGGCAGAGCTGACATCATTCTCCCCTAAAAAAAGGTATTTTTGGATGTGATTGGTTTCAATCCCAAAAAAGTAAACGCAATCACATTTCATACATTTCAAGCAGCAAACAAGGCATAGCTGCTTTTTCTTAAGGGGAGGAGTGTCAGGGGTTTCAGGCAGAGTTATAGTTACTACCTAACAAAAATACAAGCACGTTATTCAACAGGAGAGTAGGGGAGATTGGCATGGCTTCCAGAAGACACTGAGGGTTGGAGATAGGAGGGGATGAAGGCAGAGATGACAGAGACCGTGTGGAAGCAGGAATTGGGAAGATACTGTATGCTACTGCTTCCTGCAACTTTCTAACCTCCTTTATGCTCACCACCTCTGTAAGGCATTTTACAGCTCCTAGCCCCTCCTCACCCTCCATAACAATCCAGGGTAACTCTTGTCTCCACCGTTCACATCTAGTCCACATAGACGCCAATACAACTTTCTGGTTAAGAACCTGGTGTATAAAGTTTGGAGTCTCTGGGTGGCGCAAATAGTTAAATTCGCAGCTGTAAAAGGAAAGATTGGAAGTTTGAGTCCATCTAGAAGCACCAAGGAAGAAAGAACTAGTGGTGTACTTCCAAAAAATCAGCCACTGAAAACTCTGTGGAGCATGGGTCTACTCTGACACACAGGAGATGCCATGAGTCCGAGTGAATTCAACACAACCATTTTTTTTTTGTTTAATGTAGAATTAAATAACCCTGTATTCAAGTCCAAAAGCTATTTGTTACTAGCTCAGGGGTTTTTGGCAAGCTAATTTACCTCTCTGAGCCTCAGGCTTTCCCACCTGAAAAAAATGGGAATAATAGTGCCTGCCACAGAGGTTGCTGTAGAATTAAATGAGAGGGTCTGTGTGCTCAGCACACAGCCTGGCAAAGCTGAATAAATGGTAGATAACGCTGTCGTTATCAGGGTACATATTGCATACAGTGTTTTCCTTTGCTTGTTGGATGTCTACAGCAGGCTATAAGTAAAACATTAGGTTCCCTTGAAGCCTGTCCAAAAGGCTTTGCTACAAAACTCCTGTTCCTTCTCATTAAAGAATTTAATGATGCTCCAGAACCATCTGTGGTTGTGCGTATAAATCCCCTTTGGCCAGGAACAGTTCTCCATTTCTTGTAATCTACTTTTCTTTGTTCCCTCTTGTTTGAAACCCTGCTGGTGTAGTGGGTAAGTGCTATAGCTGCTAACCAAAAGGTAGACAGTTCAAATCCACCAGATACTCCTTGGAAACTCTATGGGGAAGTTCTACTCTATCCTATAGGGTGCTATGAGTTGTAATCAACTTGACGGCAGTGGGTTGGTTTTCAGGTCTACCCCTGCATATTTCCTTCTTACTTAGACTACCTTATTCTTGAATTCACACATTTTTTCTGTCTTTGTAAACTGTTAACTCTTAACCATTACAAAGATCTCATCATGATTTTCATGTGATTTAGTTCATGAAGGAGTCATGGAATGGGTTGGAAAGTAGAATCCCTGTCAAACAGCACCAAAATACTCCCTAATAAGACCATTAAGCCTCCCTGAACATATGTACCTCAGAACATCATTATTTAATTTTTCATATTCAACATCAGGTGGATTGCCCAATGACTTCTGGGGAGAGGTAGGGCTATGCTTTCTTGATAACCAAGCTTGCAAGTTGTTACCTGTACCATATGAGAAATGTTCACCTTCTTATTAGAGGACCTTATTCCTAAATTCACGTTTCTCTGTACTCCTTCCCACCGTTCCCACCTGGCTCAACCCTGTAAGAGTTGAAGCAGAGAAGAAAACAGGCCACCAGAGTCAGTCATCCAAGAATGCAAGAGTTAATTTAATTATCTAAGGATGACAGCAACTCGACAGCAACAGGGTTCAGCGTTTTTAAGGATGACAGACTTGAGGATAGAGACTGCAAGGTATAAGCTGGAAGT
This sequence comes from Loxodonta africana, assembly GCF_030014295.1. Classification (NCBI taxonomy): domain Eukaryota; kingdom Metazoa; phylum Chordata; class Mammalia; order Proboscidea; family Elephantidae; genus Loxodonta; species Loxodonta africana. The sequence goes on from NC_087348.1 coordinate 98,475,326, forward strand.
TTTAGGCTCCCAGAGAAGCTTCTGTATGAAAGTGGAAGAAGAATATTTGGGAAGGTTTCCTGGGTAGCAAAGAGAATGGCCAGGCTTCCTAGGCTTGAAATGAACCAAGTATAAAAAGATGACCATTCCTTTGAAGGACTGTACAAGAGGTAGTGCCTTCTTGGGAAAACCATGTGTTAATTTAAAAAAAAAAAAAAAGGAATAAGTAAAACTAATGCTTATTGGCCATATGAACATTCACCAGTTGGCTTTACCCACATTAGCTCATGTAATCAGTGCAATGTCCCTACGAGAAGAGTATTATTATCTCCACTTTACAGAAAAGAAAATGGGATTACAGGGAGGTTAAGTGGCTTGTCCAATGTCACACTGTCAGAAAGGGACAGAGCTAGGTTTTAAACCTATGACTTCGTGAATTCTAAGCCGCACCCTTACCGTTTAGCCCAAGTTCCTCAGGATATTATGACTATATTGAGCATTTGCTGATGTATTGCAATTTCTGCCAGTGGAGAGTTGCACTAGAGAAAAACAAGCTGAACAAGCAGAGAGACAGGTACTAAGATTTGAAGGGAAAGTGATGGAGAAGACATATATCAAGGGCACTCTGAGTGAATCCTGGGGCTGAGGGACTCATGTTGTTGGAAGGTGAAGAAGTTTATAGGCATATCTAAGCATTTTACATTTCCAAGCACAATTCTGATGAAAAATTTAGTTGGCACTATAGGAATTTTTCATCGCAGCTGGACCCAAAGAACTTGCTTAGGGTGTTAATGCTCATTTAGAATAAATTAAATTAAAAATATGCTGGGTCAGAGTATAGAGAATGTTGTAGGTCAAAGGATTGAAATAGAGCAACCTCTTTTCTAAAGGTACATATCTATCTCATAGTGGAAAAAAGTGAAGAGTTATACCACTCAGAGAAATCTGACCTTATTTTATTGGCATGCTGATTTTTTCTTCAAATACGAGACCATATTGACTAGGGAAATAAAACATTGTTTTATCTACCACTAAAAAAGAAAAACAAATGTTATAATTATAACCGGAAAGTGCCATTGATTGTAGGACACAACCTGATTTCAGAGATGTTAAAAATAAGAATATATATGCACCCTAAACCCTAAAAGCAATCAAACACTATAGCACTAAGACTACTAGCTGAAAGACTGGCAGTTTGAACCCACGCAGAGGCACTTTGGAAGGCAGGTCTGGAGATCTGCTTCCAAAAGGTCACAGCCTTAAAAACGCTATGAAACAGTTTTACTATGCATACATGGGGCCATTATCATTTGGAATTAACTCAATGGCAATACACAACAACAATATCTGTATATAAATTGAGATTATGCCATAATATAAATAATTTCAAATCCTGAATTTTTATTTGATTATTTTGTCTTAATATTTCCTACTAGTATTGAAAACTTTTCACAATCATAATTTTTAACAGCTACATACTTCATCATATGGATATGTCATTATTTAACAAGCCCTACATTTTTGGATAGTGTTTTTTTTCTCTCAAGACTTTATTATAAATAATGCCATAATAAAATCTTTGACTCTAAATGTTTGCACTTGTTTTTTTGATGGTTTCCTTAAAGGAAATTCCACTAAACAGAATTATTAGATCAATAGATATAAATAGTTTTAAGACTTTACCTAAATATTTCCCAAATCTTTCTAAGAAATACCACTTAGTTTGCATTTAAATGGTATTTTTAAAACTGGAGACAAGACTGAGAAGTCAGCACTTAACACCCCTCTTCCCAGCATCCAGATACCATCAGAGAAGCCAGTTTTCACCAAGCCTAAACCTTATTCTGGCCCTTCCCTATCCATTTTCATTTCTTCTGATCCACAGTCCATTTCAAAGCATGTGTAACATCTAGGCTGTTTCTGCTTAGCAGGCTGAAGAGGTTGCTATGATGTCTGCCCCCAAAATGGGTCCAAAGGGCCTGAGATATTACAGCCTTCTTTGTTCCCTCTCCTCTGGCCAGAAAAACAATCCCTGTGTGATCATCTCAGTCCATTTCTGTTTTCTCACAATTGACAATATTTCTTCTTTCTCACAATTGACAATGTCCTATCCAGCCCAAAGAGAGTGTGTTTATGTATTTTTCTTCTTTTTTTTTAGACACTAGCACACTTCATTGACTAAGCTGAGGCCAACAGACCAAAATAGTAACTGCTTTATCCAGCTCTATCATTTGATGCACTAAACTTAGCTCTTTTCAGCAGTCTGACCAAGGGCTGCGTGGTGGGACCCCATTGCACTATGAAGTCAGATTGGTTAAATTTAGGATTTAACAAGGACTGAAAAAAAAGGTGCTAACAGTAGCTCCCCAAATGGCTTACCTCATTCACCCTTGCCTTCAGTCAAGTCAGTCCAGTGGAAATGCTGACTTATCTAGGAAGAAGGAAATACAGGAGTAGAATGAGTAGGACATAAAATGGAAAGTAAAAGGTTGTGATAAAGCATTCAGACAAGTACAGCAATTTTGGTACAAATGACAGACTCTCATTTCATAATTCAGGAAAAGAACAAAAATGCAATAAGAGAAAACAATGGTCCTATCAAGTGACTCAAACACCACCTACAGAGTTTAGCCCCATGTTGAGCCTGGACTTCAGAAATGACCTGGTAGGATGAAACAAGAGTCATTTTCATCATTATTCTCTCTCACTTCAATTTTCTAAATGCAAAGAGCAGCAGCAGTACCCTCGAGTGTTAGCTCAGGGAGTGGCCTGGCAAATGAATCTAGTCTAATTACAAAATGCCTCTGAGATAGCAGGCACAACATGCTATCTTCCAGATTGGACTTATCCAAAGGTATAACCCACATGTTAATAAGCAACTTTAATTCAAGTTTGTATGGAAACTATGAGTCTGATTCTAAATCTGTCATCAAATACCTGGGCAGGAACATTCTCCTCGGCACAAAATAATACTAAAAATGTTCTGATGCCATAGGACTTAAATATTAAAAAAGTAATAATAATAATTGTAATAGGCCTTCTCTTTGACTATGCCTATTTTCTGTTCAAAGAAAATGTATAAGTACTCATGATTGATACAGTATGTAATTATTCTTTATGAAAGGATTAAAGAACAACTAATTTCAGCAGAAACCAGATGATTACTCTAAGATTCTAGAACTCTACAAATTCAAGTTATTTTATCTATCATGACTTACAACCATGGCTGTTTTATTTTAATATCCCAAGAAATGTCAGACATTCACATAAAAATGCACATTCACAAAGGGCTTCTCACTTATATGTGTTTCAATTATCAGCATAAACATTTTTACTCACATACAGGCAGCCCTAACATTACATTTCCGTATTCAATATCATTTCTCTTCCATGCTTTATGTAACATTTCAGGGAAGACATTTTATGCTTTACTGGTTATAAACATATGAAATTAGTAACATTAGAAATCAATCTTCATTAAGACCATGTGAAAAGACAGATTGGCATAGGAACTTCCACTAGAAATAGAATTCTGGGGTTTTCAGAGTATACTGCAGTAGTTATAACCCATCTAGGCTGGTATCGTCCCAGCACTCCCAATGTAAGAATTCTGACTGAAAATATTGAGCACTCATAGATGTGTTTTATGGTAAGTACCAGACTTATTGGATAGATTTTACAGTGTAATTTTCCTTCTAGGTCCTAAACATAAGAATCAAAAGCATCTCATATTCACATATGATTACTAAGCAAACTTAAATATATCATTTAAAAATTATTCATCAGAAACTGTTCCCTGATACTCTTTCCTCTCCCAAAATCGACCTGAAGTAGATACATTTTGGAGATGCCCTCACTATTATGTCCACTACACATAATTCAATCATATCATTTGTCATATTGTATTAGTGCTGACCATTTAGTATGTTTGTCTTCCCTGTCACACTGTAAAGTATTTGAAGGAGGCATTCACATCTTAATCACTGATTAAGCAAAATTTGTTAACAGGTATCTTCACAACTTTCCCCATCCTCTGCTCAGAAAGAACATTCAGGCTTTGCCCGTTGAGATTACTCCCCATTTTCTCCATACCACTCTCCCTTCGTGTGAACATAGTTCTTTCACTTCCAGGCCAGTTTCTGGACTTCCGGGATGCAGGATTGGGATAATTGATAGATAATACAGAAGTAGAAAGTCTGAAGAAAAGGAAAGAAGGTTAGGAAGGACAGGGCCGAGGGAGCTGATTCTTAGAAGACAAACAGAGAGAAGAGGAATGTATTGCTAAGGTAGGGAATATGCTGTATGGTCATAGAGCAGGGAATCTGGGGCTGACCAAGATCAGGGGTCAGCATGGGGTAAATGACAGAGAAAGAGACAGTTTCTGCATTAGTGAGCAAGAGATCTTAAAGACAGGAAGGGGCTACTAAAGAACAGGACAGAAGAGAATTTTAAGAAGGGCTATTATGAACCTTGTCCTCCTGGGCACTCATCAGCTTCTTTAAAAGCAATACAAATAAAAAACCAAACCACACTCATAGCTGTGGAGTTGATTCCAACACATAATGCCCTACAGGACAGAGTAGAAGTGTCCCACAGGGTTTTCAAGGCTGTAAATCTTTATGAAAGCAGACTGCCACGTGTTTCTCCCACAGAGCAGGCTGGTGGGTTCAAACTACCAACCTTTCAGTTAGCAGCCGAGTGCTTTATTTACGGGCCACCAGGGCTCCTTAAAAGCAACGCACCCTGGACTAAATCAATATGTCTTTATATTTAATGGTATCCTAATCACTTATGAGCTCCCAGTATCCTACACAGTACCTGGCATAAATTGTATACATGATGAAAGTTCGTTGAATAATAATAATAAAAATAAAAAGCCTAGATAACTGAAATTTTGTATAGTTACTTTCTTCCACAGCAGAGGAAATTAAAGATGAGAGTTTAACATATGTGTAAAAGATCTGACAGTCTATCATGTCTGCATATTGATGTTGTTCATCTCTCTCTAATCAAGGATAAAAATTGTGCTAGAAAAATATATTTAAAAGAACAACAGATAAGTCATAGACCAAGATAAAGCCAGGAAAAAAAAAAAAAAAAAGAATGAAATATCAAGATAGAAATTAGGAAAAAATGAAAGTTTTATTTATTTAACAAAAATTAACTTAAAGGCAAAGTGTCAGGTACTGAGGATTAAGAGATATGGTGTTCTACTCATGTTTACAATAGCAAAAAGCTGGAAGCAACCAAGGTGTCCATCAACGGATGAATGGGTAAATAAATTATGGTATATTCACACAATGGAATACTACGCATCGATAAAGAACAGTGACGAATCTGTGAAACATTTCATAACATGGAAGAACCTGGAAGGCATTATGCTGAGTGAAATTAGTCGGAGGCAAAAGGACAAATATTGTATAAGACCACTATTATAAGATCTTGAGAAATAGTATAAACTGAGAAGAACACATACTTTTGTGGTTACGAGGGGGGGAGGGAGGGAGGGTGGGAGAGGGTTATTTACTGATTAGTTAGTAGATGAGAACTACTTTAGGTGAAGGGAAGGACAATACTCAATACACGGAAGGTCAGCTCAACTGGACTGGACCAAAAGCAAAGAAGTTTCCGGGATAAACTGAATGCTTCAAAGGTCAGCGGAGCAAGGGCGGGGGTTTGGGGACTATGGCTTAAGGCGACTTCTAAGTCAATTGGCAAAATAATTCTATTATGAAAACATTCTGCATCCCACTTTGAAATGTGGCATCTGAGGTTTTAAATGCTAACAAGCATCCAACTAAGATGCATCAATTGGTCTCAACCCACCTGGATCAAAGGAGAATGAAGAACACCAAGGTCACACGATAACTATGAGCCCAAGAGACAGAAAGGGCCACATGAACCAGAGACTTACATCATCCTGAGACCAGAAGAACTAGATGGTGCCTCGCCACAACCGATGACTGCCCTGACAGGGAGCACAACAGAGAACCCCTGAGAGAGCAGGAGAATAGTGGGATGCAGACCCCAAATTCTGATAAAAAGACCAGACTTAATGGTCTGACTGAGACTAGAGGAATCCCGGTGGTCATGGTCCCCAAACCTTCTGTTGGCCCAGGACAGGAACCATTCCCGAAGACAACTCATCAGACATGGAAGGGCCTGGACAATGGGTTGGAGAGAGATGCTGACACAGAGTGAGCTACTTGTATCAGGTGGACACTTGAGACTGTGTTGGCATCTCATATCTTGAGGGGAGATGGGAGGGTAGAGAGGGTTAGAAACTGGCAAAATTGTCACGAAAGGAGAGACTGGAAGGAGGGAGCGGGCTGACTCATTAAGGGGAGAGTAAGTGGGAGTATGGAGTAAGGTGTATATAAGCTTATATGTGACAGACTGACTTGATTTGTAAACTTTCACTTAAAGCACAATAAAAATTATTGAAAAAAAAGAGATATGGTGTTCTGAGGTTTGCAAGTGGGCGAGAAAGAAAGGAGGTAAACACTGCTTTTAGTAGAAGGGGGCCAGGTTTCATAGAAGGACAGAAGGAAGAGTGCCCACTGTGTTTCGGCGGCCAGGGGTCAGGGCTGTCTTCAAAGAGCTCACACTTCAAGGATGGAGGAGCAGTAGCTTACCAGGCAGAGAGGAGTGCATGCCTGGCAGAGAAACTGTATACGCACAAGCACGAGTGAGGAAACCGACATAATATGATTGCAAATTATAAGAAAATATGCTGAGATGTAGTGGGCTTGTAATGGGGTGGTTAAAAGTGGGGGGCTTGGGGTGGTAGAGGATGAGCCAGGAGTGGAAAGTCAGGTTCCGATTAGGAGAGGTTTTGAATGCTATGCTAAAAAAAAAGAACTTTTTTTTCCTAAAGATAAAAGGATGACAAAATAACTCACACACATACACACACACACATTTTTTTTTTCATCTTTTTTTAAGGAAGAGAATGCCTGTGGCACTGTAGAGAGGAGCCTGTAACAGGCAAAGCTGGTGAAAATGAGTTTTGTGTGGGTGTTGTACAACAGTCCACAAGAAAGTTGGCGAGGGCACTAGAAGAGAGGTGGGATTTGACAGACCATTGGATTCAGGATTGACAGGTTCCGGTGGCTGTTTGGATGTGAAGGGAGAGGGAGTAACTGAAGGAGACACAGGTTTGTGGATTTAGGCACTGGGTGGATGATGATGGCTCCGTTAGCTAAGACAGGCTATGTGGGAAGGACAGTCTTGGCAAGAAAGCTAACACATTTCGTCTTAGACAAGTTGCATTTTAGGACTTTCAGCAACAAATAATATTTCTGGCATGAAAAAGATAATCTGGGTTTGTAGACATATATGAGCATGAGCAATCAGGACATAAGGCAAAGAAAGAAAACCAAAGGGAAAACCCTGGTTTCGGCGGAAGCAGTGTTTAAGAGAAAGAAAGAGAAAACGACTGCTAAGGAGTAGTCATATACGTAAAAGGAAAGCCAGGATACTGTGGGGATTTGGGAGCTTGAATTTAAGAGAGAAGAATTTCTAGAAAAATGAGGCCTTTGTCCTCCATCAAAATTCAGGATGAAGAAGAGAGTTTTAGATTTGGATTCAAACAGCCTCAATTTTCTCCATCTAAAAAAAATAGCAAGAGATAGCAGTAAACTCCACACTAAGGCGTGCAAGAGAAAATTAAATGATATTTTAAGAGGTAACAGTGAAAGTGCTTTTGAATTATAAGATATTAGATAAATAGTTAACCTAAGACTATGTATTTCAAGTTAATGGAAATAGAGATGTATTTTCCTTCCTTCCTCCCTCCCTTCTTACTTCTTCCCTAACATTCAGATACCATAAGCATTTACTGAACATTAACTTCAGTGAGCATTGCTGGGGAATTACAGCAACATATTTAAGCATGTATGAATCTGGTTTCAAATTCCAGAGAGAAGCTATCGATTAATTCCAATGCCAGGGACTGCGGACTACTTCATGGACAAGGTGACAATGAAGCTGGACAGAGGAGCAGGATTTTAACACAGGGAAAATGTGCATGAAAATAGTAGATTCTCAGGTTAAAGCCTGTGCGACAAAAATCATCTTCAACAAGACCACATTTTTACCAGGTGAATATAATCCCCAGAATTTTTATATTCATGCTTAAAGATTTAAAACGGCTGCTCTGGCGATGCACTTCCTTTGTTCTATGAGCTTTGTTCATAAATGATGACCCAAATCAATGAAAGATTTAATCCAAACTGATGCAAATGCAAATTCCCTAGTTTCAGACAGCTGCAATGGTTATTTCTGTGCATCTGGGAAACAGCTGTCGAGCCTCATCTTTATGCTGGTTTTTATTTAATTTGAAATGGGTGTCAGGACTAGAAGGAATGTAGGTGATTAGAAAGTAGTGAACATTTCAGAGATACACGAGAGTTTCTGAAAAATTCTCCTATGTGAAGCTTCTAAATTGTCCTCCTTTCATAGAGCTGACTTGATGGAATGTTCTCACAGATTACCTTCCTCCATCTAAACTCTGAGGGCTTCTAGGTCTGCTGGAGGGTGTAGCTTGCTTAATGATTCCAAAAGCACTCTTCTCCCATGATTACACAGAACAAGTAATGAGAGAGTTATTTTCAAGGCCAGGCATAAGTGGTTACTCACTGGGATGCAGAAGTTATGATAGGATGGGCCCAAGCTGATGCTGACAGTCAGAGGCAAAACGCTGGGCCTGACCCTTCACTGCAAGAAGCTGCAGAGAACATGCATCTGAGCCAGACAGCTGATGAGATGCCTTCTCCTTGGGATTCATACCACAACAATAGGCTAATAGATTTATGCCATAAAGGCTGGAACTTTGTGGGCAGGAACATTTTCTCACAGGACAGAAAAAATGTAATACGCCCCTGAGTGCTACAATTTTGACAGTGACTGACAGCATGGGCTGGCCCCAGACTCCAGGAAGCGTATGATTTAGACTTTTGCGTTGTTACCCTTTGATTAACTTCTGACATACTTTGCAACCCAAAACTCTTACAGGGAAATTGCTTGGTAATGCTCATTGTAACATCTGCAAACTTTGCTAGTGGGAGCTCTTGTATCCCCCAAAGCAGCTTGGCACGAAATGATCTGTATGTGTGCATGTCCATGTGCATGGGAGGGACACATTTTGGTCTCTAAATTTTCTGAGTCATAACGCTATTGTCCAAGTGCAGCATTTAGAAAAAGCCTCTCACATGTTATAGGCGTAATGCACATGGGGGAGACTTAAGCAAGGCCAAGATGAAAATAAATAATGCATGAACTCAGAGGCCTGAAGCAAATGTTAACTAATTTCAAAATGGGTCAAAATCACAACAATTAAGTCCCTGACATGTGAAATCATTTTTTTTTACCTCCCTAAAATATTAACCAACTTGTTTCACTTCTTCTAGATTGATTTGTAGAGCATGAAAGGTCATTCTGGAGGCAGAGAGGGAATTTGGCTTCTACAAGCCATCCATAATGAGAGTCAATAAATTAGGTAAAGCTCCTGTTTACCTAAGCTGAAACATTGATGTCCAAGCCCACATCGAATGCAAATCTCGACATTAGTCATTTTTCTCCAGTCGGGAAATTCAGGCTATGGTAACCCATGCTTTGATAGACCTATACATCATAGTTACAGCAACATTAGACAGTGCCTCAGAGACAGAATACAAATATATTCCATTGGATTTCCTTCATTTTCCCCAGCCTGACTTTTATTTGTGTCTGCAAACTCTGCTCTGGGTGCGTGAAGTTTTGACATGAGCTTGGGCAGTGTTTTTGACTCAGGAAATAGCGGAAGATTGGTAACAAGAATTTCCTTCTGTTGGTTGCCTGCCAAGCAAATCCAGAGGAGGCTCACATCTAGTTTCTAAAGCGTAGCACACTGATGAGCACAGACCCTGGGTCTAGCCTTCTATCATTCAAATGGTAATATTGTCCATGTTTCTCAAAGCGTGGGCCATGAACCTGCTGCATCAGATCACCTGGATGTATGCTGAGAACTGCAGTGTCCCGAGGCCCACACTAGGTACTCAATTAGACCTCCCTAGAGCAGGCCCAAGGACTCTCCATTTGAACAACTGCTATAGGCAGCTATCAAGCTTCAGCCTCCTAAAAGGCCCTCCGATCTTGCCACTTTTCTTCTCAAAGACATTATTCCTCTAAACACATTCTGGTTCTACTGAATTTTGTACTCAGCCCTCTTCTATGTATTTAGAGGCCCTACTCAAGCAATCTCATTTACTATTAAGATTATCATTCTCCCTATACATAGAAGACTCTCAAATGACAATTTCCAACAGTGGTTTCACCTGAGCATTCAAATCGCATATGAAAATGCCTGCTGGGTCTCTCCCCTGGGCACCTCAAACCCAGCATGCTGCCAGTTGAATGCATGCTTCTCTCCATGCCGCCGTCTCTGCAGACGGAAATCCTGCTGTTCTCATTAATCCTTCTGTCCCCCGTTTATCCTCATCAAGTAAATTACTAAAAAAAATGGCCTGTGTCATCGACCTATGGTTTTAAGTATGGCCTCTTCTCTTCATTCCTTCTATCCTTGCCCAGCGTTCAGGCCTTCATCATATCTCACTTCAGCCATTGTAACAGACCTCTGATGAGTCTCTTGGTCTTTTGTCTTGAATTTTAGAAATCAGTCTTCCACATGGTTGCTAAGTATTCTTTTTTAAAATAAATCTAAATCACTTGTCTCCTTAAAACCGTAACTACACCTGAAGAACAAAATTTATGTTTCCTGGAATAACACACTTGCCCTTTTCCATAATCAAGTTTCATAATGCCTTAACTTGATTCTACAGTTTTAACAGAAATATTTGTGATACCCTTAGACATACCATAATTTCTCAAAAATCTGTATATTTGTTCTGTTTCCCCTTTACCTGGAACATCCTTTGTTTCCTCTGCTATTTCCATTTAGAAAAGTATTACTTAATAATTATAATAAATGTTATTCTATAATACTATTACCTAATAAAAAAATACCTAAATTACCTAATAAAAATTGTTACCTAATAATTTACCTAATAATAAAATCTGCCAGGCACTCCTTGGAAACTCTATGGGGGCAGTTCTACTCTGTCCTATAGGGCCACTATAAGTCGGAATCAACTTGATAGCACTGGGTTACTGGGAATACCTGATATTGATTGTATACTTATGTCATGTCAAGTGTTGAGTTAGAAATTCCTTTACAGAAAGGAGCCTCAGAGAAGTAAAGCGTTATTGAAGAAGAACAAAATAGGAGGCCTTGCACTCCCTGACCTGAGTCTACTATACAGCTACGGTAGTCAAAACAGCCTGCTACTGGTACAATGACAGACTCACGGAAAAATGGAACAAAATCAACAACCCATATATAAATCCATTCACCCACAGTAATCTGGTCTTTGACAAAGGCCCAAAGTCCATTAAATGGGGAAAAGACAGTCTTTTTAACAAATGGCGCTGGCAAAACTGGATGTCTGTCTACAAAAAAAAAAAAAAAAAAGAAACAGGGCTTTTACCTTACATCATAAACAAAAATTCATTCAAAATGGATCAAAGACCTACATATAAAATCAAAAACTATAAAGATCATGGAAGAAAAAATACGGTCAATACTAAGGGCCCTAACGTATGGCATAAATAGGATACAAACTATAACAATACACAGAAGATAGCGAGATAACTGGCATCTTCTAAATATTAAATACTTACGCTCATCAAAAGACTTCACCAAAAGATTAAAAAGAGAACCTACACACTGGGGAAAAAGTTTTGGGGCTATGACAAATCCGACAAAGTTCTAATCTCTAAAATCTGTAGGAAAATCCAGCACCTGTACATCAAAAAGACAGATAACCCAATGAAAAATTCCTTTACATTCTCACAAGGATTAAATATGGTAGCTACCATCAGGAGTGTTTTTTTAAAAAAAACCTCAAGGAAGTTTTTATTCATCTCTAGTCTGAGCTAGCTATTTCTTTTTTTATGTATCACTAAGTTATCTCTGTGTTTACTCTGACTAAAACGTTTATGTTACATGAAAACAATGTTTATTTTTTTCCTTTCAATCACTAAATTAAAACAAACAAAACACCAAACCAGTTGCTATTGAGTTGTGTGTCAGAGTAGAATTGTACTCCAAAGAATTTGCAAAGAATGTGATCTTTCAGAAATAGATCATCAGGCCTTTCTTCCAAGGTACTTCTGGGTGGATTTGAACTGCCAACCTTCTGGTTACTAGCTGAGTGCTTAACTGAAATTACTTGCTGTATAAGGACAGAGCTTATGTAATATTCAGCTGTTTCCAAGCACGTAACCCTAAATCAGGGGTCTCTGGGTAGAGCAAGTTGTTAAGCACTGGACTACTAACTGAAAGGTTGACAGTTCAAACCCACCCAGAGGCACTTCAAGAGGCAGGCCTGGCAATTTGCTTTGAAAAGGTCACAGTTTTGAAAAACTTATGGAGCTGTTCAACTCTGCATACATAGGGTTGCCATGGATCAGAATCAACTTGATGGCAATTAACAATGAGCCCCAAATCTGGCATGTTAGAAGCTGCCCAGTTATCATTTGCTTAATTCAACAGATCTGATTCATAGTCATGGAGAATATCACCTGAATGGCTCTTGTCAGCATATGTAATGGGGGACTATTTGATCTAAAATTTTCATCTTCCGGAGTAGAGGAAGAGTCGTGTTCATCTTTATACCCCCCATACTGCCTCCTGAAGCATCTTTTATATGATCAGTGCTCAAAATGTTGGTAGAAATGTAACTGCTATTGTCTGGATTTCAGTAATCGTGGTGGTATAGTGGTTAAGAGCTACAGCTGTTAACCGAAAGGTTGGCAGTTTGAATCCACCAGGTGCTCCTTGGAAACCCTGTGGAGCAGTTCTACTCATTCCTGTAGGGTCGCTATGAGGAGGAATCGACTCGACAGCAATGGGTTTGGTTCGGTTTTGGTTTGGATTTCAGAAATATTAAAGTGACGATCAGCTCTGCAAAATCGTTGAAATACAGAGTCACTGTTAAAAGCAAAATCATTAGGTCCATTGGCCTCATTTAAAAAAGCTTGCTGTCAGAATGGATATTCATTAGAACTATTGGATTTATATGTGTCAGATAGAATAACTGTAGGAAGTTATGAGACAGCATGAAGAGGAAAAAGGAATGAGTCCCTGCCTTGAGAAAAGGGCAAATGGTGCCTTACAGGAAAACTGAATCCCAAAGAACTAAGAGACTTCATGGAATGTCATTACATTTTCTACGTTACATGTTTAATTTTTCAGTAATTGTGTACTAACGACTATATCTAAACATGACCACTGGGATAATAAAATAATAATGAAACATCGTTCCACTTATTGGGTGCGTACTGTGGGCCAGGAGTTTTATACAGTTCGATATACCTGCTAGGTATACACTTTCTCCCATTTTATAGATGATGAAGCTGAGGTTCAAAAGGGTTTAGTGACTTTCTCATGGTCACACTGCAGTATGTGTGTGTGTGATACTCTGTTGAACTAATTCATTTAGAAAGTACGTATTGCACAGTACCTGTGCTAGGCATTGTAATAGGAGCAATATATACAGGAATAAATAAGACCTTCAACAAATCACAGTCTTGTCATAGAAATAGCCAAACCCACTTCCATTGAGTTGATTCCAACTCATGGTGACCCCCCGTATTACAGAGTAGAACTTCTCCTTAGGGTTCTCTTGGCTGTAATCTTTAACGAAGCAGATCGCCAAGTCTTTCAGGCCTTTCTTCCTTGGTGCTGCTGGGTGTGTTTGAATGGCCATCCTTCAGGTTAGCAGCTGATCACAAACTGCTTGCATCATCCAGGGACTCGTCATAGAGATAGTCATATAAAATAACACGTAAGATACGGTGTGGCAGATGGCAAGAGAGGGCTGAGCTATAGAGAGCAATGGAACAGGCCATGGTAACATGGGAGAAATGCATCTAATCCAGTTTGGGGTGACAAAGCCATGAAAGTCATTATGGAGCATTTCCCAATGAGTCACACAGTCTGACTTTATGAGGAAAGAATCATATTTCAGTTAGAGAAAATGGCACATGCTTAGGACCCAGAGTCTGGTCTGGACCCCTTTTTTGTCATTGGTTTTATTAGAATATGTTTGAGAAGGTAATGGAAGCTCATCCTGATTTTTTACTCTCAAAGTAGATACTTGGAGAGATGGAGTTGACCATGTGACTTATAATGCTGCTGTCCCAAGGGGCTCACTGAGAAAGAAAAGCATGTATGCATCCTAGGGGAGTGTTTAAAATTGTCCTTACACAGATGCAAATGGTGCCCTTAAACATTTGTGCAGGGGCACAGTCTGGGCACTGTCAATGACAGCCCTACTCCAGGCATTGTGCTGGGTCTTTGGCATTCCATAACTGATTTATTCCTTATAAAAAAAAAAAGTTTTTTTTTTTTATGACCCTCACATTGGTTTCCTTTCCTCCACTGTATGAATGAGGAGACTAATGCCCATAAGTTTCGATAACTGTTCAAAGATAATTCATAGAACAAACTAACAGTTCATAATTTGAACCCAGATCTCTGTCTCCAAAGTCCTTGCTTTCTCTACTAGGGAATCAGTAATCAGGAAAATACCTATTTCACTTAGTCCCAAAGTACCCTTTGTTGAGTTCTCCTCCAACACCACGGGAAGGCGCTTTCTTCCCTAGTCTATCCCTCATGGAGGACAATACCGCTTGCTACCTCAACATGAACTTCTCTAAGGGTGACTGCCTGGCTGTGGCCTATTTCCTTCCATCTTTCTGCTTCTCCTTGGTTTAATTCTCTGTCTCTTACCCTCACTTTCCCACAATTCAGCTAGGAAAGGATCATTCCTTTTAACTAGTACACTATTAAGTTTGTTCTTATTATGCTTGCCGCCTTGTGTGTATTAAAGTGCCCCAGCATTAACCTAGATCGTAGAAGACCAATAGAAATCTCCTACTAATGTATGTATTATTTCTTAAGTACCATATGTTACTAGGTTTACGAGAGCTCAGGCAGAGCCACTATGGGAACTGTATTTTCCGAGTAATGAAATAAAGAGAAGAAGGGATGCCTGTAAAAAGTGTGGGTTTCATTTGACCATCCTGCTGCCTCACTTTTAGGATGGTGGAGCTGTTAAACCTAATTTTATGACCAATGTCATGTTGTAAAACTTGTTGGTCTTGACTGTATCTTTAAATGTAAGGTCTCCCCTGCCCTGCCCTTGTCACTTTAGTCTAATTCCAGATGTGGGTTGAAATCCCAGAAGTGGTAGGTTTCTGTTCTGAGCACAGTGTGCATTAATCTACTACACATCAAAGTCCATTAATTTTGAATAGTGCTATCAATTATACCCCATGACAGGGAGATAACTACGTTATCACCATTGCAGAAGTGTCTTTCTTAGAAAATCTGTGTAGCCTTATCAAAACTCTAATTCTGATGGGTAACTCTCTACTCAAAAATCACAACTTGATTGCATTTGCTTTTATGGGGTCTTAAAAATGCAAGTAAATAGAAAACTCACTCATGATGCTTCTATCACCCATTCACACAGGAATGAGCAAGTTTATTATCATTCTTCTGATAAGAATAAGATTGTGCCGGCTTACGCTGGGCCTTTTAAATATACTCACCTTGCTGGTGTGAAAGTGTATAGAAAGGTGCTGTTAGCTCCTATGTCTGGCCTTATGAGTTTCCTGGATTTGTCTGCTAGGTGCCCCTGTGAAGCGACTTTTCTCCTTTCTTCAGCCCATTTAGTTCTGTCCCATTCTCCCAATCTCTGCCTAGACCTGTCATATTGGCAAACTGGCCTGTTTTTCCTGAACTCTCTTCAAGACAACTTCGGATTTCTTTCCACAGAAACTCCAATATAAAGGAACAAATCCACCTTTATGCTAAGTTCCGGGCTTCAATTAATCTCTCTTAAATCAGAGGAGCTCAAGACCCTGTCCTGGCTTCCCAACACACTTAAAATATGAAACCCCATTTGCCAGCCATGATCTATAAGCCATGCGTTCATTCATTCATTTATCCATCCATTCATTCATTCAATAATCATATGCTGGGTGCCTACTCTGTGGCTGACATTCTTCTAGGTTACTATTGACAAAACGGCAGCACCACACCTTCCTATGTTCTAATAATGGAGTAGAAAAATAACAAGGGAAAAATGCATGTATTACATGATTTCAGGTAGTGAAGTAATATGTTGTTATTAGGCGTCATTGAATCAATTTCGACTCATAGCAATTCCATATGACAGAGTAGAGCTGCTCCATAGGGTTTTCTAGGCTGTAATCTTTATGAGCGGTGCAGTGGTTAAGAGCTCAGCTGCTAACCAAAAGTTTGGCAGTTTGAATCCACCAGCTGCTCCTTGGAGACCCTATGGGTCAGTTCTACTCTTTCCTATAGGGTTGCTATGAGTCAGAATCGACTGGATGACAACAGATTTTTGTTTTGTTTTGTTTCGTTTAATCATTATGGGAGCAGATCAGCCGGTCTTTCTCCTGCAGAGCCTCTGGGTGAGTTCGAACTGCCAACCTTTTAGTTAGCAGCCAGGTACTTAACCATGGCACCACCAGGGCTCCCTAGTGAAGCAGTATACAGAGCCATAAAGCAGGGGAAAAGTAAGTTACAGAAAAGTGGAAAGTCCGGCTACAAAGCATAAACATGTCAGGAAAGACTTCTCTGAGGAGGTGATGTATGAACAGGTATCTAGGGAAAGGTTTCCAGGCTGAGGGAACGTCAAGTGCTCAGTGGCTGAGGCTGGAATGCATCTGAAAAGATTGAAGGAAGAATGAGGCAAAAGTGCTTACAGCAGAGTGAGTGAGGTTAGCGTTGGGCAGGGGCTAGATCAGGCAGACTGTGAGCGTGATGGGAAATCAGCGATAACATTGGGCTGCTTCTCATCTGTCTCCAGGCCTGAGGGGTGAAGGAGCAAAGGGTTCCTTCACTCCCTAAAGTGACTCACCATGATACTCAGTTTTGTAAGGGAATGATTATATTAGCATGTCAGTAAACATGGATGCTTATATCCTGT
Organism: Loxodonta africana; assembly: GCF_030014295.1. Taxonomy (NCBI): domain Eukaryota; kingdom Metazoa; phylum Chordata; class Mammalia; order Proboscidea; family Elephantidae; genus Loxodonta; species Loxodonta africana. The sequence goes on from NC_087348.1 coordinate 98,492,368, forward strand.
CAATAGCTCTCCAGACTGAGGCAAATAGAAACTAGGCTTCAGAAAAATATTTGTGGTATTATGCTTGTAATGTTATTTCCTGACAAAAGCAATGCACACCACAGAGTAGTTGGTTCCATTTCCATTGTAAAAATTATATACATGTATGTGTGTACGTGACATTTGTATATAATATTTATTTTAACTTATATATTTATATTTATTTAGTCCATTAAATATATGTATGAAAGCATCAAAAGTTATACACTACCTTACTAACAGCGATTTTTCGGGTGATGGGTTTATGGATGATTTTATTCTACTTTTAGCTCCCTAGGTTGTGTAAATGGTTTGCCCTGATTACTAACTTAATGGTTGGTGTTTTGAATCCACCCAGTAGTGTCAAGGAAGAAAGGCCTAGTGTTTTGCATTCCATAAAGATTACAGCCAAGAAAACACTACAGAACCGTTCTACTGTGTAACACATGGTGTAACCATGATTCGGAATCAACTTGATGACAAAGGGTTTGTTTTTATTTTTTTTTTGTAGTTTTAATTTTTTTTTACTTTATTTTCCAAATTGTCTACAGTAAATATGCATGACTTTTATCATTAAAAATATCTCAAACTGAACACCTTTTTAAAATTGCTCCAATTTTCAAATCTTTATGCAAATATGGGGGAAGATGTATTGCTTAGAATTGTTAGTCATTTGTGTTTGAATCATGAAACTATTACTAATTAACAGAATAATGTTTGACATGCTGCTTAGCTTCTCTGAGTGTTTTATCATCTGATAAAGTGAAAAATAATGTCTATACTTCAGGATTATTGTGAAAAATTAAAAAGATTGGGAGCAATAAATTTGTAGTAATACCTTAATTATAGTATTTCAGAGGCAGGGATAATACCTGTATTTGTAAGCTATCTTGTAGAGTTTTAGATAAATAATAAAAGCTTTTGGTTGCAAGCTCTAAAGCACTTTTCATTGATATATAATCATACAAACAATAACAAAACCACTGTCTTGAAATTGTCCTTGAAAGCATCTCTCGCATCAGCAATCCCAATCTAGGGTCCCCTCTTCAAAAGTGAATTACAAACCTATCCCCGCACAACTTTAACGATGGTTCCCTCATCCATTTAGCAGTGATTCTTGCATGTTAGGGCAGAGCTCACTGTTTATATTTTTTTCCTGTTAAGCCAAAATCCATTTCCCTGTTCCTTTTGCTCTTCATTCTGCTTCTTTCTGTAGGAGCTAGATTCAGAAGAGGGCAAAACCATCTTTTCCATGACAGCATTTTCAGTATTTAATAACAGTTATTATCTCTCCCCTCCACTTATCTAGATTATGATGTTTATTTATTATCAACAAACCCTTAGAAAATAAGTTTACAAAGTCCCTCACCATCCCCTGGAACACACTTGCTAAGGATTTACGAAATTGTGGCACCTACATCTAAACACAAATCCCAACCAGATTTGATTAGGACAGCAAAAAGACAACTCTACCTGCTGAACTAGTTAAATTTATTCTAATATCATATGGCATTTCGGGAGCTGTATCACTGGCTGCCTTTCATGTACTTTCAACATGACATATTGGAGACGTGTTGGTCTTGGAACTCAAAGATGAAGCCCCCAGTGCAGTGCCTGGCACATAATAAATGTTCACTAGACAATGACTGCTAATGTTATAGTTACTATTGTTATAATCATTACTATAATTATTTTAGAGCTTTTAAGATATTTTTACATTTGCCACCACTCAGTCGTATCTCTCTCATCCTGTTCAAAAACGTCTGTTTTTTTCAGATCTCTAGGTAGGATATTTATCATCGTTCAATTGTGTTTTGTGAGAATTAATTTGCCTTATCATTTAGCATGTTAAAATCTCTTTGGATCATGATTCAGTCATAAACTGTATGTGCTCTCCTCCCAGATTCTTATCACTTGGGTGTTTGATGATCTGTCCACTATATTTTCAACCAAGCCACAGATAAAAACGTGGACTGTAGCAAGTTCAAAGGCAGAGGCACATGTGCTGCATGTCACCCAAAGCGAGGTAGAAAATGACTGCTTTTAGCAGTGTACACTACGCCTTTGAAAACTGGCACACTGAGCTATGTTTAATCATTGAATGTAAACCCTCTGGTCACTACATTTATCTGAAATGCATTTAAAGTTACAGAAGCTAAGATCATTTGAAAATTGTCCTTAGCTTCCATTTTTGAAAAAGATAGACTAAATAACAATCCAAATTTGGAAATCTATTGATGTATTTGAGCAGTATAATTAATGAAAATCATCTAATCCTTTAAAACATACCCTGTTCTAAGCCCTAAACTAGGGCAAGGCTAGCACTTGAAGACGTTCACAGTCTATTGAGACATGCAGATACATAAAAACTTCATACCTGTTTATGGTGCCAAGTACTATAACAAGGACATCCGTGTGTTTTTTTAAAGCATCTTAATCAGACTTCTGGCTATACGATTGTCATGGATTGAATTATGTCCTCCCAAAAATGTGTGTATCAACTTGGTTAGGCCATGATTCCCAGCATTATGTGGTTGTCCTCCATTTTGTGATTGTAATTTTATGTTGAGAGGATTAGGGTGGGATTGTAACACCACCCTTACTCAAGTCACCTCCGTGATCCAATGTAAAGGGAGTTTCCCTGGGGTGTGGCTCGCACCACCTTTTATCTTTCAAGAGATAAAAGGAAAGAAAAGCAAGCAGAGAGTTGGGGACATCGTACCACCAAGAAAGCAGTGCCAGGAACAGAGTGTGTCCTTTGGACCTGCGGTCCCTGTGCCCGAGAAACTCCTCAACCAGGGGAAGATTGAGGACAAAGACCTTTTTCCAGAGCCAACAGAGACAGAAAGCCATCCCCTGGAGCCAACTCCCTCAATTTGGATTTGTAACCTACTAGACTGAACAAATAAATAAACTTCTCTTTGTTAAAGCTATCCACTTGTGATATCTCTGTTACAGAAGCACTAGATGACTAAGATGATAATTATAGATTATCAAGTCATTATAATGCCTTCCCTATATCAAGGAGAAAATTGGCCCAGAGAGGGAAAACGACTTATCTAAATTCACACAGCTAGCTGGTAGACCAGATCTCAGATGTCTGAGTAACAATCCAATGTTTCTTCTTCTATCTTCCTATTGACAATGTCCTTCCCCACCAATAAATATATGCATTTGTTTATTTATAGTGGGTGAGCCATTTATAATGATTGAGTCTGAGTCATCTTTCTGAAGATGGATTCTCATAATCTAGGGCTGAATATATAGATACAGAATAAATAGGAAATTTTTATCCATTGAATCTTTAACTACAGTAGAACATACCTAAGGAATTAAATATATATGCTCATGTACAATTAAATTCCAGTATTAAATTCCAGTATTAACTTACGATTATTTGGTTTTTGTTTGTTTGTTTTCTTTCTCAGTAGAATGTCGGGAAAAACAATAACAATACCTTGTTAATTGAGGATTCAGGCTTGTTAGTTTTGAATTAATTTATTCCACAAATATTTGTGGGCTTCCCATTATATGAAATGTCCTTTGTGAAATAAAACAAAGTAACTACAGTAGTAGCTCTTAAGGAAATCCATTTGCCTGGCTGGTACTCTGCTGTTTGGGTTACAAAGTCACACTGCTGTGCATCATAGAGACTAATGACAGGGGAACGTTCCAGATGCTCACTCCTCTTACCAAGAACACTCCAGCTACTGCCACTGTTCCAGGGCCTCTGCTCCAGGTCAATTAGAAATGAATCAGATATTTTATTGGATCTATCGTTATCGAGGTATGTGGTTTGTGATTGATATCTTCTCATTTGCTCCTTCCACCTACTCGGGTAGGCTGATATTTTCACTATCCCTTAAAGTGTAAGGTTTAGAAAATCTAAGGTTTAAAGATACTGATTAACTGATCTCAGATCACACTTCCAGCAAATAGAGAAACTAGGACTTGAAGGCAAGCCCGAGTGATTTCAAATCCTATGCTCTGTCCACAGAGCTCTTGGAATGTTCTGGAATCAAACTGCCCTGAAATAAATGGACGAGGAGAGCTTGGAAGGACAGAGTCCATCATTGAATTCAACAGTTTGCCTTTGTTTGAAGTAAAATGTGTACTATTAAAATGTATTTTTATGTAAATTGCAATATATATGCATACATATGTGTATGTTTGTGTGTATACACACATGTACATATTCCCCAAGTACCTCTAAGTGCAAAATTCTGTATTTGATCTGTGAAGATCTGCGCTTCATCTTTAAAAGCTATTACTCAATATTTTTGTTGATGGAAATGATTTTTCATTTTCCTTCCTGTACTTACAACATGGCCAGTTACACACAAAATTGTTTACTGTAAATTTCTATTTTATTTTTTCTAACATGGATGGTTCTGGCAAGGAGTTTATCTCCTGTTAAGCACATTTCTTTTTGGCCATGAAGACAAGCTATGCCAAATTGCCTTAGCTATTTAGTCTTATCCATGGTGCAATACTTGCCAGGAGATTCCCTAGGGAAATTAGGCAATTCTCATCAGCTTGGCTATCTTGGCCCTAAGTTTTCTCAAAATAACCTGGACCTTTTCCGAACTCTTCGCTTCCATCTCACTGGTCCCTGGATGAGTTGTGTAAGGTTTTGAAATGATCTTGATCCACCTAATTTGAAATCACCACAGGTAACAGAAGGGAAAGCTGAGAGAAGATTATTGCCATGCAAGACAGATCTTCAGGAAGCTGATACAAGCCCCATATGGAAGGCCTCAAGTCTACTCCTTTCTTACTAGATGGTTTCTTTATTCATGATGGGGGAGGGGATTCTGCTAGGAAATGGTATCTCTCTGGCTTTCTACTAGAAGAGCGTAAAAATGAAAATGTGGAGAGCAGACTCCCAATGCTTCTTTCATGTACCTTCCCAGAGCTGAATCTGCAGTGTAAACAGTAGGTCACAACTATAGGGACTTCAGCTAATTACCCAGTGGTAGGTGGTGGGGACGTAGCCCCAGTGGTATGGTGGTTAAGAGCTTAGCTGCTAACCAAAAAGTTGGCAGTTCAAATCCACCAGCTGGTCCTTGGAAATCCTATGAGGCAGTTCTAATGGGGCAGTTCTACTCTGTCCTATAGGGTCACTATGACTTGGAATCAACTCAACAGCAGCAGGTTTTTTTTTTTTTTTTTTAATTAGATGATGGGGATAAAATAAGATAAAATTGTATACTTCAACTAGGAAGTATACAATTAAGCATGGATACAAATAATTTCAATAAACTATGGATACAAAAAAATTCAATTCAGGGATACATACCATGGAAAGAAGTACTATTTTAAAAGTGAAGGGGTACAGCGTTGGGCAAAGGGTTGCTTTTGACACCTGTTAGTATCTACTTGTCCACAGAAAGTACATATTCTATTTTTAATCTAACAGATGTTCGTACAGCACTTGCGATGTGTCATGCGCTATTGTAAAGGCTTTACAAATATTAACTAATCTAATCTTCACATTAATCTTATGAGATCAATATTGCCATCATCAGTCTCATTTCACAGATGAGGAAACTGAAGCAGAGGCAGTTTGAGTAACTTGACCAAAGTCCCACGATAGAAAGTGGCAGAGCTGGGATTAGAATTCAGAGGCCTTAATCTTACTGCTAATATAGACATCTTTCAGCAAATCCCGTTAAAGGGAAAGATTCTGTGAGCTGGTCTGTAGGGAAAGCTGTAAAGGGGAGGGTCAGGCAGTGAAAAGGCCTGTGTGTGTGGTACTCCCATCAGGGTGCTGTGATAACCTATTCCTATTTTACTTTTCAGCCTAACCAGGCCTATCAGAGACCCCTGAAAGTGCCAATCTCAAAAGAAGGGATCATATAAGTAATCTTTGACCACCTTACAAACAATTTTTGCAAACAGCAGCTTCTCTCACCACACTTCTCCTCCACATGCTGAGAAAATTAATGACAAAGACCGCCTTTCCCACAGGCAAGTCCAAAACTGCCCAGATTTTCAATGGAAATGAGAGAGCAGCTGGTCAAACCAGGGATAGTATAGCTTCTTTGTTGCTACCATCTCTAGTGCAAAAATAACTGGACCTCCCAATAGCCAGGGAATTCAAAGAACAGAGAGAGGGGAAGAATAATGCATCAATTTCATGAACCAGAAAATAATGAAAATGCAGACAGGACTCTGCTCTCAGAGCAAATATCACACTAAAATGAAATTGCCAAATGGTCTCACCAGCAGACTCTCCTTCCCAAATATTTGTTTTTTTTCTCCCTCCTCCTTCCTTGCCTCTTTTACCCAGAAAATACAAATATGTGAAATATCAGCTGTTTGATCTTAATAAAGTTCCCTACATTTTTGAGCCCTGGTCTCTTCATCTATAAAATGTAGGAACAAATCTGACCTCATAGGGTTTCTCTGTGAATTAAACAACGGAAGCACTGGGTACTGTACCTGCTTCATAGGGAACACTTGAATATGCCTTTCTTTTTTACTAACACAAACAGCTTTCATGGAAAAACATGCTGTGATACATCAATACAATAGAATATTATTTGGTGTTAGAAATATGTGAGCTATCAGGCCCTGAAAATACTGGAGAAAACTTAAATGTATATTGTTAAGTGAAAGAAGCCAGTCTGAAAAAATTACATACTGCATTTTCTAATTATATTACATCCTGGAAGAGGAAAAAGCTATCCAGACAGGAAAAAGATCAGTGGTTGCCATGGGTTCAAGGAGAGGGTAGAGAAGAGGTGGGGCCAAGGTGCCAGAATAGCCAGATACTTCCTAGCAATCCCTCTTTTGGCAAAGACCAGAAAAATCAAGTGAAACAATTATATTTATGGCAAGCTTGGAACCCTGAACATCTAAGGCAAAGTCAGGAAACGGATTGAGCAGCAGGGGGAGAGAGATACGATTCAGAAGCAAAGAGGAATTGCCGGACCTGAATTGCTGGTATCTCTCAGGCACCACTCCCAGAAGTGGCTGCGGCGGGCTGGTGGTAGCATGGGGCGGCAGTTTCCTCAGTGAGAAGCAGCCACCTGCACAGCCTACGCACACCTCTGGAACCAGAGAAGAAAGGCGCTCTTGGCAAAAGCTAAGAACTTGTGTATATTTTACCACCTCCCACCCCCTCCCCAAGCTGGCTTCAGTGGCTGTTGATTTCCCTGGGCCTGAGATAGGCCAATTTGAGCACCCTAAGCCATGTTCCCAGACTTGGAGAAGGAATACATTCACAACAGGGGGAAAAGAAAATTCACCAGCTCCACTAGTCTGGGATGCTCAGGACAGAAGCGGCTTCTGTCCAGGCATAAACAGTGTGTGGACTTTGAATACCTTCCCTCCCTGCATGGACTTGTGTGGGCCTCTTTCAGGAGAACAGGCCCTTGTTGGCAGACTTCAACTGTTTAAGCTGTGCAGTGGAGAGTTGGGTGTTTGATATTTGACACAACCTTGCTTATTAAACAGGGTCCTTACCTACCCATATCAGGGGCCTAAGGACTGGTGTCTCTACTCAGGGCGCCCAGTCACCTGCAACAGGGGTCCAAGGATAACTGGTACCTCCCAGTCCTTACAACCAAAAGCAGTTGGGTGCCCATGGTCCGTCTGCAGAACCTACCCCCTCTATGCTCTAGGGAACAGGGACATGCTTTCCTTACAGACACTCAGGGCACAGATCTCAGCCCCATGCCTTGTTCAGAGTGTAACCCCATGCTGCAACCAGATACTGGTGCCTACACCAAACAACCCTGCCCTTCTAAAACTGTAGGACAGACCTGTACCACACACTTGATGACCAGCTACCTGGACACCTGAGCTGAATCCACACAAGAAAATTGAATAGTCATAAGCTCATATACCTGATAAAAGCTCTAGTCACCTGGTGAGAGGATGTCACATCTCTAAAGGCAAAAATAATCAAGCTAGCTCACTCAAGCAACTCATATGGGCATATCAAAAGAAAACGAAGCAAGAAACTAGGGTATAATAAGCAAATATATATTAAAAAAACCTAATACAATAACTTATAGATGGCTCAGAGACAACAGTCAGTATCAAACCACATAAAGAAACAGACCATGATTCCTTCAAAAAGTGATCAGAACAGAGAATCAAAGGATCTTCTGGATGAAGGTGCCTTCCTGGAATTACTGGATACAGAATTCAAAAGATTAATACAAAGAACTCTTAAGACATCAGGAAAGAGATTAGGCAATATGCAGAACAAGCCAAGGAACACACAAATAAAACAGTTGAAGAAATTAAAAAAGTTATTCAAGAACACAATGAAAAATTTAATAAGCTGCAAGAATCCATAGAGAGAAAGCAATCAGAAATTTGGAAGATTAACAATGAAATTACAGAATTAGCTCAATAAAAAGTCAGAGGAGGAGAATCAAGCAAGTAGAAGGCAGAATTGGTGACCCCAAAGATAAAGCACTTGGCACCAATATATTTGGAAAAAAAAAATCAGATAAAAGCATTAAAAAAAAAAAAAAAATGAAGAAACCCTAAGAATCATGTGGGACTCTATCAAGAAAATTACCTATGAGTGATAAGAGTACCAGAACAGGGAGGTATAATAGAAAATACAGAGAGAATTGTTGAAGATTTGTTGGCAAAAACCTTCCCTGATATCATGAAAGATGAGAAGGTATCAATCCAAGATGCTCATCGAGCTCCACAAGGTAGATTTTAAAAGAAAGTCACCAAGACATATAATCAAACTTGCCAAAACCAAAGATAAAGAATCTTAAGAGCAGTGAAGGGTAAACAAAAAGTCACCTACAAAGAAGAGTCAATAAGAATAAGCTCAGGCATCTGGCAGAAACCATGTAGGCAAGAAGGCAATGGAATGACTTATATAAAGCATTGAAGGAAAAAAATTGCCAGCCAAGAATCATATATCCAGCAAAACTGTCTCTCAAATATAAAGGTGAAATTAAGACATTTCCAGATAAACAGAAGTTTAGGGAATTCATAAAAACCAAACCAAAACTATAATACTAAAGGGAGCTTTTTGGTTAGAAAATCAATAATATCAGGTATCAACCCAAGACTAGAACACTGGACAGAGCAATCAGATGTTAACCTAGACAGAGAAATCACAAAAATACATCAAGATAAAAAAAAAAAAAACAAAAAACCTCAAAACAGGGAAACAGCAATGTCATTATGTAAAAGAAGACATTAAAAAAATAAGGATTAGGAAATGCAGTCATATATCTTTCATATGGACAGGAAGACAAAGTGATATAAAGACTTAAAAGTTAGGTTTAAACTTAGAAAAATAGGGGTAAATACTAAGGTAACCGCAAAGGAAACTAACTATCCTACTCATCAAAATAAAATACAAGAAAAAAATAGAGACTCAGCAGAAACAAAATCAACAACAATGAAGGAAGAAAAGGAAATACATAAACTACTCGGTACAAAAAAATTAAGTGGGAAAAAGAAACTGTCAACAACACACAAAAAAAGACATCAAAATGACGGCACTAAACTCATACCTATCCATAATTATGCTGAATGTTAATGGACTAAATGCACTAATAGACAGTGGCAGAATAGATAAAAAAAAAACAAAAAACACAATTTGTCTAAATGCTGCCTACAAGAGACACACCTTAGACTTAGAGACACAAACAAACTAAAACTGAAAGAATGGAGAAAAAATATATCAAACAAATGACAATCAAAAAAAAGCCAGAGTGGCAATATTAATTTCTGACAGAATAGACTTTGAAGTTAAATCCATCATAAAGGATAAGGAAGGGCACTATAATGATTAAAGAAAAAACACACCAGCAGGATTTAACCATATTAAATATTTACGCACCCAATGACCGGGCTGCAAGATACATTAAACAAATTCTAACAGCGTTGAAAAGTGAGATAGACAGCTCCGCAATTATAGGAGGAGACTTCAACACACCACTTTCGGTGAAGGACACAACATCCAGAAAGAAGATCAATAAAGACACGGAAGATCTAAATGCCGCAATCAACCAACTCGACATTATAGATATATACAGGACACTCCATCCAACAGCAGCCAAGTATACTTTCTTTTCCGGCACACATGGAACATTGTTTAAAATAGACCACATATTAGGTCATAAAGCAAGCCTTAGTACAATCCATAGCATCAAAATATTACAAAGCATCTTATCTGACCATAAGGCCATAAAAGTAAGGAATAAATAAAAGAAAAAGTAGGGAAAAGAAATCAAACACTTGGAAACTGAACAATACCCTGCTCACAAACAGACTAGGTTATAGAACACATTAAGGATGGAATAAAGAAATTCATAGAATCCAATGAGAATGGAAACACTTCCTCTTAGAAACTGGAACACAGCGAAAGCCGTGCTCAGAGGCCAATTTACATCAATAAATGCACACATACAAAAAGAAGACAGGGCCAAAATCAAAGAATTACCCCTACCCTTGAACAAATAGAAAGAGAGCAACAAAAGAAACCGTCAGTCACTAGAAGAAAGGAAATAATAAAAATTAGAGCACAACTAAATGAAACAGAAAACAGAAAAACAATTGAAAGAATTAACAAGACCAAAAGCTCATTCTTTGAAAAAATTAACAAAGTTGATAAAACATTGGCCAAACTGACAAAAGAAAAACAGGAGAGGAAGCAAATAACCCAAATCAGAAATGAGATGGGCGATATTACAACAGACCCAACTGAAATTGAAAGAATCATATCAGATTACTATGAAAAATTGTACTCTTACAAATTTGCAAACCTAGAAGAAAGGGATGAATTCCTAGAAACACACTACCCGCTTAACCTAACACAAACAGAGGTAGAACAACTAAATAGACCCATAACAAAAGAAGAGATTGAAAAGGTAATCAAAAAACTCCCAACAACAACAAAAAAAAGCCCTGGCCTAGTCCGCTTCACTGCAGAGTTCAACCAAACTTTCAGAGAAGAGTTAACACCACTACTACTAAAGGTATTTCAGAACATAGAAAAGGACAGAATACTCCCAAACTCATTCTATAAAGCCACCATATCCCTGATACCAAAAAAAAAGAAAATTACAGACCTATATCCCTTATGAACTTAGATGCAAAAATCTTCAACAAAATTCTTGCCAATAGAATTCAACAACATATCAAAAAAATAATTCACCATGACCAAGTGGGATTCATACCAGGTATGCAGGGATGGTTTAAGATTAGAAAAACAATTAATATAATCCATCATATAAATAAAACAAAAGACAAGATCCACATGAGCATTCCCCTTGAGATCGGGAACCAGAGAAGGACGCCCTTTATCACCACTCCTATTCAACATTGTGCTGGAAGCCCTAGCCAGAGCAATTAGGCTAGACAAAGAAATAAAGTGCATCCAGATTGGCAAGGAAGAAGTAAAAGTATCTCTATTTGCAGATGACATAATCTGATACACAGAAAATGATAAAGAATCCTCAAGGAAATTACTGAAGCTAATAGAAGAGTCAGCAGAGAATCAGGGTACAAGATAAACATAAAAAAAATCAATTGGATTCTTCTACACCAAGAAAAAGAACATCGAAGAGGAAATCACCACAACCATACCATTTACAGTGGCCCCCAAGAAGATAAAATACTTAGGAATAAATCTTACCAAAGATGTAAAAGACCTACACATAGAAAACTAGAAGACACTACTGCAAGAAACCAAAACAGAACTACATAAGTGGAAATACATACCCTGCTCATGGACAGGAAGACTTAACATTGTAAAAATGTCTATTCTACCAAAAGCCGTCTATAGACACAATGCAATCCTGATCCAAATTCCCACAACATTTTTTAATGTGTTGGAGAAACAAATCACCAACATCAAATGGAAGGGAATCAGGTCCTGGATAAGTAAAGCATTACTGAAAAAGAAGAACAAAGTGGGAGGCCTCACACTACCTGATTTTAGAACCTATTATACCACCATAGTAGTCAAAACAGCCTGGTACTGGCACAACAATAGATACATAGACCAATGGAACAGAATTGAGAATCCAGACATAAATCCATCAACATATGAGCAGCTGATATTTGACAAAGGCCCCAAAATCTGTTAAATGGGTAACAGACAACCTTTTTAACAAATGGTGCTGGCATAACTGGATATCCATCTGCAAAAAAATGAAACAAGACCCATACCTCACACCATGCACAAAAACTAACTCAAAATGGATCAAAGGCCAAAGTCTAAAATCTGAAATGATAAAGATCAAGGAAGAAAAAATAGGAACAACACTAGGAGCCCTAATACAAGGCATAAACAGTATTCAAAACATTACTAACAATGCAGAAGAGAAACTAGATAACTGGGAACTCCTAAAAATCAAACACCTATGCTCATCCAAAGACTTCACCAAAAGAGTAAAAAGATTACCTACAGACTGGGAAAAGGTTTTTAGCTATGACATTTCCAATCAGTGTCTGATCTCTAAAATCTACATGATACTGAAGAAACTCAGGTACAAATAGACAACCCACTTAAAAAATGGGCAAAGGATATGAACAGACACTTCACTAAAGAACACATTCAGGCTGCTAACAGATACATGAGGAAATGCTCACGATCATTAGCCAGTAGAGAAATGCAAATTAAAACTACAATGAGATTCCATCTCACTCCAACAAGGCTGGCATTAATCCAAAAAACATATAATAATAAATGTTGGAGAGGCTGTGGAGAGATTGGAATGCTTATACACTGCTAGTGGGAATGTAAAATGGTACAACCACTTTGGAAATCAATTTGGTGCTTCCTTAAAAAACTAACAATAGAACTACCATACGATCCAGCAATCCCACTCCTGGCAATATATCCTAGAGAAATAAGAGCCTTTACACAAACAGATATATGCACACCCGTGTTCACTGCAGCAGTGTTTACTATAACAACAAGATGGAAGCAACCAAGGTGCCCTTCAACAGATGAATGGATAAATAAATTATGGTAGATTGACACAATGGAATATTATGCATCTATCAAAAACAATGATGAATCTGTGAAACATTTCATAACATGGAGGAATCTGGAAGGCATTATGCTGAGTGAAATTAGTCAGCTGCAAAAGGACAAATATTGTATAAGACCACTAGAATAAGAACTTGAGAAATAGTTTAAACAGAAAAGAATATTCTTTGATGGTTAGAGATGGGGGAGGGAGGGAGGGAGAGGTGTTTTCACTAATTAGATAGCAGATAAGAGCTATTTTAGGTGAAGGAAAAGACAACACAGAATACAGGAGAGTTAGCATAACTGGACTAAACCAAAAACAAAGACATTTCCTGAATAAACTGATCACTTCAGAGGCCAGTGTAGCAGGGGCAGGGGTTTGGGGACCATGGTTTCAGGGGACATCAAAGCCAATTGTCATAATAAAATCTGTTAAGAAAACATTCTGCATCCCACTTTGGAGAGTGGCGTCTGGGGTCTTAAATGCTAGCAAGTGGCCATCTAAGATGCATCAATTGGTCTCAAACCACCTGGAGCAAAGGCGAATGAAGAACACCAAGAACACAAGGTGATTATGAGCCCAAGAGGCACTAGTCTGAGTCCAGAAGAACTAGATGGTGCCCGGCTACAACTAATGACTGTTCTGACGGGGAACACAACAGAGATCCCCTGAGGGAGCAGGGGCACAGTGGGATGCAGATCCCATATTCTCATAAGAAGACCAGACTTAATGGTCTGACTGAGACTAGAATGACCCCAGGGGTCATGGTTTCTGGACCTTCTGTTACCCAAGACAGGAACAATTCCCAAAGCCAACTCTTCAGACAGGGATTGGACTGGAATATGGGATAGACAATGATACTGGTGAAGAGTGGGCTTCTTGGATCAAGTAGACACATGAGACTACGTTGGCATCTCCTGTCTGAAGGGGAGATGAGAGGGTAGAGGGGGTCAGAAGCTGACCGAATGGACAGGAAAGAGAAAGTGGAGGGAAGGAGTGTGCTGTCTTATTAGGGTGACAGCAATTAGGAGTATATAGGAAGGTGTTTATAAATTTTTATACATGAGTCTGACTTGATTCGTAAACTCTCACTTAAAGGACAGTAAATATGAAAAAAACAAAAAGGACAGGGTAGAAGGATGAATAGGTGGAGCACAGGGCATTTTTAGGGCAGTGAAACTATTCTGCCCAACAGTGTAACAGTGAATACATGATATTAAGCATTTATGGAAACCCATAGAACTGTACAACACAAAGACTGAAACTATGGACTTTGTATGTTATGCACTGTTGCATTAATTCTGACTCAGAAGCACTCCGTATGACAGAGTAGAACTGCCCCATAGGGTTTCCTAGGCTGTAATCTTTATAGGAGCAGATTGCCAGGTCTTTTCTCCAGTGGGGTACCTGCTGATTTGACCCACCAACCTTTCTGTTAGCAGCTGAGTGCTTAACCATTGCATCACCAGGGCTCCTTCTATGGACTTTAGTTAATAATATTATATCAAAGGAGTATTTGGTAACTCTGTACTTATTATGCAATTTTTATATATAAACCCATAACTTCTTCAAAAATAAAGTCTATTAAAAAAAAAAGCAGCTTTTGAGTAACGGCTCATCTTGCTTCATAGCTTTGTGATCTTGCATATGTCATTTAACCTCACTGAACTTGAACTGTCATCCATAAAAATGAGTGTAAAGAAGTGGAAGCATTTATCATCCTGACAACCAGAATTTCTATTAGGCAGCAGACCGTGTTTGTATGTAAAAAAGCCCCCTGATAAGCTCTGATGTTAGCTGGCTGGTGCCACGGCTTCAGAGAAAAGGGACAAAATGATGCTCCAAGTGGGGCAACGAACCTTGAAAAAGAAGAGTGGAGAAAACACTGAAAAAAGAAGAGATGGAGGACAGGCCAGAGAAGACAACCAGATGGGGAGCCACTAAAATCAGCAGGGGTAAAGATTCAGGAGACTCCGCAGAGGTGGGGGGTTTCAGGGCACGACCAGAGCAAGTTTTCTTACCATTTTAATGGTTACCAGTAGAGGAAGCTACCAGTCATGTTTTCTGCACCTCCTGGACCATGGTATCAATATGTACCGCAAGTGTGATGTGCTTCATGGAACATGGTACCAATATGGCCCACTCTCAATCAAACTAATAACAATTTTATGTGCAGCAAGTACAATGTTTATTTAGCGTTTTGTGTCATTTTGGAAAGTTGAGTAAGATAGTTTATGGCTCAGTTGTAACCAGCAAGTGTGACACACTTCCTGGGCCATGGTACCAATATGTACTGCATTTGCAATGTACTTCATGGAATGTCGAACCGACATGGCCCACTTACAATTGGTACCCCATTTTTTAAAATAATAAAAACACTGCCAACAAACAATGATCCTGCATCCATTCCAATTAGTGAAAAAAACATGGTATCACCAAAAAAAAAAAAAAATCACCCATGAGAGGGTTAATGTTTCAGTTAAAGTTGTTTGTGTTGCTGTGATGCCAACCCTTCTCTGTTTTACCACTGCATCTTTAAGGACAGTCTAATAGACTCCGACATGTTTGTTAGCAGTGTTGATTTGATAGACATTGAAGAGCCTGAGTTCCTCACATAGGTCAACAAAGATGGTCCAGGAAAGAGGTAGTGTTCAAAACAGCAGGTACCCAGACACTTAGGTGGCCATGAAAACAGACTGTTAGACATATTGGGGTAAGTACTGGTTGTCTGCAGAGCCCTGGTGGCACAGTCGTTAAAGCGATCAACTCCTAACTGAAAGGATAGTGGTTCACAGCCACCAGTTGCTCTGTGGAGAAAGATGTGGCAGTCTGCTTTCACAGAGATGACAGCCTTGGAAACCCTATGGGGCAGTTCTACTCTGTCCTACAGCATCGCTATGAGTCAGAATCAAGTTGACATGTTTTTCTTTCCCCCCATTGGTTGTCTGCAGGCCCAGGTGGGTGGTGAGGTGAGCTAAACCCAATGCTACCTAGATTTTAAGAGGCAAGAAGGATTCTAGCTGACAGCTGGGTTACTCGAGGATAATCGTATTAACCTAGCGGTTAAATGACTTAACGTCAGCATTGTGTTACCAGGCCCTTAATAGGTGTCCTTTCTCCTTCCCGCCTTTATCCCCTTCCTCTGTCCTTTGTATCCTATTGGCTTTATATCTAGCCTTTAAGAAAACTCTCTGATTTTACTTTGGAGCGCGTGTTTCTATGTCGTAGTCCAGCCTACATCATTCCAAAGGGGAAATATTAGCTTGTCTTTTCCAACTGCAGTATCTTTTGATCTCCGGAATGCACATTTTTTTTTTCTCTTAAGCCATATCATTCCAGTGAATATTCATCTGTGTAAAAGTGATTCATTATCACCTTTCACTTTTACCATCAACTGTCTTCTTGTTCATTACCATCCAGAGGCTGGTTTCTCATTTTTGTCCTTGAATCTGCAGATTTTATTTCCTCTGCAGACTACTTTTCCCATCTTCTTTTACAGTTTCTGTGTTCCTCCATAACCATCCCTCTGTGTTACGTGATCAAACTGAGTGGCAGTCACTAAATTATTGGGTATTCTCTGTAGCTTCCCAGCGTCGATGATTTGGGGGCTGTATAATCTGCTAGCTTTTTTCAGTGAGCCATATATTGGGAAGGATATATGGGTATTACCGCTCACAAAGCTCAAAATGCGAGGGAGCTTATTCAGACTAGTGTCTCCAGCTGATTTAGAGATCAACTTGCTGTTTATTATCAACCATTATCTGTGCTGATTTTTTCCTCTGCATTCTCTTTGTCTTTCTGTCTCTTGCTCTATGCAATCATGTTGCTTAGCTTCCTGTGCCGTTGCAATGCTGTTCCTCCACCCCAATGACATTTTCCACTGCCAATACCTGGATTTTGGGTCCTCTGCAGCCCTCTCCCCTTGTTTATAAATTCATTTGGTTAGTTCCAACTACTCACTAAAACGAATCTCAGGGACTCTGAAATTTTTTCACAGACTCTCCCCTAAAATATTCACCCTAGCCATGTGGTACCTATGCCCAATCCTCTCCCCTTTTTGCCTGAAGGTAGTAGTGAATTGATTAATCATACTCTTCAATTCAGGACACAGTATTAGTTATCATCATTGGTTCATGAATACCCTCTCCCTTATTTTATAGATTTATGTATTTTTTTTCTTTTCCCAATGCCTTATTCCTATTTGTTTGCATGTGTTCATAAAAATTATGTATAGATATTTCTGCTATAATGCTTGTTTTGTAACAGTGAATCTGTTCCAATGCCATTGGCATAGGAAGTAATTTGAGCACAACACAAATTTTACATTGTGTATAATTCTATGCAGGAGGAACACTAGATGAATGCAAAAAAACCACCCTCAGCTGATTGGAGCCTCCCAGGAATACTCTAAATGCCACATACACATACTCCTCAAACATCTCTCAGCTACCTCAATCTACCACATGCATTATGAACCATACACAGCCACATCTAGTATTACAACTTTCCCTTTGATTTCAGATAAGCCTCCTTCCTCCACTTCACAATAACTCACAAACTGCCACTCTTCTGATGCCCACTTCCACAAGAAAACTTCAGGTCTTTTCGAAGATCAAGCACCATATTTATTGTAGTGCGAATATACTTCTTCACCATTTAACATGCTCTAGACTTTTAATTAAAGATTCTTTTTTTTTTTTAATGTCTCTGATGAGGTTTTTGAATGTTGTACTGTAACCCTAACCCCATTTTATTTACAAACCCTGTGTTTTTTTATTGTACATTTTGCATAGCATGGCTATTTTTAGGAACACATATGTAGCATTATGCAGAACTGATTATAGCATTGTTTTGTGCACATGTGTATTTAATTTATGGAACTGAAATTTTGTTGTAAACATCATTCTGTTCCCTGCTAATCTTTTTTCACCCTAAGCACTCTTTTCAGGTAATTCTATGTTGCCATGTATGGTGTCTAATTGTTTCATTTTACTCCTTCATAGTCTACTCATCTACTCTCCCATGGATGGGCACCCATGTTGTCTTCAAATCCCTGCTACCATAATAACATTAAAATGAACACATTTATAAAACCCCCCAGAGCCCTGGTCATCCAGTGGTTAACTGTTTGGCTGTTTGAGTCTACCAGCCGCTTGCTGGAAACCCTATGGGCAGTTCTATTCCATCTGTCCTATAGGGTTGTTATGAGTCAGAACTGACTTGACAGCAAAAGGTACAGTACAGGTATACAAACCCCCTTATGGATTTGTGCAATACTTTATTTGGAATCTATACCTAGAAGTAGAATGTCTAGATTATAGAGTGAGAAAACCCTTGTATTGCTGTTAGTTTCCACCATGTCAGCCTCTGCACAACAGAGCAAAAGGCTGTCCAGTCCTGTGCCATCCCCATGATTGGTTGTGGATTGGACTGTTAAAAAGATTGCCAAACTTTTCTTCCTAGTCTCAGTCTGGAAACTGCTGAAATCTGTTTAGCATCATTGTTGTTGTTGTTAGGTGCTGTCGAGTTGGTTCTGACTCATAGCAACCCTATGTACAACAGAACAAAACACTGCCGGGTTTTGCACCATCCTCACAATTGTTGCTATGTCTGATCCCATTGCTGCAGCCATTGTGTCAATCCATCTCATTGAGAGTATTCTTCTATTTTGCTGACCCTCTACCTTACCAAGCATGATGTGCTTCTCCAGGGACTGGTCCCTCCTGAAAATACATCCAAAGTACATGAGAGGAAGTCTCCCCATCCTCACTTCTAAGGAGCATTCTGGTTGTACTTCTTCCAAGACAGAGTTGTTTGTTTTTCTGGTGGTCCATGGCACATTCAGTATTCTTCACCAACACCCTAATTCAAAGGCATCAATTTTTCTTTTGTTTTCTTTATTTGCTGTCTAGCTTTTGCATGAATATGAAACAACTGAGAATACCATGGCTTGGGCTAGGCACAGTTTATTCCTCAAAGTGATATCTTTGCTTTTTAACATTTTAAAGAGGTCTTTTGAAGCAGATTAAGTAACAAAGCAGCATGTAATCCTCCACCAACAAATGGGTGTGGCTGCATATGAGGTGCGTTGGCTGGGAGTCCAACCTGGGTCTCCCACACAGAAGATGAGAATTCTATCACTGAGCCACCACTGCGAATCCTTACTTTTCCTAAGTAGTAACAGCTTGCACTCAAGAATGCATCTGCTGGTCTACCATCTTCACAACAGTGCATAAGTGTGTTTATATACCCAATCTCTACTGGTACTCGGGATGTGCCAGCTTTCTAATTTTTACCCATCTCTCCTAAATTTCCATGTTATATTTCTTCTTAGTCTCCCCAGCTTCAGATCCCTGGATTACTTGTGACTACTTTGACCCCGTGTTATTCCTGTGATTCAATCCACAGGGAATATGTCTTTAGCTCTGACATACATATCCCTTTCTCCATGATCTACAACCATCCCATGGTTACCATCTTTCTCTACTTTCTCAATATATGTCCTACCTGTTCCATCAGGTACCAGCTTCTTACCCTCTAGTTCAGCATATACTCCAATATCTAATTCTCCAATTTTATTTACTCATTACTTTATAAGCACAGCTTGGATGCTTAAAAATGTCTCAATATCCATCAACTCTTCTGTGAACCCTTCCCTGATCACCTCACACAAAGTAGAGATAATTGTTTCCTCCACAATATCTGACATATGTTCATTACCTTTATTCCCCCTCTTTGTTTTGTTAATGTTTGTTTATATAGCTCTTTTACTATGGGGATCCTGAGTTTTTTGAAGGTAGGGCATTTGGCTTATTCATATTTATTTCTCTCACATTTAGCAGGCTCTTAAAAACTCTCCTTGAGTGATGGAATAAATTAGCAAAAAAATGAATAAATCAAATGTTATTTTATATCAAGTGCCCTTAAGTAATCAAAGTTCGCAATGCCCAGTATGTTAGTCACAATTTAAAAATCTTTATTAACATGGAACCAAAAAAAAGATGAAAAAATTTTTAATTAAAAAACCGTGTCTTAAAACCAATTCACACAAGAGATTGCCTGATTATTATTATTATTTTTTTCCCTTAGAAAAAGATGTTTTATTAATTAGTCTCTCTGGTTTGAGCCTTTTTCTACAGTTCTCATACTGGGTATCAGTAACCCTGGGATCTGGTAAAATTTGTTGACAATGAATTCTACAGCTCATCCTTACATCATTTTCAAGTGAATTCCAGCTGAATTCCAGATGAGTCGATTCACTTTTTCTTTTCTTATGGTCCCTTAAACACACACACACATACAACAACAGCAACAACAAAAAGGAATTAAGAAAGACTATGGCTATGTATTATTTGTTCAGGGATATACGTGCCCTGATGGCACAATGGTTAAGTGCTCAGCTGCTAACTTAAAGGTTGACAGTTCCAACCCACATGATGGCTTTGCAGGAGAAAGACCTGGTGTTCTGCTTCCACAAAGATTATAGCCAAGAAAACCTGTGGGGCAGTTCTATTATGGCACATGTGTCTGAACTGACTCAATGGCACCCAACAACAAAAACAATATAAGCTACTGTGTGTGTGTGTGTGTGTGTGGGTGGGTGGGTGGGGGTGGAGAAGAAGTATAAATAGGGTAGTCTACCATCTCAGTTTGCCCAAGGCTGCCCTGATTTTAACCCTGAAAGTACCACATCCCAGGAATCTTGATTCCCGTCAAACCTTCTCTTACTTCCAGTGTCTTAACCAGGAATTCAGGGGCTTCTAGTGTCTAACGCTAACCTTCTTTTCTGTCTTACTTTAAGCAATTCTTCCTGAACTCTACTTTGTAACCTGTGCTTTATTTATACACTTGCCTCAACTGTTACAAGTACAAATTCTACCTAATTGTCAAGGGCTAGTTTAAGTGTTATTTCTTCCCCCAGGTGTGCTCTTTACCCATAGGTTCTCCCTAATCTGAAATACGGCTTAGAATACTGATATATTTCTGCCTTGCATTACACTGTCATATATACGTGCTCTCTCTCATTTTTCTCAAAAGGGAATGGATATTATGCATGTGACTGCAGAACGTAATTCAGGCTCTGCTCATAAAAAAATTGTTATATATATAAATAACTGTCTATTTGCTTATATTTCAACACCAACTATTTATCTTATCAATTAGATTTGTTTTCCCGTATCGAATGAATGACAGTCATTAAATAATCATAATGATTTAGTTTTTCTTATTTATGTTCTTCTATATAATTTTTTTTATATATATAATTAAGGGAAACCCTGGTGGGGTAGTGGTTAAGAGCTATGGCTGCTAACCAAAAAATTGGCAGTTCAAATCCACCAGGGGCTCCTTGGAAACCATATGGGGCAGTTCTACTCTGTCCTATAGAGTTGCTATGAGTTTGAATCGACTAGATGACAGTGGGTTTGGTTTTTTGGGCTTCTATAATTAAGGGAAAGAACATGTTACAACAGAAAGAGCATATGCACTACAGCCATTCATACAAGAGTTAAAATTCTAGTCCATTTACTACTTTGTATAAATCATCTTAACTCCCTGAGCTCCAGTTTCTCCAACTTTGAAATGGACATAAAAACACCTTTTATATGAGGAGCCAACATGGCACCCTAGACAGATGCATCATGTTGTTCCCCTGCAGCAAACACTTGAAAAACTAAGTAAAACAGATGACAATTGTCAATCCCTGGAAACCTGAGCATCAAATGAAGGGATAAAATACTAGATCAAATGCTTAATGGAAGAAGAAACTGAGGGAAAACAGAGGACTAGGAGAGATACGGAGGTTCCCTGCCAGCTAACACGGCACAGCATCACCATCTTGAAAAGCAGCCAGCAATGACCACAGACAGGGAGTACAGGAAGGCAACTTCACGGACCTTCTAATAGCAGACAGAGCACCCGGTAACCAGGGAAACCCACTCCCCCACCTGTCACTTTCTGGTGAGTAGAAGCAACAACCTCCCTATCCCGGCAGCCCTCATCACTGGGGTCCACAATATGACTCTTCCCTCCATTCCCCAGGCCCGCCCCAACCCCTCCTGCCATGTGATTTCTTTTTCTTTTCTTTCTTTCTTCCGTTTATTTCTCCCTCCCATCTAGCCCCATACAACACCCCATCCCTGTTGGCCCCTGGAGTGCCGCCAAGGCTAGAGAGCCACCCAGGGTCTACCATTTCCTCACCCTCCAGCTGCTAATACGTGGGCATTTTTTTTTTCCATTCTTTCTCCTCTCACCTGGCACTATACGCCACCTCCCCTTCCCACTGGCCCACAGGTCTGCCCCACTCCCACTCAATGGCCCCAACTGTGCCATCACTTTTTTTTCTCTTCCTTTTTTTTATCCCTCCCACCTAAAACCATATACTATCTCCCTGCCTTTTCACCAGCCCCTGCCACACTGCCCTGTGCCCTGGGTCCACCCTACACCTGCCCTCTGGCTCCCACCATACCACCTTTTTTTCCTTTTTGTTTCTTTTCTTTACTCTTCCCACCTAACACCATTAGCCACCTTCCCTCCTTTCCACAGGTCCCCGAGTCCCTCCACACAGCCATTTTTTATTCTTTTTCCTTCCTTAATTTTCTTTCGCCCTCCCACCTAGCCCCATATGCCACCTCCCACTAATCCCCATAGGTCCCTATAGTGCCACCACAGTGGACAGAGAACCACCAGCACATCAGCATGGTGCTGCTCTGTGTCCACCCCACACCCACATGCTGGCTACCAACGCACCACCATTTTTTTCTTTTTTTTCTTTCTGTCTCCCTTCCACCTAGCCCATATGCCACCTTCACCCCTTACCGCTGGTCCCTGAGCCTGCTCTGCCCCCACCTGCTGGCTCCTACTGGGTCAACATTTTCTTTCTTTCTTTCTCTCTCTTTTCTTTATACCTCACACCAACCCTGTATGTCACCTCCCACACTTCCTACTGGCCCCCACAGCACCACTGTGACTAGAGTGCCTCAGCACTCAGGCTTGCTGTTGCACTGGGCCTGCACTGCCGCTTACCTCCTGGCACTTGGCCAGCTGCTCAATGGTGGGAAGTGATCCCATACCACTCTCTGTCTGGCACCACCGCCCATCTGGTGAGGGGCTATGAATGCTCCCACACTGCTGGACCAACATCAGGAGGCAGATAGCATCTGCCCAGTCCATGCTTAGCCACCTCACCAAACCAGTGAACAGCAAAGCAGTCTTGTCCTGCTTGCTGCTGACCTTCCAATCTAGATAAGGTGGTGAAATCTATTGTGCCCACAGACAAGCAAGCAGAAAAGCGCCCCTGGCCTCCCCGCCTTGACATATCAAAACAAAATAAAAATGCAGGATGAAACAAAGAAAGGTAAATCAATACATAAAGAAAAAAATACCTGAATGTCTCAGAGACAGCAGACAATATCAAAACATTTAAAAAAGGACAAGATGGCTCCAGCAAGTGACCAAAATAAAGACTCATGTAAACATTTGGAAGAAAAAAAGGCATTGTAACTACCTGATATGAAACCCAAAAGAATAATACTTAGGGTTCACCAAGAGATTAGAAAAGAGACCAAGGAAAACAAAGACAAAATCACAGAAAAAATAGATAAAATCATAGAACAAACACAACTAAAGAAAACATTACTAAAATCATGACCTCGCCAGGTCGGTGCAACCCCCACAGGCCAGCTCTCTCAGTGCCATATTTTTTTTATTTTTCTTTGTCTTTCCCCGTCTCACTTTTCCTTCTCCACCCGTCTAGGACCTGTACTGCCTCTGCCCCTTACTGACGGGCTGCACTGTGCCACCCAGTGAGAGAAACCATCAGTTTGCTGCCACCCCAATTCCACCCTGCCCCCAATGGCTGACTCCCCCAGCACTGAATTTATTTATTTATTTTTCTGTTTGTTTCTTTCTTTTCTCTCTTTCCCTTCTTTCCTTTCCTTTCTCCTGCCCACCTAGCCCTGTGCACTATCCATGCCCCCCCCCCTTGACAGGTGGAGCTCTACTGCTTGGTTAGAGAGTCACCAGGCACACAGCCTCATCAGGTCTGCACCACCCCCACCTGTCAAATCCTACCATGCTGCCATTTTACTTACTTTATAATTTTTGCTTCTATTTCTAGCTCTTCTTTCTCTTACCCTCTCAGCTGCATACATCAAATCCTCTTCCATCCCTCCTGCCTACCCATCTGCACTGCAAACTGAGTGCTGCATCCACCATTGAAACAATGGAAGACGGGATAAGAGAAACTGAAGACAGTCTTGGGTACCACTTTGAGAAAAAATCAGAGAAAAGAATGAAGAAAAATGAAGAAACCCTGAGAACAATGTGGGATCAATCAAAAGCAAAAACTTGTGTGTGATAGTGCTCTAGAACAGGGAGAGAAAACAGAAAACACAAAGAGGATCGTTGAAGATTTGCTGACAGAAAACTTACGTAATATCATGAAAGATGAAAAGCTGACCATTCAAGAAGCTCAACAAATCCCACATAGGATACATTGCAAAAGAAAATCATTAGGACATATCATAATCACACTCACTAAAACCAAAGACAAATAAAGAATCCTGAGAGATGCACGAGAAAAACAAAAAGTGACATACAAAGAGGAAACAATAAGACTAAGTTCTGACTGCTTGGCAGACACCATGTAGGCAAGAAGGCAATGGGAAAACATATATAAAACCTTGGAAGAAAAACATTGCCAACCAAGAATGATACATCCTGCAAAACTCTCACTCAAATATGAAGGCAAAATTAGGACATTTCCAGATAAACAGATATTAAGAGAATATATAAATCCAAATCAAGCTTACAAGAATTATTAAAGGGAGTCCTTTGGTTAGAGAACCAACAACATCAGATAACAACCTGAATCAAGGATGCAGGAGTGCATTGGCTAGATACCAACCTAGCTAAAGGACTTGCAATAATAAAACAAAGCTAAAAGACTAAAACAAGGACACAGAGATGTCAATTTGTGAATGATGACACTGTCAAATAAAAAGGAGAATAAACTGTGTAGGTATAGATTTTTTAAATGGAGAAGAAATCAAGGCAATATCAAGGAGTAAAAGACTGGTTCAAACTGGGAAGATAAAAGTAAATTTCAAGGTAACCACAAAGAAAAATTAAAAGAAACCCTACTCATCAAAAAAAAAAAAAAAAAGGAAAACATAAAGACTCAGTAAACACAAAATCTACAATAAAAGAAAATCTACAAACAAAAGGAACTCAGCACAGGAAATTAAGAGGAACAAAGAAAACATAAGCACCACAAAAAAAAACACAACAATATGACATCAATAAACTCAGACCTATCAATACTCACATTGAATGTAAGTGGCTCATATACACCTGTAAAGAAGTAGAGTGGCAGAATAAATACAAAAACACAGCCCATTAAAATGCTGTCAACAAGAGACACATCTTAGACACAAAGACATAAATACGTTAAAAATCAAAGGATGGAAAAAATGTATTAAAAAAAAAGTATCAAGCAAAGAGTAAATAAAAAAGGGCAGAAGCAGCAGTACTAATCTCAGATAGTATTAGCATTATATATTTTAAGACAAAATCCACCATTAAAGAGAAGAAATGACATTATGTGATGATTAAAGGGACAATCCAACAAGAAGACATAACTTTAATAAATATTTATGCACCCAATGACAGGGCTCCAAAATACATAAAACAAACTCTAACAGCATTGAAAAGAGAAATAGACAGTTCTACAATAATAGCAGGAGACTTCAACACACTGCTCTCAGTGAAAGTAGGACATCTAGAAAGAAACTCAAAAATGATACAAAAGGTCTAAAGGTCACAATCAACCAACTTGACCTCATAGACAAATATAGAACAATCCATGCAACAGTAGCAAAGTATACATTCTTTTCCAATGCACAGGAAACGTTCTCCAGAATCAACCACATTTTAGGACACAAAAAAACCCTCAATAAAATTAAAACATTGAAAGAATACAAAGTCTTTTCTCTGATCACAATGCCATAAAAGTAGAAATCACTAACAGAAAGAGCAAGAAAAAAAAAATCAAATACATGAAAACCGAATAACACCTTGCTTAAAAACAACTGGGTAATAGAAGAAATCAAAGAGTGAATCAAATTATTCCTAGACTCAGATAAGGACACAGCAAAGGCTCTGTTCAGAGGTCAATTTATAGTAATAAATGCAAACATCAAAAAAGAAGAATGAACGAAAATCAAAACATTAGCCCTACAACTCAGGCAAATAGAAAGAAAACAGCAAAAGAAGCCCACAAGCACCAGAAGGAAAAAAAAAATTATAAAGATAAGGGTCTAATCTTTAAAATTGATAGACTGCTTCAACACTTTAATAACAAAAAGATAAATAATCCAATTAAAAAATAGACAAAGTATACGAACAAACATTTCACCAAAGAAGACATTCAGGCAGCTAACAGACACATGAGGGAATGCTCATGATCATTAGCCTTTAGAGAAGTACAAATGAAAACTAAATGAGACACCATCTCACCCATTAGTAGCGCTAATCAAAAAAACAGAAAATAACAAATGTTGAAGATGTGGGGAGATTGGAACTCTTATGCACTCCTGGTGGGAATGTAAAATGGTACAACCACTATGGAAAATGATATGGTGCCTCCCTAAAAAGCTAGAAATAGAAGTACCACATGATTCAGCAATCTCACTACTAGGAATATGTTCTAGAGAAATAAGAGCTGTCACACAAATGGACATATATACACTCATGTTCATTGCAGCATTATTCATAATAGTAAAAAGATGGAAACAACCCAAGTGCCCATCAACAAATGAATGGATAAACAAATTATGATACATATGCATGATGGAATACTATGCAATGATAAAGAATGATGATGAATCTATGAAACATCTTAAGACAAGGATGAATCTGGATGACATTATGCTGAGTGAAATAGATCAATCACAAAAGGACAAAAAATGTATGAGACCAGTATTATAATACTCAAGAAAAGTTTGCACACAGAAAAATAAAATCTTTGATGGCTATGGGGGAGGGGAAGTAAGGATAGAAATTCCCCAACTAAATAGTAGACAAATGTTAACTTTGCTGAAGGGAAAGACAACACACATTATAGGGGAAGTCAGCACAACTTGACCAAAGCAAGGTCATATAAGCTTCTTAGATACATCCAGATATCTTGAGGGACTGCATTACTGGGGCTGAGAGCTGGGGGACATCTAGGTCAATTGATATAACATAGTTCATAAAGAAAATGTTCTACATTCTACTTTGGTGAGTAGCATCTGTATCTTAAAAACTTGTGAGTGGCCATCTAAGTTACATCTATTGCTCCCACCCCATCCAGAGCAAAGGAGAATGAAGAAAAACCAAAGACACAAGGAAAATATTAGTCTAAAGGACTGATACCACATGACCCACAGTCTCCACCAGCCTGAGCCCAGAAAAATAGATGGTGATTGGCTACCATCATCAACTGCTCTGGCAGGGATTATAATAGGGCCTGGACAGAAAAAAAAAAAAAAAGGACAGAGAGGGAGAAAAATGTGGAACAAAATCCAAATTCACAAAAAAGGGCCATACTTATCAGCCTGACAGAGATTGGAAGGAACCCCAAGACTTTGACCCCTGGACGCCTACTAACTCAGAACTGAAGCCACTCCAGAAGTCCACCTTTCAGCCAAAGATTAGACAGGCCTATAAAACAGACAATTACCCATGTAAGGAACGTGCTTCTTAGTTCAATCAAGTATACAAGACCAAACGGGCAACAGCTACCCAAAAGCAAAGATGAAAAGATAGAAAGGAACAGGAAAACTAGATGAATGGACACAAGGGAACCGGGGTGGAAGGAGGAGAGTGCTGACACATTGCCAGGATTGCAACCAATGTCACAAAACAATCTGTGTATAAATTTTTGAATAAGAAACTAATGTGTGCTATAAACTTTCACCTAAAGCACAACGAAGTTTAAAAAAAAAAAAACCTTACCTGTAGACATACTATACAACTTACTAAAAATTTACAACAGAAGTCAGCAAGGTTTTCTAAAAAGGAACAGAGTAAATATTTTTGACTTTGTGAGCTATATAAGTCTGTGCCCAAACTACTCAGCTCTGATATTGTAGTGCAAAAGTCTCCACAGACAATAAGTTAACAAATGGAATGGCTGTTCCCCAACAAAATTTTATTTACAAAAACAGGCATCAGGTCAGGAGTAGTTTGAGGACTATAGTTTTCTAACTTCTGTTGTATATTAATCACTTAATAAATGGGAACCTGTACCATTATGGGAAACCATGGTGGCATAGTGGTTAAGAGTTGGGCTGCTAACCAGAAGGTTGCTCCTTGGAAACCCTATGGGGCAGTTCTACTCTGTCCTATAGGGTTGTGAGTTGGAACGGACTCGATGGCAATGACTTTTTTTTTTTTTTTTTGGTACCATTATGAGCTAATCTTTACTTCCTTACTACACCTTTTGATTTTGTGGCACTGGTCCAAATTAAGCATAAACTAACCCATCATATGCAATTATATTTTGTAGGTTTTATTTATATATTTCCTATAACATTTCTCATAGGAGTAGTATAGAAAAATTATATGGTACAATACAATGAATCTGCTCCTGGGAGGGATGAGATATTGAAAGTTGATGTGCTAAAAATTTTAATCCCTGATTTGCCTTTTTCTTCTCAGCTATACTCACAGATGCTCCCTTTCTTATATTGCTATCTTTTCTGGAATCTACAATAATTATAATCAAGATCTGCAGCATGTTAAAAACAGTACATTTGTCTCTGAGAGTCCAGAATTATTAGCCTCTAAAAGCTCAGTGCCCTGGGGCAAAGCCTGGGTATCCAAGTCTATCAAGACCAGCTTTTCTCTCAAATGCACTGATTTCTCCCAAACTCAGTCTTTGTGTCCTGATTATCCCTATAATTTGCCAGAGCACTTCACTAAGTCACTATAAACAGTGGTTCTAAATCCTGGCTGCATGTTAGAATAAACTGGAAATGTTTTAAAAGGATTTTTTTTTCTTCCTTAGATAGGACTCTGAAAGCAGTAACCAAAAAAAAAAAAAAAAAAAGTGTAAATTAGACTTCAACAAAATTCGATACTTCTTTCATTGAAAAACATCATTAATAGTCAAGCCACAGATAAAACATTAAAAAACATATATTTGACAAAAAAACCAATTCCAGAATATGCAAAGAACTCTTACAACTCGATAAAGACAAGCAATATAATAAAAAATGGGCAAAGTATTTCAAAAGGCACTTAACAAAAGAAGATATATTAATGGCAAATAAGTGTATGACTAACTGGCCAATATAATTCATTATCACAAGGATAATAGCACTCTATATTTTCTAGAGTGGCAAAAATAAAAAAGACTGACAACATAAAACGTTGGTAAGGTTGTGGAAAAATTAGAACTGTCATAAATTATTGGTGGAAATGTAAAATTGCCTGAGCACTTAGAAAAAAGTCCTGGCAGTTTCTTATAAAGCTAAACATAAGCCTAGATTACAGCATAGCAATTTCTCTACTAGGTATTTGCTCAAGACAAATGAAAACATACATTCACAAAAGGACTTGTAAAGAATGTTCATAGTGAGATTAGTTATAATAGCCCAAAACTGGAAACAGCCAAAGTGTCCACTGAAAAGATAATGAATAAACAGATTGTGGTATATTTGTGTAATAGAATACTACTTTATTTAATAGAATAGAAAATTATAAATACATGCAACAACATGAATAAACCTCAAAAACATTATGAGAAGTGAAAGATGCCTTACACAAAAGCCTACACATTATATGATTCCATTTGTATGAAATTCTAGAAAAGAGAAAACTAATTTGTGTTGGGAAAAAATCCAGAACAATGGGTGACTCTTGGTAGTAAGGATAGAAAATTTATTGGGATTGGAGAATGAGGAAACTTTTTCAAGTGACGATAATATTCTATATCTTGTTAGAGGTTTTTGACCAGTAGTATATTAGAGAAATGTGTGCTAATGTCTAAGAAGCCATGGTGGCATACTAGTTAAGCACTTGGCTGCAAATCAACAGGTCATCTTTTGGAACCCACCAGTTGCTCTGCAGAAGAAAGATGTGGCAGTTTGCTTCCATAACAGCCTTGGAAATCCTATGGGGCAGTCCTACTCTCGCCTATAGGGTCACTGTGAGTCCTAACTGACTCGAAGTCAAAGGGTTTGGTTTGGTTTTAGTGTTAATGTCTGCAGCTTACTTTAAAAAGTAGTAAAAATGAAAAATGTATTAAGGGATGAATAGAGGATGGATAGATGGACAGATATGTGATAAAGCAAATATAGCAAACTTTTAAAAGTGTAGGGAAATATATGAATGTTCAATGTAAAATTCTTTTAGCTTTATGTATGTTTGGATATTTTCATAATAAAACAGCCTACCCAAGAGATTGTGATTTAATTGATTTGGGGACAGGTAAAGATATCATATTTAAAAAAAAAGAAAAAAGACTTTTCAGGTTATTCTAATGTGTAATCAGATTTAAAATCCAGTGCCCCAATATCTTCCAACTCTTCTCCAGAAAATATGGACCATATCCAGGATCTATTCACTCAGAGGTTAGAATTTGTCTCTAAACATGACAAACCATTTGGAAACAGAAGGCTGCCACCCACTGGCTTTGAGCCTTAGTGCCACAGGTGGCACATACTACCCTGCCTCACACAGCTTGGTTATTGGCCCCAGTCTGAACCAAGCCCAAACTAAGCAAGCCCACGGAACCTCCTTAGAGACTGGCACCGTCACTGAAGCACTCCCCCTTCCCTTCAGTGTTATCATTTCCTATTTTAACCTCATTTTTCTCTGACTGGTTTGTTGCAGTGAGTCCCAGCATGCCTCAAAGCAATTTCTGTTTAAGTTACAATAGACACAAATAAGGCATCAGATCATACAATTAGATGAGAGTAGACTGCAGGCAATGCCCTATTTGACTGTGTTTAAGTTGTCTGTTGAAGAAAATGTGTTAGTTTTTTATCTGACAAAAGGTTACAAAATGATCAGCTTTTCCTAGCACCATCAGCAGGACAGGTTTTTTTTTTTTTTTTTAACGTTGAGCCCTTTTTAGCACTTTATTCATAACAGATTATATGACATGTCTTTCGAGGAAGCAGCGTAGAAAACCTTTGGCCTTCAAGCTCAAGTGTGAGTCTCAATCGCAAATTCAGGGATTGTGTTAGAAGAGAGGGCTGCAGTTCTCCTCCTGGCCACTAGGGGAACTTTTAGTAAATGCAAGTAACCTTCGGTTTACTACTTGAGTGGTAACATCTACACGTCACCTAAGCAACAAGGGACCTGCCTGTGGTGTCTACAACAAAGACCAGTCTGCGGACCACCTGCATTAGGAACACTTTGGAAGTTTCTTAAAAATACTGATTCCTGCGCCCCACCAAGAGAAAATTTGATTTCAGCAGTCTGGCCCCGGCCCAGGAAATCTTTTTTTTTTTAATAATTTTTATTGTGCTTTAAGTGAAAGTTTGCAAATCAAGTCAGTCTCTCGCACAAAAACCCATATACACCTTGCCACACACTCCCAGTTACTCTCCCCCCAATGAGACAGCCCAGCAGGACAAGTTTTTGATTAAGATATTATGCCAGGTATCTTCAAAAAGCAGGCATTTTTTAATCTGTGGTACGGAAGGTGAAACAAAAGATCATCAGTTAATTCTGGATAAGTGGAGTTTAATCTTCTTTTAAAAAAACAAATAAGCAAACCAAGGGGAAAAAAAAAAGTGTTTAGCAGAAGAGATATGTGCACTCTTATCCCAAGTTGTGTTTCTCCTCCCCAGACTTGACTGAACTTCTTTACATGCCGGAATCGTGTTCTCCTTGCCTTCCATTTCACATTGCTAGTATATGGGGGAGGTTCTCAATCAGTAATTAGCTAATGTGAAAGTAATTCAACCAGAGATTACTGACTTCTCACAACAGGATCAGCTCACGTACATCTCTGTGGCTGTAAGTATTCTGTATTGTAGTTACTAAGACCACGCTTCACAACTGGGAAAACTGAGGATGGTGGAAGTGAAAATGCTTGCCAAATGTGGCCCAGCCAGGTAGTGTCAGAATCAATATTCTATTCCTTGTCTGTCTAATTCCAAAGACCATGCTCTTCCCATGCCATCATTCTGCCTCCAACAGAGCCTAACAGAAGCAAGAAAACTGTGAAGCCATCCCTCACATGTCACACTACCAATAAGGATTCCTTCTCTTCTCTCAAAAGCGTGAACAGAGTTTATTACCACTGTTGCACAGTACATAATGTTTCGGATAAAATTTTTCTTATTTTTTATACTCCTGACAAGAAAAGATCAGATACTCCCCTTTACACTCTTGTTTAAACCCTCAGATGATTCTGATGCTTGACTAGAAGGAATCTGTCACAGGGGTTGTTCATCATTTTCCTTCACAAGAAGGACCTGTATACAGTGCACTGCAGACTTGTATAAATCACACACCCAACATTGCTGCCATATTTAGCCTGATGAGGAAGAAAGAAACTGCCAGCAAACTCTCAGAAACGATGGTCTTTTGTCTCTGACATGTCAGCCTGCTTATTTTGCCAACTGTCCGGGCACCATTTATCTTTGTTAGCAGCACCCTGGGTTAAGCAAGAATTGGGTAAAGAAAAGGGACTTTGCCAGGTGAATTACTTCTGAAAGGTGTAAATGCTTTCTTGGGACCATTTATGTGTTCTGCTGTGATGCTTGCAGGCTACCTTATCCAATCCTGTTTTGACAGGAGTGGAGGCACCACAAAGCTTGCTGCTTTCCTAGTGCTAGGTGTACATCAACAATCAGTATTTTCAAATACAAGCATAAATAGTAGCCTAAATATATAAAAAAAAAATACAACGCGTTAAATCATGCCTCAGGGGTGAAAAAAAAAGATAGGTATCTTTTTCGCTCTGTGTGTGTGCACACCTGCTTTTGTCTCTCTTCCTCATTTCTGCTTACGTGCAGTAAGAGGAAGAAATTCTTATGAGAAGGACTAAAACTTGTGGAGTAGAATCTGGAACTTGTAATCTTCATCTGATTTGACTGATAATGTCTTCGAGCAGCTTCATCCAGCAACCAGGCTTGAAACTAGAAATTTGTTTGGGAACTGATCCCAAGCATGGGCAGTGAGAGAGAGAAGGGAAGAAAACCAATAAGCAGGTTACCACTTTGGGCAACTAGGGTTTATCCCCACTGGGAACCTCTAGGAGACAGTGGATCATGCATCTGAGTGGTCCCACACCAAGGACAAGGAAGATGGCTATTTACCTACCAACTCTGATCACCTTGATTGAAGCCTGTTTTCAAGGAACCAATTCCGTAGCACCTACAGCTTTCTTTGTGCCAAGCTGAGGATGTGCCCATAGTCAAAAAAAGCCACTGGGGGAAAGAGATACAAGTACTTACAGTAATAAGTCTTTGTCAGGCACAGAAAAGCTAGGTTCTGGGAATATGGGAAGGCTACCAAGAGTGTCTTCTACAGATAAATCCCACTTAGAAGGGAGTAAAAATATTCTAAAGAGGGAAAAAGGCAATTTTAGTTTAAGAAAGGAAAATAATACACAATTATTTTGCTTGAATGCATTTAACTTTTCATAGCCTCTCTAAAGTACTTGTCTATTCAAAGAACATTCTCCTTGCTTATAAGGGAAAGGTGATCATGAGGCACCAGCATATATTGACCTAAATAAATAAATTTTAAAAAGCCTGTCAAGTCAACATCAGTTTGGTTTCCCTGACAAAAGCACTGTGTCTTAGATAATGCTAAATCTAGCATTTGTGAAAGAATTTTATTATAATATTGTTTTGATTTCTACCACCAAATAGGAAACCCTGGTGGCATAGTGGTTAAATGCTACAGCTGCTAACCAAAGGGTCAGCCGTTCAAATCCATCAGGTGCTCCTTGGGAACTCTATGGGGCAGTTCTACTCTGTCCTATAGGGTCACTATGAGTCGGAATCGACTCGACGGCACTGGATTTGTTTTTTTTTTGGACCACCAAATATATCTCATGACATCCATGTGAACAAGAAAAATACATTTCAGATGGATTTTAAGTTGTGAAATAATCATATCTCAAATTTCTGATTAAAATTTTAATATTCCCAGAGCTAGCTCTCTAAAGACTACTCCCTTTTAATAAATGTGTTTAATCTTTTTTTTTTTTTTTAAATCAATAATTTCCTTGAAGACTTTGGAGTGTTATTATGTGGTTTATGCAAAGTTATTGGGTGTAACAATTCAGATTCAAAAATTTCCCTACAACTGGAATACCAAATTGAAACACATGTATTTTAATTTATCAGGGATTTATGCAACATCTTGCATTTAGCCTGTAAAATATTAATAGCATCAGTAGTAAGTAGGAGGCAGCATGGCCTGTGCAGCTGTTCTCAGCTGAGCGGGCACAGGAGAATCGCTGGGCCCAGCTTTATCATCTCTATCTATAATATAGAAACAGCAATATCTACCTTGTTCAGTTGTATGGTTTAGATATGATTTATGTGCCTTGCACACAGCAGGAGTTTTTATATGGTGGATTAATTCATTCATTCGCCGTGTACTTATTTTCTGTTTACTACACAGTGGGTCCTGGGCTGGGCACTAATGGTAGTAGATATAGTTTATCTTCTTAAAGTCTAGATTCCACTGAGAGATTTTACAAAGACATATGCTGCAGTTAGGATGGTATAGGATAGGACATGAAGGAAACTCAGAAGAAGACATACAACTTGAAGATGGGAAAGGGACTGACCTCAAGAAGGCTGCCCAATAGAAGTGATATCTAACCAGAGACCTAAAGGATGTAGGAGTCAGCAAGGTTAACAAATGGTACTTTACTAGGTATTATTTGAGAGGAGAGAAATGTTGTTCCATACAGAAGACCGTGAGGTAAATGTCAGAGAAAAGAATCCTATTATGAATGTATATTGACTTGATCATGGATTGCAGAGTAGGTTTGGAGGAAGGTTGGGGAAGAGAAAGGGCCTGCTAGGAGGTGAGGCCATATAGAAAACATGGGTCAGGTTCTTCAGAAACATCTAGGCCATGTTGAGGCATTTGGATATCATCAAAAAACAATAAGGAATCATGTGAATGACTAAGTTAGGAAAGCTGCATTATCAAATTAAAAGGACAGCACAGAATGGCCAGTAATATTAACCACAAGCCTGCTATAATGGTCCAGCTGAGAGACAGTGGTGACTTTGAAGAGTGGTGGGAGACTAGGAAGACACTGAAGGACCCTAGACATTTTTGAGATATAGATTTGATATGGATCTGTGATAGATTTGAAGGGGAAGAGATGGAGAAGTCTGAGTCAAGGATGACATTCAGGTTTCTGGTTTAAGTCATTGGATAGATATTACCTGTAACTATTAATAAATATCA
Organism: Loxodonta africana; assembly: GCF_030014295.1. NCBI lineage: Eukaryota > Metazoa > Chordata > Mammalia > Proboscidea > Elephantidae > Loxodonta > Loxodonta africana. The sequence continues at coordinate 98,527,803 of NC_087348.1, forward strand.
AAAGAAAAATATTAGGTCTTTAATCAGTCCCATACCAAAAAACTAAACCCAGTGCCATTGAGTCGATTCCAACTCATAGCGACCCTACAGGACAGAGTAGAACTGCCCCACAGAGTTTCCAAGGAGCACCTGGTGGATTCGAACTGTCGACTCTTTGGTTAACAGCCATAGCACTTAACCACCAGGGTTTCCAATTGGCCCCATAGAAACCTTATATTTAAACTATAGATTTCTACAGCAAACAACAGAATTTTGAGTTTCCATTCTTCTGTGAAATTATTGAACATTTATACTTCATAAAATTATTGAAAAAATTTAGCTAATCTTCATTAGAAAAATCACAAATGGCTCTTTAATGCGTTTTAGTAAATCAAGATCCCCATGCCCACAGTTAAAATTAATCTCTTCCACCCTCACAGGATAATATACATATATATATATTTTCTGACTCTACTATAATAGTACAGTTTTTCTTATTTCAAGGGTATCAAAGTTGACTCTCTGTCTCAACTACTTAACATCATGGTTAAGGCCTAAACCAAAACCAAACCAAACCCATTGCCATTGAGAAAATTCTGACTCATAGCGACCCTGAAGGACAGAGTAGAACTGCTCCATAGGGTTTCCTAGGAGCACCTGGTGGATTTGAACTGCCAACCTTTTGGTTAGCAGCCAAACTCTTAACCACTGTGACACCAGGGTTTCCAGTTAAGGTCTAGGAATCTGCAATTAGACTCTTTGCATTTGAATCCCAGTGCCTGATTCTCTACATGACATTGTATAGGTCACTTAACCTTTCAGAGCCTCAGTTTCTATATATATCAAATAAGAACAATTCTAGAACCAACTTCCTGGGATTGATGTAAGTGTTAATGAGTTAGGACAAGGTTATCTATTACTAGCATGAGGGGGACACACTATGCCTCTTGTAACGTTCTGTTCCCCACAGTGCGCAGAACAGAGTTTATACCTCATAAACATTCAATGCATGATTGTTAAATTGATTCTATTTTATTTCTTATACCACACTTTCCCAAATTCAAATAGCTAGAAATTTTGAAGAATACAAACTGTGTTTCTCTTTAAAGGAAAAAACCTAACTAACCCTCGTAGTCAACAAACAGTAAAATGGCCCTTCCTCAGGTCAGCAAGCTCCTTCACGCATTCATTGTATGTAAATCCCAGGTAAAGATTGGTCTAAGTGAACCATAAAGTCTCTGACACTGTGATAAGTGACAGGTCTTTATTGGAAGGTAATTTTGTCAATAAACCAGCATTCTTTCTTTATCTTACAGTATCCAAACCAAATAATTAATGATCTGTAAACCAAATCTAATATGTGCCAACATTTAAAGAAAATAGGTAAAAGTGAAACTTTTTATAATCTGAAATATAAATAATTATAATAGTAATAATAATGATTATAAATAATTTATTTTTATAATGTTACATTTTTATATATTGGTTTTTCTTAAGAATCACGCATTGGTAATAGCAATTCAGAATACAAGACCAAAACATCTCAATTTGTGCAATTATGTTGAATACAACAGAGATGAAAAACTTGGTGTCTGAATCACTGAACCATGTTTAAAGAGTTACCCTTAGATGTAGAAAGCTTAGAACACATATGCTGGAACAGTTAAGAACATACTTTTTAAGTTTCTGGAGTCAAATTTCCTGTGTGGGTTCAAATCCTGAAGACACTATTTTCTACTCATGTGTATCAGACCCAGTTTATGTGCTTCCAGAGCCTACTTCTTGTAATCTTTTCTCCTGTCTTTACTCATCTGGTATCTTTCATTCCATCATTTTGTAACTGACCTTGGCTTCACTATTTCTCTCAGCCTTGAACTCGGTACACCCAAAGACCTCATTTGTCAATACCTTCCCCATGGCCAATACATTTTGTCACTTGGCAGAATGGACAACATCATTCCTGAACTGAGAACCCGTTCTTCATTCCTCATTAATTTCGGGTAAATTGAACCCCTTAGCCCTGCAGATAGGTTCTATTGGATTTGATTGCAATCATATTTTGAAAATATAAGTTTCTTCAAAACTTACCATAGTATTTTGTTTCACAATTCCAAAATATAGATAGTCACATCCTTTCACAGGTCTGTGCTTTGGCACCTGCTGTTCCCTCTTCCTGTGATGAATTTTCCTTGTTTGGGTATTTGGCAAAATACTATTAACCCTTCATTGTGGTATAGGCTTCATCCTTCCCTGACTTTTCTCATAAAGACCCCCTCCCCTTCACCTCTGCACCTTGCACACACATCTATTATTGCATATTACATTTTTAACTGTAGTATTGTATTTTTGCGCAAATAATGTATGCTTTCTACATTTGTTTGCCAACTGTGCCCCCCCCATAAGGTATTTTTGGCAGCACTCCTATGCCATTTACTTTTTTACATGTTGCTGTAAAAAAAATTAGCATAGTACGCTCTCAAAAATTCCTTTCTGGGGGAGAATTTGGTTGGCAAGCAAACGTAGAAGGTGCGTGTTATTTCCATAAAAATACAGCATACTTGTGTTCATTTCAGCTTTCCTTGCTAGCTTCTGAGTGCATTGAGGACAAGGAGTATATTTTATCCAGCTGTGTATCCCGAGAGACTGAATATACAAATGGACCATATATGAAAATAGAACTCTAACCACAACCTGTGCAGCGACCAATCCAGGAAGCCAAACCACTACCGCCACTACAGCAATTATCCCAAAACAGTCAGGACTTGATCAAAAACTTCCAGTTTCCTTAATCTTTGTCCCTGCTTCCTACTTTGGATCAATCTGAGAAAACCAAATATGGTCCCCAAACCAATCACATAGGATGCCTTACTTCTAGTCAGCCCACCTCCAGCTCCGCCACGCAGACAGCCTTCCTTTTTTTTTTTTTTTCCCCACTATGAAGCATTCCCACACCCCTGACTGCCTTTGAGACTCTGCCAAGCAGAAGAGATGGTGGCTTCCTCTCTTGCTAAACCAAACTCTGAATAAATAGCCTCTGCTTGTTCTCATGTGAGTGGTCTTTATTTCTACAGTCCCTAGCATCAAACTTTATAAATGCTGAATGACTATGTTTTCTTTCTCTACCTTGATGGAAAGAGTGTTGGAATGGTGGTCTGGCTAAGCATGGAACAGCTCTGCAGGGAAGCCCCTAACAAGAATTTTCAGTGGATCTAACAAAGGAGCCAAAAAAAAAAAAACAAAGGAGGCAATCAGCTCACAATTCTAGCAGAGTATCTCACGAGCTAAACTGGAGAAGTGGGCCCATAAAAACGGGCATGAATAAAATCAAGGAAGAAGAGATACAAAGAGGGAAGAAGAAACACAAAAAGGAAAGTTGGAAGTTTATTGGGTAAATCCTGAAGCAAAGGACTCATGTTTATGCTACTATCAGAGGCCCCTCTGATCAACAAAGATGAGTCACATCATATAAAGGGCCAGGAAAAGGGAAGACTCAATGTTTAAGAATTAAAAAAAATAAAATAGATAAACCCTCAAATATTGAAAGAATATGCAAATCTGCATTCACAATCTGATTCCCTTTTCCTTTGCTTTGCAAAATCAAGCAATTTCGCTTCGAGTCCTTTGTAATATATTTTATAAGACAATACCAAGTCAGCTTATTTATTTTACACTTGGAAAAGCAACAGAGAAGACTTATCATGGCATGAGGGATGAGGTATGCCTCCAGAAGCATTAGACCCAGCTATCAGTGTACCTCTGATACCCGAAATCAACCCCACAGCAGAGGGAAAGCTTAGTCATGCAGGCTGCACTTCCTGCAGAAAGCAAAACCAACAAACCGGACACACGTGCAGGAGGTTGTCTTTGAAGTGTAAAGACCATTATCTCCATCTGCCATAACAATGCCATAATAAAATTGCCTCTTTCATTCATTGCATTAGAGGACCTTAATATTTTCCCGCATTTCTGGGGTGTAATTAAATATAAGAGTCCCTGGGAGGCACAAATAGTTAACACACTCAGCGGCAAACTAAAAAGTTGGAAGTTTAATGTCCATTCAGAGGCTCCTCAGAAGAAAAGCTTGGTGATCTATTTCTGAAGAATCAGCCATTGAAAACCCTATGGAGCACAGTCCTATTCTGAGACACATGGGTTCACCTTGACTTGGAATCAACTTGACAGCAACCAGTTTTAATTAGATATGGATTATATGTATTTTGGCAGCACAGCGTATCATATTGGTTTGGGTGTGAACTATTGAGCTAGAAAACCTGAATTCAAATCTTGGTTCTTATTAGCTATAACAAAGGGCAACTCATTTAACCTATCAACCCTTCAGATTTCCAATCTGTACAATGGGTATAATAATCCATCTATCTCTCAGGGTTATTGTGAGGACAAAAGAAAATAATGTGCAAATGATATTTAGTGCAGCACTTCATAAAGGATTGTTGTTAGTTGCCATTAAGTTGATTCAAACGCATGGTGGCCTCACGTGTGCAGAATACAACCACTCCATAGGGTTTTCAAGGCTCTTATTCTTATTTTATCGCTATATTCAATGCGTGAATGACTATACATGTATGGGCATGTACGCATATACTAGGTATACATGATACACACTTTAATACTCATAATATTAGACTTCTTCATATTTATAAGGGTTTTGTATCAAGATGTGCACAAATCCTCAAAGGTACCTATATAAAATATAAAAATATAGCATCTATAAAATGTAGTGAACTGAATTATTACTGTGTGCTTGGCAATACATTTTAAAACCATGAAGCTGTTAAGCAATAAGGATGTTGGGTAGGCAACTGGGCTCGGCTCACTTACTAGGAAAGGAACCGAGCCTTGCACAAAATGATTCACCCTTCTGCTCAGGAAAATTCAATCTAGTACTGCCGTCAGTGCTTTTCAGGGTCACTATCAAGTACTGAAACTTGTGATTATTAGATCCGTGGACATAATGATCCACCATATGTTTTATACAGCATGTATCCTTGCTTTTTCCTCCGTTCCCCCAGGCTAAAACAGCCTGGTTAAATTCTCTTCAAGCCCTACTTTCAGAACTACTTCGTATTATCACTTCTGCCGTGGAGACTTCTTCTTTTTCACCTTCTGTTACCATAGTCCCTGGCTGTCCCTCTGCAGTAGGGTGAATCATAACCAAAAAAAAAAAAAAAAAACTCATTGCCGTCCAGTCAATTCCAACTCATAGTGACCTTATAGGACAGAGTAGACCTGGCTCAGAGGGTTTTCAAGGTTATAATCTTTATGGAAGTAGTCTGCCACATCTTTCTCCCCTAGAGCGGCTGGGGGGCTTGAGCCCCTGACCTTGACCTTTCGATTAGTAGCTTAGTGCTTAACCATCATAAACTATTATAATTTGTGCATGATTCTGTCTCATCCAATATGCTGTGAGTTGCCTGAGGACACGGATAATATTTTGTGTCTTCGTAGCAGTAACATTTAGCACAGTAGCAGTATGCCATTTTATTTATTTATTCATAACGTTCCTTTGGTAAACACTCATTAAGTGCCTGCAATGTGCCATGCTAGGCACTTGAGTTTTACTAGAAAATAAGGAAGATACAGTCCCCACAGAAACCCTGGTGGTGTACTGGTTAAGTGCTATGGCTGCTAACCAAAGGGTCGAGAGTTTGAATCCGCCAGGCAGTCCTTGGAAACTCTATGGGGCAGTTCTACTCTGTCCTATAGGGTCGCTATGAGTTGGAATTGACTCGATGGCACTGGGTTTGGTTTTGGGTTTGGACAGTCCCCACATCTTCACAGTCTAGCCAGGAAGACAAGCATCAAACAGATAACTGCAGGTATGATGAGCAGCAGATTTCTGAAGCTGAAGGGAAGGAAAGGTAGATGTTGCTAAGTTATGTGGGGGAGGAGCACTTCAGGAAAGAGGAAGAACATGGGTAGAAGAATGAGGCAGAATAATATAGCTTGTACCAAGGACTAAGAAAAGTCTAGTAGGGCTGGACTTTGGAAAGTTAGGGGTTTGTGTCCATGTTGTTTGGGACCATGTAGGTCATTTGAGTATTTTAAAGTGTTGTAAGAAATGATTGAATAGTTTTAAGCGAAGCAGTGACATGATCAGATTTGTGTTTTGAAAAGACACGACCTTGCTCCTGTTTTATATGTGCATAAAATGGATCAGACCTAGGGAATAACTGTTTGTTAGGAGACCAGTTAGGAAACTGTTTAAGTAATAATCCAGGTGTGATATAATGGTGACTCAGGACAGGTGGGTATTAGAGGGGGTAAAGAAGAAAGGACTGTCAAGAGATGTTTAAATTTAAAGGACAAAATGCACAGATTGTTGTGTTCAGTGGATATGGGGGAGCATATGAGAGGTAGAAAGGAATCAAAGATAAACATTGACTTCTAATTTTAGCAATTCCACATAGATGCCAGAATTAACCTTTAAACCCAAGTCAGATCTTGGCATTCTTGAAATTCTCTAATGGCTCCCTTTTGCTTTGAGGATTAAGTCTAGCTCATAGCCTTGAAGGCAGGCTTCAATCCGGGTCCAAACTCATCTCTATATTTTTGCCTTTTTATTTTACAAACACTGAATTATGTCCAATTTTCTAAACATGTCACATCACTTGTGCCTTAAGTATCTGTTCATGCTTTTCCCCCTTTCCTGGCTATGTATATATATATATATATATATATATATATATACACATACAGATATATACTTTTTTCTATATATTCTTTTTAAAATTCTAGAAGTCCTTCAAAATCTCTGATCGGTATCATCGTTATAAAGCTTGGGAAACTTTTCATTAACTTATTCCTTTCTCTCCATTCCCTTTGTGCTTCAAGTAAGTTAATTTTTGTACTTATCATACTCCATTGGAATACTGCAGTTTTTGCTATTGTTTATCTTTTTCAGCATATATACTTCAGTATTTTTAGCTCAGCATATCTGTTTCTTTGATTCCCTCCAGACCTAGATAAAATTAGATGTTAACATATAGAACCCTGAAACTAGAAAATTGTACGATTTTTTTTCTTTCACTTTCAAGAGCAAAAAGTTAAGAATAAATTGCCAAAAAGTGGGAGATTTTTTTGTGAGATTCAAGGGTATTTTGTCATTCTGAAGTAACTGACCTTAGAAACAGAAAGAGAGAGGGAAAAAAGAAATTAAAGTGTATCAAGTACTGGCCACTGTGCTAAATCCCATTACTCAAATTATCTTATTTTATCCTTAGGACGATCCTGTGAGGCCAATATCAGTAGTTCTGCGCAGGACTCAATCTCTACTTTTGGAAACCCTGGGGATAAATTTAGGAAGCTTCACGGTGGCGCTCACAGGAAACTGAAAGACATTGCTCAGTGTTCTCCCCAGTGCAGGCCTCAAATGACTTCTTCCTTGTTTTATATCGTACATTATAGGGAATGACATCGTTAAGCTGGTACACGATTTATGCTGGGTGAAGGGGAAGCCTTGTCAGAGATAAATTAGATTTTTGTCCTGTCACAATAAAGTTCTCATCTTTCTTCTTAAAGATTCCTAATTCTTCCTAAAGCATCAGGGAAATGTACACAATGATAATGTACAAATGGAGAACAAGAAGAGGACTTTTTGGTATTCTTCCCATACAAGGGACACCTACTTCTTTGGAGCCTGTTCTCAACCACCCTAGCTTACACTGCAATGAGCATCCAAACCTCCCTGGAGTATGTATTATTTATCCACAATATCTTGCATTTTTGTTTGCTTTTTGGACTTGGGGAAGTAATACAGTATAATACAAATGACACGGCTGTTGAATCTGACTTATTTACCACCTCTGGAAAATGACCTAACTTCTCAGGCACCCATATTCTTTATCTATATTAGAGATGATAATATCAATTGAATAATATGACCGAGAAGTTTAAATAAGATTAGGAATATAAAAGTCTAGGATAATACATGAAACATACTGAATACTTTTATCTATTTTAAGCCGGATTATTTGAAGTCTAGACTTAAAAAGACAGGCTTTCGAGAAGCATACCTATGTTAACTAAATAATAATAAACTAAGATATTGTGCTCGTGACCACTACATTTTGGACTGCATTTGCCTGCTAACCTGTGACGCTGGCCTTTCATAGGGCTAGGTGTATTCACGAAGAAAGACTCTTTGTTGCGCAGGCCATATCAACAGTAAATGACTTCTTGTGCTGTGATCAGTCTAGCTCAGTTTTGCCCAAATCCTAATAAAAAGTGTTTTCCTTTTGTTTGCTTCTTCCCCTACCCCGTCCCAAACACCCAAACAAGCTTTTATGTAAAGTGAGTAGAGGGAGAATATGACCAACATTATCAGTTTTAGTATATATGTTCCATGGTGCTACACTCTTTACGTGAAGAAAATAATATTGCCAAGGATAATTATATGACATTTATATACCTGTCTCTACAAAATGCATGAGAATTTGATATGAAAACATAAAAGGAATATCAAAACTCACCCTCTAAAGAACAAAAGCAAAACTGAAACAAAAGGACAGTGGATTCAGGCTTAATAATAAGAGTTAGCAGTGGCCTTAACGTCAACTTGTTCACCCAGCTGTTCTTCGAAGTTTTTTTAGGTTTTTTGTTTGTATGTTTGTTTGGTTTAAATAGGTAGTTGAGTTTTCTAGGCTGCAAATCTTTGCAGAAGCAGATTGTCAAGTCTTTCCCCTGGGGAGCTGCTGGGTGGGTTTGAACTGTCAAATTTTGGTTAGCAGCCAAGTGCTTAACTGTTGCACCACCAGGGCTCCTACCTTTTTGGTTACTCCTCCTCAATTCCCTTTACTGATTCTTCTGTATCTGTACTGGTATGCCTCATGCTTTCTCTTCAGACCCATGTCCTCAAAGTTTTAAAATTTGCTCTATGTGAACAAGTCTCAAAATTGTATTTCCAGTGCTGACCTCTTTTTTGAACACCAGGTATAGCCAATGCTAAATTAATGTCTACAATGGAATACCAAAAGTCATCTCAGTCTGACTGAACCCATGAACCCCTGCTCTCCTTTATAAAAATTGCTTCCACACATAGTCTTCTCAATCTCAGGTAATGGAAACTCCATTCCCCCAGGTTCTCAGGCCAAAAACTTTGGAGTCTTCCTTAAAACCTCTCTTTCTCTCCCATTCCAGACCTTCACTCCAGAAATGCTTTTGGCTCTATCTTCAAAATATACCCAGAATCTTACCACTTCTCACTGTTTCCACTACTAGTATCCTTGCCCATTCCATTATCATCACTTACCTGGAATATTGTAATAGATTCCTAATTGAACTCCTGGATTCTATCTTTGACCCCTTATGGCCTATTCCACACATGGCCACTAGAATGATGATTTAAAATGCTATGTTATATCATGTCACTCATCTGACCCAAATAAAATTCAAAGTTTCTACAATAACCTACTGCTCTCTCTTCATTCATTCTGCTTCAGGAACAATGATCTCCTTGTTCTTGCTTGAATATGACAAACACACTCCTGGCTCAGCACCTTTACACAGCCTGTTCCCTCTGCCTAAAACACTCTTCCCTTAGATAACTGTGTGGCTTCCACTTTCACTTCCTTCAGGTCTTTGCTCAAACATCATCTCCAAAAAGCTTACACTGTAATTTTAAAATTTTACTCCTTTCCCCACACTCTCCATTTCCCTTACCCAGCTTTATTTTTTTGTAATTCCCACAGCACTTATTACCCTCTAGCCTACTGTTTAATTAATGCTCTAATGTAAGCTCCTTGAATGAAGATATTTTTTGTCTGTTTGATTCATAGCAGTATTCTCTTCTGTACCTAGAATAACTTCTGGCACAAGATAGGTTCTCAATAAACATTTGTGGAATAAATAACCGTGCCATTCACAATGAAAATTCTCTTCCTCTCTGGTTTATTGAACTAAGAGCAAGGTAAATAAAAAATAGTGATCCCATTTGCTCTTGGAGAACAGGTTGATATGAGTTTAAAGCTAAAACAGAGTTTAGCTGTGGTTGACTCAAGCCCCATTCATTTGTCATATAGGGAAAATAAGCTTGCTCCTCAAACAAACTTGCTGTCATAACTCTTTATAAAAGTGATCCTTTGTTATTACAAGAGTATTTTGAAAAGCTGAAGTGTGAAATAAATATATATATATCGATAATTCTATATTTGAGAAATTAACCATTAATATGGATGTATTTACCTTCAGTCTTGTTTTCTTACACACGCCCATTTGTGCAAATGCATAATCACATAGCCCATATCATTATCTCATTCATTCAAATTTTTATTTCAAATGTACATTAATCAACACAACTAACACATGAATTACATTTTCATATACATTAGGACAATGCAGTAAAAGTAAAATCGCCCTTGACTTATAAAAGGATCATTTCGCCACGTTCAAGTCTCTGTATTACATGTTTGATGATACATCCTATTGGTAAACCTCTATCCACAAAGTATGGAAATAAATCTACTCCATTTTAATAATTCAAAGCTATGCTCAAATCCTAGCTCATTTGTAAATGTAGAACATCCAATAAACTAAAGGAACACCATTCATTTTGGTGAAGTAAGAGTGAGATGCCCCTGGCTATTTGTCAGATATGAAGTTGGTTATTACCTACAAAGCAGACAACCCCAGTCACTTGCCACTCTACTATTCTTATTTAGAGCAAATCTACACACTGGAGAAAAGTAATTGATTGGGACAATTATCTAGGCAGCCTTCACACCTGCTCCCTCATAACAGTCAACCAACCAGCTAAACAACCAACACATAAATAAGAACAAACCCACTTTTCTCCTGAAAATAAAAGCTATTGTTTCTTAAGTATCTTGATAATGGTAACAAAACCAATTCTACTTGAATTAGATAGATAATTTCACACAGAGGAAGGTGTAAAGAATTACTTTTGACTCAAGTATCTGGTTACTTAAAACATTTATTTTTGGTTTGATTGTCTATGTGTGCTTTTCTTTTTCCTGGCGTGATATGAGGCAAAATTGCCTTATTTTTCCATTTAACTTTCATTAGTCTTACTATCAAGACTAGAATAGCTCATTATTTTTCCTTTGCCAATGTGAAAACTGATGTTCTTTTATCCTGTCCCATAAACAAACAAACAAAAAAACCCAAACCCATTGCCATCAAGTCAATTCCAACTCATAATGAGCCTGTAGGACAGAGTAGAACTGCCCCAAAGGACTCCCTAGACTGTAATTTTTACAGAAGCAGATTGCCAGGTCTTTCTCCGGTGTAGTTGCTGGGTGGGTTTGAACCATCAACTTTCGGTTACCAGCCAAGTGCTTAACCACTGTACTACCAAGGTGCTTTTCTATCCCATCGACCACACCAAAAACAGGGCCCAATATCTCTAAAGTTTTGATTTTCTTTGTGAATTACTGTTTGTTTTACTAGCACCTCCCCAAATTATGTTGTTTTTCTTGTTGTTCTGGAATACATGGGGAGAATGTGTCAGAATTTTTTTTTTTTTTTCAGATTATGCAGGATTTCCTGGGCCTTAATTTGGAGGTAAAGTGAGGTATACACTATCTAACTTAAGATTCCCACATGTGTCTGTCAGTTTGTTGTACTGTGGGGGCTTGTGTGTTGCTGTGATGCTGGAAGCTATGCCACCGGTATTCAGATAACAGCAGGGTCACCCATGGAGGACAGATTTCAGCTGAGCTTTCAGAATAAGACAGACTAGGAAGAAGGACCCGGGAGTCTACTTATGAAAAGCATTAGCCACTGAAAACCTTATGAATAGCAGCAGAACATTGTCTGATGTAGTGCTGCAAGATGAGGCCCCCAGGTTGGAAGGCACTCAAAAGATGACTGGGGAAGAGCTGTCTCCTCAAAGTACAGCGACCTTAATGATGTGGATGGAGTAAAGCTTTCGGGACATTCATTTGCTGATGTGGCTTGACTCAAAATGAGAAGAAACAGCTGCAAACATCCGTTAATAATCAGAACCTGGAATGTTCAAAGTATGAATCTAGGAAAATTGGAAATTGTCAAAAATGAAATGGAACACATAAACATCAATATCTTAGGCATTAGTGAGCTGAAATGGACTGGTATTGGCCATTTTAAATTGGACAATCGTATAGTCTACTATGCTGGGAATGACAACTTGAAGATGAATGGTGTTGCATGCATCCTCAAAAAGAATGTTTCAAGATCTGTCCTGAAGTACTATGCTGTCAGTGATAGGATAATATCCATACGCCTACAAGGAAGACCAGTTAATACGACTATTATTCAAATATACGCACCAACCACTAGGGCCAAAGATGAAGAAATGGAAGACTTCTATCAGCTGCTGCAGTCTGAAATTGATTGAACATGCAATCAAGATGCATTGATAATTACCGGCGATTGGAATGCGAAAGTTGGAAACAAAGAAGAAGGATCAGTAGTTGGAAAATATGGCCTTGGTGATAGAAACAATGCCAGAGATCGAATGATAGAATTTTGCAAGACCGACGACTTCCTCATTGCAAATACCTTCTTTCATCAACATAAACAGTGACTATACACATGGATCTTGCCAGATGGAACACACAGAAATCAAATTGACTACATCTGTGGGAAGAGACAATGGAAAAGCTCAATATCATTAGTCAGAACAAGGCCAGGGGCCGACTGTGGAACAGACCATCAATTGCTCATATGCAAGTTCAAGCTGAAACTGAAGAAAATCAGAGCAAGTCCACGAGAGCCAAAATACAACCTTGACTATATCCCACCTGAACTTGGAGACCATCTCAAGAACAGATTTGACACACTGAACACTAGTGACCGAAGACCAGACGAGTTGTAGAATGACATCAAGGACATCATCCATGAAGAAAGCAAGAGGTCACTGAAAAGACAGGAAAGAAAGAGAAGACCAAGATGGATGTCAGAGGAGACTCTGAAACTTGCTCTTGAGCATCGAGCAGCTAAAGTGAAAGGAAGAATTCATGAAGTAAAAGAACTGAACAGAAGATGTCAAAAGGCCTCTCGAGAAGACAAAGTATTATAATGACATGTGCAAAGAGCTAGAGATGGAAAACCAAAAGGGAAGAACACACTTGGCGTTTCTCAAGTTGAAAAAACTGAAGAAAAAATTCAAGCCTCGAGTTGCAATAGTGAAGGATTCCATGGGGAAAATATTAAATGATGCAGGAAGCATCAAAAGAAGATGGAAGGAATACACAGAGTCATTATACCAAAAAGAATTAGTCGATATTCAACCATTTCAAGAAGTGGCATATGATCAGGAACCCACGGTACTGAAGGAAGAAGTCCAAGCCGCTTTGAAGGCATTGGCGAAAAACAAGGCCCCAGGAATTGATGGGATATCAAATGAGATGTTTCAACAAACAGATGCAGCGCTGGAGGTGCTTACTTGTCTATGCCAAGAAATATGGAAGACAGTTTCCTGGCCAACTGATTGGAAGAGATCCATATTTATGCCTATTCCCAAGAAAGGTGATCCAACCAAATGTGGAAATTACAGAACAAAATCATTAATATCACACACAAGCAAAATTTTGCTGAAGATCATTCAAAAACGGCTGCAGCAGTATATCGATGGGGAACTGCCAGAAATTCAGGCTGGTTTCAGAAGAGGACGTGGAACCAGGGATATCATTGCTGATGTCAGATGGATCCTGGCTGAAAGCAGAGAATACCAGAAGGATGTTTACCTGTGTTTTATTGACTATGCAAAGGCATTTGACTGTGTGGATCATAACAAACTATGGATAACACTGCGAAGAATGGGAATTCCAGAACACTTTATTGTGCTCATGAGGAACATTTACATAGATCCAGAGACAGTTGTTCAGAGAGAACAAGGGGATACTGATTGGTTTAAAGTCAGGAAAGCTGTGCGTCAGGGTTGTATTCTTTCACCATACCTATTTAATCTGTATGCTGAACAAATAATCCGAGAAGCTGGACTATATGAAGAAGAACAGGGCATCAGGATTGGAGGAAGACTCATTAACAACCTGCGTTATGCAGATGACACAACCTTGCTTGCTGCAAGTGAAGAGGACTTGAAGCACTTACTAATGAAGATCAAAGACCACAGCCTTCAGTATGGATTGCACCTCAACATAAAGAAAACAAAAATCCTCACAACTGGACCAATGAGCAACATCATGATAAATGGAGAAAAGATTGAAGTTGTCAAGGATTTCATTTTACTTGGATCCACAATCAACAGCAATGGAAGCAGCAGTCAAGAAATCAAAAGATGCATTGCATTGGGCAAACCTGCTGCAAAGGACCTCTTCAAAGTGTTGAAGAGCAAAGATGTCACCCTGAAGACTCAGGTGTGCCTGACCCAAGCCATGGTATTTTCAATCACAAAATATGCATGTGAAAGCTGGACAATGAATAAGGAAGACCGAAGAAGAGTTGACTCCTTTGAATTGTGCCGTTGGCGAGGAATGTTGAATATACCATGGACTGACAAAAGAATGAACAAATCTGTCTTAGAAGGAGTACAACCAGAATGCTCCTTAGAAGCAAGGATGGCGAGTCTGAGTCTTACATACTTTGGACATGTTGTCAGGAGGGATCAGTCCCTGGAGAAGGACATCATGCTTGGCAGAGTACAGGGTCAGCGGAAAAGAGGAAGACCCTCAATGAGGTGGATTGACACAGTGGCTGCAACAATGAGCTCAAGCATAACAACGATTGTAAGGATGGCACAGGACCGGGCAGTGTTTCGTTCTGTTGTGCATAGGGTTGCTATGAGTCGGAACCAACTCGACTGCACCTAACAACAACAACAACAACAACAACTTAGCATTTAATATTAAAATCACATTTAGAGGCAAATTTGTATGCAGGGAATTTTATATATTTTTTCCCTCCGTAATACAAACAAGTCATATTTTCATCAGAATTTTGTTTTGTTAGGTCAGCATACAGTCTCTCTCTCCCTCATCCTAATGTTGGGTATGGCCTGTTTCAGTGTTGACATCAGTGAAGACGCATCAGAAACATAGGACATTTGGGGAAACTCTGAGTTAGTATTTATTTGTTTGCAGCTTGTCTGAATAGTAGTTTGAATACATTGTGCTCTAATGACTTCTAGATATAGAAGGGAAATAATAAGGAAGAGTTTCTCTCTCCAAACTGGGAATGAGCAGCTTGTTTATCAGATATTCTTTATGCCTCGCTCATTTATTTAAAGTCATGGAACACCCATCATGTGCCAGACATTGTTCTAGGCACTGGAGGTCCAGAAACAAGCAAGACACACAAGATTCCCAACCTCTTAGAATTTGTGCATCTGAAGCTTAAGATAATAAATGAAATACTTAGGACAGGGGTGGCACATGGTGAAGGATAAAAACTTTTTTCTTCTTTTTTTTTTTTTTTTACAAAATTACCAACGTAAGGAAAAACAATAAAAAGTTCATAAAGATCAAGAGTAATGTCCAAGGCCACCAGTTCTCTAACTAAAGAACTAACCAATAAATAAATAGAATGTCTCTGGAGTTACACTACCTGGGTTCTAATCCTAGACCCACCACATACAGAGTTTGTGTCTTTAGGGAATTTATTCAAATACTTTGTACCTTTGTTTGCTTATTGGTATACCCAGTGCAAAATAGTACCTGTCACAAAGAATTGTGGTGAGAAATAAATGAACCAATCTATGTAACAGCATGGCGCCAGGTAAGTGGTAAGTGCTCAATAAACATAAACTACTTTTACTATCTACATCTCATGCTATCTCATTCAATAGTAATCCATACTATTTTTAAGGAAAATGAGGAAGCCTACAAACTAACTTAAATTCCTTAAAGAAAAAAAAAACTTTTTTTTCCGACCATTTTCAGGAAATAAATGATACACTAGTTTGTTGAGTTTTCTTTCTTTGAGCTAATGTTTGTGCTATGTGAATTTGGGAAGGGGGCCACACAGTCAAAACAAAGATGCCAAATTTTAATATAAACGCATCTAGACAGACAAGTGTTCAGCAGAATTACCAAATATTATAGTAGTAGAAACAGTCTAAGGGTTAGACCTAGACGTGGAACACATTGCCAATTCTACACAAGATTCAGAGAAGGCATTTAATATACATACCCTTCCAATTCTCCCAAGTCCAAAGTCAGCAGCTTGTTAATCTCATGAGATAACTGCGCATGTAGAGAAATGATATGTTATGAAATCATATATTGTAACAAGTGTGCCTCAGTTTTTTTTTATTTTTTTGTCCCTCCCCAAGAAGTCTTTAAACTTCTTAGACATTTTTTCCCCAAATGCCTACCTCTCTCTGACATTTTATTTTTTTATCAATTTGTTACTTTTTTGTCGTACTTCAGACAAAGTTTTACAGAACAAACTAGTTTCTCATCAAACAGTACACACATTGTTCTATGACATTGGTTTACAACCCCACAACAGGTCAACACTCTCCTTTCTCAACCCCGGGTCCCCTAATACCAATTTTCCTGTTCCTTCCTGCCTTCCAGTCCCTGCCCCAGGGTTGGTGTGCCCCTTTAGTCTTGTTTTGTTTCTCAAATGACTTTCAAATAAACATATACTCTAGATCCCATCTTTAGCCTCAATACCAGATAATGGAGATCTAAGCACAAAAGAAAAAAAAATTCTTTTTCAATTCAAGCAGGGCTGTGATGATCACACATTGGGTATTTTGGAAAGAAAAACTCTCGTGGTGGGTTGACTAGCATAACCTCTCAGGTCTTTACAACCAACACTCCACCACTTTTTAAAGGTGGTGTTCCAAAAATAATGAATTACTAAAAAAGTTGAAGATTTTCAAATTAGAAGTAGTATTAGACATTTCTTTCCCTATATTCCTATTATACTTTGAACACATGCCTATTAGAACAATTACCTGTTTACAATAAGCTTCACTGTTTTCATACCTGTCTCTCCAATGTAAATAGAAGCCACTTGTCTTCATTCTTTTCGGTTTTGTATCCCCTACCATTTGCATAGTACCTGAACATTCAATCATTCATCCTCTAATTCATTCATTCACAAATTTTCATTGAGCATCTGTTTTAAGCCTGGCGCTATGAACCTGAGAATCAGTGGTACACACGACAGACATGGTAGTTATATCAGGGAGCCTAGTTGTTGGTAGGAGAGAGACACTGAAGACAGAGATACAAAAATATACACTTGAAATTGTGATAATATCTGTTATAGATTGAACTGTGTCCCCCTAAAATATATGTTGTAAATCCTAACCTCTATGCCTATGGTTATTATTCTATTTGGGAATGGATTGTCTTTGTTATGATAATAAGGCAGGATTAGTAAGTGATATATCTTGAGTCAATCTCTTTTGAGATATAAAAGAAAGCAAAGGCAGGAGAAGAGAGGTGCCATGCCACATAATAACTGCCTGGGAACAGAAGCTCAGAAGAGGCAGGGACCTTCCTCCAGAATTGACAGAAAGAGAAAAACTTCCCCTAGAACTTCCATCCTGTATTTGGACTTCTTACATGCTAACCAACACAAATCTGTCAGTTTGTCGTACTGAGGTGGCTTGCATGTTGCTATGATGACGGAAGCAATGCCACTGGTATTTTAAATACTACCAGGGTCACCCATGGTCACATCTTCCTGAATAAGGCAGACTGGGCAAAGGGCCAGGCAACCTGCTTCTGAAAACTTTGGTCAGTGAAAACCTTTGGATAGCAGCAGAACATTGTCTGATATAGCACCAGAAGATGAGCACCTCAGGATGGATGGCACTCAAAATATGACCAGGGAAGAGCTGCCTCCTCAAAGTAGAATCGACCTTAATGACATGTACATAGTAAAGCTTTCGAGACCTTCATTTGCTAATGTGGTATGACTCAAAATGAGAAGAAATAGTTGCAAACATCCATTAATAACCAGAATGTGGAATGTACAAGTATGAATAAAGCAAAACTGGAAGCTGTCAAAAATGAAAAGGAGTGCTTGAAGATTGATAGCCTAGGCATTAGTGAGATGAAATGGGCAGGTATTCACCATTTTGAATCAGACAATCATATGGTCTACTATGGTGGGAATGACAAATTGAAGAGGAATAGCATTGTATTTATCATAAAAAAGAAAAAAATTCAAGATCTATCCTGAAATACAATGCTGTCAGTGATAGGATAATATCCCCACACCTACAAAGAAGACCCAGCAAATACAAATAATATTCAAATTTACACATCAATCACTAATGCAGAAGATGAAGAATTTAAGAAATTTTACCAACTTGTGCAGTCTGAAATTGATAAAATATGCAATCAAGATGCTTTGATAATTACTAGTGATTGGAATGCAAAAGTTAGATACAAAGAAAGATCAGTAGTTGGAAAATATAGCCTTAGTGACTGAAATGACACAGAGGATCACATGATAAAATTTTACAAGAAAAATGATATCTTCATTGCAAGTATCTTTTTTGAAAACATAAACGTGGACCTCACAGGATGGAACACATAGAAGACAAATCAACTACATATGTGGAAAGAGACTTGATATCATCAGTCAGAACAAAGCCAGGGGCTGATGCAGAACAGACTATCAATTGCTTATATGGAAGTTCAAGTTGAAGCTGAAGAAAATTAAAACAATTCCATAAGGGCTAAAGTAAATTATTCAGTATATCCCATCTGACTTTAGAGACTGTCTCAAGAATTGATTCGATGCATCGAATGCTAACGGCCGAAGACCAGACAAGTTGTGGGATGATGTCAGAAAAGCTATACATTAAGAAAGCTAAAAGTCTTTAAAAAGACAGGAATGAAAGAAACGACCAAAATGGATGCCAGAAGAGACTCTGAAACTTGCTCTTGAATATAAAACCAAAGAAAAGCCCACTGCCGTAGAGTCGATTCTGACTCACAGCAACTCCTCTTGAACATAGAGAAGAAGCTAAAGTGAATAGAAGATATTACAAAGCAAAAGAGCTAAACAGAAGATTTCAAAAGGCAGCTCAAGAAGACAAAGTATTATAACGAAGTGTGCAAAGACCTAGAGTTAGAAAACCAAAAGGGAAGAACATGCTTGGTATTTCTCAAGCTGATAGAATTGGAAAGAAAAAAAACAGTTCAAGACTTGAGTTGCAATATTGAAGAATTCTATGGGCAAAAAATTGAACAACACAGGAAGTATCAAAAGAAGATGGAAAACATACACAGAGTCACTGTACAAAAAGTATTGGTCAAAAAAAAAGTATTGGTCAATATTCAACCATTTCAGCAAATAGCATATGACCAAGAACTGATGATATTGAAGAAGTCCAAGCTGCACTAAAGACACTGGTGAAAAATGAGGGTCCAGGAACTGACAAACCACAAAAAGAGATGTTTCAACAAACAGATGCGATGCTGGAACCACTCACTTGTCTATGTCAAGAAATTCATAAACAGCTCCTTGGCCAACCGAATAGAGGAAATCTGTATTTATGCTCATTTGAAAGAAAGGTGATCCAACAGAATGCAGAATTTTTTTAACGATGTCATTTATACCGTATACAGGTAAATTTTTTCTGAAGACAATTCAAAAACGGTTGCAGCAGTACATCAGCAGGCAAGTGCTAGATTCGAGCCAGATTCAGAAGAAGACTTGGATGAAGGGATATCACTGCTGATGTCAGATGGACCTTGGCTGAAAGCAGAAAATACCAGAAAGATATTTACTTGTATTTTATTGACTATGCAAACGCATTCGACTGCCTGGATCACAACAGATTAAGAATAACATGGTGAAGAATGGGAAATCCAGAAAACTTAATTTTGCTCATGTGGAATCTGAACATAGACCAAGAGGCAGTAGTTCAGAGAAAAGGAGGGGATACTGTACGGTTTATAACCAGGAAAGGTGAGTGTCGGGGTTGTATCCTTTCACCGTATTTACTCAATCTGTATGCAGAGCAAATAATCCAAGAAACTAGAAGTAGCATCATGATTAGAGAAAGAGTCATTAACAACCTGCAATGTGTAGATGTCACAACCTTCCTTGCTGAAAGTGAAGAGGACTTGAAGCACTAACTGATGAAGATCAAAGACTACAGCCGTCAGTAAGGATTACACTTCAACATAAAGAAAACAAAAACCTAACAACGGTACCAATAAGCAGCATCATGATAATCAGAGATAATACTGAAATTGTCAAGGATTTCATTTTACTTGGATCCAAAATCAGTGCCCATGGAAGCAGCAGTCAAGAAATCAGGCGACATATTGCATTGGGCAAATCCAGTGCAAACGACCTCTTTAAAGCATTAAAAAGCAAAGATGTCACTCTGAGGACTAAGGCGTGTCTGACCCAAGCCATGGTATTTTAAATAGCCTTATATGCATGTAAAAGCTGGATAATGAATAAGGATGACTGAAGAAGAATTGATACATTCAAATTAATGTGTTGGCAAAGAATATTGAGTGTACCATGGACCGCCAAAAGAACAAACAAATCTGTCTTGGAAGAAGTACAACTGGGATGCTCCTTGGAAGCAAGGACGACAAGACTTCGTCTCACATATTTGGGACATGTTACCAAAAGATATCACCCCTGAAGAAGGACGTCATGCTTGGTAAAGTAAAGGGTAAGAGCAAAAGAGGAAGACCCTCAACGAAATGGATTAACACAGTGGCTGTAACAATGGGTTTAAACATAACAATAATTGTGAGGATGGCACACTACCAGGCAGTGTTTCATTCTGTTATATATAGGGTCAGTATGAGTCAGAACCAACTTGACAGCACCTGACAACAACAACTAGCCCCCTGTTAGAAAATAAATTTCCCTTTGTTAAAGCCACCCAACTGGGATATCTCTGTTATTGCAACACTAGGTAACTAACACAAAGTCTAAGGAAAAAAAAAAAGTGTAGGTGGTCCTGGTCCTATCAGGGGGTCTAGGGAAAGACTCTGCATGAAAAGACAATTAAGCATCAGTCTTAACAAAGCCTGCTTAGTAAAGGGACTGTGAAATAAATGCTTTGTTTAATTAATTAACTTCCTCTACATCTTAACTTGAATGGAAGAAAAGAGAATAAATAAGTTGGTACCTTTTAAAACAGACAAAATGAAGTTGAATGGATTTGTCTGGAGTGCCTGAATATAATAACATATGAAAAGCCTTCACTTCATTTTCTGCTAAGCTTTGCTGATTATCTCCATCACAATTCAATTTCCAAATTTAGTCATTATAACTCATTGATCATGCCCATTGCCTAAAGCCCTGTGTGTATATAATACATGATTAAAGATAGTAAATACATGTTGGCAATATTTCCCACTTAAGAAATGGATTTTTTAGGACACCCTCGATTCCCTCTCCTGGGGTAATGTAGCTTGACTATTGCTTCATTGGATCTTCATCTTATGGATGCACAAAAGACATTTAACAAATTTCACCTTTTCCTAAAACAATTTAAATGTATTTGTTATTTTCCTCCATCAAAACAACCACATATATTACTTCAATATATATGTCACTATATCTCTTTTCTAAACAATATACACAGGGCCTTCCTAAAAACTACAGTTCTGATTACATTAGTGAGCACTCTCCCCCATCAGGAAGGACAACCAGCAGGTGTTGAATCAAACAGCTCGCACTGTAGGGCTACTCAGTACAACACAGTGAAGAGCACTTAGATGATACAGTCAGACATCTCTCATCTTACATCTTGTGTATCCCACATAATACATGCTCCCAGGCAAGGGGTTTAACCTTGCCAAGCCTCAATTTCCCTTTCTACAAAATGTGAATTGTGGTGCTTCCTTCATTGTATTGTAGTGAGTAGTAAATTGTGGATTGAAACATGTCCAACAACAGGGTCTGGCACACAAAACATGCATCATACGTCTTAGGTATCTTTCCTAGGACTTTTCCAGCATTTTTTAACTCTATTTTATCATGCCTTCTGTTTCAGAATGAGCCCTGTGGTGCAGTGGTTAAGTGCTGGGAGGTCGGCAGTTCGAACCCACCAGCTGCTCCACAGGAGAAAGATGTGGCAGTCTGCTTCCGAAAGGTTACAGCTATGGACACCCTATGGGGCAGTTCTACTCTGCTCCATAGTGTCACCATCAGTTATAATTAACTCAGTGGCAGTAGTTTTTTTTTTTTTTTTTCATCTGTTTCTAGAGGAAAACAGTGTAGACCCAGCTTGAGCATAGCAGAGTGACAAAATGGTATAACTTCATAGAAATTACAGAAAATACTATAATACCAGAAAGTTGTATTAAGTAACTACAGAGTGCTGGGGACTGTGAATAGTACCTTGTCAACACCTAGCATAGTGACTCATATAGAGTAGATTCTTAATACATTTATAGAAGAATTTATGAATAAATTAATAAGTTTATGAAGTATCTAAAATGTTCCAACTATTATCCTAATAACAGATACAAAAATGAATGAGACATGCTTCCTGTCAGTGAGGGTCCTATAGTCTGGTGGGGGAGACAGAACATGTACACAGTTAATTACAATAAAATGTGATGTGTATGAAGAAAAAAGAAGTATGAGGCAGTAGAGTTGTGTAGGAAAGCAACTGATTTCGTATGGTATGGTAGCAAAATAGGAAATGTTTAATACAGGAAGCAAAATCTAAATGGAGGTTCTCAAAAAGGCATAAAAATTTCCCAGAGAAGCAATGAAAATATTAAGTGTTTCACCCTTTTCTTGATTCAGGCATTCAGTAAATTTAATGAATGCATAGCATGCGCCAAATATTATTTTTTAGGGGATAATATTTTTTTCCTGTCAACTTCACTGCACCTAAAAAGGGATTAAGAATAACAGTGACATCAAATAAATCATTACCAGATGATTGATTAATTGATTTATGTGGTGTAGGACAGCAATGTGACAAAGACTACACGGCTTGTACTGCCTTTGAACTAATCCTAGCTTTGATTTTATCCTGGCACGTTAAGCTGACAAGGTAGGTTGCAAGGCAGGTTACTAGGCACGTTGTAAGTCAGGTTGCAAAGCAAGCTGAAGGCAGTTTGCAAGGCAAGTAGCAAGGCACGTTGCAAGGCAGGTTACACAGCAGGTTGCAAGGCAAATTGCGAGGCAGATTGCATATCCACTTTTTTGCTTCATCTTCCCATTAACAAACTGAATTATAAACATCAAAATTTTTATAGAGGCTTAATGTTATCAACCACCACTTGACTGTCGGTTTGTCAGACTGTGGTGGCTTGCATGTTTCTGTGATGCTGGAAGCTATGCCACCAGCATTTCAAATACCAGCTGGGTCATACATGGTAGACAGATTTCAACAGAGCTTCCAGGTTAAGCTCAGGAAGAAAGGGCTGGCAGTTTACTTCTGAAGAACTTGGCCAGTGAAAACTTTATGAATAGCTGTGGAACATTAGCTGGTATAGTGCTGGAAGATGAGCCCCTCAGGTTGGAAGGCACTCAAAATACGACTGGGGAAGAGCTGCCTCCTCAAAGTTGAGTCAACTTTACTGACATGGACGGAGTAAAGCTTGGGGACTTTCATTTGATTATGTGGCATGCCTCAAAGTGAGAAGAAACAGCTACAAACATCCATCAATAATATGAATGTGGAATGTAGGAAGTATGAATCTAGGAAAATTGGAAGTCATCAAAAACGAAATGGAATGCATAAAGATCAATATTCCAGGCATCAGTGAGCTGAAAAGGACAGGTATTAGGTGTTTTGAAACAGAAAATCACATGATCTATTATGCCGGGAATGACAGAATGAAGAGGAATGGAGTCATATTCATCATCAAAAAGAACATTTTAAGATCTATCCTGAAAGTACAATGCCGTCAGTGATAGGACAAAATCCATACACCTTCAAGGAAGCCCAGTTAATATGACTATTATTCAAATTTATGCACCAAGTACTAAGGCCAAAGATGAAGAAACTGAAAAATTTCACCAGCTTCTTCAGTCTGAAATTGATCAAATATGCAAACAAGATGCATTGATAACTACTGGTGATTGAAATATAAAAGTTGGAAAAAAGAAGTGGTAGTTGGAAAACGCAGCCTTGGTGATAGAAATGACACAGGAGATCACATGATAGAATTTTGCAAGATCAATGACTTCTTCATTGCAAATCCCTTTTCTTCAACAACATAAATGGCGACGATACACAGGGACCATGCCAGGTGGAACACAGAGGAATAAACCAAATATATCTGTGGAAAGAGATGATGGAGAACATTAGGCAGAAAAGGTCAGAAGCCAACTGGGGAAAAGACCATAATGGCTCATATGCAATTTCAAGTTGAAACTGAAGAAAACTACAGCAAGTCCCTGAGAAACAAATTACAACCTTAAGTATATCCCACCTGAATTTATAGACCATCTCAAGAATAGATTTGATGCATTGAACACTAATGAACAAAGACCAGGGGAGTTGTAGAATGAGATCAAGGACATCATCATGAAGAAAGCAAAATGTCACTAAAAAGCCAGGAATGAAAGAAAAGGCTAAAATGGATGTCAGAAGAGGCTATGAAACTTGCTCTTGTACATAGAGTAGCTAAAGTGAAAGAAAGAAATGATGAAGCAAAAGAGCTGAACAGAAGATTTCAAAGGGCAGCTTAAGAGGACAAAGTAAAATATTATAATGACATGTGCAAAGACCTGGAGTTAGAAAGCCAAGAGCGAAGAGCATGTTCAGCATTTCTCAAGCTGAAGGCATTGAAAGAAAAAAAAAAGAAACCTCGAGTTGCAATATTGAAGGGTTGTATGGGCAAAATATTAAACTACGCCAGTGAGCATCAAAAGAAGATGGAAGGAATACAAAGCCACTGCACCAAAAGGAGTTGGCTGACATTCAGGCATTTCAGTAGGTAGCATGTGATTAAGAACTGATGGTACTGAAGACAGGAGTTTAAGCTGCACTGGAGGTATTGGCAAAAACAAGGCTCCAGGAATTGACAGAATGCCAACTGAGATATTTCAACAAATGAATGCAGCATTGGAGGCCCTCTATGCCAAGAAATTTGGTAGAGAGCTACCTGGCCAACCAACTGGAGGAGATTCATATTTGTGGCCATTCCAAAGAAACGTGATCCAACAGATTGGGGAAATTATTGCATAATACCATTAATATCACACATAAGTAAAATTTTGCTGAAGATCATTCAAAAGTGGTTGCAGGAGTACGTCAGTAGAGAACTGCCAGAAAGCCAAGCCAGATTCAGAAGAAGATCTAGAATGAGGGATATCATTGCTGATGTTCGATGAATCTTGGTTGAAAGCAGAGAGCATGAGAAATATATTTACCTGTGTTTTTATTGACTATGCAAAGTCATTCGACTGTATGGATCAAAAAAAATTATGGATAATATTGCAAAGACTAGGAATTCCAGAACACTTACTTGTGCTCATAAGAAACCTGTACATAGACAAAGAAGCAGTCATTCCAACAGAATAAGCAGATGCTGCCTGGTTTAAAGTCAGGAAAGGTGTGCATCAGGGTTGTATCCTTTCATCATACTTATTCAATCTGTACGCTGAGCAAATAATCCACAAAGCTGGACTACATGAAGAAGAACATAGCATCAGGATTGGAGGAAGATTTGTTAACAACCTGTGATATGCAGATGATACCCTTTGCTTGCTGAAAGGGAAGAAGACTTAAAGCACTTACTGATGAAGATCAAAGACCACAGCCTTCAGTATGGATTGCACCTCATCATAAAGAAAACAAAAATCCTCACAAATGAACCAATAAGCAATATCATTATAAACAGAGAAAATACTGAAGTTGGCAAGAATTCTATTTTACTTGGATCCACAATCAACGCTCATGGAAACAGCAGTTGAGAAATCAAATGATGTATCGTATTGGGCAAATCTGCTGCAAAATACTTCTTTAAAGTGTTGAAAAGCAAAGATGTCACTGTAAGGATTAATGTGTGCCTGACCTAAGCCATGGTTTTTTCAATTACCTCATATGCATGCCAAAGCTGGACAATGAATAAGAAAGATGAAAAAAGACCTGACACCTTTGAATTATGGCGTTCACAAAGAATATTGAACATACCATGGACTGCCAGAAGATATAACAAATCTGTCTTCAAAGAAGTACAGCTAGAAGGCTATTTAGAAGCAAGGATGGTGAGACTTGGTCTCATGTACTTTGGACATGTTATCAGGAAGCACCAGTCCCTGGAGAAGGACATCATGCTGGGTAGAGGGTGACTGAAAAAGAGGAAGACTCTCAATGAGATGGATTGACACAGTGGCTGTAACAACGGGCTCAAGCATAACGACAGCGAGGATGGCACATCCTGGACAGTGTTTCGTTGTGCTGTACATGGGGTCACTACGAGTTGAAGCCGACTTATGGGTACCTAACAACAATAATGTTATCGATGTCCCTTTTAACTCTATTTTATCATGTCTTCTGTTTCCAGAAGGAGACCTGTGCTACAGCAGTTAAAGCCCTCAGCTTCTAACCAAAAGATCGTTGATTGAAACCCACCCACTGCTCCACAGGAGAAAGATGTGGCAATCTGCTTCTGTAAAAATTACAGCCTTAGAAAACCCTATGGGGCAGTTGTACTCTGTCCTATAGGGTTGCTATGAGTCGGAATCCAGTGGACGGCAGTGGGCTAGGACTAGGTGGCGCAAAAGGTTTACACTCAGCTGCTACTCTAAAGGTTGGTGCTCTAACCCACCCAGCAGTACTGTGGAAGAAAAGTCCTGGTGATCCACTTCCATTAAGATTATAGCCAAGAAAGGCTTGTGGAGCAGCTTTACTTTGTAACACATGGGGTTGCTGTGAGTCCGAATAGACCTGAGGGCATCTAACAACAACATTATCATTGAATGCACAACCCTGCAGGCCAGCAGGACTACTGGACATATTCCCACCCAGCTGAAAGGCAGAACACCCAGATATAGGCAAGTAGACTTCTATTTGTTCAACTCAGGGTTCATACATAAACCATGTACAGAGGGCTTTGTGGACAATTAATTGTTTTCTAAAAGTTTTGATTATACTTGCATTTGACCTAATACATTGACTTTAGTATCACACCTCAATGCAACAGTTAAGTCTCCTGTATTATACCTAATCAGAAAAATCCTTTCCTTTCCCTTCCAGAGACAGAGTATTGCTCTATTTTTGACCTAATTCAGCATGAGATTTATTCTCTTACTTGATACATTTGTAATTCATCACAATGTATTGCTAAATGGATATGATTTCTTAGGATTTTCAATTGCTTTAAAATGCACAGTTTGATGAAATAATTTACACGGTAGGTTTAAGTTCCTCAGCAAAGAAAATACCCTCCATGTAACAGTCAGTGACTCTCAATAGGACAACATAGGGTATAGATTCCCAGATTCATGGCTGCCTTACATCCTAAGGAAGTAGCCAAAGTCAGGGATCCAGTCGCATATCCTTTTTTTTGACCTAACTCCAACAAATTCTGAAGAAAAAGAAAGTTAACTTTACAATACGAAGTGATGGTAGGATGGGGCGAAGGCTCTGCTATTCTCATCCTTTTGCATCTTGTCAATTCACTCGCCCATTGCGAGCAGACATATAAATCACCCAGTTCCTTCATTTCCCCTTCTAGCTCATCAGGGGGATGCATCTTCATTTGGAAAGCACTTTGCAGTTCTTAAAGGGTAATTCTGTAAGTGCAGGATGGTGTTTCATTCCAAAAACAACAACAACAAGAAAATTGGATTTCAGATGGCCTTTAGCAAGCTACAAAGGAGCCTCTAAGGACCCCTTGGAATTACTGTATCTAAGTCTAAAGAGGAAAGCGGAGAAATTCAAATTGCGATTTTAGAAGTTAAAAATGTCTGCTAGGCTTTTTCTGTCTGACTGCCTATGTTCTTTCCAAAATGGCTTGATACATTTCAGCCATGTGATATGCAGGCGTTCCAAAAGCACTATATGCTAGGAGCCTGGGCAGGTGCAAACAAGAATAATATAAATATCCACCCCTTAGAAACCGGCAGTCTGGTGTATGGGCAGAGAAGAAGTTGGTATTTGTCAGGTACTTACTATTTTTTCATTTTATTTATTTAAAAAAAATTTTTTTTTACTATATACCTGGGCTATGACAGATAATTTATACACATCCCATGAAATCTTCACAACAACCCTATGATGCAGCTTAAGTTATTAACTTTTTAGGGAACAGGTTTTCATTGGGTTGATCAATTTAGCTTACTGAGGTAGATTCCAAACCTCTCCATTACCAGGGACCTAGTCAAGGCCACCATCATTTGTGCTCTTTCTAATTGGTCCCTACCTTTATTTGTGCTTCTTTTCAATCTATTCTGCACTCAAAAGCCAAATAATCTTTTAAAAATGTAAACAAGGTCATGCACTTGCCTGTTTGAGTTTCTCTTTTCACTCAGACAAAATTTCCAACCCTTTTCAGTGGCCCACAATGTAGTACTGTATGATAGTGTCCTTGCTTATTTCTTCAACATCATTTCTTTTCCACCTCCTACCTTCACCCCCTTGCTCCTTATGTTGTGCTCATGCTGGTCTTTATGGTACTTTCCTCACACTAAGCAAACTCATTCTAGCGTCAGGATCTGTGTTCATACGCTTGTCTTTGCTTTGAACTCTCCCCAATCCCAGCCCTGTCCCTGACCCACCCAGTCAAATTCATCATTTTGAGGGTACTTGGTATAAATGTTCCCTCCTTTGTTGTTGTCGTTAGTTGCCTTTGAGTCAGCTCCAACTCATGGCAACCTTATGCATTAACAGAATGAAATGGTCCTGTGCCATCTTCATGATTATTGGCTTACTTGAATCCATTGACTTGGCCATTGTGTCACTCTTTGTCATTGAGGGTCTCCCTCATTTTTGCTGACCCTCTAAGGTACCAAACATGGTGTTCTTTTCTAGCAATCTTTCCTGATGACGTGTTCAAAGTAAGTCAGCTGAAGTCTTGCCATTCTCGCTTCTAAGGAACATTCTGATTGTATTTCTTTTAAGACTGATTTGCTTGTTCTCTGGCAGTCTCTGGTATATTAAATATTCATTGCCCATACCACAATTCAAATGCATCAATTCCTTTGTCTTCCTTTTTCACTGTCCAGCTTTTTCTTTAGAGAGATCTTTTCTAATCACTCTATCTAAAAAATCACTCTATCTAGAGGACTCCTATTATGCTTCAGCATAACATGGTTCCTTCATAGCATGATTCATAATTTAAAAGATGCATTTATGTGTTTCAGTCCATTCATCTGTAACTTTTGATGGTGGGATTCAGGCTGCTTTGGTTCACTGTTGCATTCCAGTTATCTAACAATGCCTTGCCCACAGTAGACGCTCGATAATTATTTCTTCAAAAATGAACAAACTAGTTTGGGGAGGTCTTTAAATTAACTGCCAGCACTACAAATGCCTCTAGATCCTCACTAAAAAAATTATCTTCATCATTAATATTTATCAAACCTCTATATTTTCTGATACTGCGCTGAGTTATTTACTCATTTTTTTTTCTAACTCTCAAAGGGATCCAATGATGAATGTATTACTATTAAATATCTTTTCATTGATAATGAAATAAAGTTATAATGTTTAAGCAAATATCTTATGTAATTACTAAGCACTTGAGAATAAATTCAGTATAAGTCAGTTTTACTTTTAAATGTTACTTTTCTATCTCTAATCATTGGTGATGTTTCAATATTTGACTGTGTCGGTTCTTCCCCTTTTGCCTCTCAGATGCTTCCCCACTCCGTATCCTGAACTCCATGGTTTGTGTTCTTCCAAGTTCCTTTGATCCTCTTCCTCCAGCTTTCCCATTTGGATTCAGCCAATGGGACACACTGGCAGAAGATCATAGGATCTGAGGAAGACAGGTCAGTTTATTTATTCTACTTAACCTGTCCTTCCTCACTACTCTGGTCAGTTTTTGTTGAGTGACCCTCTTCGTAGCTACAGACATCACTGCTTTCTTGGAATACCTTTCCCTTCTGCTGCCCCATAAGACCTAAGCATGGAAATGGCTTCCCACTGTTGTCCCCTGTTGCTTGTCTTAATCCTGCTCACCTCTCTGTAAATAATCTCTTCACTGATTTTTTTTTTCCTGTTAACTCCTCTGGATGGGCTATCTGTTCCTGGCCAAGGCTGAATGGTTCTAAATACTCAAAAAATATCAGACTTTCATTTCATGAATATTAGAGGGAAGAGAATACTACTGATCTGGAAGTTTTCACTCAATAGGTTTCTCCTTGACTAAATGGCAATGGATATAATATTTAATAAGCCATGCTTTCACAGGCCTTGAGACAAGTACTTTATATCCTTTATCAAATTTAATTCTCATAACTACTCTATGAAACAGGTATTATTATTCTGATTTTATGTAAAATATAAGGCAATAGGCACAGAGAGGTTATGTCATTTACTTGATGTCTAAAATAGCAAGTGGTGAAGCCAAGACTTAAACCTGGCCAGGCTGCCTCAAAAACCAATGCTCTTACCATCACCACAATTGCATTGCCTTCATAACAGTAGCCTGAGGTTAAAGGAGAATGAGTAAAGAACCCCAGGAAAAGTCTGGAGTGTAGCACAAAACGGTTCATCAGGATTTCAACATTTCTTTGCCAGCTCATGTTTTCTCTCAAAAAACGCTGCATATATGCCTTTTTATCTCATGATATATTTGCTTGTTTTAATATTTAATCGTTTCTCCTTGAATGTTAGAGAAAATTAGAAAGTTCAGGAAAATTTACTAAGTTCTTCCCATAGCTCACTGCGTCCCAACAGACAAAATGGCCCTTATATTCAAGAAGCCCAGATCAGTATGGGAAAATTTCTGATTTGCCTTTTGGAGCTTTCAATACTAGAACCCCAATCACTCCTTCTAATGTTTGTTTTATTTGTTTATTTGGAATGTAACAGACATCTTTCATTTAAAGTAAGGAAAACTCAAATGTTCATCACATGGTCTAGCTTTATGCACAGACACGAAATATTTGACAACCTCTGCCCCTTGCAAAAAAGCAATTTTCCAGTTCCACAGGGAAATAATCACTCTTAAGCCTTATTGATCAACTAGTCTTAATAATACATCCATTACTAATTTGATATCCATAAAAACCTGAGATATAAGCTCCATTTTACAAGTCACAGCCTGAAGGACAGGAGAAGCATCTTAGTCAAAGACACATTGCTAGTTAAGAGAAAATAAAACTGGAGCCCATGACTCTTAAACATGGACCTGGGTTCTCATGAGGGGTCCTGCTGCTGGATGCTGGCATTGAAGTAGGCATGAATCACTCAGAGGTGATCCCCTTGCCTGAAAATTCTTACAAGACACCAATGAGCTCCTGTTAAATTGATATGGCTTTTGCTCAACCAAAACATTTTGAAACCAGGTGGGTCCTTTTGGACTGAGTCTTGGGATGCCAGATATTCAAGGCGTTTCTGGAGGGATTGCTATGATTCTGAGTTGCCACTTTTCAAGAGTTTTATCCGTCTGCTCAGAAACCATATTTGGGGAACTTTGCTTCACTATGTTTCCTTTTAAATCTGCCATTTCAAGCAATTAATTGCCTGTGTAATCTTTTAGTTCCCAGGAGAGTCTCAAAATGTTCCTGCTACATTTCAAATCCCCCTAATTTAGACCCATTTTCAATTCAAATGACTCATTTTACAATTATTTAACTTTGGTAAATTGAAAATTAAGTCTCATTTACTTCCAGATAAGATTTGAAGTAGTTTAATGTAAAAGCACAAGGGAAAGAGGCCAAAAACATTTGACATAGGAAAATAATAGTCATATTTATTGAATATGATATTTATTGAATACCTATTATGTGCCAGTGATTGAGTTAGTCCTTTTACACACATTTTAACACTTGTCCTAATCTAGGAGGCAGATGATATTTACATATCAAAAATTGAGACTTGTTATTGTTATTAGGTGCAGTCGAGTGAGTTCTGACTCATAGAGACCCTATGTATGACAGAATGAGACACTGCCCAGTCCTATACCATCCTTACTATTGTTGTTATCCTTGAGCCCATCGTCGCAGCCACTGTGTCACTCCATCTCATTGATAGTCTTCATCTTTTTCGCTTACCCTCTACTTTACCATGCATGATGTCCTTCTCCAGGGACTGGTGCCTCCTGATAACATGTCCAAAGTATGCAAGATGAAGTCTCTGTATCTTCACTTCTAAGAAACATTCTGGCTGTACTTCTTCCAAGACAGATTTGTTCATTCTTCTGGCAGTCCATAGTATATTCAATATTCTTAGCCAATCCCACAATTCAAATGCATCAATTCTTCTTCAGTCTTCCTTATTCATTGTCCAGCTTTTGTGTGCATATGGCATATGAAGAAATTGAAAATATTATGGCTTAAGTCAGGCTCACATTTGTCCTCAAAGTGCAGCAGGTAATGTTTACATATTACAAATTAAGACTTAGAGGATTGAAACACCTCGTCCACAAAAATAAAATATGGTGGAGCTAGGATTTAAACGCAGGTTTGTCTTACTTCATACTACTAACTTTGTAAGCACTATCATATATTGTTTCTCTGGAAGTCCTTCTCCACATCCACCACCCCCCCCCCAAAAGAGAAAAAAAAAAAGTAATAGAAAGATAGTGGAGTGTGGTGGTATTATATCTTTAAAAATCTGGTTGAGGAAAATCTCAGCACCTGTGCGTATATTTTAGTTACACATTTCCTAGCATATAGGAAAGAGGGGGGAAAAAGGCAGAAAGTCCCAGGGAAATGGTAAATGATCAATTTAGAAATCAATTAATCCTGATTTTGAATTCTTACTCAGCCACTATTTAGCTGTGGGACTTCAGGCAGGCTACTTCTACTCTCTTAATTTAGTCACATATAAAATAGAGACATTAAAACTACTTTATGTTACTGAAAAGTTTGCCACTGTTATCAAGTGCTGTTGCTTTGATTCCAAGTTATAAAGACCCCTTGTGATGGAGCAGAACTTCCCCATAGGGTTTTCTTGGCTGTCATCTTTAAGGAAGCAGATCTTTTTCCCACAGATCCATTGGATGGGTTTGAACTGCCAACTTTTCAGTTAGTAGATGAGCACTTAACCATTGTGTGTATCGGGGCTGTATCCTTTTACCACACTTATTCAATCTGTACACTGAGCAAATACTCTGATAAACTACACTCTATGAAGAACAGGGCATCAGGAATGGAGGAAAACTCATTAACAACCTGCAATATACAGATTACACAACCTTGGTTCCTGAAAGTGAAGTACTTACTGATGAAGATCAAAGACTACAGACTTAAGTACCAATTGCACTTCAACATAAAGAAAACAAAAATCCTCATGACTAGGCCAATAAGCAACGTTGTGATACATGGAGGAAAGATTGAAATTGTCAAGGATTTAATTTTACTTGGATTCACAATCAACACCCATGAAAGCAGCAGTCAAGAAATCAAAAGACTCATTGTGTTGGGGAAATCTGCTGCAAAGAACCTCTTTAAAGGTGTTGAAAAGCAAGAATGCCACTTTGAGGACTAAGGTATGTTTCACCCAAGCCATGGTATCTTCATTTGCTTTTTCATATGCACGTGAAAGCTGGACAGTGAATAAGGAAGAACAGAGAAGAATTGACACCTTTAAATTACAGTGTTAGCGAAGAAAATTGAATATACCACGGACTGCAGAAGAAGGAACAAATCTGTCCTGAAAGAAGTACAGCCAGAATGCTCCTTAGAAACAAGGATGGCAAGACTTCATCTCACATACTTCGGACATGTCATCAGGAGGTACCAGACCCTAGAGAAAGACATTATGCTTGGTAAAGCAGAGGGTCAGTGAAAAAGAGGAAGACCCTCAATGAGATGGATTGACACAGTGACTGCAACAACGGGCTCAAGCATGGCAAAGATTGCGCAGGACTGGGTAGTGTTTCATTCTGTTGTACACACAGTTGCTATGAGTTGGAACTGACTCAATGGCACCTAACAACAACAAGGGAACTGGCCAGTGCCTGACACATAGCAGAGACTTTAGAAAGTCAATTATTGTTGCAAAATTCTATGGTTAGTTCATTGTAATATTTTTTTCTCAAAATAATCTTGCAATTTAGTATTACTAAACTGTATTTTATAGAAGAGAAAACTGAAGCTTATAAGGAATTAGTAATTTGGCTAAAGTTATGCAGAGCTGGGATAAAAATACATACATCAACTATAAAGCCAATACTTTTTTCCGTCACACATTATTTTAATTGTCTAATCAAAGGAAGGAGACTTGTTTATCAGAAAAGGCAACAATTTTCCTGGCTTGAAGCCCTGAGAAGCATTGCCTCAAGGGTCTCTAGATGAGCACCAGTCAGCAAAGTAACAACCAATGTCCTGGATGACAGTTTTATAAGAAATGTGAAGGCCTTCCCTATATAATTGCTTCTTAAATCACAGGCCCATAGTAAATCCCAAGGGTATAGTGGAAAATGAAGTTGCTTAAGGCAATTTTGTGGGGATGGAGAGAAAGATATGACCCAGACATGTAACCTTCTTACAGTCTAACTTAATTCAAGGTTAAAGCTCAGAGCATCTTGAGGAATGCATCCTTATAAAATACCCATTCCCATTACAATTCGATAGTCAAGTGTTTGATTATAGTATGGAAAAGAGTGGGTGGTTTTGATGCATATTTCTTTTATTTCAAGACAACGGACAGTCTATGGAAACGTTGTGACTGAAATTGGACCTACAATTTAAACACAGGTTTGTGTCACGTGTTTTTATAGGAATTTGGGGAAATGCAAAGAGAAGCTTCATAGGAGTTTGAGAGAAGGAAATACCTTAAAGCATGGCCTATAAATGATAAAGCCATTCCTTATTTCATGACTGCCAATTAATTTCATCTAAATGTTAAAAGAGAAATTAAACACTTCTTAATCAGGAGACTCTATGGAGCCCTGGTGTCACAGTGGTTAAGAGCTCCATTGCTAACCAAAAGGTCAGCAGTTTGAATCCACCACCTGCTCCTTGGAAACCCTATGGGGTAGTTCTACTATATCCTATAGGGTCGCTTTGAGTTGGAATTGACTTGACCGCAATGGGTTTGGTTTTTGTTCTGGTTTTATATATAATTTAGTCCTTGCTTACATAGATTGGTAGTATGCTGCTTCCTTAACCTTTCGTTTTCATTTTTATGTAATGGGGACAATACTAGCACTTCCTCAGAAGGTCACAGTGAAAATCAAATGGGATAGCTCATACGAAGTTCTTTGAAAAATTCAAAATCTTGTACCAAGGTGAGTTCCATTAGGATGATATACATTTTCCTACTGAGAGTTAAAAAAACTGTGTAAATAATCCATTGTTCTTCTCAGGGATTTATGTTGAAACATCAAATCTTAATTATAGATATAAACCTTACTGGAAAATTTGAACTCATATTTGTTAATCCCTACCATGAGCTAAGGAGCCCTGATGGACCAAAAGTTAAGAGTTCAGCTGCTAACTAAAAGGTTGGCAATTCAAACCCACCAGTGGCTCCACAGGAGAAAAAGACCTGGTGATCTGCTCCTTAAAGATGGCAGACAAGGAAACCCCATGGAGCAGTTCTACTCTGTCCTATAGGGTCATTATAAGTCAGAACCGACGGCACACAACAACAATAACACCATGAGCTAGCCATTTTAAACACTATATCTCATTTAATAGTCACAAAAATTCAACGATAACTAGTGGCTTCCCTTCTCTAGTCAAAGGGTTTACAACTTCCCTGGGCTGGGCTTTTAATATTTCCGGAAATATTCTATAAGAGATGCTATATAAATTCAGACTACTTAGAGCCCTAGTAGTCTTTTTGTCCATCCATTAATGACATTTGTACTCTCACATTTGTACAATAAAAAGGTAGGTATAATAGGAAGGGATCCAGTCCCTCTCCTGGAAGATACACCAGTGTCATGTCTAACAAAGCCCCATGGCCCCGGTATATCTCTTCCTGAGGATAACGAGAGATGAGGGAACCCTTTCCTTGTCTTCTTGCTAAACCTTGTTTTTTAAGTGTCCTGAATAAAGCTTGTTCTATGGAATTACACAAAGAGGACATTTAATCCAAGTTGCGTGGTATAGTGGAATTTATTCTGAGCACTGATGCAAATCAGATAGTGACTTCGAAGGCACTCAAAACCAAAAAACAAACAGAAAAACCAAACCTATTCCTCTCGAGTTGATTTCAACTCATAGTGACCCCGTAGGACAGATTAGAAAAGCCCCACAGGGTTTCCAAGGAGTGGCTGGTGGATTTGAACTGCCAATCTTTATTTGGTTAGTACCCACCTAGCCCAAACAGAGGTTACACAGATGATAGTTGCTCAGTAGCATTGGTGGCTGAATTAAACAGATCCAAAAAATATTTTTAAAACAGGTAAGAGTTTGTTAAATGAGTTTGATACGGTGGGGTGGATACTGTATTTGATAAAACAGATCCCAAAAAGCAGGGTCACAAATAACATTATGAAGCCATTAGATTAATGCTTCTTCATGCTTCAGACTTACTAATTGGTAAATAAAGCCAAAGACCAGGATACTCTACCTGGTGAGGAGCATGACACTTCCAACACAAATGAGAAATTCTGAAGTAGAGCATAATCTCAAAATTCACAGAAATTAATGTTATTTTATTGGGAAGCATAAAAAGAAGGAAAAATTAGATGGCATAAGACATTAAATGTAATAATGAAAAATGTTAAGGGTAACAATAATAGCAATTTCATTACACACAGCATAGATATTAAAAATTTGAAAATAATTTAGTAAATTGAATATATATTTAGAGCTATTAAATATAGTAACTATGAAATGAAAATTTTAATTGTGTAACAATAATTAGAAAATGCATATCTAGGCAATATTGAAGATATACTATTTTTGAAAAATCCTTTGGTTGCAGAGCACCTAAATGTTACATAATTAAAATAACAGGCTTTTAGCCATATTTCACACATACAATAAAATTAAGACAAGTCCTAAAGGTTGGAGGGAAGGAGTAGTAAGATGGAGTAGGAGGAGCAGAGTCAGGAGCAAAAGAAGAAGGAGAAAAAGAAAGGAGAAGAAAAGGAGGAAGCAAACAAAAAAGAGGGGGAAGAGGAGGAGGGACAGAAGCAGGAGAAGAAGGAGGAGAAGGAAAAGGAGGAAGGAATGAAAAGCAATGTGGTAAGCAAAGTCAGAAGCTCAAGCTGCCCTGAGTCATATGCCAATACCAGAACACAGAGCTTTTGTGAATACATGCCAGACTGGACATGAAAGTTTAGGCCCCTGACTCTTCCAAGGTGGTTTGGGGGGAGAGGGGGTTAGCTAACCCCACTAAACCATCTGTGTAAATCAGAAAACTTAAACGGTCTTACCCCTACAGAAAGGATAAACAAGTAGGGAAAAAATCTATCTGGGTATGGTACAGGGAGCTGGTAGACGTCTGTAATTTTTAAGTAGAAAATAATCACAAAAAAATCCACATTACCAGTATGTTCAGAGAGTTTATATTTATTAGCCTCGCCTTACATGGATTTGAGGGTAGAATTTATATTAGCTACCTGATCTTAAGAAAGACCAAGCATAGAAATTAAATGGCACTGTTCCTGGGCAATTATAATTTATGGATTATAGCAAAAATTAATACAAATTCTGTTTGAAGCAGAGCACTCGTATCTGAGTCTTATTTTATCAGCTCTTATCTGATATGTTCCTACCAAGATATGAATATATTAGATATAGTCAAAGATGAGCTCACAATAAGAAATTGCCAAGTACATGAGAAAATAAAAAAGTTTTTATAAGCAGATATCAGTGGAAACACTAAGCAACAGATTTAGACTCTAAGCAGTTAAGGTATAGGAAAGGCCAGAAAGAGAAAATAGTTATAAAATATGTAAATACATAAAAATATGGATTAAAAATAGAAGTAAACCATTAGATAGACTGTCTCATAAAAAATCGAGTTTAAATTTAATCAAATAAATTGAATTTAAAAAATAATGTGGAGGTTAAACAGTGTATTTAACACAACTGAAAAGAATGTTAACAAATTGAAAAATAAACTGGAAGAAATAACAAAGGTTGCAGTTCAAGGAGTCAGAGAGATGAAAGATATTAAAAAGTCATTGTTAAGCACACGTTGTTGTTGTTGTTAGGTGCCATAGAATTGGTTCCGACTCATAGTGACCCTATGTACAACAGAGCGAAACACTGCCCGGTCCTGAACCCTCCTTACAATCATTGTTATGTTTGAGGTTATTGTTGCAGCCACTGTGTCAATCCACCTCGTTGAGGGTCTTCCTCTTTCCCAATGACCCTGTACTCTGCCAAGCATGATATCCTTCTCCAGGAACTGATCACGCATATAGGATAGAATAGACACACAGGGAAGAAGTGGCATTCCAGAAGAGGACAATAGAGAAATCATGAGAACTGCAATATTCATAGAATCAAAAGCTGAGAATGTTCTAGGGGTTAATAAAAGACACACACTATTATATACTGTACTCACACTATCTCAGGGTAAATAAAAAGGAATCCACATCTAGATATATTATGGTAAAACAGTAGATCACAAAAGACAAGTAAGAGGACTTGTAGCACTTACTGATGAAGATCAAAGATCACAGTCTTCAGTATGGATTACACCTCAACATGAAGAAAACAAAAATCCTCAAAACTGGACCAACAAGCAACATCATGATAAATGGGAGCAAATATTGGAGTTGTCAAGGATTTCATTTTACTTGGATCCACAATCAACACCCATAGAAGCAGCAGTCAAGAAATTAAATGATGGATTACATTGGGCAAATGTGCTGCAAAAGACCACTTTAAAAAGTGTTAAAAAAAAAAACAAATATGTCAATTTGAGGTCTAAGGTGCACCTAACCCAAGCCATGGT
Organism: Loxodonta africana; assembly: GCF_030014295.1. Lineage (NCBI taxonomy): Eukaryota > Metazoa > Chordata > Mammalia > Proboscidea > Elephantidae > Loxodonta > Loxodonta africana. The sequence continues at coordinate 98,566,657 of NC_087348.1, forward strand.
GTTTTCAATTGTCTCATATGCATATGAAAGCTGGACAATGAATAAGGAAGACTGAAGAAGAACTGATGCCTTTGAATTATGGTATTAGTGAAGAATATTCTGGACTGCAAGAAGAATGAACAAATCTGTCTTGGAAGAAGTACAGCCAGAATGGTCCTTAGAAGCGAGGGTGACAAGACTTCGTCTCACATACTTTGGACATGTGATCAGAAGGAACCAGTCCCTGGAGAAGGAAATCACTCTTGATAGAGTAGAGGGTCAGTGAAAAAGAGGAAGACTTCCAACGAGAACAATTGACACAGTGGCTCAACAATGGGCTCAAGCATAACGATGGCTGTGAGGATGATGTAGGACTAGGCAGTGTTTCATTCTGTTGTACATAAGGTTCCTATGAGTCAGAACGGACTAGACAGCACCTAACAACAACAAAGACAAACAAAATAAAAGCAGGCAAAGAGAAAAGACATATCTAAATGGAAGCAGAGTGTAACCAGACTTCACCACAGCAAAAATGGAAATCAGAAAATAAGAGAATAAGATGGTCTAAATTGCGAGATGAGCAACTACTATATAAGAATTAAACACTTAGAGGCAGAGCCAAGATTGTGGAATAGACAGACGCTTCCGTCGAGCCCTCTTTACAACAAACACCTGAAAAAACAAGTGAGATGAGTATATTTGTGAAAAGCTGGGAGCCCTGAGCATCAAAGGTAAGCTTAGACAACAAATTGAGGGGCAAGGGGAGGAAGAGACCATTCAGAAATGGAGAGGAATTACCGGACCTGAATTGCGGGGAGCCCTCAGGCACAATTCCCAGAGCCGTGGTGGCAGCAGGCTGGTACTAGCATTCAGCCGCAGTTTTCTCAGGGAGAAGCAGCCAGCCACACAGCCTACTCACACCTCCGGAACCTAAGGAGAACAGCGATCTCAGCAAAAGCTAACTATTTGCGTATATTTTACTGTGCCCCTGCCACCCCCAAGCCAGCTTCAGCGGCTGAATCCCTGGGCCTGAGATAGACCTTGATGAGCACCTAGGGCCATCCTCCCAGCCTTAGGGAAGCAAAAAATTTGCAATTGTGGGGAAAAGAAAATTTGCTAGCTCCATTAACCGGGGGAGCTCAGGACAGAAGCTGCTCCTGTCCAGGCATAAACCATCCGTGAACCTCGAGCATCTTTCCCATCTGCATGGACCTGAGTGGGCCTATTTCAGGAGAATAGGCCCTTGTTGGCAAACTCCAACCATTTCAGCTGTGCGGTGGAGAGGTGGGTGTTTGATGTTTGACATTGCTTTGCCTGTTAAACAAGGTCCTCACCTACCCATATCAGGGACCTAAGGACTGTTAGCTCCCCTCAGGTCACCCAGCCACCCGTGAAAGGGGTCCAAAGATAACTGTTAACTCCTAGTCCTTACAACAAAAACTTTGGGTGCCCATGGTCCCTCTACAGAACCCACCCACCAGCACGTTCTAGGCAACAGCGATGTGTTTTCCTCAGAGATGCTTGGGGATCCGTTCTCAGCCCCCTGCCTTGTTCGGAGTATGACCCCCTGCTGCAATCAGATACTGGTATACACGCCAATCACCCCTGCCCCTCTAAGACTGTAGGACAGAGCTTGTACCATACACTTGATGATCAGCTACCTGGAAACCTAAGCTGAATTCATACAAGAAAACTGAATGGACTCCTAGACTGATATACCTGAAAACAGTTAAACCCAGCTGGTGACAGGACACCAGAGCTCTAAAGGCAAAAATAATCCAGCTAGCTCACTCAAGCAACCCATAGGGGTATAACAAAACAAAACAAAGCAAGCAGCTACGACACAGTAAGCAAGCATAAACTAATACAATAACTAGATGGCTTGGAGACAACAGTCAATATCAAGTCACATAAAGAAACACCATTATCAACTCAACAGGTTCTCAACACAAAGAATCAAGCAATCTTCTAGATGAAAGTGCATTCCTGGAATTACCAGGTGCAGATTACAAAAGTTTAATATACAGAGCCCTTCAAGACATCAGGAAGGAAATGAGGCAATACGCAGAAGAAGCCAAGGAACACACAGATAAAGCAACTGAAGAAATTAGAAAGATTATTCAGGAACATAATGAAAAGTTTAATAGGCTGGAAAAATCCATAGACAGGCAGCAATCAGAAACACAGAAGATTAATGATAAAATTACAGAATTAGACAACTCAGTAGAAAGTCAAAGGAGCAGAATTGAGCAAGTAGAAGCTAGAATTTCTGAACTCAAAGAAAAATCACTTGGCACTAATATATTTGAAGAAAATCAGATAAAAGAATTAAAAAAAAAAATGAAGAAAACTTACAAATCCTGTGGGACTCTATAAAGAGAAATAACCTATGAGTGATTGGAGTACCAGAACAGGGAGGGATAACAGGAAATACAGAGAAAATTGTTGAAGATTTGTTGGCAGAAAACTTCCCTGATATTGTGAAAGATGAGAAGATATCTATCCAAGATGCTCATCAGACTCCACATAAGGTAGATGTTAACAGAAAGTCACCAAGATATGTTATAATAAAACTTGCCAAAACCAAAGATAAAGAGAGAATTATAAAAGCAGCGAGGGATAAACAAAAAGTCATCTACGAAGGGGCGCCAATAAGAATAAACTCAGACTACTCGGCAGAAACCATGCAGGCCAGAAGGCAATGGAACGACATATTTAAAAAATTGAAGGAAAAAAATTGCCCGCCAAGAATCATATATCCAGCAAAACTGTTTCTTAAATATGAAGCTGAAATTAAGACGTTTCCAGATAAACACAAGATGAGGGAATTTGTAAACCAAACCAAAACTACAAGAAATACTAAAGGGAATTCTTTGATTAGAAAATCAATAATATCAGGCATCAACCCAAGACTAGAACACTGGGCAGAGCAACCAGAAGTCAACCCAGACAGGGAAATCCAAAAAAACAAAGCAAGATTATTAAAAAAAAAAAAAAGCCCCAAAGAGGGTAACAGCAATGTTATTATATAAAAGAAGACAACATTAAAATAATAAAGAGGGACTAAGAAATGTAATCATACCTTCCATATGGAGAAGAAGGTACGGCGATACAAAGAAATAAAAGTTAGTTTTAAATTTAGAAAAATAAGGGTAAAGAGTAAGGTAACCACAAATGAGACAAACTATCCTACTCATCAAAATAATATACAAGAGAAAAATACAGAGTCAGCAGAAACAAAATCAACAACAACAAATATGAGGAAAGGACATTATGTAAAGAAAATCTACTCAGCACGTAAAATCCAGTGGGAAAAAGAAACTGTCAACAACACACAAAAAAAGACATCAAAACGATTGCGCTAAATTCATACCTATCCACAATTACCCTGAATGTAAATGGATGAAATGTACCAATAAAGAGACAGATAGTGGCAGAACAGATTAAAAAACAAGATCTGTCTACATACTGCTTACAAGAGACACACTTTAGACTTAGAAACACAAACAAACTAAAACTCAAAGGATGGAATAAAATATATTAAGCAAACAACAATCAAAAAAGACCAGGAGTGGCAATAATAATTTCTGACAAATAGACTTTAAAGTTAAATCCATCAGAAAGGATAAGGAAGGACACTATATAATACACCAAGAAGATATAACCATATTAAATATTTATGCACCCAATGACAGGGCTTCAAGATACATAAAACAAACTCTATCAGCGTTGAAAAGTGAGATAGACAGCTCCACAATAATAGTAGGAGACTTCAACACACCACTTTCTGTGAAGGACAGGGCATCCAGAAAGAAGCTCAATGAAGATACAAAACGTCTAAATGCCACAATCAACCAACATGACCTCGTAGACATATACAGAACACTCCACCCAACAGCAACCAACTATACTTTCTTTTCTAGTGCACATGGAACATTCTCTAGAACAGACCACATATTAGCTATAAAGCAAGCCTTAGCAGAACTCAAAACATTGAAATATTACACAGCATCTTCTCTGACCATAAGGCCATAAAAGTGGAAATCAATAACAGGAAATGCAGGGAAAAGAAATCAAACACTTGGGAACTGAACAATACCCTGCTCAAAAAAGACTGGATCATAGAAGACATTAAGGATGGAATAAAGAAATTCATAGAATCCAATGAGAATGAAAACACTTCCTATCAGAACCTTTGGGACACAAGAAAAGAGGTGCTCAGACGCCAATTTACATCAATAAGTGCACACATCCAAAAAGAAGAAAAGGCCAAAATCAAAGAATTATCCCTATAACTTGAGCAAATAGAAAGAGAACAACAAAAGAAACCCACAGGCACCAGAAGAAAACAAATAATAAAAATTAGAGCTGAACTAAATGAAATAGAAAAGAGAAAAACAATTGAAAGAATTAACAAGACCAAAAGCTGTTTTTTTGACAAAATTGATAAACCACTGGCCAAACTGACAAAAGAAAAACAGGAGAGGAGCAAATAACCTGAATCAGAAATGAGATGGGTGATATTACAACAGACCCAACTGAGTTTAAAAGAATCATATCAGATTACTATGAAAAACTATACTCAAACAAATTCGAAAACCAAGAAATGGATGAATTCCTAGAAACACACTACCTACCTAAACTAACACAAACAGAGGTAGAACAACTAAATAGACCCATAACAAAAGAAGAGATTGAAAAGGTAATCAAAAAAACTCCCAACAAAAAAAAAGCCCTGGTCCAGGTGGCTTTACTGCAGAGTTCTACCAAACTTTCAGAGAAGGGTTAACACCACTACTACTAAAGGTATTTCAGATTATAGAAAAGGATGGAATACTACCAAACTCATTCTATAAAGCCACCATATCCCTGATACCAAAATCAGGTAAAGACGCCACAAGAAAAGAAAATCATAGGCCTATATCCCTCATGAATGTAGATGCAAAAATCCTCAACAAAATTCTAGCCAATAGAATTCAACAACATATCAAAAAAATGATTCACCAAGACCAAGTGGGATTCATACCAGGTATGCAGGGATGGTTCAACATTAGGAAAACAATTAATGTAATCCACCACATAAATAAAACAAATGATAAGAATCACATGATTTTATCAATTGATGCAGAAGAGGCATTTGACAAAGTTCAGCACTCATTCATGATAAAAACTCTCAGCAAAATAGGAATAGAAACAAAATTTCTCAACATAATAAAGGGAATTTATACAAAGCTAGCAGCCAACATCACCCTAAATGGAGAGAGCCTGAAAACATTCCCATTGAGATTGGGAACCAGACAAGGATGCCCTTTATCACTGCTCTTATCCACATTGTGCTGAAAGTCCTAGCCAGAGCAGTTAGGCTAGATAAAGAAATAAAGAGCATCCAGATTGGCAAGAAAGAAGTAAAAGTATCTCTATTTGCAGATGACATAATCTGATACACAGAAAAGGATAAAGAATCCTCAAGAAAATTACTGAAACTAATAGAAGAGTTTGGCAGAGAATCAGAGTACAAGATAAACATTAAAAAATCAATTGGATTCTTCTACACCAAGAAAAAGAACATCAAAGAGGAAATCACCACATCCATACCATTTACAGTGGCCCCCAAGAAGATAAAATACTTAGGAATAAATCTTACCAAAGATGTAAAAGACCTACACATAGAAAACTACAAGACACTACTGCAAGAAACCAAAAGAGAACTACATAAGTGGAAAAAGATACCCTGCTCATGGACAGGAAGACTTAACATTGTAAAAATGTCTATTCTACCAAAAGCCGTCTATAGATACAATGCAATCCTGATCCAAATTCCAAAGACATTTTTTAATGTGATGGAGAAACAAATCACCAACATCAAATGGAAGGGAACCAGACCCCGGATAAGAAAAAAAAAAAGCATTACTGAAAAAGAAGAACAAAGTGGGAGGCCTCACTCTACCTGATTTTAGAACATATTATACCGCCACAGTAGTCAAAACAGCCTGGTACTGGTACAACAACAGATACATGAACCAATGGAACAGAATTGAGAATCCAGACATAAATCCATCCACACACGAGCAGTTGATATTTGACAAAGGCCCCAGAACAGTTAAATGGGGAAAAGACAGTCTTTTTAACAAATGGTGCTGGCATAACTGGATATCCATCTGCAAAAAAATGAAACAGAACCCATACCTCACTCCATGCAGAAAAACTAACTCAAAATGGATCAAAGACCTAAATATAAAATCTAAAACAAGAAAGATCAAGGAAGGAAATATAGGGACAATGTTAGGAGCCCTAATACATGGCATAAACAGTATACAAAACATTATAAAGAATGTAGAAGAAAAACTAGATAACTGGGAGCTCATAAAAATCAAACACCTATGCTCATCCAAAGACTTCACCAAAAGAGTAAAAAGACGACCTACAAAAAAAAAACAGACTGGGAAAAAGTTTTTAGCTATGACATTCTGATCAGTGCCTGATCTCTAAAATCTACATGATACTGTAAAAACTCAACTGCAAAAAGACAAATAACCCAATTAAAAAATGGGCAAAAGATATGAATAGACACTTCACTAAAGAAGACATTCAAGTATCTGACAGATATATGAGGAAATGTTCACAATCATTAGCCATTAGAGAAATGCAGATCAAAACTACAATGAGATTTCATCTCACTCCAACAAGGCTGGCATTAATCCAAAAAACACAAAATAATAAAAGTTGGAGAGGCTGTGGAGAGATTGGAACACGTATACAATGCTGGTGGGAATGTAAAATGGTACAACCACTATGGAAATCAATTTACTGCTTCCTTAAAAAGCTAGAAATAGAACTACCATAAGACCGAGCAATCCCACTCCTGGGAATATACCCTAGAGAAATAAGAGCCTTTACACGAACAGATATATGCACACCCATGTTTATTGCAGCACTGTTTACAATAGCAAAAACATGGAAGCAACCAAGGTGCCCATCAATGGATGAATGGATAAATAAATTATGGTATATTCACACAGTGGAATACTATGCATTGATAAAGAACAGTGAAGAATCTGTGAAACATTTCATAACATGGAGGAACCTGGAAGGCATTATGCTGAGTGAAATTAGTCCGTTGCAAAAGGACAAATATTGTATAAGACTACTATTATAAGAGCTTGAGGAATAGTTTAAACTGAGAAGAAAACATTCTTTTGTGGTTACGTGAGGGGAGAGGGAGGGAGGATGGGAGAGGAGCATTCAGTAATTATACAGTAGATAAGAACTACTTTAGGTGAGGGGAAAGACAGCACACAATACAGGGGAAACTAAACCAAACCAAACCCAGTGCCGTCGAGTTGATTCTGACTCATAGCAACCCTATAGGACAGAGTAGAACTGCCCCATAAAGTTTCCAAGGAGCTCCTGGTGGATTCGAACTGCTGACCCTTTGGTCAGCAGCCATAGCACTTAACCACTACGCCACCAGGGTTTCCACAACACAGGAGAGGTCAGCACAATTGGACTAAACCAAAAGCAAAGAAGTTTCCTGAATAAACTGAATGCTTCAAAGGCCAGCGTAGCAGGTGCAGGGGCCTGGGGACCATGGTTTCAGGGCATGTCTAAGTCAATTGGCATAATAAAATCTATTAAGAAAACATTCAGCTTCCCACTTTGAAGAGTGGCGTCTGGGGTCTTAAACGCTAGCAAGCAGCCATCTAAGATGCATCAGTTGGTCTCAGCCCACCTGGATCAAAGGAGAATGAAGGACATCAAGGACACAAGGTGATTACGAGCCCAAGAGACAGAAAGTGCCACATGAACCAGAGACTACCTCATCCTGAGACCAGAAGAACTAGATGGTGCCCGGCTACAACCAATGACTGCCCTGACAGGGAACACAACAGAGAACCCCTGAGGGAGCAGGAGAGCACTGGGATGCAGACCCCAAATTCTCATAAAAAGACCAGAGTTAATGGTCTGACTGAGACTAGAAGAACCCCAGTGGTCATGGCCCCCAGACCTTCTGTTGTCCCAGGACAGGAACCATTCCCAAAGCCAATTCTTCAGACATGGATTGGACTGGACAATGGGTTGGAGAGGGATGCTCGTGAGGAGTGAGCTGCTTGGATCAGGTGGACACTTGAGACTATGTTGGCATCTCCTGCTTGGAGGGGAGATGAGAGGGTAGACGGGGTTAGAAGCTGACGAAATGGGCACGAAAAGAGAGAGTGGAGGGAGGGAGTGGGCTGTCTCATTGAGGGGAGAGTAATTGGGAGTATGTAGCAAGGTGTATATAAGTGTTTGTGTGAGAGACTGACTTGATTTGTAAACTTTTCACTTAAAGCACAACAACAAAAAAAGAATTAACACTCAGAAAAGCTGTTTTTAAGTACAAGAGAAAAATAAAGGTATCTTCTGATTAAAGCATTATTTCAATAAAGATGTTTCTAAAATGATATACCTAAGGAAGAATTAAAACAATTCTGAAAGGAAGGGCTATGATAAAGAAGGGATAAGAAGCAAAGAAGGTGAAATAATATGAAGGTTAAAAAAAAATTAACAGTATAAATGATGATAAAGAAGATTAGTGTCTAAATTGTTGGTTTAATAAAAAGCAAACCAAGAAATCCTAAAACATTTTACAGTAACAGCAGGGGACCTATACGGAGAAAATTTAAAAATATATTAAAAATGGAAATGAGGGATAAGAAAAGAGCATGATGAAACTTCTGAGGGAGATGGACATGGTGATTATTTTATTGTTGTATGGTTTATGGGTATATGATTGTACCAAAATGTATCAAATTGGACACCTTAAATACATGTAGTTCAATATATGTCAATTCTAACTCAAAGGAGTTGTAAAATAAAAGTATATTAAAAAAATTCTAAATAAATGGAGAGATGCATCATGTTCTTGGACAGAAATGACTCAATAACTTAAAGAGATCAGTTCTCTACAAATAGTCAATAGATTCAATACAGTTCCAGTAGTCTATTTTTGGCATTCAACAAGATGATTAAAATAATTTTACATAAAAAAGCAGAGGAGCTAGAATGACTTAGATACTCCTGAAGAACAAGGTAGATGTATATTCCACAATAAGAATCAACAATTATTATAAAACCATAATAACTGATGCAGGGGTTGTTATAGACATGGGTACAGAAATAGAGAAACAGACAATAAAACAGAATAGAGAACTCAGAAAATAGACTCATGAATACATAGACATTTTTGACATAGAAGACATTAAGGTAGATATTTGGGGAAAGAATGGATGTTTAATAAATTCAATAATGGTACAATCAAACTTGCTTATTGATATGAAAGATAAAAATGATCCCTACTGTATACCACACCAAAAGTTAAAATTTGAAAGTAAAATTTGAAAAGTAAAACTTTAATTTAATTCAAAGAAAATATAGGAAAATATCTTCACATCGTTGGTGTAGACAAAACACAAAAAAACAAAATTTATAGCAGAAAAAAATTGATAAATTCAACTATATTAGAATTAACAATTTATGTTTGTTTAAAGTTACTACTAAGGCACTGAAAATGTAAGCCGCAAACTAGAAGACATTTGTAACACATTTACTGATAAAAGATTAATATCCACAATACATAAAGGACTACCAGCACTATTATAAATAAATAAGTAAGTGAATAACGAATTTGCAAAAGAGATCAAAAGACCTTTTACAGAGTGAGGAGCTAGAAACGTAATTAAACATATAAAAAGCATTTACCTTCATTAATAAAAAGGAAAATGAAAAGCAAAACCACAGTAGGTATCGCTCCATTGTCATCAGGCTAGAATTATTTAGGAAGTTTGAAAATACACAGAATTTTTAAGAGTGTAAGGCAGCAAAAGAGTATTAATTTGCTGGTATAATGGGCACAACTATTTTGGAAAACAGTTTGCCATTATCGTATAAATTTGAATCTGCACCAGCAATTTAATTTCTAGAATTTTTGTCCTAGAAATTACATGCTTATGTATACCAGGACACATGCATAAGGGTGTTTATAATAGCATTGCTATTAATAAGAACAAAAAATATATAAACAATTCAAATGCCTATCAATAGGAAAATGGCTAAATTTCGTAAAATTTATTCATATAATGGAATATTATACAGAACTGATTATAAATGAACTATGTTGTTGTTAGGTGCCGCCGAGTCGGTCCGACTCATAGTGACCCTATGCACAACAGAACAAAACACTGCCCGGTCCTGCGCCATCCTTACAATCGCTGTTATGCTTGAGCTCATTGTTGCAGCCACTGTGTCAACCCAGTTCTTCTAGGGTCTTCCTCTTTTCTGCTGACCCTGTACTCTGCTAAGCATGATGTCCTTCTCCAGGGACTTATCCCTCCTGACGACATGTCCAAAGTATATAAGACGCAGTCTAGCCATCTTTGCCTCTAAGGAGCATTCTGTCCACACTTCTTCCAAGGCAAATTTGTTCCTTCTTTTGGCAGTCCATGGTATATTCAATATTCTTCGCCAACAGCACAATTCAAAGGCATCAATTCTTCTTCAGTCTTCCTTATTCATTGGCCAGCTTTCACACGTGTATGATGTGATTGAAAATACCATGGCCTGGGTCAGGCACACCTTAGTCTTCAGGGAGACATCTTTGCTCTTCAACACTTTGAAGAGGTCCTTTGCAGCAGATTTGCCCAATGCAATATGTCTTTTGATTTCTTGACTGCTGCTTCCACGGCTGTTCATTATGGATCCAAGTAAAATGAAATCCTTGACAACTTCAATCTTTTCTCTGTTTATCATGATGTTGCTCTTTGGTCCAGTTGTGAGGATTTTTGTTTTCTTTATGTTGAGGTGTAATCCATACTGAAGGCTGTGGTCTTTGATCTTCATTAGTAAGTGCTTCAAGTCCTCTTCACTTTCAGGAAGCAAGGTTGTGTCATCTGCATAATGCAGGTTGTTAATGAGCCTTCCTCCAATCCTGATGCCCCATTCTTCTTCATATTGTCCAGCTTCTTGTACTATTTGCTCAGCATACAGATTGAATAGGTATGGTGAAAGAATACAACCCTGACACACACCTTACTTGATTTTAAACCAATCAGTATCCCCTTATTCTGTCCAAACAACTGCCTCTTGACCTATGTAAAGGTTCCTCAAGAGCACAATAAAGTGTTCTGGAATTCCCATCCTTCGCAGTGTTATCCCTAGTTTGTTATGATCCGCACAGTCAAATGCCTTTGCATAGTCAATAAAACACAAGTAAACATCCTTCTGGTATTCTCTGCTTTCAGCCAGGACCCATCTGACATCAGTAATGATATCCCTGGTTCCATGTCCTATTCTGAAACCAGCCTGAATTTCTGGCAGTTACCTTTCGATATACTGCTACAGTCATTTTTGAATGATCTTCAGCAAACTTTTGCTTGCGTGTGGTATTAATGATATTGTTCTATAATTTCCACATTTGGTTGGATCACCTTTTTTGGGAATAGGCATAAATATGTATCTCTTCCAGTCAGTTGGCCAAGAAGCTGTCTTCTGTATTTCTTGGCATAGAGGAGTGAACACCTCCAGCGCTGCATCTGTTTGTTGAAACATCTCAATTGATGTTCCATCTATTCCTGGAGCCTTGTTTTTCACCAATGCCTTCAGAGCAGCTTGGACTTCTTCCTTCGGTACCATCGGTTCCTGACCATATGCCACCTCTTGAAGTGGTTGAATATCTACTAATTCTTTTTAGTATAATGACTCTGTGTATTCCTTCCATCTTCTTTTGATGCTTCCTGTGCTGTTTCATATTTTAACCATGGAATCCTTCACTACTGCAACTCGAGGCTTGAATTTTTTTTTTCAGTTCTTTCTGCTTGAGAAATGCTGAGCGTGTTCTTCCCTTCTGGTTTTCCATCTCCAGCTCTTTGCACATGTCATTATAACACTTTACTTTGTCTTCTCGAGAGGCCCTTTGAAATCTTCTGTTCAGTTCTTTTACTTCATCATTTCTTCCTTTCACTTTAGCGGCTCGATGCTCAAGAGCAAGTTTCAGAGTTTCCTCTGACATCCATCTTGGTCTTTTCTTTCTTTCCTGTCTTTTCAGTGACCTCTTGCTTTCTTCATGGGTGATGTCCTTGATGTCATTCCACAACTCGTTTGGTCTTCGGTCACTAATGTTCAATGCGTCAAATCTATTCTTGAGATGGTCTCTAAATTCAGGTGGGATATACACAAGGTCATATTTTGGCTCTCGTGGACTTGCTCTGATTTTCTTCAGTTTCAGCTTGAACTTACATATGAGCAATTGATGGTCTGTTCCACAGTCGGCCCCTGGCCTTGTTCTGACTGATGATATTGAGCTTTTCTATCGTCTCTTTCCACAAATGTAGTCAGTTTGATTTCTGTTTGTTCTGCCTGGTGAGGCCTATGTGTAAAGTCACCGTATCTGCAATGAAGAAGTCGTTGGTCTTGCAAAATTCTATCATTCGATCTCTGGCATTGTTTCTATCACCAAGGCCATATTTTCCAACTACTGATCCTTCTTCTCTGTTTTCAACTTTCACATTCCAATCACCAGTAATTATCAATGCATCTTGATTGCATGTTCGATCAATTTCAGACTGCAGCAGCTGATGAAAATCTTCTATTTCTTCATCTTTGGCCTTAGGGGTTGGTGCGTAAATTTGAATAGTCATATTAACTGGTCTTCTTTGTAGGCGTATGGATATTATCCTATCACTGACAGGGTAGTACTTCAGGATAGATCCTGAAACGTTCTTTTTGACAATGAATGTAACACCATTCATCTTCAAGTTGTCATTCCCAGCATAGTAGACTATATGATTGTCCAACTCAAAATGGCCAATGCCAGTCCATTTCAGCTCACTAACGTCTAGGATATCGATGTTTATGGGTTCCATTTCATTTTTGACGATTTCCTATTTTCCTAGATTCATACTTCGTACATTCCAGGTTTCAATTATTAATGGATGTTTGCAGCTGTTTCTTCCCATTTTGAGTCGTCCCACATCAGCAAATGAAGGTCCCAAAAGCTTTACTCCATCCACGTCATTAAGGTCAACTCTACTTTGAAGAGGCAGCTCTTCACTAGTTATCTTTTGAGTGCCTTCCAACCTGAGGGCCTCTTCTTCCAGCACTATATCAGACAATGTTCCGCTGCTATTCATAAGGTTTTCAGTGGCTAATGGTTTTCAGAAGTAGAGTGCCGGGTCCTCCGTCCTAGTCTGTCTTAGTCTGGAAGCTCAGCTGAAACCTGTCCTCCATGGGTGACCCTGCTGGTATCTGAATACCAGTGGCGTAGCTTCCAGCATCACAGCCACACACAAGCCCCCACAGTACGATAAACTGACAGACAGGTGGGGAAAATGAACTATAGCCATAGGCTTAACTTGTTTGAATTTCAGAAACCTAATACTGGATGAAAAAATCAATTAGAGTTAAGTATATCCAATAGGATACATTTATATAAAGTTTCCTAAAGATACATGCAAATGTAGTGAACTGAAAATAAATGACAACTCAGAAGTGGAGTTCAACAGTACTGGTAATGTTCTCTTAATTACAGTGCATGGGAGGTAAACAAAAAAAGTATTTCTGGACATATGAAGCAGCTTTTAACGTGAAAAGAATTTAAAAACCCACAGTTGAGATTGTAAGTATGCATAAATCCATGTTTATAGAGGGTGACTTAAAAAAAAAAAGTAAAACAATTCAATGAGTTGTAGCCTGATGGGAAGATAATCACACACAACACACAAACACTTCTTTATGTCAAGCTTTGTTGAGTGTCACTGATATTTGTTAGTATTAAAAATATGAGTAGGGAAGTCAAGGTTTAAAAGGTTTCTTACTGTTTATATTCTATCAATGAAGATTAATTCATAGGAATATTTTATATAATTATATAATTTGTTTAGAAATATGTAAATAATAGCCTGCTGTAGAGTCAAACTAATAACTATCATAGAAAACTAACTCTTAAAATGATTTTGAACAAATTAGCTTTAAATACCCTTAGAAATAATTACTCATTTAAATATTATATGTTCAACATCAGTGCATGGATGACTGCCTGAAAATTTCAGGAATCTAAACAAAGGCATTTTTGTAAAGATCCTTTCTTAAAACTAAGTCTCGAGATTATGCTCCTTATTGGGGTTTTATTCCTTAGCATGAATGAGAAATAATTTTAATGAACAGCTTTCAAAAACTGGAAGGTCGGGCTCAGTCACGTTTGTATAGTCATTTGTAATACAGCACACACAAGAGATAAAGCTAACTCTCTTTCAGTAAATGGTGTATTGATTTTACAGCTGTGAATGCATATTGTACTGTTTAGAGAAAATGTCTGCTCCAGTATCTGCCTATTCCCTGGGAATATCTGTCCACAAACTAAATAGTAAAGTGAGAACTCCTCTAATTTGTTTACATTAGGTTGTATTTACCCTGGAGGGCAGTAACTGTTAGAGGAAAAAAAGAAGTCCACGTGACACTGAACAACTTCTGTCTTTGTTAAAAGAAAGTGTGTTTGTGTACAGGGGCTCATGCAGACACAGAGAGAGAGAGGGAAAGGGAAAAACAGAGCAGGATAGTGAGAGAATGAGAAACTAGTATGATTAGGCAGTGTTCTAGACACTGGCAACATAAAAGCTAATAAAGCACAGCCCTTGCCTTATAAGATGAAAGTATAATGAGGTGGACTGCAAGTTCAATGCTATAGGAATTGTGTAGGGTGAGCTCCAGCAGGAAGTCAAGTATGGTGAACATGAGTCAAGGGGAAGGTCACGGGAGAGGAGATGCTAAGCCTTAAAGGAGATTGCTGCGAGGATAAGTGGAGGAAACACATTTACAGCAAACCGTGTATTAGCACTGAAGTCTGAAAGAGAAAGACACATTTAAAGAAATGAACATCAATCACTGAGCTTGGAGCAGGAGTATGGGAACATGCAGGCAAGGAGACCAGAGAGGCGAGAAGAGACAGGATCAAAAACGGCCTTGAATCCAAGGGAAGTTTTGAGTGGAAGAGCAGCATAACCATTTTTAATTTTAAATATATCTCTCTGGCAAAATTAAACAGGTCTCTGTTTCAGGATGGTCACAAAATATTTAAAACACTGTTCAAAAATCACTGTAAAATATGAATGCTAATACTATATGTGTGTGTTACTGTAGATGACTAAAGATGAAACAAATGGCATAAAGCAAAGGAATACCAGAATCTCTTTAATAGTCATCAGATAATTGGGATCTGAGTTGGGGAAAGAATGACAAGCTGTCGTGCTTCTATATTATTTTATTTTATCAGCATTTATTACATCCTGCTTGCCTATGTAAACCCTGGTGGCATAGTGGTTAAGTGCTACGGCTGCTGACCAAAGGGTCAGCAGTTCAAATCCACCAGGCGCTCCTTGGAAACTCTATGGGGCAGTTCTACTCTGTCCTATAGGGTCGCTATGAGTCGGAATCGATTGGACGGCACTGGGTTTGGTTTTTTTTTTTTTTTTTTTTTTGGTGCTTGCCTGTGTACTAAACACACTGCTAGATGTTTTATACACATTAGTTTATTTAATCATTCTAACAATTCTAAGAATAGGTTTCTTTTGAACTCTGTGTTAGAGATGAGAAGTCTAAGGATTAGACAAAATGAGCAACTCACCCCAAATCATATATAATTAGTGAATGGAACAGTATCTTCAAAGCCTGAGCATTTGAACACAAATAAGGATCAGGATTCCATATCACTGGTCTAAAAATAAGCAGGTCACCTTCATATGTAACACCAAGTGACTATAGACTTACAAGATGAAATAGAAACACTGATATTATCATGAAATTAAGCCAGAGAATAAAATGAGACAATCTTGAGACCAAGAAGAAATGAAAAGAGAAAGCTCCACTAAAAGAGGAAGCTGCAAAGAACTGGAGAACCTGCCTTCATCTCTTAAGGGTGGGGCCGACAGACAGACTCATATAGACAATGAATGGAAAACAAAGAGAGTGGTTCCAGCAAAAGTAGCAACAACCACCTGAATTTTGAATACATACTATGCCCCAGGGTCTGTGCCAAACCCTTTACACTTGGGCTACCTGTTGCTCAAAAAGTTTAAGTGATTTGTCCCTAGTTACGCAGCTCTTGTTATTGCTGTTGTTCATTGCCTTCAAGTCCGCTCAGACTCACAGCAATCCTACGTACGACAGAAAAAAATGTTGCTTAGTCCAACATATTTTCACAGTTGTTGGTATGTTTGAGCCCATTGTTGCAGCCACTGTGTATTTTGAGTGCCGTCCAACCTAGGCAGCTCATCTTCCAACACTATATCAAACAATATTTTCTTTTGTTTCATAGGGTTTTCATTGGCTAATTCTTGGAAGTAGATCTCCAGGCCTTTTTTTCTTTTGTTTTGTTGTCTTAATCTGGAAGCTCCACTGATATCTGTCCACTATGGATGGTTTTGCTGGTTATTTGAAACACTGGTGGCATAGATTCCAGCATCGTAGCCGTATGCAAGTCACCATGGTACCACAAACTGACAAACTGATGGTGGTACATAGCTCTATCCAACTACAAAACTCACTCTCTTATGTGGAACTGTATTCCACATCTGACTGAGTTTGGGGAATACCTAAATGTGACCATGTAAAGTTTAAATTGGTATATCAATTTACTGTAACAAGTTTTCTGCCTTCCTGGTTTACAGCAGTCATATAGAGGATATATTGGAGGGGGTCTCAGTTCATAGCTAGTCACAGTTTAATTGAAGAGTTAGAAAAGGGTACACATAATCACTTCAATAAGTGAGATATTTTCAGGTTGCAAAATTCTCATGTGGTTTGGGATGTGGGAGGTATTCAGAAAAGACGTATTACTAAATCGATGTTAACATGTTTTTCCCAGGTGCCCTAAGGTACACAGAGGAACTCTGCCGTGTGAAATCCGTTGTACAAAAATTTAAAGTCACAAAATAGATATATTATGGAGTATTCTCAAGAGAAAAGGCAATTTTCACACTACACAAAGCCTCCGTTAACTAGCAAATTCTTCCCCAGTGTATTTCAATTAGGTTTCCACTTCCAAAAGGAAAAAAAAAATCAATTTGCAGGCAAGTTTGCAATGACACATCTATTGCACAAAGCAGAATACAGTAGTATCACTTTTTAAAGCCTCAAACAAACTCCTGGGCAGAAAACACTTTGAAAACTACACACTGAGATGATGTATCCTGCCCGATGCCACACAAAGCATCCTGCAAGTCTCCAGTTGGCTCAGTGGATGATAAACCCACCAGTACTGAGAGTTCAGTACATGTAGGCAAAAGTCCCAAATTTATTCCTACTGATGAACTCCTTCTTTTCATATATATATATATATATTATTATTATTTTTTTTTCTTCCCTACTGCTATTATCTGGAAACAAGTTGACACTGGTTCCTTACACACAGGGCTTATCTAGACTTCCAGCTCTTTGGCTGATAAGGAGATTACTAAATATTTCTAACTCAGCCAGATGGTAGGTGGTCATATTTGACTTGAAATATTTTCAGCTCTTTGTGTTAACAAAGAACTGGAAATTTAAGAACTTTCCTCTGTCTAATTCTCAGGGTACTGTTTATTCAGAGGAATGAACTTTTCAGACTTTTGATTAGCACCCCTGCATAAAGCAGTATCCAATCAACTTCCTAGAGAACACGAAAATTATTGAAATATAAACAGTTGCTAAGGCTGCAAAAGAAATTGGTTTTAGTCTTTTCAAGGATGAATAAACCGGAAAAGATTTTCACATAAACTAAATCTGTTACATAGATGTTCCTTCCCTGAAAACCTTTAGTGATAAAGATAATGGCCAGCTTGTCGCCGATGGTGAGAAGTAAGTCACACTAAATAGCTTCTTAAATATCTAAAAGATACACGAGAGAGAGCATAGCACATAAATGGAAATAAAAAGTTCTGGGGTTTTAAGCTCTGGGCTCTCCCAGGGACCACTGGCATGACCTTGGACCGCTCTTTAACATCTCAGAGCCTCTCTTTTTCTCACATGCAAAATAGAGCTCAAAACAGCTACCTCACATGACACACTCCATGAGGTACTAGCTATTATATACATATGTAGCCCTTGATAACATGTCTTCTCAATCAACGGTTTTATAAAACAGCTAACTGACTACTAATTGTAAATGACCCTGCAAATAGTTCCTCTGTTTTTAAAGAATTTTAGCAATTATAGATCGAATTCTCATTACTATAAAGCAAATTGCACCAACGTTAATAGGTGGTTCACCGATCTGTGTCTAGCATTGTTGTAAGTGATAAGGGTAGAAGCATGACAGTGTTTGAGAATGTTTTGGCTACTTACAAAAAATGATAGGCTGATTATAAAAATGGCCCTAATTCTCCACCCCTTCCTTTAGCCTTGCCCTTTGCAATATGAATGTGTGCTCTTCCCATCCCATCAAGAGGTAAAGTGTATTTCATCAACTCTTTTATCTGGGTTGATCTTGCGATTGTCTGGGATAATCATCAATCGAATGTGATGGAAGTAATGGTAGATTAGTTGAGCCTAACTGCAAGAAACCTTGTGCATTTCCACTCTTTTGGACCCTGCTACCACTATTAGCATAGTGACTAAGTGCTACGGCTGCTAACCAAAGGGTTGGCAGTTCGAATCCACCAGGTACTCCTTGGAAACTCTATGGAGCAGTTCTACTCTGTCCTATAGGGTTGCTGTGAGTCAGAATTGACTCGATGGTACTGGGTTTTTTGTTTTTTTTTGGCACCACCGTTAGAATAAGCCTGGGTTATCATGCTGGAGGATGAGATAAGCACAAGAAGAGTCCACTTTTAGTGAAAGCCCTTCTAGACCAGTTTGCAGCCAGTTGAGCCCCAAATATCTGGGAGACTCTGCGCTAGATCAGTAGAGCCTTCTACCCAACACACGTGCCACTGCAGATAGATAAGCTTAGCCAGTCCAGAACAAATTGACCCATAGACTCATGAGCAATAATATATGCTTACTGTTTTATGTCGCTGAGTTTTGGAGTGGTGTGTTTTACTACAATAGCTAACTGATTTAGTGGTCATTGTTAATAAAATTTCAGTTTGTGATTTCCTTCAATATACTTGGGAAATCTTTGTCTTGACATTATGCTTCAGTGTATACCCCTTTAGTAGCCCAAGACCCTTTCCCCAAATTAGAGGATATCTGTCTTAGATCAAAGATTTATACTGAATCTAACCTTCTGCTTTAAGAAAGGACTGTGAACTTTAAGGGTGTTACCATGCCACTTTTGTAAAGAGCAGCTCTGGTCCTATTACTGCCTTATTCAAACACTTGCACAAGCAGAATAATACTCAACTTGAAGGTCTCATATGAATTAGTCACAGCCCTTTGCTTCAGTCTTCTCGGAATGGTGTTGTTAGATGTTGTCAAGTCAGTTCCAATTCAAAATGACCCCATGTATAACAGAGTGAAACATTGCTTGGTCCTGTGCCATCCTCACAATAGTAGGTATGTTCGAGCCCATTGATGCAGCAAAAATCCATCTCATTGAGGTTCTTCCTCTGTTTCACTGACCCTGAACTTTGCCAAGCATGATGCCTTTCTCCAGGGATTGGTACCTCCTGATAACATATCCAGAGTAAGCGAGATGAAGCCTTGCCATCCATCACTTCTAACTAGCGTTCTAACTATACTTCCTCTAAGACAGATTGTTCGTTTTTCTGTAAATCTGTGGTATATTCAATATTCTTCATCAACACCATAATTCAAATGCATCAAATCTTCTTTTGTCTTCATTTTTCATTGTCCTGCTTTCCCATGCATAAGAGGTGACTGAAAATACCATGGTTTGGGTCAGGTGCACCTTACCCATCAGAGTGACATTTTTGCTTTCTGAAGAGATATTTTGCAGCAAATTAGCCCACTGTAATAAGTCATTTGATTTTTTGGCTGCTGCTTCCATGGGGGTTGATTGTGAATTCAAGTAAAATAAAATCCTTTACAACTTTAATATTTTCTCCATGTATCATGGTGCTGCTTATGCGTCCAATTGTGAGAATTTTTCTTTTCTTTATGTTGAGGTGTAATCCGTACTGAAGGCTGTGGTCTTTGACCTTCATCAGTAAGTGCTTCAAGTCCTCTTCACTTTCAGCAAGCAAGGTTGTATCATCTTCATATTACAGGTTGTTAATGAGTCTTCCACCAATCCTGATGCCATGTTCTTCTTTATATAGTTATTTTTCATATAATCCAAGAAGCTTCTTGAAATAAATGAATACAATTTTCTCTATAATTCTGCCAGCCCAAAAATATAGAATATTCTTATATTGCCCTACTTACTTTCTCTTAGAACATATCCTAGATTCCAAGTTCTTGCTTATTTTTTTTTTCTCTGAAAGGAGTTCCATTACAGCTCCACCTGCCAAAAGCCTACCTATTTTTCAAACCTCATTTGAATGCTACCTCCCACATACAGTCTTCATTACTTCTATAGGAATTATTAATCTCTTCAGTCCTCAGTCCTCTGATCTTTCATATGGTTTGTTTTTACCTTGATCATAACCCCTATCATAGCTTAGTTCCTACCACAATTATCTCTTAATAGTTTCAGTTCCCAGAGTGGGCTGTGAAGGCTTGAGAGCAGAAACTATGTCTTATTCACATATGTATCTGCCCCTGTATCTTGAACAAAGCATTTGATTTAATTCAATAAACATGTTGTCTATGTACTATATGCTACACCTTGTGCTTTGCTTCAGATACAAACAAAAATGAAATATAAATAAGACAGTCAAAAATCTCATAGTCTAGAAAGATGAACAAGCAAACAAGTAGCAAATTGATGAGGTCAGAGTAAAGAATCATAAAATGGAGGCAAAGTACCATACAAACTATAATCAGGACACCAAGGAGGGAGGTGTCAGTGGCATTCAGGGAGTTCAGAGGAGATTTTGCAGTTAGAACTGAGTTTGGAAGGAAGGAAAATGCTGGGGAGTGAAGTAGGTTCTCAAACTCAAGGGCATTTTCTGCTATGCTAAGCCACGTGCACTTTGTACTATTTAGAAGGAGGGTGGTTTGAAAAACCATTAGCAGACTGGCAGTCTGGCGATAATGTAGAGGCTGTATTATTAGAGAAACAAGGAAGAAGGCGGGAAGTCAGCTGAAGCCTATTCTAATAACTGTTCATCTGAAGATAAAGAGGATCTCACCGAGAGAATCAGTCAATAGAGATGAAAAGGAAGAGATGGATTTGAGAAATATCAGGAAGCAGAATCTGTGGATGGAATCACTGCTTTTGTTTGCAGTGGGAAAGCACCCAGTAGAAAGGTAGCACATTGCAGAGCTCTTATTCTAGCTGCTTCTTGGAAACCCGCTGTGTGATTTTGATGGAAGGATTTAACCTCTGAACTTCTAAAGAATGTTAGCTTTTGAAAGGAAGAGAACATGTAATCCCCATAGATATACCACTGATTGGGTTCAGTTCTTTTTGGGTTTTTTTGTAGCCTGCATTTCAACCCTTGTAGATAAAATTGGGGCAGGTACCAGAAGATGCACACACATAAGAGTGGCTCCCGAAGACACTGCTTAACTCTAAGCCCAAAGTTATAGCAACTTCTGGGGACATGTGTGCCTTCCTGAAATCAGTGACAAGAGTGACCATTTACTTTCTCTTTTGTCATTTTACCTTCCTTTTTTCCCCATTAAGC